>NC_083872.1:87289183-88503683 GCF_032452875.1 Bos javanicus
ATTCTGGGAAAGATTGCGGGCAGGAGGAGAAGGGTACAACAGAGGATGAGATGGTTTGATGGCATCACTGACTCAATGAACATGTGTTTGGGTAGACACTGGCAGTTGGTGATGGATAGGGAGGCCTGGAGTGCTGCGGTTCATGGAGTCTCAAAGAGTTGGACACGACTGAGCGACTGAACTGAACTGAACTTAACTGAGCTACTGAACAACAATAATGCTTCCTATTATGTGAAAAAGAAAGGGAAATAAGATTGTGTTTTTGCATTGTGTGTACATAATGCTTCTCATTACATAAAAGAAACATGAGAAGACAGTAAAGACAAAATGAAAACTAAGGAAACTGATTATCCACAAGGATTAGATGAGGCAGAGGAGGGAGCATTACTCTTCTGGGATTACTGTTTTATATCATTCTCCCATTTGAAAGTATATTAATTCTGTACAGATTTAAAAGTTTAAATCAACCAGGAGATTTCAAATCTTCTAATAATGAATACAAATAGGAACAAATGAACCTAACTATATATAAAGTAGACAAAGGTTAACAGGATGGAGATAAACAAAAAATTTACCCAAGCAATTTTTGAACAAAGTATTTTGATATCTTCATATTGAGACACAAAGAACTACTCCACCAAACCCTTGAACTTTACTTAGTAAAGTTTGAAAGTGTTAGTCACTGGGTCATGTCCTATTTTTTGCAAGCCCATGGACTTTAACCCACCAGGCTCCTCTGTCCATGGAGTTTTCCTGGCAAGAACACTGGAGTGAATTGCCATTTCCTTCTTCAGGGGATCTTCCCAACCCAGGGATTGAACCTGGGTCTCCTGAATTGCAGGCACATTCTTTACTCTCTGAGCCACCAGGGAAGACACTTACTTAGTAGGATAGTTGTGATTAGTGGTTACGGTGTAACAATTTTGAAATCAATTTTTGTGAGTTGTGGGATTCAGAAAGTGAGTGCATGCATGTGCGTGCTCAGTTGTGTTCAGCTCTTTGTCACCCCATGGACTGCAGCCCACCAGGCTCCCCTGTCCATGGAGTTTTCCAGGCAAGAATACTGGAGTGGGTTGCCACTTCCTTCTCCAGGGGAACTTCCTGAACCAGGGATTGAACGTTCATCTCTTGTGTCTCCAACGAGTAAATACATTAAAATTGTTAGCAACCAGGGTTCTCACTGCTGGTGAAAAGAGAAAGTAATGAGAAACTGGTGAATGCAAGGAAGAGTTCTGTTTTCTAGTGCTGAATTTGGAATTATGGTTAATAACATGAACCTACAGCATACATTCATGATACGTATCATATGTTTATGTCTCATGATCTATATGTAACTCATGGTGTATGTGTATGTATGTGTGCAACTCACTATATACATTTTTTAGTTTTGGCAGCAATGATTCTCTGCAGCAGTGAACTCATTTAGCACCCGACTCTTGGTTTCTAAATGCCCTTCCTCACTGAAAAGAAGAAGGGCACCTTATAGAAATGATTAGTTACAGAGCTAAGTAAAAGAAAGGACAAATAATGCTAAGATAATGCCATGAACAGAGGAGCCTGGCAGGCTACAGTCCATAGGGTCACACAGAGTCGGATATGATTGAAGTGATTTAACATGTGCGTACACACACACACACACACACACAAAGGAAATGAACCCTAAATATTCATTGAAAGGACTGATGTTGGCATTGAAGCATGTATAATATTATATGTGAAACAAATCGCCAGTCCAGGTTCGATGCATGATACAGGATGCTCAGGGCTGGTGCACTGGGATGACCCAGAAGGATGGTATGGGGAGGGAGGTGGAAGGGGGGTTCAGGATGGGGAACACGTGTATACCCGTGGCAGATTCATGTTGATGTATGGCAAAACCAATACAATATTGTAAAGTAATTAGCCTCTAATTAAAATAAATAAATTTATATTAGAAAATAAAAATAAATAAACACACCCATTTAAAGTTAAAAAAAAAAAGTTGAAACTCCAATACTTTGGCCACATGATGCGAAGAGTCGACTCATTGGGAAAGACCCTGATGCTGGGAAAGATTGAAGGCAAAAGGAGAAGGAGGCAGCAGAGGATGGGATATTAGATAACATCACCGACTCAATTGACATGAGTTTGAGCAAACCTCGGAGATAGTGAAGGACAGGGAAGCCCAGTGTGCTACAGTCCATGGGGTCACAAAGAGTCGGGCACAACTTAGCCACTGAACAACAACAACAACATATTAAAGGACATAGGGGCCAGCTTGATGAGATTCCCACTGGCCAAATCTGGGTTGGTTTGAGTAGCAAAACGAATTAAGTTGGTACTAGATTATCACACAGTGAATTTGTAAAAAAAAAAAAAAAAAAAAAAACTAATAAATGCGAGAAAGAGGGGGAAATATGATTGGAAAAAAATTATGATATAAAGTCAACCAATACTTGTTGGAATAACAGATTTGAGAAATCACTATTTAAAATCATAGAATAACTGACTTGAGGAGAAATCACCAGTGAATGCTGAAAAAATGGGAGGATGGTTTTGGAGGAACAGGATATTTTTAAGCAGTCTCAAGTTTTTTCAGCTATAATTTATTAATTACAAAAGTGAAAAATATACCTTTATGGTAGAAAAATTTGATGGGTGCCAATTGATCAGATTTAATATCAACAATAATGGGACAAAGTGACCAGTTGTGACTTCTGTGGGGAAGCTTGAGAGGCACAATATAGATCATGTAGAATTTCTTCCCCAAGTACATAGCCTAAATCTAATCATGAACAGTCAGATAAACCCAAATTGTGTGACATTTTATAGAAAGTCACTGTCATAAAAGAGAAAGAGAGGAAACAATGCTTGTGAAAGAACTACTGGTATATGTAGAAATTCAGACCTGTCTTAAGACAGATGAGTAATTCAGTCTTGGATAAATTTTAATTATTATTATTTTGGCTGTAGCACTCTACTTGCAGGATTGAGGTTTCCTGACCAGAGATTGAACCTGGGGCCGAAGCGGTGAAAGCACCAAGCCCTAACCGCTGGACCCCCAGGAAACTCCCAAAGTTTACTTTAAATGGACTCAGCTTTTCAGAAACTGTAATGAAAGTTTGCATTCAAATCCTCAAGTTATTTACTTATGAAAGCTTTAGCTTTCTTATCTATAAAATGGGCATAATAATAGTACTGATCCTACAAGTGCTGTAAGAATTACTGCTGCTGCTGCTAAGTCGCTTCAGTCGTGTCCGACTCTGTGCGACCCCATAGATGGAAGCCCACCAGGCTCCCCTGTCCCTGGGATTCTCCAGGCAAGAACACTGGAGTGGGTTGCCATTTCCTTCTCCAATAATGCATGAAAGTGAAAAGTGAAAGTGAAGTCGCTCAGTCGTGTCCGACTCTTAGCGACCCCATGGACTGCAGCCTACCAGGCTCCTCCGTCCATGGGATTTTCCAGGCAAGAGTACTGGAGTGGGGTGCCATTGCCTTCTCTGCTGTAAGGATTAGATGAGTGAAAAATATCTAAGAAAAATAGCAATGGCATAGTGTATGTATTCAACAAGTCATATCATTAAATAATAAAATAATTTATTGTCCAAATTAGAATACTTTTGAGAGTGAAAGAGAGCAACATGAATAATTAGGTCAGGATAGCAGATGTGAATAAGTGCTCTTCTAGGTAAACCAGAATGTGTGGTATACTGGTCAGGGTCCCCCATTGGAGACCTATATATATATATATAGAGAGAGAGAGAGAGAGAGAGAGGTTCATTATAGGAATTGGATCATGCAACTAAAGAGGCCAAGAAGTCCCATATTCTGCTGCCTACAGGCTAAGGAACCAGGAAAGTTGGTGGTGTGATTTAGTAACTCCAAAGACCCAAGAACCAGGGAGCCAATGGGATAAGTCTCAATCTTAGTCCAAAGGTTCAAGAATTAGGGCATCAATGGCATATGTTCCCATCTGAGTCAGATGGTCTGGGAACGAGGAGCACTATAGTATGGGGGAAGAAAAAGATGGATGTCCCAACTCAAACAGAGAGTGAATTTGCCCTTTCTCTGTCTTTTGTTCTATTCAGATCCTCAACAGACTGGATGATGCCCATTCACATCAGTGAGGGCGATCTTCTTTACTCAGTCTACAGATTCAAAATTCTAATCTCTTCTGGACGCATACTCACAGACACACCTTAAGATCATGTTTTAAGAGTTACCTGGGCATCCTTTAGCTTAGTCAAATTGACATATAAAATGAACCACCACATCTGGCCACCTCAGCCATCATTACTATGCTCCTCAAAGCAATTATTCTGTCTAATTAATGAGAATTTATGATTTTATTTAATCTTGTTGAATATATAGGAAATATATACTGTCCTTTTATTTTGGATAGAAAAACTGAATGACAGAAGTTTTGATTGATTTCCCACAGTCACATGTCTAGAAAAGGCTTAACTGGAATTGAGAGACTGTCTCAGATTTCAAGATCCCTACTCTTCACAAATATTCTATATATTCATCCCACTCACTCATAATATTTTTATTTTTCAGCCATGCTACACAGCTTGTGGGATCTTAGTTCCCTGACCAGGTATGGAAACTGGACCCTTGGCAGTTAAATCAAAGTGTCTTAACCATTGGACTGCCAGCGAATTCCCAATCCATAATCTTTCATCATACTGATGCATGAATTCATTGATGGCTTCCGCACTTCAGACCATCTACTTTTTCTAGCCTTAAGACTTATTCTTGGTGTACAAGAATATGTGTGTTTTTCATAAATATTGAATCTTTGCTCCCTTCTGTTCATAGTACCTGATGTCTAGTAACTAGTCTGCTGCTGCTGCTGCTGCTAAGTCGCTTTAGTTGTGTCCGACTCTGTGCGACCCCATAGACGGAAGCCCACCAGGCTCCCCCGTCCCTGGGATTCTCCTAGGCAAGAACACTGGAGTGGGTTGTCATTTCCTTCTCCAATGCGTGAAAGTGAAAAGTGAAAGGGAAGTTGCTCAGTTGTGTCCGACTCTTAGCGACCCCATGGACTGCAGCCTACCAGGCTCTGCCATCCATGGGATTTTCCAGGCAAGAGAACTAGAGTGGGGTGCCATTGCCTTCTCCAGTAACTAGTCTAGTAAATAATAATACCTGATTTAGCACAAGAATTATATGTCGTGGTCTTTTTCAAAACCACTATTTTAAGGAGGCAGTGTAACATAGGGGCTCTTGGTCAGACAACCCGGAGGAAAGTCTTCATTACACATTTATTGCCCATCTGACACCATCTCAGTCCTTAAGTAAGCATGTGTTCAGATTTGAGGAGATAAGGGAAGATGGCCGGCTTAATGAGGGTCAAGTTCAGGGTTTAGCACTCTCATCAATCAAACCACCATTATTTCTGAATATACCTACTTAGTGGAGCAAACTGCAAGTCTTCACAAAAATTCTAGAAACTCTCCTGCTCTTCCCCTTAAGGTTTAGGCCATCCATAACCAAATGCCTTCTTTGCATTATTGTTCCCTTTCTGTCCTTTCTTCATCGATCTCTTTAGAAACCTATTTTTAAAAGTCCATTTGTACTTCTGCACCCTAGTTCCTCCCACCAGATCTCTCATACTCTGTCATGCGTGCTTCCAGTCTGAATAACCCATCAAATACTGAAATAATGGGTGGTTTAGCTAATATCTTATAATGCAGGACCCATTAGTGCAATACAAAATAATATTATGAGATTTTATTAGCTCATACTAGTAAACACAGATTGCATTAAAAGCTGTTCCTGTTTTATTTTTGAAATGCTTGGATAGGATAGACTAATATAAAATATCCAGATTATGCTGTTCTAAAACTATAAAGTTGAGTTCCCCACTGAGCAGGTTATGTTAAATCTTTTCCTGTTTCTTTATTCTTATGAAGGATAAGGAGGTGGTGACTACAGGGTTTCTCTTTGTTCACCTTGCCTGCTGCAGAGGAAAGAGTTTAAGAGCACTTCCCAGGAAACTATTTCTGACCTCCCGTCCCTTGCTTTCCACCAAATACCAGTAACAACATCAAATGCCACTTCTTAACATTAAAAATGAGATATTATCTAACATTAGAGTCTACATAGCACAAGGTAAAGGGGCTTTTTGGCAGATAGCCAGGTAATTAGCTCGGTGCAGACCAAACAAGACCGTTCGATGCCTCATTGGAAAGTCTGGGCTATGCTTCTAAAGTCGCTCATCCTTGCTGTAGGAAAACTTGTCAAAGGATGAATTTCATATTTTCACTTTAAGTATTCCTCTTTTGAATTTTTATCGCCCCCTACAACTATACCAGCTCTTTCATTTAACAAAGCCATTATCACACCAAGGTGAAGGCTATATAGGTTTAAAAAACCTCACTCAAAATAATAATGCCAATCTATGTTTTCCTATGCTAATAATTTTGGGAATAAGAGTAGAGTGACACCAAATGACCATTTCTGAAGTCTAATGGGCAATATGCTTCTATTAAGCAAGGAAGAGCTTCGTGCATTGGTAACAGAATCCAGCTTGGTAAATCTAACTGAAATATTACAATTTTTACTTTGTGAAGTGATGGATTTGTAATGTCTGTAACCAGAGTATGGAATATTTCAAAGGTTTGTTTGCTTAAACTATCATGCTTAAGTAATACCCATAGATTATAGATCACAGAAAAACATTTGAACCAGTGGCTGGCTACTTTTTGAGCATAGCCAGAATTATTTTTATCAGAAGCATTAATTAATCAATAGAGTAGAAAGGAATCACCTACTGATAATACACAAGCCATACACAAAATTCTCTAGTGGGTGTCTTCTCCATTCTGACATCCATTTAGCTTGTCCTTTTGCTGTGCTAACCCTTTGGAACTACTGCCTTACCTCTCTCTTTAGTAATAAATTTCCCAGAAAAATTATTATAGTTATTGCCTCTATATTGAGTGCGTGTGTGCTTAGTCGTAGCTGACTCTTTGTGACCCCAGGGACTGCAGGCAGCTAGGCTTCACTGTCCATGGAATTTCCCAGGCAAATTACTGGAGTGGTTAGCAATTTCCTTCTCCAGAGGATCTTCCCAACCCAGGGATCAAACTCACATCTCCTGCATTGGTAGATGGATTCTTTACCACTGAACTACCTGGGAAGCCATTCATTAGCCACAATTCATCTTTAACTATTTTTGACTAACTCTGTTTCCCCTTTGAACTACTTTCTTCTCCCTTTTGCTTTGCTTTTTCTGGCATAGAAAACTTGTTTCTCTTCTGTCCCCTCTGTGTATCTTCCTCTTTTCCACATTGTGATTTTACAGTAACTTCTCACTCTTTCATTGGGAAAAACTAAATTTGAGTATGAGTATAAGAAAACCAATCCCTATCATCTTTTGGAAAGTTACATCACACGATCAAATACCCCTCGGACTAGCATAATTTTTGTGTCTATATTGTTTAAGCTAAACAGAATAAAGGTAATCCAAAAGATTGGAAAAGACTATTGAGCAATTCAGTCTGAAAACCCCTTTATATTCAAATAGAAAAAGTTGTATTATATTTCTACAATATGCATGAAGCTTTATAAGCATAGCCCCAACTTTTCCTAAAATAAGAGTAAGCAGTGGAAAGTAAGAGACCACCTGCACAGTTTAAAAGGGCATGAAGAGGCATAAAAATAATCATTGATGTTGTTTAGTCACTAAGTTGTGTAGGACTCTTTTGCTACCCTATGGACTGTAGACCATTAGGCTCCTCTGTCAATGGAATTTCCCAGCTAAGAATACTGGAGTTGGGTTGCCAATTTCTTCTCCAGGGCTTTTTTCCAATGCAGGGATCGAACTCGCACCTCCTGCTTGGCAGGCGTATTCTTTACCACTGAGCCACCAGGGAAGCCCCAATCATTGATATACACACCATTAATTTAATAATGTGAAATGAAAGTCATGATTTTTTTTAAAAAATGACATCCTTGGTGGCAATCATTGGGTAGCTTTTGGTGTAATCATAGACTACCAGGCTTGCGAGAGCATGGGTTTGATCCAATGTGTTTCTTATGTTCCTGCGAACGTCAATATTCCATTGAAAGTAAATTGTAACTTTTTTTCTCCTAAATTCTATCTGTGCAAGGATTTCCCTGCTGGCTCAAATAAAGAATCTCCCTTCAATGCAGGAGGGCCATGTCTACCTCCTCCAGTATTCTTGCCTGGAGAATCCCATGAACAGAGAACCCTGTTGGGCTCAGTCCATGGGGTCGCAAAGAGTTGGACATGACTGAGTGACTAACACTTTCAATTTTTCACGTGAATGTAAGCAGCTTTTGGAAGGAGAAAGTTTTCTTCAGGAAAGAGTTGTCTGTAGGAGGCATCCCTTTGTCTTCTCACTAACCTTAGGGACTCCTCCCATGCACTACTCAACTCTAGCCAAAGCACACCTTTCAAATCTTTTGATTGCACAATATCTTGCCTAACCTGCTGATACTTTCTGTAGATAAAAGAAGTAGAAATGAAGAATAAGTGATGAACAGCTGATCTCTTCCCTAGCTTCCCCTTCAGTAATCTCTCAAACAAACTGTGTGGATAAGATAGCATCTAAAGAAAGATCATAAGGAGTCGATAAACCTACACACAGAGGAGGATGGTGATGGCTCTGACCTCCCACCCCAATGATGAGCTGATACTGTTGTTGTTCACTTGCCAAATCATGTCCAACTCTTTGTGACCTCATAGACTGCAACATGCCAAGCTTCTCTGTTCCGCACTGTCTCCCGTATTTTCCCCAAGTTCATGTCCACTGAATCGGTGATGCCATCAAACCATCTCATTCTCTGTTGCCCCCTTCTCCTCCTGCCCTCAATCTTTCCCAGCATCAGGGTCTTTTGCAATGAGTCAGCTGTTTGCATCCGGTGGCCAAAGTATTGTATCTTCAGCTTCAGCATCAGTCCTTCCAGTGAATATTCAGTATTGTTTTCCTTTAGGACTGACAGATTTGATCTCCTTGCAGTCCAAGGGACTCTCAAGAGCCTTCTCCAGCACCACAGTTCTAAAGCATCAATTCTTCAGCGCTTTGCTTTGTTTATAGTCCAACTCTCACATCCTGAGGTTACTTCTCTGTTTCTCTTTAAAAGCTTTCATGACTGAGCAGAGTTTTTGGAGGTAGTTTCTAGAGGATGTGGAGTCCACCACCTCTCCAGATTGCTGGCATTCTGATTAAAGTCACCCTTTCTTTCTGCCAACATCTGTCCATATTGATTTTGTAAGCAGTGACTAGTGGGATCTGATTCGATAACATGAGTAACTGGGGGAGGAAACTTTAGGTTTTATGACACTGTTACTTATCTACATGTTTCACCATTGTTTAAAATTATTTTGAAAACCTTGTATGTATTTTTTTGTTAAAAGAGGAAAAAAACCTAAGAAAGGGGTTGGATATAATAATTGCCTGAGAATTGACATGTTCCTAAAAAATATTTCAGTTGAAATTTGCTGATCTTACTGCTCAGTGATCATGCCTTCCCACAGAACCATATTTTAATAGCTAATAACTGACTCCTCTCGGGGTGCTCATACCCCCAGGGGTATAAATGACAAGCTTACACTTTGCTGCAGTTGATCACATTGCCCCAGACTGTGTTTCATTTTATGGGAACATGCAAACCTGTGTGAGTGGAATGCTTTTGATTCTACAGCCTGTGGATTGGGACAGTCAACCCCCAATCAGGCAATTTAAGAAAACATGGTCATTCCTCATCTTGAAATCTTTCATCTACAGGTTTTTAGAAACACATGAGATAATTTTTTTTTCCTTGCTGGAACTTTAATCATAAATGGACACTCTTTTTTTTTTTTTTTTGAAAAGGCAGTTAGAGCACAGTACTTGCTAAAGCTCCTTGAATCTTTTTTTAAAAAAATATTCTTTCCTAAATTTATTTATTTTTGGCCACTCTGTCCATAGCATATGGAACCTTAGTTCCCCAGCCAGGGGTCAGACCCATATCCCCTGCAATGGAAGCACAGAGTCTTTAATTCCTGGGCTGTCAGAGAAGTCACAAGCCCCTTCAATCTTGAACAGCTAAGTGGAAACAAAAAGTTACATCTCTATGGGAAAAAGCTTTTGTTCAGCAATGAGCCATAGACAATAGAATTACGTCTTCCTTTCTTTTTTTTTTCTATAATATTTTCCTTGAACTGTTCACTTATAATTTTAATTGAAGGCGTTCTCTCTCAGAGCTGAGGTTGTTGCAAATGAATCAGAGCAGCTTAACTTGTCAAAACATTTAGAGATCTGGATGAAATAATTAAAAATTGCATGGAAGATTAGTACATGAGCAAATGCCAAACAATGTCACAGAGAGATATTATGATCGAGAAGTAGGCAAAATAAAGGCCTGATGTGTCAACAAAATCCTGTCATTGATGCTATGATTCCAGAAAAGGAAAATGCTATATGGACACAAAAAGACGACATTATCATGAGAATTTATGTCAGACCAAGAATTGTTAATGTAAGCCATAGAAAGTTATTGGCAGAATATTAATTGACTAAAGATATGGGACTTTAACAGAATAGGGGTTTTATGACTGATCTGCAGTTAATCTTTTCCCTGATGAATATGACTGACTTCTCTCTTTCTCCAACCCTGAGCTCTGCCCCTTAAGGTGAAAAAATAAAGGGTAACGATATTTGGCATATAAACTGGCCCTTCATGTAGGCCATGATATGGACAATTCCATCCCACTGTTCTTAAAGAAGTCACATGTCAACTCTACAAAGTATCCAGGGCATCAGCAAAAGGAATTAACTCTCAAATTTATTTCTAATTTATAAATGTCTTCCCAGTTAATGACTCTACTCCTCAGATTTGTTGCAGTTTTTCAGTCACTAAGTCATGTCTGACTCTTTGAGACTCTATGGACTGCAGCATGTCAAGCTTCCCTGTCCAAATTTATGTCCATTGAGTCAACGATGCCATCCAGCCGTCTCATCCTCTGTCGCCCACTTCTCCTCCTGCCCTCAATCTTTCCCAGCATCAAGGTCTTTCCATCCACTGGAGAAGGGAATGGCAAACCACTTCAGCGTTCTTGCCTTGAGAACCCCATAAACAGTATGAAAAGGCTCCTTATATTGGCCCTCATTTAATCTCATTCTGCCCAATAATAGAAATAATCAACAGCTATCTCTGCTATTAACATTTTAAATTCTTTTACTCAAATTAAAAAATAAACCAAAACTCAAAAACATACGAAGCAACTAAGACTAGAAAGCTCATGAAGACAATTCTATAGCACCGTGAATCCTTGTATCTCAGGAAGATAAACCAGCTACAGACAGTTCAAAGTGATTCAGTCAAAATAAATCTTGAATCTCAAGACAGCAAACAGATACACCATTTTGACCTTGAGGTTTTCTTTAGTTGTATTTTTCAATTACTATCACAGTTGCAGAACTGAGAATGAAGGCAAAGATCCTGATCCTTTAAACTTCTTGCATTGCCTTAATCTTAGTTATCTATAAGAGATTATTGAAAATTAATCCCCCCTATTCAAGATTCAGATATTTTTCATTGCTACTATCTGGAAAGGATGCTTTTGAAGTAGAAACATAGGCTAAGAGGTCTGCTTTCAGTTAAGATTAGAATGTCAACCTCTGAACTCTCTCTAAAATACATTCCTTGAAATAATGATCCAACTTCCTCATAAAAATACAATGATACTTTGAAATACATATTCTATACCCTAACTTGGCATAATGACCCCCATGTATACAGGGGATTGCAAATTTTTCAGGCAACCAACATTTCACCTAAAAAATGTCAAACTATTTATGGATAATTTCAGCTAACATAAAGAAACAATAAATTATGTAGTGAACAACTTTGTGAACATTAGGCTTGACACCTGACCTAGGGGTGTAGTACTTGAAAGCCCTCTGCAATGTCATTCAATGCTATCCCTCCAAGAAAACCACAATTCTGAATTTTGCATTATCAGAATATCACTTATATTATTTTGTCTCTGTTAATCCTAAATAATGAATGAAGTAGTTTTGCATGATTTAAATGTGTATATAAATGGTCTCATACTGCATATACTCTATTGTACATTTTAGTCACTTGATTTTTTACTGTTTATATTTTCCAATATTTGATCTCCACAACGTATTTAATCAGTCTACGCATGGTGGATTTGAATTCTTGCTAGATTTTTTTGCTGTTTCATACAGTACTGCATTCTTGTACATGCTTTCTGGTGTGCATCTGTAAGAGTTTCTTTAATATATAAAATCAACAGTGACATTCTGTGCCATTCTCAATTTGACTTACAAATATTGAATTGTTTCCAAAATTGCACTAATTTGTATTTCTACCAACAGGATATAGATGTTTCAGATGCTTCAAATATTTACCAAAGCTTTCCTTTATCAGAATTTTTATTTTTTGGTTTATTTGGTAGGTGGGAAATGTTTTCTGGTTGTTATTTTAAATTGTATTTCTAAGATTAGTCATATGGTTAAGTATTTTTCATGTTTTCATTTTGGTTTGTCAAGTATAGTTTACAATATAGTAAAATACATTCTCTTCAGGTTTCTTATGATTTTAATGGTGATTTGGGTTTTCTCATTTATAATATCATGGTCTTTTCCCCTTTTGAGTTGTCCTATTCCCTATGGAGTTATCCATATTTTTCTTAAAGTTTTATAGGTGTTCTTCTTAAATTTGGAAAATTTTAGTAGTCTACCTTAAAGAAGATCTCCTCTAAGTTCTTATAAAGTTTTTAGCTTTGTCTTTCACATTTAATTCTGCTCAGTTTGGAATTGGTGAATGTATATGGTGTGAGGTACGGACTCCTTGAGGTTCTTTTCCATTGTGAATAGACAGCTAGCCAGAAATGTATATTGAAAATACCATTCTTCCTCAACAAGTCTATAGTGTCATATTAAAATTGTTTATAATTATCTGGTTCTGTTTTCCAGCTCTGTGTTGTTTCTTGGTGACCTTAATCTCCATTCCAATACCACACTGACTTTACTGTTTATTACTTCAAAATAAGCTTTGGTATATGAAAAGGAAAGAGTACATCTGACTCTTAAGGAGTGCCACCAAAAATATTGTTGGGATTTTGATGGACTTGCAATGAATCTATATCTCCTTTCATCTTTTAAAATATTTTTCAGCAAAATTTAGAAATATTTTCATGAAGATTATTCTGATATAACACAGTACATCAATCTAAAACTTATGTTCTTAAGAACAACAAAAATCTTGCTCTTATTGCTAATGGTCAGGGTTTTAGCCTGACCCCAGGAGGGTTGGGGAAGGGAGCATTTGAGCAGATGGGAGACAGAAATAGCCCTGTACCTTTCTTCATCATATCTCAATGTGGTCCCTCTGCATGTGGCCTCTGCATGTGGTGCCTCCACAAGGGCCAGTTGGTGGAACACCTCACAGCAAAGTGATTGAGATCAAACAGTATTCTAAGAGATGGAAAGTGGAAGTGTCCATTCCTTTAAGACCTATATTTGGAGAAAGGCACAGTGTCATTTCCACTTGATTCTATTGGTCAAACAGTTACAAAAATCAGATTCATGGAGACATTTATAAATCCCACTGCACCATGGGAGAACTATCAAAGAATACTGAGACTTTTTAAAACTATACAACTTTTGTGCAATTGATTATGAGGAATGTTCTATTTTTAATGCTATTGCAAATGGTGTCTCTTTTCAGGATTACATTTTCTAGTGGTTAGTTGCTGATCAATAGAAATATGAATTAATTTTTTATCTGACAATGTTGGTAAACTCTTTATGAATTATCCTCATGTATCTTTTGATATTTTTAGATTTTTATGTACAAACTCATATGATCTCTATATAACAACAGTTTTATTTCTGTTTTTTTAACATGTTTTCTTTTTTTTTTTTGTACTATTCTTGCCTTATTACACTGCCTAGACCTCTAGCACAGTGTTAACAGAATTGAGAAAAGAATTCCTAAGTTCAAAAGAATAATTTCATCCTTTTGCAATAAATTGTGATGTTTGCTACATGTTTCTGTAGACGTTCTTTTCCAGACAGATTAAAGAATTATTTATTATTTTTAGTTTACTAAGATTAAAAAAATAACACAATAGGTGTTGAATTATATTTAATTTTTCTTTGCATCTTTTGAGATGATCATGATTTTCTCCTTTAATATAGTGAATTTTTAATGTTAAATCACTTTTGCATTCCCAGGATATGACCAGTTTGGTCATGAGATAATACTTTTTATACATTGCTCTATTTTATTTGCTAATATATTTTAACACTTTTCCTCTTAATTATATGACAGTCAGAGCCATATTTTTTTTTCATATTGTCTTAGTCTGGATTTGTTATCAAGGTTATGTTAGGTTTCTCAGATGAGATGGGGATTAATTATGCTTTTCTCCTATAATGCAGTGTAATTTACAGTGTAGATTAGAATAATTTGCTCCTTGGCCATTTGGTAGATCTCATCCTTACAAAAAATCTAGGCCTGCTATTTTTCTCTTTTGTGGGAAAATATTTTATTTTGATTTATTTGATTTTACATTTATAAGATTATTCAGGCTTTTCTATCTTGAAATCATTTTGATACATTGCTTTCTTTTTTTCCTTCCTTCTCTCCTTTTCTTTCTTGCTGCTAAGTCACTTCAGTCGTGTCCGACTCTGTGCGACCCCATAGACGGCAGCCCACCAGGCTCCCCCGTCCCTGGGATTCTCCAGGCAAGAAAACTGGAGTGGGTTGCCATTTCCTTCTCCAATGCATGAAAGTGAAAAGTGAAAGTGAAGTCACTCAGTCATGTCTGACTCTCTAGCGATCCCATGGACTTCAGCCCACCAGGCTCCTCTGTCCATGGGATTTTCCAGGCAAGAGTACTGGAGTGGGGTGCCATTGCCTTCTCTGCCTTTTCTTTCTTACCTGATGCTAAAAACAGATGAATGAACAAAAACAAAATTTCTTGATTCCTCTTAAATAATTACTAAGCTTTTAAAATTTTTCAAATCACCTTAAACTTTCTTTTGAACAGCATGTTAATTCTAAAAACAAAGTTATTTCAGGAAAACTCTATTTGTGATCACTATTAGTTCCTTTTTAATTTTATTCCTCTCTTTCCCTTCTCCCTCCACTTTCTATTCCTGCCTCTTTTTCTCTGTTTTCCTTTTTTCTCTCCTTTCCTCTATTTCACAAATAACTACTGAGAACTATGTCCCAGGACGGTTTCCCAGGTGGCCGAGAGATAAAGAATCTGCCTCCCAATGGAGGAGACCCAAGAGATGTGAGTTCAGTCCCTGGGCTGGGAAGATCCTTTGGAGGAGGAAATGACAACCCACTCCAGTATTCTTGTCTGGAAAATCCCAGGGATGGAGGAGACTGGTGGACTACAGTCCATGGGGTCTCAAAGAGTAGGACACAACTGAACACATAAAACTATCCAGAAGGGTAAATATTTTTCTTCCCTTATTACACCCAAGAGTATTATATCATTATTACCTATAACATCTTTTCCCTCATTGAGCGAGTACTGTGATTAACTCATCTTTTGATAAGTCTATTCATTTCACTTCAATTAAAGTGATATTTTAAAAACATAATTCTGTTTAGATAACTCCCCTCCCTACAACCCTGTCTCCTTATTCAGTAATGAAACCCAAACTCCCACTATAGCCCACAAAGTAGTATAGGGCCCCTGACTATCAATATCATCTCTGCTGTTGACTCCTCCCTCCCAAGATCACTATACTCCCATCCACCTGGTCATTTTTTCTAGTCCTTAATTCTAAACTAGTTCTCCCCCTCACCCTGCCCAGAAAACACAGTTGTACCAATTGCTCCTTGAATGCTCATCCCCACATCTCCATACTGCTTCCTTACTCTTGTCACTCAGATCTACTTAAGAGTCATCTTAAGAGTTCTTTCTTGACCATCCCATATTACATAACCTTCTAGTTATCATATCACATCTCCCAATTTTATTTTCATCTTAGTCTTTATCACTGCCTGGTAATTTTTAGTTTAATTATTTATTACTTGTCTCTCTTCCCACCTTCACCCACCAGAGTATAAACTCCATGAATGATTGTATCTTGTTAAATGCCAATTTCCTTTATCTTGAAAATCACCTGATCAAAATTGTATCTGCAATATAAAAGTGATTAAAAGTGAAAGAATATGTTATTAATTACAAAAGCTTATTTTTACTCAATGCCTACTATGTGCAAGATATTTTGCTAATCACTTTATATAGATTATCTTAATTATTCCTCAGGGCTTTCCTGGATCCAGCTTCTAACTCCTGCTTACCTCTTCAGCCTCAACTCTTGTAACCTTTCCCTCCTTTATGCCCCTCCACCTCCCCTCAGTCCGCCTCTATTTGCCATTTTCAGTCACACTAGATTCACCTTAGTTCCTAAATCTGCAACGATTCTTTTCCCTTAGTGCCTTTGGACTACCTTTTGGAAATGGATCTCTGTCCTTATTTGCTGAACACACTCCCACTTGTCCTTGGAGTTTAAACTTAGACATCCCCATCACTCTATCAGTTATTAAACTTGGTGCTAGGAGAAGGCAATGGCACCCCACTCCAGTACTCTTGCCTGGAAAATCCCATGGATGGAGGAGCCTGGTAGGCTGCAGTCCATGGGGTTGCTAGAGTTGGACACGACTGAGCGACTTCACTTTCACTTTTCACTTTCATGCATTGGAGGAGGAAATGGCAACCCACTCCAGTGTTCTTGCCTGGAGAATCCCAGGATGGGGAAGCCTGTGGGCTGCCATCTATGGGGTCGCACAGAGTCAGACACGACTGAAGCAACTTAGCAGCAGCAGCAGCAGCAGGTTCCAAGAAATGGGTAGACAATGACATGCAAAACTGGTGAGGTCCTAGTGCTTCAAATCTAATGGAAGAAACAACAGAAAAAATATCTCCCAAATAGACATGAAACTTCAAATTCAAGATCTGGTCTCAAGGAAAGATAAAGAGTGCCTGCCAGAATCTGACATGCACCACACACATTAGAAAAGTTTCTCAGAGAAAGTCATTGCTTTACCAGAAGTCCTTCCCCAGTCCCTCAAAAGCTAGGTGGGTTCTGTAAGTTCTTTTTTTTTTTTTTTCCATGCTGACCTCATACTTTTTTTTTTTAACTACAATTTTATTTTATTTTTAAACTTTACAAAATTGCATTAGTTTTGCCAAATATCAAAATGAATCCGCCACAGGTATACATGTGTTCCCCATCCTGAACCCTCCTCCCTCCTCCCTCCCCATACCATCCCTCTGGGTCGTCCCAGTGCACTAGCCCCAAGCATCCAGTATCGTGCATCGAACCTGGACTGGCAACTCTTTTCATACATGATATTTTACGTGTTTCAATGCCATTCTCCCAAATCTTCCCACCCTCTCCCTCTCCCACAGAGTCCATAAGACTGTTCTATACATCAGTGTCTCTTTTGCTGTCTTGTACACAGGGTTATTGTAAGTTCTTGTAACACAATACTTAGCACCATCATAAGCTTATTATGGTTTTTAAGTTGTCTATTTGTTTGGGCAACTAGATACAATGTATTCTTTACAATTATTTTTAACAGGGACCATTTTAAAAGATTTTATTAGATTTGTTACAATATTACTTCTACTTTATGTCTTTTTGGTTTTTGGCCCCAAGTCATGTGGGATCTTAGCTCCCCAAGCAGGGCTCAAACACACAACCCCTGAAATGGAAGATGAAGTCTTAGCCATCAGAACATTAAGGAAGTCCCAACATATTCTTCATCATTGTATTGCAACAATTATCACAGATCCTATTCCACAGTAGGTAGGTACCCAAGAAATGTGTGCTGAGAAATGTATTGAAGGTTCATAACATAGCAAGAATAAAACTAGTATTTCTAGAATAAATGATTGAACACAGTATGTTATATAGACAGGCTTGAAGATTCATTCACATAAACTGGACACTTTAATGCAATCTACTGAATACACCAGTTTTTCTTAGTGGCCATGTCGCACTGTAATGATAACATCATGACTATGAAAAAATCATATAACCATCCTGTGCTACCAATCCCAGAATTTATAGTAACTGACATATATTTATGAATAAACTCGTCTCCCAGTTTCAGAGCATAAGTCGAATTATAGGACATGCTGAACTTCACTTAAAATTTCTTAGATTTTCCTATTTTGCACATCAACTTTTATATTGTTTAAAATTTTTTTTCTTTATGCTTAATTTGCTTCTTCATTTGGATGATGCTAATGGGTTGTTATTGACTAGTGTCTCCAGTTCAGCTCATTGCACACTGGGCAGTATTCATAAAATGCTCCTTATATGCCAGCTGAAATTGGTAGTGGTTTGAAGGCAGAGAGCCAAATTCATCAAAAGGATAATAGCTAAATATATTTTGTTTTGTTTTCTGAATTTTAATGACTGAATGGAAGACTTATTCATTATTTATCTATTTTTGAATTTTATCAAATAGTTCTAGTGGTAATTACCCTATCTCTGTATTTATAGAAAAGTGGCACATTATCAAGATAATAGCCTGATTCCATATTTATGAAGTATCTGTTAAAATTATAAATATAGATACATGGAACTATGTGATTAATGCCAAAGAAAGCCACTTATAGGTTAAAAATGGGGGAAAAACAACTAGCTAGCACCTTGGTGAAATTAGTATTCTGTATTTGAGTTCCATGTGGAAAAATTTATTATTCTCCTTTAAAATGCAATTTATTTTAAAGGGAAATGTTCACTTACCTTATTAATCAATAATATAAAAGTTTTAAAATAGGTATTTTATTATACTCTACATTGAAGATTAAATAACACATGGCCTCATTTTTTTTCTTTTGGTATAAAAAATCTCTACATTAAACTGTGGGTGTGGATGTCAGTGACTTCATATATCTAAACTTTTAGTTACCATATTTCTGAAAACTCATATTGATATTTATCCCTTTAGAGAGAAACACCAAGAGAAAAACCATTTTATTAAGATGGAGTTTGAAAATAAAAAGAAATGAAGGCAAATCAACTTTTAAAGGATAGTTTGGAAATAGGAAATAAAGAATATTAAATTTTTAAGGCATCTGAATTTTGTGTATTGATTAACGTTGTATTAAATTATTACTTTAAATTTGTAAATATTTGTAAATTGGAAATTAAGAAATTTATATTTACGTTTTTGATTGAAATTTGACAGACTTGAGTAACTTGAGACTCTTTCAACTCTATTTTTCTTCTAAATATAGATCATATGCATATACAAGTGTGTACAGGTTGTGATTTCCAAAGATTAATAGTAGAATGAATTGGTAGTGGGCTGATTCTTCTCCCCAGGTGAATGGAATTGCACTTCACTTCAACTCCCGGAGTTTGCCACATAGGCGTCGTAGATAAGGCAGACTGGGCTTCCATCAGATTTAATGGCCTGAACTCCTGACAATAATTTTCCCTTTTCAGAGATCATCCTGGGAAGACATGGTACTGTTGTTCACAAGTTATCACAATGAATCCTTGCAATTTGACGTCTTCTAAACACAGGGCTTCAAAAATTCAACAAAAGGAATAAATTGGAACAAATAAACTTCACTATTAAATAAATTTGGAAGTTTTTATAACTGTATTCTCAGAGCAGCTTATAAGTATACAGTAACCATAAATCCAGCTTCCCTGGTGGCTCAGCAGTAAATAATTCACCTGCCAGTGCATGAGACATGGGCTCAATCCTGATTAGGGAAGATCCCCTGAAGAAGGAAATAGCAACCCACTCCAGTGTTCTTGCCTGGGAAATCCTATAGACAGAGTAGCCTGGTGGGCTACAGTCCGTGGGGCCACGAAAGAGTCAGACATGATTTAAAGACTAAACCACCACCACATGGTGCAAAGAATAGTTTTCTTTCCAAAACCGCTGGAGAGTAATTTGTTGACCTAAGTCTCATTTCTTTTAAATACGTTAGTATGTTATTTCCCCAAAATCAGGGCACTCTCCTAAATAAACACAATATAACCATCAAATCAGGAAGTTAACACTGATGCATCAGTTCAGTCAGTCAGTTCAGTCGCTCAGTCGTGTCCAACTCTTTGTGACCCCATGAATCGCAGCATGCCAGGCCTCTTTGTCCATCACCATCTCCCGGAGTTCTCTCTGACTCATGTCCATCGATTCAGTGATGCCATCCAGCCATCTCATCCTCCGTCATTCCCTTCTCCTCCTGCCCCCAAGCCCTCCCAGCATCAGAGTATTTTTCAATGAGTCAACTCTTAGCATGAGGTGGCCAAAGTACTGGAGTTTCAGCTTTAGCATCATTCCTTCCAAAGAAATCCCCAGGGGTGATCTCCTTCAGAATGGACTGGTTGGATCTCCTTGCAGTCCAAGGGACTCTCAAGAGTCTTCTCCAACACCACAGTTCAAAGGCATCAATTCTTTGGCACTCTGCTTTCTTCACAGTCCCACTCTCACATCCATACATGACTACAGGAAAAACCATAGCCTTGACTAGACGGACCTTTGTTGGCAAAGTAATGTCTCTGCTTTTCAATATGCTATCTAGGTTGGTCATAACTTTTCTTCCAAGGAATAAGTGTCTTTTAATTTCATGGCTACAAATGACCATCTGCAGTGATTTTGGAGCCCAAAAAAATAAAGTCTGACACTGTTTCCACTGTTTCCCCATCTATTTCCCATGAAGTGATGGGACCAGATGCCATGATCTTCGTTTTCTGAATGTTGAGTTTTAAGCCAACTTTTTCACTCTCCTCTTTCACTTTCATCAAGAGGCCTTTTAGTTCCTCTTCACTTTCTGCCATAAGGGTAGTGTCATCTGCATATCTGAGGTTATTCATATTTCTCCCGGCAATCTTGATTCCAGCTTGTGCTTCTTCCAGCCCAGCGTTTCTCATGATGTACTCTGCATATTAGTTAAATAAGCAGGGTGACAATATATAGCCTTGACATACTCCTTTTCCTATTTGGAACCAGTCTGTTGTTCCATGTCCAGTTCTAACTGTTGCTTCCTGACCTGCATACAGATTTCTCAAGAGGCAGGTCAGGTGGTCTGGTATTCCCATCTCTTTCAGAATTTTCCACAGTTTATTGTGATCCACACAGTCAAAGGCATTGGCATAGTCAATAAAATAGAAATAGATGTTTTTCTGGAACTCTGTTGCTTTTTTGATGATCCAGCAGATGTTGGCAATTTGGTCTCTGGTTCCTCTGCCTTTTCTAAAACCAGCTTGAACATCTGGAAGTTCACAGTTCACATATGCTGAAGCCTGGCTTGGAGAATTTTGAGCATTACTTTACTAGTGTGTGAGATGAGTGCAACTGTGTGGTAGTTTGAGCATTCTTTGGCATTGCCTTTCTTTAGGATTGGAATGAAAACTGACCTTTTCCAGTCCTGTGGCCACTGATGAGTTTTCCAAATTTACTGGCATATTGAGTGCAGCAGTTTCACAGCATCATCTTTTAGGATTTGAAATAGCTCAACTGGAATTCCATCACCTGCGCTAGCTTTGTTCGTAGTGATGCTTTCTAAGGCCCACTTGACTTCACATTCCAGGATGTCTGGCTCTAGGTGAATGATCACACAATCGTGATTATCTTGGTCATGAAGATCTTTTTTGTACAGTTCTTCTGTGTATTCTTGCCACCTCTTCTTAATATCTTCTGCTTCTGTTAGGTCCATACCATTTCTGTCCTTTATCGAGCCCATCTTTGCATGAAATGTTCCCTTGGTATCTCTAATTTTCTTGAAGAGATCTCTAGTCTTTCCCATTCTATTGTTTTCCTCTATTTTTTTGCATTGATCGCTGAGGAAGGCTTTCTGATCTCTTCTTGCTATTCTTTGGAACTCTGCATTCAGATGCTTTTATCTTTCCTTTTCTCCTTTGCTTTTTGCTTCTCTTCTTTTCACAGCTATTTGTAAGGTCTCCCCAGACAGCCATTTTTCTTTTTTGCATTTCTTTTCCATGGGGATGGTCTTGATCCCTGTCTCCTGTACAATGTCATGAACCTCAGTCCATAGTTCATCAGGCACTCTGTCTATCAGATCTAGTCCCTTAAATCTATTTCTCACTTCCACTATATAATCATAAAGGATTTGATTTAGGTCATACCTGAATGGTCTAGGGGTTTTCCCTACTTTCTTTAATTTAAGTCTGAATTTGGCAATAAGGAGTTCATGATCTGAGCCACAGTCAGCTCCTGGTCTTGTTTTTGTTGACTGTATAGAGCTTCTCCGTCTTTGGCTGCAAAGAATATAATCAATCTGATTTCGGTGTTGACCATCTGGTGATGTCCATGTGTAAAGTCTTCTCTTGTGTTGTTGGAAGAGGGTGTTTGCTATGACCAGTGCATTCACTTGGCAAAACTCTATTAATCTTTGCCTTGCTTCATTCCGTATTCCAAGGCCAAATTTGCCTGTTACTCCAGGTGTTTCTTGACTTCCTACTTTTGCTTTCCAGTCCCCTATAATGAAAAGGACATCTTTTTGGAGTGTTAGTTCTAAAAGGTCTTGTAGGTATTCATAGAACCATTCAACTTCAGCTTCTTCAGCATTACTGGTTGGAGCATAGATTTGGATTACTGTGATATTGAATGGTTTGCCTTGGAAACGAACAGAGATCATTCTGTCGTTTTTGAGATTGCATCCAAGTACTGCATTTTGGACTCTTTTGTTGACCATGATGGATACTCCATTTCTTCTGAGGGATTCCTGCCTGTAATAGTAGATATAATGGTCATCTGAGTTAAATTCACCCATTCCAGTCCATTTTAGTTTGCTGATTCCTAGAATGTCGATGTTCACTCTTGCCATCTCCTGTTTGACCACTTCCAATTTGCCTTGATTCATGGACCGGACATTCCAGGCTTCTATGCAATATTGCTCTTTACAGCATCGGACCTTGCTTCTATCACCAGTCACATCCACAACTGAGTATTGTTTTTGCTTTGGCTCCATCCCTTCATTCTTTCTGGAGTTATTTCTCCACGGATCTCCAGTAGCATATTGGGCACCTACTGACCTGAGGAGTTCCTCTTTCAGTATCCTATCATTTTGCCTTTTCATACTGTCTATGGGGTTCTCAAGGCAAGAATACTGAAGTGGTTTGCCATTCCTTTCTCCAGTGATGCATTGCTGCCATTTAATCCACATCTCTCAAGATTTGCCAGTCATCCCAATAACATTATTTATGACTAAGGATTCAATCCAAAATTTAGAGTTGCATTTATTGGTCATGTGTCTACAGTTCCTTCATTCTGAAACAGTTCCTTAGTCTTAATTTTAATTCACTGGATACTTTTGAAGATAAAGGCCAGCTTGAATATCTCTTTACTGAGCTTATCTGATGTCCCTCATGATTAGAAATGTATTAAGTATTTTTGACAGGATAAAGCACAAAAAACTGATTCTATGTTTTTATTGCATCTTTATCAAATAGCACATGATTTCTATGTGTTCATTACTGATGTTTCATTTGGATCACTTGCTTAAGGTGATGTCTGCCCAGGTTTCCTCATTTTAAAGTTACCTGTTCCTTTTCTACTTATTAAGTACTTAATAAGTACTTTTGTAGCTAGGAACTTTGAAGGTATGAAAATTGCTCATTTTTCATCAAACTTTATTCATTTATATAATTTCAATTTATTCACTCATTTATACCTGTTGGACTCATGATTTCCAATTTTATTAAATGATTTGCAATCAGTTGCAAGCATTATTTATTCTGATGACAAGTTGTCCTAGATCTGATCAACAGCAGCCCCTTCACTGTGCTCCATGTCCTTTGGACTGGTCTCCATCCTTCTGTGGGAACTTCTTTGATTTCTGGCACAAGACATTTCAGACTTCTTATGTTCCTTTTACTACAGCCCAGGAATAAATCATTTCTCCAAAGATCCTCGATCCTCTTAGTGGAGAATGGAATTTAGAAACCAAGGTCAGGGATGTAAGTGTGTTTTCCATGATTGAGTTGTACTGCTCCCAGGTCCCCTCAGCACACAAAGCTAGAAAATACCTGCAAGTATATGTTTGTGGGTGTACATACACTTACCTCCCTATCCATCTTTCTATCTATCCGCTTATTATCTCTATCCACCTATCTCCCCATCCTATATATTCACACAGATACTTCCAATTATAATCCCAAACTACAAGATTTATCTTAGTATCTCACTTTCAATATTTGTAACACTTTTTTTCAACCATTAGAAACCTAATTACCTTGTAATTTACAAATGTATTTCTTTGGTCAAGTCCCTGTAGGTAACCAATGTCCCCTCTCTGCTGCTAGTCCTTCTCCAGTATGCATGCCTTTCTCACCCTGGGCCAGGCCAGGGTGTCCGGATACTGTCCTCACCCTACTTGGTCTCTGAAATATTGTGCTGGGCCACTCCCAGGCTTAGATGTCTTCTTCATGTTGAGTTAGTCCACTCTCCACTGCATGGAAGCCCTCTTCACCTTATTTGAGCTCCAACATTCCACTTGGGGCTATGATGACCGATCACACATTTCTATTAACCCAGATCATCTACCCGGTTCTGACATACTTAGTGGCTTTAGGGTTGACCAGTTTAAGAAGGAAATAAAATAGGGACAGATATAATGAACAATTTTAAAATGCAGACACCCACCACCTTGTATTACATAAACTTCAACATTATTCCAAATGTATTCAAATAAATAGGGCTTATTTGAGCCTGAAGAAAAGAGTGTGGAGGAAGGCATTCTTTTCAATGTGAGTAAAGTCACCAAATGGTCTTTGTAAAATGTTTGGCTTTTAAATACTCCCATAGTCCCTCCAAGAATGAAGTAGAAGTCCTGTTATTAAACCTTTCCCACTTTGTATGAGAAAGGCATAGCTATAGCCTCAGGGGTGCCCTCAATTACTCAAAAGTATTCTTTTCTAGATTGTTTGTTATCTTTGCCTGTAGAAAGATAGCCTGGTTCAGCAGCTAAACTTTTAAAAATGCTTGTGGTTTTACTGGTGTTCTTTTACTTATATATTTGAGAAGAAGCTTCTGGCAGACAGACGCTTATATCGTTTCCTTGTCTCTACCTCTGGCTAGCTGTGTGAACTTTCATGGTTTAATCTTTCCATTGCTCAGTTTACTTACTCATAAAATGGGGGTGATCATATCCACCCCGGAGAATTAAATGAGGTAATGCGTGCAAATTATTTAATGCGTTAAGAATAAGGAACAAATAATGTTATTTATGGGCTTCCCTGGTGGCTCAGATGGTAAAGAATCTTCCTGCAATGTAGGAGTCCTGGGTTTGATCCCGGGGTCGGGAAGATCCCCTGGAGAAGGGAATGCAACCCACTTCAGAATTCTTGCCTGGAGAATCCCAAGGACAGAGGAGCCTGACGGGCTTACAGTCCATTGAGTCTCACAGAGTTAGACATGACTGAACTACTAACACACTTAATATCATTTATCAATATTAATATGGTATTTGTCACAATTCATGTATTGATTAATCAATTTTTACCCTCTTATCAAGCAAGAACTAAGCCTTCTCTATTTGAACAAGATTTGACATATCTTAAAATATCTCATGATCATTCTATCACTGAACTGGAGCTACTCAGTTGGTTTCAAGGACGGGGGTGTTTATTAGATGCACATTACACCCAAGAGTTTAGAAAAAGCAGTAAAGAACCCTGCTCCCAATTAGAATAGAGATTCAGAAAAGCATTTAGATACATTCTATATCAAAGACTCACACTGGCCCTAGAGATTTTACCCAAGGAGGATACCATCAGCTCACTTTAGCCCACATCAGGGGTTCACCACTTCTTGGAAGGGTGTGTTCACACAAGGCAGTTCAATATCAGCTGATACTCAGCTCTTAGGTAAAGTAAGTGACCTAAGAATTTAATTTGCACGTGGACACATCAGTTGTGGCATATTTAATTTCACATAGGCTAAAAGCAACTTTAAAATTGCTCATGTTCTCACTACTTTCTTTTACAACATACCCACTCAGTGGGCAAGCTGTAATAGTTGTACCCTAGAGAAACTTTAAAAAATTTTATTTACATAAAGTATGGAACAATTCATTACAGGAAAAGAAATCCACTTTTAACACAAAGTCCATCTTCTGCCCATATGGTTTTCCTTTTCTTTGAGTTTGAGGATTCCACCCACCAGTAGTCTTAGGAAAAAGGAAAGTGTGTATGTCATTTGTTACTTACTTTCTCTGAGACATGTGAAAGTTACAGGGTAAATTTAGATAGCCATTTTGCCTACCTTGCAGTCTGTAAGCAAAGTTGATTATGAGCAGTTCCACTGAAGCACAGCATGCTCCTTGAGAAGAGAAGGGGTTGTCTTTGGCTTTCAGAGATCCTAGACACCACTTTGAGGCCAAGAACAAAATTGAGAAATAATATAGATTGCAATTCACATGTTGTCCGCTCTCTTCTCAAGTTCCTGACCTTGGCTGACAAGGATAATACATTGGGGAATTGAAATAAATACCTGTAATAACAGTATTATTATTTAGAAACGTTTTCAAACTATATCAGATATAGTCTCTAATAACAGAAACAAGAAAAAAAAAAAAAAGGAAACTCTATTGAACAAAATAAAGAAGTGTGCATTCATCAGGCTTCCCAGGCGGCACTAGTGGTAAAGAACCCACCTGCCAATGCTTGAGACGTGAGTAAATGTGAATTAGACCCCTGGGTCTGGAAGATCCCCTGGAGCAGGGCGTGGCAACCCACTCCAGTATTCTTGCCTGGAGAATCCCAGGGACAGAGCAGCCTGGTGGGCTGCTGTCTGTGGGGTCCCACAGAGTCGGACACGACTGACGCGACTTAGCAGCAGCAGCAGCAGGAGTGTGTATTAATCACCTTCAAGTACTTGAGGCAATTGCTCCATTTTATAATACCTAGAGTTTAAGGCAACCCACTCCAGTATTCTTGCCTGGACAATCCCAGGGACGGCGGAGCCTGGTGGGCTGCCGTCTATGGGGTCGCACAGAGTCAGACACGACTGAAGCGACTTGGCAGCAGAGTTTAAGGCACCATGCTCAGGACCACCCCCACCAGATTTTCTCTGCAGTCGCCATATTGTCCTGGAGAACCTTCACTCCCTTAGGCTATCTCTATGATTTGTACTGATATCTGGGTCCACATCTTCTTTTGAATAACATTTCCTTTTTCCAATCATTCTTTGGCATCCCTAACTTCAGAAGAGAAAATCACAGAAATGTATTTTTTATCCATTCGTTCATTCATACATCTATTCAACAAATAGTCCTTAAGCATCTACTCTGTCAGGTCATGTGCAAAGTGTTACGTATACGATCACTGACTGTCTGCATCATCTCCATTGTCACGGAGTTTTTAAGTGTGCTTGTGTTAAGTGTGTGCTAAATCACTTCAGTCATGTTTGACTCTTGGCAACCCTATGGGCTATAGCCCACCAGGCCGTTGCCACATCCTCCTCCAAGGGATCTTCTCGATGCAGGGATTGAACCAGAATCTCTTTTTTCTCCTGCATTGGCAGGTGGGTTCTTTACCACCAGCACCATGTGGGAAACCCCCCAAGCTCACCCCTACCCCCATAGCGCCCCCAGAGAAGGTTATAAATAATAAATAGGTTTAGCCTAAATGCCCCCAGGTAGCATCAGCCTGTGAGCAAAAGTGCTATTGTATTAACATTAAATAAATTGTCTCTGCAGACCCATTCTCCATTCTTATCAGCTCTGCTCTCTGCCCTTGAGGCTGCCCTGGGTGGAATAAATCCAGTTTCTCTGGACTCTGCCTTCTGCTTCTCCTATACCCCTGCCTTTGTAAAAACTGCCTCTGTAAATGAATCCTCCCTGCCCTCTCCTATTGAGTATGCCATCTGTTTCCTGTTGGGACTTTGATGATCGCACAAAGTTACCCTTTTCTATTTCTGGGGCTTACAAGGGTCAATGTCAAAAGCATTCAAGAACATACTCATGCCTTTGGGGCTACTGATCTCCTAACAGGCTCCCTTTGCGATTGTTAGTGTCCCCTGCGTATTTAGAATATCCGCTTTCTCCTATAGGTGTCCCTCCATTTCTGTAACATCATTCAAAAGGTATTTGAGTACCTACCTCTGGCATCTGGGATATAATAGAGAATTGAGGCAGGTAAGATCCCTTGCCCTTTGGAGTTTACCATAGAGGAGGAGATAGAAACCTTAATCAAGCGTAAAATATTCTCTATTGTAAAAGCTACACACGATGGGTACCTGGCTCTGAGACAATGTATTACAGGGGAATTTGCCACAGTTAAGGTGGTGAGAGAAGATTCTTTTAGTAAAGTGATAGCTGAGCTGACTTATGAAGAACATACATATTAGTGGGGCACACAGTGGGTAAGTTTTTTCAAACTGATAGAACATGACATATAAAGTTTGGTGGAAATATAGACCATGATGTCCTCATGAAACTGAATGGCAGCCAGGGTACCAGGCTCACAGAGGGTTGTTGTGGTTTAGTTGCTAAGTCATGTCCGACTCTTTTGTAATCCCATGAACTGTAGCCTGCCAGGCTCCTCTGTCCATGGGATGTCCCAGACAAGAGTACTGGAGTGGGTTGCCATTTCTTTCTCCAGGGGATATTCCTCACCCAGGATGTAACCCATGTCTCCTGCATGGCAGGTGGATTCTTTATCACTGAGCCACCTGGGAAGCCCCATCACACAAAGGGTAGGGGAGACATAACACAAGACTCAGCTAGTGAGGTATACAGAGGCAAGTGCAGGCGGAATCTAGACCCGTAAATTAAGGCATCTAAAGTCACAGTAAGGAGCTTTGTTCTCCCAAGTTTGTCTTAAATCCTGACAGAGGTGGGGTTATGCCAGTTTGTATTTTTAAAGCTCTCTCTGAGTGTTGGAAAAAGAATAAACTTGAGGGCTGAAGAAATGACAGGGGATATCCATTAGCAGATAACAGAGGTCCAGGCAAGAGATGATAATAGCTTGAAGTAATAGCAGTGGAGATGGAGGAAATTTGACAAATTTGATAGATGTTTAGGAAGCAAAGTCAGCAAAAGCTTGGTGATGGACTGGTTCTGGGAGATGGGGAGAAGAAGATGCTGATCTCTGGGGTTGATGGGTGTACCAGACACTGAGCTAAGGAACGCTGGGAGGAGCTTAGATGTTGATGGGATTTTAGAAGATTCCATTTTAGCCAGGTTGAGTTGGAGGTGAGTTTTGGAATCCAAGGGGCTTCCCTGATGGCTCATATGGCAAAGAATCCTCCTGCAATGCAGGAGACCCAGCTTTGATCCCTGATTCAGGAAGATTTCCTGGAGAAGGAAATGGCAGCCCACTCCAGTATTCTATCCTGGAGAATCCCATGGACAGAGGAGCCTGGCAGGCTGCAGTCCAGGGGGTCACAAAGAGTCAACCAAGACTGAGTGACTAACACTTTCACTTTATTTTTTTTAATTTTTATTTTATTTTTTAACTTTACAATATTGTATTAGTTTTGCCATACATCAACGTGAATCCGCCACAGGTATATACTTTCACTTTAGAATCCAAGGGAAGGTGTAGAGTGTGTTGCCAGTTATACAGTACATATAGGGTGGCTGTTATGCAGCCATTGTAGCCTCATCTTTGTTAGAGCATTACTCCTTTGAGGACATATTCTATGATTTTCTCAGTCATGAGGGAGTGATCTCATAACTTTTCAAACAGTTGAAACTGTAGTTCTTGGCGACAAATAGAATCAGCTTGCCCCAAAGGGAACTGTCAACAATTGTACACGTGAAGGATGGGTGACACACGTTTCCCTCCTCTGGGCTCTCCATTCCAGCATTAGCTCAATTCATCTCTCATCCTGGATCCCAGGGAACAGAGCCTCCTGTTACTCCAAAGGTAATGTTTCCTCTGTCTCTGGAACTTACTTCCATCATTATTAATCCTTCAATGGCTTTTCAGTGCACTTCCAATAAAACCCACACTCTTTGTGGTTTGGCTTTGCCTGGCCCCTCAGCCGCTCTCCACATTCTAGTCCTCTTGCTCACTCATTTTTCAGCTGTGTTGACCTTTTTCCGAGTCTTTTCACAAGCTCCTTCCCATTTTGAGACCTTCGTGCTTTATTTTTCTCACTCTTTTCCTGGCTACCCATCCTTTGGATTCCAGCCTAAATGTCACATGCTCAGGGATTTCTTCCTTGCCTTTTCCCCCATTTAAATTAGCTCTTTCATCTCTTTCTTAGGGATGGCACAGTGGTAAAGAACCACCTGCCAATGCAAGAGATGTGAGTTTGATCCCTGGATCTGGAATACCCCCTGGAGTAGGAAACGGCAACCCTCTCCAGCATTCTTGCTTGGAAAATCCCCTGGACAAAGGAGCCAGGCAGGCTACAGTCCATTTGGGTTGCAAAGAGTCAGACACGACTGAGCACACACATCCCTTCCTTATTCTCTTTCTTGTTCTTTGTTCTTCTCTATCAAAGCATATATCACAGGCAATAATTGTATTACATTTGTGTGTCTAGTGTCTCTGTCCCAGAGTAAAGTACAATTTGTGATATCAGGAACTATGTTTAATATGTTTTTCAACATTAAACCGTCAATAACACCATGCTTATTCAACAAATGAATGAATGAAAGAAGTGCTTTCCCTGTGATAGGCACAAATCTAGGCAGAAAGATGTATGAGATATGACCTCCATGCTTGGTGTCCAGTGGGGAGAGAGAACTTCAGTATGGTGTTTGCGCTGGTAAATATCCACATGGGATGGTCCTGATGCCTGTAGCAGCTGTATACCAACTCTCTCTGTGACTATTGGGGAAAGGCTCCCAGAAAGGCAACTCAACATTTAATTTGGATTTTTAAAGACAAGCAGGAGGTCACTGAGAGGAGAAGGGGAGGAAGGGCATACAGACCAGACAGACAGTGTAGAGACTGTGTAGAGGTTGAGAGATGTGAAAGAACATGATGCTTTCTGGGAAACACCGAAATATCTGTGATGAGGTAGAAAGGAAGGGATAGAGAGATATTGGTGAGGAGTGATGGAAGGGATGGGAAAGCCTGTGCTGTGTGGTTTAGACTTCATCCAACAGGGAATGGCAAATCATTGGAGATTTCTAAGTCAGGAAATAATTGGGTCAGGTTTGTGTATCAGTGAGATTACTTTGGCAACAGACATGTATGTGTGTGCGTGTGTGTGTTTGATGCCTGGAAGTGGGCTAGGAATTGGTACCCCACATGGAAGATAAAACCACAAACACAGATGCAGTGGCTGTGAAGAAAGACAGTGGAGGATGGATTTTGAGGGATCTGGAGAAAGAAATACCATTAAATTTGGACTGTACAGTCTCTGACGTCATTTTCAGTCCTGAAATTCTAGGACCAATGTATTAACTCCTATTTGGGTCTCAGAATGTCAGTGAAATATATTCTTAAAATGTTTCTGTCTTTCCAAAATTAAACACAAAAAATTTACATCGCTTAGCCAAAAACACAACTTAACTATGCATTATACAAAAGTATAGTTTTCCTGGGATGCAGTCAGACTGAGAAAAGTGCTCTGATTGGGTCACCTTGAATAGAGCAGCAAAGTGGATGAGTTGTGTAGACCTCAGACTAAAATATCCTAATAAGCTTTTCCTGCTCTGTCCTCATGACATGGCCTTAGATGAATACACTGGAAGTTAAAAAATGGCCCACCCTTAATTTGGGCCCACATTTAATTTGAGAGGAATTGATACTAGTATTTCCATGCATGCTAAGTCGCTCAGTTGTGTCTGACTCTTTGTGACCCTGTAGTTGTAGCCTGCTAGGCTCCTCTGTTCATGGGATTCTCCAGGCAAGAATACTGGAGAGGGTTGCTATCCCCTCCTTCAGGGGATCTTCCAAACCCAGGAACTGAGCCCATGTTTCTTAGGTCACCCGCATTGGCAGGCGGATTCTTTACCACCAGTGCCACCCAGGAAGCCAATATTTCCATATTCCTCCTTTTTTCATGGTCACCAATGTATATGTTTTTGACATATCATTTATTAGGACTTTAATAGCAATAAATAAACAAATGCTGATGTAGCAGAACTATGAATTGCCAGAAGGCTAGGATGGAGTAATGGGTAATATAAACCAAGGGCTAGTTGGTATTAAGCCTGGATGAAACAGAACCACAGAAAGGACAGATATAAGGAATACTAATTGAATTAACCAATCTTTGAGTGAGATGAGCATACATGAATTTGCAGAAACTGTTTAGACCAGTGTTTATTAGGTCTGTGTAAATTCCTTTCCTAATTATCTTTAACACCGAAGACGGAAGAAATTCCTTCCCAGTCCCAAGGGATGATCCCTTTGGGAAACTGTCAAGCAGTGGCCAGAAGACAAGAAGGGGGAGAGTGTGACCTGCCAAACTATAACTATTCAGTGGCTTCAAAGAAAATTTCCATGTCTTTGCCAATGTGGTATTTTTCTTTTTGCAGTGAAAATTAGTGGAAAAAATATCCAAAGCCATAACAAGTCATTTGAAAAACTTGAGGGAAAGGGATTATTCACATGCTTTAAATAGTAATTTGTTGATTTATTTCACTTTCAAAAGAAGAAACAGTTCCATGAATAGTTTTCCTTATTTCCAGAAGAGTCTTTATATATACTTCAAGTGTCTCAAGGACCTTATCTTGCACCAACACAAACATCGTATTAAAAATAGTTTCAAAACTATTTAGTTACTTCAAGTTTGTAGCACATGATCCTCAGACGAACATTTCTCATTTCTATGCAGAGATTTTTAGCTAAAATAGATACAAAATAACAGATTAATCCCATTACCGAGATTCTGACCTCAGAATGATGGCCTCCTGGACAAGTTTAACCTGTGCCATATGTCCAGTCCCTCCAGCTAATTAATTATTAGCTATTCATTACTAGCAATTTCTACACTTAATTCAAGTGCCAGCTCCCCTGGGTTGAGCCGTTTAATATAAAGATCTTAGTCTTCCTCATCCACAAAACAGAATTTATATTACAGCTTCCACACAATTTGTTTTGTAAAGAGTTAACTAAAAATAAAAATTATTTGTATTTTGTTTTTCAATGTGTGTGTGTGTATGTACGTTAGTGTGTGTGTGAGTGTGTGTGATAATAGCACTGCCAATTATTTTTAAGATGGCTAACTTGCCCTTTCCCTAAGCCATCCTCCTAGAGGTAAATTACTACTGAAAAATTTGCTAATTTACAAAGTGTCACACGAACAATTCAAGGGTACATACTGTACTTTCAAAACACTTTCACGTCTTTGTAATCACTAAGTTCAGATCTTCATCTATTGAGGGAGCCAAAGGTCATTTTTCCTAGTACAGCACCACAGTTAAGGCTTCTCCACTCGCTAGTTCTATGTATCCTAACAGGTTGTAACCTCACTGTCTTAGTTGCCTCCTCTGAAAAATGGGAATAATCACAGTACTGTTATCATAGCATTGCTATGACTCACTGACTGGTAGATGTTGTTAACAAGAAGTTTCAAGAGTGATTTCCAGATTTCTAACAAGGATAACTGGGAGTATAGAGCTCCATCATTTGAAATATGATCTCCAGGGCAAGGGGATGATATAAAAGGAAAGTCACAATTAAGGTGTATTCAGTTTGAGCTGCCTGCCAATTCTGTGGACACGAGGAATGTTCAGTACGGCTTTGAAAATAAGGCTAAGATTATGTTGGATTTTGAAGTCCATTTTCCTGAAATATACTGTGCTGAAAAAATGGCTCAGGGAACTTTGTTCTATTAAAGGTACACTTGAATCTAGTACAACCTCTTCATTTGACAGTTGAGGAAACAATTCTTTAGGTCACACTACTTATGATAAAGTATCGTGTTATGTTGGTGGTACCTCATGAACCACAGCTCCTGACAGTCACATGCTTGTGCAATCTCTGCCCAGTGAATCTATGATTCCTCCTAATGAATGGAATTTGGCAAAAGGTGATGGAATTCCAGTTGAGTTATTTAAAATCCTAAAAGATGATGTTGTTAAAGTGCTGCACTCAGTACTTTCTCTCTCTCTCTCTCTTTTTGTTTTTGGTGGGCCTTATTAAAGTATGGGCTTAAAAATTTTTTTTTTTTTTACTTGACAGACAAACTACACAAAAAGGATCTTAATGACCCAGACAACCATAATGGTGTGGTCAGTCACTAGAGCCTGACATCCTGGAGTCAAGTCAAGTGAGACTTAGGAATTATCACTACAAGCAAGGTTAGTGAAGGTGGTAGAATTTCAGCTGAGCTTCTTAAAATCTGAAAAGATGATGTTGTTAAAGTGTTGCACTCAATATGGCAACAAATTTGGAAAACTCAGCAGTGGTCACAGGACTGGAAAAGGTTAGTTTTTATTCCAATCCCAAAGAAGTGCAATGCCAAAGAATGAACAAACTACTGTACAGTTTTGCTCATTTTGCATGCTTATGAGGTTATGCTCAAAATCTTTCAAGCTAGGCTTCAGCAGTACATGAATAGAGAACCTCCATATGTATAAACTGAGTTTAAAAAAGACAGAGGAACCAGAGGTCAAATTTCCAACATTCACTGGATCATAGAGAAAGCAAGGAAATTCCAGAAAAAAATTCTGTTTCATTGATTACGCTATAGCCTTTTACTGTATGGATCACAACAAACTGTGGGAAATTCTTAAAGAGATGGGAATACCAGACCACTTTACCTGTCTCCTGAGAAACTTGTATGCAGGCCACGAAGCAACAATTAGAATCTTACTTGGAACAACTGGCTGGTTTAAAATTGGCAAAGGGATATGACAAGGCTGTATATTAGCACCTTATTTATTTAACTTGTATGCAGAGTATATCATGTGAAATCCTGGGCTGGTGGAATCTCAAGCTGGAATTAAGGTTGCTGGGAGAAATATCAACAATCTCAGATATGCAGATGACTAAAGATTATCTTGCCTGGAAAATCCCATGGGCGGAGGAGCCTGGTAGGCTGCAGTCCATGGGGACGCGAAGAGTCAGACACAACTGAGTGACTTCAGTTTAACTTTTCACTTTCATGCATTGGAGAAGGAAATGGCAACCCACTCCAGTGTTCTTGCCTGGAGAATCCCAGGGATGGGGGAGCCTGGTGGGCTGTCGTCTATGGGGTTGCACAGAGTCGGACACGACTGAAGCGACTTAGCAGCAGCAGCAGCAGCAGCAGCAAAGAGCCTCTTCATGAGGGTGAACGAGGAGAGTGAAAAAGTTGGCTTAAAACTCAACATACATAAAACAAAGATCATGGCATCTGGTCCCATCGCTTCATGGCAAATATTTTTATTTTCTTGGGCTCCAAAATCACTGCAGACATGAGTGCAGCCAAGAAATTAAAAGACACTTGTTCCTTGGAAAGAAAGCTATGACAAACCTAGATGGCGTATTAAAAAGCAGAGACATCACTTTACCAATAAAGGTCCATATAGACAAAGCTATGATATTTTTCAGTAGTCATCTATGGATGTGAGTTGGACCATAAAGAAGGCTGAACACTGAAGAACCGATGCTTTCAAATTGTGGCTCTGGAGAAGACTCTTGAGATTTACTTGGACTGCGAGGAGTTCAAACCAGTCAACCCTAAAGGAAATAGACCCTGAATATTCATTGGAAATGCTGATGCTGAATCTGAAGCTCCAATATTTCACCCACCTGATGTAGAGAGTTAACTCATTGGAAAAGACCCACTTGCTGGGAAAAACTGAAGGTAAAAGGACAAGGAGGAGGCAGAGGATGAGATGATTAGCTAGCACCACTAACTCAATGGACATGAATCTAAAACTCTGGGAGACAGTGAAGGACAGGGATAAGCCGGATACGACTTAGCAACTAAACAGCAACAACAATAGTTAATTTACAACATTGTGTTAGTTTCAGGTGTACAAGAAAGTGATTCGATTACACATATACATATGTCTATTCTTTTTCAATTCTTTTCCCATTTAGGTTATTACAGAATACCGAGCAGAATTCCCTGTACAATACAGTAGGTCCTTGTTGGTTTTCTGTTTTAACACAGGGCAATACTCTGAGGTGTAAAGCTTGAGATGACCTGGGTGCTTCTGGTTTTGTGCTGTTGGAATCCGTAAGTTCCCCTGAGAAGTCTGCCTTTTCTGTAGGAGCAGTGACAAGGAGAGGGAGATGACCTAAGATGGAGGAGAAAGTCCAGCTGACCCAGTGTCTTTACGCCAGGTGACCTCTTCTTCTTCCCTGGCCCCAGCTGAATGCAGCTTTGGCTGATCACTCTCAAGACTCAAGACTGGGTTTGGCTGAGTCCAGCCAACACACAGAATCATAAGAGACTTTTTTTAGCTTCTAAATTGTAGGGTGATGTGTTATGTATCAATAGAAAATCAGAACAACCGCAGAACCAGGACAAGAATCTAGGTCTTCCGAGTTCCAAAACTAAGGTCATCTAGGGCAAGAAATTCTTACTATGAGATTTTCCTCTTAACTTTCCAAAAAACTTAATAAAGAATGCAGGGTGAATAACTCTATTGTCCGGTTTGCTCAAGTGCAAAATGTATATAATAATTAACTTCTTGATTAAAACATACTATACATCCTGAGATGAATGAGTTACCTGTTATTTAACTATGAGATAGATTTATCTTGCCATTATTCCTTTTGTCCATCCATCCATCTACCCCTTATCCATCTATTATGAATTAGTCTATATCAAAGAACTAGACTACAATTCTATATCAAACATCTGTTTTACTCTATGACTTTCTGAGCTACCAGAAAATACAGCAGAGGTTGAATAAAAAAGCCAAAATTTGGTCTTTCTTGTCACCTCAGTTTTAAGTGTTTATAATTCTGATTAGAGGAATACCAGTGGATACAGCTTTTACTTTGACTGTCAAATGTCTCAAACTATTATTGAATTTTAATTCTTTGTGAAATGTGGTTGATTGAGAAAAATCATCAGAATTCAATAGTCACAATCTTCCAAAAAAAACCTGCTTTCCAAATAAGTGCATATCTGGCATGCATCTTTAAAAGGAAGGAAATCACTTTCTCCTTTTTATTTTATTTTTTAGCATGCAGTCCAATAGTTTGTGGGTTCAATATTAGATATTACTTTTGAACAACAGGAATCCTATTCATTTCTATATTAGAATTATATTTGTTTGGAAACTGCTCAGAAGTCAGTCTGACAGCTTGACAAGGCTTGTTGCCATGGAAAATGTTTGTGATGTTATATAAATATATTCCCAGGTCATGAGTTGCCATGTATTTTTTGGACATTGATGCTAAGAGGAAAATGACTGAACATTTTTTTTAGAAAGGAAGAATAACATAGTAAACAAACAATAATAACAAGTAATAAATATGTGTATCCAATAAACTGAGGTTCTGTTTTTTTAAGAATTAGACTTATGTTCTCACAGCCATTTTAGTTATAAAAGTTCATTTATGGCCAAGGCTCCCCCCCCTTAAAATATTCTTATTACCAGTCATTTTGCAATATTAATAGCCCCACTATTAATAGACTAAGAGACAAGGGAGCCATTATTTTTTCTCTCTATCTGTTATTCCATTAAGTAAGACTGCCAACCTGTGACTGCTAGCAGCTCTATAATGAACCGTGTGCTCAAGCCACGGGGTATATCCTAAGTAAAGTTGTCCTCACATGTTGTTTTTGGTGCCTATTACGACTAGACAGGAAAAAAAAGTACAACAACAAGATGCGAGGAGGGAGCACTCCATTCAGGTTAGGATTTAAAATAGTCGTTTTCTTTGGAATTGATGGGAGGTGAAAAGGGGTTGGGGAAATGATGTGGAAAGTCATGGGTGAATGTCTCTGTCATTTGTCCTCTTATGACTGCTGCCCTTTGTGAGAGCTCCAGTGGTACCTACAATCTGACACACACAAGCCTGTTATCCATCCTGGCTTCCTCCAACACACGATCATTTATTCAACCAGTAATGAGACCTGCCAGATTCTTACGCTTGGGCAAACACTCGTTGCCTTAGGAGTCAGCGTTAGCTGTGTGTGGGGATTCTGCCTTCCCTGTTGTCTGTGGCCTCTGCTGCTGTTTACCCCTTGAATCAATAAAGCAAGTTACAATTGCTACTGCCTTAGGCTCAGACGGTAAAGCGTCTGCCTACAATGTGGGAGACTGGGTTCGATCCCTGGGTCGGGAAGTTCCCCTGGAGAAGTAAATGGCTACCCACTCCAGTATTCTTGCCTGGAAAATCCCATGGACGGAGGAGCCCGGTAGGCTACAGTCCGTGGGGTCGCAAAGAGTCGGACACTACTGAGCGACTTCACTTCACTTCACTTCACTTTAGGCCACAGTGGAGAGGGTGGGTGGCTCTCTGATCTGAAAGTGTGTCATCTTGTGTGCGTGTTGCATCTTTTCTTGTATGCTCAGTTGCTAGATGTGTCCGACTTTTTGTGACCCTATGGACTGTAGCCCACCAGGTTCCTCTGTCAGGAGGATTCTCCAAGCAAGACTACTGGAGTGGGTTGTCATGCCTTCCTCCAGGGGATCTTCTCCACCCAAGATTCAACCAACATCTCTGCCGTCTCCTGCTTTGCAGGCTGATTCTTCACTGCTGAGCCACTGGGTTAGCCATGAATACAAATGTAGATTTCTACCAGAGTCCATATGCCTTGGTGGATGGTAATCTATTGTGAGTTATACCACTAATGTTTTAAAAGTCCCCATTTTTGAGAAGTATTTACTTTTTTAAAATGAATTTATGGAAATTCAGTTTGTTCTATGATAATATCACTCCTGTTCACTTGAGACTAATGGAATGGAATGCAGGTATCTATGATCCTGAATGTTGGGCCTCCTACTGAGACTGTGCCACACAAAGCAACATCATCGCATTTGTATAGCAGGGCTTCCCACGTAGCGCTAGTGGTAAAGAATCCACCTGGCAATGCAGGAGATGAATGAGACCTGGGTCAGAAAGATCCCCTGGAGGAGGAAATGATAACCCACTCCACTCTTCTTGCCGGGAAAATTCCATGGACAGAGGAGCCTAAGATTGTGTCACACAAAGCAACATCATTCCCTTTGATAAAAAGAAAAATAAAAGTCGAGGGCAGATTGGTGGATAAAAGATAATCAGACATTTATTTGATTTTTATTTTTGCAGATTGCTTTGGGTTTCCCTCGTGGCTCAGCTGGTAAAGAATCCACCTGCAAAGAGTCGGACACGACTGAGCAACTTTCACTTCACTTTACAAACTACCATATCCTTTGGTTCTCTCTTCAACCCTGCAAGGTGTATAGGCAATTGATATTTAACTATTTTACAGTGAGGAAATGGAGACTGAGAGCTTTAGGGATTTGCTCAAGCCCTGCATTTTGTAGGCAACAAGAGCTGTGCTTTTCGCTAAATAGTGTCAAGTTGCTAACAACTTATACAGGACTTACTAAGCACAGAACTGGCATCAGTGTGTTTTCTCCATACTAAGCTGAGAACACTTTTTCATTAACAAGTCCTCAAGTTAGGATGGAGACAGGGGAGGAATGCGTGGGTGCAGATGAACTTCTCCGGGGCTCCTCCAGCCTCTCTCACCCACTGCAGGGGGTGTTCTCTTTGGGTGAGATGCCCTGTTGTTTGTCCCTCTACATGCTTGAAGCTTTCTTTGCACTGGAAATTGAAGGCACAGAAATAGGAGGATTCTGATGTCATCCAAACTAAGGAAAGCAACTCATTTTATTTTTAAACACTGCACCTCTGACTATTTTTGCTGTCATTTATCCAGGTAACTCTGTCTGCAGGAAAATGAAGGTAAAGTAACATTTGCTTAAATGATCTCCATTCTTTAGTTTTTTTGGAGCTACAAACATAGCTCATGAGGAGATTAAAAAAATATAGGCCCACGTGTACCAGGAAAATATGAGGAAAAGTTTTTAATTTTTCTAATTTATTTAATGCTAATAGTCTTAATTTTTAAATAAAAAATTTGAACTTTATAAATTAAAAAAAATTGACCTTCATTAAAAACAAATGCAGTTGTTTTGTACTTTTGGATTGCCTCAAGCAGCCTCATAATCTTTGTGCATAAGAATCAGTAAAATTATAATAAAATCTGGTTATCACCTGATTAAACATGTTGAAGTATTTGATGTCATATGGTACTGTTCTTAAAATATTCAGTTTATTTTTCTTCTTTTACTTGAAAAATAAATGAAACCTATAGTCATTGATTATGCATATTGTATTCCAAGCATTTTCAAATAAATAATTGTATTTATTATAGAGAGCAATAGTACTGTTTACAAGTAACCTGGTTTTTGGTGAGAATATAATTTGGTGCAGCCACTATAGAAAGCACAATGGACAGAGTGATTTTTCTTTTCCTATAAAAATCCTGAAGGAACAGAAATATGGCCTCCAGAAGCCTGAGTCTTTCAATGACTACCAGAAAGAATCACTGCTTTTTGGTGATCCTTTGTTACTGTAGCCTAGCCTAGCCTAGCCTGACTGATAGAGCATTTGACAGATGAGGAAACGAAGACTAGGAGAAAGGAAGTGATTCACTCAAATTGCCATAACAAAGTTAAACATCAACTTTTCTGGTTCTTCTGTTCCAGATTTGCAACCTCAGTTCAGGATCAAATATGTTCTCCAAGAACCTCTGAATTAAACAACACCTGATTTAACTCATATGTATTAGATGTGACCACTGAATTGAAAAACAAGGACAGTGGTATTGGATATTTAAATGAACAAAGATTACATCTAATAACAAGACATTTTATGGATGAACAAAACTAGTGTGGTTTTTAAAATATCTAGAAAATTAAACTCTCCGAGCCACTTAAAGTTTCTAGCTTTTCTATTCAGACAATCGGTAGGTGATTCCCAAATAGCTACTTCCACCTACTTATTATAAGAGATTGAGAAGAGGAATATCAGCCAAGAAGACAGTTCCTAGAATACTCTGACTAGATGAGACTTCTAACATAATTATAAGAAGCTTAGAAAATTCACTTGCCATTTACATTAATACCCATGGATCCTTGTCATCTGAACATGCTGATCTACGTTCAAGTGAAAATGCACTTTGCAAACAGGCTTTTGGTTGAAATATATTTTTGCAATATATTGGCTTGGCAGCCCAATTTCTTCTTTTTATTAAAAAGAGATTTTTGAATAATGAATTGAATATCTTGGCCACTTCAAAGTCACACAAATTTCACACTCAGTTTTCATTCTATGTTCTCTCTTACTGCTGATATTTTAATATCCCTTGTTTAACTACTTTTTATGTCATTTATTTTTTGTATTTTTGGCAACCTATGTCCCATTTCCTTTAAGCTTTAAGCAATGCCAATTACTTTATTTCTTTACCCGATGTTTTGCTCATTTCCTCTCTAAGCTAATCTTTCAGGATTTATGAGAGATATATATTTCTTATTCAAAACAGTCTTTAGGAGCAATAGTACTCATACTCCACAGGAAACAGGAAACATTTTTAAAAATAATTTTCATTCTACTTTAACTGTCAAAGTGGTCTTTCACAACTCACTTAAGCCTTCAATCCTTTAGTTTCCCCATCTATAAATATGAATAACTGCCATCTTTTTCATTTTAAACTCAGAGAATATTTTAAGAAAATGAAGTTGTGTTTCTAAAACTTTTCAGTCTTGTAGAAAGAACTAGATATATTTAAAATACGTGAAGAAGACCTGTATACATTTGTGACAATAGAATTTTAAAAACAATCATACTATAATCTTTGGCATGAGCTAATCGCTGAGCATCGGACACGACTGAGTGACTTCCCTTTCACTTTTCACTTTCATGCATTGGAGAAGGAAATGGCAACCCACTCCAGTATTCTTGCCTGGAGAATCCTGGGGACGGGGGAGCCTGGTGGGCTGCCATCTATGGGGTCGCACAGAGTCAGACACAACTGAAGCGACTTAGCAGCAGCAGCAGCAGCATGTTCAAAGCACAACAGAATTGGAATATCCAAATATTAAAGTAAGTAACAAGTTGATTTCCCGCAAGACTTAAACTTGTATTATTTTAGATATTAATGTCTGATGAGTGGGATGGAGGGTGGGAGGGAGGATCAAAAAGGAGAGAACATATTTGTAAATACAGCTGATTCACATTATTGTGCAGCAGAAATGGACACAACATTGTCAAGCGATTATACCCCCCAAATTTTTTCTAAATGTCTGATAAAACAAAATATTTCAAATAATCAGGAAAAAATAGGACTTGATTACCTGAATTAAGTATCAAATTACTTGCCATTTCTGGAAGTGTTCTTGGTATTAAAATAGCTAATTGGTAAAAATAGCTAACAGTTTGACAGTGCTTACTGTATTTCCATTCCTATGTGGGTGTATATCTCATGGTCATTCTCTCACAACCAAATGAACTATATGTTTTTCTTATGTTCCCCATTTTATATACTCAGAAGGAGCTATAAGAAGTAATCAATTGGTTCAAGGTTACAAAGATAGTAATCAGCAGTGCTCAGATTCGAAGATAAGAAGTTTAATTCCTGAGCCATATTTTAACCACTATCATATAACCTTTTGTGATTATCAATTTATTTTAGAGAACTTATAGTAAGATTGCAGATTAATAGGAAAAATGAGGAAGCAATACCTTATTTTAAGCAATCCTCCTTACAGGAGGATTCCCTACCCCCGAAGCTTTGTCAATAACATCTTTCCAGAGTAGAGGGTCGTGGAGGTATCTGCATGGGGTCAGAGAGAAACAAATGACTAGAATGTTGGGAACTTTATGAACCACATCAAATGGTGCATATTTGTTTACGACTCAATAGAGTGTCTTAGTTTCATAGAGAGAAGATTAGTAGGAACATTACAACTGAGTTAAAACATTTTAGAAGCTGTAAGTGATAAAGAAAGGAGGCTGACTCTGGTTTGATCTAAAGACCTAAATAAAAGCACTTCAATAAAAGTTAAAATATGAAGACAGATTTGGAGTTAATTTGTTGTTACTGTTCAGTTTCAAAGTGGTGTCTGACTCTCTGTGACCCCATGGACTGCAGCATGCCAGGCTCCCCTGTCCTTCACTAACTCCCAGAGTTTGCTCAGATCCATGTCCATTGAGTTGATGATGCCATTCAACCATCTCATCCTCTGTTTCCCCCTTCTCCTTCTGCCCTCAATCTTTCCCAGCATCAGGGTCTTTTCCAATGAGCCACGAACCAACATTCTGTGAACATTCTATCCTGCATAGCTTCTCCGGAGTGTAGTTCACAAACAGAGCAACAGATGAAAGCCTATATCACAAGTCCTTTTGATTTATTTTCAATGACACTGAACATACATTTTTAGTGTGCATCTGAAGTTGTTGTTGGGCAGGGGCTCTTAAAATGGTAAGAAAAACACTCGCAGTGAGAAAAAGCCAGAATTCTTGAAATCTGTCGGAGAGATGTCCACAGATCCTTAGTACTCCTAGCATCCTTAGCATGCTTAGGTACTTAATCATGTGTCACACTTTCTGATTAAAGAAGTAACACTATTTGGAATGTTCTTAATTACAAGAGATGAGGAAGGTTGCCCATTTGTTTAAAATAAGAAAGCCCACATCAAGATTATATCAGATTTACTGATTATTTCAGTAAAAGGCATAAAATTGCTTACACAGACCATTTCCGCACCACCGCCCCCCGCCCCCCCCACTCCCCCACCGCCAAAATCATCTAATCACCTAGAAGTTGAAAGTGCTTAAACTGGAAATCCATGCAGTAAGAGGTTCTGTGTTTGTTGCTGAATTCTTGATACTTGCACCTAGCAGGTCCTCAATAAATAAATAGCCCTTGAGTGAAGCACGGTAAATGCAATAGGTAATTGTTCTCAGGAACTTTATAAACATGATGTTCAGGAGTGAATTGAAATTATTTAAGTTATAGAACTTTTGGAAATATTTTAAATCTTTCCTGATGCTTTATGCTTGGACTCTAGAGGCTTGAATTCAGAATTTAAGAAAATTGGAGATAAATGGTCCAGATAGTTCTGGTTAAAACAGTGAAGCAGCTCGTCTATTCTAAAGAAAGAGCCTTTTGTAGTTAGACCTGAGCTTAGTTGTGTTTCCAGAAAGCCCTACTTTCATAAAAAGAGGTTTGTATCCATTGCAACTTAAACAGGAGATGGCAATGCTAGGGAGCAGAATTCTCGATTTAACATCTTTCTTAAAAATTAAGAACACCGAACCAGACAGCCTGCAGGATACCACTGAGAAAATTTTCATTATGTTTAAACAATTGAGCTAATTGTTTAATGCTAATAACTAATTCCTGCTGGGTTCAACAAAAATGAAACAATTCATTCACACTGGAATATGGCCTTCACATGAAACGTTCGAAGTTGTATTAACGTGTTGCAGATGATGTTGTCAAGAAAGGGTTCTGACCCTAGAAACACTACTGAACAACTTGGGAGTTGGTTATCCTGCATTTATTCTCTTCCTTTCCTGGAACACTTGATGTGTTCCTAGCCACTGAATAAGGTATGTACAACAATAGAATCAAACCAAGTGCAATAAAGGGAACTGGAAAGCTGCAGTTTGTGGCATAACTGCTAATGGTGTGACTGACCTAAAGTCAGAAAAAAAATTTTTTTTAAGTTTTTTTTTTTGTGATGTGGACCATTTTTAAAGTCTTTTTTGAACTTGTTACAATATTGTTTCTGTTTTTTATGTTTGGGTTTTTGTTGTTGTTGTTGTTGTTATTGTTGTTGTTTTTGCCACAAGGCATGTGGGATCTTAGTTCCCAACCAGGGATCAAACCCACAACCTCTGCATTGGAAGGTGAAGTCTTAACCATTGGATGGCCAGGGAAGTCCCAGAAAAGTTCTTTTCCCGTGATATTCTCTCCTCCATCAGATTTTCTGAACAAATTATATTTTAGAAAAGGACACATTATATGTTTCATTCATTTGAAAGCAGAATAACTGTATATGAGCATGTTCTTTAATTCATATTATTCCTGCTTTGGATGTTATGAATAAGACAGTGCTGAACTCCCCTCTCTGAGCATTAAGTACTGTCATGTATGTCCTCAGGTTGTTTGCAAACCTTCCCACAGTTATGTGTTGAACTAAAGGGTAAAAAAATAAAAATTTAGGTGCCATGACTAGATTTGTTTAGACCCCTGATGGCTTACCTCCCATATTATGAAAAGGATAGAATACCCTTATGAACCCTCAAAGCACCCCATTCTATTTCTTTGAAGATTAATCAGTCAACAACTAATTATCGAATTATCTACCAAACATATAGAGGCACAGCACTATGCCAAATCTAGGCAGGCCATGCCAAGTTAACTACCTTTGTTTGTTTTAAAATTAACCCCAGTCTTCTAATAAGGTAATTTTATAGAATACATAAACCCAAATCAGTGATCGATTTTCCAGCATGTGAATTTGAAAGCTTTCATTGAAAATGTTCTAAATAATTTGAATCTCTTTCTTCCTAGCCATAACAGTAAAGCTGAAAGTAAGCACTTATACAACCTGGCCAAATATTTAGATAAAGAATGAGTTCGTAACCAGCAATATCTTAAAATGTCTTTGAGTTATTCTATATGCTACTTAAATAGTTAAACTGTCAGCCTGGGATTTTGTATATATTCCTCATTAGGTTGTCTCCAAGACCCCAGGGTAGGTATATCTGAATTTTAAAATTTTGTATTTTTCCATGGTTTATATACCCCATAAAATGCCTTGAGAACTTTATGAGGGATGTTACATTAATATGTGTTATTATAAATATGATTTAAATATCTAAAGCATTACAGAGTGATTACTGTTCAATAAGGCAGCACGCATAAAAGGGTTATCTCCACACTGTGCTTAGGTTTCTACAATATAATATAATGAATTGTTCAATATAGTTTGCATGCTATTTGTCTCTGTTTCTTCCTGGGCTCGAGGGAAGCTGATGTGCAATCCTCTAACAAGACGATCATAAATTGCAGAACAATAAACAGCCCTTGAGATTTTTAGATAGTATGTGGTTAGCATGCAATCCATCTTGGGAAACTTGATTTAATACCTCCAAGGAACGTCTCTGACAATGCTCAACATTGTTTTAAACTGCTGCTAAATCAATTAGTGCATTGGAGAATCCTAATGTCTTTGCCTCTTTCCTAGCCCATCCCGAGAACTTTGGCTGGTTATTCTGCAAAGCAAAAGATTTAGGGGGCCAGTGCATGGATGCACTCGGGTTCCCCTGGAAAACATTAGAAGTAATCCTGCATGAAAGGAAGGATCAGCCAGTCTCCCTAAATCATCAAGATCAATGAGGGCGTTGTCTTCAAAACATTTCAATTTTTCTGAATTACCCTTCTTGTGACCAAAGAAGGATGAATTTCGATAAAAGGTAACTATGATTCTAAAGTCAAGACTGTAAGTCTAAGTACCCCTCCCCCTCCAAAATGAATATGTAGTTGCTCTAATTTATACCTTTCCTTTGGTGTATATATCTTGTAGCTATGTATATTCAAATTATATTGGGGAATCTCAAGACATTTATAGATATTATCTAATCCTCATACATCTATTAACTCATAAAGTGAAAACAAACATTAAAAACTACCAAAACACAAAACCCTCCCAGGGGAAAAAGAGATAATGTCAACAATTTCTTAGTTCATGATAGATCATTCAATTCTTTTTTCTATGCACTAAATGTAATAATTAAAGTAACAATTGCTTTGCAAGGAGGAAGATCATAACCTCCCCTTAAATTTTATGGTACTCCTTCTTTTTCTTAAATAGTGTCCTTTTATTTTTCTACATTAATTTATTGAAAATGATTCTTGGGCAATTACTCACCTTTATTTCCACCTTTTGTTAGGGTGCAATACACTTGACTTTTCAGTATCTCCCAGACCCAGCTGGTTCCTGTTGCCGGCAGGGAGAAATCACAGATTGTGCTGAGGGGAGAGCCTCAGCTGTACCCCTAAGCCATACATCCAGAGCAACTTCCCTCCACTTATGCAACGAGGGCTAATTGACTGGATTAAAGAACAAAGAGAAATAAAGCAATTAATCAGCCCAGCTAAAAGAAACTTCTCTTTTTTCCTTTAACAGAGCTAAGTACCTGTTTAACCTGATTTAAAAAAAAAAAAAAAAAGCAGCAGTCTGTTCTGGTGACGTGTAAACACATCAACACTTTCCTTTAAAAAAAAAAAATTGATGTATCTATTTTCGGCTGTGCTGGGTCTTTGTTATTGTGTGGACTTGTCTCTAGTTGCGGTGTGCGGGCTTATTTTGGTGGCTTCTCTTGTAGGAGCATAGGCGTTCGGGCTTCAGTAATTGTGGCCCATGGGCTCAGCAGTTGCAGCTCCTGGACTCGAGCACAGGCTCAATACTTGAGTGCACGGGCTTAGTTGCCCTGCAGCATGTGGGATCTTCCCAGATCAGGGATCAAAGCTGTGTTTCTTGCATTGGCAGTGGATTCTTTACCACTGAGCCAGCAGGGAAGCAAACCCTCAATGTTTTCTCAAGTCCAAGGGTAGTTTCCTCTGACAAACTGATAATTTTAACATTTTTTTGGTCTCTGTCCTATCCTTTAAAGATACATATGATTTCTGGAAGCCATCTAAACTTCATGTTAAGTGAAGTCGCTCAGTCGTGTCTGACTCTTTGGGACCCCATGACTGTAGCCCATCAGGCTCCTCTGTCCATGGGATTCTCCAGGCAAGAGTACTAGAGTGGGTTGCCATTTCCTTCTCCAGGGGATCAACTCCCATACATAATAGGAACCCTTACCATATTTTATCCCCTAGCTAATCAAAAGCCAAAAGGTAAAAGCTTTTTTTCTCCCCTCTTCAAATAACTGAGTGAGTATTTAATTAGCCTGATTCATTATTTAGAGCCCGGATGAAGCTCATTTTTATAATCCATAAGAACTATGGACATTGTTATGCTTCACGTTATTTATAATGTTATATCTAGACAAAGTAAGAAATAATTGAATGATTTATAAATTACATCTCTTGCTTCATTCTATTGTTCTTTTTGAGGGTTGTTACTATTGTTACAGTAAGTTACAATATAACTGACAATTATTCCTGTGTTTTAAAAATTTATCAGTTCCCATATGTATATTTGTTTGATCTCACTACAAGGCTATAATGCAGTTTGGCAGATTATCCTCATTTTATGTAAGTAAAAATGGGGGCATAAAGTGGAAAAGCAGCCAAAGGGACAGGGAAAAGCCAAGGCCAAAGTCAGGCAATTTAAATATTTTAATAACTTTTGTAGTGTTTTGATTGGAAGAGAGGCTTAGAATTAAAACTGAGAGAATGTTTTGGTATTAGGTGTCTTTTAAAAATTATCCAAGAGTTCATTCTCACACTTTTTCTCTTTGTCCTCTGAGGTATCAATGAAACTTTACTACCTACGGGTGCTTGCCAAATGCAGCTGTATTTCGTTTAGTAGTTGTTAATAAAAGAAGAGATTCTGATCACAGGATTGGCTTCAATAAATCCTATTCCTGTGTTATCTTTCATGGAACCTAAATAACATCTTCCTCGTAGTCAAACCTTTCAATGATTTCAAAACCGAACAGGACTTGCCACACAGCAGGGGCTCCATAGTTGGCCCCTGTTTCATTGATTGTTATAGAAACCACTCTTGTTCAAAACATGAACTCCCAAGATATAAGGGGGAAAAAATGACATGGTAGAGCTTCTTTCTTGTCATTTCCTTTCTGCCGTGATCCTATTCAAGAGTCTTTTCTACAATTTTCTCCTTTCACCTCATTCAGATGTATCTCTGTAGTACTGTCTGACCACATTTTTAAGTAATCAGAGGCTCATGGCTCAGTGTGTGGGTTATTCTGGCCCACTGTTATTATTATTTCCTGAAGCTTTTGGATGCCCTAGGACCATTTCTTTTCTTGTTAGTGTCTTTATCAGAAAGTGAAAACAAAAAAGCATTTAACTGAAATTGGTTTGGCTTGTGAATTCCTCTTTCCATAGAGCCTTCCCAAAAAGAAAGATATATTCTCTTCCTTGGAATAATCCAAACTCTATATACCATCAACATGGATAGTTAATAGTTTTCTTTTTATAAGCATACCTTCAAAAATGCTTTCTAGCAACTCATTTCCGAATTGTTATTCAACAAATACTTCTTGGTCATTTTGTTGAATTAGTTGTTGTACATAAAAATTTAAAAAGTGGAGACAACACAAAATGCTCTAATGCAAATCATTGTATTATTGTAAAAGATATACCAATTAAATGCTATATATTATATTAATTAATGCCAAAGAGGGCAGAGAAAATTAATTCTCTGGGAGAATCTAGGAAGGCTTTATAGAGAGGTGGCTTTTGAGCTTGGTGTTGAATGATGGGGGATTTCCCTGGTGGCTCAGATGGTAAAGAATCTCCACGACGTAGGAGATCTGAGTTTGATCCCTGGGTCAGGATGATACCCTGGAGAAGGGAAAGGCTACCCACTCCAGTAATCTTGCCTGGAGAATTCCATGGACAGAGGAGTGTGGTGGGCTATAGTCCATGGGGTCACAAAGAGTCAGACATGATTGAGCTGAATGATTCCTAGATTGTAGACTTGAATATACAGCTAAGACTTTGATTTTGTTCTATAAAAGAAAGGAGGCATCAGTAATTTTTAAAGCCAGAAAATATCAGGATTCCACACTTACTTAATAACATTTGTTAGTCTCTAATTGCTTTCTAGTCTTAAATTTCCTCTGGCCATTTGATATTTTTTATCTTTTCTTTAGATTATCTTTTATTATCCTATGATAGAACATTTCTGGCTCTTTGACTTATCTTAGGTAAAAACTGGAACTTGAAGTCAGAGTAAGCTAATGGTGCTTTTAAAAACAATGTCATCAAAAGCATTTGAAATTAGTCCCATTTACTTTAGATGGTTTTTAAAAATGCATCTTAACAAACAATGTGAAGGTAACAGATATATTAAACGTCAGAGGCCTAGTCATCTTCATCAACCCCACACAGAGACCCTTTACCAATTCAAACACCTTTCTTAGATGCTTGCAAATGCTTCTCAATATAAATTACTATATTAATTATTTTATTCTTATCTCCAATTTTTCTTAATATAGATTAGCTTCCAAATACCATGCCAGAAGTTAAGGATAGGAGGATAGGAAGTATATTACCTATATACAATGATCATAATTTTTTATTGAAGTATAGCTGATTTACAATGTTGTGCCTATCTCTGCTGTATAGCAAAGTGACTCAGTTATATAGATATATACGTTCTTTTTTAAATATTCCTTTCCTTTATGATTTATCACAAGATATTGAATATAGTTCCTTGTGCTATAAATTAGGAACTTGTTTTTCCATTCTAAATGGAAATAGTTTCCATCTACCAACCTCAGACTCCTAGTTTATCCCTTTTCCTCGCTTTTTCTCTTCTCTATGTCTGTGAGTTTGCTTCTGTTTTGCAAATAAGTTCATCTGTGCCATAGTTTAGATTGCACATATAAGTGATATTGTTTGTATTTGTCTTTCTCTTGCTGACTTACTTCACTTATACGATAAACTCCAGCTGCATCTGTGTTGGTTAAATGACATTCTTCAGTTCAGTTCTGTCACTCAGTTCTGTCTGATTCTTTGTGACCCCATCGACTGCAGCACACCAGGCCTCCCTGTCCATCACCAAATCCTGGAGTTTGCTCAAACTCAAGTCCATTGAAGCAGTGATGCCATCCAACCATCTCATCATCTGTCATCTCCTTCTCTTGCCTTCAATCTTTCCCAGTATCAGGATCTTTTCAAATGAGTCAGTTCTTCGCATCAGGTGGCCAAAGTATTCAGCATCAGTCCTCCCAATGAATATTCAGGACTGATTTCCCTTAGGATTGACGGGTTGGATCTCCTTGCAGTCCGAGGGACTCTCAAGAATCTTCTCTAACACCACATTTCAAAACCATCAATTGTTTGGCGCTCAGCTTTCTTTATAGTCCAACTCTCACATCCATAAATAACTACTGAAAAAACCATAGCCTTGACTAGACAGACCTTTGTTGGCAAAATAATGACTCTGCTTTTTAATATGTTGTCTAAGTTGGTCACAACTTTTCTTCCAAGGAGCAAGTGTCTTTTACTTTCATGGCTGCAGTCACCATCTGCAGTGATTTTGCAGCACCCCCAAAATAAAATCTGTCACTGTTTCCACTGTTTCCCCATCTATCTGCCATGAAGCGATGGGACCAGATACCATTATCTCAGTTTTCTGAATGTTGAGCTTTAAGCCAACTTTTTCACTTTCTTCTTTTACTTTCATCAAGAAGCTCTTTAGTTCCTCTTCACTTTCTGCCATAAGGGTGGTGTCATCTGCATATCTGAGATTATTGATTTTTCTCCTGGAAATCTTGATTCCAGCTTGTGCTTCATCCAGCCCAATGTTTCTCATGATGTATTCTGCATTTAAGTTAAATAAGCAGGGTGACAATATACAGCCTTGATGTACTCCTTTTCCTATTTGGAGCCAGTCTGTTGTTCCATGTCCAGTTCTAACTGTTGCTTCCTGACCTGCAAACAGATTTCTCAAGAGGCAGGTCAGGTGGTCTGGTATTCCCATCTCTTGAAGATTTTTCCACAGTTTGTGGTGATCTATACAGTTAAAGGCTTTGGCATAGTCAATAAGCAGAAGTAAATGTATTTCTGGAACTCTCTTGCTTTTTCAATGATCCAGTGGATCTTGGCAATTTGATCTCTGGTTCCTCTACCTTTTCTAAATCCAGCTTGAACATCTGGAAGTTCACGGTTCAAGTACTGTTGAAGCCTGTCTTGGAGATTTTTGAGCATTACTTTGCAAGTATGTGAGATGAGTGCAATTGTGTGGTAGTTTGAGCATTCTTTGGCATTGCCTTTCTTTGGGATTGGAATGAAAACTGACCTTTTCCAGTCCTGTGGCCACTGCTGAGTTTTCCAAATTTGCTGGCATATTGACTACAGCACTGTCACAGCATCATCTTTCAGGATTTGAAGTAGCTCAACTGGAATCCCATCACCTTCACTAGCTTTGTTCGTAGTGACACTTTCTAAGGCCCACTTGACTTCCCTTGCCAGGATGTCTGACTCTAGGTGAGTGATCACCATCGTGATTATCTGCGTCATGAAGCTCTTTTTTCTACAGTTCTTCTGTGTATTCTTTCCACCTCTTCTTAATACCTTCTGATTCTGTTAGGTCCATACCATTTCTGTCCTTTTTCGAGCCCATTTTTGCATGAAATGTTCCCTTGGTATCTCTAATTTTCTTGAAGAGATCTCTAGTCTTTCCCATTCTATTGTTTTCCTCTATTTCTTTGCATTGATCACTGAAGAAGGCTTTCCTATCTCTCCTTGCTATTCTTTGGAACTCTGCATTCAGATGTTTATATCTTTCCTTTTCTCCTTTGCTTTTCACTTCTCTTCTTTTCTCAGCTATTTGTAAGACCTCCTCAGACAGCCATTTTGCTTTTCTGCATTTCTTTTTCTTGGGGATGGTCTTGATCCCTGTCTCCTGTACAATGTCACAAACCTCTGTCCATAGATCTTCAGGCTCTCTATCAGATCTAATCTCTTCAATCTATTTCTCATTTCCACTGCATAATTGTATGGATTTGATTTAGGTCATACCTGAATGGTCTAGTGGTTTTCCCTACTTTCTTCAATTTAAGTCTGAATTTGGCAATAAGGAGTTTGTGATCTGAGCCACAGTCATCTCCCAGTCTTGTTATTGCTGACTGTGTAGAGCTTCTCCATCTTTGGCTGCAAAGAAAATAATCTGATTTCAGTACTGACCGTTTGGTGGTGTCCATGTGTAAAGTCTTCTCTTGTGTTGTTGGAAGAGGGTATTTGTTATGACCAGTGTGTTCTCTTGCCAAAACTCTATTAGCCTTTGCCCTGCTTCATTCTCTACTCCAAGGCCAAATTTGCCTGTTACTCCAGGTGTTTCTTGACTTCCTACTTTTGGATTCCAGTCCCCTATAATGAGAATAACATCTTTCTTGTGTGTTAGTTCTAGAAGGTCTTGTAGGTCTTCATAGAACCATTCAACTTCAGCTTCTTCAGCATTAATGGTTGGGGCATAGACTTGGATTACTGTCATCTAGAATGGAAATGAACAGAGATCATTCTGTTGTTTTTGAGATTGCATTCAAGTACTGCATTTCAGACTCTTTTGTTGACTGTGATGACTACTCCATTTCTTCTAAGGGATTCTTGCCCACAGTAGTAGATATAGTGGTCATCTGAGTTAAGTTCACCCATTTCAGTCCATTTTAGTTTGCTGATTCACTCTTGCCATCTCCTGTTTGGCCACTTCCAATCTGCCTTGATTCATGGACCTAACATTCCAGGTTCCTATGCAATATTGCTCTTTACAGCACCAGACTTTGCTTCTATCACCAGTCACATCCACAACTGGGTGTTGTTTTTGTTTGGCTCTGTCTCTTCATTCTTTCTGGAGTTATTTCCCCACTGATTTTTAGTAGCATATTGGGCACCTACTGACCTGGGGAATTCATCTTTCAGTGTCCTATCTTTTTGCCTTTTCATACTGTTCATGGGGTTCTCAAGGCAAGAATACTGAAGTGTTTTGCCATTCCCTTCTCCAGTGGACTATGTTTTGTCAAACCCTCCACCATGACCCGTTCGTCTTGGGTGGTCCCACACAGCATGACTCATAGTTTCGTTGAGTTAGACAAGGCTGTGGTCCATGTAGTCAGTTTGGTTAGTTTCCTGTGATTGTGGTTTTCAATCTGTCTGCCCTCTGATGGAGATGGATAAGAGGCTTATGGAAGCTTCCTGTTGGGAGAGACTGACTGAGGGAGACTTGTCCTGATGGGCGGGGCTGTGCTCAGTAAATCTTTAATCCAATTTTCTGTTGATGGGTGGAGCTATGTTCCCTCCCTGTTATTTACTTGGGCCCAAACTATGGTGGAGGTAATCAAGATAATGGAGATCTCCTTCAAAAGGTCCCATGCATGCCTTGCTACATTCAGTGCGCCCAACCCTGCAGCAGGCCACTGCCGACCCACACCTCTGCTGGAGGCTCCTGGACACTCCCGGGCAAGTCTGGGTCGGTCTCTTGTGGGGTCACTGTTCCTTTCTCCTGGTTCCTGGTGTGCACTAGGTTCTGTTTGCGCCCTCCAAGGGTCTATTTCCCCTGTCCTATGTAAGTTCTGGCAGTTCTATGGTGGGGTTAATGTTGACCTCCTCCAAGAGGCCTTATGCCATACCCAAGTCTGCCTCACCCAGCCACACCCAAGTCTGCTGCACCCAGAGCCCCTGCCCCTGCGGCAGTCCACTGCTGACCTATACATCCACAGGAGACACTCAAACACAGTTCTGTCTCTCTTTGGGTCTCTGGGTCCTGGTGTGCACAAGGTTTTTTTGAGCCCTCTGAGCACCTCTGGCAAGAATGGGGTTTGATTCTAACCATGAATTCGCCCCTCCGACCATCTTGCTGGGGCTTCTCCTTTGTCCTTTGGATGTGGGGTATCTCCTCAAAGTTGCTCCAGTGCCACGCAGCCACTGCTCCGGTGCTGACATTATTTCATTCTTTTACATGGCTGACTAGTATTCCATTGTATATATGTGCCACATTTTCTTTATCATTCATCTGTCAGTGGACATTAAGTTGTTTTCATGTCTTGGCTATTGTGCATAGTGCTGCTATGAACACACAGGTGCATGTATCTTTTTGATTTATAGTTTTGCTTGACTGTATGCCCAGGAGTAGGATTGCTGGATCATATGGTAATTCTACCTTTAGTTTTCTGAGGAACATCCACACTATTTTCCATAATGGCTGCACCAACTTACTTTCCCACAAACAGCGTAGGAGGATTCTCTTTTCTCCACACCCTCTTCTGCATTTGTTATTGGTAGACTTTTTCATGACAGTTGTTCTGACAGGTGTGAGGTGGTACCTCATTGTAGTTTTGCCTTGCATTTCTCATAATTAGTGATGTTGGTCATCTTTTCACATTCCTACTGGCCATCTGTACATTTTCTTTGGAGAAATGTCTATTAAAGTCTTCTGCCCATTTTTCTGATTGGGTTGCTTGTTTTTTTTTTATTGTTAAGTTGTCAGGGATCATAATTTTTAATTTATATTTTTTCTGAAGTGAAAATACTTGAAGGCAAGTAACATGGCTTATACATCTGTATACCCCAATAGCAAAGAGCACTAACAAGTCACCTAACTTCTCTTGATCCCGTGTTGATTTTCCAGAGGGTTATTTTGGGAATTAAATGAGTTATTGTATCTAAAACTCATCCTGAATGCTCACATATTATACAGGCATACTTCATTTTATTGTGCTTTAATGTTTTATTGCACTTTGCAGATACAGTGTATTTGACAAATTGAAGGTTTGTGGCACCCCTGCACTGAGCAAATCTATCAGTGCTTTTTTTTTTTTCAAAAGTATTTGTTCACTTTATGTCTCTGTGTCACATTGTGGTAATTTTCTCAATATTTCAAACTTTTTCATTTTTATTATATTTGTCATGATGATCTGTGGTCAATTATCTTTGATGTTACTGCTATGACTCACTGAAGGGTCAGATGATGACCAGCACTACTTAGCAATGAAATATTTTTAAATTAAGGTGTAGGTACACGGCTTTTTTGAAGACATAATGGTGTTGCACAATTGATAGACTACAACATAGTATAAATTTAACTTTTATATGTACTGGGAAACTGAGAAAAAACATGTGTGACTTGCTTTATATTGCTGTGGATCTGAAACAGAACCCATATCTTGGAAGTGTACCTGTATTTATGGTTCAGAGTAGCTGTCCTATTCGAATTCAGTAAATGATTGACTCATTTAATTGGGACTTCTCTCCTTTGCACATTCCAGATTGAGAATCAACTTCTTGCTTACCAAACAAACCTGTTTAGTCAAAGTCAACTTACTAGTATCCCATTTCATTGACACTGAGATGCAGGTATGTTAACTTGGTTTCAAAGTAGTTCTATTGCCTTCATGAAATTGTACTTTGTGACTTTATCTCCACAGGTTACTTCTAAACTCCAGCAAGGAAATAATGATGGGTAACACTACAGTAAAAGTGATTGTTTTTCTGTGGCTTCCCTGGTGGCTCAGACAGTAAAGAATCGGCCTGCAATGCGGGAGACCTGGGTTTGATCCCTGGGGTGGGAAGATCCCCTGGAGAAGGAAATGGCAACCCACTCCAGTACTCTTGCTTAAAAAATCCCATGGAGGGAAGAACCTGGTAGGCTACAGTCCATGGGGTCGCAAAGACACGACTGAGTGACTTCACTTTCACTTTTCATCTTCTTTTCTTAGAATCATGCTTGCAGCAGGAATCTGATGCCATATGGAGGTACGCTTCCTTACCGTCAGGATATGGACCTGTGGTGTTGTACAAAACTCCTTTGTCCTTATTAAAGGTATACAAAAGTGTAAAAATAAATCTTCTGTTCTTTCATTCTTCACTTTTTAGCAAACCTCTGGGAACAACTGCCACCCAGGCAGTTCCAGGGAGGAAAGCAAAGCTGAAGTGTTCAGAGGGTAAAGCGGGGAGGCAGGTACTCTTGCTATGGGATTGGAATTAAAGCCAGGTGGGAGGCCCAGAACTCATTAGTAAACTATTGACCATCATGATTACATTATGTTAGTTTTGGAGGCTCTTCCTCCCCTAAACTCTAAGAAGGAAGAGACAGTTGGTGAGTCAACTGGGCTGTTGCTGTTGTAAAAGGACTTACCATTACAGCAAAAGCAATAGGTGGGAAGTGGTGAGAATGGGCATTCTTGCTCAAGGCCTAGCATCTGTGCAAAGGCTGTGACTCCTTGAAAGAGTGGTCCTCCTCATTGTTCTGATTTTATTATTTTATTTATTTATTTTTAATTTTTGACTGTGCTGGGTCTTCATTGCTACACAGACTTTCTCTAGCAGCAGTGAGCAAGGGTGACTTTTTAGTTGCGGTGTGTGGCCTTCTTGTTGCTGTGGCTTCTCTGGTTGCAGAGCACAGGCTCATTCGTTGTAGTACCTGGGCTCTAGGGCACAGCTCAGTAGTTGTGGCTCATGGGTTTAGTTGCTCTGTGGTATGTGGGATCTTCCTGGACCCAGAGTCAAACCTGTATTTCCTGCATTGGCAGGCGGATTCTTTATCACTACGCCACTGAAACTTTAACCCCCAAAAGCCCTCACTTGTTTTGCCATTATCCCAAAACCTCCGTGATACTTATCTTCTTTCTGTAATAGGCAGGTCATCTGGGAAGAACATCAGATAAAACCACTTCAAACCACTCAGATTTTAAATCCAGTTGAATTATCAGTTTAGTTTTGTCTTCTAATAGAACTCTAAGGGATTTAGACATGAAGTGGGAAATTTTCAAAGGGATAGCTCTCTTTGAGGAAGATAAGAGCAAAATCTGCATCAGGAGACTGGCCAGGAAAAGTACTCAGATAGTACTAGTACTCTAACAATACTAAGAAGGAAGTTTGCACACAGGAAGTGATGAAGGTACAAGAGACCAACTTCACTACTTCAGCAAAGTGACCAAGGCTTCCTCTCTTCTCTTTCCTTCCTCCCTGGTGGAACTGTATCATTTTGGGACTATGATCTAAAGCATTAAATCAGCAGCAAATTAATTGTGGGCTTCTTAATTTTAAGAGATGACTCATATCTTTATTCCTACCCAAGATAAAAGATGAATTCCAAAACAGTAATACTGGAAATCTAACTCTTAGGATAATAGCCAATTAAGAATATCTTTTGCTTTTCCCCTTGTTTTGTTCCATATGATTTAGAGAATATTCTAGAAAAAAGACAATTCTATCTTCAACTTAAACCCACAGATTCTTGAAATTCTCAGTACTGTTTTATTCATTTTCTCTATTTTGAATCCTCAGAAATCTTGGTTTATTTGTCACTAAAAAAAAAAAAAATCAAAATATTCTGTAAGTGGTGAGATTTTATTAAGGAAAATTCTGCCTCCATTTGCACTGATAAAAGCAAATGTTATTCCAGAAGAAAATCATAACTGAACTTTGAAAGATATAAAACTTACTATCTTTTTGGACCAAGTATTATCAAAAGAAGAAGTGAGCTGTAGGCTGGCTTGAGAGTAATATTTATATCTGAGCCTGGATTTGTAGAGAAGAGTCTACAGATATTGGAAATTAAATAAAATAATTTATCTGCATATAATTAGTCTGAATATTCTATTTGCTAGAGTTTCATAATGTTTTTTCCACAATTTTTCCTGTAGAAATCCATACAGTCATGATCTCAAGAAATATAGATTGATAGACATAGATATAATTTCCCCTATATTTACCTTTTATTTCTAAAATGTCTATTGCTTGATCTGGTGTAACTGGTATTGGGAAAAGGCTGAGTTCCTTGGACAGATGTGGAGTATTTTTTAATGTTTTGTTAGGTTTGAAATATTTCTGTATTTTCACTCTTTCTTTCAGACTGTTTGATCTTTCAACGGTATCAAACGTCTTGCTAGGTTTAAAATTTTAGAAAGCGCTTTTTCCTTTTCCATTTTTAAACTAACATGAATCCATTTATTCAAGGGAATTTTATTGAACACAGAAGTTGAAAAGAATACTTATAAAACAGCATTATGAAATAAGATCAGGGACATTAAATTGTTAACTTTATTGATTGACTATGCAAAGCATTCTAAACTCACTCAGAGAGAAGCACTGAGGGGCTAAGTTCATTGCAGGGCAATTAAACAGAAATTTCATGCAATGTGAACCCAGCTTTCAACACAGAATGGAAGGCTTCAGGAATCATACATTGCAGATTGTGCTAGTGTATAAAAGACATAAATATATATATCTGCAGAGATAACAAATAAGCAAAGCTTTTAAATTATCTTGCTAGATCATTTAGTATTTCATGTTTCAAATCTCAAGAAAGAATTACAACACTCACAAACATAAAATACAGATATATATATAACCACACTTTATGGACTCCTGCATGAAGATATATTGTGATATATTCTATTAATTATCAAAATGATTATTCAGTTTCCTGGTTTGTAGGAATGAAGTTGATAAATTTACAAAACGTAAGAAGCCCTCCCCAAATCAGACACATAGAAAACAATCAACATGCCAAGCTATTTCTGTTAATTCATGGGTGCATACACCAAGGAGGGATAACAAAAAATTAATTCTAGGCACCAAGGATTCTAACAACATGGGATAAAGGACATAGAAATATAACAAGATTCTCTGTCTTGATAAGAAATGAAGTATTACTGCAAAGACAAGGACTATCCAAGAAAGAATGAGAAAACCCGTGCAAGTGTTAAACTGAGACCTCAACTCACAGATGAGGTGAAAACTATGCATTCCCACCATAAACATCCCATTATAAAATATTCGTTTGCTCTTTTCTTCTAACTTATACCTAGCCCTTGCGTATTTTCCTATGTTTTTCCTCTCCCTGTAGCTTTTCTCACTTTATATATGGCGGGGGGAGGGGTTGCACTCTCCTCTCTCCCCTCTCCCTTTTGGTTACATGTGGTATCTGCAGATGCAGCCCACACAGTTCTCTCTATGAACATCCACTGATAGACAGGTGCAGAGATTGATCACAGCTCCGTAACAGTGCTGGAAATGGCCGCCAGTTGTGAAGAAGAATAACAGCTGGCAGCCATTCTGATTGGTGCTGGCACCGAGGCTTTCTTATGAGATCCAAATGCCTTGAGAACCAAATGTTCCTGGGATACAGGCTTTCTGCAGCCAACAAAGCTTAGGTCAAAAAGCTAATTGGCTACTTGAAACTTTACTTAGATATCTTCAAGAGAAACAAAAAGGGTTGTTTCTGTTCGCTCACGTATGCATGGACTAAGGAGCGATGGCTAAACAGATAGATGAGAAAAAGCCAAATGCTTCTTCGAAAGAGCTTTTCTTTCAAGGTAAGACAAGGAAAGGTTTTGAAATAACAATGCGAAATACATTTTCTATAGAAACCAAACTGTTATTTCGTACATTCACCATGTAATTGTGTCTTTGGTGATATAAAATCTTCTCCATTGTAAGTGTTCAGAGCTGAACGGGTCTAGAAAGAGAAAGAAAGAAAAGAGAAAGAAAGAGAAGAGAAGAAATAATGAATGAAAGATCCTTTTCAGGAGAGAGTTTGATGAGATTCAAATAAAAATCACAATTCCATACCAATAAAACGCTATGTCCTAAACCTTCCCTAACATAGCCTATGTGAAACATTGCTGTTCTCTCTCTCTTTGTCCCTCACTCAAATACCAGGGCCACTGTAGGGCATGACACAGAGAGTGAAACAGTCCTATGGTATTCTGATTAGACTCTAACAAAGGTATTTTGCAAAATGCTTTTTCACTAGTGGACAGTTCAATAAAAGAGGGAACTGGGAGATCAGAACCTCCTGGACACTGTCATTAATGAACATCCAGTTCACACTGACCTCTGCACAGTGCTGTGTTGGACACCATAGAGAGCAGTACACAGACACGCTCCCCGCTGCTCTTTCAAGTTTACAATTGAGAACAGATGACAATGGGCTGACACAACTCATAACACTGTAAGATCGTATACTGAAATTAAAGCATGGAGCAAACAGAAAGGAAAAATTGAGTTGTAATGTACAACGTATTGTGTGTGTGTGTGCGTGTGTACGTGCTCAGCTGTGTCCGACTTTGTGACCCCAAGGACTGTAGCCTGCTAGGTTCCTCCGTCCATGGAATTTTCCAGGCAAGAATACTGGCGTGGGTTGCCATTTTCTCCTCTGGAGGATCTTCCCGACCCAGAGATCAGATCTGCGTCTCCTGTCTCCTGTATCCTGCATCGGCAGGCAGATTCTTTACCACTGAGCCATCAGGGTAGCCCATACAACAGATTAGGATATGAAAAAAAAATCACTGTTATATCATTCACTGGGAAAGATCTTCATTATTAGTTAAGGAGAAAAAGTCTTATCACAGAGCTGGAGCTTGAATAACTCTTTACGTAAAGAAATCAAACAAAGCACTCGGCAAACTGGGGGGAATATAGTGCACCTGCTGTGGGGATCCTAGGCTGACAAGGTCAAGCACTGTGTAAAGGCAGGGAACTGACTGACACTGGCCAAGCGGAGGGCATGGACTGAAGCCCAGGGTGAGAAAAGAGACTGTAGCTAGATGCCACCTGATACAAAATTAAAGCTCAATCTTGTTTGTATGTTTCAGAATTTTATTATATCATAACATGAATGAATGCACCTATGAAAAAGCGAAAGTTTTAGTTGCTGAATCACTTTCTGACTCTTTGTGACCCCATGGACAGTAGCCTGCCAGGCTCCTCTGTCCGTGGGATTTCCCAGGCAAGAATACTGGAGTGGGTAGCCAGTCCCTTCTCTAGGGGATTTTCCCAACCTGGGTCTCCTGCATTGGAGGTAGATTCTTTACCATCTGAGCCACCAAGGGAAGCCCCTCCAGTGACCTTGCCTGGAGGATTCCATGGACAGAGCAATGCACCTATTGCATGAGAGTGTCTCCTGCCTTGAAGTAGCTAGCTGTCTGGTGCCCACTTGCCATTCTGCCTCAGGGTGGCATAGGAAAAAGAGAAAAGTTGGGGGAGAGAGATATGTTGAGTGAGAACAAAGAATACAGAAACCACAGAGGAAAGAACACTCAAAGATTTGTTTTCTTTTCCACTTTTATTACTATAGAGTTAGTGGCGGTTTCTGTGTCTAAGTGTAGAATGTATCTCTTGAACTCATTTCTCTCTCTCTCTTTTTTTTTTTTTTTGCAGAATTACCTTATTTGAACTAATATAAATTTTTATTTTCTAAAGGAGATCCTTTTTCCCAAGTAATGTGATCTTCCCCAGGTAAAATCATGAATGTTATCCAGCCCATTTGAAGCTAGTTTGATTTGACCAGCAAAGCATCACTCTTGAATAAAGAAAACCCAAATGCATAATTATGGGAAGTTTTTGCATTATTAATATTGCCCTGAGCTTTTTCATAGTCCAGTGTCACTCTTTTGTAAAAGTTTAAGATTTCAAACCATGAGAGTCTATGGACGTTGAGATGGTCTAGACAAGAACAATCAAAGTAAGGTTAAAGGAACTCTGAAGAAAGGGTACAGAACTGGCATTGTTTCACTCAGGAAAGAGAAACTGAAAAGCACCTGCAAAGAACAACCTTATGTAATTGACAAAACATGTTAATTTGTATGTGTAAACACTTCAGTTGGACAAAAGGGAGAACTCTTAAAGAAGGAATGCAGAATTGAGATTTTGGAGTTGTAACAATGGTGGTCCTTAAGACTGGGATGGACACAATTGGCCAACGCAGAAATTCACCTGTCTGCGGACATTGTGGGCTTAATTCAGACCGTCTTCCAAACCTATTATTTGATGTTACTTCCTGCCTAATGCATATGTAAGATGATATGAAAAGATGAGGTACTGCTGTAAATCTTTATTAGTAAGCTCACATTCTTTGTTAGAAAGAACCAGGAAGGTTAATGCCATCTCCTTTTGACTCAAATCTGAAACTGATTTCTCATCTTCCCACCACAAATTCAGATTTGCTTTCTTTTCATCAGAATTGTCTTGAGAAAATTCAAGGATAATAAAGAACTGTGTATCTGGTTCACTACTCCTATCTTTTCTCATTATTGTGCTTCTTTCACTCGGTTAGTAGAGTTTTTTTTATCAATATAAACAGTACCTTTTTTTTAAGATTTCCATTTTCATAGTGTCATTACTGACACTGACAGCTGCCTAACAGTCATGTGAAATATATAATTGCCTAAGGAAGAACATTCTATGACCGACTCTTTCTCTTTTATATTAAAAAGAAGTTAGACAGGCTTGCTAAGCCCCAGGCTTCAGAATTTTATGTCAGTTCAGGAATTCTTTTTATTTTCCAGATATTGTATTCATATATTTTTCTACATATATCAAATGATTTTCTCTGAAATAAGTTCAGTATTAATAATACAGGTCTTTCCTGCTTTGTCCCAGGGATTGCCATTTTACAATTGTTCTGGATCTTTCTCTACAGCCCCTCTGCCAGGTCCAAAAAAACAGAAATAATTCACATCCCTAATTAATATGTCCTCAGTAAGAATATAATCCTTTCCATAAATTTCAAATATTATCTAATCTGCTTTCTAAATTTTGAGTTTGATTTAATGTTGGCTTTAATTTTTTTTAAAATTGAGATATAGTTGCTTTATAATTTTGTGTTAATTTCTGCTGTACAACAAAGTGAATCAGCCATTCCTGGTGTGCATGCTTGTCAAGTCCAACTCTTTCAGACATGGATTATAGCCCGCCACATTCCTCTGCCCATGGGATTCTCCAGGCAAGAATACTGGAGTTGGGTTGCCATTTCCTTCTCCAGAGGATCTTCCCAACCGAGAGACTGAACCGATACCTCCTGCAAATCCAACATTGACAGGCGAGTTCTTTACCACTAGCACCACCTGGGAAGCCCTCAAATCAGCCATATGTATACATATATCCCCTCCATCTAATTTTTTTTTTTAAGATGAATTGCAGCACGTATATATTTTTTTCCTGATGGTGCCTTATTTTTTCACTGTTTGCTAGAAAGGACCATCCTTCAAGGCACACCCCCAACTGCATTAACATTCCTCCACTTGCCCTCTCTCTACCCCTTTTACCTTAATCAAAAACTCTCATTTGGGACTAAAAAGGAAATACCTGAACTTTTTATGAAGTTTTTATCTTTACTTTTCTTCTTTCAAGGACACATCACTCTGATTCTTTTAACATTTTCTAATTGCTCATTTTAACAGCCTTGATCATTTTTGTTATAATCTTTTGGATCCTCTCCAAGTAATCCATAAGTATGACCTTCCTTTTTCTTTGCAAACTGGTCGGGAAATGATGATATTATATCATGGCAGAGAGTGATTCCCCAAGGAATAAAATCTACAGGAGAGTTAGAGAATTGAGGGCTGAGAAATTAATACAGGCTGTGCAATTTATGTTAGACTGCATCTCGGTCCTAGACTTCAGGCTACTGTCATTTTAAGTTACTTCCTTTATGCCTTTGTTCATTTTCCCCTAGCCTCAGCCAACTTCAAGTAAAAACGAGAGAGACAGGAGTATTTCCTTGTCTCTTTCTTATCAGCCTCCAAATACTACAGATCTTTAAGGCATTACTTTGTACCTTCACCATTTATTTTGGGGGTCCTAGGAAGATGTCTCATGTAGTCTCATGAACAAATTCGCATGGCTATTCTTCATTTGCTCCACTAACTACCACCAATAATACCTGTGTGCATTTTCATTCCTGCCGAAGCTTGTCCCTGTTATCAAGAGAAATGAGGCCACTTCAAAATACAGAAGCCACTGCTCTGTTCAGATTTTTATGCAGGCACTGTTCGGGGGTCCCCTGATGTGGCCATGCCACTGTCACCACAGTTAGCAACACTACTTTACTGGAGCATGTGGTGGCTCAGAATTTCTCTTGAAGAGGTGTCCAGGCACCGCGATTGGAAAGGAGAGGGAGCTTGGCAAAATTTGTTCTGAGGCTTTGTTTGTATTACTTATTCAAAATTGGGTTTTTGTTGCTTATACCTTTAGAGGAGAAGGCATGGATGGATATGAGCTAACTCAGTAGCTTTTATCAGAGAGTCTCAGGATTAATTCAGAGCTGCAGTCAACTCCAGGGGACCATTTTCAGGGTTTGAGATCAGCTCCCAACACTGAATCCTTGCTCAGGGCTCTCTGCAAACATTCACTCCTCAAAACTCACTGTTAGGCTTCCCAGGTGGTCCAGAGGGTCCTCCTGTCAATTCAAGGGACACAGTTTGTCTCCCTGTTCCAGGGAGATTCCACATGACACGGAGCAACTAAGTCTATGCACCACAACTACTGAAACTGCTCTGGAGCCCAGGAGCCACACCACCGAAGCCCACGCACCCTAGAGCTCGTGCTCAACAGTGAGCAGTCTGTGCATGGCAACGAAGCATAGCCCTCATTTTCCACAACTAGAGAAAGCCCACGGGCAGCAACAAAGACCCAGTGCAGCCAAAAATAAATAAATAAAAATAAATCTGAAAAAAAACCAACAACAAAAACCCTCACTCTATTCCTATAAACTCAAGATGGGAAAGAAGATGGAGACGCAGAAATTGCAGTGGCATCCATGGTGGCAAATTCCTCTTGGAAGTGACCTCTGGCTTGTCTCCCTAGGGGCACCTTAGGAGGAGATGTTTTTTTTGCTCCTATTGTCTTTATTTTTGTATGGAATCCAAAGGTTGGTGAGGAGTCCAAGGAGATGACATAGTGGCAGCACCTGATTTGAAGAGAAATTTTGCTTTTCCAGACATTTCTGTCCAACTGGAGAGGCAGCATGACAAACCCCTCGAGTATCTGGGTCTGTCAAGAACCCTGGAAAGAATGGAGGGCACATGTAATGATAAGAGGAGAGCGCAGTGGTCTTTTCCCCACAAAGATGTTGTCAGCCAAAGGGGAACACTGTGACTCAGTGGGTGGAAAACAAGGAGGAATTATCTAAAGGGGTTCTGAGTGCCAAAAAACAAACTTTTGCTTTTTTAAATATTTTACTCAATTTATTTATTCCCCATCTTTTTGTTGGTAATTTTATTTTCTTTTATTATTGCTATCTATTTTGACTTAATGTGTATCCTTTTAAGTTCTTGTTTTAAGATTTTATAGTTTGGGACTTCCCTGGTGGTCTAGTGGTTAAGAATCCTCCTTGTAACACAGGGGATGTGGATTCCATCCCTAGTCCAGGAAGATTCCACATGCTATGGACCCACTAAGCCCGAGCATCACAACTACTGAGCCCATATGCCCTAGAGCCCGTGCTCCACAAGAGAAGCCAGCACAGTGAGAAGCCTGCACACAGCAACAAAGAGTAGCCCCCGTTCTTTGCAACTAGAGAAAGCCCACGTGCAGCAAGGAAGCCCCACCACAGCCAAAAATGAATAAGTAAATACATCTAAAAAATAGAACGATTTTATAGTCCGATTTTTCTCTGGAAGAGAATTTTACGCTTTTACATTTTGGCTATTTTCTTTGTTTGTTTTCTCCCTCTACTTTTTAAAACATTAGCTACTTTCCTATTTTTACTTTCTTCCATAAGTTATCTTTGTTTCATTTGGCGGGGGGGATCAACTTGATTTCATTATCTTTATTTAATTATTTGTTTAACTGAGTTTATTCCTTTCTCATAGCTACTTCTCTTCTCTTTGAAAATTGTTTTTAAATCTTCTTTCTAGAAGTCAGGAGGGAGGCACAGTCATGGCGGCAGAGAAAATCACCAAAAACGGGGAGGCCTTGAAAACAGCAGCACTTCTGTGCTCCCTTAATACTTCCCAAATCCCTTTTTAATGTCGAATCTGCTAAAACTTTAACTTGAGTGACTCAGGAGACCACCAAGTTTCAAATTTCCTCCCAGGATAATGCTAATATTACCTGCACTTAGAGCACGTTGGAACTGCCCTAATCGCAGTGTTTTCTCAGTTCCCTTATGAAGGGAAACATTATTTAAAATCCGCAGGCTCTGCCATATATGACTGCAGACACCGGGCAGAGGTCCAGGTCAGAGCTGGGCGAAGTCACTCAAAGCAGGGAGGTAAGAGATTTCTTTCAGGCAAGGAACATTAACAAAATATCCCTAGTTTGACTGCAACAAAGGCTTAGGCTGTCTTTGCGTTTTCACTAAGATGCTCAGAAAGGTGACGCTGGAGAGGCTGCTTGATGAGTTTATGAAGGAGTTACGAAGGGTCAACCAAAGCTAACATGCATTTTGCTCTTTTGGCTACTATGGACTATCGAGGAAGAAGAGAGCATCGTTCCTTCCAGAAGTAGGGATCTATTCAATACACGGTTTTGTTGTAAAGGTCTGAATGTTGAAAACAAAAACACATAAACACTTAAGTAACTCCAGATTAATTTAACTTTAAGAAAGAAGGAGGGGGAGTTGGGAGAAGTGGAAATGCCTTGATCAGGAGCAATCGTGGATACTCTGCCTCAGAGAATGGCAAGGGTTGAAGGGGTCTTTAGAGGTGGTGATTTATATAATCATCTTCCTAGCACTAGACTTTACTTTGCCTTGCTCTGCTGCCCTGACTCTTTGATGGGACATGAAGTGCTTGGTAAAAATAGCCTTCAATGCTGAAACTCTGAAAGCAGTAACAACTGGTCACTCATATCTGTGTTCAAAATCCAAGAGTTACCAGGAAGCCATTTTCCTAGGCATGGATTTATATAACTTGCTGGGTTGTATTTAAAAGATTATCTTGATTTCTCTTCATGGCTTAACTCTTCATTAGGACTTACTAAATTTAATGGTGCTCATCCCTCCTTAAGTCCCTTAATTTCCTCTTATTTGAGAGAGAAAATTATTCCCTTAGTGGTACTGACGGCATTCCTCCCCACATTTAATTCTGCATGGGGATATTGTCCTAAATCTTTTTCCTACTGAAGACCTATATTCCTAGGCTTTTCCCTATCAATATCCAACTCCTTTCTCTCCAGAAGAAAAAAAAAAAATGTGTTTGAAGGTATTAAAGCATTAACTTTACCAACAAAAATTGAAGGCAAGCTAAAGTTTAGTGCTAGAAGGATGATTGTATAAATCATGGAACAATAGCAGCTATGGAATATTATATATCTAAGTTACAATAATAAACCATGTAATGAAAGGAATATTATTATTGGGGTAAAAATAAACATGTCAAATTTCATACTGTTTACAGAAAACTCATTAACTTAACACTAAACCTCCCTATTTGGGGACTAAAAAGCACATTTATAAACCACTTCTGGATTAAAAAGAAAACTTAAATAGAAATGATAAACATTTACAACTACATGACCATGAAATCACATAAATCAAACTTCTTAATAAATTAGAATATTAAAAAGAAATAAGTGTTCAGCTCAAGAAACTGTCAGAAGGAAAGTGAGTAAAATAAATCCAAATAAAATGGAAGGAAGTAAATATAAAACAGAAACAATGAAATATAATACTACAACCAATGGAAATAATCAGCAAATCCAAAAGATCATTCTTTAAAAGGACTACAGAGTAGACAAGACCCTGGAAAATTAATCAAGAGAGAAAAAAAAAAAAAAGAATAAGAAAGAGGAAATAACTGCAGAGGAGTAAAGATAACGATAACCCTGTATGCAAGACAACAAAAGAGACACAGATGTATAGAACAGTCTTTCGGACTCTGTGGGAGAGGGAGAGGCTGGGATGTTCTGGAAGAATGGCATTGAAACATGTATAATATCATATATGAAACTAATCGCCAGTCCAGGTTCAATGCATGATACAGGATGCTCGGGGCTGGTGCACTGGGATGACCCAGAGGGATGGTATGGGGAGGGAGGGGGGTTCAGGGTGGGGAACATGTGTACACCTGTGGCGGATGCATGTTGATGTATGGCAAAACCAATACAATATTGTAAAGTAATTAGCCTCCAATTAAAATAAATAAATTTATATTAAAAAATAATTAAAGAAGAGGAGAAAAAAAATAGAATTCAAGAAAAGCAAAGCTACAGTGATGGAGAACAGCAGTGACTGCCAGGATTTGGTGGTTAAGGGAGGGTGCAGCTACAAAAGGGCAGTATGAGAGACTGTCTTAGGGCAATGAAACTATTTTGTATCCAAATTGTTGTTCATACATTAATGCACAAGTGTTTAAACTTATAAAACTGTACCCCTCTAAAACTAAATTTTACTGTATGTTAATTTCTAAAGGAGATCAGCCCTGGGTGTTCTTTGGAAGGAATGATGCTAAAGCTGAAACTCCAGTACTTTGGCCACCTCATGCGAAGAGTTGACTCATTGGAAAAGACTCTGATGCTGGGAGGAATTGGGGGCAGGAGGAGAAGGGGATGACAGAGGATGAGATGGCTGGATGGCATCACTAACTCGATGGACATGAGTCTGAGTGAACTCCGGGAGTTGGTGATGGACAGGGAGGCCTGGCCTGCTGCGATTCATGGGGTTGCAATGAGTTGGACACGACTGAGTGACTGAACTGAACTGAACCAAAAAAGAAATTAAATAGATGGAGACAAACACTAAAAAAGAGGAAAAAAAAAAGATCCATAAGAGACTATTGCAAATAAATCTACTTAATGAAAATTTAGACTAGCTAAAATGAAAATTTTTAAAAATTAGGGGGTTTTAAATCAATTTAAAGTTTTGGATGGACCAGTTATGGTAAGAGAAACTAAAAGGTGATAAAGATGTCCTTCTACCAAAGACATCAGACAAAGATAATTTTATGGGAGAGATCTACTAAACCCTTAAGGAACAGATCCTTCCTATCTCTAATAATTTGTTTTGCAATATGAATTATGATGGAAAATTATACAACTGACTTTTTGAAGTTGGTAATTTTTTATACAAAACCAGGCAAAAACTAGAAAAGATCAACTGGTGGATAATTTCATTGTAGAGGTAGGTACAAAATTACATTTGTTAAATTAATACAGCAGTCCTTCTCAAAAACAATGCCTCATGACCAAATTTGGTCATCCCTGGGATGCAAAGGTAGTTCATAAGAAAACCTAGCAGTCTAAAACATTGTAATTCATTGTTTTAAACAAATCTGGGGTTTAAAAAAAGAAATTGTATTGAGATATAAAATTTGAGCTGACGTTGAAAATTTCCCACAATCATCCTGGAGCAAAAACTAAGGTGAACTTCCATTATCTAGAGCCAAAAGAGAATTTTCTGGGGCTTGCACTTTGCTGACGCGAAGATCCAGTAGGTGGGAGGGTGTTGACTCTGCCATGTAAGAATCTACCAGTAGTAACGGTAGCGAATTTTACTTTAACTACGGGACAAGTTAAGACAACAAATGGTAGTGAATTTTACTTTAACCACGGGAGTCCTAAGACAACATACAGCTTAAAGTGGTACAAGCTACTTGACGTGCCTCTTTTCTCAAGCGTTCAGCGGGTCTTATTTACTTTCTCCCTGTTGTCTGAGTATAGATTATGGCAAGTTGTAAGATGAAAGCTTCTTCTCTAAGGCCAGAGATGGGCCATTAGCGGAGGACAGCGGAGCCCAGCAGAGCACTCTTCCCATGAAGACCAGAGATGGTGGCCACATGGTACCATTGAGACAAAAAGCCTCGAGTGATGTAAACCAAGGGCTACAGTTTGGGGTTGATGATTATAACAAATCTATCAGTGGGGAATTGTATCACACTCAATTTATGTATTAAAAGGATAGAGAATCTCATTCTTTAGCCATAGTCTGAAAAGTCCAGGAGGTATGAATTTCTCATTTCCTCCTAAATTGTAATATATTCTAAGGTCTTTTATTTTCTAGAATGTCTTCTTTTTTCCCACTTGTATTTTTTCCAGTTTCACTTAGTGGAAATCTAATATGATATCTACCATTTATGTGGGTTTCCCTGTTGACTCAGCGGTAAGGAATCCACCTGTGATGCAGGAGATGCAGGTTTGACCCCTGAATCAGGAAGACTCCCTGGAGGAGGAAATGGCAGCCCACTCCAATATTCTTGCCTGGAAAATCCCGTGGACAGGGATTAAGTTGTGTCAGACACAACTTAGCAACTAAACAACAAAAACAATCCATGCAGATTCAGACTGTAAATAATAATTTATTATTGCATTTAATTCTCACATTGTAGTTAGATATTATTTTCTACTATTACAGCTGAGGACACTGAAATTTAGATAAAGAGACTTGCCAACATGAGTAGAAGAGCCAAGATTTGAACCATTATTTACCTGGATCTGAAATCTGTGTCCTTACTCACTAAACTGTATTGCCTGTTCTCTATTCTTTTGATTAAAAACAAAAAATTCAAACAATAGCTTCCTCATTCATGTCTATTTCCAGCTCTCCTTAGCAATGTTTGGTTATGCTGCTGTGCAGTGTTAAGTAGAATCAGTTGTGTCTGACTCTTTGCAACCCTCTGGACTGTAGCTCGCCAGACACCCTTTATCCATGGGATTCTCTAGGCAAGAATACTGGAGTGGGTTGCCATGCCCTCCTCCAGAGCATCTTCCTGACCCCGGGATCCAACCCACGTCTCTTATATCTCTGGTATTGGCAGGTGGGTTCTTTACCACTAGCGCCACCTGGGAAGCCCTGTTTGGTTATAATCAGACTTTAAAATGATTGTCTATAGCAGGGCTGTGAAACAGGCATAATTTTAATGAACAGTTATCTGTTGGATCAATCAACGTTTGGTGCAGGAAAAAGAAAAGACTGTATATTGAGAAGGAAGAGATTAATAGAGAATGGGGGATTTTCAAAGTTATTGGAAAAGTTGGGAAAATAGTCTGCAGGGTTGTTTGAGGCAACTCCTGGAAATCATGAGTTGAAATCACACACTCCCTTGCTGCCTGTCAGTGCCCAGAATGTCCCTGCTACTGCTGCAGGGATTGTAAATACAATACTTCTCACAACCCAGACAGCGAGAGAATGGACACTGGTAGCCTGGTGCAGACATTTCTTTCCACTCTGTGTGCCTGCCAAAACCACCAAGAGGGACAAGGAAAAATTGCCCCCTCTTCTCTCTGCCTTGTGAGCCACTCCTGAGTACACCTAACAGACAGGACTTCATTTCCATCTGGAATCCTCACAGCTAAAGTGTCTAGAATATATTTTTAGCTTTCTCCACTTTCCAAATAGAACAGGAATAATAGAACCCATACTCCCCACCACGCTGGATGAATCCTGAAATTGAGGACCTTCCAAATGTCTGTTGGGCCCATGAATATTTTTCTCCTGTGAATTGAATGTTCACACCCATTGTTGATTTTCCTTTTCAGCTGGTTGCCTTTTTCTTATGATTTATAGACATTTATTTATTAACTTATTCTGAACACTAACCATCATTGGTTGTAGGCACTACAGATATCTTTTTTCAGTCTAGGTTTTTTTGGTCATAAAACAAACTTTTATTGTAATGTCATCAAATTCATCAACAATCTTTATGATTCGTGCTTCTTGTTCATTTTTCAAAAGTTATTCTCTAACCCGAGGTCATAAGCCAAGTCTGTACATTTTCTTCTAAGTGTTTTAAGTTTTACTCTGCACATTTAGGTTTCTATCTATCTGAAATGTATTTCTGAGAACTGTAAGAGAGAGAAGTGTGATTTTTATGCTATATAATTACAAATAACTGCACAGTTTCACCATTTATTATTTCATCATTTACTGATACATAATCAAAAACTCTCAAGATTTCTGTTCCCCTTTACACTTGGGACTCTTCCACAGCTCCTTAATTTCATCTAATTATCTTTTTGTCCACTTCCACTGCAATACCACAGTTTAAATTACCAGAATTTTATCATATATTTTTATGACTCAAAGTTAGTACTAGGTTCTTATACTTTTTCTTTTAAGTCACTGGCTCTTCTCGACCCTTTACCATCCCACAAAGATTTTAGAATCGGTGCATTTCCATGAAAAGAAGTTGGGGTCTTTTTGGACTTGTATGATATTTACAGATTAACTTGGAGGTAATGTACTCTCTGGAGATGGTGAAGGACAGGGAAGCATGGTGTGCTGCAGTCCATGGAGTCACAAAAAGTTGGACCTGACGGAGCAAGTGAACAATAACGTACAATCAATGTTCAAATACTGAGTATTCACATCCTCATCCTTGATCCACTTTATTTGGGTGGATCTTCTTTGATCTCTTTCAATACGTTTTCTAAATGTCTTCATAAAGTCCTTGCACGTATTTTGTTATACGTATTAATAGGTAAATTACTGCTTTTTATGAGTGGAAACATCTTATTAGTTTTTATTTTTGGTTGTTGATGTATAGAAACACCATTAATCCTACAACCTAAACTTGAATTTGTTCTTACAGATTCATTTGGATTCTTTTCTTCTAACTAATCATACTGTCTGAGAATACTGTCAATTTTGTTTCCCCTTTTCAGTCCTTACACCTCCTATTTCTTGTACATGTGCTAAGAAGTCCAGTACAACGTTGAATACGAATGCGCTTGGAGTGAGGGACACGTGGATTAAGGGCCAGCTGGTTCTCACCAGGGGTGCTAATCTGTAAGGGGCGCTAAAACTTCAGTGGAATAAATCAAATATACGGTGCCAAAAAACTCAGGTTTCCACAAGCGATTCCTTATATTATTGGCAAAATGAATATTGGGTCTGCTCCCACTGAAGCGGCAATGCCCTGAATGGAAATTTATAAAAAAAAAAAAACCACCCCTTGCCAGCCAGCTCTGAAGCTAGCTCGTAGACAGTCACCTGAACTTGGCAGTCACCAACAGCTAAAGTTCTGAAACAAAATAATGATTGCATAGTGCTATTTACTGGGAACAAGTGATTTTCCTTATTATCTAAATTTTTATCACTTTATTGTGATGCTTCCTAGACACACCTGGCTCAAAACAGACTAAAAAAAAAAAACAGGAAAACCAAAAAAATGTAGAATGTTAACCTAACCTTAAAAATTAGAAACACTTTGCCTTTTTTACTTCAGTCATTGGAAACAAATTAGTAAGCACATTTATATACGAATATCATATTTATTAACAGAAAATTGGTGTCTCTCCAGCTTCACTAAGTCAATTTGAATGAAAATTACTTAAAGATTATTTTCAAAGGGCACCAAATTATTTGCTTGTTCAATTTAGGTTCTGAGTGAGGGCCTGACAATTGTCCTGTGAAAAAATGATCTACTTCTTTGAGAATGTTCTGCTTATCTAAATTTATCACTTTCCAGATAGCAGAAATTATCAGAAAGTTAAGCATAACTGTGTGCACAGATACACATGTGTGCTAAGTCACTTCAGTCATGTCCAACTCTTTGCAACCCCATGGACTGTAGCCCACCAGGCTCCTTTCTCCATGCGATTCTCCAGGCAAGAATACAGGATGGGTTGCCATGTGCTCCTCCAGGGGATCTTCCCAACCCAGGTATCAAACCTGCATTTCTTATGTCTCCTGCATCGGCAGGCAGGTTCTTTACCACTAGTGCCGCCTGGGAATCCCCCACCACACACACAGAAATACACTCAAATATTTAAATTTAGAACAGAGGTTATGGACATTTGTCCATCTGCCTTTTGGGGAGAAAGGCCCCTTGATATACATTTGACATATCCTTGATTTTCTTTCCTCCTTTAATTCACAGCCAAACATTTATATTATCTTGGTCTTTGTTTTGGGGCAGTTATTTGAATCAAGACCAACATCTCAAAATTCAGTCCTGCCACTCACTCATTTCATTTTTGCTTCAAGTTTTTCTTTTTCCATTTTTCTATCTCCATGTCATACTTTCTTCTGATCTTTGTTAATTGTTCTGTTTTGTTTCATTTTTCCCCTCTGTCACTCACTTTACAGCAGATCAGAAACTCTGTAACAGTGAGGAGAGAGATTCCAACCAAGATGTGTGTGGGTCATGGGATCTGGGGGAGGGGTAGAGATTTGAAGAACAAAGAGAAGACTTAGTCAAGGATAAACAAAACTTGTGTAGATCGGCTACCAAGTAGGTCTGAGATATATATAATAGGTTTCAAATTTAGAACAAGCTACCGTGCAAGTTGCCAAGTAATAAATATACTTTTTCAATTATAGACACAAGAAAGGTTTAAAATACACGCACAGTGTGTTTATTAAAGATGAAAGTAAAGTAATAACAATTAGAATAAGTATGAATTTGATGAGAACTAAACAAATAGCAGAGGAAATTCCTAGTTAAGCATAATGTATACATAGAACCATTTTATTCCTAAGAGAGCAAATATTTATCATCTGAGTCCACTTATAAGTTTATTTGAATACCTGACACAGGCCCCGTACCTCCCGTGATGTTTAGAAATAGATATTTGTTCTGAGGACCTGCCTGGAAGATTCCCAGCTGTTGTTGAATATTCACGCCACAAGTGATCACTTTCAAATGGTCCTGCCTTTCTCCATCGGAATCATCTCAAGGATGGAGACAGAAGCAGAAACAGAAGTGCTACCAACTGTATTGCTTTTCCACAGAAGCCTGCTTTCTAGGGGAGAGATGTAGACGTATAAACAAGCCAACAGTACAGTTACAGGGCGTGAGAGTAAAACTAAAGAATGCAGTGGATGGTGAACCTATTTGTTGGGCAGGAATGGAGGCACAGATGTAGAGAAGAGTCTTGTGGAACCAGAAGGGGGAGGACAGGGTGGGACGAACTGAAACAGTAGCATTGACCGACATACACTACCATGTGTAAAGCAGATGGCTAATGGGATGCTGTTACATAACACAGGGAGCTCAGCTTGGTGCTCTGTGATGACCTAAAGCGGTGGAATGGGACTGGGTGGGAGGGAGGTGATATATGTATACTTATGACTGATTTGCTTTGTTGTATGGCAGAAATCAAAACAACATTGTAAAGTAATTATCCTCCAATTAAAAAAAATACTTTCCTTTAACTTAGAAAAAAATGTAGACCATTATATAAAAGAAGAAAATAGTATTAAATTTAAAACTATTAACAATAGAAATCATCATTCAAAACAAAATTTTACTTTTGAAAATTTACTTAATTAAAATTTGTTTATACCTATGTTTAAAATAAAATTTTAATCATCCTTCAAACAGAAAAATACAGTAGAGCATGAATGAATGAGGGGGCAGTCCCACTGGAGAAGGAGGAAGGTCAGGAAGAGTTTCTAGGGGAGGGAATCACCCAGGACAGAGGTCTGGGAGGCTGGGAGGCTGCAAAATCCCATGAGACATTGTGCTATTTTGAACACTAAGGATTGTGGACTGTGGGCTGCACACTAGGAGATGAGTGTAGACAGTGGGTTCATGGAAGATCCTTATGACTTCATAGAGAATATGGAATTTTTCTGAGTGAGATGGGGAAGATGGAGGATGGTGAAGGGAGGAGTCAGGAGGCTAAGATTCTAGTACTGACTGTCATCATTGAACTGGATCATGGTAGATAAATTACCTAATAATATGGTGGATGTCAGTTTCACATGTATGAGAAGACAGGGGGCAGAAAGAAGGTATGTGTGGAGTCCTTAACTCTTTTGATCTAGGCATTGATAAGAGCTATCATTTCTGAGTGCTTATGAGAGACACTTCATTTGCTTTGTCTCATGTAATAGTTGCAACAACTCTGTGATAAATATGACTACCCCCCATTTACTAGCAAGAGTCTGAGTTACAATAACACATCCAATAAGAATCTAGATTTGAACCTATCTGTGTTTTTCTAAAGCCAATGAGGTTTTAACAGGATATTTTTGGCACTTCTATTCTAAAAAAAATTAATAAAATTTTTAATATTTTAATAAAAACATTATTAAAACATTATTACAATTATTTTAGATTTTAATTAAAAATTTAGTAAAATCAGATGTAACACAGATCTTATTTGAAAGATGGTGGCCAGTTTCTATCCTCTATTAAGACAGAGTAAAAAGAAATGTGTTTCAAAAGCAGTACATCAATTGGTTCCATTTAAGGGTAAAGAGCATTTATAGATAGTAGAGGCTGTTAGCCATAGTTGTGTTATGGGCATGTTTTCTCTAGAGTTTTTGATTGGTGAGAGTTTTGCCTGTCTGAATTATTTAAAGTATTGTTCTTGCCAGATGTAAGCAGTTGAACAGGAGAGGTACTTATGATTCTTTTTTTTTTTTAATATTTTATTTATTTATTTTTTATTTTTTATTTTTTATTTATTTATTTATTTTTTAAATTTTATTTTATTTTTAAACTTTACATAATTGTATTAGTTTTGCCAAACATCAAAATGAATCCACCACAGGTATACATGTGTTCCCCATCCTGAACCCTCCTCCCTCCTCCCTCCCCATACCATCCCTCTGGGTCGTCCCAGTGCACTAGCCCCAAGCATCCAGTATCGTGCATCGAAGCTGGACTGGCAACTCGTTTCTTACATGATATTTTACATGTTACAATGTCATTCTCCCAAATCTTCCCACCCTCTCCCTCTCCCACAGAGTCCATAAGACTGTTCTATACATCAGTGTCTCTTTTGCTGTCTCTGTATTAGTTTTGCCAAATATCTTATGATTCTTTTAGATCCATGGTTTAATTGAGAAACCTCACCTAATAACCAAATCTGCATTTTCTGTTTCTCCTGCATTGAGGGCAGATTCTTCATCCACTGAACCCCCTGGGAAGCTGCCCCCCACCACTTTAAGGAATAGAAATTGTTTACCATAAGTAAGTCAGACAGAGAAAGACAAATACATGATATTGCTTATACATGGAATCTTAAAAAAAAAATGGTTCAAATGAACTTATTTACAAACAGAAATAAAATCAGATGTAGAAAACAAACTTATGGTAACCAAGGGGAAGGAGGAGGGGGGCATAAACTGGGAGATTGGTATTGACATATGTGTATGCGTGTTCTCAGTCACTCAGTTGTGTCTGATTCTTTGCAGCCCCATGGCACACTACTATATAGAAAATAGATAACTGTTAATAATAAGAACCTACTCTATAGCACAGGGAACTCTACTCAATACTCTGTAATGATGTAAATGGGAAAAAAAACTAAGAAAAGCATGTATACATATATGTACATGTATTATTGATTTACTTTGCTGTACAGCAGAAACTAATACACATTGTAAATCAACTATATCCATTAAAACTTAATTAAAAATTTTTTACCATATTGTTAAGTTATCATAATATCATAACAGATACTATAGAAAATGTTTTATGAAGATGGAAGATGGAGAGGATAGATGTTTTAAATTACTTTAAGAAAATCTTTCTCATTTATTGTGACCAAATTGTCTATGTGTGTGTATATATATATATGTATGTATATATGTATACATCTTATCTAGAAGAAAAAAAGACCTGTGAAAATTCAAACTTACGATATTCATGAATTAATAAGTAACAATTCAGTGTTTCTGAACTTTTAAAAATATTTGTCCCTGTAGATACAATTGAGAATTCTATACACACAACCTCCCAGTGTTCTAAGAGTGTTTCCTTCATGAGAGACTCTTAATATCTCCTAAATGTACCTCCTGGTCAGAAAGATACTGATAAACTTTATTCTGTATAGTTTCTCTTACAAGAAAAGTGTTTTTCCTCTTTTAATATAAGAGGACTTACATTAAATTATGGAGGACTTCCCTGGTGGCTCAGACGGTAAAGCGTCTGCCTACAATGCGGGAAACCCGGGTTCGGTTCCTGGGTCAGGAGGATCCCCTGGAGAAGGAAATGGCAACCCACTCCAGTACTCTTGCCTGGAAAATCCCAGACAGAGGATCCTGGTAGGCTACAGTCCATGGGGTCGCAAAGAGTTGGACACGACTGAGCGACTTCACTTTCACTTATAACGTATCATGCATTTTATAAAAGTATACCTTATCAGTCTACCTGTTCTAAAAATTCCAATTTGCCTCTACAGTCTAAACACTTTCTGAATCACAAATTTGAATGTATACTTGAGTGATTTTGCATAATCTCAGCCCACTATTCCAGGGAGCTGGGTGAAGACAGGAAGAAAAACTTAAAACTGAAATATGAAAAGGCATTCCCAAATAACTAGACATGAAGTTTTCTCTGAAATTGTGAAATGCTCCACAATAATGCAGTTGGCAATTAATTTTTTAGCTGCCTTAAGAGAAATTCACTTGTCTTCAGCCTCAATGGTTTCTCCTCTTTGATTATTCATACATCTAAATAACTTTACCAGATTTCATTTGAAATATACTTGTCTTTTTCAGGCACATTAATTAAAGAACAGTTGAAATTCTAAGAGAAATGTCTTCATCTCTATGATGACCTTCTACCATGTTGCTCAGCTGATATTCAGATGCATCTATTGCCCTTGAAAACTGTCCTTGAGGAAACAATATATCACAAATGAATGCAAAATACAAGATTCCCCATTATTGTAAAATCAAATTACTTAATGTCTAGTTAACCCCTTAGATACTGTTACACATTGTGTGTGCTAAGTTGCTTCAATTGTGTCCAACTCTTTGAGATGCTATGGACTGTAGCCCACCAGGCTCCTCTGTCCATGGAATTTCCCAGGCGAGAATACTGGATCATGTTGCCATTTTCTTCTCCAGTGGATCGTCTTAACCCAGGGATCAAACCTGCATTTCTTACGTCTCCTGCATTGCTAGGTGGTTTCTTTATCGTTAGAGCCACCTGGGAAGCCCACGCACTTGTAAATAATCATAAATGAAAAAGAGGAATGATTATGTTTAAAATTTGATCATTGAATTTACTAGTAATTTGGTTGATTCCATTTTCCCCATGCCCTAGTGTCAACTGCCCAAAATCTCACACACTGGTGATTGGTAAAGCATAGAAAACCCTAATAAAAAATGTTAGTGAAGTTATTAAGCTATTACTGTTCCCACTGTTCTCTCTTCTCCTCGCTTCTGCATTTCTTTCCTCTACCCACCAAATAGGAACATTGTCTGCAAATGGCCTAATTGTTCTGCACAGCTTTATAATACCATTAAGATACATTCAAAGCCAACAGAAATAGCAAAGTCCACAGAAGAGTCCATTATTTACAATGCACATGTACTAGAAACTGAAATTATGATAAATACAATTAAAAAAACTATTGAATAAGACATTCAGGGTTTAAAAAAAATCACTTTGATGAATCAACAAAGTGATGAAATTTACTGTTCCCTTGTTTATACTATCTTCCTGTTACTCTCTGATAGTTCATATCTATTTCTTTATGTGTAGGTGCCTATCAAATTAATATCTGCAGGTAAGAACTTGGAATCTTCACTTGGATGTTAAAGGGATCTCTACGCCAATATTTTTGACAGACTGAGATATAATTCATATATTACATAACTTATCCACTTTCAGAGTATAATTCATTGTTTGTTTGTTTGTTTGTAAGTTCACATAGTAGTGCAACAACTGGCATGATTCAATTTTATTTTCTTCTCCAATCCCAAAAGCAGTCACTTGCCACCCAACCCCAGCTCTCAGTTCAGTTCAGTTCAGTAGCTCAGTTGTGTCCGACTCTTTGCGACCCCATGAACTGCAGCACGCCAGGCCTCCCTGTCCATCACCAACTCCCGGAGTTCACTCAGACTCACGTCCATCAAGTCAGTGATGCCATCCAGCCATCTCATCCTCTGTTGTCCCCTTCTCCTCCTGCCCCCAATTCCTCCCAGCATCAGAGTCTTTTCCAATGAGTCAACTCTTTGCATAAGGTGGCCAAAGTACTGGAGTTTCAGCTTAAGCATCATTCCTTCCAAAGAAATCCCAGGGCTGATCTACTTCAGAATGGACTGGTTGGACCTCCTTGCAGTCCAAGGGACTCTCAAGAGTATTCTCCAATACCACAGTTCAAAAGTATCAATTCTTTGGCACTCAGCTTTCTTCACAGTCCAACTCTCATATCCATACATGACCACTGGGAAAACCATAGCCTTGACTAGACGGACCTTTGTTGGCAAAGTAATATCTCTGCTTTTGAATATGCTATCTAGGTTGGTCATAACTTTTCTTCCAAGGAGTAAGTGCCTTTTAATTTCATGGCTGCAGTCACCATCCGCAGTGATTTTTGGAGCCCCAAAAAAGTACCCCAGCCCTAGGCAACAATTAATCTAAGTCCTATCTCTATATAGATATTCCTATTCTGTATATCTCATATAAATGGAATAATACAATATATGGTCCTTTATGACTGGCTTCATTCACTTAAGATAACGTTTTTAAGGTTCATCCATGTTGTATTCTTGATGCTGGGAAAGATTGAAGTAGGAGGAGAAGGGGATGGCAGAGGATAAGATGGTTGGATGGCATCACAAACTCAATGGACATGAATTTGAGCAAGCTCTGAGAGTTGGTGATGAACAGGGAAGCCTGGTGTGCTGCAGTCCATGGGGTCACAAAGAGTCAGACACCACTGGGTGGCTGAACTGAACTGATAGCTGAATAGTATTCCATTCTAAAGGTATAGGTTGTTTCCATCTTTTGTCTATTATGAATACTGCTGCAATGGATGTGAGGTGGTGATTTCTCATTGTGGTTTTAGTTTGCATTTTTTTAATGACTAATGTGTTGACCATCCTTTTGTGTGTTTACTGGCCATTTCATATCTCTTCTTGGAGATAATATCAATTCAAATTCTTAGTTGATGTTTTGTTCTAAAATATACTGTAATAGAGGACTTCCTGGTGGTCCAGGGGTTAAGAATCCACCTTCCAGTGCAGAGGATATAGGTTCCATCCCCGCAGTGGGACAAATAAGCCCACATGCTACAGCTAGAAAGGCCTGCATGCCACAATGAAGACCCAGTGCAGCCATAAAAAATAATGTAGTAATAAAAATTTTGAGGTAACACCCACAGAACAGGAGATAGTGGTCACTATAAAGATAGCTTATCACTCATAGTTCTCAAGAGAAGGCATCTTAAGCTGCAGGAGGTGGGGGGCGGGTGGGGGGAGGCGCATGGGGAAGCACCAGTGTCAGTAGAGTCAGAGATGAGATAGTAAGGGACTGTGGGCAAGAGCCTTTATTCCTCAGAAAGGAACAGATGAGGTAGGGCAAGCAAGTTTAGGACTGGCTAGATTGCATAATTTCAGCAGTCTTTGCGGCACAAGGACTGTCTCTAGTTGTCTGGTGCATGCTTAAGTCATGTCCAAATTTGTGTGACCTTATGGACTGTAGCGGAGAAGGCATTGGCACCCCACTCCAGTACTCTTGCCTGGAAAACCCCATGGGCGGAGGAGCCTGGTAGGCTGCAGTCTATGGGGTCACTAAGAGTTGGACACGACTGAGCGACTTCACTTTCACTTTTCACTTTCATGCATTGGAGAAGGAAATGGCAACCCACTCCAGTGTTCTTGCCTGGAGAATCCCAGGAATGGGGGAGCCTGGTGGGCTGCCGTCTATGGGGTCACACAGAGTCGGACACGACTGAAGCGACTTAGCAGCAGCAGCAGCATGGACTGTAGCCTGCCAGGCTCCTCTGTCAATAGGGATTCTCCAGGCAAGAATATTGGAGTGGGTTGCCATTTTCTTCTCCAGGGGATCTTCCTGATCCTGGGATTGAACTGGCATCTCCTGCAGCTTCTGCATTGGCAGGTGGATTCTTTAGCACTGAGCCACCTGTGAAGCCCTCGTGTTTGAAACTGGTTCACATCAAAGAGATTTCTTTGTCTTTTGTCATTGTGCTGCTTTTCCTTTATTTTTGTATGCCTTCCAGTCTTTTCGTTGAAACTTTAACATCATATTTAGAATAGCAGAGGCTGATATTTTATGGCTGGAATTAGGCATGCCTTTTCTTGTTCTGGGTTTCCCTGATGGCTCAGTGGGTAAAGAACCCTCCTGCAATGTAGGAGACACAGGAGATGCGGGTTCAATCCCTGGGTCAGGGAGATCCCCTAGAATAGGAAATGGCTACCCCCTCCAATATTCTTGCCTAGGAAATCCCATGGAAAGAGGAGCCTTGGTGGGCTACAGTCCTCGGGATCACAGAGTCAGACACTGCTGAGTGACTAAGAACTTTATTGTTCTAGGCTGTTATTGTGAGATTTAGATTCTGTTTTTCCAGAGTTGAATAGGATTTGGTATTTGTTACTACTATGGTTATTATAAGTACACCACTAACTTCAAATTCCTCTATAATTATTTTGTATTTAAAATGGGAGCTGTTTTGCAGAATGTTTTCCTCAATATCTGTTCCAATCTTAGTTGAAATCTCTCCTTAATTCTATCACTCAGAGTGGCTCTCTCTATGTGCTTCTGTTTCTCTTAAACCATATACTGCTGCTATTTGTTCTTCTAAACCTATTAGTCTGGTAGTAGAAGGAAGTATGGGCTTCTCTGGTGGCTCAGCAGTAAAGAATCCGCCTATAATTCAGGAGTCTCAGGAGACATAGATTCAATCCCTGGGAAGGTCCCCTGGAGGAGGGCACAGCAACCCACTCCAGTGTTCTTGCCTGGGAAATCCCATGGACAGAGGAGCCTGGCAGGCTGGAGTCCATAGGGTTGCAAAGAGTTGGACACGACTGAAGTGACTCAGCATGGCAGGAGGAAGTATGGAGCTTTTCTCTGTGATGAAGCCTCAGTCTTAGGAAGCACTGTGTCCACAGACAGGTTATGTGGGCTTCGCTATATCCCTGCCCTTCTTCCACCTTTACTTACTGGCACAGTACATATTCCTGCCACTAACCCAGGAGGAGAGGATTTTTTTTTTCTATTGCCCTCCACCAGCTGCAATGACTTATTTGTAAAGCTTATGAATAGTCAGCTTGTATTTTTAGAGCATATTTCTACAAGTCATAAATAGTTCATTTTAACTAGAAGTCCATTATAATCACATATCTGGTCTCTCATATTTCCACCAAGAATAAAAATACAACATAGTCAATTCAACAACAAAGTAAACTCATAGTTTGAATGAGTCTTTAACAGTGGCCTAAGGGAGAGTATTGTTTGTTGTTTTCCTTAACAGTTTAAGAACTTTATTCAATAAAGAAGATGTTGTTGTTTAATCACTAAGTCATGTCCAACTCTTTTCATGGGATTCCCCAGGCAAGAATATTGGAGCAGGTTGCCATTTCCTTCTCCAGGAGATCATCCCCAATCAGGGACTGAACCCATTTCCTGCTTGGCTGATGGATTCTTTACCACTGAGCCACCAGGGAAGCCAATGAAGAAATTAACTGCTGTTTCCATCTTCCCACAGCACTATAGTAATGTTTCCTCTAGGCTCTTTTTCTTCCCAAATACCTGCACCCCTAGGAGTTCTTTCCTTGTGTTAGCCCATAGTCAGCCTTTACCAATTTCTTAAAAATTTCTAGCTGGATCATTTTTACCACTGTGGAATTCTGCAGATTCTGCTTCAGATAAGGTAGCATTAGCTGCTGCTGCTAAGTCGCTTCAGTCGTGTCCGATTCTGTGCGACCCCATAGACGGCAGCCCACCAGGCTCCCCCATCCTGGGATTCTCCAGGCAAGAACACTGGAGTGGGTTGCCATTTCCTCCTCCAATGCATGAAAGTGAAAAGTGAAAATGAAGTCACTCAGTCGTGTCCGACTCTTCACGACCCCATGGACTGCAGCCTACCAGGCTCCTCCATCCATGGGATTTTCCAGGCAAGAGTACTGGAGTGGGGTGCCATCACCTTCTCTAAAGGTAGCATTAGCTACCTTACACTTAAATAGTGTTAGCTCCATCACATCAAATAAGGTAGTGTGGCATTACTTGTTGTCTTCGGATTTCAGGTTAGTTTCTTGTTCTGTGATCTTTGCTCTATAAGTAGTTCAAGAAAAAATGTCAGTTTGAATTTGAAGATTGTCCAGTGCTTTCATTTTTGTACAATGGGCATAGTTTTCTTTCCATTTTTCTCCATCCTAAGCAGAAAAGGGTAATCTACAGTGTGTGAAATAATTTAACATTGCAGGGTGGAGAATAAATATGGCATGACCAGACAACAGATGCAAGAAAACCAGGGAGTAGGTCTTTAGTAATTCAAAGGTAAGTGGGTGATTGCTTAGACTAAGGTAGTGATGGTGGAGGTAGAAATAAACTAACTTACTCAAGAGATGAGCAAGAAGTAAAATTAACATGTTTGATTACACTTTGGATAATGTAGAGAAGGAAGATGAAGACAGTTGTCCAAAATGAAGCCTCATTTCTGATCTCTAGCATAATGAGTCACTTCCCCAGTGTCCAGTGGTTAAGAATCTGCTTTACAATGCAGGGGACATGGGTTTGAACCTTGGTCAGGAGAACTAAGTTCCCACAAGCTGTGGGGCAACTAAGCTAGCTCACCACAAGTGTTGAGCCCACACACCATGACTAGAGAGAAACCTGCGTACTGCAATGAAGAGCCTGACCACTGCAATGAAAGATTTCACATGCTAAAAGGAAGATTCCATGTGCCACAGCTAAGACCCCACACAGTCAAATAAATAAATAACTTAAAAAAAAAAAAACAACTAAATGCAACATGGTACCCTGGATTGAATATTGGAATAGAAGGAGGGCGTTAATGGAAAAAAAACAGATGAGATAATGAAAAGACAGGGAACATTAGAAGAGGATAATTTTCTGGGGGCACTATTAGTCTGATTTTGTACATCTGGAATTTCAGTTGCCTTTAAATCAGTTGGAGGCCTTGAGTGGACTGTAGTATACAACTATGTAGAATTCAGAAGAGCTATCTACAGAATTAAAATTGTAAACCATTTTCCTGTAGGACATAAAAAATTCCATGGTTCCTTGAAGTCACAGATACAGTATAAAATGAGACGAAAAGAAGGCTTAGAATAGAGATTGGATGGGGAACGCGGGTATACCTGTGGCGGATTCATTTCGATATTTGGCAAAACTAATACAATATTGTAAAGTTTAAAAATAAAATAAAATTTTAAAAAATTATATATAAAAAAAAAAGAATAGAGATTGAAGGAACCCCTTTAAGAAACACTCTACTTGTTCTATGACTATGCTCCAGTCATAGTAACCCTCTTAGTTCACAGACTGCAGTGTGTTCTTGCTCACTCCAAGCCTTTGTGCATGTTTTCTCTGTAAGGATTGTTGTTCTTAATTTCCATCAACTTCCCTTTCTCATACCCAAACACTTTTGCTAACTTCTATAGGGCCTCAAGATTCATTTAAAACTGTCATGTACTAGAATGCCTTTCCCCACTTTTTGCAAATCAGTTTGTTCCATCCCATAATAGTTTAGGTCTCCATTACATGCTTCTACCCTGGTCTTCTTTATGACATTTTCACCTTAATTTCTTTTTTTTAAAAGAATATTTATTTATTTCATTTCTTTGGCTGCATTAGGTCTTAGTAGCTGCGGCATGCAGGATCTTCATTGCATCGTATGGGACCTTCCTTTGTGATGCACAGACTCTGTAGTTGTGGGCTTAGTTGCTCCTTGGCATGTGGAATCTTAGTTCCCTGCATTGCAAAGCGAATTCTTAACCGCTGGACCACCAGGGAAATCCCATCACCTTAATTTCTTAATCAGCATCTATCTCCTACCAGACTGAAAGCTTTATGATTGAATGTATTTATTTATTATCACCCTTTTGCACCAATAATTGTGTTACTCAGACCAGAGTTTATTCCATAATTAGCATTCAATAAATATTTGAACAAATGAGTTTTTGTATGGCTAGTAACTGTTTATTGATCACCTGAAGTTGAGGACTAGGGCTCATCTGAAATTGATAAAATAATACTGAATAATTCCTGAAATATTGTAGAGGAAAATGAGATAACATCCTTTTTAAAATAGAAGAATCTTTTATTTTGTACTGGGGACTCAATGGACATGAATTTCAGCAAACTCTGGGAGATGGTGAAGGACAGGGAAGCCTGCTGTGCTGCAGTCCATGGGGTCACAAAGAGTCAGACATGACTTAGTGACTGAACAAGAACATAGCGATTAACAAACAATGTTGTCACAGTTTGAAGAGAACAGCCAAGGGACTCAGCCGTACATATATATGTATCCATTCTCTCCCAAAGGGGTTTTGAATGGCCCTTTACACACTGCTGTATTTAAAGTGGATAACCAACAAGGACCTACTGTATATAGTACATGGAACCCTGATCAGTGTTATGTGGCAGCCTGGATGGGAGGGGAGTTTGAGAGAGATCTTAATCATTAGTCTTGAATGCACTGAAATGGGAAAGAAGAGCTGAAAGTTGGGCGATAGAGAGGATAACATGGATAGTATACATTATTTTTTATGATCTGCTTAGGTAAAAACCAGAATTTGGATCGTGAGGAAGCTAGTGAGTGAAGTCGCTCAGTCGTGTCCGACTCTTTGCCACCCGGGGACTGTAGCTCACCAAGCTCCTCCATCCGTGGGATTCTCCAGGCAAGAATACTGGAGTGGGCTGAGGAAGTTAGGTGTGAATTAAAAATAAAGTCCTTCTCATGATTCATCTCTCTCTCTCTTCTTAATACTTCTTTGCTCAAATCTTTCTTATTAAAAGTGTCCATATCCTGGAGAAGAAGAAAGCAATCTAGAGAGACTTGGATATATTACCTATACTCTTCTCATTAGTTGAATCTAATTATTTTAGTCATAATCAGTGCTTCTGTTTGGAGCCAGGAATTATTAGATGTATTCCTGTCAATACTTGCTGTTAATCTGGTGTCACATCCCATCCTCTTTGCTAATAAGTTAACAGAGAAGAGTGTACAGAACTAAATGCATAAGGTCTAACAAGGTGTGTAATTATTGTACAATAACCTTAATTCAGGAAGCAAAAAAAAAAAAAAAAGAGAGATTTGAACAAAGGGCAAGATGCTTGGAAATCTTTGCTGTGCAGTTATTATAACTGAACTGTGCAGCAGTTATATCACTTTTGTGAGATTTTAAAAAATTATAACATAAATTGTTAACAAAGGAAGAAAAACATTGGGAGGAATTGTAAAGAAAATGCCAATTTATGAAATAAGTTTTACTATTTTTAACTTCATTGCAGTTAATGTTGCAGTAGATGATAATTTCCTTGCCTGTTGGAGACTCGTTTTTAAAAACTGTCTTCCAAAATTAGGTGAAATGTTATAACAGAACTTACTTTTCTTGAGCAAAGAGTTGAAATGATGGTTTATGAAAAGTGCTTATTAAACAAAATAGGAATACAAAGTTGAAAATTTCAAGCTCTTAGAGACACGAGCATTCAAACTTTTCAGAGCAGAAACTGAACAGTTCATAAGGCTGTCAGTAAGGAATATAAAGAACCCCAAATTAAACTAAATATGACTTTATAGCTTAATATCTATATTTAACTGCATGTAGGTGGTTCAGTAGGAGAGGCAGTCTATTGGTGCTAGAGTATCTTTAGGCTAATATTGTCTTTTTGCTACCCAAAAGAATATTATTCCAACCATGGTCCTTTCAGCAGTTGCTTCAGATTCAAATCTTTTAGAGGAATGGGGAAAGGCTTTACTAAATGAATAATGAAAATTTCTTTAACTGCTAATGCTCTAAGATGAGGACTTTGTCTTATGCAACTCTCCATTCCCTTAATCTTAAGGAAATGCTATAGAAATTATAAGATCTCAAAAAATAGTTCTTCAATCAACTAAATGTACTGAGATAAAATTAATTAGATAATATAGCTTTTTATTGAGGTAATGATATAATTGTACAATATTATATGTTTCAGGTGTACAGCATTGTAATTCACAATTTTAAAGGTTATATTCCATTTACAGTTATTATAAAATATTGGCTCTATTCCTTGTGCTGTACAATATATCCTTGTATCTTATTTATATCATACATAATAGTTGAACCATAAAGAAGGCTGAGCACAGAAGAACTGATGCTTTCAAATTGTGATGCTGGAGAAGACTCTTGACAGTCTGAAAGGAGATCAAACCAGTCTGTCCTAAAGGAAATCAACCCTGAATATTCACTGGAGATCACCTGATACTGAAGCTGGAGCTCCAGTAGTTTGGCCACCTAATGCGATGACCTGACTCATTGAAAAAGACACTAATGTTGGGAAAGAATGAAGACAAAAGGAGAAGACAGTGGCAGAGAATGAGATGGTGAAATAGTATCACCGACTCAATGGGCATGAATTTGAGCAAACTCCAGGAGATAGTGGAGGATAGCCAAGGTCACTTTTATAAAACTTAACCAGAATTAAGCTTGATTTGTATAAGCCTTCTTCTGGCTGGGTTCCCTTCTGGAAGAAGTATCAACCAGGCTAGCCTGGGATTAATGTTAGGAAAAGGAAAGATGAGTCATCCTCAATAATATTCAAAATGGAAGTCCAAATTTTTAAAATAAATATGTGTGATCCCTAATCATTTTCATTCTGAAAATCACCTGGAAGCAGGTGAAAAATGATTATCACTTTCTAGGGACTATTGCATTCAGTGACCAAATTGTGCTCCTAAGGCATATGGCCTAGGGAAAGGGGAGCTAGGGGAGGCAGTTTTTGTGATAAAAGGTGCATCATTGTCAGATGGTAAATAGTCTGAAAAGGCAAAGACATAATATACATTTGTTTCAAGGGCTACCATGAATTCAGCTGCTCAGTAGCTCAGAAAGTGTCAACATTGGTGAACCAGTCCCAGGCATTTTGGAGAAGCTCTGAGCATCAAGGCCTCCATTGAGCCAGGAGCTTAACTTCCTGTCAAGGAGTAAGGGATAAAGTTTCGTCCAGAAGAATAGCTGCAACTTTTGTATGTATAACTGAGTGATACCACTGGGGCCAGACAGGGTACATCCTTGAATGTGTAATTCCCAATTGATAAATAATGCTTTTTGAACTGTTCCCACTACTAGTCTCTGAGTCAAAATTAAACCACTTAAAATGAAATGTCAAATCAGAGTTCCATAACACCTCCGTGGACCAGGCATTAAGTTTTGACAAAGAGCTCAGGAGCAAGCTAGTAGCTGATTCCCTACAGGTATGTACCTGGCAGCATGTCAAGGAGGACACAAGTTTAAAACCCCAAAGGCTACTCCGAGGTGGAGGCTGCCTCCCTTTGCCAGAAGCTCCAGTTGTCAAAAACATCAGTTTTAGAGACTCATACCACCCCCAGTACCCAATATGCCCAATATGGTGCTGGACCTCCTTTTTGGTGATGAGGAACCAAAGACACAGCAGTTGTTCTTTCACTGCTGGATGGACTGAGCATTGTAAATCCATCCTTTCAGTCCTGAGAAGACTTACTTGGCAAATATGAGTCTTCTCAGGATTGATTGGCTACTCCTGGTGGCAGAAATATGATAACTCATCAGGGCTTATCTGGGCTATTGAGACTGAAATTTCTGACTTAACAAACAAAAAGACATTACCTCTATAATGAAAACTTTGAATATCAGAGGGGAGAATAACACTCCTATTCAATCAGGAAGCCCCTCTGGTGGTAAGTAGCACTAGCACTTTACCTGCAACTCTTCCTAAGTTTCAATAGGCTCCTTTGGTACTTATACGACAAGGAAGTACACGTGTATAACACACCAACTTGTAGAAGCAGCAAAAACAATACACCAGGTCTCATTAGCCTTTCTCCTCCATCTGATCCCTGCCCCCAAACCTATCAGTGAGATCCAGACACCCCTTCTCCTCTAGGTTTGTGCAGGATGGAGACTATGGTCTCACACCTAACAGAACCATAGGAGACAGAATCCTTCCCTTTCCAGTATTCCCCAGCATACTGAGAAAATAGCTGAGGTTGGGGACTAGTGTGAGCAAGGGAACAGGGTTGGAGAGAAAGAGAGCCTTCATGATCACGAGAAAGGCACATTTGTTTTTGGTGCCAGTCAACAAGGCACTTCCGGTTTTGAGTGACTGTATCATGATTCAGCCAAAAGAACTTCTAAAGCTTTGACATCCAAAGCTCTCTGTTAGATTTAGAGCCTGCTTGACTCCTTCTCTTCCTGCCTGGAAGAAAGGGAACAACAACACACATACACCACTGAGGCAGCTTGTTTCTACCTTACTTCCTGGTGCTCAGCCTCTCTGAAACCTAAGATAGGAAGAGTCCCCGACTCTCCCTTCTCACCCACTACTCGAGAGAGAGCATTTGCTACTGGATCCTGAGAAGGCTCCTCAGACCCCCTAACCCAGTCCACAAAGAGACATTGTTCTTTCCTCTTCCAGAAAACATTGCATGTCTCTGTCAGCATCTCATCCTTGTCACCAAAACTCATAAACTTGGAAGGGTCTGAGATCTTACTCTTCTGACAAACTAACAAGTTAGCCTTCTACAGTTTCTTCACTGCTAGCAGAAGATACACAGTCCCTGGGTTAGAGGCAAAGGACTTTACCACTCATGGCAGAGTGAAAAAGACAAAGCTTCGTGTGTGCATTGGGTCTTTGTCCCTAAAGTTCCACAGGGCCCAAGTGTATGCTAAACACAATATTTGTGCTTGTGTCGTAACTGAGGAACCATGCACTTAGGAAACCCTAGTGTTTTAAAGAGGCTGTTAGCAGAACTGCCCAATCTTCATACTGAAGGAACACCTAATCTCTATTTTCTCAGGTTTTTTCCTATGCAAACATCCACCAAAAGAGAGTCCAGAACATTGACCTGAAAATGAGATGTGCAGAGAGCCATAGAGAACTGTCTTCCAAAACCATTTCACCTGATGCTGCATGGTTAAGAAGCACTCTCTCTCAGAGATCAGTAGCTAGTCAAACCACTATCTACTTTTCAAAAGGAGAAAAAATATCTCACAAAGATGAAATGGTTTCATCTCAAAACTCAGAAGAATTCTGCTGTGATTATTGTACATGGGCTTATTACAAGCCCCATATAACCTGCCTTAGATCTTGTGGTAGGCAGAATAATCCTCCTCCCCCCTAAGAAAGATCAGTATACCCTAATCTCTGCATGCATGCATGCTCAGTTGCTTTGGTGGTGTCTGACTCTCTATGACCCCATGGACTGTAGCCCATGAGGCTCCTCTGTCCATGGGACTCTCCAGGCAAGAATACTGGAGTGGGTTGCCATATCCTTCTCCAGGGGATCTTCCTGACTCAGGGATCAAACCCGGATCTCCTGCATTTCAGGCAGATTCTTTTAGTGTTGAACCACCAGGGAAGCTCTCCTAATCCCTGGAATCTGTAAATTTTTTTTTTTTTTTAGATTCATTATTTTTTAATCTCATATTTGAATTATATCCAGTACTCATTGACTCGTGTCCTTCTCTCAAAGCATTAGTTGCTTTTCAATACATTTTATTTTATTTTTTTTAAACTTTACACTATTGTATTGGTTTTGCCAAATATCAAAATGAATCCGCCACAGGTATACATGTGTTCCCCATCCTGAACCTTCCTCCCTGCTGCCTCCCCATACCATCCCTCTGGGTCGTCCCAGTGCACCAGCCCCAAGCATTGAACCTGGACTGGCGACTCATTCCATATATGATATTATACATATTTCAATGCCATTCTCCCAAATCATCCCACCCTCTTCCTCTCCCACAGAGTCCGAAAGACTGTTCTATACATCTGTATCTCTTTTGCTGTCTCATATACAGGGTTATTGTTACCATCTTTCTAAATTACATATATATGCGTTAATATACTGTATTGGTGTTTTTCTTTCTGGCTTACTTCACTCTGTATAATAGGCTCCAGTTTCATCCACCTCATTAGAACTGATTCAAATGTATTCTTTTTAATGGCTGAGTAATACTCCATTGTGTATATGTACCACAGCTTTCTTATCCGTTCATCTGCTGATGGACATCTAGGAATCTGTAAATTTTTACCTTACAGGGTGAGGGGAATTAAGGTTGTTCAGGCTTATAAAAGCATCATCCAAATCTCTGCCTTCTTCACATGAAGTTCTCCCAATGTGTATCCAATTTACCTTTATTTTAAAGGACATAAGCCATATCTGATTAGTGAAAGTGTTAGTTGCTAAGTCATGTCTGACTCTTTGCAACCCCATGAACTGTAGCCCACTAGGCTCTTCTGTCCATGGAATTCTCCAGGCAATAATACTGGAGTGGGTAGCCATTTACTTTTCCATGGTATCCTCCTGACCTAGGGATTGAACCCTGGTCTCCAGCATTGCAGGCAGATTCTTTACTGTCTGAGCCACCAGGGTCCACCTATTCTAGTATGACTTCATCTTAACTTATATCTACAATGAGCTTATTTGCAAATAGGTTACATTCTGACATACTGGGAGCTAGAACTCCAATATATACATTTGGAGGGGATATAATTTAATTCATTATAGTATTCTCAGCTATCTTCACTAGTGACAACTTTGTGTAAAACTAGGGATTTAATATTATTAATTGTCAATCCAGTATCATTTTCTCCCACTAAAGAATGTAGGTTTGTCAGATTGTCAGGTAATAATGTCTAATATAATAATATACATGAAATGTTTAATGAAAGCAATTACTGAAGCATTTATGTAGTTAAACATCATTTAATTGTCTTCCCACAAAACGGCAGTTTAACCAGAAAAGTTCAAATTATTATCAATGAAAGAATCTCTGTAATTCAAGGAGCTTTAGTATTTATTATTATCAGACTAAGTCAAACAATACTGTTTAATTTTTGTATTACAATATCAATACATGTTTTTCATGGGCTCTGATTAATAGTGAAAAATAATACATGTATAATGTATTGAGTACCATTTTTAAGTGGCTTTGTAAGCATCTTTGCTTTAAGATTGGTATGGAAGAGAGTTTGGCCTTGTGTTTAAAATAAAAGAAGCCCTTGCAATAATTGTTCTGGGGAAGCTTGTAGAAGATGTAGTATCCATTTAATTTTATTTAATTTTCTTTCTCACTTTTCTTTTGCCCTGGTCATGTTTTAAAAACCCGTTGAGAAAGTACTGTGCAAAATACAACATGGTACTAGGTGCTAGAAATGAAAGCCCTACTATTAAGGACCTCACAGTTCAGGAAGGGGAACTACAACCATAGGTTAATAATGGTAATATAATATGGTATTTCTGCTCCTGATCAAGATGAAGTAACAGGAATTTAGCCTCCTGCTGAAACAATTCAAAAAAGGACAAAATCAATGACTCTTAAGGCGTGGAACGCCAGACAACAAAGGACAGTGATTCCTAAGATATGAGAAACTAATCTTTGTTGCTGTACCCAGTCGTGTCCCACTCTTTGTGACTGCATAGACTGTAGCCTGCCAGGCTCCTCTCTCCATGGGATTTTCCAAGCGAGAATACTATAGCAGGTAGCCATTTCCTATGCCAGGGGATCTTCCCAACCCAGGGATTGAATCTGGGTCTTCTGTATTGGAGGCAGATTCTTTACCATCTGAGCCACCAAGGAAGCTGACTACTCAGGCCAGCCAGAAGTGGGCCCAAAGTAGCCACAGACTAAAAGCTGCTCTTTTCTAGTTTAACAAAATTTAAAACCAAGAGCCAAAAGTGTCAAACTCCTTTCAAGTAACTGAAATGTCTCTCAGAACAAAGCCACACAAAAATATCCATACCTCACAAGGTTACAGTTATAGTGTCTGGCACCCAATCAAATATTATCAGGCATACAAAGAAGCTGGTAAGTATGACCTATATGAGAAAAATAATATGATGTGAGCTGTAATATTGGGGGTATACATAAGCAATGATGGAGTACAGAGGAAAGGAAATCAGACTCTGCTTGGTCAGTATGCCTGAGACAGTTATTTAAGGAAGGCTTCCTGGAAGAGGAGAGAGCCGATGTGACAATTAATGAATAAGTAGGTGTTAGCCAGCTGAAGGTAAAAGACGTTTGCGACACAGACCACAAGCTGTACCATACACAGAGACATGAAATTACAGATTCTCTACGGCTAAACAACATACAACTGGTTCAGTGTGGCTGAAGACGGGGAGAGGCAAGAGAAGACCTGGAGTCAGAACTTGAAGTGGCTCCTGTTAGGCAAATGTTTTCTGTCAAGGTCCAGAGAGTAAATATTTTAGATTTTACAGAGCACATGCAGCTCGATGCACACTCTTTGTGTGTGTGTGTGTGTGTGTGTGTGTGTGTGTGTGTCCCTTGGACCAGAGATTGCAGGCCCCCCCTCCCATAGGTGATTGGGATGACTGAGAGCTTTTCAAAAGGAAAAGACCTGTTAGGTATGCATTTTAGGATCATTTAGCCAAATGTGGGGAGGATGCATTAGGCAGGAGATGGTAGAGAACTATTGTTCTAGCCTTATTGAGAGAAAAAGGGTTGGGGGTGGGGGTTGGTTTCACATTTCTGAAACACTGAACAGAAGTGTTTAATATAGGGTTGTATCCTAGACTAGGGGATTATCAGCATACATTGGATTGGCCAAAAAGTTTGTTCAGGTTTTCCTCTAGCATCCTATGGAAAAATCCAAATGAAATTTTGGTTAACCCAGTATCTCAGTTAAACCTGGGGTGTAGATAAGATCATGGAGGGAGAACAAGGTGAGGGAGAAGAGTTTTGCTGGAAAGACTAATATGTATTCAGTGGTAAGGAATCTGCAGTGGTAAAGAGTCTGCCTGCCAATGCAGAAGACTTGGGTTAGATCCCTGATCTGGGAGGATCCCCTGGAGAAGGAAATGGCAATCCACTCCAGTATTCTTGCCGAGGAAATCTCATGGACAGAGAGGCCTGGCGGGCTACTGTCCATGGGGTCACAAAAGAGTCAGACATGACTTAGGGACTCGACAACAGTATGTATAGACACATTTACTTGTAGAGCATCCATCCTTAGTATAACCCTGTATAGCAGATTTCATGACCCTGTTTTACAGATGGAGAACCCAAAGCTCAAGGGGCTGTGCAGCTTATCCAGGACAGACTTGGAATGTAAAACCAGTCCATTGGGTCTGAAAGCTCTTCTCTATTCTCAGTGGATACTCCTCTCAATTTCCTTATGATCTGGAGCTGATGGCCTTCCATTGCCACTGAGGCCTGTGTCCATAGCACTCACCTCCTCACTTTGCCTTCAGCCATTTGCTAGTGGTCCAGAGACACAAGACCTTGCCAAGCTGCTCACAAAGGAAACAGTCCCTGTGTTGCTGCCCAGAGCCTATTCTGCCACCATTTCCAAAGGGTACAACATCCTTCTTGGCAATCTATTTTGCCTCTAAGTCCTTGAATTTCAACCAACCCCATTGCCCTGCTACAAATCCTTCCAAACTTAAAAATTCATACAGTTCATATGCACAGAACTCACAGGATCCTTGAGACACTCTACTGTAGTGAGGAATTTCTAAAAGTCAGTCCTAGCACTGCAACTGTTCACAAAGAGAAACTGGCCAATATTCATAATTCTACAAACATATGGTAAGGCAGAGCATATTTTAAATATCAAGAACATTTACTTGAGACCTTCCCAAATGGTTTCAAAATTTTATTTGGGGTTTGGACACGGATCAAAACCTGTATTTACCTGAGAGATCATGGCCTGCCTAAACCTTTGAGGTGCACACATTTTCCCTTAAATATACAAGTTAATTAGATTAATTAAGTTTTGCACCAGTTTTGCACTGAAACTGGGAACGGCTTTGATAGATAGACAGTACTTCACTAAAGTAACTCTAACATACTTCTCTTAACACAAGTTTCATTTTTATTTGTTCAGCACGAAAAACAAACACTAAACATATGGAAGGATAACAGGGGGTGCTGAAAACTGAAAAATATTTTATGTAGGTTTAATTTTGGTTACATAGGACTTAATGTTTTGAAGGATTTAGTGCAGATTTTTCTCCAATCCTAGGGAATTTGCTGATATGAGAAAAATAGAATTGTGTTTGTTCTTGAATAAATACAAGCTTTGGGAGAAAGGCAGCACTGTAGATCCATTTTACTAACAGGAATCTGAAAGAAACAGAGGAGGGCATAGTTCACAGATTTATTGCAACACTGTAAGCAAACTTGACTTCCAATTTTTTTTTCCTAATATTTTCCAGATATGTTCTAAAACTAGAAGTTGAATAGAAATACTAAAGAGAGATGATTTAGGAATTAAGATTGACTCTGTAAGAATCTTTAGTAGCATGAATCATGAAACAGTGAAATTATATAAATGCGATATAAATATAGTTTTTAGTTTAACAACAAAACATTTGCAATGCCATAGATTGCTTTCAAGGACTTAGTGCTAATTTTCTGAATTCCAACCTTCTCTCCATCCCTATTTTGCCCGTACGTCCTACCTGACTTCTTTCTTATAACCCCATTGTTTCCACTGACTTGTCCTTCCCTGTTCAAAGTATCTAAAATTCAACTTTTCACAGGAAATTTACTTTGATTACAGGGCAAGTGGGGATATACAGAGATGGGAAAATGAAAATGACCTCTTTTTTTTTCCCAGCAGAGTCATAAACATCTGACTGTTCTTTGTCATTGTATTCAAATAAAATGAATTGTAAAGCCTCCCAAGACAAACACCTTATTATGCCTTGTTACATCTCTTCATACTTTTCTAGGAATGTGGCTTATGGATAAGTATTCCTATGATTTTAAATTCATGGACAAATTTATTCCTTTTCATTAAAGGATTCAAAAGAGAGAGATGTTTTCTTCTGTATGAAATTAAATTTGTTACATGTGGATACATATATATATATTTAGACTACTATTTTTGTGTGTTTAAATGTAGCATTTTAAATATTCATTTCTAATGGCAAACATAATAGCATATTTTGTCTTTAGAACAGTATTGTTTCTGTGAAACATGAGATCTCTTGAAGATTTATAAGCTTTGAGAAATATGAATACAATAAAAGAGGCCAATGTCACTGACATATCGTGAACACCCACCACTTGTTTTTTAAATAGTAAATGCAAAACACATTCTAATTAGTAGCTATAATCCTGTTACTTGAAAGATTTATCATGTTGACTTTACTGCAAGTGTACCACCTTATAGATCAGAAATTTCTAGTGAAGTGAAGATTTGCTCTACAAATAAAAGAAGATATGGCTGCATATAAATCTGGGTGTGTGCATAATTGAAAGAGCTATAGAAACGAAAATGGGGAGGGAACCAGCGATTCCTGGAATTGATGCCCATTGAATCTCTGCCCATTTCTAAAAAAGAACCTTGAAAAAAACAGATTCTGGCAAAATATTGGTTTCCATTACTTTTCATTTTCTCTTGCCAGGATCAGAACCAGATGTTCTGTAATATAGCAAAGTCTGTTCTATTGGCATTTTTGGTCATATTAACTTCAGGAACTACTGGAAATTTTATGTGAGAAGATTCACAGGTGATTAGCATCCAAATTTCCTGAGACTTCAGGGGTTTTGACAGGGTTGGAGAAGCGATGGCATACAGTGAAAGTGTCCAAATATCCTATGTTCTCTTCTTGATGTGCTCATATTCATAATGAAATACATATGCTCATATAACTTATCTTACAACATATGGTACAATATAATTGAAGAAAGTCTATGCAATTATTTCACCCCTCCAAAAAAAGAAAACAGTTCTACATTATTAATAAAAATAAATCAGGGCTTTGGTGTGTGCTAGAGATACAGATTTCAAATATAGCCTCCACAAATGTCCTACAAGTTTGAGTGGAAATAAGAATGGAACATTGTACAACCAGGTCGCCATTTAGGTGTCATTTCCTCTTTTTTCCCCCAACTCTTATATCTAAAGTAAATGATTTCAAAACTGACAACACGCACATTTGGAACTTGAATTATGTGGGTGATCATAATTAAAATTGGATCCATTGCTTTCATTCTCTGCAAATTTTGTCGTCTCAGTTAATGTTGGGGATGTCTCTTAAAAGGCAGTAGCATATTTAAAAGTACTCCCCTGCCCCCAAAACACACACATATTCTATTTGAAGAGCTGATCAAAGTGCTCTCATTTAATAGCATTTCTAGGCTATCCTGGCAATTTCTACCGTAGACCACCCCTGGAGGCTCTCTCTTGATGTTCTAGCAAATTGACACAGCATTGACTATTTAAGTTTCAACTGGATATGCTTATAATTTAAATTTTATAATAGATATTATTTAAGGAAGTGAAAGAAAGCATGTATATTAGTAAACAGAAACAGAAAAAATTAGATAATAATATTTTACTTTAGTGAAATTACCTTTCTGAAGAGGCTCCCAATTTTTCATTCTGTTAGCTACCCCTATGGTGTTGTAGAGATGAAGATGATGAGACAATAAGTCTTCTATAAGAGAGGGAGAAGTCTTACATTTAGGTCTTTAAACCATTTTGAGTTTATTTTTCTATATGGTGTTAGGGAAGGTTCTAATTTCATTCTTTTACATGTAAGTGTTCAGTTTTCCTGCATCAGTGGCACAGTGGTAAAGAAACTTCTGGCCAATACAGGAGAAATAAGAGGCTCAGATTCGATCCCTGGGTCAGGAAGGTCCCCTAGAGTAGGAAATGGCAATCCATTCCAGTATTCTTGCCTGGAAAATTCCATGGACAGAGGGGCCTGATGGGCTATGGTCCATGGGTCACAAAGAGTTGGATATGATTGAGCATACGCACATCCTCTCCGGTTTTCCCAACACCACTTATGGAAGAGATTGTCTTGTCTGTGTTTCTCCATTGTATATTCTTGCTTCTTTTGTCATAGATGAATTGACCGGAAGGGTGGGGGTTTATCTGGGGGATCTCTATTCTGTTTCATTGATCTATGTTTCTGTTTTAGTGTCAGTGCCGTACTGTTTTGATTATTGAAACTTTGTGGTGGTGATGGTTTGTTTAGTCACTAAGTCATGCCTGACTCTTGCAACCCCATGGACTGTAGCCCGCCAGGCTCTTCTGTCCATGAGATTTTCCAGGCAAGGATACAGGAGTGGATTGCCATTTCCTTCTCCAGGGGATCTTCCTGACCCAGGAATCGAACCAGGGTCTCCTGCATTACAGGCCGATTCTTTAAACTTTGTAGTCTAGTCTGAAGTCAGTGAGCATGATTCTTCCAGTTCTGTTTTTCTTTCTCAAGATTGTTTTGGTAGTATGGTGGTCTTTTGTGTTTCCATACAAATTTTAAAATTATTTGTTCCATTAAAAATATCTTTGGTATTTTGATAGGGATAGCACTGAATCTGCAGATTTCTTTTTGGTAGTACAGTCATTTTTAAAATAATATTAATTCTTCCAATCCAAGAACATGGTATATCTTCCCATCTGTTTGTGTCATCTTTAATTTCTTTCATCAGTGTTTCATAGTTTTATGAATACAGGTATTTTACCTCCTGAGGTGGGTTTATTTCTAGATATTTTACTCTTTTTGTTGTGAAAATAAATGAGATTGCTTCCTTAATTTCTCTTTTTGATAGTTTGTTAGTGTCTAGAAGTGCAGCAGATTTCTAGACATTAATTTTATATCCCACAACTTTATCAAATTCATTGATAAGCTCTAGTAATTTTCTGATGGCATCTTTAGAATTTTCTATACATAGTATTATGTCATTTGCAAACAGTGACAGTTAAACTCCTAGAGGAAAACTTAGGGAGCGCACTCTAACATAAATCATAGCAATATTTTTTGGATCTGTCTCCAAAAGCAAAGGAAATAAAAACAAAATTAAACAAAAGGGACCTAATTAAACCTAAATAAAAGCTTTTGCACATCAAAGGAAACCATCAACAAAGCAAAAGACAACCTACTGAATAGGAGAAAATATTTGCAAATATGGCCAATAAGGGGTTAATACCCCAAATATAGAAATAGCTCATACAATTTAACATAAAAAAAAATCCAATTAAAAACTGAGCAGGAGAATTGAATAGCCACTTTTCCAAAGAAGAAATGCAGATGGCCAACAGGCCCATGAAAAGATGTGCAACATTGCTAATCATCAGGGAAATGCAAATCAAAACCACAATGAGATAGCACCTCACACCTGTCAGAATCTATTGTCAAAAAGAACGCAAATAATGAATGTTGGCAAGGATGTGGAGGAAAGGGAACTCTCATACACTGTTGTTGGGAATGTAAATTGGTGCAGCCACTGTGGAAAACAGACTGGAGGTTTCTCAAAAAACTAAAAATAGGACTGCCATATGACCCAGCATTCTACTCCTGAGTGTGTGTTAGTTGTTCAGTCACGCCTGACTCTTTGTGACCCCATGGACTGTAGCCCACCAGGCTCCTATGTCCATGGGATTTCCCAGGCAAGAGTAATGGAGTGGGTAGCCTTTCCATTTGCCAGGGGATCTTCCTGACTCAGGGATTGAACCTGGGTCTCCTGCATTGCAGGCAGATTCTTTACCATCTGAGCCACCAGGGAAACCCTTCCTCCTGGATATATATATGAAACAAAATGGAAACACTAATTTGAAAAGATACATGCACCAAATATTAATAATTGCATTGTTTATAATTGCCAAGACATGGAAGCAACCTATATATGTGTGCGTGTGTGTGTCTATTTACACAATGGAATACTACTACTCAGTCTATGGAAGACTGAAATTTTGCCATTTTCACCAACATGAATGAACTTGAAAAATATTATACTAAGTGAAGTCAGACAGCAAAAGACAGATAGTGTATGATATCACTTATATGTGGAATCTAAAAATACAACAAACTAGTGAGTATAACAAAAAAGAAGTGACTCACAGATATACAGAACAAACAAGTGCTTACCAGTGGGGAGAGGGAGGGAGAAAGGGACATTATAGAGGAATGGGACCAAGAGGTACTAACAATTGTCAACAAAATAGACTATTGATATAAGGATATATTGTACAACACAGGGAATAGAGCCAATATTTTATGATAACCATAAATGGAGTATAGCCTTTAAAAGTTGTAAATCATTGTATTGTATACCTGTAACATAGTATCATACATCAACTATACTTCAATCAAAAAAAGTGGGAGGGGAAGGGGATCACTAAAGCGTCAGACTTTTCAACTCCACCCCATTCCACACCCAAAGAACGTTTTATGGATGAGCTTCCAGCGTCATGTTTCATTCCCTGTTGGAAGAATGAGGATCGGAAAAGGTTTCAATGGAACTTGGAAGGCTATGACTGGATATTCAGAGAGTCCCTAATGACAAGGCTGGAAGGTTGAGCTGGAGTTCTGACATTTCCCCTAATTCCCTATAGTAGAGCTTCTGTGACCAGATCAATGTGAAATTTTAGGCAAGACTGCTCCCAAACATATTAAACTCATAATCTATCAAAAGACACAGCAATGCAAATTTTCTTTGAATAGAATTTTCCTTAATATTTACCAGCAAACATTATCTTCAGTTCAGTTCAGCCACTCAATCGTGTCTCTTTGCGACCCCAAGGACTGCAGCAGGCCAGGCTTCCCTGTCCATTATCAGCTCCCAGAGCTTGCTCAAACTCATGTCCATCGAGTTGGTGATGCCATCCAACCATCTCATCCTCTGTTGTTCCCTTCTTCTCATGCCTTCAATCTTTCCCAGCATCAGGGTCTTTTCCAATCAGTCAGTTCTTTGCATCAGGTGTCCAAAGTACTGGAGCTTCAGTTTCAGCATCAGTCCTTCCAAAATTTAGGACTGATTTCCTTTAGGATTGACTGGTCTGATCTACTCACAGCCCAAGGAACTCTCAAGATTCTTCTCCAACACCACAGTTCAAAAGCATCAGTTCTTTGGTGCTCAGCTTTCTTTATGGTCCAACTCTCACATCTCTACATGACTACTGGAAAAACCATAGCTTTGACTAGATGGACTTTTGTCGACAAAGCAATGTCTCTGCTTTTTTAATATACTGTCTAGATTGGTCATAGATTTTCTTCCAAGGAGCAAGTGTCTTGTAATTTCATGGCTGCAGTCACCATCTACAGTGATTTTGGAGTCCAAGAAAATAAAGTCTGTCACGGTTTCCACTGTTTCCCCATTATTTGCCATGAAGGGATCAGATGCCATGATCTTATCCAGGAATTAGTTGATAATTCACTAAAAGACAGAGAGAAACATACCTATGTGAGGGCCTTCCTAGGGGGCTTGATTGTTAAACTTGTAGGGTATAGGATAAATTGAATGGAAAAGAGAGCTGATGAGGTAGAGGGTGAGGTGTTAATGTCTAGTCTCTACCTGTTTCATAATTTTTCCTTAAATTGGCTTTGACAATGAGACTCAAAATTAAATTCAGACATGTCATAGCTTGCCAATGCTGTGAATAATGCTTTGTTTTTCTCCATTCACACTGCTTAGGGATGGATTACAAGGGTATATTACTATTCTAATTTCTAAAATGGTAAATTACCTTTGGAAAGAAGCAGAGTCCCTTCCAGAAGGTAGGTTTTGGAATCTCTGGAAGCATCATGAGATATTTTTTCTTAAAAGGCTGGCAAAGTGCCCATTGCCTGAGGAAAGATTTTGTTACCATATTTGCCAGAGTATAAAATATAATTATACCCTCTGAACCAATATGCTTCCAGCTGCTCCCAAATATTTAATCAGCATTGATCTCAATTACTCTCCCACCTTCCCTGATAAAAGAGAGTGTCAGACTTTGACACCAAGGAAATTGTAGGTGGCCTTCTTGACTATCTGACAGTCCCCTGGGGTGGTGAAAGACAATGTAAATAGACACAAACTGGAGGAGAATGGAGAGCAGTATTTAAATGCATTACAATAGGAATGTATTATAGTCAACAGATAGGATGATCAGAAAATTCATCTGATCTGAAAGTTTAAAAGAAAGCAGCCCATTCTCCTTAGTAGTGAAGGCTGTGAAAGAAAGAAAGTGGTGATTCTGGTTCAGAAGGATGGCAAATAATGTAATAAATTATGCCCTCATCCTGGTTGGGCATCCTGGGAGTCAGTTAGGTTTAGGATTCAAAGAGTTGAGAACTCACTGTTGCAACCTAAGAGCTGCCCAAGCTGACTCAAGTGATTGTTAATTACCCTCCCTCCCTGTAGAACTACAGCAGAAGTGTGAGCTGTGAGAGCTGAGAGCATCATCACTGTGTGGACTGGTTGTTGTTGTGTTTAGTAGCTAAGTCATGTCCGGCTCCTTTGTGACTCCATTGACTGTAGCCAGCCAGGCTCTTCTGTCCACAGGATTTTCCAGGCAAGAATTCCAGAGTAGGTTGCCATTTCCTTCTGCAGGGGATCTTCCTGACCAAGGGATCGAACCCATATCTTCTGCATTGGCAGGTGGATTCTTTACCATTGAGCCACCTGGGAAGCCCCAGGTGGACTGCTATCACCTGTCACATGTGATACCACATGGTAGCACAAAGCCAGAACAGCAACAGACTGGGACACTTCAATGTTCTCCCTGCTGGGCAGCATCTGAGCCCTGAGGTTAACAAAGGATCTGTTGGGAGAAAGAAGCAGATATTTTCTGGCTGATATGACTGACACGTGGGGTTTGCTACTGGAGTTTATGCTGATAGTCTTCATTAGAGACACTCTCATCTCTCAGATTATAAAAGCAAAAACTTAGATAGGAGAAGGATAGTCGGAACTAAAGTTGCACAGAAATTTAGCCCCATGACAGGAAGTAGAATCCAATCACAATATCTCATCCAGGGTTCTATTCATTACACTAGACAACATTTTGGTGGGGGGAGACTTTTGTTTTTATTTTTTATTGAAGTCGAGCTGATTTACAACATCTTGGGTGTACAGCAAAGTGAATATTCAAAACATAAACTTATTCAGATTCTTTTCCATTACAGGTTATAACAAGATATTGAAAACAGTTCCCTGTCCTATACTGTATGTCCTTGTTATTTATCTTATATACAATAGTGTGTATATGTTAATCTCAAATTTCCAGTTTATTCCTCCCTTTATCTGTCCCCTTTGGTAACCATAAGTTTAGATTTTTCTGAAGTTCAACAACTTTGACATTGCTCTTTGAGGATTTCTGACTTCATTCATTTATCATTCATTTTTTTCACTTGCTCAATAAATAACTATCAAACAACTGTTACGTATCAAAGTGAAAGTGAAAGCTGCTCAGTCATGTCCGACTCCTTGAGACCCCCTGCACTGTAGCCGGTCAGGCTCCTCTCTCCATGGAATTCTCCAGGCCAGAATCCTGGAGTGGGTAGCCACTCCCTTCTCCAGGGGATCTTCCCAATTCAGGGATTGAACACAGGTATCCACATTGCAGGAGGATTCTTCACTGTCTGAGCCACTAGGGAAGCACATTACATACCAAATGCTCTCCTAAATTCCAGGAATACAGAAGGGAAAAATACACATTGTTTACCTTTGTACAGCTTTTTTTTTTTTTTTTACGTTTGCACACTCATGTTCAGAGAAATAAAAGCCATGTTGAAAGTCATGACAAACAGAACATCTCAAAACTAAAAATCATGCTCAACAACTGGACATGATCAGTAAATTCCATCTTCTGAACACTGATCAAACACTCCACCCTCATATATCAGTAAGCTTGTAATGATCATTGGACAAGAGATCATTTGCGGACTAACGAGAGTCAGGTAAGGGGTCATTGCAATCAAAGCTTGGTTTCCATACTCAAAAGTCTTCTGTGTTCTCTGGTATTTTTTCTGTAAGAGTGGCATCATCTCTTCACCTGAGTGACACAATCGGCCTCCTCAGTGTTTTCTCGTCCTCTTTTCTCTTAAAACTTCACTCCCTTCAGAAAAGGATATACATTGATAGTGAGAGTTTTTTAAAAAATTATTGGTGTATAGTTGCTTTACAATGTGTTATTTTTGGCTGTACAGCAAAGTCAATCAGCCATATACATATATACAACCTCTCTTTTTTTGGATTTCCTTCCCATTTAGGTCATCATAATTCCAAAAGATACATGCCCCCCCACCATCTTTATTGCAGCACTATTTACAATAGCCAGGACACGGAAGCAACTTAAATGTCCATCAACAGAGGAATGGATAAAGATGTGGAACACATATACAATGGAATATTACTCAGCCTTAAAAAGGAATTAAATTGTGCTATTTTCAGAGATGTGGATGGACCCAGAGACTGTGATAGACAGTGAAGTAAGTCAGAAAGAGAAAAAAAATATTGTACATTAATGTATATATGTGTAATCTAGAAAAAATGGTACAGATGAACCTATTTACAAAGCAGAAATAGAGACATAGACTAGAGAACAAATATATGGACACCAATGTGGGAAAAGGGGAGAGGGGAGGAATTGGGAGAATGGAATTGATATATATACACTACTATGCATAGTGTGAGTTTCAAGGGCCTTTACTCAGGTGTTTTCGCAGAAATCAGAGCATTAGGATTAATAAATCCCTAGTCAAATTTAGAGGCTTCTCCGGTGGCTCAGTGGCAAAGAATCTGCCTGCCAAAGAAGGAGACATGGGTTTGATTCCTGGGTCAGGAAGATCCACTGGAGATGGAAATGCAACCCCTTCCAGTATTCTTACTGGGAAATATTCCATGGGCAAAGGAGCTTGGTGGGCTATAGTCCATGGGGTTGCAAAAATGTCAGACACTATTTGGTGAATAAACAGCAACAACAGCAGAATCGAAACCCAACTAGCATTCAAGCTATGAGGTCACACATGGATCAGCAAGGGGTGGAGCACAGGGAAATATTTCAGCAGAATTTGATCTTCTAGGTTCTGAGTCTGAGGTCACAATCATTGATGCCGCTTTGGATACTATTTGAATGCTTTGTATTACATTGATATTACGCTGTGAAATGTAAACTTACATTCAGAAGCTGGAGATATTTTAAGGTATTATTTTTTATCATTTTTGCTATTGCTTATTAGCAAACCATTAGGTCATACTTGTTCAGATGTTTAGAAATTGTCAACAATATAGTCATTGTTTTAAACTAGATATGATTTAATATAGCTCAAGTACCTAATTCATAGCCACTATTTTTCTAAAACCATAAGAAATGGACTTGTTTAATTGATCTTAGCTTTAATCCTACATGCAGATCCTCACAAGTTCCAACGTTAAAAAAGCTATAGAGACAAGAGACAACAGAAGAAGGAAAATTCACAGATAATAATACCAAAGAGAGACAAACATATGCCATAATCCTGGAAAAATTCTACCAAGGGTAAGGCAGATGAAGTTTGATTTAGGAAAAGCTATAACATGCTTCGCCATTGAGTGGATATTGCCTGAAAAAAAAAATGTTTAAGATACAGTGTGTGTGTATGTGTGTGTTTGCTATGTCACTCGGTCGTGTCTGACTCTTTGAGACCCCATGGACTGTAGCCTGCCAGGCTCCTCTGTCCATGGGGATTCTCCAGGCAAAAAATACTAGAATGGGTGGCCATTTCCTCCTCCAGGGGATCTTCCTGACACAGGGATCAAACCCAGGTCTCCTGCATTGCAGGCAGATTCTTTACCAGCTGAGCTGCCAGGGAAGGCCCAAGATATACTGTATTGCTCATCAACTCGAGACATACAGCCTGTACAAGCCACGTCTGTTCACAAGGTGCTGCTTTGGGGAGAATTTGAAGACTGTTCCTGCCTTTGTTTCTTCAATTCCAGCTATCTACATCCACCCAGATTTAGCAAATTACAAAAGCCAAAAGAGCAGTAAATTAATGACGTGCTTGCTTTGCAGTGTGAGAGGGAGAGTTTTTAGGAGTCAAGAGCACTAGGTCAAATAGAGATTTGAAAAGAGTCCCTGACTAAGTAGTGTAGCATTTCATGTGGTCTACTAGTTATTAAAGAATATATTAATGTCTGCAAAAATTAGAGTTAGGTGCTGTGAAACTTGAATTCCAGCTAAGAAAAATAATAGGAGAAAATTATGTCTCGGCTTCAGATAACTGACACCCACATTCATTAGTAAATATTAGGTCTGGAAATATCTTGCCTCTTTTGAGTAAAATCACAGTAAGTAAATCAAAGAAATCTCTAAAAATAAGATTATTTAAGAATTCAGAAAAAAGTTTTCAGGAAACAAATTGGCACAGTCAGTAAAATTTAACAAGATATGGCCATTATAATGCTATTTCCCTGTTCAAAGTGCTAGTTGCTCAGTCATGTCTGACTCTGCTATTTCACGGACTGCAACCTGCCAAGCTCCTCTGTCCATGGTATTTCCCAGGCAAGAATACTGGAGTGGGTTGCCATTTCTTTCTTCAGGGGATCTTCCCGACCCAAGGATCGAACCCTGGTCTCCCGCATAGCGGAGAGATTCTTTACCAACTGAACCACTAGGGAAGTCCAATTTCCCTGTTAAGGGACAAATTTTAAAATGAAAAGTCAATAGGATGGACTATAAATGATATAAAGATGAACACTTTCAGGAAACAAATATGCAACAAGAAGTAGTAAAGTACAGAACTGACAAAGAAGCAAATTTTATCAGTCATTTGGTGTACAGACATATAAATTATCTTACAGCTTAGAGAAAAAAAAAAAAGACTTTATGAACAAGGACTAAAGCCAGAGGGATGGGTTGGTGGGATATGGGAGGGTGGTTCAAGAGGGAGGGGATATATAAATACGTGTGTGTCTGTATATACATGTATAATATATATATACACACACACACATATATAATATATTTATGGCTGATTTATGTTGTATGACAGAAACAAATCAACACAATATTGTAAAGCCATTATACAATTAACTAAAATTAAATTTTAAATATATGTAAACAATGTTAAAAAAAAAAAAACAGGTACTGAAAAAATGAGAGAACTAGACAACAGAGAATAAAATTTGTAATGCACCTGAAGAAAAAGTGAGAGCCTTTTGTCACAATCAAAGACACAACTGGAGAAAATATTCTGACCTAAAAAAGATTCATGTTAGCAAATGTATAGGAAATTCCCTCATTTTTTTATGTTAAATTACTGGGAGAAAGGCATGTCATTAAACACTTTGAGAAAAAATATTTAAAATATGAGGCATATGAACATCTCCTCAAGCATTGTGACTAAATCACAATGTCATATAACTTTCTTACACAATATTAATAAAAGGTAATATAGCTAAATATACAGAAATCTGAGGAAAAACCTTTGTAGAGTAAGATGCCAGAAAAATTTTCTTTCATATGTGAAATATATTTTATATGTAAAATATATTCTCAAATATTCAAGAACATGGAACATACCCTGCCTTCTATATAATTTGCAATCCAAGACAGAAAAAACAGACATAAGGTAAGATAAAAAAATGTGAAATGTAAGCATATGCAATAAGTAATGAAACCAGTTAAATTTTATTTTAAATAATTATTTTATACAATTCATAATTTCTTAAAAATAAAAGATCTCAAACTCTCAGACTTGGAGAGAGAGTACTGATATAAATTGATATAACCATTTGTAGGATTGTTTTGAAATATATTTCAATATATATGAAAATATTCATACCCACTTCTAAGGCTAAATCCTAAGGAAATGATGAAACATTTTTTCCAATTATATCTTATCATAGTGTCATAAGATGAATTTAATCCTAGCCATTAAAACTACTTACTAGCAGATGACTTAATATTAAATAAAAAGGGATATAATGTGATCAATGTGTAATGTTAAATTTTGTAGATTATATGAGCTTTACTTTAGTTATATAATCACTTGCATATTCATTAATTGAAAAATATTTATGGAGTGCCTGTGCCTACTGTCAAGTAGACTATGATCTAGACACTGAAGATAACAGCAACAAACAAAAGTGAAAAGTGAAAGTGCTAGTTCAGTCTGTCTGACTTTTTGCAACCCCATGGACTATAGCCCACCAGGCTCCTCTGTCCATGGAATTCTCCAGGCAAGAATACTTGAGTGGGTAGCCATCCCCTTCTCCAGAGGATCTTCCCGACCCAGGGACTGAACCCAGGTCTCCTTCATTGCAGGCAGATTCTTTACCATCTGAGGCACCAGGAAAGCCCCATAATGGAGCTTAAGTTCAATTTAATATAATACATAATGGTAGATATAATATAGTACATAATACATACAATAAATATTAAGTCATTTCTGCATGGTGGGATTATGGATGGTTTTAAAAAATATTTTTTATTTTAATTCTCTCCCAATACCATTTATTATTTTTATACAAAAATTTCATTTTAAAATGACTTCTGTATCAAATGTTTTATTAAAAATGGACTTCAACAGAACTTTTTTTTTTTCAACAGAACTTTTTAATGTTAACATAGAATTAAACTTTTTTTTAATTGTTGGACATACCTGTATTCGTGATCCAAAATTAAAATCAGAGGCATTAATTCTGGTTATCTAATTAAAATTCCCAAAAAGACCATTTTTCTAGTCCACTATTTCTAGAAATATCCCCCTTATGTACTCTAGTAGAATTCATAGGCCTGTCAAGTATTTCCCAGGCACTTTTGATGCCCTAATTCCAGTTATTTATTTTAAATAAATTAATTTTGTTTGTACTGCATCCCTTTCCTCCTGCATTAAGTTTCTGTCTGACACTAGTGGAAACAAATTTCAAAACAACACAACAAAGGTTTTCCTCACAGCTGCTTCAACCAGATGGTAGATTTAAGCTTCTGGAAACATATTAGGAAAGCCTATTCCCATATAAAGTCTATCTCAAGCTTAGGCATCCCTAAGGCCCTTGCAAAACTCAGAGAGGACTGATAAATTGGAGGTGTTTTTCTGTACAGTAATTTCTATCTTTATGCTATTCAACTGCCATGAACTCATAGGCTATCTCTGGCTCACTCACCATTGTATACATGCTTATATAACACTGTGACTAAAACACATATACTAGGTAATGCTGTTTATGCTGTTGTTTATTCACTAAGTCGTGTCCAACTATTTTGTGAATCCCACGAACTATAGCCCACCAGGCTCCTCTGCCCATGGGAGTTCCCAGGCAAGAACACTGGAATGGGTTGCCATGGCCTTCTCTAGGGGATCTTACTGATCCAGGGATTGAACATGCATCTCCTGCTTTGGCAGGCTGACTTTTTATCACTGAGCTACCAGGGAAGCCCAATTCTGTTTATATCCCTTCCTATATTCGGACTCCTTATATTTCAAGATGCCATTTCAGAGAACCATTATAATCTATGGTAATCCTTTTCCCCAAGAAAGTGATCTTTTTGAAGAACAATAGGAAGATAAAGCAACAGAAAAAGCCAATTACTTGATTGTAGGGTGACACTTTTATCATCATATTGGGGTAGTGACCACTGCAAACTTTTCTTGTTTATAAGTACATTAGTTTGTACTCCTGAGTTGGCAATTTACCATATGGAGACCAGAGGGGAGGGGACTGGGGGGAGGAAAGAAATAGGTGAGGGAGATTAGGAGGTACCATCTCCCAAGTGCAAAATAAATGAGTCAGGAGTGTGAAATGTATAGTGTGGGGAATATAGTCATAACTATCTAATATCTTTGTGTGATGGCATATCATAAATAGACTTATTATGAAATGTACAGAAATATTAAATCACTATGTTGGGTAAGAGGAGCTAACATACTGTTGTAGGTCAATGACACTTCAAAAACAAACTCATAGAAAATGAGATCAGATTTGTGGTTACCAGAGGTCGGGCATGTGTCCATCCCCCTAGTGGACAAAGATAGTCAAAATGTACAAACTTCCAGGGATAACAAAGATAAGTGATGGAGGTGTAATGTACAACATGATATATGTAATTGACACTGTTGTATGTTATATATGAAAGCTGTTAAGAGGGTAACAACTGATGAGTCTGAGTCTGATGTGAAGAGTGAGTGAGTGAAGTCGCTCAGTCGTGTCCGACTCTTTGCGACTCCATGGATTGTAGCCTATCAGGCTCCTTCATCCATGGGATTTTCCAGGCAAGAATGCTGGAGTGGATTGCCATTTCCTTCTCCAGGGATTCTTCCCAACCCAGGAATTGAACCCGGGTCTCCCGCATTACAGGCAGACGCTTTACCGTCTGAGCTACCAGGGAAGCCCACCCGATGTGAAGAGCCGACTTATTGGAAAAGAGCTTGATGCTGGAAAAGAGTGAAGGCAAAAGGAGAAGAGGGTGGCAGAGGAAGAGATGGTTAGATAGCATCACTGACTCCATGGACATCAACTTGAGCAAACTCCAGGAGATAGTGAAGGACAGGGAAGCCTGGTGTGCTGCAGTCTGAGGGGTTGCAAAGTCAGACAGGACTTAGCTAATAAATAACAACAACAAGAGAGTAAATCCTAAGAGTTCTCATCACAGGGAAAATATTTTTTCTATTTCTTTCTCTCTTTTTTTACTTATATGACATGATAGATGTTCACTAATTGCCTGGAGAAATGTCAATAACCTCAGATATGCAGATGACACCACCCTTATGGCAGAAAGTGAAAAACTAAAGAGCCTCTTGATGAAAGTTAAAGAAGAGAGTGAAAAAGTTGGCTTAAAGTTCAACATTCAGAAAACTAAGATCATGGCATCTGGTCCCATCACTTCATGGGAAATGGATGGGGAAACAGTGGAAACAGTGGCAGACTTTATTTTTTGGGGCTCCAAAATCACTGCAAATGGTGATTGCAGCCATGAAATTAAAAGACGCTTACTCCTTGGAAGGAAAGTTATGACCAACCTAGACAGCATATTCAAAAGCAGAGACATTACTTTGCCAACAAAGGTCCGTCTAGTCAATGCTATGGTTTTTCCTGTGGTCATGTATGGACGTGAGAGTTGGACTGTGAAGAAAGCTGAGTGCCAAAGAATTGATGCTTTTGAACTGTGGTGTTGGAGAAGACTCTTGAGAGTCCCTTGGACTGCAAGGAGATCCAACCAGTCCATCCTAAAGGAGATCAGTCCTGGGTGTTCATTGGAAGGACTGATGTTACAGCTGAAACTCCAATACTTTGGCCACCTGATCAGAAGAGTTGACTCATTGGAAAAGACTCTGATGCTGAGAGGGATTAGGTGCAGGAGGAGAATGGGCTGACAGAGGATGAGATGGCTGGATGGCATCACCGACTCGATGGAAATGAGTTTGAGTGAACTCTGGAATTTGGTGATGGACAGGGAGGCCTGGCGTGCTGCAATTCATGGGGTCACAAAGAGTCGGACACGACTGAGTGACTGGACTGAACTGAACTGAAATATCATTTCACAATGTATGTAAGTCAAATGATCATGTTATATACCTTAAACTTATTCAGTGCAGTATGTCAATTTGCACCTCATTAAAGGTGAGAGGAAAAAAATATCATTTGTCTCTCATCTTACCAGTTCATAAGGGAAGTATAATCATAATGGTCCTTTATGATTATACAGTGGAAGTGACAAGTAGATTTATGGGATTAGATCTGATTGATAGAGTGCCTGAAGAACTATGGAAGGAGGTCCATGGCATTGTACAGGAGGCAGTGATCAAGAACTTTCCCAAGAAAAAGAAATACAAAAGAGCAAGATGGTTGTCTGAGGAGGCCTTACAAATAACTGAGAAAAGAAGAAAAGCTAAAAGCAAAGGAGAAAAGGAAAGATATACTCTGCATTGAATGCAGAGTTCCAAATAATAGCAAGGGGAGATAAGAAAACCTTCCTAATAGAGGAAAACAATAGAATGGGAAGACTAAAAATATCTTCAAGAAAATTAGAGATACCACAGGAACATTTCATGCAAAGATAGGCACAAGAAAGGACAGAAATGTTATGGATCTAACAGAAGCAGAAGATATTAAGAAAAGGTGGCAAGAATACACAAAAGAACTGTACAAAGATCTTCATGACCCAGATAACCACGATGGTGTGATCAATCACCTAGAGCCAGACATCCTGGAATGCAAAGTCAAGTGAGCCTTAGGAACCATCACTACAAACAAAGCTAGTGGAGGTGATGGAATTCCAGTTGAGCTATTTCAAATCCTAAAAGATGATGCTGTGAAAGTGCTGCACTCAATATGCCAGCAAATTTGGAAAACTCAGCAGTGGCCACAGGACTGGAAAAGGTCAGTTTTCATTCCAATCCCAAAGAAAGGCAATGCCGAAGAATGCTCAAACTACCGCACAATTGCACTCATCTCACACACTAGCAAATTAATGCCCCAAATTCTCCAAGCCAGGCTTCAACAGTATGTGAACCATGAAATTCCAGATGTTCAAGCTGGATTTACAAAAGGCAGAAGAACCAGAGATCAAATTGCCAACATCCATTGGATCATCAAAAAAGCAAGAGAGTTCCAGAAAAACATCTATTTCTGCTTTGCTGACTATAGCAAAGCCTTTAACTGTGTGGATCACAATAAACTGTGGAAAATTCTTCAAGAGATGGGACTACCAGACCACCTGACTTGCCTCCTGAGAAATCAGTATGCAGGTCAAGAAGCAACAGTTAGAACTGGACATGGAACAACAGAGGAGTACATCAGAGGAGATGTACATAAGGAAAGGAGTACATCAAGGCTGTATATTGTCACCCTGCTTATTTAATTTATATGCAGAGTACATCATGCAAAATCCTGGACTGGATGAAGCACAAATTGGAATCAAGTTTGTCAGGAGAAATATCAATAACCTCAGATATGCAGATGACACCACCCTTATGGCAGAAAGCAAAGAAGAACTAAAGAGCCTCTTGATGAAAGTGAAAGAGGAGAGTGAAAAAGTATGTTTAAAACTCAACATTCAGAAAACTAAGATCATAGCATCTGGTCCCATCACTTCATGGCCAAATAGATGGGGAAACAATGGAAGTAGTGAGAGACTTTATTTTTGGGGGGCTGCAAAATCACTGCAGATGGTGATTGCAGCCATGAAATTAAAAATGCTTGCTCCTTGGAAGAAAAGCTATGACCAACCTAGACAGTTCATTAAAAAGCAGAGACATAATTTGCTGACAAAGGTCCGTCTAGTCAAAGCTATGGTTTTTCCACCAGTCATGTATGGATGTGAGAGTTGGACTATAAAGAAAGCTGAGCACCAAATAATTGATGCTTTTGAACTGTCATGTTGGAGAAGACTCTTGAGAGTCCCTTGGACTGCAAGGAGATCCAACCAGTCCATCCTAATGGAAATCAGTCCTGAATATTCATTCCAATCCTTTGACCACCTCATGTGAAGAACTGACTCATTGGAAAAGACCCTGATGTTGGTAAAGATTGAAGGCAAGTGGAGAAGGGGACGACAGAGGATGAGATGGTTGGATGGCATCACCGACTCTATGGACATGAGTTTGAGCAAGCTCAGGATTTGGTGATGGACAGGGAAGCCTGCTGTGCTATAGTCCATCGGAATACAAAGAGTCAGACATGACTGAGTGATTGAACTGAAATTATTGGTTCATATATTTTTAAAAAATCCACCACTATCTCCCATCTTTAAAAAAAAAAAAAAAACCCTCTTGACCCCACATCTCCTAACAGCTATTTCTCCATTTTCACTTCCTTTTCTTAGGCAGTAAAATGTCTTGAATGTATAGTCTACCCAAGTTGGTTCCAATTCATCCCCCATTTTCCCTTATTTAGCACATGTAAATTTGGCTTCTGTCCCCCAAATTCCACCCACTGTTTTTCAAGTCATCATGTATTCTTTTACTTAAGTCAAAATCCAGAGTTTCCCCTATTCCTTCCTTCTCCTCATTCTCCTTATCCCATTTTTCAGGAAGTGCCATTGACTTTACATACAAAACCATGTCAAATCTGGATAATACATTCTCTCACCAGAATTATCATCCTAAGTCCTGATATTACTGCATGTCTTTCTTACTGTAATGAAAAGATTCTCAGCTGATGTCTTTTCTTCTACTCATTTCCTCTACATTCTTTTCTGACAGACAACTCATAGTAATTTGTATTACATAAAATTTGTATTATTTAATTCCTTATATAAAATCCTCTTGCTATGGCCTACAAAGTTCTATAAAAACTGGCCTAGCATTTTCTTCTCTGTTGCATCTTTTATCATGAACTCACTCTCCCCTTCTCATCTATATTAGTCCTCATTCCATCATTATCTTCTATAGATCTCCTATTTATTTCCTTCACAGCATCTATTTCATTTTCTGCTCTTCATCTCCTTCCCTCCACTCTGCTCACCCAAATTGTATTTTTCTTCACAGCAGGGACTTTGTTTCAATAGAGTTCCTTGCACATAACATGTATATAGGGATTTTTGCTGAATGACTGAATGATAAATCTGGCAGCATAATAATACAACTACAAATACTATACAAGAGCTTTGAAGACATAAAGGAGGAGATCAGAACTGTTAAGCATCCACTCCATGTTAGGAAAAATATTAGACATTGTCCATATACCATCTTACTTAATTTTATCCTTACACCTATCTTCTGAGTTATGGACTATTATCCCATTTTCAGATGAAACCGAGGCTCAGATGAGAGTGTTTTCTTGTTCAAAATCATATAATAAGTGGCCAAACCCAGAACTAACTACAAAGTCTGTGCTCTTTAACTACGTCAAAGACTAACTATGTAGGTCTTCAGTTGTACTTTGCAAATTAGTTATTATTTCCTGCATATCATACAAACACTTATAATATATTTACTATACAAAATATTTATGCATATTATACATTCCCCCAAATTATAAACACCTTCTCAGTAAGATGACACTTACTCATCTTTTAAATTTTGTTGTTCCTAGCACATTGCGTGGCAAACAGAACATATTCATAACATTGTATGATCTTAAGTGAATTGAAGGCTGAATTTTCCCACTAACCTTTAGTACAAAGTGTTTACCCTATTTTTTAGTCTGGTATTTGCCTGAGGATAATGTTCTTGTTAAGAAACTGACCAAGTACAAAGGGTTGATGTATTTTACTGTTGTATTTATTGCATTTCTCAGCACTGGAGATTATCTAAGAGAAGTAATTTGAAAAATTCACTTCAAAAGGAACTCCACACTTGGATATGCTTCACAGAATAAAAAGTAATATAAGAATTTGATCTCTAATGACATGAAGAAAACCAAGAAGTTACTGGCTGTATAGTAGGTAGCGTCTAGTAAGAAACAAAGTACCTATTCTGGAACTGGTTGTTAAAAAACAGAAAAGTATTTTTTTTTTTGAATGTTAGAAATCTGTTGTTGATGTCTGCCTTCTACTACCATAACACCAAAGTGTTAACTGTTCCTGGTGATTTAGAGTGTGTGTGTGTGCTCAGCTGTGTTTGACTCTCTTCGATCCCATGGATGTTAGCCTACCAGGCTCCTCTTTCCATGGAATTTTCCAGGCTAGATTGAACCTGCATCTCCTGTGAATGCCCCATAGGTTCCTCGTTGGAACCCTGATGACATAATCATATTGTGAGAGTAATACAAGGAGAGTGTGCATGATGGATGAGCCAGGAAGAATTTAGAGCATAGAAGTTCATTTTTGAGACTTTCATTTATAGTTATATAATTTTAAAGTTATTGAAAAGGCTTTTTGCAAGAGTTTAAACTTGAAATCTAGCATGGCATCAGGAGAATTGGAATGTACTATATGAAAGTTAACCCTCTGAATTTCAAATTTCCTAGCCAATTACAACTATGACTCACAGGAATACTGTTGGGTTACAGTATCTATTTGAGGAAATCATTTTTGGGGCTTCCCAGGTGGTGGTAGTGGTAAAGAACCAGCCTGCCAATGCAAGGAGACTTGCAAGAGACTTGGGTTTGATCCCTGGGCTGTAAAGATCCCCTGGAATAGGAAATGGCAACCCACTCCAGTATTCTTGCCTGGGAAATCCCATGGACAGAGGGGCCTGGAGCATCAAATACAACTGAGCACAGCACACACATACACTTCAAGAATATGAAATGTATAAAAATACAATAAAATTAAGGAAGTCAGACTGAATGATTTATACCTTTGAAAAACTGGAACTAAATGAATTATCTGGCTAAGCATTATGAATTCATTCTTCATTCAAATATTTTTAACAGATATTTTTCCTGGATGAACATCTTACCTCTACTCAGTCATTTCCTTCTCCAGGGGCTCTTCCTGACTCAGGGATTGAACCCAGGTCTCCTGCATTTCAGGCAGACTCTTTACTGTCTGAGCCATCAGTGAAGCCACTTAACCTCAAAAAAACAAACAAACAAACCAATTACTTACCATCATTTTCAGTATTATAACAATAGGGATAACAGAAAGTAAAAGCTCTTTAGCTTTTTGTAATTTATAATTTTTACCATGTCACTAAACTGTTTAGTTCAGGTGACTTTTACTGGTAGCAAGACTTTCTCAATGACGGAAGCAGATGTTGATTCACTTTCTGATACAAGCTCCTTCATCTGGTTATGATAACTCCAAAATGTTTCCCTGTCATTTTTGTTCCACAGAACAGATAGGTTCCATATGTTCTGCTCCACAGAACATATTCCTACACCCAACTTGAACTCTAAACCACATTTGTTGATAATGCAATCTTTCATAATAGTAGACAGTTCAAAGATTGTTCTTTATCTCCATAGAGCTGAAAAAATTCTTCCTTCATAATGTCATCATATTCAAATTGCTCATATACTAAAAAAAGAGTATGCTCATGTAAGACAATATAAATAAGTGTAAGTGTTCGTCCATCAGTCATGTCTGACTCTTTCAACCCCATGAACTGGAGCTCACCAGGCTCTTCTGCCTGTGGAATTCTCCAGGCAAGAAAGGCAAGAATACTGGAGTGGGTTGCCATTCCCTTCTCCAGAGGATCTTCCCAACCAAGGGATCAAAACCTGGTATTCTGCATTGCAGGCAGATTCTTTACCATCTGAGCCAGCAGGGAAGCTCAGACAATATATTTGCATTCATTAAGCTGTAATAAAAAAAAAAAAAAAAAACTTTGCTCGTATTATTTGTTATATGACTTGGTATTCCACCTCATAAGCTAATTCCTGAATATCCATAGACATTGTATCATAGGAAAGTGATACTTCAGCTATCTTCTATGCTATAGATTTGCCGGACAGTTCAGAGAAAATCTATTTAATGCAGGCCTTCACTAATGTCTCGACAGTTGTCTGTGATTTTTTTTTTACTATTTTGTAATCTAAAGTTCTTTACAAGATGCTCCACACACACTATGATATAGTGATGTCTGTTTCTTTGGGCTTTTCAAATCAATAGCTTTCCTTTGAAATAGTTTTTTTTTTTTTAATTTTGAATTTACTTCTTCATGTCTTTTTAAAATGTAAATACTGCTTATCTCACAATAGTTCCATTGTTTCAATGGCTAGTGTATCTCTGCAAATAACACACCAGTGTTTCATGTTTTGGTGTCAATTAAGGCTACAAAATTGAACTCAGCACATGACTCATACTTCCAAGTAAAATTAATATGAACTCTTTTGGTCTTCATGTATTTGAAATCACTTTCATATTCAGCATCTGGTTTATCATTAATAATACATTAAAAAATTTAGAACTCTTCAATGAGGCTTGTTTGGCATTTGCAAATTGGGGTTGAAATATTATAAATTATACTTTCTTAATGTAGTAAATAATGTGCATGCTTGCTCAGTTGTGTCCAACTCTTTGTAACCCCATGGATGGTAGCCCATGGATGGTAGCAGGATCCTCTGTTCATGAGATTTTCCAGGCAAGAATACTGGAGTGGGTTGCCATTTCCTCCTCCAGTGGATCTTCCTGACCCAGGGATTGAATAAGCATCTCCTGTGTCTCCTACATTGGCAGGCAGATTCTCTACCATTGAACCACGTGGGAAGCCCACAGTAAATAATGCTAAACTATACATAAAAAAAGAGTGATTGCTAAAATAGCAAGTTACAAGAATAAATAAATGTTTTTTTCTAAATAATTTTACATATCAAAGCTACAATTATAAAACTAACCTTGATGGTGTTAGTGTTGTAATGTGATATCACAGTGAATATCCAATTTGTCTTATTCCACCTGGGATGAACCCCATGAGTTCAAAATTACGCAGCCTGGTCTTTGTCCTATGCCGTGAAACCAGCCCACCAGTCAGGTGCTTGAATGTCAACACAATGACATTCTATGAATTTCTATGAAATTTTCCAAGCACTCTAAATTTCTCTATTATCACAGACTGATAAAAAAATAGTTTCCAAATCTGTTCTACAACTCTAGTTAGGGCCTATCTTTAGGCTGTGTGATTGAGGGAAAACTATTGAGGATATAGAAACAGATAGGACTGTTTTATTTCAGGTTTCTCTTAAGTTTCCTTATATGTTTCATAAATTTACCTCCCTAGGGTAAAGTAGAGGTCTCAATGCAGTTTTATTTTCCTAATAGTTCCATATATGTCTTCTACATAACTAATCTTTTATTTTGGTGCTGATTTATGTTTTATCATTTTTTTGTTTTATTCGCTGTGTAATTTGAGAAGCTGTATCAGGGCTACTAGGGCTTCCCTTGTGGCTCAGCTGGTAAAGAATCCGCCTGCAATGCAGGAGACCCGGGTTCAATCGCTGGGTTGGGAAGATCCCCTGGAGAAGGGAATAGCTATCCATTTCAGTATTCTGGTCTGGAGAATTCCATGGACTGTATAGTCGATGAAGTCGCAAAGAGTCAGACACGACTGAGAGACTTTCACTTTCAATATCAGGTGCTACTAGCAAAATGTCCTGTTAAACAAAAAGTATTTAGCATATTCTTTTTACTGTCCTCAGGGGTTAAAAAAAATCGTGAAACTTTGAGAAAGGATTTGATCTTTGGAAGGAGCCAAAATCACTTTAGAGGTGTCCCTGGCGGCTCAGCAATGTAGAATTTGCCTGCAATGCAGAAGATGCAGGAGACGCAGTTTCAATCCCTAGGTCAGGAAGATCCCCTGGTGGAGGAAATGGCAACCCACTCCAGTATTCTTGCCTGGAGAATTCCATGGACAGAGGAGCCTGGCAGGCTACAGCGGTCAACAGTCCATGGGGTTGCAAAGAGTCAGTCACAAAAGAGCAACTAACACTTTCACTTTGATTTTATAAATCCCACTATTTCTAAAAGGAGTTATTGTTACATTACTATTGATAGCAATATAGTGTTTTGCACAATTGCTATGTTTAATATTAATTCTGGCTTGCTCATCTCTCTTTAAATTTTCTTTAGAGTACCTATGTCTCAGATGGTAAAGCATCTGCTTACAATGCGGGAGACCTGGGTTCGACCCTGGGTCAGGAGCATCCCCCGGAGAAGGAAATGGCAACCCACTCCAGTACTCTTGCCTGGAAAATCCCATGGACAGAGGATCCTGGAAGGCAACAGTCCATGGGGTCGCAAAGTGTCGGACACAACTGAGTGACTTAACTTTCACTTTCTTTCACTTTAGCGAACCTTCCTATATTTTGGAAAATGATGTCTTAGTTATGGGTTTCTGGGTCAAACATCCAGGCCACCATGGAAATGAATAACTCAGAAGATTAATGTACTTTTCCACTCAAGAGTTCTTTTACAAAAATGAAAACAAATATTTTATTAATAGTTAAGCTTAGCATTAACTATTTTTGCACTCCCCCTCCATACACAAATATAAAGTACGATTCAGTGCTGTTCTTTCTAACATTTCATTGCTATTTCAACTTACGAATCACCATGGTGTTTAACTCTAGCCAAACTTATAATGTTAATTTTAATCTATCTGAATTTCTTCCTAATACTGTTCTGTAGCACACAGATGGGCCTGGATTCCTGGTGAATGGAGAAGTGTAACATGATAACCTGATAGAAGGAGCCCTGTATCTTCTTTAGGACATCTGGGTTTCTAGGCCCTGTGCTTTCTCTGTGTGTGCTGTGCTCAGTCACGTCTGACTCTCTGCAACCCCGTGGACTATAGCCCACCAGGCTCCTCTGTTCTTGGGATTTTCCCAGGCAAGAATACTGGAGTGAGTTGTCATTTCCTTCTCTAGGGATCTTCCCGACCCAGGGATCGAATCCCCGTCTCTTGCATTGGCAGGCAGATCCTCTACCACTAGCACCGCTTTTCTAACTCGCTTAACAACTTGATTATATCTGATTAATCTCCCTATACCCTTGGTTTCTTCAAATGAAATGTCCTCTCAAATTCTGATGTTCTGTGAATCAAGCAAGAGGACCTTCGAGGTCCTCTCCATTTCTAGTATTCAAAAATCCTGCTTTTGTTTTCATTTTCTGTGGAAAACTTCTCCCTCTGAAGAATAAATTCCCTTTTTCCTATCCATGTGCAAAAATCAGGCAGTTTAGCATAGAGTATCTTCATATGTATCTTTTTAAATAATGTGCTTTTATTCTTCATCTCATTACCTTTTCACATTTGTTTTTTGCATAAAATTTTCTTTAAGTGCCTATTCTCCCATTAGGCATTTGGTTTATACCAGTGACTGTCAATTGTAATCATACCTTAAAAATACATGGAGAATTTTCTGAAAAACTGGTGCCTTGGCCTTATTCAATGACCATTATTTGACTAGAGGTCAGAGCTGGACATGAGAATATTTAAGGCTGTATACTGCTGCTGCTAAGTCACTTCAGTCGTGTACGACTCTGTGCGACCCAGTAGACAGCAGCCCACCAGGCTCCCGCGTCCTGGGATTCTCCAGGCAAGAACACTGGAGTGGGTTGCCATTTCCTTCTCCAATGCATGAAAGTGAAAAGTGAAAGTGAAGTCACTCAGTCGTGTCCAACTCTTAGCGACCCCATGGACTGCAGCCTACCAGGCTCCTCGGTCCATGGGATTTTCCAGACAAGAGTACTGGAATGAGGTGCCACCACCTTCTCCGTTAAGGCTCTATAGGTGATTCTAATTTTAACCAAGACTGAAAACTGCACACTAAACATGTTGGTCTCCTTAGAAATCCATAGGCTTACTTATCACGTGCTTGCTAGATATATATTATTTTTCTAAAGGTCTTAGTTAAAAGTACAGAGTTTAAGCCATAGGTTCAAAAAACATGTTTAAAGAGAAATCAGACATTTGAAACATTTGAGCCATGGTATAGTCCCACAGAAGATATTAAGAAGAGATGGCAAGAATACACAGAAGAACTGTACAAAAAAGATCTTCAGGACCCAGATAATCACGATGGGAATACCAGACCACCTGATCTGCCTCTTGAGAAATTTGTATGCAGGTCAGGAAGCAACAGTTAGAACTGGACATGGAACAACAGACTGGTTCCAAATAGGAAAAGGAGTTCGTCAAAGCTGTATATTGTCACCCTGTTTATTTAACTTACATGCAGAGTACATCATGAGAAACGCTGGACTGCAAGAAACACAAGCTGGAATCAAGATTGCCGGGAGAAATATCAATAACCTCAGATATGCAGATGACACCACCCTTACGGCAGAAAGTGAAGAGGAACTCAAAAGCCTCTTGATGAAAGTGAAAGTGGAGAGTGAAAAAGTTGGCTTAAAGTTCAACATTCAGAAAACGAAGATCATGGCATCCGGTCCCACCACTTCATGGGAAATAGATGGGGAAACAGTGGAAACAGTGTCAGACTTTATTTTTTGGGGCTCCAAAATCACTGCAGAGGGTGATTGCAGCCATGAAATTAAAAGATGTTTACTCCTTGGAAGGAAAGTTATGACCAACCTAGAATGCATATTCAAAAGCAGAGACATTACTTTGCCAACAAAGGTTCGTCTAGTCAAGGCTATGGTTTTTCCTGTGGTCATGTATGGATTTGAGAGTTGGACTGTGAAGAAGGCTGAGCGCCGAAGAATTGATGCTTTTAAACTGTGGTGTTGGAGAAGACTCTTGAGAGTCCCTTGGACTGCAAGGAGATCCAACCAGTCCATTCTGAAGGAGATCAGCCCTGGGATTTCTTTGGAAGGAATGATGCTAAAGCTGAAACTCCAGTACTTTGGCCACCTCATGCAAAGAGTTGACTCATTGGAAAAGACTCTGATGCTGGGAGGGATTGGGGGCAGGAGGAGAAGGGGACGACAGAGGATGAGGTGGCTGGATGGCATCACTGACTTGATGGACGTGAGTCTGAGTGAACTCTAGGAGTTGGTGATGGACAGGGAGGCCTGGCGTGCTGCAATTCATGGGGTCACAAAGAGTTGGACACGACTGAGCGACTGATCTGATCTGATCTGATCTGATAGTCCCACAAAAAGCCACCATGATAAATATGTGAGTATTAAAGAAAGGAATTATCAAAATTGTCTTTGGATAAGTAGAAGTCATATGTTTACTGGGTATAGGATAGAATAACTCAAGGATTAGGAAAAACCAATCAGAAGTAAAAACCTAATGACAGAAAACAATCATGTTTATATCAGTGCTCTAAGGTCTTTTCAATTTTCTAAGCAGTTATTTCTTATAATGCTCAGGAAGCTCTTGATGATGGCAATCATTAAAATGCCATCTCTTTTTCTGACATATCTTAACATAAACATGTGCATATTATCAAATAAAAAGCAAGACTTTCTTTGATGGCATTCAGAGAAAGTACGATGCATCAATCTTTGACGTAATCTAAACCAAGGTATCACTTTTGAAGTGGCTATGGAAAACATGATAATTCTTAACAGCCTAAGTGGTTAAGAATCTGGTGGACAGAGAGTGAGATACTCAGGTCCTAAACTAAGCATGTCTCTTAGGATTAGAATCCTTAGTTGACCTGTTTCTTACTTTTTTTTTTTTCTTGTGAAATTAATGGTTTATTTTAGTCAGGAGATATGAAAGCATACACACACATTCTACGCTGGAAACAAAATCAAGCACAACAGCCGAATGACATAAAATTGCATGGTAGGAGTATGGAGCATACTACCTACCTATGATTTTGCATACTGTTTATTTAAGGAGTTTCCCTAGTGCTCAGCAGTGAAGAATCTGCCAGCAATGCGGGAAACACAAGAGACATGTGTTCAATCCCTGGGCCAGGAAGATCCACTGGAGGAGGAAATGGCAACCACTCCAGTATTCTTGCCGGGAAAATCCCGTGGACAGAGGAGCCTGGCAGGGGTCCATGGAATACCATACAGTCCATGGGGTTGCAAAGAGCTGGACATGAATGAGCACTTACTTAAGGAGCATATGAATGAAATGCCTCTGCTAAGTAACTTACTACCTCTGATGCTCAGGTCAGAGTCAAGGCCACATCCTTATGAATACTCATACACTTCTCTCCTTGAATATTGAGTCTTTCTGGTTACTTCTAGTTAAAAGATTTCTTTTTTTCTAGCTAAATCTTCATGGAATAAGAATGCAACAAAGCATTTTCTTTTAGAATGTTTCTGCTTTCCTCTTGGAAAAGAAGCTTGGGGTTCTGTTTCTTACTTTTAATTAACTTAAAGAGAAACTCAAGAATATAACTTTTCAATGCTTTGGCATCTTGTGAATTGCCTTTAAAACAAGATACTTTTTTTTTCCTTTTTAAAATAAGTTAAAAAATTCTTACCTATATACATATATATATATATATATATATATATATATATATATACACACACACACACACACACACATACATTTTCCTTTCAGCTAAAGATCTAAAGGGCCACTAACTATTCAGCCAGATGGCCTCTTCATGTTGGAAAATCTAGATATTCTTTGGAAAGTTTGGTTGGAGTGTCATTTGTCCTTCGAGGGAGCACCATTGTGGAAAACACGGCAGAGCTAAGTGAGCGTGACTATAAATTCAGATCAATATGTGACGGTGATAGAAAATGCAGAGCATACCTAATCCAGCTAACTATGCCCCTGACAAATGCAGTGTGAGCACTGTGTCATTGGTGCCTTTCCTTTCTTTATTTGCATTATCCATCAGGACAGCCCATGAGGGAATGCCTGGGAACCGTGGAGCTCTCTGTAATAAGCCCCAGCACTAATGAGGCATAACAAATTTAGCAAGTATCATGTATAATCTTGATCTTTCATTGACACTATTACCCATATAGATTACGCGTTGCCATTTGTTATCCGCCTAATGCAGATGAAACGGGAGGGTGGAGCTGAGTTACTCCTTCCGTAGTTAAAACAATTTTTAACGAATTGTCATCCTGCGAGACAAAAACTCAATAGTTCTGGCCTCTGTTTTTGCTGCTGCTGCCTCTCAGCAGGGCTGGCTGGCTGTTTTTGCAGAAGGTCAGCCAGATTTTGTCTTTCTCACAGTTTCGGTTTCCTCCTGGGAGTGAGGGTCTAATATATTTCTGTAACACACCGACTGAACCCAAGATAAACAAGTGCCCAGAGAAACATGGCCTTAGTATATGCCTCTCTTTAGCTCAACAATGTAGAAATCAGATGTCTGCAGTGATCCTTGTCTGTAGGAATTGTTGAGCCAGAGCCAAAAGGAGGAAGTTGTGATGAGGCCATGTGTCAAAGATGAGACTTTGGAGTTAAAACTAATAATAATAATTTATAAAGAATCTCTGAATATTATGATTTCACAGAACTTTAAAAAAAAAACCTTGATTCATTGTCCCTCAAATGACCCCCTGGGATGAACCAAAAGTTAGCTCCATTTTACAGATGAATGCGTTTTCTAAACAGAGAAGTCTTTGTAGGAAAAGAAGGGAAATTTTGTACACTGTGATGTTTAGCTCTGAAACTTTATGTGAAAGGGGAAATAATCATAAGTATCTCTTCCAATGAATTACGCTTGAAAACATTTTAAGGCAGTAGTCCCCAGCCTTTTTGGCACGAGGGACTGGTTTCGTGGAAGACAATTTTTCCACAGATGGTGGTGGGGGGTTGCTTTTTGGATGAATCAAGTGCATTACATTTATTGTATAATTTATTTCCATTATTTCTATTATTATTACATCAGCTCCACCTCATATCATGGGCATTAGATCCCAGAGGTTGAGGACTCCTACTTTAAGGGGTCATGAAAAGGTACAAGTTCCCTTCTTTTTCTTTCTTTTTAAAATTCTTATTAAAGTCTCTGGAATGAATTTTACATTTCTCTCCACTAAGTTCTCAGCAAAAAGAAATCTGCACTGGCTAATGTGTTTTATCTGTATTCACACTCAGGACACAATTATAGCCCATATCTTCAGTCCTTCCAAATTCTAAACTTTTAAAATCAAAAAAGGAAAATAGATATTTTAGTTCATCACAAATGAGTCTTACCTGATAATATTAAATTAAGGAAACTAAAAGGGGTTAAACTAGGAAAGATACCAAAGGGAAGAAATGGAGAGTAGCAGTCACATTACAATTATACAGTCACATTATAATTAAATACTTATGAAGTTTCCCTTAATGGGCAGTGGCCATATGCCCAGAAGCCTTGTTACCTTCCACCTATCAAGTACTGAACTGGTCCAATGAAATTTATTATTCAAGAGTCCCAGGTGTTTAGGGCTGGGTAGGAGGAAGAAAAGACAGGGCAGAAGTTTGTAGACATACTGTCACCTACTTCCCAGTTTTACCTGGTACCAGTTGATGCTTTTGAACCATGGTGCTGGATAAGACTCTTGAGAGTCCCTTGGATAGCAAGGAGATCAAACCAGCCAATCCTAAAGGAAATCAACCCTCAATATTCACTCGAAGGACTGGTGCTGAAGCTCCAATACTTTGGCCGCCTGATGTGAAGAGCCATTTCACTGGAAAAGACTCTGATGCAGAAAGATTTAGGGCAGGAGGAGGAGAAAGGGGCAACAGAGGATAAGATGGTTGGACGGCATCACTGACTCAATGAACATGAGTTTGAGCAAACTCAGGGAGACAGTGAAAGACAGGGAAGCCTGGCGTGCTGCAGTTCATGGGGTCTCAGGGAGTCGAATACAACTTGGTGACTCAACAACAAAAAGTTCTAGGTTCACAGGATAAAATTTTCACTTTCATTGTGTTTCTGGGTATGCATAATATCTATATATTTCTTTCCTTCTTAGTACACTCGATGCTACTTTATCACTTATGTCTTACTTATAGCCTCTATATTTATTTACACTTATAAAAATTTGTGTGCAGTGGCACTTGGAATTGCAAGCCTGATGTTATTCTGGCCTAATGGTAGAGAGAAATAGCAAAGTATGTTGAAAAATAGTATTCATTAATGGTCTTTATTTTGAGATTAAGTTAATTTTAACTTGCTATGATACTGTAATGCAAATTTTCAATGATTTTAATGATCTTTAAGATAAGGCAATTTGTCAAGGACAGCTTCATATAGTATATAAAGTCAACTGGAGTGTGATGCTGAAAGGTGCTCTCAAGTTTCAGCGTTAGATGTTTAGGATAGTTTGAGTGTAAGCTTAAACTTGTTCTTAAATGGTATCAAGTTTAGTTTTAGTACAAAACATAAATAAAGGAAGAAAACTTCAATACTGTCTTTAGTGTTTTGAAATAAGTTGGCTGGCTGGAATTACTTCTTTATTAAGCTGTGTTTAATATACAATATTATATTAGTTTCAGGTGTACAATGTTATGATTTGATATTTTTATACATTATGAAATAATCGCCACAATAACTCCATACAGTCTGTCACTGTAGAAAGTTATTTTAGTATTACTGACTTATATTCCTTATGTGTACATTACAGCTCCATGACTTATTTAATAGGTGGGATATTTGTGCCCCTTAATCTCCATTATGTATTTTATCCACTCCCCCGCCCTCCCTCCCCTTTGGCAGCCACCAGTTTGTTTTCTGTAACTGTGACTCTGTTTCTGTTTTATGTTGTTTGCTTGCTTTGTTTCTTAGATTTCACGTATGGGTGAAATGATATGGTATCTGTCTTTTAATATATTGAATAAAGGGTTGATATCCAAAATACATAAAGAAGTCAGATAACTCAAAATTTTTTAAAAATAAAATAGTCAGAGGACCTGAATAGACACTTTTCCAGAGAAGACACACAGATGGCCAACAGGCACATGAAAACGTGCTCAACATCACTAATTATCAGAGAAATGAAAACCAAGACTACAGTGATAAACTTGCACCTTTTATGACTGAGTAATATTCCATTGTATATATGTACCACATTTTCTTCATCCATTATATATATATATATATAATATATGTATATTGTATTACTTAGTCATAATAAATAATGAAATTTTGCCATTTGAGACAACACAGATAGACCCTGAGGGCTTCCCTTGTAGCTCAGCTGGTAAAGAATCTGCCTGCAATGCAGGGGACCCTGGTTTGACTCCTGGGTCAGGAAGATCCCCTGGATAAGGGATAGGCTCCATAATCTTTGGTTTCCCTGGTAGCTCAGAAAGTAAAGAATTTGCCTGAAATGCAGGAGACCTGGGTTCGATCCCTGGGTTGGGAAGATTCCCTGGAGGAGGGCATGGCAACCCACTCCAGTATTCTTGCCTGTAGAATCCCATGTATAGAGGAACCTGGCAGGTTACAGTCCATGGGGTCGCAAACAGTCAGACACAACTGAAGAGACTAAGCATGGCACAGCACAGATGCACCTCGAACATATCATACTAAGAGTAATAAGTCAGAGAAAGACAAATAATGTACAAATGGAATTACTTTTGCGGAAACAAAGATTCAAGTGGTATGTAATTGCAGCTGCCTCCCAAGAAATAGCACCCACAGGTGCAAGACTCAGTATCCTTCACTCAATAAACTGGAAGTAAATGTTGATGCCTACTATATGCAAAGGTCTGGAAGTGGGTATAGTGAATTCAGAGAGTAAGATGAGTTGTATTAGCGTCTAATGACAGAGGCTGGCATGGGTAGTTATTTTAAAAGTAAGTTTGAGAAAATAATGTGAGTGTTAGCTAAAAAAACAAAACAAAACAACTCACACTCTGTTTTTCTTTTTCCTGGACTGTAGTATTTTATGTGACCGTGGTAGTTTGTTAAGAAGCACTTCTGCACATGTGTATATTTCTAGGGACAAAGCAGACTAACTTAAAAGAGTAAACAAACATAAGCACAAATTTCAAAAGTCTCAAGCATTTAAGGCTAACCTTTGTTTAAGGTTTATCATCTAATTCCTATTTGCTTTTATGTGTCTATTAAGTGCTGTTCCATTGAATATTTTATCACTGAGACATGTTGGATAGAATAATTTGCCTGCTAGCTAAGAATAGACAAATTGGAAGATCTAATTGTTTGCTTTTGTATTAACAAAACATTTTTGCCTTTTGACTGAGAAATATGCTTACTCCACTAATTTGATCATGATATAAGCTTTTAGTTTCAATATTTTTATATTTATGTATACTTATTTAGGATTTAAGAAAGGAAATTAACCAAAACTCAGCTAAAGTTGTTTCGATAAGCAAAAATTCTTTTAGAATTTCATACATCAAATGTTTATCAAAATTCTATTGTCTTAATTAGAATCAATAACTTTCCACATTTTTATGAATGAATGTAACTTTTTATGGAACAAAAAGCCATAGGAATTGAAATATAGCAGCCTGCTCTAATTGGAGTTACTAATTCTTTCTAAATGGAAGTATTATTTTTTTTAAAAATGGTCTACCTTCTGAAAAAAAAAATCTCTTAAAGATGTATGGCTAATGTATTCTTATTTGGAACAAATTAAACAGAAGTAACACTAAAAATTATTTCAGTCAATCAAATCAGTTGCTCAGTCATTTCTGACTTTTTGCGATCCCATAGACTGCAGCACTCCAGGCCTTCCTGTCCATCACCAACTCCCGGAGTCTACTCAAACTCATCTCCATTGAGTTGGTGATGCCATCCAATCATCTCATCCTCTGTCATCCCCTTCTCCTCTCTCCTTCAGTCTTTTCCAGTGTCAGGGTCTTTTCAAATGAGTCAGTTCTTCACATCAGGTGGCCCAAGTATTGGAGTTTCAGCATCAGTCCTTCCAATGAATATTCAGAACTGGTTTCCTTTAGAATGGACTAGTTAGATTTCCTTGCTGTTCAAGAGACTCTCAAGAGTCTTCTCCAACACCATGGTTCAAAAGCATCAATTCTTCGGCACTCAGCTTTCTTTATAGTCCAACTCTAACATCTATACATGACTACTGGAAAAACCATAGATTTGACTGGATGGATCCTTGTTGGCAAAGTAATGACTCTGCTTTTCAATAAGCTGTCTAGGTTGGTCATAACTTTTCTTCCAAGGAGTAAGCATTTATAATTTCATGGCTGCAGTCACCATCTGCAGTGATTCTGGAGCCCCCCAAAATAAAATCTCTCACTGTTTCCATTGTTTCCCCATCTATTTGCCAGAAAGTGATAGGACCAGATCTTAGTGTTTTGAATGTTGAGTTTTAAGCCAACTTTTTCACTCTCCTTTTTCACTTTCATTAAGAGACTCTTTAGTTCTTCTTCACTTTCTGCCATAAGGATGGTGTCATCTGCATATCTGAGGTTATTCATATTTCTCCTGGAAGTTTTGATTCCAGCTTGTGCTTCATCAAGTCCAGCATTTTGCATGATGTACTCTGCATATAAGTTAAATAAGCAGGGTGATAATATACAGCCTTGATGTACTCCTTTCCTTATTTGGAACCAGTCTGTTGTTCCATGTCCAGTTCTAACTGTTGCTTCCTGACCTGCATACAGATTTCTCAGGAGGCAGGTCAGGTGGTCTGGTATTCCCATCTCTTTCAGAATTTTCCAGTTTGTGGTGATCCACACAGTCAAAGGCTTTGGCATAGTCAATAAAACAGAAATAGATGTTTTTCTGGAACTCTCTTGCTTTTTCCATGATCCAGCGGATGTTGGCAATTTGATCTCTGGTTCCTCTGCCTTTTCTAAAACCAGCTTGAACATCTGGAAGTTCACGGTTCACGTGTTGCTGAAGCCTGGCTTGGAGAATTTTGAGAATTACTTTACTAGCGTGTGAGATGAGTGCAATTGTGTGGTAATTTGAGCATTCTTTGGCATTGCCTTTCTTTGGGATTGGAATGAAAACTGACCTTTTCCATTCCTGTGGCCATTGCTGAGTTTTCCAAATTTGCTGGCATATTGAGTGCAGCACTTTCACTGCATCATCTTCTAGGATTTGAAATAGCCTAACTGGAATTCCATTACCTCCACTAGCTTTGTTCGTAGTGATGCTTCCTAAGGCCCACTGACTTTTCATTCCAGGATGTCTGGCTCTAGGTGAGTGATCACACCATCATGATTATCTGGGTCATGAATATCTTTTTTGTATAGTTCCAATGTGTAACAGGCAATTCTCAGGTTTTAAAGATGGAAAAGCATCTCACTTGACATCAGAAATATTGGAATCGAGGAGATTCTCTAAGTAATTCTGTGATTTGAAATGGCCCTATAGCTGGCCTAATAGTCTGTTAGATTCAGTATTGGTTAGAAATTACTTCAGACAATTCTAAATGCATTGCAAAAATCTGTCTCCCTTGTAGTCATTCTTTACAGTTAGTTTTGTGCCTTCAGAAAGCAGTTTAAACTTTTCAGGATTTTCTCATGAAATTCTGATTCAAAACCCACACAGATCCCTATAGGAAAATGTAAAGTGATCCATAATACCTCAGTAGAACAAGCAAGTTAAGAAATGATCTTAAAAATATATCGATGAAATAAATGTACTTGAAAATGCAGAGCGTAAAGAACACAGTTATAAGACTCTTAAGTAATATGCTTTACCTGTCTGTTCCTGTTTCCTCATCTACAAAATGGAAATAACAGTGGTACTTACCTCATTAAGTTATTGTTCACAATAGAGTTTATGCATGTAAAGTCTACAACAATTGTCTTTATCTACAAACTGGACATATCTCCAATGCAGATATGATGAAAAGTGTGTATATTTCTAATTGATCTTAACTGCTTGTTCATAGTAGGGTCCATAATGTCTTTCCAGGATAATTTAGAAGAACTAAGATAACTCTCTGGAGCTGCCAAATTCCCACCATAGTGGTCCCATTAACTGAGTGTGAGGGATTTATGCCTTCAGTACTCTATTTCTCATTGTCTGAGAAGAGCAATGACTTCTGATTACTCTGCTCTTGCCTGAACCCTGTGTGAGATGGGAAACATTTGTTGTTGTTTAGTCACTAAGTCATGTCTAACTCTTTTGTGACCCTATAGACTATAGGGTCTATAGTCTTTGCAACTTATGGACTGTAGCCTGCCAGCCTCTGTCCATGAGATTTCCCCTGCAAGAATACTGGAATGGGTTGCCATTTTCTACTCCAAGGAATCTTCCTGACCCAGGGATCGAACCCGTGTCTCCTGCATTGGCAGGTGTGTTCTTTACCACTGAGCCACCTGGGAAGCATTAACAGGTTGATAAATTGGCTCTTTAGAACAACACCCCCCATCCTTCAATTTTCTGCTGTTTCCAACATAAATATCTGTGTGCATATATATATATGTAGCGGGGGAGGGGGGCGGGGGGAACGGCTTCCCTGGTGGCTCAGCTATACAGAATCCACCTTCAGTGCCATAACAGCAGGAGATGCGGGTTCGATTTCTGGGTCGGGAGGATCCTCTGGAGGAGGGCGTGGCAACGCTCTCCAGTATTCTTGCCTGGAGAATTCCATGGACAGAGGGCCTGGCGGGCTACAGTCCATAAGTTGCAAAGAGTCGAACACGATTGAAGCTACTCAGCACGCATGCACCCATATGTGTGTGTGTGATTTGCTGTCAGTCATTACAGGACTTCTGAACCTCTCCATGTGAAGTTTGTGATGTCCTTGTCTTCAGCTCATGCACATTAACTAGGCACAAGAGACTCCAGACTGTAATTATGCAATGGTTTCTTCATGTTCCATTAACACCAAGCAGTACATGTTTATATTTAAACAATACATAATTAAAATAAACACCAAGCACCATTACAAGTCAAAAGAATACAAAAAGTCAAGTACATCTGGAGGTCGAGAGTTTCCATGGATCATTTTATCCCTTTACTGGGACCAATTCAATTTAGTATAAACACCTTTGAAAACGTAACTTCTTTATTGTATTTTAACCAGCAGCAAAGGTCAAAATTCCTGCCAGGGTGGGAGTGGGATGGAGAATGATATTAAAGCAAACAGGGACTTCCCTGGCTGTCCAGTGGTTATGACTCCTCACAATTACTGTAGAGGGTGCGGGTTCTTTCACTGGTCAGGGAACTAAGATCCCATAAGCCACACAGCATGGCCAAATAAAAAAAGGAAAAAATAAAATAAAAATAAAATAGCATGGAAGCATATACACTACAGTATGTAAAATGGATAGCCAATGGAAATTTGCTACGTGACTCAGGGTTCTCACACTGGGGTTCTGCAACAACCTAGAGGAGAGAGAAAGGGTGGGTGGTGGGAGGGAGGTTCAAGGGAGAGGGGACATATGTACAGTTCAGTTCAGTCGCTCAGTCGTGTCCGACTCTTTGTGACCCCATGAATTGCAGCACGCCAGGCCTCCCTGTCCATCACCAACTCCCAGAGTTCACTCAGACTCACGTCCATCGAGTCAGTGATGCCATCCAGCCATCTCATCCTCTGTCGTCCCCTTCTCCTCCTGCCCCCAATCCATCCCAGCATCAGGGTCTTTTCCAGTGAGTCAACTCTTTGCATGAGGTGGCCAAAGTACTGGAGTTTCAGCTTTAGCATCATTCCTTCCAAAGAAATCCCAGGGCTGATCTCCTTCAGAATGGACTTGTTGGATCTCCTTGCACACCTATGGCTAATTCATGTTGATGTATGGCAGAAGTCAAACCAATATTGTAAAGCAATTATCCTTCAATTGAAAATAAATTTAAAAAATCTAAAAAAAAATTTTTTTAAGTTTCCACCATATTGTTTAAAAAATAAACAAAAGTACTTCTGGAAAATACCATGGACATATTTGATTTAAATCCTCATGATATGTGTGTGGTTGTTGAAAAGACTCCATTTTATAAAGTCATTGTTGTATCAGGTTTTGAATGGAAAGATATTATTCATGAAAATATATTCATAGCAAAGAAACAGCTGTGTGTCCTCAGCGTAAGAATCACTCTGAGGTCTTATATGCCTCAGTGCAGCTCTGTCTGGGTCTGGCCAGTCTCTCATTCTCTCCCTGGCTGCAGCCACTCATGAGCAAACACTTCTGCAGGGCCATTAGACTCACTTGGGTGTTTTTGCTCCATAGTGACTCTGACTCAGCCAGACCTTCTAGATTCCTGGCCTTGGTTCATTTGACCTTGAGAACCTACTTGCTGAAATTCCTTTCTTGAGTGACTCTCTGGCTTCTAGACCCTCAACTTGCCCCAACTCTCCCCCCGTGGCAAAGTCCCTGACATCCAGTCAGGTTTCCAGGCCTTGACCTCTGTTTAATTAACAGCCTGTATGGCTCTGCCTTAAACTCCTTCTTGACTCCATCAGATTTCTCCAAAGATGTTTAAATCTAGTGTTCAAGTTGGAAAGTGTGTAGTCACTCAGTTGTCTGACTCTGTGACACCATGGACTGTAGCCTGCCAGGCTCCTCTGTCCATGGTATTTCCCAGGCAATAATACTGGAGTGGGTTGTCATTCCCTTCTCCAGGGGATCTTCCTGATCCAGGGATCAAACCCTGGTGTCCTGCATTGCAGGTGGATTCTTTACCAGTGAGCCATCTGGAAAGCCCAAATTGGAAAGAACAGGTCAAAACACATTGATGCAAGTGATTGGTGTCAGTGGATGGCCAGCTGGTCAGGGACCAGGCACCTTCCAGGATGTCTTTGCCTGAGGTTCCAGGGGGGCCAGAAAACATGTGTCACTTATCATGTGAAGTCACACATCTATGCTCATTTATATCTATTGTTGTTTAGTCACTAAGTCATGTCATGTCTGACTCTTGTGACCCCATGGACTATAGTCTGCTAGGCTCCTCTGTCCATGTGATTTCCCAGGCAAGAACACTGGACTGGATTGCCATTTCCTTCCATAGAGAATCTTCATGACCCAGGGATTGAACCCACATCTCCTGTATTGGCAGGTGGTTCTTTACCACTGAGCCACCAGGGAAACTCCATTTATATCTGTAGTTCTGCCTTTTTCTCATTCTTTGTTGCTTTTCTTTCTCTGTTTTTTTTTTTTTTCCTCATTTTGGTTAATTACTTGTTTATCTCTCCTATCAGTCTTTTCAAATAACCTGTTTTAGTTTTCACTTTGCTGTTTTTTTCTAAATGATTAATTTTGTTATTGATTAATTTTATTTTCCTATACCTCTTCATTATTTAGCAACAAAGAACACAGACTTTGCAGCCAGACTGCTCAGGTCATAACCCTGGCTCAACTGAATAATAGGTTGTAAACCTTGGATGAATTATTTGGTCCCTCATAATTCTGTTGCATCACCTAAAAAATTGGAACAATGACAAAATTACCTCACTCATTTTGTGTTTACACTCATCACTCCTTTAGAGTGAAGGTAATTACTAGGCCCACCATCTGAATCCGTTATTTGATGTTATCATAAAAGCATATATATTACTTTATCACAGATCTGTTTTATAGATATGTCAATAATCATAATTCAACATCATTGTTATTTATATGACTTTATAATGTATGCATGTATAACAGTTATTTCGAGAGAGGCTTCAGCAGTCTGTCTGAGAGTTCAATGATAAACCAAGGTTAGAAGTACTGCCTTCCAGAATGGCAGAGAAGGAGGTTGGGAGGAACGCAGACCCTTGAATTAGCCCATAGTGCCCCTCAGTCACACTCTCTTCTCTGCAGTGTTACATGAGACAAATGTTTACCCCTTTTGGGACCCCTGTATTTTGGAGTATAGCATTAAAGCCTGTGTTGGAACTAACACTCTGAATCTAAAAGTTTACCAGCATGCAAATATCTTATTTTCCCTGAGAATGAATGCTGTTTGGACTGAATGTATTATTCTCAAGTTACATTCCTTCTTCCCCACCAGTGAGTTTGCAGACATTATTCTACCACCTTCTAACATGCAGTATTTCAGATGAGAAGTACAATGCCAGTCTAATACTTCTTCTCTTTTGCAAGATATCTTTAGTTTGTCTAGAAGTTTGTTAATGATTTTCCTTTAGTGTCGGAATTCTAAAAATTTTACAGTTGAATGCAGTTTCTTAACAATCCCTTCTGAAAAACAAAGAGCTTTTCTGCAAATATATGTTTTATCTGCTTTAAATTTCTTTTATCATTTTTAATCATCATTCTGTTTCTTTCCTTTTTAGAGTTTAACCATTTTCATATTAGATTTCCTGAATCTATTTACCTTAGTTTTTTTCTCTAATGATTTTTAACTCTTTCTACATTTACTCTGTAGTTGAGACAGATTTTGCATCTTTTAAAGTCTCAAAACTGACCATTGTCTATTTCAATTTACAAACCTCCTAAGCTTAAATAATCATATTATCTTTTTCTTTGGGAACTCCTCTTTTTTTTTCTGTGCTTAATATATTGAAGTAAAAGATGAAAAACATGCATGATAGGTGACACATTTCAGCAGAAAGATACAAACTGTATAAAATCGACAAAAATGATAGAAACGAAAACATGGTATTAGAGATGAAATATTTCCTCTATAAGTAGGACAGAAGACTGGACACAAAGAGAAAAAAGCAGTGAACTGAAATTTAGATTAAATGATATTATGTAAATTGAAATAAAGTGAGGAAAAAATTTGAAAAGGAAAATAAACTGGGGCATCCAAGATCTGTGAAAAAGTATAAAGTAGTTTAATAGGCATCTAATTGGAGTACTGATATAGAAGAGTCAATGATGCATAAAAAACAGGTGAAGAGATAATGGCCCAAATTTCCCAAATTAATGAAAGACAATGAATCACAGATCCAAGAATCCTGGAGAACTGAAAGAAGGAAAAATGCAAGGGAAAATACACACATACATATTCCAATCAAAATGATGCACCCAACACGGGAGCCCCGTAATACGTAAGACAAATGTTAACAAGTATGAAAGGAGAAATTAACAATAACACAATAATAGTGGGAGACTTTAATACCCCACTCACACCTATGGATAGATCAACTAAACAGAAAGTTAACAAGGAAACACAAACTTTAAACGATACAATAGACCAGTTAGACCTAATTGATATCTATAGGACATTTCATCCCAAAACAATGAATTTCACCTTTTTCTCAAATGTACATGGAACCTTCTCCAGGATAGATCACATCCTGGGCCATAAATCTAGCCTTGGTAAATTCAAAAAAATAGAAATCATTCCAAGCATCTTTTCTGACAACAATGCAGTAAGATTAGATCTCAATTACAGGAGAAAAACTATTAAAAATTCCAACATATGGAGGCTGAACAACACGCTGCTGAATAACCAACAAATCACAGAAGAAATCAAAAAAGAAATCAAAATTTGCATAGAAACAAATGAAAATGAAAACACAACAACCCAAAACCTGTGGGACACGGTAAAAGCAGTCCTAAGGGGAAAGTTCATAGCAATACAGGCATACCTAAAGAAACAAGAAAAAAGTCAAATAAATAACCTAACTCTACACCTAAAGCAACTAGAAAAGGAAGAAATGAAGAACCCCAGGGTTAGTAGAAGGAAAGAAATCTTAAAAATTAGAGCAGAAATAAATGCAAAAGAAACAAAAGAGACCATAGCAAAAATCAACAAAGCCAAAAGCTGGTTCTTTGAAAGGATAAATAAAATTGACAAACCATTAGCCAGACTCATCAAGAAACAAAGGAAGAAAAATCAAATCAATAAAATTAGAAATGAAAATGGAGAGATCACAACAGACAACACAGAAATACAAAGGATCATAAGAGACTACTATCAATAATTATATGCCAATAAAATGGACAACGTGGAAGAAGTGGACAAATTCTTAGAAAAGTACAACTTTCCAAACCTGGACCAGGAAGAAATAGAAAATCTTAACAGACCCATCACAAGCACGGAAATTGAAACTGTAATAAAAAATCTTCCAGCAAACAAAAGCCCAGGTCCTCACGGCTTCACAGCTGAATTCTACCAAAAATTTAGAGAAGAGCTAACACCTATCCTGCTCAACTTTTCCAGAAAATTGCAGAGGAAGGTAAACTTCCAAACTCATTTTATGAGGCCACCATCACCCTAATACCAAAACCTGACAAAGATCCCACAAAAAAAGAAAACTATAGGCCAATATCACTGATGAACATAGATGCAAAAATCCTTAACAAAATTCTAGCAATCAGAATCCAACAACACATTAAAAAGATCATACACCATGACCAAGTGGGCTTTATCCCAGGGATGCAAGGATTCTTCAATATCCGCAAATCAATCAATGTAATACACCACATTAACAAATTGAAAAATAAAAACCATATGATTATCTCAATAGATGCAGAGAAAGCCTTTGACAAAATTCAACATCCATTTATGATAAGAACTCTCCAGAAAGCAGGAATAGAAGGGACATACCTCAATATAATAAAAGCTATATATGACAAACCCACAGCAAACATTATCTGCCGGGGACCAGCCCCAGCTGATCCAGGGTATTCGAAGGAGAGACGGCGTAGGCGAAGATCAGGAAACAATTGCTTAATTAAATGTTAATTAAGGATATAAAGAGTAATAGAATGAGGATAGCTCAGTAAAATTCAGTGAAGAAAAGAAGCTGAAATAAGGATAGCTCAGTGAGGAAATTCAGTGGAGAAAAGAGGCTGAATAATTCAGCCAGAAGGTAAGAGAAAGAACGACATGGGGAGACCAAGTTTCGGTGAACAAGGCCCGCACTTTATTTTCCAAAGTAGTTTTTATACCTTAAGTTATGCATAGAGGATAATGGGGGAAGGGGTAGAGTCTTGAAGCAAGCCAGGCTTTCTTCCTGCAAGCTTATCATATGCAAAAGCTTAGGTGATTTGCATCATCTTCTGGCCTGGAGGCCTGTTAACATTTTAAGACCTTTTTTTCAGAAAACTTATTTTTTTCTCTAAAGGTGATTGGTCAGGAGCCACCCTCCAAAAGCGTTAGATAAAGTTGCATTCCTACAGAGCAAAGGTGTGGTGGGCTATAACAAGAAAAAGAATTAACTCAAGGGTCCCAGTTACAAACATTAAAGCTACTACTTACACCAATTATATTAATCAATACACTGCCAGGGACACAGCAGGTAAGGGATATGGAAACTTAGCAGCAAACATTGGCCCAAGAAGTGAAAATCCCTTCACCAATACAATTTCTAATCAATCTTTTAACTACTCAAAAGAATCTGTGTTTAGACAGTTTAGAACATCTCCTGCCTCTCACAGTTGGGAGGCTCTGAACAATCACATGTGGCCGGAAAAACCTATTCAGGCAGGCTAGAGGATTTCCAAAGGAGTTTGTAGGTTAAACACTGTCACACCCAGGAATTATTAACTGGAGCTGTAAGCTAACTCTTTTCTCAGAGAGGTAGTGGGGGACAGCCCCCCGTAAAGTCAGAGGTGTAGGTGAAAGCACAAAGCAGAAAGTAGGCAGACTCTGGTTTTGGGGGTATATGCTCGAGAATTTCCAGGGGGATTCCTGAGGCTCGATCCCGCCTTTGCGTGTGCTGAGCCTCCTTCCTCATGACCTTTGTCATGGGCGGAGTTCCTCACTGGCTCCCAGCAGTGATAGAATTCCAGTTGAGCTATTCCAGATCCTGAAAGATGATGCTGTGGAAAGTGCTGCACTCAATATGCAGTATGCACTCAATATGCAATATGCTGGCTCCCGGCAATTATCCTCAATGGTGAAAAATTGAAAGCATTTCCTCTAAAGTCAGGAACAAGACAAGGGTGCCCACTTTCACCATTACTATTCAACATAGTTTTGGAAGTTTTGGCCACAGCAATCAGAGCAGAAAAAGAAATAAAAGGAATACAAAGTGGAAAAGAAGAAGTAAAACTCTCACTATTTGCAGATGACATGATCCTCTACATAGAAAACCCTAAAGACGGTACCAGAAAATTACTAGAACTAATCAATGATTATAGTAAAGTTGCAGGATATAAAATCAACACACAGAAATCCCTTGCATTCCTATACATTAATAATGAGAAAACAGAAAGAGAAATTAAGGAAACAATTCCATTCACCATTGCAATCGAAAGAATAAAATACTTAGGAATATATCTACCTAAAGAAACTAAAGACCTATATATAGAAAACTATAAAACACTGGTGAAAGAAATCAAAGAGGACACTAATAGATGGAGAAATATACCATGTTCATGGATTGGAAGAATCAATATAGTGAAAATGTGTATACTACCCAAAGCAATTTATAGATTCAATGCAATCCCTATCAAGCTACCAACGGTATTCTTCACAGAGCTAGAACAAATAATTTCACAATTTGTATGGAAATACAAAAAACCTCGAATAGCCAAAGCGATCTTGAGAAAGAAGAATGGAACTGGAAGAATCAACCTACCTGACTCCAGGCTCTACTACAAAGCCACAGTTATCAAGACAGTATGGTACTGGCACAAAGACAGAAATATAGATCAATGGAACAAAATAGAAAGCCCAGAGATAAATCCATGCACATATGGACACCTTATCTTTGACAAAGGAGGCAAGAATATACAATGGATTAAAGATGATCTCTTTAACAAGTGGTGCTGGGAAATCTGGTCAACCACTTGTAAAAGAATGAAACTAGACCACTTTCTAACACCATACACAAAAATAAACTCAAAATGGATTAAAGATCTAAATGTAAGACCAGAAACTATAAAACTCCTAGAGGAGAACATAGGCAAAACACTCTCTGACATACATCACAGCAGGATCCTCTATGACCACCTCCCAGAATATTGGAAATAAAAGCAAAAATAAACAAATGGGACCTAATTAAACTTAAAAGCTTCTGCACAACAAAGGAAACTATTAGCAAGGTGAAAAGGCAGCCTTCAGAATGGGAGAGAATAATAGCAAATGAAGCAACTGACAAACAACTAATCTCAAAAATATACAAGCAACTCCTACAGCTCAACTCCAGAAAAATAAATGACCCAATCAAAAAATGGGCCAAAGAACTAAATAGACATTTCTCCAAAGAAGACATACAGAGGGCTAACAAACACATGAAAAGATGCTCAACATCACTCATTATCAGAGAAATGCAAATCAAAACCACTATGAGGTACCATTTCACGCCAGTCAGAATGGCTGCGATCCAAAAGTCTACAAGCAATAAATGCTGGAGAGGGTGTGGAGAAAAGGGAACCCTCTTACACTGTTGGTGGGAATGCAAACTAGTACAGCCACTATGGAGAACAGTGTGGAGACTCCTTAAAAGACTGGAAATAGAACTGCCTTATGATCCAGCAATCCCACTGCTGGGCATACACACTGAGGAAACCAGAAGGGAAAGAGACACGTGTACCCCAATGTTCATCGCAGCACTGTTTATAATAGCCAGGACATGGAAGCAACCTAGATGTCCATCAGCAGATGAATGGATAAGCAAGCTGTGGTACATATACACAATGGAGTATTACTCAGCCATTAAAAAGAATACATTTGAATCAGTTCTAATGAGGTGGATGAAACTGGAGCCTATTATACAGAGTGAAGTAAGCCAGAAAGAAAAACACCAATGCAGTATACTAACGCATATATATGGAATTAAGAAAGATGGTAACAATAACCCAGTGTACGAGACAGCAGAAGAGACACTGATGTATAGAACAGTCTTATGGACTCTGTGGGAGAGGGAGAGGGTGGGAAGATTTGGGAGAATGGCATTGAAACATGTATAACATCATGTATGAAACTAGTTGCCAGTCCAGGTTCGATGCACGATACTGGATGCTTGGGGCTGGTGCACTGGGATGACCCAGAGGGATGGTATGGGGAGGGAGGAGGGTTCAGGATGGGGAACATATGTATACCTGTGACGGATTCATTTTGATATTTGGCAAAACTAATACAATATTGTAAAGTTTAAAAATAAAATAAAATTAAAAAAATTTAAAGACAAGGAAACTCTTGAAGACAACAAATGAAAAGAAGTGTTACTTTGAGGGAAACAATCATAAATTGCAATTGAATTTACTTGGAAAGACATCAAAGTGAGAAGACAGTTGAATGAGTGCTCTAAATGGCTGGAACACACACACACACACTATAAACTAAAATAAAAAATGGTATGTCACCTAGAATTCTATTCTTTAAAATATTCTTCAGTAAAGAAAAAAAATACATTTCAAACAGATCAAAGCTGGCAGAATTTACCTCCAGCAAACCTACACTAAAACAAATTAAGAAGATTTATATCTGGAAATGACATAATATCCGTTAGGAACTTGATTCTAAAGAATGGAATGTACAAATTTAGAAGGAGTTGATAAGCCAGTAAATATAAAATATCTTTTGAGAGGCAAGAGCAAGAGGGTAAATTAGGATGCTGAACTCAGGTATCTATATAAACACATCAAAAAATATTTCTACACGTGGAACAATTCTCACTGAAAACAAACTGGAGTCTGGCACAAAGACTCTTCTACAACCAAGGCTGTAAAGAAAGAGCCACAAGAATCTGGGTAGGAAAGGAAGAGAAGAGAGCAGGTGGTGACCCCTCCCCCTAGAGAAGGGGGACATAGAAGAGGAGTGGGATACCACAGGCTCAGACACTCTCCTTGGGGAGTAAGTGGTTCAGACCATATATTAGGCAATAGGGGTCCCACCCTGGCAAGAGGAGTTTGAAAACCTACCGGACTTACAGGAGGGCTATAACAAATCTAGACCCCACTTGTGAAGAGCATGCATAAGCTGAACTACTCGCAGGAGCAAGAAGAAGAAGCAGACAGAACTGCCCAGGGCTCAGTCTGGTTTCGTGCAGCTGCTCCAGCACATGCCCTTACCCCCATCAGGTGCCAGTTCTGGCCCCTCCAGCTCTGGTGTAGCTCCCTGTGAAGATGAAGACTGCTGTTGTGGAGGAGAGAGCAGTTCAGGGGATGGAGCTGGCTTTGACCCTGCCCTGTATCTGAAGGAGGTGAGGGTGGCCATTGCTGGCACTGGTGAAGCTGGTGGATAGAAAACTGTGTTGAGCTCTGATGGGTATGCTGGGACTGTCCCAGAGTGGTCTCTGACTCACACTGGGTGTGCATTCCAGCTCCATGTGCTTCAGTACTACACCCCTATTGGGCAAATGTGGCTTTTCTGTGAGAGAGGAGACCACATACTTAGAAGGAACCAAACCAGCTCAGAACTGACCTTGGGGCTTCTGCTCTAGAGCACTGGGATCCTAGCCTGCCTGCAACAGGGGGACGTTGGCCATTGAGCATTGGAGAAGCTCCAGCTCACACATGGCTCTATTTCTAACCCCTTCATTTCCAGCCCTACCTTCTCCCCACACTGCCAGGACATCCTGAGAGATGTGAGCCATGATCAATTCACATTCAGCTCTGCCACTGAAGCCACTGGGGACACGCAGACTGCACAGGAACATTCCAACATAAGAATATCTCTTCAAGATTGGGATAAGTAACGGTTTCACCTAATTTCATAGAGACAGAGAAAGATAAACAAAATCCAAAGGAATTTGATTCAAACAAAAGAACAATAAAAAATCAGCTAATGAAATAGAGATAGAAATAAGAAAGATAAAAGCATATTAAACACAAAGTTATAAAGATTTAGAAGATAATACCAATTAGAACAGAAGTCAAGGAAGTATAAAATAGAAGTAATAGAAAAATTCAGATAAACCAGATTTTAAAAAAAAATCTCTAGCTATATGATCAGGAAAAGAAAGATAACAGAATTTAAAAATAGGGACATCACTATAGGATCTATAGACACTACAAGATAATGAGGAAACATTATGAATAATATTATGCCTTTAGGTTAAAGCTCAGTGGTAAAGAACCCACCTGCCAATGCAGAAGACATGGGTTCAATTATTGGGTCAAGAAGATGCCCTGGAGAAGGAAAAAGCAACCCACTCCAGTATTCTTGTCTGGGAAATCCCATGGACAGAGGAGCCTGGTCGGCTACAGTCCCTGGGGTCACAAACGATTTGGACATGACTTAGCAGCTAAACAAGTTAGACAACTTAGGGTAGACCATTTGAAAGACACAAATATCAAAGCTCACTCAAGAATTAGATCACCTAAACAGTTGTATACTTATTGAATTTTTAATTATAAATCCCACAAAAAATAACTACAGGTTCATATGGCTAAACTGGTAAATTCTACTTAAAGATTAAGAAATAAGTAAAACAAATTGTATACAAACTATTTCAAAAAGAGAGAAGCAAGGACCACTTTCCTGAAGATTTTATGATGCTGGGATTATCCTGATAAACTAACCAGGAATAAAGAATCACAAGAGAAGGAAACCATAGAACAATATCCTTTATTGACATAGACATAAAAGTCAGTGGCACAATTTTATATAATTGAATGCAGCAATATATTGGGTTGGCCAAAAAGTTTGTTTGGGTTTTTCAGCACATCTTATAGAAAAACAAGAATGAAATTTTTGACCAGTGCAATATATTAAAGGATAATATAATATGATCATGTTGGGTTTATTTCCAGAATGCAAGGTTGGTTCAACATCTGGAAATAATTCAATGTGATTCATTTATTAGCAAACTAAAAAACAGAAACAAAAACAAAAAAATACACAATTATTTCAATAGATGCAGAAAAAGCATTACACAAAATACAGCATCCGTTCATTTAGAAATTCTCAGCATACTAGAATAGAAGGGAACTTCCTTGATGTGATAAGGGGCATCTAAGGAAAACCAGCTATCATGATACTTAATTAGAGAGGATTGCACATTATCCCTTTATGGTTGAAAAAAGGAAAGCAAAATCATTTTCCATCTGGAGTGGAGGAAAATGAGAAAAAAATGCTATTTTTGAACCCAGTAAGTCCTGGCACGATTATGTTATATTTAACAGTTAATTTTTAAACTCAATTCTCTCATCTCTCATTCTCTAATAGGCAGTTAGAAGAAACTAGGAGGCACCTTCACCATTCTGCACGGAAATCCCTTTAACTAAATCATCCAGTTTATCAGAAAACTGCAAGCAAAAATGCTACAATTTCTGTAACTACATAAAAACCTTTCCTTTCCTTCGGTTTCCCATAACCTTATCCTCACTTTCCTTTAACTCTCCACCCACAGCCTCCTCAAAACCCTTCTAACAAGTGCCCACAGTCCAGTCCCAAAACCAATGCCACATGGTTCAGACTTTGTTACAGCAGCACCCCAGTTTCAAGTACAACCATCTTTTTAGTTATCTACTGCTCTGGAACAAAGTATCCCAAAGTCAGTGGTGTAAAATAGCAGTTTTTCACCAGTCTCACTATCCTCATCATTTCATGGTTTGGGGTTGACTAAACTCTGCCAGGTAGGTCTTACTAGGGTCACACATGTGACTGATATCAGATGATAGTTTAGCTGGAGTCATCTGAGACCTCCTCAGCCACACAATGGGTTGTTGATGATCGCTGTGAGGTGGGACCTCAGTGGGGACTGTTGATAAACTACACATGGCCTCTCCACGTCACCTGACATTCGCAGCATAGAGGATTGTTGCTAAGGACAAGAGATCTAAGAGGAAGTCAGAAAGAAGCTTCAGAAGTAACGCTATATTACTCCCTTCACATTCTACTGCTTAGAAGCAAGTCTCTAAAGCTACTCATATTCAAGGGGAGAAGAATAATGCTCCACCATTTGATAAAAGGGTCTTCCCTGGTGGTTCAAATAGTAAAGAATTTGTCGGCAATACAGGAGACCTGGGTTGAGTCCCTGGGTTGGGAAGATCCCCTGGAGAAGGAAATGGCACCCACTCCAGTATTCTTTCCTGAGAAATCCTATGGACAAAGGAGCCTGGTGGGTTACAGTCCATGGGGTCACAAAGAGTCAGACATGACTGAGCGCGTACACACATACACACACACACACAGAGAAACTCTCCTATACTCCTTTTATCAAAGTGAAAGAAACGTTAGTCATTCAGTTGAGTCCAACTCTTTGTAACCCCCTGGACTATACCTCCGTCAATGGAATTCGTCAATGGAGTTCAATAGACTCAAGTATCTAACCCGCAACTCTTGCATCTCCACCACTGGCAGGCAGATTCTTTACCTTTAGCTCCCCTGGGAAGTCCCATGGGAGACTTTGAAGACACTTTTTAAAATGATCACTCAGTAGCATCAATTATTTGGGTACAAACTGAAAAACAGTACTGAGACTATTAACACCAAGCACACGCTCCTCCAAATTCCTAGGGCATTCCACTGCATCTACTGTGACAAACCTGGTATCCCCAAAGCACTAAGAATGGCATGACAGTGGAGAGGAGCTACAAGGACTTCCTCATGGCTCTCGTTCCTATCCCAGCTTCAGTATAAGCCTTCGAGTACTGTCAGTCTCCTTACAACTCTCCTCTTTCAACTCTCTGTGTGGACCTTCTTAACTACTTTTTCCTCTTTACACCTCCCCAGGCTCTCCGCACCAAAGCGCCCATCGTGCTGTAGTCCCTGTGATCCCTTTAGTCCTTGGATATAAGAAACAGAAACATACCCCACACCAAAGTTTTACATCATGTTTGCCTTCTTTCTGGTCAGTTTCTGATCCTAAGTATTTTATTTCCCAAGATCCAGGCTGAGCTTTGAGCCCTGACTGTAGGGATCATGTCCTTGTCTTCAGTTTCATTTCTTGCCAATTTTCCTGCCCGCCAGCCCCAATTGTTTTAAAGACAAAAGCTTCCACCTGAGCCCCAAACTTCATAGCTGGATGTTTGCTACAGCCAACACGCCCTTGTCCTACATTCTGCCCATCCGCCAGGGAGACATCGATGGCTCACCTCAGGACATCTTCTATGCCAGCCACCTGTCTGCCTGGAGCCCCAGCTTCTACCTGTTGGCAAAACCCCTAGACAGCAGGTACTGCCATCTCTTTGGTTTTCCCAGCTGCTAGGCCCTTCTCCAAAAGACTATTAATTCTCCAGGTTGTGTCCTCCTCCGCTATAACTAGTTCCTAGTCTGGAAACATGCGTGTGTGCTCAGTTACTCAGTCATGTCTGACTCTTTGTAACCCCAAGGACTGTAGCCCACCAGGCTCCTCTGTCCATGGGATTCTCCAGGCATGAAAACTGGCACGGGTTGCCATTTCCTTCTCCAGAGGGTCTTGACCAAGGGATCGAAACTGCGTCGCATTTGCTGGCAGATTCTTTACCATCCAGCCACCTGGGAATTCTAATCCTGACTCATGCCAAAGAGCAACTGATTTTCTCTCTGGCTGCCACTGCCTTCTCTTCTCTCCTATATCCCCACCCAGGGAGATTTATGGAAACAATTAGAAATAAAAATTCATCATGCTAAGATCAGTCCCATTTTTCTACTTCAGTTTAAAATGAACATGGACTCAAATTCTCTCACCTTCTCTATTGCTTCATCTCTAGGAAAACTGCCTGCTCCAACCTTTCCTGATGGGTTCCTAGGCTTTTTCCCCTTTGGCTTTCTCTTGGCTTCCAAGACTGCAAACGCCATGCCTATGGCCTGCTGCCCTGGATTTCACATTCCTGGCACCTTCACAATTCAGCAGTCATCTGGCTCTCAACACTCAGGCTACACGTTGTACCCTTGCTCAGCTTTCTGGGCCCTGCCTAACCAGCCCTACTAGCTGCCACCCACATTTGGTTAGGTTTTCTTATTACATCCGGAGAAGTGGAAGCTTCTTCAAGTAAACCTTTATTTCTGCCGCTTGTATTAATATATACTTTAGATTTTTCAATGCATAACCAACACTAGAAGGAGAGGATGGGACAATTTGAGAGAATAGAATTGAAACGTATATAATACCATATGTAAAATAGATGACCAGGGTGAGTTCGATGTATGAAGCAGGACACTCAAAGCTGGTGCTCTGGGACAACCCAGAGAGGTAGGGTGGGGAGAGAGGTGGGGGGGGGGGGCGTTCAGATTGAGGGGCACACATGTATACCTATGGCCAATTCATGTCGATGTATGGCAAAAACCATCACAATATTGTAAAGTAATTATCCTCCAATTAAAATATATACATAAATTTTAAAAAAGAACTTTTCTAAGTTTACCCTGACCTCCACTCCACTTAATAGAAGATGGAGAATTTGATTCTACATTTGTGATGTGTTTTCTTTTTTCTTCTCTAAGACTGCTCAAAACTGGCATGAATTTTTGATGGGAAGAATAATGTGGTTAGCATGTTTATAAATTAACAGTCAAGGAGGTGTACAAACCCAAAATTATTCCCACAGGAAGCAAGTTGCTGGCTCTGACATTCTTTCTCTTTCTTAGCTTGCCAGAAGCAGATGTTGACAGTTCTCTCATTTGGGGAATATATCCAGAAGGATGAATATTACCCTTGAGAAACACAATATACTGTACATAACTTCATATAAGCAAAGACGTAGTTTATTTAAACTTAGAGAAAGTACATACTGACAACCTGGGCATGGAAAAGAAAGCCATGAAGCAATCAAAAAGCTAGGCCCGCCCTCAACTTCATGGAAGTTTCTAAGCTAGTTGAAAGGGGTGCTTGATAGCGTTAGAGGGTTGCAGATGGAATCAGACCTAAGAGACCAAAGTCTTCTCCACACAATGCCAGAATTCTCTGAAAAGTGAAAACTATCACCTTCCAGCTGGCAGTTTTGCCCACATTTCACAAAGACATTCAATTTCTTTTAACACATAAAAAACTATAATTAACCTGTTTTCACTTAAAGCAAAGGGTATTTATAAGGAGCTGCTCATATACCAAACACCATACATGCTAATATGTTTGCACGTATGCATAAAAATTGCATATGACAGCTCCTGTTCCCAAAGACTTCAAAATATAAATTGTTAGATTCTGAAAAGTAAAAAGTCTGGTGGGAAAAAAGAAAACTAACTTATTTGTCTCAGAGTGCCCAGAAAAATCTAGCCTACATTTTAAGTGTTAGGCATTCTCAGCATACATATTTTTTCTTTTTTTAATGAAGCATGCCTGATTTTGCTCGGGTTCAAAACTGACATGCAACTCACAGAAGTGTGTCTGCCCTGTGGCATGAATGGATCCATAGACTGGGAAAGAAATGGAATAGCTCAGAGATTCCAGTAGATGAGGAAAATATTGAAGCCACCAGAGCCCAGTGGTGTGTGGCAATCAGAGATGGATGACTCCTTTTGAACAGAAATGTCACGCTGACCTGGTAGAGAAGATGGCAGGAGGCAAACCCTGCAAGTAAGATCTGGCAGCTGCTATCAAAAGAACAGAGTCAATGTATAATCAAGGTGACCCGAAACCGCCAATCACATACCACTGTCTTTCAGGGGCACAAGGCTCCAGCACTTTCTAATATGCAGCAGTCCCGTCTGCTCATCAGGCAGGAAACACTGATGCATCTGGGGTTTATAGAATTCTTCCCACAGCCAGTTCAGGGACACTGAGCTGCAGACTTTGATGAGTGTGGACAGAGTCCTACCTGGTATTTGGTTTCAACATTAAATGGTCGTTAAAATATGTATCATATTCTAATGATACTTATTGAAGTTTCAAGGTCCTCTTAGGACCAGAAGTTTTGACAACTTTATTGGTTTACAGTGAATTGAGACTGATTTAAGAGTAGAACCTACCTAATATTTTTAGCTTGGCGATGACTCAGTTCGGGATCAGTGCTGTTGGCCATGCTTGTCAAAATATCTGAGAAGAGGAAAGCTTATTTTATAAAATAATAGATACGATTTGACACAAAATTTCTATTTCTGTGTATCTGCTGTGAGGATGTAATCATAATGCAGCAGAAATTTACATTAAAAAAGTTTGTGAAAAAATTAAATCAATGATTACATTACAAAAAAGTAAATGGTTCTATATATTAGAAACATTTGTAATGAAGTATAAGAAAATGTTTAAAAATTGAACTTGATTGTCAGGAAAACATTCCTAAAATTGAATGTTAAATGATAAAAGCAGATTATAAAACATTCATTCAACAAACATTTGTTGAGTGCTGACCTTGTAACGAGCACTGTTATAAGTCTAGAGGTATTATTGTGTATATGTGTTTGCAAGCTCACACAGTTGTGACTGACTCTCTGCGAGCCCACAGACTGTAGCCTGCCAGGTTCATCTGTCCATAGAATTTTTCAGGCAAGAACACTGGAGTGGGTTGTCATTTCCTCCTCCAGGGGATCCCTTCCACCCAGGGATGGAACCCGGGTCCCCTGCGTCTCCTGCCCTGGTAGGTGGATTCTTTACCACTGCTCTACCTGGGAAGCTTGGGAAGCCCAGAGGTATTTTTAGGAACCAAAAAAAGAAAAAAAAAATCTCTTCTTTGGTGGGCTAATACATTCTGGTGTATCTTATAATGTCCTTCCAACTGTGTAAACAGACAGCTATGCAAAGAAAAGAAGCAAGCATAGAAAAGACAGCGGAAGAGAAACGTGGTGGACACCACCACACCCGTATTCCTAGGATTTCTCTGTGCACAGTGTCTCCCATGTGCTTACGCTCCCAAAGTCAGCCTCTGCATCTCTGTTGAAATGCTTCTGTCTGGCTTGCTATAGATACTGATTTGCCAGAGGTACCTGGAATATACCAGTCACCAGGGGAAGCCATTAACCACTGACTGAAGGAAGCGTGGTGTAGTCCCTGCATCTCCCTTGCTCTGGTTGGACCATCTCACTCTAATGGATCAAGCCAGAACTACCCTCCGCACGACCTTGTTGCTATCATACTTTTACTGCTGAAGAGTCAAACGAAGGCTGACATTTGAACAGAGAAGGAAGGCTAATAATAATAAGCAGAGCTTATGTTCACTGAGTGCTTCTTATGGTTCAGATTTTAACTTGAATTATCGTAATTTTCACAGCAACACGGAATGAGAAGTACTATTATGACAGGTGAATATAAGGCTGTGGGCGTTTTCTTTTTCTTCCTTATACTTCCATGTCTGTTCCAATGTTCCACCATGATATGTATTAATTTTACAAGCGTCTAGGATATGAGCACCCATTTTCTGGCACACTGGCACTAAAAGATGGAGCAATAGCACACTCCTGGAAACTACAGAACATTATTGCTCGTGTATGTGTGTGTGTGTGTTAGTCACTCAGTTGTGTCTGACCCTGCAGCCCCATGGACTACAGCCCACCAGGCTCCTCTGTCCAAGGAATACTCCAGGCAAGAAGTGGAATATTCTTGAGTTGTTGTTCAGTTGTTCAGTCATGTCCAACTCTGCGACCCCATAGACTGCAGCATGTCAGGCTTTCTTGTCCTTCACCATCTCCTGGAGTTTGCTCAAACTCACATCCATTGATTCAGTGATGCCATCCAACCATCTCATCCTCTGTCATTCCCTTCTCCTCGTGCCTTCAATCATTCCCAGTATCAGGGTATTTTCTAACGAGTCTTTTCTAATGACTCTGATGCTCTTCACATCAGGTGGCCAGAGTATTGGAGCTTCAGCTTCAGCTTCAGCATCAGTCCTTGCAATGACTATTCAGGACTTATTTCTTTTAGAATTGACTGGTTTGATAGGCTTGCAGTCCAAGGAACTCTCAAGAGTCTTCTCCAACACCACAGTTCAAAAGCATCAATTCTTCAGTGCTCAGCCTGCTCTATGGTCCAACTCTCACATCCATACATGACTACTGGAAAAACCATAGCTTTGACTAGACAGACCTTTGTCAGCAAAGTAATGTCATTGCTTTTTAATATGCTTTCTAAGTTTGTCATAGCTTTTCTTCCAAGGAGCAAGTGTCTTTTAATTTCACTGCTGCAGTCACCATCGCAGTGATTTTGGAGCCCAAGAAAATAAAGTCTGTCACTATTTTCATTGTTTCCCAAACTATTTGCCATGGAGTGATGGGACCAGATGCCATGATCTTCATTTTCAGAATTTTGTGTTTTAAACCAGCTTTTTCACTCTCCTCTTTCACTTTCATCAAGAGGCTCTTTAGTTCCTCTTTGCTTTCTGCCATAAGGGTGGTGTCATCTGCATATCTGAGGTTATATTGGGTAGCCATTCCCTTCTCCAGGGGATCTTCCCATACCAGGGATCAAACCCAGGTCTCCTGCATTACAGGTGGATTCTTTACTGTCTGTGCCACCAGGGAAGCCCTATCGCTCTTATGTGAAAGTGAAAGTGAAGTCACTCAGTCATGTCCAACTCTTTGTGACCCTGTGGACTGTAGCCCACGAGGCTCCTCCATCCTTGGGATTCTCCAGGCAAGAATACTGGAGCAGGTTGCCATTTCCTTCTGCAGGGGATCTTCCTGACCCAGGGATCAAACCCAGGTCTCCTGCATTGCAGGCAGAAGCTTTAACCTCTGAGAATGCAATTCTTTATCAGGAAGGAAAGTTATGACAAACCTAGATAGCATATTAAAAAGCAGAGACATTACTTTTCCAACAAAGGTCTGTCTAGTCAAGGCTATGGTTTTTCCTGTGGTCATGTATGAATGTGAGAGTTGGACTGTGAAGAGAGCGGAGCGCTGAAGAATTGATGCTTTTGAACTGTGGTGTTGGAGAAGACTCTTGAGAGTCCCTTGGACTGCAAGGTGGTCCAACCAGTCCATTCTAAAGGAGATCAGCCCTGGGTGTTCATTAGGACTGATGCTGAAGCTGAAACTCCAATACTTTGGCCACCTGATGCGAAGAGTTGACTCATTGGAAAAGACCCTGATGCTGAGACGGATTGGGGGCAGGAGGAGAAGGGGATGACAGAGGATGAGATGGCTGGATGGCATCACTGACTCTATGGACATGAGTTTGAGTAAATGCCAGGAGTTGGTGATGGACAGGGAGGCCTGGCGTGCTGTGATTCATGGGGAAGCAGAGTCGGACATGACTGAGCAACGGAACTGAAATGAACTGAACTGAAGGATGTCTCTGAATCTTTATCAATTAAGCCCTTTATGAAAGTGAACAAAAAATTATGTAGTAGAGTGGATTTCTGCTATTGCCCTGAAACTTGCTTCATTATCTTTGAATTTTTGCTCAGTCTAACTTACTTTAAATATTCAGAACCACATGTATTTTAAAATATTATCCTTTTATTTATTCTTTCAATTTAATTGGAACACTATAAAGTGTTCCAATTTTATTATTTAAGTTAAAGATTACTAATTCTGGCTTTAAGGTTATACTTACATTTAGTTTAAAAATTTTTATAAGATAATGACATTTTTAAGTTTCTGACCCAACCTCCATTTGTCAAAGGTCTTCATATGGCACTCTCTAAGCATAATCAGCATTGCTCTTTACCCCTTCCATAAGACCAAAGGGATAAAAGGTCCATAACTGAAGTTGAACCACACACATTACTATGTACAATTTTTCTGTGCTGACTTTAGAAACCAGTCAAATAGGAAAGTGGTTCTCTACATTATTTCATAGTAGAAGTAGTTATCTTAGACCAGAGCAACTCTCCTGTTAGTGCCATAATTCAAATGAATAGAAATTCCTAAAGATCTATGTTACTTGGATTTTGGACATGTGGGATTAGGTCTAACTATGTATCTTAGACCAAAGGAAAATGTAAAGATTAAATTAAAGACTAAAATTTAAAGACTTAGATAAATCTAAGGAAGTTTTAAGCTGACTAGCCAAAATGACAGCAGGGATGTGTCTAAACTTCACGGATGCCCTCTGACCTGAAGTGAAGTCTTTAACAGAATCCAGCATTCCTAAGAGTAATGTTTTTTGGCGTTGAGCACTTAATACTTTTAACATTAAGATAAGAGAGAGATAACAGAAAATTGTTTACATCTTAGTTAAATTTTGAAGGAAACAATAAAAAAACAACAGAACAGCAACAGAGAAAGTGGTTCTTGGCACATGGAAAGGCAGTGGCATAGGATGTGAAGAACCGGAAGTAATCTTTTTCAAGCCAGAGCAAAAGGTACTTGTGGGAAAGTAGGAAAATAGAAAATAAAAGTACTTAATGGGGAAGTAGAAAAATGGAATATGAAAGAACATAGGAAGGGAATATATACTCATTATGCCAGAATGTTTGAAATTTTGGTAGAGTGTTATTAATCAGAATAAGTTTTTGATATTTTATATTTAGCTTGTAGATAGAGATTTTAGGAAATTATCAAGATAACTTACCTGGACTTCAGGAAAAGCCTGGGCTAAGATATGACTGAAAGAGAATGGGTACCCTGGACCACAGCGGAGGTGATGTCCTATAATAAGGGATTCAGATTAAAGCCTTTTATTCCAAAGGTAGACACTCCTTGTGCTTGACACTATAACTTAGTTATTTTATTGAGATTGTAAAATGATTTTACAGGTCATCTAGGAGAAGTGAGTTTTCAGGGTGTTGTCTTAGGAGCTAAAAATAAAATTAGATTAGCAGTAATTAGTGAAGTGGGTGTAATTTCATACCTTTGACTGTAATCATTTCCCAAAGGGGTTTTCTCTTGATTTCACTTTCCAGTGTGTTATATCCTTTGTTGAAAGAAAATACCCCCTACAAGGGCAATTCTAAGGAAAGTACAGTAAATATGAACTAATGTAATGATGGGCTGCATAGAATGCTCTGTTTTCATGAGATAAACCACTAAAAATACTCCTTGTGGCAACAATGTGAAAGTAGTAATATTGTAGTTCAAAACAATTCCAAGCTATTATTTTATTTTGCAAGATGTTGTTGGCAGAATCTAGTCTCAATAATTACTTTTTTAAGAAGAGAGAAAAAACAATTTAATACACTCCAATGCCGACTCTAAAAATATCAGAGAACCAAGTATACAGGGATCAGACTATTAATAGCTTGAAACACTGTCAGTTGGTGGGATGGGACACACTTTTTTTTAGATTGTGAGCCAAAATCTAAATTTTACTGCAGAGATATGTACTTTGAATCTGTAGCACACTTAAAGGTGAGAAAAGGCTGTAAGTGATTAAAACTTATTTCACAACACCCTGTAAGAGACATTTAATTGTTTCAAGAGATGCAGAAATCCTCAAATGTGATTGACTCAATTATAATTAATTTAAAGTGAAATGTATCAAATAGCACTTTTATAAAATTGGTAAGAATCATATGCAAACTAAATTATGATTTACTGTCACAATTCCAAAAATCTAGGAATTCTTTAAGCGTTAGCATCAATTTAACTAAATGTAGTAGGAAATGATTTACTGAAAATGGGGTCCAGGTGCTTGCCTTTCTAAAGCCAATACTAGAAAGGCAAGGTTGATGGGAAGGAAAGTTGCTTTATTTTGGAGGTTGGCTACTGGGGGTAGGGGAAGGTGGACTCGTGTCCAAAGGTCAACTCTCCCCTTGACAAACAGTGGGCAATAGGCAGAGGGAGGGGGCTACAGATCCTTTCTAACCATTATCTTGATATTGGTCATGCTGTGGTCTAATCAGTGCTATCTTGATTGTTTTAAGTGCAGGTAGTCTTTAGTTCCTGGAGAAGGCAATGGCACCCCACTCCAGTACTGTTGCCTGGAAAATCCCATGGATGGAGGAGCCTGGAAGGCTGCAGTCCATGTGGTTGCTGAGGGTTGGACACGACTTCACTTTCACTTTTCACTCTCATGCATTGGAGAAGGAAATGGCAACCCGCTCCAGTGTTCTTGCCTGGAGAATCCCAGGGACAGCAGAGCCTGGTGGGCTGCCGTCTATGGGATCACACAAAGTTGGACATGACTAAAGTGACTTAGCAGCAGTGGCATCAGTCTTTAGTTCCAGGGTCAGTTTGCTTCCATTTCTTTGAGGCCAATCCTCGGAACAGTGGCAGCTTATGTTATGGTTACAATCTGGCCATCATGTACTTAACTTCCTCCTGGTGGGAGTTTCAGTATCTATATGACAGCTCACAGGATATGGCTCAGAATAGTATCTATAGCCCTTGAAGAAAAACTAAACAACTAAACTTGACTTTATTTAATGACTAAACTATTATCATGTGGTCTCGTTTAACTGTTTTCCTTGGTTTACACATTTTCTCACTTCTCAGATTAAACTTATTCTTTGGCTAACATTTTTCTACAGACAAAAGGCAAATAGAGGACATTGGGTGGTGGGGAGGACCATGAGGTCTTGTTCCATTTCAGTGGTACAAAAGTGCAGCAAACAGCATTTCATCCTGAAAAAGTCACCTTTTAGCTGCTGTGTATACTGGTTTGGCTGTCGTCTTCTATTAGTTTGCTCAGACCCACGCTCTGAGTAACCATTTCACCAGTGGCCATTTCCCTGTCTTGGTCTTTCATTAGAAAATAGTAAAATTCCAAACATCATGACTCCAACCTTATGAGTAGGACAGTTGGAAGGTATTTATTTGTATCTGTGAAGAGAAGGCAGGTGATTTCATAGAAAAGTAGGCAAATACTGGTGTTAGCACCAGAAAGAGAAGACAGTTGGAAATCTGTCCATGGATGATTTGGGAAAAGGTACTGAAGTATATCCCCTTCATGGATCACAGCCTTGTCATGGCAAAGGGCTTGCATAACTCAATGAAGCTATGAGCCACACTATGCAGGGCCACTCAAGAAGGACAGGTCATAGCGAAGAGTTCTGACAAAATGCTACACTGGAGGAGGAAATGGCAAACCACTCTGATATTCTTGCCATGAGAACACACTATCACAAATGGACAGTATTAAAAAGCAAAAAGATATGACACTGGAACATGAGCACCCCCAGGTCGAAGGTATACAATATGCTACTGGGGAAGAGGAGAGGGCAATTACCAATAACTCCAGAAATAATGAAGCAGCTGGGCCAAAGCAGAAACAACGTTCAGCTGTGGATGTATCTGGTGGTGAAAGTAAAGTATGAGATAGTTAGATAGTATCATCGACTCTATGGACATGAATGTGAGCAAACTCCAGGGGAGCCTGACGTGCTACAGTCCATAGGATTACAAAGAGTTGGAGATGACTTAGTGACTGAACAACAACAAAAATTGAAGTATATAGTAACTCAGCAAGCAACTAAACAGCAACAACCATACTAACCATACTAATGTAAAATATTCAATAATTGGAGAAACTGTGTATTGGGGGAAGGTGTAACATGGGAATGCTCAATTTTTATGTGATATAAAATTCTTTAAAATAGTCTTAAAAAAAATGATAGTCCTATAGCAACTGCAAATAAACGTGTTCATTTTCCTTAAATTACAAAGTATATATTTTATTTTTCCTTTCTATTGAGATATAGCTTACATACAATCCAGTATATAAATCTCAATTGTACACCCCAACAAATTTTTTACATATATGTATATCCACTACCAAATTCAGATATGGAATATATCTAGCTTCTTATCAGACATTCACATCCGTTCAGTTCAGTCGCTCAGTCATGTCCGACTCTCTGCAACCCCATGAATCGCAGCATGCCAGGCCTCCCTGTCCATCACCAACTCCCGGAGTTCATTCAGACTCACATCCATTGAGTCAGTGATGCCATCCAGCCATCTCATCCTCTGTCGTCCCCTTCTCCTCCTGCCCCCAATCCCCCCAGCATCAGAGTCTTTTCCAATGAGTCAACTCTTCGCATGAGGTGGCCAAAGTACTGGAGTTTCAGCTTTAGCATCATTCCTTCCAAAGAAATCCCAGGGCTGATTTCCTTCAGAATGGACTGGTTGGATCTCCTTGCAATCCAAGGGACTTTCAAGATTCTTCTCCAACACCAGAGTTCAAAAGCATCAATTCTTTGGTGCTCAGCCTTCTTCATAGTCCAACTCTCATATCCATACATGACCATTGGAAAACCCCATTACTCTGACACTTGCCACCCTCATAAGAGTCTCAATTATTTTACATTTCTGCCAATACTTCATATTGTCAGTTTTAATGTTTTAATATCAGCCCTTGTGATTGAAGTGTAGAGATACGATATTGTGATTTTGGTCTATGTTCCTCTGTTGGCTAATAAAGTTGAACACCTTTTCACATGTTTAATGCCTATTTGAATGTCTTCTTTTTTGCAAAGTTACTGTAAATATCCTTTGCCAATTTTTTTAAATGGGAAAATTTTTTTAAATCACTGGGCATAAAAAAGGCGGTATCAGATTTTTGTTAAAATTATGAGTTTCTCTTCATCAAACAGTAGCATCAAGACAGCAAAAAGGCAAAACAGAGGGGAGGAGAGGAAATTTTTATATTCGAAATTTCAAACTGATTAGAGTTAACCATTTCTTCATTTTCCATGCACCGTGAAGACAGGGACAGTATGTGATGCTTTCCCAGTGCTACACAGGGAGCTTGGCATAGAATAACGTGATGAATGAATATCTGTGAATGAATGCATGATGGCCTGAGTGAATGAATGGAGTAGTCCTTTCCCATTTAAAGATATAATGATTGTGAACATCTGATACACAGTGTTTTCTAAGGCTAAAAGGAAGCTCAGTATCAGCAGGAACAGGGACCTGGAATATTCTCAAGCAATACCAACTTGAGAGATGGCCCGAATGGTGACTAGTCCTGAGAATGGAAGCACAAATTTCAGCTGAGTGCTGTTAGGCCACTCCAGTCACCTTTTATTGGTGCCCTGGGTCAGAGTACATATCCAGCCAAAGTTGTGCCCTCTGCCTTGTGACAGAGATGTTCAAGGGGCTTCCTGGCCTCCTAGAAAGAGAATAATGCCAGAGTCTGAATCCCGACACACTGTCACAAATGAACCACAAGTAAGTGATTTCCCATTTTTGGTTTCAGTTTCCCCAGGTGTAAAATAAAAGGGATCGCTATGGGCTCTCTAGACCTTACTTGCTCTGACATTCTGTCATTGGAGAGTCCACAGAAAACAGCTTTTATGGGAGAAACAGTACTAGACACCCTGGAGGTCAAGATGACCTAAGCAGTGTACTCTGCTCAAGTCCCAGAAGGCTCAGAGTACCTTTATACTTGATCCAAAAGCCAGTCTTTTAAGTTGTCCCAGCACCTAACTACTCTCTTCTGTAGGCTGAGATTAAAAATCTTCCAGAACTCTTTGCAAAGGGAGCCCAAACCCAAAACAACAATGCTCCTTGGATACAAGTAACATTTTCTTCTAGAAATAGAAAATGTCCTCTAGCTTAGTTATAATTTCTGCAATCTGTTCTGCCAATTTTTTTTTTTTTTTTGGTTTGTATAACTGCTATTCAGAGTTCTTTTGGCAAAAAGGAAAATCTAGCTTATTTCTAATAGCCTGATAATTTTCATGGGATGTCCCATTTAAGAACAGATGAAAAAGTCACCATTGGAGTCTTATTATAGAGAAGTTAATGCTGGGTATTTACTATTAAAAAATGATCTATTTGAAGAGTAGATGTTTCTTTTTGAAAGGAAAATATTGAAAGATTTCACCCTGGTATAAACATTATTTTCTCCTTTTTCAGTTGGAAAAAGAAATATTTTCAGCTTAAAGAGCAGTTATCCTAGAAAACATTATGTGTAATAGAGCGTGCTAATTATTTTGCCTTTTTAAAAAGTAGCTTCTCTAATACCAATCACCAAATTAGTAGTAGAAGAGATCCAATGGTCTGCATAATAAACCAATCTGGGTTCCCTGAAAGAAGACAGGAAAGAAAGATATATGAATGATAAGCCAGTAACCAATCCAAAGTGAGGTACCAACATCGTAGCCGATGAAGAAAGCATTTATGTAACTGATCTAAAGTATGACTGACAGCAGACATTATGCGAGGGAAGGAGGGGAGTTGATACCTGGTCCTTAAAATGAAAAAAAACACAAAACCAAAAAAAACAGTAATAAATGTGTTACGTTCTGTTGACATTCTTAAAAACAAAAAAATAAACAAACAAAACCTTCACGTTTGTATAAGCCACATGGAAACAATGTCACTGTCAAACAAACATATCTTGCAATATCATCCTCAAATCTGATAATGCTATGCTAAGTCACTTCAGTCGTGTCCGACTCTGTGCGACCCCATAGACGGCAGCCCACCAGGCTCCCCTGTCCCTGGGATTCTCCAGGCAAGAACACTGGAGTGGGTTGCTATTTCCTTCTCCAATGCATGAAAGTGAAAAGTGAAAGTGAAGTCGATCAGTCGTCTCCGACTCTTAGCGACCCCATGGATTGCAGCCTACCAGGCTCCTCCGTCCATGGGATTTTCCAAGCAAGAGTACTGGAGTGGGGTGCCATCCCCTTCTCCAAAATCTGATAATGGTAATAATAACGATAATATTGGCCAGGAACTGAACCAAACACCTTTTAATACATTACCTATAATTCTCAACTAGTCTATAAGCTAAGTACTATATCATCACTATTTCATAGATGATGATAACAAGACACAGAGGGGTTAAGAAATTTGCTCAAGATCAACAAGGAATAAAATTCTAGATACAAACACAGATGGTCCAGCTCTTAACCACTCCTTCTGTACAACTTCTAGAGAGATGCTGATACACCCTATGGTATATTGAAAATGGCTACAAATTATTCACTGCTGTTCAAATTGAGAGGCAAAGTCTAATCCAGTCTCTGTCCTCTAAATGGAAATGGGCCTTAGTGACTTTCTTGTTCTTAGAATTCTGTACTTCTGAGGCTACTTCACAGGTAGCACCAAGCTTCCTCCTGTGCCTTTTGGAGTGCTCATTCTCCAGATTCTCCCCCTCAAAATCCAGCTGCCATACCCTGCGAAGCCGAAGCAACATGGAGTAGCCATGAGAAAGTGCTCTAACAATGTCCCCAGTTAAGCTGCCAGATGACAGCCAGTGTCAACCACCAGGCATTTGCGTGATCCATCTAGACATCTTGGTCCTGCCTTTAGATAACTGCCATCTCAGTTGCAATCACATGAGAGATTCCCAAGCAAGAACCATCCAACTGAGCTAACAACTCACAGAACCATGAACAGATTGGTTCTACAGGGTATTTGGGTAGTTTGTTACAAAGCAAAAGATAAAAGAAAGAGCACCTCCAATCAACACACCATTTACAAATTGACTTTTTGAAACTCAGAACATATCTATCAGTAGTTAGAATGTTAAAAAGTTGTAAAGTTCCTAGAGCAATTCACAAAAGTCTGTTTAACCCACAGTGTAGCTTAAATTTGCAATTAAAATAGTAACGATATTGCTTTAAGACTAGTAATAATAGATTTTAAATATGAGGAAAAATGATGAAGTTATTTTTTTTTTTTTAATTACCTTAAACCTTTGTGCTTAAGGGAAAGAAGATTAAGTTGTGAGAAAGAGATGATACCATTTCAGATCTTCTGGTGGGAATTTTCTGGTATCTTTCAAGATCTCTATCAACTGATAGCATCTAACCTTCATTAAACCTAGTTTCTGTGCTAAAAAAACATGGTCTTCCTTAAATCTTATGTCAGCCATAATTAGGGGTACAAAACAGAATTGTGTAGCAAAAACAAGAGCAACAAAAGGAAATTTTTTTCAACTACTCAATAACAAAGATAGACATGACAGAAGAGTGAGGCTAAAAACAATATGATGGACATTTGCAGTTTTTGTCACATAGCATCCATTTACCTTTTCCCAGGAAAGAAATGGGCACTAAGAGGCTTTACTGCAGTTTGCATGCTCAGTTGTGTCCGACTCTTTGCGACTCTATGGGATTTTCTGGGCAAGAACACTGGAGCAGGTTGCCATTTCCTCCTCCAAGGATTCCCATTCTCTCCTCCATAGATTGTCATTTCCTCCTCCAGGAATCTTCCCAACCCAGGGATCGAACCTACACCTCCTGTGTCTCCTGCAATGCTGGCAGATTCTTTGCTGCTGAGCCACCAGGGAAGCCAAACTAAGATCATGAGTGATAGTTGCTTAGTCATGTCAACTCTTTGCAACCCATGGACTGTAGCCCACCAGGCTTCCCTGGCCATGGGACTCTTCAGGCAAGAATACTGGAGTGGGTTGCCATTCCCTTCTCCAGGGGATCTTCCTGACCCAGGGATCTAACCTGGGCCTCCCACATTGCAGCAGATTCTTTACCATCTGAGCCACCAGGCAGGCCTAAATCTGTCACTAAATGTCTTTTTCACTCATATTCCTCATATGACGACCACACTCATTCCCCTGCAAAATGAAGCAATCACTGCATTCAGTTTAGGACCTCCTGGTGATCACAAGTGACCCCCATCAAGCCTCAATTTGCCTGACTACCCTGGTCTATTGACCTGTAAATTTAAAAGACAAGGAATCCAGTTTCTCCTCTTCCACACAGACTCAGTTTACAAAAGGTGGAAATGGATGCTGAAAAGCAACAGTAACTCCCATTCAGAGACTGAAAGAGTGAGAAGCATTTTTTAAATCTTCTGGAACACACTTTTAAAGGTCCCTGACCTAAAAGCGGGGACATTTCTCTGAATAGACCTTAATTCTGCCCTCTGGGAAGAAGGCACATGTCAGTTTTTCTTCTGTAGCCTCTGGATCCACATTTCACAAAGTTGTCCCTTGTTTATGCAATTTCTTGGTGGGGTCTAAAGTGGATGTTGAGGGGTGTAGTGGTGTGGAGCCAAGAAAGAGGGTTGTGCCAGCATCTCCTCAGAAAATAGATGACATGTTTAACATAACTTAAGGGGGATTTACTTTAAAAAAAAGGACTATTAACAGAGGTATGAGAAGGGGACAGAGAAGGAATAATGCAGTCATCCAAGGTTTAATAGGCAGCTTCCAAGGGCATTCAGCAGTAAAGAATCCGCCTGCCAGTACAGGAGACACAGGAGATGTGGGTTCAATCCCTGGGTCGGGAAAATCCCCTGGAGGAGGCATGGCAACACACTCCAATATTCTTGCCTGGAGAATCTCATGGACAGAGGAGCCTGGTGAGCTACAGTCCATAGGGTTGCAAAGAGTTGGATGTGACTGAAAGAACTGAGCATGCCTACAAGGTTTAGGAAGCTCCATGGAGCTCCTCAGACCACTAGGCTTGGTAGTAAGAGAGGAGTGAACAATTGTCAGAATCCAGGAAAAGAGTCTTGTAGGGAAAGTCTTAGAGTCTTTCTGAAAGGAAGTTCTCTTTGTAGTCTCCTGCTGCAGAGAACTTACTCCCTGCCTGTCCCCTTCTGTTTATTTCTTCCTCTTGCTTCGTTCACGCTACTGTGTCCTAAGAAGGCATGTGAAAACCAGGTAAGAGGCATGTTATATGATGATGAAGTGCAAGAGTCAGTGGACAAAGGAAAATTCTATTTTTAATTATGAAAATTTTTGTAGATTAAACTAGAACAAGGAATGTATCAGTCTCAGTTCAGTCTCAGTTCAGTCGCTCAGTCATGTCTGACTCTTCGTGACCCCATGGACCACAGCACGCCAGGCCTCCCTGTCCATCACCAGCTCCCGGAGTTCACTCAAACTCATGTCCATCGAGTCGGTGATGCCATCCAACCAGCTCATCCTCTGTCGTCCCCTTCTCCTCCTGCTCTCAATCTTTCCCAGGATCAGGGTCTTTCCAATGAGTCAGTTCTTCATATCAGGTGGCCAAAGTATTGGAGTTTCAGCTTCAGCATCAGTCTTTCCAATGAACACTCAGGACTGATCTCCTTTAGGATGGAATGGTTGGATCTCCTTCCAGTCGAGCGGACTCTCAAGAGTCTTTTCCAACACCACAGTTCAAAAGCATCAATTCTTCAGTGCTCAAGTTTCTTTACAGTCCAACTCTCACATCCATACATGACCACTGGAAAAACCATAGCCTTGACAAGATGGACCTTTGTTGGCAAAGTAATCTCTCTGCTTTTTAATGTGCTATCTAAGTAGGTCATAACTTTCCTTCCAAGGAGTAAGTGTCTTTTAATTTCATGGCTGCAGTCACCATCTGCAGTGATTTTGGAGCCCCCCCAAAAAAGTCTGACACTGTTTCCCCATTTATTTGTCATGAAGTGATGGGACCAGATGCCATGATCTTCGTTTTCTGAATATTGACCTTTAAGCCAACTTTTTCACTCTCCTTTTTCACTTTCATCAAGAGGCTCTTTAGTTCTTCTTCACTTTCTGTCATAAGGATGGTGTCATCTGCATATCTGAGGTTATTGATATTTCTCCTGGAAATCTTGATTCCAGTTTGTGTTTCATACAGCCCAGCATTTCTCATGATGAACTCTGCATATAAGTTAAATAAGCAGGGTGACAATATACAGCCTTGACATACTCCTTTCCCAATTTGGAACCAGTCTGTTGTTCCATATCTGGTTCTAACTGTTGCTTCCTGACCTGCATACAGATTTCTCGGGAGGCAGGTCAGATGGTCTGGTATGCCCATCTCTTTCAGAATTTTCCAGAGTTTTCGTGATCCACACAGTCAAAGGCTTTGGCATACTCAGTAAAGCAGAAATAGATGATTTTTACCAATGGCCAAAAGACACATGAAAATATGCTCAGCATCACTGATCATTAGAGAAATGCAAATCAAAACCACAGTTGTGATACCACCTCACATCTTTCAGAATGGCTATCATCACAAAGATAGGAAATAATAAATGTTGGCAAGGACGTGGAGAAAAAGGAATGCTCATGTACTGTTGGTGGACTTGTAAATTGGTGCAGCAACTATGGGAAACAGTATGGAGTTTACTCAAAAAATTGAAAATAGAACTTTCATATGGTCCAGCAATTTCATTTCTGGGTATTTACCACAAGAAAACATAAACACTAATTTGAACAACATATGCACTCTAATGGGTTGCCCTGATAGCTCAGCTGGTAAAGAATCTGCCTGCAATGCAGGAGACCCTGGTTAAATTCCTGGGTTGGGAAGATTCCCTGGAGAAGGGATAGGCTACAACTCCAGTATTCTTGGGCTTACCTGGTGGCTCAGATAAGGTAAATTACTTGAGAGGAATGCCCTTTTCTCTCAAGTGAACTTTACTGAGTGATTCTCAGTAAAGAATTCACTTGCAATGCAGGAGACCTGGGTTCGATCCCTGGATTGGGAAGATCCCCTGGAGGAGGGCAATTCAACCCACTCCAGTATTCTTGCCTGGAGAATTCCCATGGACAGACGAGCCTGGCAGCCTACAGTCAATGGTGTCACAAAGAGTCAGACATGACTGAGCGACTAAGCAGTATATAATGGAATATTACTCAGCCATAAAAAATGAAATTTTGCCATTTGTGACAACATGGATAAAACTAAAGAGGATTATGTTAAGCAAAGTAAGTCAGATAAAGACAAATGTTAAGCAAAGTAAGTCAGATAAAGGCAAATAGCATATAATCTCATTTGTATGTGGAATCTTAAAAAAAAAAAAAACCAATACAACCAATTAAACAAAACAAAACCAAACAGACTCATGTATTCAGAGAACAAATGAGTAGTTTCCAGAAGGGAGCAGCAACAAGGACTGTGGAGGAAATAGGTGAAGGGGATTAAGAGATACAAATCTCCAGTTACAGAATAAATAAGTCATGGGGATGTGATATACAGCCTAAGGAATATGAGCAATAATATTTTTATAACTTTGTGTAGGGACAGATGCTTACTAGACTTATTGTGGAAATCATTTTTTAATGTATGCAAATGTAAAATCACTATATAGTATACCTGAAAATAATATCATATTGTATATCAACTATATTTTAATTGAAAAAAAATTTAAATAAAATTAAAATGTCACCCTCATTCTTCCTTTAAAAAAAAGAATGGATAAATATAGAATATAAAGAAATATGGGTTAAAATAGAAAAAAACTCATAATATTCTAGAATTGACTGTGCTAAGAAAATATGGTATGAACCTAAGTGGTCAAAAGGAGAAGCTGAGAGCTTATAGACAAGGTGTCTTTTGGGACATGTTGAATGAACCACCAAGTAATTGTTTTAATCATGCGTCTCTTTTGTTAACTACACATAGCTCCGATCACACCTAACCTCTCACAAAAAGGCACAGATTATGATTCATCTACTTCCAATTAGCATATTTATTTCTGTTAACTGAAACACTTATGACACCCTGTGAAAAGGAAATTCTTGAAAATCTTTGCACATAGCAAGTCTGTCCACTTGGAAACACATTTGTGTACTTTATAGTTTCATACAATTTTCAACTTAAAGTGCTTTACACATATAATTTCAATTAATCTTCCCAACACTATAATGTATTAGTATTATTTCCATTTATAATAAAAGGAAAGTGAGGCTAGAGTAGTTAAATTACCTGCTCAAGGTTTGGGAGAAAGGGTTATAAACCCAGGCCTCTCATTCACTTTTACTCCATGATATGGAATGCCACTTGTAAGCAGTACACACTTCAGTCTTATTGTCCAGAATTCAGAACATCTCATAAGATGCAGACATGCTCCTAGAATCAGGATATCAGGCTGCCCTGGACCACACTAATAACACAGAAATTTGCTCACATTTGCCCGTCTTAATTCTTACCTTTGTGGATGCTACTACTCATGCTTCCTGGTTTCCCCAAGCAAAGACACAAATCATAGTGTTCCACACATATGGTATTCTTTCAGTAAATGTCTATTAAATTGAACTTATAATTCCCATAGGGAATGGTCACACAGGATAGCATTTTTGGAAAGAACATCTTCTCCCCCATGTCTTAATCACTGAACTCTGCTACAAAATTTTTATATTCATTTATTGAACAAAGAAGAGTTCAAAATTCTAGCTTTATATCTGAAAACATATTCTCCAAAATCTGATTCAAATGTTTCAACTTTTAATTTTCACTACCTCCAAGAATGTCTTCTACCCTAATCAAATGACCTCTAGTCCAACCATATACATCCTTGACTCCAGGACGTTGCTTAGTCCATGCCTCCTGCAGGAATGACTTCCTTTCATATTCTACCGAAGTGCCATGATTGTTTGCTATCTTTGTATCAGTCAGAGTTCAGCCTAGGAAATAAAACTACCCCAGGTATTTCAGGGGAGGAAGATTGTTGGAAGGGCTGAAAGGTCAGGAGGCTGCCACTCTTCTATGGGTGGTGAGGTCACTTGTCTTAATTGTAATTCAGCATTATGAAAGCTGCTACGACAATAGCTTTTTAAACTCGCCAAGATGATGACCACCCATTCATGTGCAAAGTCCAGCCGCCACAAAACTCGAAGCTCTTGAAGCTTGTTTGGCAGCAGCAGGAATACAAGGTCTTTCCCATTTCTGGCATCCAAATCTCACAAGAGCACCCAATTTGGAAGACCCTAATGTGAACCCACAATCCTAGGTGCAAAGGAGTCTGGTAATGCATTTTTAGCCTTCCTATCTTACCAAATACAATGAGGGCAACATGGAGATAAGGACGATCTATCTAAAGCATCTATTACATTGCTTTTATTGTGGATTTTTTTAAATTTTATTTTATTTTTAAACTTTACAAAATTGTATTAGTTTTGCCAAATATCAAAATGAATCCGCCACAGGTATACATGTGTTCCCCATCCTGAACCCTCCTCCCTCCTCCCTCCCCATACCATCCCTCTGGGTCGTCCCAGTGCACCAGCCCCAAGCATCCAGTATCGTGCATCGAACCTGGACTAGCGACTCGTTTCATACATGATATTATACATGTTTCAATGCCATTCTCCCAATTCTCCCCACCCTCTCCCTCTCCCACAGAGTCCATAAGACTGTTCTATACATCAGTGTCTCTTTTGCTGTCTCGTACACCGGGTTATTGTTACCATCTTTCTAAATTCCATATATAGGGTGGCGGTGGTCTCACGTCGCGTTAGTCTCGGAGCCACTCCTTCTCAGCTGAAGCAACCAGGTTTTTCCTCAGCCCGGGTTTCAGAACCTGCAGCCTCCATCGAAGCGCCATGGCTCCGTCTAGGAAGGGCGGCAGTCGGGTGGCCAAGACCAACGCGCTGCGGAACCGAAAGCTCGCCTCCTTTCTTAAGGACTTCGACCGTGAAGTGCAAATGCGATCCAAGCAAATTCAGTCAGACAGGCAGAACCTCCTCAAAGAGTTGGATAACCTGTACAACATTGAGATCCTGCGACTCCCCAAGGCGCTGCGTGAGATGAACTGGCTCGAAAAAAATTAAAAAAAAAAAAAATTCCATATATATGCGTTAGTATACTGTATTGGTGTTTTTCTTTCTGGCTTACTTCACTCTGTATAATAGGCTCCAGTTTCATCCACCTCATTAGAACTGATTCAAATGTATTCTTTTTAATGGCTGAGTAATACTCCATTGTGTATATGTACCACAGCTTTCTTATCCGTTCATCTGCTGATGGACACCTAGGTTGCTTCCATGTCCTGGCTATTATAAACAGTGCTGCGATGAACATTGGGGTACACGTGTCTCTTTCCCTTCTGGTTTCCTCAGTGTGTATGCCTAGCAGTGGGATTGCTGGATCATAAGGCAGTTCTATTTCCAGTTTTTTAAGGAATCTCCACACTGTTCTCCATAGTGGCTGTACTAGTTTGCAGTCCCACCAACAGTGTAAGAGGGTTCCCTTTTCTCCACACCCTCTCCAGCATTTATTGCTTGTAGACGTTTGGATCACAGCCATTCTGACTGGCGTGAAATGGTACCTCATTGTGGTTTTGATTTGCATTTCTCTGATAATGAGTGATGTTGAGCATCTTTTCATGTGTTTGTTAGCCATCTGTATGTCTTCTTTGGATAAATGTCTATTTAGTTCTTTGGCCCATTTTTTGATTGGGTCATTTATTTTTCTGGAGTTGAGCTGTAGGAGTTGCTTGTATATTTTTGAGATTAGTTGTTTGTCAGTTGCTTCATTTGCTATTATTCTCTCCCATTCTGAAGGCTATAGTGAAAATGAGTATACTACCCAAAGCAATTTATAGATTCAATGCAATCCCTATCAAGCTACCAATGGTATTCTTCATAGAGCTAGAACAAATAATTTCACAATTTGTATGGAAATACAAAAAACCTCGAATAGCCAAAGCTATCTTGAGAAAGAGGAATGGAACTGGAAGAATCAACCTACCTGACTTCAGTCTCTACTATAAAGCCACAGTTATCAAGACAGTATGGTACTGGCACAAAGACAGAAATATAGATCAATGGAACAAAATAGAAAGCCCAGAGATAAATCCATGCACATATGGACACCTTATCTTTGACAAAGGAGGCAAGAATATACAATGGATTAAAGATGATCTCTTTAACAAGTGGTGCTGGGAAATCTGGTCAACCACTTGTAAAAGAATGAAACTAGAACACTTTCTAATACCATACACAAAAATAAACTCAAAATGGATTAAAGATCTAAACGTAAGACCAGAAACTATAAAACTCCTAGAGGAGAACATAGACAAAACACTCTCTGACATACATCACAGCAGGATCCTCTATGACCCACCTCCCAGAATATTGGAAATAAAAGCAAAAATAAACAAATGGGACCTAATTAAACTTAAAAGCTTCTGCATATCAAAGGAAACTTTATTGTGGATTAACATGGTTTTGATCTATATGTTGTTACATATCCTATCCTTTTACTTATAAGACTGTAAGTTTCCTGAGACCAAATACCTTTTTATATCATTATTTTGTCTAATGAGCATTGGTATAGTACTTGCCATGTGTTCCAGGTGCTCAGCAAATATTAGCTCATTTATTTCTAGTAAGAGCCCTAAGCGGAGAAGGCAATGGCACCCCACTCCAGTACTCTTGCCTGGAAAATCCCATGGACGGAGGAGCCTGGTAGGCTGCAGTCCATGGGGTCCCTAAGAGTTGGACACGACTGAGCGACTTCACTTTCACTTTTCACTTTCATGCATTGGAGAAAGAAATGGCAACCCACTCCAGTGTTCTTGCCTGGAGAATCCCAGGGACGGGGGAGCCTGGTGGGCTGCTGTCTATGGGGTCGCACAGAGTCGGACACGACTGAAGCGACTTAGCAGAAGAGCCCTAAGAGGTAAGTACTACTATTAGCTCCACATTATTTTTGAGAAAGCTGAGGTATGAAGACGTTAAATCACTCACTCAAGGCCACACAGTTAGAAAGCAGAGTGATTAGGATTTGATTAAAAGCAATTTGTCTCAAGTCCATCTTATCCTTGGTGTTTTATTCCCTACAGCGAATAATAGAAGAGACCAAAGAGAATTGAATGACTGTGTGTTAGTCTTGGACCTAAGAGCAGGCCATTCTACAGAGACAGCATAACAAATACTTTGATGAAATCAATGGATGAATGACAAAATTTGCAGATTATTTATGCATCAGTCAATTTCAGAGAGCATCTGACTTTGATTTTTTAAATTTAAAAATATTTTAAATAACAAAAGTAATATATTCTAAATTGAGAAAATATTCAAAAGATATAGAAATTTATAGTTTGAGGATTTTCCCCACCATAGCCCACACCCCAGAAGTAATTAGTTTGCCTAGCCAGTCTCTAGCTTTCAGACCTTTTCATGGAATTATGCCACACACACATTACTTTTCCCTTACAATGGAATGGAATCATATTATACATATGATATTGAAAACTGGCTTTTCCACTTGATTACATATGACTTCTGTCTATTTTAACATATGTTCTTTCTAAGGGCAATATAGTATTCCATTCTATGTGATACTTTACATGTGTTTATCACCTCATGTCCAAAAAAGATTTGGTTAAACATATTTGTACTCATTTTAATAAAAAAGAAATCAAGAATCATTTTTCACATTAGCACTCTCCATTAGTATGACCTAAGAACACATAAGAAGGTTACTAGTATGGTCTGAATTTGTTGGTATTTTAAAATATATCCATGAGTGACCAAATGGAAAGAAGGATTTGGTGTGTTTCTACATCTGCTGTGATCTCAGTGAGCTCCTGAGCATTGGTAAGAAGTAGATTGCATTAGCCAACGTTTGACCAGGGGTCTAAACCTTCCCCGGTAATTTCATCTGAGCTATGACACTTTGCCAGTTTCATAGGAAACTCCTTGAGGGCTGAGAGGGAGCTGAAAAGCCAAATCAGTGTTGGTTGGAAGTAAGTCTACTTTGTAGGGCAGCCATATGGGGAAGGGGGAATGTTATTTTAACACCTCTCCTACTCAGTGCTCCAGTAGAACGCCCAAGATCCCTGCCTCTTTTTGGGCTATTTAACCAGTAATTGTATTCTGCACTAAGAAGACACATCTCCTGTAGAAAAGAGCAGTCCTTGAGTTGCTGCAAAGTACAGGGGTGTCAGCTGAGTACCATTGGACTCTCTTTAAACACCTTGGTGTTCAATTTCAAACCATCCAACATGGCTTGAAGTTTACACTGTTACACCATCAGAACGGGCTGTTAGGCTGTGCTGTGCTCAGTTGTGTCCGACTCTGTGATCCCATGGACTATAGCCTGCCAGGCTCCTCTGTTCATGGAATTTTCCAGCCAAGAATACTGGAGAAGGTTGCCTTTGCCTTCTCTAGGGGATCTTCCCCACCCAGAGATCGAACCCATATCTCTTGCGTCTTCTGAATTGGCGGGCAGGTTCTTTACCACTGTGCCACCTAGGAAGCCCATCTGAATGGGAAAAGGCCCTAAAATGTTTCTGTCATAATTTTAAAATATTGGTCCAATAGAAAGCATTCGTGATATACCACTCTGGCCAAATTATGGGTCAGCCAAGATGTAATTTATTTTATTTTTATTTTTGGCTGTGCTGGGTCTATCTCTAGTTGGGCAAGCATGGGCTACTCTTCCTTGCTGTGTGGGATCTCTCCTTGGGGTGGCTTCTCTAGTTGCAGAGCATGGGCTCTCTAGCTACGCCACTGAGGCAGAGTTGCTCTGAGGCATGTGGAATCTTCCCGGACCAGGAATCTAACCCATGTCCCCTGCATTGGCAGGCAGATTCTTAACCATTGGACCACCAAGGAAGTCCCCAGACATGCTTTTACACCAGTTTTTCTGGATATTTAATTTCCATTAAGAAAAACAGAGTTTGAACTAATAGCATAAAATTCAGCATAGATATTTACCGAAGAATTTACAGGGAAACAGAAAAGTCAATATAGCCAAGGATAGTCACAAGATATTCTAGACTTCACAGCAGGAGGAAGGGCAAGGTGACAGAAGCCGAGGGTCATCAAAAGGCTGGGAGGAAAAGGAGACGAACTATGACAGCAGCTGTGACTATGACCTTACAATCCCCAAGATTGTGTGTGTGTGTGTGCGCACACGTGCATGCAGATGCATGTCTGTGTTTTATATCACTGTTGGAAAGAGGAAAATCGTGAGTGAAATTTTGACTTTCACTCTTTCTAGTAACATTGCACATCTCAGGTTGCTAGGACTTGAATTGTTTCACTTTGACTAAATGGGTAGAAGGGAAAGTTGCCTGAAGAATATTGTATTACACACAGTGGTGGGGATGGCCAGGGCAGAAAGGTAAGGAGGGTGATAGATGGTAAAGCGTGGGTGGCACTCTGCCAGCTCACAATAAGCATCAGGCAACCTCTATAGCATCACGGAGTGGTCTCTGATTTAGCAAAAGCAACATAAAGATATTCAGTGTTGTAAAAGTAGCACTTTATTTAACCTTCCTGTACAAACTTTAGAAGCATTAATCTATCACAGTAGGCTCTATCTTGTACATGTAAATGGATGAGATTCTGTAATCAAATCCTAAATGTGTATTTGTAGCAAGATGGCTTTTCAGCACAATGTATCAAGGGATGCAACAGAGGGAGTGGGGAGACAATTAACGGGAGATCACCGTGCCTGGCCAGCCCTTTCGCTCCCTAATGGCATTTCCCAGGACTGCACTGATTTCTGAATTTACAGGTTTATTTACCAGACGGCACAACTTTATTGGGACCCCACAAGGCCTCTCCTATTCTATAACCTGCAATGGAGACTCATTTAAGAGAGAGAACCCTCGCATGGATGTGATTCCAGGAACATTCTAATTTCTTTTCAATACCAGATCCAATTACCTGTTGCAGGTCTGTGTTCAAAATATCTGAAGTCTGAGAACAGTCCGAAAGAGCAGATGCTTTGTGAATCTTAGACTGAAAAGGGCAGACAGCAGCCTCAAGTCTTGGGATTTGGGCTCAGTGCAGGTCCCACACAGATTGTTCTGGAGAAAAAGGAGGCATGTGGACATGCTGCCAGGCCCACCAGATATTCGCCAGCAAGTCTGGAGTTTGGGATTTTTGGAGCCTGAAATTGTAGCCACCAGAAACAAATTCTTCTTGACCCAAAACAAAAATCTGAGATTGTTTTTGAATAAAGTGTTCATTTTCAGGGGTTTCCTTGGTGGCTCAGTAGTAAAAGAATCTGCCTGCCAATGCAGGAGACTTGGGTTTGATCCCTGGAAGATCCCCTGGAGAAGGGAATGACATCCCATTCCAGTGTCTCGCCTGGTAAATTCCATGGACAGAGAAGCCTGGCAGGCTACAGTCCATGGGGTCACAAAAGACTTGGACATGACTTAGCCACTAGACAACAACAGTATAGTCACGGGTGGAGGCAGAGGAGGAAATGATTTGGATTTGACTTCAGATCAGCACAAGGAGGCATTCAATGATATTAAAATGAATAATATCAGCACATTTTTCTCCTTCAAAAATCTTTGCAAGATTTGCATACGTGTTTATTGTGCAAAACATATGCATCTTGCCTGGAATATATTTCATTGTGTAGCATATGGTTCCTTTCAACGAAGGATCTGAAATGACTTTAACAGAAAGAACTCCTCCTATCATTCACTCCCAGAGAGTAAGGTGCTGTTTAAGAGGCAATAACTCTATCCCAAGGGCTCCACTTAGGCCCTTGTAACTGCCTTGTAAGTTGCACGCCCATCAGTTTTTCTCCCGGCACTCTCTCTCGGCAGGCTGGGCTGGGCTTAACTGCCCTGGGCAACCCAGGCCCTGCAATTCCATAATAGAAAGCAGGAGTGTCTCCTCCTCACCGTCTAGATGTGAGATTCCTGGAGGGAAATACAGAGAAATTATAACGTAGGGCAGTGCTGTCCAAAATAACTATCATATGAGCCAAAAATGCAAGCCACATATATAATCTTGAATTTATTCTAGTCACTACATTTAAAAAGTACAAACAGGAGAAATTAATTTTCTATATTTGCTGCAATCTTCTATGTTAAATATATTGTCATTTCCACATGTCATTGATATGAATGTTTTTAATGAGATATTTCACATACTTCTGGGGGTGCTGTATGTTCTAAATCCAGCTTGTATTTTATTCTCATGGCACATCTCCATTGGAATTAACTACATTTCAAGTACTTAGTAGCCATATGTGACTAGTGGCTACCACTCTGCGTAGGACAGTTCTAGAGAGGATGCTAGGGTGAGCCAGAGAACTCTATCCAAGTGAATTTTATTCTCTAGGAGAACAGGCTAGATAACGATGGTGGTTGTGGTGCAGGCATGCCAAGTCAACCCCATGGACTATAGCCCACAAGGCTCCCCTGTCCATGGCATTCTTTAGCTGAGATACTGGAGTCGGGTACCATTTCCTTTTCCAGGGGAGCTTCCTGACCCAGGGATCGAACCCTAATCTCTTATGTCTCCTGCATTGGTGGGCGGGTTCTTTACCACTGGTGCTACCTGTGAAGCCTGATGGTGGTGATAACGCTAATGGCTTGTACTTACTATCACTGTGTTACCTTTTTACTACTACTATTATACTTGTTTATTTAATTTTAAATTTTTATCGGAATATAGTTGCTTTACAATGTTGTATTAGTTTCTACTATACAGCAAAGTGAATCGGCTCTGTGTATACATATATCTCCCCTCTTTTGGATTTTTTCCTGTATATGTCACACAGAGCAATGAGTAGTGTTCTCTGTGCTATATAGTAGGTTCTCATTAGTTATGTATATTATATTCAAAAGCAGAGCCATTACTTTGTCAACAAAGGTCCGTCTAGTCAAGGCTATGGTTTTTCCTGTGGTCATGTATGGATGTGAAAGTTGGACTGTGAAGAAGGCTGAGCGCTGAAGAATTGATGCTTTTGAACTGTGGTGTTGGAGAAGACTCTTGAGAGTCCCTTGGACTGCAAGGAGATCCAACCCGTCCATTCTGAAGGAGATCAGCCCTGGGATTTCATTGGAAGGACTGATGCTAAAGCTGAAACTCCAGTACTTTGGCCACCTCATGCGAAGAGTTGACTCATTGGAAAAGACTCTGATGCTGGGAGGGATTGGGGTCAGGAGGAGAAGGGGACGACAGAGGATGAGATGGCTGGATGGCATCACTGACTCGATGGACGTGAGTCTGAGTGAATTCTGGGAGTTGGTGATGGGGTTGCAACTCCATGATGCGGTTCATGGGGTGATGCAGTTCATGGAGTCGCAAAGAGTTGGACACGACTGAGTGACTGAACTGAACTGATGAATCCCAATCTCCCGATTCATCCCATCCCTTCTTTCCTCCTTGGGCATCCATACATTTGTTCTCTACGTCTGTGTCTCTATTTCTGCTTTGTAAATAAGATTGTCTATACCAATTTTTTCAGATTCCACATATATGCATTAATATATGATATTTGCTTTTCTCTTTCCCACTTACTTCACTCTGTATAATAATCTCAAGGTCCATCCACATCTCTATTATTTTGTAATTTACTTATTAACTACTATTACTATTAAGGGCTGTTTTCATTGTTTTACCTGTACTTACCAATTCTCAGAAGATCCCTATAAAGTACATAATATTATGATTACCTTTTAGAGATGAAGAGACTGAAAGAGTACAGAAGAACCTAGCGGATGAAGGCCAGGAGCATGGGATGGTGACAGGTTAATGGGGGACCGTCCAAACTAGGTGGATGGCTGTGCATTTTCATGCATGCTTTGTGTTGAATCAAGGAGAAGGTTTGGTCTTTCACATCAGCTCTGCTCTGCTAAATGACCTCTGAGCCACCACAAAAATAATGCAATTCTCTGGGCACCTAATTTACTGTCAGAAAAGGTAAGTTGAGAGAGAAAGTGAAGGTGACAAGGGCGGAGAACAAGTTTACACAAATGAAAAGAAAAGTACATTTGGAGAGATTCTTCCAACCTTCATCTCGAATGTAAATATTCTGGGCCAATCTGTGTATGGGTCACTGGAAGGCAATTTTCTTGCGTAGTTCTGGATGTGTTATGTTCCAGGAGTTATGACCCTAGAGACCTTGGCCTGTGTTCACTTCCAGGCTATTCATGTCTAAGAAAATAAAGATTCCCCCAAACAAATGATGCATAAACTCAAAATGGCCCCATGTATTGAAGAAGGTGGAATCATTGCCACCTAACAGTTCTAAGACAGTGTAGCCGAACATATTTAAGACCCAGCTGGCACTAGTGGTAAAGAACCTGCCTGCCAATACAGGAGGCATAAGAGAAATCAGGAAGATCCCCTGGAAGAGGGCATGGCAACCCACTCTGATATTCTTGCCTGGAGAATCCCATGGACAGAGAAGCCTGGCAGGCTATAGTCCATAGCGTCGCAAAGAGTTGGACACAACTGAAGTGACTTAGCATGCAGCACACAAGACCCATAAGGTGGAGAGAAGAGGAAACTGGGGGAAATTTGGGGGGACAGGAGCTATGTCGGGGACCAGGCAAGGCAAGAGTTAACACAGAAGAAATTCAAAGAGGGTTGAGGAGAGGTCCCAGAGGGAAAGTGGGAGAGGCATCTCAGAGATGTAAGTCCTACTTATTCATCTTATAAATTGTGCTGACAGCACACCAGCCCATTTTAACTGAGCCACGGGAACACACATCCAGGCAAAAAACTGAGTCATTTGGCATTAACAGCGTGTTCACACGCCAAAACATGCCCTGACCCACATCACTCTTTTGTACACCAAATGTAATATATACTCACTCTAAGAAATGATGAGAAGCAGTAAAAGTTTTTCCTCCTTCTTTCCATGGCAGCATTCTCACTCCACACCCAGCATTCTGTGCAATTTACACTGGGAAAGACTGGAAAGGTCATGTGACATCAGCTCAGCCCACACACTGGAATGGAAATCTGTTGGCAACCACAGCCCCTCAGACCTGAAAAATTAGTTGAGATGGGAACACTGACCTGTGAGAATGTGGGGGTTGGGGGGGCGGTTGCCATGCCATTTAGGAACATGAGATGAGTATCCCAAAGCACACATTTTTGAACGTATATTTGAAATTCAGTAGAGAAGAAGGGAAACAGGTAGAACGGAGGAAAGGGAAAGACCGTCTACCAATTTTCAAGATGTGACTCTTAGCGCCTTTTTTTTCTCCCCAGGAAGCGCGGTATGTTGATAACAATCATGACGACTCGGAGGCCTTCCGGTATTTTGGAGAACATTTCACAGAGCAAACTTTAGTCATGTAAAATGGGTAAACATGATGTGAAATGTATTAACACATTTGGTGAATTCTGCAAATATATTTTTACACAATTAGCTTAATTATTTAGCTACATATTAAACCTTGCTTGCCTCAAGCAATTTAACATGAAATGTAATTTCACATATTATCACAAGAAAAACACATTTATAGAAAATCTGTGTCTCTCCTTTCATAATAACACTTCAACCCATCATTATTTGGGATATAAATAGATAGTTTATATTTCAAGGATGATGAGCACTGTCCTTCCAGAAAGAAAATCTCGTGATCCAGTGGCCCCCAAATCCTGCTCTGTTCAGTCGTTGTACTGAAATAGATCCTCGTAGGACACCATCAGTGATACTGCAACAATATACAAAGCAAGGTGCCCCCACTACATTCTGAACAGGAAAGATTTGTTGCAATTTATCCAGAGGGACTTTAAAAGTAAAGAGCGTGACTAATTCCGAAAGAGTCACAGGGTTAGGACTTCCCTGATGGTCCAGTGGCTAAGATTTCACACTCGCAATGCCGGGGACCAGGGTTCGGTCCCTGGTGAGGGCACTAGATTCCTCCTGCTGCAACCAAGACCCAGTGCAACCAAATGATTTTTTTTTAAGTCACAAAGGATGATGGTAGTTGTGCATATTCTCATGCTTGCAAGGTAAAACTACTTATGTCAACTTTGAAAATTCTACTTAATAGTCAACAGCTTTGTTGTCCCATTAACATTTTCAATTGCATTACTTCCTGAGAGGGCTAATAATTTTGGAAAATCCCTTATATCAGTCAACTGTGCAACAGGAAAAAGGGAGCATTAATGATCTGAGTACTTTGTATTTATATGGTGATTGAAGTGAAGTGAAGTGAAAGTCGCTCAGTCGTGTCCAACTCTTTGCGACTCCATGGACTGAGTCCATGGAATTCTCCAGGCCAGAATACTGGAGTGGGTATTTCCCTTCCCTTCCTTTTCCCTTCTCCAGGGGATCTTCCCAACCCAGGGGTTGAACCCAAGGCTTCCGAATTGCAGGCAGATTCTTTACCAGCTGAGCCACAAGATTTTTAAAGAGCTTCCACATACATTATTTTCTTATGAAGTTAACTTGGCAATCTACATAATGTTTAGTATTGGCCATTTTACTTTTGAAGAAACTGCATTATATGAAGGGAGAAAGTAAATCTCAGAGAGAAGTTACATGCTAGAGTCACTGGAACTGTGACCACACAGACAGAAGTATTTTTATCAAATATACGTCTTTGGCATTTTACTATGAGCAAGGAATAGCATTTTGAAGTGATAGGGAAAATATGATACATATGCATATATATGTGTGTGTGTGTGTGTGTGTGTGTGTATGTGTATATATATATATATATATATATATACGCTTCCCGGTGGCTTAGCAGGTAAAGAATCCACCTGCAATGCAGGAGACACAGGAATCACGGGTTCAGTCCCTGGGTCGGGAAGATCCCCTGAAGTAGGGCGTGGGAACCCACTCCAGTCTTCTTGCCTGGAGAGTCCCATGGACTTAGGAGCCTGGCTGGCTACAGTCCATAGGGTTGCTAAGAATCAGACACAACTGAGCAACTATGCAAACACACGTGTGTGTCTATACACACGCATACACACACACACACGTCTTCCAAAAATTGTCTTTTTAATTTCCAGGTATGTAGACTTGATCTCAAGAACAATTGTTTTTACTCTGTTCTGTAAAACAGAGGTAGCAATAGGAGGAAGGAGGTCCTTTGTGGCCTAGTGGTTAGGACTCCAGGCTTTTACTGCTGTGGCTTGAATCCAATCCCCGTTCAGGGAACTGAGATCCTGCAAGCCACGTGGTATGGCAAAAATAAGGAAAGAAAAGGAATGTTTGGAAATTCCCTGCACAAGGGGAGGGATGGGCAGAGAAGAACAGAACAGTAGCATTCCAGGCTGAGAACACTGGGTACCTCAATGGTACCCAGCTCACCTTGAAAGATTTTCTTTAGAGGCAGAAACCAGTCACACAGGAAGAAAGACTTCATTTTGTGTTGGCAAGAATACTGGAGTGGGTTGCCATAGGGGATCTTCCTGATCCAGGAATTGAAACCATATCTCCTGTGTCTACTGCATTACTTTACCTGCTGAACCATCCATCAGGAAAACCAATATATGTGTGTGTGTGTGTGTGTGTGTGTATCATATATTCCTTGTCACTTCCAAATGCTTGGCTCCTTTTGTGTTGCTTTTCACATAGAGCTAAACCAAGGCAGATGAGAAATGCTTCTAGAGCTAGTCTGGGAACATAGCAGGCGACCACTCAAGAAGTCAAAGGCAGGACTCTATTGGGGAGACGCGGAAAGAGACTCTGGTCTGCCAAGACACAGAGATGCACCTTATGGCCTGCTGTGCGCACAGCTCAGGTTGGCGTTAATGTCGGTTTAAATACTTTTCTACTCGACAGCCAAGCCTTGAGCAAGGGCTCCAGCTACCAGTCTGACAGATAGCTGACATCTCAGTTAGAAAAGCTTCTGTTCAGGGAGGATACAGAGGTAGAAGAAGGAGGAAGCCATCGACCTCATACACCCAGAAAAGGCCAGCCTGGTGCTCTTGGGAGGACATGAGACAAAGCTGAGCTTTGACCTTTCCCTTTTTAACATGCTCCTTCTCTGCACACCTAAGGGCACCTGACTGAGTTCTCTGTAACAGTGAAGCCCAATTTTATTTTTTTGTAACTTTCCTCATAACATATTATTTTAAGTATTTTATTATTGGTTGTTTTTTGATTGCTTGCTTTGGTTTCTTTTGTTTTTTTTTGTTGTTGTTGTTGCTGTTTAAATTTTTTTTTTATTTTGTATAGCCAATTAATAATGCTGTGATAGTTTCAGGTGGACAGCAAAAGGACTCAGCCACACATATTCATGTATCCATTCTCCCCCCAACTCTGCTCCCATCCAGGCTGCCACATAACATTCAGCGGAATTCCCTGTGCTCTACAGTAGGTCCTTGTTCGTTATCCATTTTAAATATAGTGTATGTGCATGTTGATCCCAAACTCCTTAACTATTCCTTCCCTCCATTCTTCCGTCTTGGCGACCATAAGCCAATTTTAAATCATGTTTATCTGAAGGAGAACATTGATAATATTCTCAAGTAGTTAAATTCTCAAGTGAAGATTCATATCAGCCGCCTATAAAAAATGTCTGTGTTTGCCTATTTAAGGTTTTGTCTTTTTCTGTCACAGCTCCTCATGTAAAAAATGTAGTGATAGAGGGACAAGTTGAAATGATATGTTAGGTAGCAGGGCCTTTTGTAAGATTCACAACATCTAAATGATTGCCAAGTTTGCTATTTTACCTACTCAGTCTATCACGCAGTTGCCCATTCTCTCCAATTCTACAGGCATTAAGCTGAGGTCCGTGTTGCCCCTCAGCTAGGCTGTAGCATTCACCCTCCATATGCTGTAACCCATGGGCCTCATTTCAGCTCAAAAGTGCTCTTACTTCCAAGGTGGGAACTTTCCAATAGGTTCTCACTGATTTTAAAATAAATTCTAAAATATTGAATATGGCTCAAAAGGCCCTACATGAGGGATGAAAAGGATGACAGGCATGGAAGGTCATCCTACTTATGTTACCCTGAGGTTTGAAAAGGCTCAAGGCTTCCCTGGTGGCTCAGAGGTTAAAGCATCTGCCAGCAATGCAGGAGGCCTGAGTTCGATCCCTGGGTTGAGAAGATCCCCTGGAGAAGGAAATGGCAAGCCATTCCAGTATTCTTGCCCGGAGAATCCCATGGACAGAGAAGCCTGGTGGGCTACAGTCCACGGGGTCGCAAGGAGTCGTACACGACTGAGTGACTTAACTTTCATTTTCACTTTTTCTGGACAACTTGTCTGTGGCCTAATCAACCAGTGGAGATTTATCTCTGGTTCAAAACAAAGTGTTTGACAAACAGCTATTTAGTGTTAGCAACACTCATTTCCAAAACTGATGACCTGGAGGGGTGGGATGGAGGGGAATAGGAGGAAGCCTCATGTGGGAGGGGATATATGTATACATATAGTTGATTCACTTTGTCGTACAGCAGAAACTAACACAACATTGTAAAGCAAGTATACTCCAATTAAAAACACATTAAAAATAAAACTGAAGATGGGGAAAGTGGGAGGAGCTAAAGATATGGTTAAAATGAACTGGATTAGCATTTGTCGATGTCACATGCCTCCATAAAATTTAGCTTTTTGATGAAAGACGTTTTCTAAAAACTCATTTGGATCTGGTGACCTCCTTCTGAAGACCCTGTATTAGTCCTTATGTAACATTCAAGGCCCTACGTATTCTGCATGTTCAGACATTTCATTTTGTCCTCAAAATGCACCCTGCCCTTTCACAGCTTTATATCTTTATATGCGCATTTAGGGGACTATGGAAAACCATGTTCCCCATTTCGTTTTCTACCCCCTTCATCACTTTAAGACCGGATTCCAATGTTACCTTCTTGTGAACACTTCTCGGAAGCTCTTTCACAGAGTTGAACTCTCCCAGCAATGAGTTAATAGCTCTGCCCCAGGATCAACCATGCAGTATCATCATTATCATTATTTTATATCATATAATTATCATTATATATCATGTCATTGTGTATATATATCATATCATTATATGTTTCTCCCTAGATTGTAAGCTGCATGAAGACAGGATCATCATATCAGCTAGCTCAGCATCTCTCCCTCAAATCTGTAGGCCAGTTCTAACATCTAATGTGTGTCATAAACTCTCAGGAAATGCTCTTTTATCTGCTTTTCTTTTGGATATTGTTAGAGGAGAAAGTATAAATTACTAGGAGATATACATATATCTTACATTTTAATTGTTATCTTGAATGATTAAAGTATAAAGTCTTAATAATAGATATTACTTATAAATGACTTATTGTTTTTCAAGAAGATGCTATTACTTCACTCAATGTGCTGTTTCTGAGGGTGTCCCAAATCCTTGAATGGCAAGAGGAGGCAAAGGGCAAAGTGCTTCTGGGAACCACTCACAGCTATAAAAATGGTGCATCTGCCATCTAGTGGTGATGATGTGTAAATGCACCTTGGCTTGATTAAAGAAATCTGGAGGGCCAGTCTAGGGTGGAGGCTCAGATGGTAAAGAATCTGCCTGCAACGCAGGAGACCCGAGTTCAGTCCTTGGGTCATGAAGATCCCCTGGAGGAGGATATGTCTACCCACTCCAGTATTCTTGCCTGGAGAATTCCATGGACAGAGGAACCTCGTGGGCTACAGTCCATGAAAGTCATGAAAGTGTTCTTTGCTCAGTCGTATCTGACTGCGATCCCACCTACTGAAGCCTGCCAGGTTCCTCTGTCCATGGGGATTCTCTGGGCAAGAATACTGGAGTGGATTGCCATTTCCTTCTCCAGGGGATCTTTCCAAACCACGGATCAGGGGTCTTTTTTGAATTACGGTGTTTTAAGGGTAGCTGGGTTCGATCCCTGGGTTGGAAAAATCCCCTGGAGAAGGGAAAGGCTACCCACTCCAGTATTCTGGCCTGGAGAATTCCATGAACTATACAGTCCATGGGGTTGCAAAGAGTTGGACACTACTGAGCGATTTTCGCTTTCACTTTTTAATGGATATATGCCCACTACTGGGATTGCTGGGTCACATGCTAGTTCTATTTTTTAGCTTTATAAGGAACCTCCATACTGTTCTCCATAGTGGCTACACCAGTTTACATTCCAACCAAGAGTGCAGGAGAGTTCCCTAGATGGATCGGATAAGGGATAGGTGGGAGGGAGGTCCAAGAGAGGGGATATATGTATACAGATAGCTGTTTCACTTTATTGTGCAGCAGCAACTGACACAACATTCACAAGTGAAGCAACTATACCCCACTTAAAAAAAAAAAAAATGTGTGAAGATCCTATTCTGTAGTCCCTAACCTCAAGGACCTTGCAAAATGATATGTACAAATTCAATTAATTATACAAATTAAATTAATACAGAAGATAATTTCACTTTGTGCTAAGTGGCAGGAAGGGAATAAAGAGCTGATGGGTGGAGAGAAACAGTGCTAGGTAGCACCAGTATTTCTGGGCAGTTAAGCTGAAACCCTAATGAGTAAAGGGGCAGAGAAGGGGGAAATTTACCATTAGTAGAAACTTTGGTTGAGCTCGTTTCAGACTTACGTCCATGGACTACTGTCACTGCAATCCTGCCTCTAATCTCCTTCCTACCTTCACATTTTCCCATCTATCCTCATATCTCTTGAAATTTTCTACAGTCTATCAGTACTTATCCTTGTCTAGACTTATGCATCCCTGAGCCTGATGTTTGAGCATCATGTAAACAGTTTCCATTTAAACTCTTTAAAGTTATATGTTCAAAATTCTCCCTATTTCTACTGCCTTAGTGTAGTAGAGTGAATAAAAGAGAAGTAGTGGGCAGATTTTTGTAGTGAGAGAAACAAAGTGGAAAAGGGGTAAACATATCTGAAAGAAATGACTGTGGACAGACAATGGGTTTGATTGTAGAAGGTGCAAGGCAGATAAGAGGTTTATGATCACAATGTTGGCAAGTAAAATGCTTCTCAAGAGAAAGAATTTCAAGTGATAACTCGTTGTTCTCTTACCACATGGATGATTTTGAATTACTTACATTTTGTGACATCAGATGAGAATTAAACTCTTAAATATTTTGCTGCCCACAGAAATCATTTCTTTATCACAGAAGTGACAAGTGTGTGGGTTGTTCTTTGGTGAGGTACAGAGAGCGTCAATTACCATCCGTTCATTGAGGATATGTTATGTGAAGGAGAATTCAAAGGGGCTCCATAAAAGCAGAATTTTCTTATTCAATCATTTTGTGTTCTGTATTTTCACATCCTGTCTCCTCACTTTCTTAATCCCTTCCGTGATACACAAACACACTTAAGAAGAATGACCAAAAAAAAAAAAAAAAAAACACCTCATTTTTCTTTATTCCTCTTCTGCTAGCGGAGCCAGAAAATCCTTCACAGAAGAGACAAGCTAGATTGTATTCAACCTCACACACCACCAACACAGTCGTCAGGCATGGAGCATGTTCATTACAGAGACGGAAGAGGAAGCAAAGTGAACACAGCTGGATTTTGAGATCCCAGGTTGAGTCTGCAAAGCTGTTAGAAATAGCATCGTTTCATTTATACACTGAGAAAATTTGACCTGGAAGTCATTGAGGGGGAAGATGGAAGCCCCATGATGTCACTCTTATTGAGTGACTCTTCTATTTCTGAGTTTTGGTTGAACACAAGCAACGGGCAGTATAAGCAGAGTGAGGATTGATATTTATAGATACACAATTACCTAATGTTTGGAGTTTTGTAACAGATATGTTTCTTTCAGATAATTCATAACCCTGATGTATTTTTCAACATAATTAACTCCATACTTAAAAAATTGAATATTCTTTCCTTGTCATTACCATCACCCAAAGCCACTCTTTTTTTTTTTTTCCCTAGAAAACCAACATAGCTAAACAAAGCTCGCTAAGAAAGAAATGCAATTCATAGTTATAGTAAGAGCAGTAAAATAATTCTTTTGTTTGTCTTTTATGGATCTTTGGTAGAGGTCTGAATTTTTATTGTGTTTGTTTTTAAATGTCATATTTAGAATTATTTTGTTTGAGCTCTTCAACACGTGGACCTTTCTGTTCCAGACATTATCGAAATGCAAGCCGAAGTGTTCCATATGCTCCCTTTGTACTTAATCGCTTAATCACACCATTCTCCTGAAGGAAAGAAGATCACTTCCTTCATTCTTTATTGTCCTTTTAATTAATCAGTTTTCTTTTTGGAGGACATGAAATTGATGTTTGAGATTAGTTTCCTGAAGAAAGAATGACTATAATATCTGCATGTCTTTCCATCATGCACACATCCTTTCTCCCTCCCATCACATAATGTCTTACACAGCCAGCATCTATCCATCTGGCAATGTCACAAAACACACATGTTCCCTCCTGGACACTTAGATCAAAGCAGAGTGTCTCTGGATTGTTTCTTAAATGTCTCAAGAATCCATTTGATGATGCAGACTTTTCATCTCATTTAACTTTCAATTTTCTGCAATGGAAACATTCTGGGAGAAATACTCTAAAATATTCATGCTTGGACTTCCCTCTTGTTCTAGTGGTTAAGACTGTGCTCCCAATTCAGGAGGCTTGGGTTCAATCTGTGGTAGGGGAACTAAGATCCTACATGCCGCAGGGCACGGTCAAGAACAAACAAACAAATAAAACATCTGTGCTTATTTCTCATACAACAAGCCCATGAGCTGAATCTTGAGCTACTGTATCTAATTCAGTCATTTTTTTTAATCAAAAGTAAAAGTTTATAAATTTTAAAATTTTATTAAAAGCTATACTCAACATTTTCAATAAGCCATTAGGGAAAAGAATCTGAAAAAGTATATATATATATATATATATATATATATATATATACACATATATATATGTTTAGTTGCTAAGTTGTGTCCGACTCTTTTGCAGCTTCATGGACCTAGCCCACTGGGCTCCTCTGTCCGTGGGATTTTCCAGGCATGAATACCTGAGTGGGTTGCCATTTCCTTCTTGAAGGCATCTTTCCAACTCAGGGATCGAATCCATGTCTCGCATTGGCAGGTGGATTCTTTACAATTAAGCCACCAGGGAAATATATATATATATATATATATATATATATATATATATATCTGAATCACTGCACTTGTATACCTGAAACTAACACAATATTGTAAATTAACTATACATCAATTTTTACAAGAATATTTAACATGTTACCAATCTTCTGACACATTCTATTACTTTTTTTCTCACTGAGCTCTTGTTTTTGTGTGAATTGTTATGAACCTTAATTAAGACATTCAAATTCTCCACAATCATCCTCTTTTGTCCCTGGAATAGAAGAGCGATCTCTTGGCACTTCCCCCACACTGTCCTTTAAAATATTTAAAGGCAAAAAACTCACATGCTCAGCTTATGCAATGCTCTGTATCTTTGCTGAGTCACAAGATAAAGGACCAAATCTTTATATACTGTAAACTAACACAACATCTGGCAGGTCCACATGTGTCAATGGTCTGTTTTAGAAGTTTGAAATGAAGATGCCTTTGTCATTTTAAAATACTCAGCCACACATTGCCAAAATATTAAGGAAATTTAAAAAAGACTCAGAGAAGAAATATACTGTATATATCTGTTCCTTCTGGTTGCAATCAGACCTAGCCAGCTTGTTCTGTCCATGTGGTTTTATTGTCTGGGGCCAATTGGTTTCTTGCCCTGGGAGTGCCTGGCTGGTTTGCTCTTTGTTTCTCTCTCTCTCTCTTTCTCCTGTGTCTCTCAGTCAAGCCCACCAGGGTCCTGCCCCCAAGTATCTGGTTAGCTCACCAGTTCTGAATGAATGGAGTCTGTGTCCCAAGCCACCACCAAATGATGCTGCAACCCAAAAGTTCAGGGGAATGCACTCCTCATGTGAGAACTCTGGGGCTGCCCAGGGGGCGTTAGTGGTAAAAGTGCCTTCCAATGCAGGAGATAAGAGATGCAGGTTCGATCTCTGGGTGGGGAAGATCCCCTGGAGAAGGGCATGGCAACCCACTCCAGTGTTCTTGCCTGAAGAATCCCATGGACAGAAGAGCCTGGAGGGCTACAGTTCATAGAGTCGCAAAGAGTCAGGCATGACTGAAGTAACTTGGCACGCACACACGTGTGAACTCTGAGCCGTGGGTCGGGAGATGGAGAGCTAGGTAAGTACGGTGTGTCCTTTACTCAGTGCATGAGCTGCTCTGAAGTTTTTTCATAGTCTGTCCAGAGAGGTAGCATGTGTCCTACTGAGCAGAGTTTCTAGGTCTTAGCAGCTCTTCACAAAGCCCACGTTGAGCAGTAAAGTACCACATTGCATTGCTTCCTGTCTTTTTCTGCCTCCTGTCCTCTTTATCACTCTTTTCCTTGGGTTTGCACCTCTAAATAAAACATCAGCACTTAATTTTTGCTTCGAGTTCTGCTTTCTCAAGAGCTCAGGCAAAGGCAAACACAATAAAAACAAAAGGCTTATTTCTCTTTTTCAGTGTGAGACTCTATGAAAATTACTGCTGAACATTAGCCTCACTGTTAGACTCTCCAATGGCACATTTATCATATATCCATGAATTTCAGAGTCTGACTTAAGACTCTAGCTGATATGAGATAACATCATTTATTTAATTCCTGACTTCATTGAATACTCATATTTGGAATGTTAAAACATCTATGCTTTTGTTCATGGTTTTAACAAATTATTTGTTTGAAATATTTATTTTTAAGCCAATATCACCAGGGAAATGTTAGCTTGATAGTGGAGAATGTTAGCAGACTCACGTGATCAAGCTGAACATCATCAACATTGAATAATCGAAGATCCTGTGCCTCCTAATATAGAGAAGAACAGCTCGAGAAGAACAGCTCATCACTAGTGTATCATGATAGACTACAATATTGGTAGTATTCCTGACCAAAATACGGTATATAAATCTAACCGTGAAAACAACAAACAAGCCCAAATGGAAGCATGTGTTCTAAAAACTAACCAAACTCACTTCTTCAAAAATACAAGGTCAGGAAAGGTTAGATAGGCTTCCCTCTAATCTTTCCTGGTCATCTAGTGGTTAAGATTCCATGCTCCCAATGCAGGGGGCCTGGGTTCGATCCCTGGGCAGGGAACTACAATTCGCATACTGTAAACTAAAAGCCTGCGTGCCACAACCAAAGATCTTCCAAGGTGCAACAAAGACCCAGCACAGCCAAATGAAAACAAAACAAAAAATTAAAACTGACAGCTTGAAGCCACAGTAAAATATCATGAGAGGGTGGGATGAGTTGAGAGAGTAGCACTGAAACTTGTATATTACCATATGTAAAGTAGCTAGTGGGAAGTTGCTGCATAACAGGGAGCTCAGCCAGGTGCTCCCTGACAACCTAGAGGGAGGACCGGGGGGTGGGGGAGGGAGGTTCAACAGGGAGGAGATATGCTTATGACTGACTCACATTGTCGTATGGCAGAAGCCAACACAACATTGTAAAGCAATTATCACCCGCCTAAAAATAAATTTTAAGAAAGGATAAGAAAGGCTGAGGAGCTTAACGAAGCTGAAATGACATAACAAATGAATGCAGTTCATCCTCCATGATCGGACTCTGGAGAAGAGGAAATAACTCTAAAGGATGATATTGGAACAACGGATGAAATTTCAGTGTCATCTGTGGGTTCTGTAATATAATTGTATCAACGTTAAATGATACCTAGATAATACCTGAAATGGCAACCCACTCCAGTGTTCTTGCCTGGAGAATCCCAGGGATGGGGGAGCCTGGTGGGCTGCCGTCTATGGGGTCGCACAGAGTCAGACACAACTGAAGTGACTTGGCAGCAGCAGATAATACCTGAGGGGAGAAATTTTTGGTAGAGCAGTTCTCAGCAGAGGCAAAGGGTTGAAAAAGATTATTAGGGTGTATGTGTGCATGCGTGCACATCTTCTTTTTACTTAGTGTAATACCAACTATTCAATAAACAAACCTAAAATTTCTAGGTGATGGGCAGCTTCCCTCCACGTGATGATTCAGGCAGCCCCTCCTTTCCATCTTATGGCTGCACTATACTTTAGCATTCCACAGCCCTCTATATTCAGCAGAGGGGAAAAGAGAGGATAAAGCATAATTACTCATCAAGTCTTCAGCCTGCTACCCATCACTCCCATTCACATTGCATCGGGAATAATTAGCATGCGGCCACACCTCGAAACAAGTGGGGCTGAGAAATGTGGTGACTGGATGGGCAGCTGCCTCCTCCCATGACCAAACTCTATGGGAAGTGGAGCACAGCTGTGTTTGTCAATGGGGTAGCAGAGGGGAAAGGATTTCCAGGGCTATGTAATTTGCAATAAACTAATGGCTATTTATTGAACACTTACTAAGTGTCAAACATAACGCTATGGGTTTTACATGTCATTCGCTCAAAATTCATATGAAGTAAGAATTCTTGTCCCCATTCTAAAGATAAAAAGCCAGAAGCTTCCTGAAGTAAAAAGCAACTTGTCCAAGAGCACATAACTGGTTGATAGTATTTTGAGGTTGGCACTGTACTCAATCTCCTGTGGTGATTACACGCATAAAATATTGGATGGAGAGTCTGATTCTAATCTTGGCTCTGACTTTTTTGTTCCATGACCTTTGGCAAGTTACTTCATCCTTTTAAGCTGCAGTTTTCCCATCTATAAATGGGAATAATGCTGATGTCAGAGTTATTTTTTTAGAGTAAGAAATAATGCTTATAAAATTCAGATCTTGTTATTTCATTAAGGACAGAGATTTCTCTGGGCCGACCCTCCCTGAATCCCAGTTTCACTACCTATTAGAGTTGGGAGTCTCCATCTTTCCCACTGTCAGCTTCCTTACCTGTCAAAATCAAAGGATGGTTCTTAATTGGCTTAATGTATAAAGTGATTTAGCTCAGTTTATGCTACATACTAAGCATTTCATAAATATTTGCTTCCTATTTCTGCAGTAACCAAGAATTTAGTAGCTTAAAAGAATACATATATATGTTGTCTTACAATTTAGTGATCAGGGCTCCAAAATCAGTGTCATTTGGCTTAGGCTGAGATGTCATCATTCCTTCTGGAGGTCTCCAGTTTCTGGGGTGTGCATGCTCAGTTGTGTTTGACTCTTTGTAACCCCATGGACTGTAGCCCGGCAGTCTCCTCTGTTCATGGGATTCTCCAGGCAAGAATACTGCAGTGAGTTGCCATTCCCTTCTCCAGCGGATCTTCCTGACCCAGGGATCAAACCCAGGTCTCCTGCGTCGCATGCAGATTCTTCACCGTCTGAGCCACCTTAGCCTGTGCTCTTTCATTCCATCCTCAAAGCCATCAATGTACTTCTTGTTTCTCTGACTACTTCCTCTGTCCTTACATCTACTGTCTCTGTCTCTGCCCCTCCTTCCTCCTTCTTATAAGGACCACTGTGATTCCATTAGGTCCTCCTAGATTATCCAGCCAAGTCTTCTCATCTCAAATTCCTTAACTGAATCACATCTGTGAAGTTCCTTTTGCCATATAAGGTAACATATTCACAGGCTCTGAGGTTTAGGATGTGAATATCTTTGGGGACCATTATTCAACCTGCCACATTGTTGGCAGTAATATTTGTATAGTCAGAAGTTATTCCAAATTAAATGAGATGATGCATATATGTGACCAGTATGATGCCTGGTATTCAGTAAGAACTTGATAAGTCTTAGATCCTCCATCTTTCAAAAGATCCTTCAAACTTCTGATACTTAAAAGAGAGCATCTTGGTTTCCCAAATAAAATAAGAATCAGTGAAATTACCCAGCCAGTTCAATTCAAGGGAATAAAAGCTAATAAAAAGCATGCAAATAAGCAATTGACATGTCTGAGTTGGTGTAAAAATTCTGGAGAAATTTGCGACTGTTGTTTTGACTTGATTTTTTTTTGGGGGGGGGGTCAGAAATCTGAATATTTTAGGCTTCATCTGTTTTGTGATGAAGACCTGAATCAAGTCTCCTTTCTGTCCACGTGGTAAAGAATCCACTTGTCAAGCAGAAGATATGGGTTTGATCCCTGGGTTGGGAAAATGTCTTGGAGAAGGAAATGGCAACCCACTCCAATATTCTTGCCTGGAGAATTCCATGGACAGAGGAGCCTGGTGGGCTACAGTCTATGGGGTTGCAAAGAGTTGGACACAACTTAGAGAATAAGCAACAACAGTGGTCTCCATAACTTTTCTTCTTGTGACACGAGCCTGATGTAAGTTATTGGGAGCCCATGGGCCTTGACAGGCCTTAGGGAGGGCTCATCTTTTGGCTTCCAATGGGAGAAGTCATTAAAGACATAGCGGGACTAGACATTTTTAGAAATTTCCATGTACATGTGAAGATCCTAGCTTAAAAATTTTTTTCTTCCTTTTTTTTTAAAAAAAGTCAAATTGCCTGAACCTATAGATGATGTGACTTTCAGTTAGTTTAAGGTTTATCTTATGACATTAGAAACATGAGAACATGTGCTATCTGGCCTGGGGAGGAAAGCAGCACCCCTACATTCTAATCACTTATTTCACCAATCCGAAGGAAATCTCTTAAGGCTTTAAAAGGTTGGGTTAACAACACTGAAAATATTTTTATTTTTCACACTCCTCTGCTTTTCTTGGTTCCATCTGGGACCAGAAGCCAGCACACTGAAATACCAGGAGTAAGGCGGTCCTCAAACATTTCCAGACTGACAAGAGGCAGGAAATAGCAGAAAGCTCAGAAGGGCAGACTTTCTTTTTTGCTTACAAGATTTCCAGGCTAATTTAATATGTTAACAAGTTTGTATGGGTATTACTCGATGTGACTTGGGAATACCCAATACTAGTTAGGGTTTTTGTGTTCCTCCAAATGAATATTCATCTTCACTGTCATTGTGTTATTAATTGTTAATATAAATGATATCATTTTTATTTATGTAACAACTTTCTTGTCAGAATTCCAACATCTTTAAATAACAAGACTCGGGTAATTATTTACTCTCAAAAAGTCTTAGCTGATCAGAGTTGAGATGGAAAGTCATGATTTTTTAAAAGACAAGCATGATGTGGGTTTCAGTTCACTGACAAATGCAGCTACATCTTTCTTTAGTTACATGCATAAATGCAAGAAAAAGTGGGAGGAATACCAATTGTTTAAGAAAACCAAAATGATTTAGCAAAGAATGTATGAAAAATTCTCAATATTTTCTGCACATGAGTAAACTCACCAACTCAAAATTCTCCAAATATGGCTTCAGAGTGTTTTGGAGGAGACAGGGCCAACTCTCATGAGTCAACAAAATAAAAATACCTTGAGGGAATGATTTAATAATTACTTCCCATTCCTGGTTGTAATAGAATAGGATTAATTTGTTGTTCTTTTTTTGTTTAATCTACAAGACATTGTGAAATTGGGCTTTGTTTGATGCTTGAACCTTTTCATATACTTGTATGGAAAAACACAACAGACTCTAGGGAAAGGAATAATTTGCTGCAGCAGATCTTTGTCATAAGGGACTTATTTACAGATTATGCAGATCAATGAGACCAAGCTTTCACACTTTCCCCAAAGCAGTTCAGAAACACAGCACAGATAATTCATACCAAGCATGCATTCATGAGAGATTTGTTCGACCTGGGTCCTTCTAGATCATTAACATGCTGAAGACAGGACTCCTGTCTGTAATGCATCTCATATAACATCTCCAGTAAGTTCTAGTCACCGTTTAACATGTATGGAGCAGTCAGGCCTGGATACCAGAAGCTGGGCTCCATTAAACTAGAATAGAACCATGTCTTCCTCACCGTTTTTGCTGAAATGATTAATGTATTGATATATTGTCATCAAACATTTTTTTTAGCTTTCTACTGGGTACCTTAGATGAGACTAAGCTTTATTCGGGAATCTCTGTCTTTAGGGAGCTTACAAGTGTCACGAGAAAATGCTGACAATGAGTGAGTTAACATACAGGAAATTAGAAATATGGAAAAGTATTGGAAAAAAAAAAGAATATGGGGTGGGAGAGGAGGATTCAGGAAAAACCTATTTCTTTGCATAGCAATTAATATGGAATCAGGATTCATTAAAAGACCAAAGAAGAGCTTTCCAAGGGAACCTATGTTTCTACCCGTGTTATAGGATGTCTGTGATCTGGCTAGATCAGCCATTGGCTTATCCTTTAGAAAAACAGCCAAAGTGTGTCATAGATTTTCTAACCTGAAGCCATTTGGCTTCTCCAAGAACATTTTTGAGCTCAGTCTGTAGCTAACTCTCTTTCCTACCTACCTACCCCTCCCCTGCTAATAACCACAACTCCAGGAAAAGTCCAGTCAAGTGTTCTACCCAGCGTTAAGTGTCTTCCCCATTGTCACAACAGTATGGCCTCCCAAGTCTACACTTCTGTGGTACCATCTTTTCCATCTTTGTCTCCTCACAATTTCAGAAGGTATAGGTGGCTTTTTCCTAAAAATGAAAATCAATCAAAAATGAACAAGTCTGAAAAGTTGAAGGGTCATAAAGTCCTCAAACCCTGTTCCCATCAGTTTACCCTATGCACCATGTTCTCAGTTCTTGGATGGTTTGATTTTCTTTTCCTTGACCTGTCTGGGTAAGCAGGGTCGAAACAGTAGGATAGTGGAAAAGGGGGGCCTCTAGGAAAAATGGGACTGCTCCTCAAAGTCATAAGTAGATGGGGGCCACATGTGGGACAAAGAAAAGCTAAGGATGAACTTGTATTTATATCACGTGAAAGATATACTTTCATTTATATTAGATGAAATTAGATGTTGAACTTCTAGCTATCTTCCTAAGGCATATTTGTTTATAAACTTGTTTCAGCTACTTAGGCTAGGATTTCAGCATTGGGAATCACTTCATATAATTCTAGAATTTAATTTTTAATAATGTTAAACCAAGAATTAAAATAAACATTAGCAATCCACTTTGAATTTTTTACCTGCTGTTTTACTTATAATACAATCAATTGAATTAGGATTGACATACAATATTAGGGAACCACCTGCCCTGTTTAGACAGGGGAAATAAGCAATTTTAACTTAATTATAGTACATCCCTAAAAAGTTGGCATCAAAGAAGGAGAGAGAAACATCTTTAAGAAACTGTGCTTGTCCAGTTTTCTGATTGCAGTCAAGTTCTCTTTTTACTGACCACACCCCAGAACCATGAAAATGTGACTCAAAAGAGAGTAGCCAAGCTAGTTAGTGACCTCACCCTTTCACAAGTGCTGGCTGAATTCTTTCCCTTGTATATAGTTCCTTTGTGAAAAAACATTTATAAGGGTGTCTGTTAAAGGCTTAGAATTAAGCAGCTGTTTCTGCCTTTTTGCAGAACTCATAAATACCTATGCACTTTTGATATATCAGTTTTAGGTCCTGAATTTTTGGTACCAGGACTTTATCAATATGAAAGGTATACATTTGGGGGGTGGTTCTATCATTCTATAAGCTTAGGAAAATGATGCAGAATCTTACCCTTCACAGTCATCATTGCCTGAAAGACAACAGATGTACATTCTGACCTTAAGTTCCATTCCTCTTCTTGCTATGGAGGTTTGTTATCTTTAGCTTTGTTTTGGGTACAGATAGTTATTAAGTCTGTGTCAATAAAGGTAAAACATTCTTTTTTTATTTGATAAACCTGTGAGCTCAGTATTAGGGATACTGAGATAAATAATGAGTGGGCCTTGCTCATAAGGTACCCTTGACTAGTGGGAAGGGGGGACAAGGAAACTCAGATGCTATGAGTCAAATGGGGAAATGGAGGATGCCAGACTACATAGTCCTTGGCCAGTGTCCCATTGGATGACTAGGGGTTCAAAGGGAAGAACATTCCAAGCGGAAGAAACAGTGTTGCAAATGGAGGCATGAAAGAACATGGCGTATTAAAGGAAATGAAAGATGAGGTCTTTATGGGGAAATAGTTAGAGATGAGCAGACAGGTCACAGGATCTGCACTTCAGGGATAAGGAGCTTGGATGTTTCTTGAAGCCACTAGAGAATCATAGAAGGACTTTAGGCAAGAGGGCAGCATATTGTAGTTACATTTCTAATTTAGAAAGCTGTCCCCATTGGCAAGGTTGGGGCAGATCAAGTGGAAACAAAGATTCTTTGGGCACATATTGTCCTAGGGTTGGAGAGAAGTGAACATTTAAGTCAATGTGGGCTGAGGCAAAGGGGATGGAAGGGGGCTGTGGCATTGGAAGGAGCGGGTGGCCGGCTGAAAGCAGAGTGGAGGGAGTCAGAGAATCTAGGGTACCTCCCAGAAGCTTTTGAGTTGCCTTGGATGCAGACGAGCATGGAGCAATTTGTCAGTGGGTACAGTCTGCATTAGGGCCAAAGTGGATAATTAGAGCAATGCCTGAACTGCTCTTTGCCAGCTTACAGTAATAGCTACCAGGCAGTGTGGGCTGGCTATGTGCCAGGCATTGGTCTTAGTATGTTCCCGGTGTACAGCATAAGGATGGAGAGCACTGAATCAGGATCCAGACTGCCTGAATTTGAATCTTACCATTGCCTCTAACTGATTGTGGGACCTTAGGCAAGTGACTTAATTTATACCTGTTTCCTCATCCATAAAGTGGGGATGATAATAATAAAACCGACCTCATAATGTGGTTGTAAGGATTAAATAATTCAAGTAATTCCCTCAGATGAGTGATGGACATGTGGAAAAAAATGTCACTGGATGTTATTGTTATCACATGCATTAATTCAAACCAACTTATAAAATCTATAGAGATATATAATATTATCTCCAATCCCCAGGGGGAAATTGAGACACAGAGATATGGTAAAGCTAGGAATCCAACCAAGCAGTAAGACTCAGAAGTCTTTACGCTCTAACTCCTTCACCATAGGCCTGTGTGCCATGTCTTGGGAGCAAAATACAAGGGTATTAATCGTAAGGGACTGTTCAAGTAGCAGAAGGTAGAGGGCACAGTGGTGCAAAGAACATGGCCCCATCCCATCATTCACCATTGTATTCAAAGCAAATTTGAATTTGATACTCTCCTAGAAGCCAAAATAGTAGAATCACCACACTGACTTCATGACAAGCCTTCAATACCTCTTCAGAGGTGGCTTACCTCAACCTGCTTTTAAACTATTCAGTGAGTCCTGCTTTGCCACATGTTGTGCTAAGACTGCTCAGAAAAAGAAATGTCTGTCCCACCACTGGTGAAAATTACCTTGTCTTATGGGAAAACAATAGGATGAGAAAGACTAGAGATCTCTCCAAGAAAATTAGAGATACCAAGGGAACATTTCATGCAAAGATGGGCACAATAAAGGACAGAACTGGTATGGATGAAACAGAAGCAAAAGATATTAAGAAGAGGTGGCAAGAATACACAGAAGAACTATACAAAAAATATCTTCATGACCCAGATAAACACAATGATGTGATCACTAACCTAGAGCCAGACATCCTGGAGTGTGAAGTCAAGTGGACCTTAAGAAGCATCACTACAAACAAACTAGTGGAGGTGATGGAATTCCAGTTGAGCTATTTCAAATCCTAAAAGATGATGCTGTGAAAGTGCTGCACTCAATATGCCAGCAAATTTGGAAAACTCAGCAGTGGCCACAGGCCACTGGAAAAGGTCAGTTTTCATTCCAGTCCCTAAGAAAGGCAATGCCAAAGAATGTTCAAACTGCCGCACGATTGCACTCATCTCACATACCAGTAAAGTAATGCTCAAAATTCTCCAAGACAGGTTTCAACAGTACCTGAACTATGAACTTTCAGATGTTCAAGCTGGTTTTAGAAAAGGCAGAGGAACCAGAGACCAAATTGCCAACATCTGCTGGATCATCGAAAAAGCAAGAGAGTTCCAGAAAAACATCTGCTTCTGCTTTAATGAGTATGCCAAAGCCTTTGACAGTGTGGATCACAAAAAACTGTGGAAAATTCTGAAATAGATGGGAATACCAGACCAACTGACCTGCCTTCTGAGAAATATGTATGCTGATCAAGAAGAGACAGTTAGATCTAGACATGGAACAACAGACTGGTTCCAAACAGGAAAAGGAGTACGTCAAGGCTGTATACTGTCACCCTGCTTATTTAACTTATATGCAAAGTACATCATGTGAATGCTGGGCTGGGTGAAGCACAAGCTGGACTCAAGAGTGCTGGGAGAAGTATCAATAACGTCAGATATGAGGATGACCCCACCCTTATGGCAGAAAGTGAAGAAGAACTAAAGAGCCTCTAGACGAAAGTGAAAAAGGAGAGTGAAAAAGCTGGCTTAACGCGCAACATTCAGAAAACTAAGATCATGGCATCTGGTCCCATCACTTCATGGCAAATAGATGGGGAAACAATGGAAACAGTGAGAGACTTTATTTTGGGGGGCTCCAAAATCACTGTAGACGGTGACTGCAGCCATGAAATTAAAAGATGCTTGCTTCTTGGAAGAAAAGCTATAATCAACCTAGACAGCACATTAAAAAGCAGAGACATTACTTTTCCCACAAAGGTGCATCTAGTCAAAGCTAGGGTTTTTCCAGTAGTCATGTGTGGATGTGAGAGTTACACTATAAGGAAAGCTGAGCACCGAAGAATTGATGCTTTTGAACTGAGGTATTGGAGAAGACTCTTGAGAGTCCCTTGGACTGCAAGGAGATCCAACCAGTCCATCATAAAGGAAATCAGTCCTGAATATTCACTGGAAAGACTGATGCTGAAGCTGAAACTCCAATACTTTGGCCACCTGAAGTGAAGAACTCACTCATTGGAAAAGACCCTGATGCTGGAAAAGATGAAAGGCAGGAGGAGAAGGGGACGACAGATGGTTGGATAGCAACATTGACTCGATGGACATGAGTTTGGGCAAGCTCTGGGAGTTGGTGATGGTCAGGGAACCCTGGCATGCTGCAGTCCATGTGGTTGCAAAGAGTCGGACATGACTGAGTAACTGAACTGAACTGATTCCACTTTTAGGGCTTCCCAGGTGGCGCTATTGGTAAAGAACCTGCCTGACAATGCAGGAGACAGAAGAGATGCAGGTTCCATCTCTGGGTTGGGGAGATCCCCTGGAGGAGGGCATGGCAACCCACTCTAGTATTCTTGTCTGGAGAATCCCAGGGACAGAGGAACCTGGTGGGCTACAGTCCATGAGGTCACAAAGAGTTGGACACGGCTGAAGTGACATGGCACACACCCATTCCACTTTCAGTGCTATCCTTTCTGTCTAAATAAGCTATAAACTTTGTAAATTGGAGATTTTAAACTTTATTTTTATGGAAAGAGGCAGTTTAGTGGTAAAGAGTTTTAGCTTGGGAATCAGAAAGCTTTGTTTGGGTCTGCCAAAGAATTTAGTAAATAAAAATGCTGGATGCTCTGTTAAATGTGAATTTCAGATAAGTAATACATATATATTTTTAGTATATTAGTATGTTTGATCTATTTTCTGGGCTACACTTAGGCTAACGAAATGTATCCATTGTTTATCTGAAGTTCAAATTTAACTGGCAATATTGTAATTTATCTGGCAACTCTGTGTAGGGCTTACCTTCTCAGTGTCTCCATTCTCTCACCTACAACAAAGGGATATTAATAGATAGTGACCAAGATTGATATTTGCTATAAAAATTAAATGAGATAGTATGTGTTAAGCACAAAGGAAATGCTCCATGTGCATTGACTGTTGTTATTGTTTTCCTGGGTGATGGTAGGCTTGCAATGTATCCGGGAATTTCTCAGTACTCATTCAATAACAGGACTTCCCTGGTCGTCCAGTGATTGAGACTCCACACTTCCACTTCAGGGGGCATGGAGTTGATCCCTGGTCAGTAAACAAAGATCCCACATGCTGTGTTGGGCAGCCAGAAAAATAATAAATACATTAAAATAAAAAGCTTTAGAATTGAGTATGGATGATGGCCCAGACAAGTTACCTTTGTACATCTCAAAAATGTAAATACAAATCCAACTTCATTTTTCTGTGTTTTTTTCCAGAAGAACTGGGTAAGTAGCTCTTATTTCCAAATGTAATTTTCATATTTTCTCCTAACTCTTCTGACCATAAACTACCTGCTAAGGTAACTTTATAAGGAAGGAGAAGTTCCAGCACTTCTTTATCATTAAAAATAAAGTGGAAGTAAGATGAGGTAGTGCTCATTAATCTTCCCCTATTTCCTTGGGGAAATTTGGTAAAAACAGATTCTATAAAGTCAGCCAGCCATCTTTGAAGACTATTTGCCCTGGGCCAATTATATAATACACAAGACATATCCCCAATAATTAACTAATGAATTGGCTTCTTTGGAAATTATCAGAAGTGTCAAGAATTGAGGAATATTTAGATTGCCTCCATAAGTCCTGCTGAAGAAACATCTGGTTCTTTTTTCTTCAATCAACGTGCACCCTGAAGGGTCCCCAAATCAAAAATGATTATATTTCATGTCATTTATGTGCCTTACGGTTTGACAAATTTAACTTGTAAGAATAAGTGATTCCGTGTTCAATTTACGTTGATCCCATTTTCATCCAAGCATCCAAAGAGAGAGAACCATCATAGATTGATAAAAGCTGCTGATTGATCTATTGATTTCCAGACCTTAAATCTCCTAGGGAAGTCTTTGTAAAGTTCGTGTTCATAAAATTCTTGTTCTGCCACAAAAGCTCCCAGTGGATTGTGTTTCTCAACTACAAGGAAAATCATCAGGGACAAACCCAGAAAATGTTTCTTTAGTATACACTAGGCAGGAGGGCCTTCCAAATTCTGTCTCAATCTGGTTTCTTCAAAGGTTTATTTTTATTTCATTTTTGAAAACTTTTAATTTGAAGAGGGGGGAAAAAGCCCTTTAAAGCATAACAACCCGCCGTGATGCAAGTGCCTTTCTGTCTCATATATAATCATGTCTGTTTGGACGTGCTGGGTGTCATGTCCAGGGCTATGGTGCCACATTGAGAACAATATTGAACTAAATAGTTTTGACAGAACAGCCAGACCTTTTCTTGGTGTTCCTGCTATATTGCATATCTGCTTCTTTGTACACAACGGGGTGAGCGAGTGATGGAAAGCCGAGAGTTCAATTGTGGTTAGAGTCCGAAAAGAGCCATCAATGGAAACTCTTTACTGATTTGTGCTAACGCCTGGGGGACAGAGTACAGATGACTGTATTTTCCAGGTTACCAGGTATAAGAAAAAGCAAAATCATTTTTCTAAAATGCGTACTCTAGTGCAATAAATGCCGTGGGTTTTATGCATGCAGATTAATGTCAGCCTGTGTGGGCTGGGCTGAAAGGATTTTGTTATTTGTTAATCTCAGTTCCTCCCTCCATTGCTTTATGGAGCTGGTTTATGGGTGTTGGATCGGATGGATGAACTCGAGGTGCATCTCTCTCTAGGCAGAGTATGGTGTGTGTTTATTGACTACGAACTCATCTTTCCAATCATATAATTTACTGAGATGGTTCACTGAGATTTTAAATCAGTAATATTAAGTGTTTATGCTACCCTCCTAGACTCGCACTCCTATCCCTGGGGCGAGCTCAGCTCAGTTCTGTGTATACCAGAGAGACATAAGAGGCTTTGTTTTCAAAAAGACCTGAATTGACCCAAAGAAAGGAGAGACTCAGAGTGGAGAGACAGAATCTACTGAATCAGTAGATATTTTCCCAGGAGACCCAAAAGGAGAATGAGTTCTGTGGTCTTCATGAGTGATAGGAGACCTGTATTAGACTTCCAAGCAGCACTGAGATAGATGACAAACCTCTCCTGGGACAACGGTGGTGGCTAATGGGACCTCACCTCAGGGCAATGTTCTTTCGAGTCTCACTAAAGGATCATCGTGGCCATACTTGCACAAAGGAAAGGACCTGCTTACTTCGTCTTGGCCATGTAGGCTTGTTCAATGACCACATGGCATTACTCAATTACTACAATGCACTGAAAACCGAACCTCATTTAACCAAAAGTAACGATTATTTTCCCTCAAGTGTCATTTTGACCATCATTTTTTTCAGAAGTTTTACCATCCCTACGACATCTGGAAAAACTCTTCATCTTGGATTTGAGGTCTTTGAAGCAAGTAGACTGACTTAAAACTTGTAAATTAAGCATCGCAATTTGGCAACTCATGGCTAAATTCAACTAGTAGATCTATTTTGTTTAATTAGCATGGTGGTGGTGGTTTTGTCATTAAGTCGTGTCCAACTCGTTGCAACCCCCTTGGATTGTTACCCTCCAGACTCCTCTGTCCAGGGGTTTTTCAGGCAAGAATACTGGAGAAGGTTGCCACTTCCTTCTCCAGGGGATCTTCCCGACCCAGGGATCCAATCCATGTCTCCTGCACTGCAGGTGATTCTTTACCAACTGAGCCACCAGGGAAGCCCTTAATTAGCATGGTGTTATTCAAATTTGAGAAGCATTTAAATTTTAATCAGAGTATTTCTTACAAAAATCTGGATCTCTGATTTCTTAAAAAAAAAAAACAAAAAACAGATAACCTGATGTCATTAGGCCCATATCCCCACTGTATCTAACTCTCAGAGTTGGATGCTGAATGAGATTGAAGTAGTTAGTTCCAACTAACTACAATTTTGTCTGCTCTCTTGTCTCCCTTCCTGGGTTTACTTCCTTTGTTTGCATTTGTTACATGGTCTTTGGAGGCATACTTGTTTTTAATTTCTTTGAACTGAATAAAAATGAATGGGTTAACTGGAATCAAGGGTGAAGTTCAAGGACCCAAGCATGAAAAATCCAACTCAAGCAAGAATCATGATAAGTTCAATTTCATTTACTAATTGGAGCTAGAACCATGGTGATCAGGATCTTAAGTGGAGGAGGTACAGTCTATGAATATTGTATTAATATATTGGTCTATTGCTAGGTAATGAATTACCCCGACATTGAGTGACTTGAATCCACAGCAATCCATTTCCATCTCTCATGGTTTCTATGAGTTGAGAACATAATTGTGGCTTGACTGGTCAGTTCTGGCTTTGGTTTCTCATGAGGTGGTAGTCATATGGCAGCAGTGGGAGGGGTCCTCACAAAGGCTTCTTCACCTATGGGACTGAAGCCTGAGGGCATCCTCACAGCTGGAAAAGCTGGGGCTCCTCAGACGTGGGTTTCTACTATTATGTGATCTCTCTACCCTGTCTCCCCAACATAGCCGTCAGGGGTCCAAGGTCAAGTGTCTCAACCGAGAGAACCAGGTGGTGGTCATGTCCCTTCTATGACAGCCTCAGATATTCCATAATCTCATGTCTGCCTCACTATCAGGGTTGGAGTAGTCACAAGCCCCCAGCCATATGTGAGGGAAGGGAACCACACTGGTGAGGGGCATCATTCACATTTAAATAGAGCAGGTGGGATGGGGGGATGGGTGATATCCACCTTTCGAAAATGCTATTTGCCACAAACTAAAACATAAAGTAAGATCAGGAACTCAGAAAATCTGAATGATTAAAGCAAATAAGGTTAGGGTTGACATATATACACTACCATGTGTAAAACAGATAGCCAGTGGGTACCTGCTGTATACCACAGGGAGCTCAGCTCGGTGCTCTGTGATGAGCCAGAGGCGTGGGATGGGAAGTGGGTGGGAGGGAGGGAGGTTCAAGAAGGATATATATTTACATATAGCTGATTAACCTCACTGTATAGCAGAAACTAACACAACATTGTAAATCAATTATATTCCATTTTTTTAAGCAAAAAACAAATAAAAAGAAATAGGAAAGGCCTATAAATACTTGCTAGCCTATGCCAGTTTGTTTTTTTTTTCCACCAGTGTATGTTGCATGCATGCCAAGTCAATTCAGTTGTATCCAACTCTGTGACCCTATGGACCACAGCCCACCAGGCTCCTCTGTCCCTGGGATTCTCCAGGCAAGAATACTTGGATGGGTTGCCATGCCCTCCTCCAGGGGATCTTCCCAATCCAGGGATAGAACCTGGGTCTCCCACATTGCAGGAAGATTCTTTACCATCTGAGCCACCAGGGCCTATAGCCCAAAGATGAATTCAGGCATGCCAGGCTGCTTGACACCACTGGGCTCTGAAACTGCCTTGCAGCCCCACCCTGGACAGTATCATTTGCTGTGATCCAGTTCTTCACTACAACTAAACACACTATCTCACTGTCTTCTGCACACAACTAGACCCTCAGTCGCTTCCTGGCTCCTCTGATCTAGACTGCTCATTCCTCCTTCATTCATTCTGGGCCCCTTTCTGTCTTTAGAGTTCAGGATCAGACAAGATTGGGATGTTCAGGCTAGTATGGAGGTTGACATCCATAATTCAAAAAGACATATGCAATGTTCATCACAGCACTATTTGTGATAGCTAGGACATGGAAGTAACCTAAATGTCCATTGACAGAGGAATGGATAAATAAAATGTGGTACAAATACACAGAGGGATATTACTCAGCCATAAAATAGAACAAAATAATGCCATTTGCAGCCAAACGGATGGACTTGGAGTTTGTTATCCTGAGTAAAGTAAGTCAGACAGGGAAAGACAAATACCATAGGATATCTCTGCATGTGGAACCTTAAAAAAGGGTACAAACGAACTTATTTACAAAGCAGAGTTACAAATGTAGGAAACAAACTTTTGCTTACCAGGAAGAAGGGTGGGGGTATAAATTGGGAGACTGGGATTGGCATCTACACATTACTATATACAAAATGTGATAACTAATAAAATCCTATTGTGTAGCATAGGGAACTCTGCTCAGTACTCTAGAATGAGTTATAGGGGAAAAGAATCTAAAAAAGAGTGGATATATGGATATGCATAGCTGATTTTATTTGCTGTACGGAGAAACTAATGCAAGATTGTAAATCAACTTAATTCCAATAAACATTATTCTAAAAAATAAAAAAATCTCATGTTTCATAGGTAATAAGTCCATCTATTAAAAGAAAGCACACAAAACAAAACAGACCAATAAAAAGAGAATTCAGGGCCAAATTCTCCTCCAGGTGAGCTTTAAGCTTGTATGCAGTGGTGCACTAGGACACTCCCTTTAAGAACCACAGCTGCCCAGTGTCCAGATTACTCGACATGGTAACCAATCCTTTACCATTTATATATCTTTTTGAAAATATGAGTGGGTTTAAAAATATTATTCCCCTTTGTCTCCATTTGAATAGAATATCTGACATGTAAGAAACCTCCCTTATTTTCATTTTGCAGATGGGGAGATAGATGCTGAGATAGAGGGGAGGATGGCTGAGGAGCCTGCCCAGGCTTACAGAGCTGCAACTTGACAGAAAAAGGCCACAGCCTACACCTTCTGCCTTGTGGTTTGGAGCTCAAAATTTTTGCTACTCAGGGGTCAAAATCAATGGACAGTCCATAGGCCTAAACAAGCCTGGCCCATAGACATGTCTTGGTTGGTCAGCTCACAGACCTGGGTTTTATTTTTAGGACTTTAGGTGGGGCATATACTTTACAGTTCTCTGCAGACTCCAATAATCTCTCCCACCAAGTCACTCACATAGCTCATTACCTGCTTGGCTTCGGAAGGTGTTTGATTTTCTACCCCCCTTCTCCACTAAGACTTTGTATGCTTCCTAAAGGGAAGACTTTTAGTCAATAATAACGGGTGACACTTGGGGACCTTTTGTGTGCTTTCAACTGTTTGATACTCACAGCCCCCCAGTTGTTATCCCCATTTTATAGATGGGAAAACTGAGACACAGAGAGTTTAAGTAATTTGTCCACCTTCTCAGTTCAGTTCACTTCAGTTCAATCACTCAGTCATGTCCAACTCTTTGTGACCCCATGAATCGCAGGACACTAGGCCTCCCTGTCCATCACCAACTCCCAGAGTTCACTCAAACTCACATCCATCGAGTCGGTGATGCCATCCAACCATCTCATCCTCTGGGGTCCCCTTCTCCTCCTGCCCTCAATCCCTCCCAGCATTAGAGTCTTTTTCAATGAGTCAACTCTTCTCATGAGGTGGCCGAAGTATTGGAGTTTCAGCTTCAGCATCAGTCCTTCCAATGAACACCCAGGACTGATTTCCTTTAGAATGGACCAGTTGGATCGCCTTTAAGTCCAAGGGACTCTCAAGAGTCTTCTCCAACACTACAGTTCAAAAGCATCAATTCTTTGGCGCTCAGCCTTCTTCACAGTCCAACTCTCATATCCATGCATGACCACTGGAAAAACCATAGCCTTGACTAGACGGACCTTTGTTGGCAAAATACTGTCTCTGCTTTTCAATATGTTATCTAGGTTGGTCATTACTTTCCTTCCAAGGAGTAAGCGTCTTTTAATTTCATGGCTGCAGTCACAATCTGCAGTGATTTTGGAGCCCAAAAAACACACAGTAAAGACTGTCAGCTGAAATTTGAACCCAAGCACCTTGACAGCAGAGCTCATAATCTCAACTATTCTGCTGAAGAGAAGAAAGTCTAAATAGATGATGTGAAAGTAAAAGTGAAAGTCACTTAGTCCTCTCTGACTCTGTGACCCCATGGACTATGTGGTCCATGGAATTCTCCAGGCCAGAATACTGGAGTGGGTAGCCTTTCCCTTCTCCAGGGGATCTTCCCAACCCAGGGATTGAACTCAGGTCTCCCTCATTGCAGGTGGATTCTTTTTCAGCTGAGCCACAAGGGAAGCAAGAATACTGGAGGGGGTAGCCTTTCCCTTCTCCAGCAGATCTTCCCGATCCAGGAATTGAACTGGGGTCTCCTGCATTGCAGGTGGATTCTTTACCAACTGAGCTATCAGGGAAGTCCCAAATAGACAAAGGGCCACCATCATAAATTTAGATGGATCTAATCAACAATAAAAAAAAGTGTTTGCTGTGGACCATTTTTAAAGTCTTTATTGAATTTGTTACAATATTGCTTTGGGTTTCTGGCCCTGAGGCATGTGGGATATTAGCTCCCTGACCAGGGGTCAAACTTATTGGAACACAAAGTCTTAACACTGGACCACCAGGAAAGTCCCAACATTATTTTAAAGTAGTCATTATAGTTTCAGATTTGTAAAATCTATCTGTAGGTAGATATTTGAAAGAATAAGGTGATAGGGCATTAATGTCTTAATGTGGCTTATCTGCTAAGTGAGATAATGTCCACGTCTCATGCAAGGTAAATTTCACTACCTCAAACATGCCTACCATCTGGCTTTGATTTTCCAGGCTAAATATCAAATTCTAAGCATTTTAGCTAAATCACTGGCTAAATCTTTATTTTAGTCTCAAAATACTTTTATGGCTAGTGTAAAGATGAATGGAATTTGAAAGTGGCCATTAAGATTACTACTGCATGATGGAAACTAAAATCTACTATATAAATCTAAATCCCTCCAATAAATTTTAAAAAAAGATTTACTGCTCAAAAATAAAAATATAAATCACTCTCATTTTCTAAATCATTGCTGTTGATGATGATCCCAGCGTGGTGAGAGATCACTATATTATTCTGGATATAGTATGACATCTAAATTTTCCAAGTAGTCTCAACTGCCCAGGGAATTTACTACTTCATGTTCTTGCCAAGATAGAAGGTATTTCTGCATGATTCCTGTAGCTGAACATTATTGATGCTCTAAATGTGTGGGACATTTAATATGTGTGGCTAGTCCAGCAGGATGTTATTGACATGAATTATGATTTTTACACCAAACCATTCAAGAGACCCAATTAGAAAATTGATCACTTTTGAACAACCTGTCTCCTTAATCCCACTGATTGACAGAAAAGTTTTGGCAGCAGGAGCAATTCACAATAGGGTCAGATAGTGATGAGCCTGGAAGACCGAACTAAAGTGTCTAAACCCTTACAGAGAACAGAGGGCCATCCAAAAGTTTTCTTTTTTATTTTGGAACAAAGCGAATGACCTGATCAAAGAAGTGTTTGGAGAAGGTTAACTCAGCAGCAGTGTGTAGAACATTCTCCATCATGTGATGACAAGAAAATGGGTGTGTGGACAGAAAACAGTGAATTAACTCATGTCAGGCTCGGAGAACAAACCAAGTTCAACAGCTATCAATCCAGACCAACTTCCAGGTCCGTTATCCTGGATGCTTGGATCGCTTTCAAGTCATAGCTTTAAAACTCTGGATCAGAAGGGCTGTACAGACTGTATTTGAAGGTCTGGGGGAAGAGAAAGGAGGAAGGGAACCTGAGAAACCATGATGCAGTGAGAAGAACACCTCGTGTGTCATAGCAATGGACCAGAAGAGGACCAGAGAGCCGCAGTAAGTCTAACTCCATGGAAGACCTTTTCATGGGGCCTGGGATTATTTCTGACTTCCTGTTATTTCCCTGAGCTGCTTTATTCATTTCCAGATTATTTTTTTCTTGTGCCTTCTACAGCAGATGTTGAGCCATCCAGACAGTTTGGATGCTTTATACACTGATACAGTCTAAGGAGGGCTTCCCTGGTGGCTCAGACGGTAAAGAATCCACCTGCAATGCAGGAGACCCAGTTTAATCCCTGAGTCAGGAAGATCCCCTGGAAAATGGCATGGGAACCCACCAGTATTCTTACCTGGAGAGAGTAGCCTGGCAGACTACAGTCCACAGGGTTGCAGAGTCAGATACAACTGAGTGACTAATACACACACACACACACACACACACACACAGTCTAAGGAAGTTTCTACTCTACACAGTGCTGAATGGATAGGCAAGCATTTCTCAAATAATGTGTTATCTGTATCTTAAGATATGAGAGTAGCTATCTACTAATGCCAATGAAAAATAGCTGACAAATCATTCTTATTCAAAATATTTTTCTAGCCAATTTGAATGATATAATGTCTTATTATTGTATTGTTTCAGGAAATCCACCAAAATTGGGAACAGCTCTCACATGACAAGTTCCTGATTTGGGTGCTTATATTCTGGCATGGAGCCAATTTTGTTTTAAATCAGGAATGAAGATAGTCTTGTCATTGAGGCAGCCTAGCCGTAATTTCTACTGTGCCCCAGTTCTGCACAGCCTGTCCAGAGGCGTGAATCAATCGGCCAGAAAATAAACAGGATGGGCAGCTGAGAGACTTCTGAGCTAATGCTCATCTTAGAAGGAAATGAGTCTCACTCACTTCATGTTTTTTTTTCTTTGAAATTCCTCTTATTTATTCATTCAGCAAATAGCCATTCAGAATCTATGCTATGCCCACATTGCAGTAAATGTTTGGGATGCACAGGCAAAATAAAAATTGCAAGAGAAAAAAAAAAGATTGTAAGGTACCTGTCTTGTGGGACTTTCTGTACAGAGAGAAAAGCAGATATTAAACAAATAAACAACCAACTGATATAGAATTAGAAATTATAATCAGTGCTATAAAGGAAAAGAAACAGAATGGATAGGAGAGAGACATCATGGTACACCTACTTGAGATAAATTGATCAGGGGAAAATATCTCTGAAGAAGTGATGCTATACCACAAAGATTAACAGGCACTAGTCATGTAAAGAGGTTTGCAGGAAAGAGCATCTCCAGCCTAGGACACAGGTGGTGCAAAGGCCCTGGGAGGGGAGAGATGCTGGTAAGTGCAAGAAATAAGTGACAGAGCCCTTTTCTTCCTTTCCATTTATCTCTCTCTCTTTCCTCATCTTTCATTATTTCTATTTTTCTTGTATTACCTCACTTTTTGTTGTTGTTGTTACTACTATTTCTCCATACATTATCCCATACACACAAACACAGTTTCAGATAATTAGGGCCAGAATCCCAATGTGTATTTACTACTTACAAGTTACTCAACACTTCTGGAAGGTCACCTGTGTGATCTGTGACTTTAAGTATCACTGCAGTAAAGTCCCCTAATTTTACCAGTTCCAGAACCTTAGAGGAAAAGCCATAAACCCATAGACAGGATCTACTGACATATCTGGTGAACAGAGGCTTTGATAGAAGCCACACTGCAAAGAAAAGTAGAGCTTCTGAAAGAAAACTAGCAAAAGAGAAGAGGGATGAACTGGTCCTCTGAATGTAGAACCTGAATGCTAGGAAGAAATTGTGGTTTAGTGTAAAGTATAAGATGGAATGAGAACTTGCTCTAAACCAGGCATCTTATTCAAAATATTTTTGAACAAAGTGCCTCTTTGTCCTGGGAGGACAGGGCTGGCTTTAGAGACTGCTAGTTATTTTAACAAGTATCAATCGTCTCCTTCTGCCCTAATGAAACCTCAGTTTTGCTTGGAGTGGTACTGCACCCAGCTAAAAGGCTAAATATCTCAGCCTCTTTAGCAATTAGGTGTGGTCATGTGACTAAATTCTGGCCACGTGATAGTATTGTATGGGCCTACCAGAAAAACTCCTTAAAGAGAGCTGACTCAGCCAGGAGTACTGCCTTTTTGACTCCTTCCCTCATTTTTCTTCCTTCTGGCTAGAAAGTGGCCATGATAACTGGAGCTCCAGAAGCTCTATTAGGTCATGAGGTAACCTTGTAATGACAACCATGTATTAAGAGAAGAGCAGGAAGAAGCAGCTTTAAGGCCTGATGATAACAGAACTTCTATTACTAACCCTGAACTACTCACCTGGACCTTTATGTTATATGAACAAGAAATACACTTCAATGTTATGAAAGTAGTGTTTTGTCTTGTGATTTCTTCTGTTTTAGGCATAAAGGATAATTTCTAAAAATGCACAACCAAATCTAATCTTAATTCAGGGTTGCATGTTTGATTCAGTTATCTATTATGGACAACCATAATTTATTATTTCCCATGATTCAGTGGGTCAGGATTTAGGTAGAGCAGGACACACCTGGGCCTTGTCCTGGTTCCATGTGATGCTGGCAAGAGTCACGCGTGCAGTTGCATTCATCACTGGGCAAGTCTGGGACATCTAAGATAGCCACTCAGTCTCCAGGGTCTCTTTCCATGTAGCCTCTAGGCATTCAGGAGTTTGGCTTGGACTTCTAGAATGCCAGCACAGTCTTAAGTAGAAGGAAGAGAGAGATAGGGCTCTTATACTTGTTCTTAAAAGTCCCAATATAGGTTCCCTGGTGACTCAGTGGTAAAGAATCCTCCTGCCAAAACAGGAGATACAGTTTCGATCCCTGGTCTGGAAAGAGGCCACATGCAGTGGAGCAACTAAGCCCCTGTGCCATAACTATTGAGCCTGTGCTCTAGAGCCAGGGAGCCGTAATTACGGGAGCCTGTGTGCCCTAGAGCCCATGCTCTGCAATGAGAAGCCACTGCAATGAAAAGCTTGTGCACCCATGCACCACAACGAGAGAGTAGCCCCGGCTCTCTACAGCAAGAGAAAGACCTGCACAGCAATAAAGACCCAGTACTGTCAAAAATAAATACATACAAATTATTTTTACAAAGTCTCAGAATATCAGTTCTGGCACATTCTATGATCCAAACCAGTTGCCCAACCCATACTCAAGAAGAGGGAAATCAAGTCACCAGTTCATGTGAGAAGAAGCATGCATAAATTAGAATGGCAATAGTTGGCCACTGTGTCAAGGGCCACTTTTCTAGTTAAAATAAAATAACGAGGTTTCTCCAGTCATTTGAGCCCCTCTGCTACAAAACTGCCTACTGAGAATTAGGTGGAGAAACTGAAAACATATCCTGAGGATACTATAAGGCTGGTGATGCAGGATACGGCAGAGCAGTTCTGGGGGAGATGAAAGGCAGGTCACCACACCAGCAGGGTGGCCCAGGCTGTTGCAAGTGATATCAATATGGATCAAGGTACGGCAGAAGATACTAAGAGCAACAGCTAGAGCAGATCTATTTCAGAGTCACAGGGACTGGTTCAAATTATATATGAGAACTTCTTCTCCCTCTCCCCTAATCTCCTACCTCCCTTTCCTAGCTTGCAGCACCGACCCCTGAAAAATCTTAAGGGTTTATTTCCTCAATTTAGAAGATGGGTCAATGGATTACAGGTACTTTAACTGGTATACTTTTACTGTCACGTTAAAGTGACAGTCCTAGGATACATAAATTGGTGATGTCTGAGGCACATTAAGTTGCTCAAAGGTATGAAAATGAAAGTGTTAGTTGCTCAGTCCTGTCTCACCCTTTGCAACTCCACAGACTGTAGCCTGCCAGGCTTCTGTGTTAGTAGAATTCTCCAAGCAAGAATACTGCAGTGGGTTGCCATTCCCTTCTCCAGGAGATCTTTCCAACCCAGGGACTGAACCCATGTCTCCTGCATTGTAGACAGATTCTTTACCATCTGAGCCACCAGGGAAGCCCATGGTATAATATTTGCACATTTTTCTTTTTAATTTAAGTATAAGTTACTTTGCCAACAAAGGTCCATTGAGTCAAGGCTATGGTTTTTCCAGTAGTCATGTATAGATGTGAGAGTTGGACTATAAAGAAAGCTGAGCACTGAAGATTTGATGCTTTTGAACTATGGTGTTGGAGAAGACTCTTGAGAGTCCCTTAAACTGCAAGGAGATACAACCAGTCAATCTTAAAGGAAATCAGTCCTGAATATTCATTGGAAGGACTGATGTTGAAGTGGAAACTCCAATACTTTGGCCACCTGGTGCGAAGAGCTGACTCATTTGAAAAGACCCTGATGCTGGGAAAGATTGAAGGCGGGAGGAGAAGGGGAAGACAGAGGATGAGATGGTTGGATGGCATCACTGACTCAATGGAGATGAATCTGAGTAAACTCCAGGAGTTGGTGATGGACAGGGAGGCCTGGCATGCTGCAGTTCATGGGGTTGCAAAGAGTCAAATATGACTGAGTGACTGAACTGATAAGTTCATTTATATATTTTTTCCTATATATACATACACATAGGAAAAAGTCTGAAAAGGTATATACAAAATTTTAATACTTACTAGGTTATAATATTATGAGGAAAGCTATTCTTTTCTTGATCTTATGTATTTTTTTACTTTTCTAAAATAACATGTATTATTTGCCTAACTTTAAGTGTATTTTTAGTAAAGATATGAAATTATTTTGTGTTTCCCTGAGGGAAAAAAATGAGGTGACTTCTCACTTATAAGTGGCCTTTAACTGACCATTTTTACAGCAAGCTGGCCATAATCGTTGCTAGGAAAAGTCTCCACACTTGCCTTAGATTGGTTCAGTATAATAGTTACACTCAGCACAAGGATTCACAATCTCGTGGTATACATCTGAGGTGTTTCAATGCCAAAGATTAAAGAAATTTCAAAGTAACCACCAGAAGGTTGAATTATTGAAATGCTAATGAAGACATGCCCTCAGAGAAAATTGCAGGGAGTCTTCACAGTTTTTAAGGCTTCACGTGAAAGACCTTTGCAGAATAAACATGGTATTCAATTTCTGTTTCTCCAAAAGAGTGTTGGAATTTGAAGTGGTGCTCCCAGAGAGCATTTAAAGCACTAGTTAGATCACTAATTAGGATAATCTCCATTTGAAAATCCACCTGATCCAGGTGTCCAAAATGAAAAGCTTTGTTTAATTTCAAAACAATTGAATCTGAACCATTAGTCTATAAATTTATAAAATGCAAAATGTTGACTGAAATGTTGAACGGCCTGAATAGGTGGAGTAACATACTGCTAGGAAGTGTTCCACTGTATTTACGTAAAAACTGGCATTTCTACAAATTTCAAATGATAGCACTTTTTAAAATGGCACCGAAGAATTGATGCTTTTGAACTGTGGTGTTGGAGAAGACTCTTGAGAGTCCCTTGGACTGCTAGGAGTTCCAACCAGTCCATTCTGAAGATCAGCCCTGGGATTTCTTTGGAAGGGATGATGCTAAAGCTGAAACTCCAGTACTTTGGCCACCTCATGCGAAGAGTTGACTCATTGGAAAAGACTCTGATGCTGGGAGGGATTGAGGGCAGGAGGAGAAGGGGACGACAGAGAATGAGATGGCTGGATGGCATAACTGACTTGATGGACGAGTCTGAGTGAACTCTGGGAGTTGGTGATGGACAGGGAGGCCTGGCATGCTGCGATTCATGGGGTCGAAAAGAGTCAGACGTGACTGAGCGACTGATCTGATCTGATCTGATACATCTCTAAAATGTCCTTGTGATACAGAAAATTATATGTTTCCTTCTTTAAAAGAAAAAAAAGCCAGTAGAGAATAACCAGACATTAATGCCTATATGACTGTAAAGCTATCTTTAGAAATATTTTGAATATGATATATATGAATATGAATGTGTGTGAAATAGATGAGAGACTAAAATGAATAGATAAATAGGTAAATACCAAGACAGATAAATAGATGATCAGTTCAGTTCAGTCACTCAGTTGTGTCCAACTCTTTGCGACCCCTTGAATTGCAGCACCCCAGGCCTCCCTGTCCATCACCATCTCCCGGAGTTCACTCAAACTCATGTCCATCGAGTCAGTGATGCCATCCAGCCATCTCATCCTTTGTCGTCCCCTTTTCCTCTTGCCTCCAATCTCTCTCAGCATCAGGGTCTTTTCCAATGAGTCAACTCTTCGCATGAGGTGGCCAAAGTACTGGAGTTTCAGCTTTAGCATCAGTCCTTCCAATGAACACCCAGGGCTGATCACCTTCAGAATGGACTGATTGGATCTCCTTGCAGTCCAAGGGACTCTCAAGAGTCTTCTCCAACATGATAGTTCAAAAGCATCAATTCTTAGGCGCTCAGCTTTCTTCACAGTCCAACTCTCACATCCATATATGACCACTGGAAAAGCCGTAGCCTTGACTAAACAGACCTTTGTTGGCAAAGTAATGTCTCTGCTTTTTAATATGCTATCTAGGTTGGTCATAAGTTTCTTTCCAAGGATAAAGCATCTTTTAATTTCATGGCTGCAATCACCATCTGCAGTGATTTTGGAGCCCAAAAAAATAAAGTCTGGCAAGGCTTCCACTGTTTTCCTCTCTATTTCCCATGAAGTGATGGGACCAGATGCCATGATCTTAGCTTTGTGAATGTTGAGCTTTAAGCCAACCTTTTTACTCTCCTCTTTCACTTTCATCAAGAGGCTCTTTAGTTCTTCTTCACTTTCTGCCATAAGGGTGGTGTCATCTGCATATCTGAGGTTATTGATATTTCCCCCAGCAATCTTGATTCCAGCCCAATGTTTCTCATGATGTACTCTGCATATAAGTTAAATAAGCAGGGTGACAATATATAGCTTTGATATATTCCTTTTCCTATTTGGAATCAGTCTGTTGTTCAATATCCAGTTCTAACTGTTGCTTCCTGACATACATATAGGTTTCTCAACAAGCAGATCAGGTGGTCTTGTTTCCCATCTCTTTCAGAATTTTCCACAGTTTATTGTGATCCACACAGACAAAGGCTTTGACATAGTCAATAAAGCAGAAATAGATGTTTTTCTGGAACTCTCTTGCTTTTACGATGATCCAGTGGATGTTGGCAATTTGATTTCTGGTTCCTCTGCCTTTTCTAAAACCAGCTTGAACATCTGGAAGTTCACGGCTCACATATTGCTGAAGCCCAGCTTGGAGAATTTTGAGCATTACTTTATTAGCGTGTGAGATGAGTGCAATTGTGCAGTAGTTTGAGAATTCTTTGCATTGCCTTTTTTTTCAATTGGAATGAAAACTGACCTTTTCCAGTCCTGTGGCCACTCTTGAGTTTTCCAAATTGGCTGGCATATTGAGTGCAGCACTTTCACAGCATCATCTTTCAGGATTGAAATAGCTCAACTGGAATTCCATCACCTCCACTAGCTTTGTTCATAGTGATGCTTTCTAAGACCCACTTAACTTCACATTCCAGGATATCTGGCTCTAGGTGAGTGATCACACCATCGTGATTATCTGGGTCATGAAGCTCTTTTTTGTACAGTTCTTCTGTGTATTCTTGCCACCTCTTCTTAATATCTTCTGCTTCTGTTAGGTCCATACCATTTCTGTCCTTTATCGAACCCATCTTTGCATGAAATGTTCCCTTGGTATCTCTAATTTTCTTGAAGAGATCTTTAGTCTTTCCCATTCTGTTGTTTTCCTGTATTTCTTTTCATTGATCACTGAGGAAGGCTTTCTTATGTCTTCTTGCTCTTCTTTGGAACTCTGCATTCAGATACTTATATCCTTCCTTTTCTCCTTTGCTTTTCACCTCTCTTCTTTCACAGCTATTTGTAAGGCCTCCCCAGACAGCCATTTTGCTTTTTTACATTTCTTTTCCATGGGGATGGTCTTGATCCCTGTCTCCTGTACAATGTCACGAACCTTAGTCCATAGTTCATCAGGCACTCTATCTATCAGATGGGCGGGTCATGGTGGAGAAGTCTGACAGAATGTGGTCCACTGGAGAAGGGAATGGCAAACCACTTCAGTATTCTTGCCTTGAGAACCCCATGAACAGTATCAAAAGGCAAAATGATAGGATACTGAAAGAGGAACTCCCCAGGTCAGTAGGTGCCCAATATGCTACTGGAGATCAGTGGAGAAATAACTCCAGAAAGAAGGAAGGGATGGAGCCAAAGCAAAAACAATACCCAGTTGTGGATGTGACTGGTGATAGAAGCAAGGTCCAATGCTGTGAAGAGCAATATTGCATAGGAACCTAGAATGTTAGGTCCATGAATCAAGACAAATTGGAAGTGGTCAAACAGGAAATGGCAAGAGTGAACATCGACATTCTAGGAATCAGCGAACTAAAATGGACTGGAATGGGTGAATTTAACTCAGATGACCATTATACTTACTACTGTGGGCAGGAATCCCTTAGAAGAAATGGAGTAGCCATCATGATCAACAAAAGAGTCCGAAATGCAGTACTTGGATGCAATCTCAAAAATGACAGAATGATGTCTGTTTGTTTCCAAGGCAAACCATTCAATATCACAGTAATCCAAGTCTATGCTCCAACCAGTAATGCTGAAGAAGCTGAAGTTGAACGGTTCTATGAAGACCTACAAGACCTTTTAGAACTAACACCCAAAAAAGATGTCCTTTTCATTATAGGGGACTGGAATGCAAAAATAGGAAGTCAAGAAACACCTGGAGTAACAGGAAAATTTAGCCTTGGAATAAGGAATGAAGCAGGGCAAAGACTAATAGAGTTTTGCCAAGAAAATGCACTGGTCATAGCAAACACCTTCTTCCAACAACACAAGAGAAGACTCTACACGTGGACATCACCACATGGTCAACACCGAAATCAGATTGATTATATTCTTTGCAGCCAAAGATGGAGAAGCTATATAGTCAACAAAAACAAGACCAGGAGCTGACTGTGGCTCAGATCATGAACTCCTTATTGCCAAATTCAGACTGAAATTGAAGAAAGTAGGGAAAACCACTAGACCATTCAGGTATGACCTAAATGTCTATAGTCTAATGAAAAACACATTTATCAAGCCAAGAATTCTACCCCTAATCATAAGCAACATGCCTCCTCATAGATGAAGAATTATATAGACTTTTTATGTTCTCTTATTAGCTTGACCTCTAAAATTATTTGATACATGATATAACAATCAGATAAAATTCAACCTTTTGTGTTGCTCCAGGAACACCGGAAAACAAAGATCAAATACCTTGACCAAAACTGCTGGTGGTTTTTTATGTATGATTAAATTATTTTTAAAAATCATTGTGTTTAAGAATGTGAACATGACAATCTAATTTCCATGTAGTGTGCTTGGGCTTTTATATGGCATAAAATACCCAAACACTAGAAGCTATATAGGCTGCAACAAATTCTACATTGGCAAATTCTTGAAACATTTGAAAGGAAAAAGCCAGAAATTATGATTAAATGAGACTTCTATGTATTCCCTGGATGGGTGGGTAGGGGGGGATGGCAAGTACACATGCAATGCCAAGGTCTCCTTATAGTTTGCTGTGTGTTTGCTTAGTTTAATGACCATGCCTGTAAAACTGTTGGTGCAGCAGCCTGTCACATGGTGCTGAGCTCATATTTCCTCAAACTTTAGACCAAGAGCAATTTCAGGTTGAACTTAAGGAACACTGACTTCTTAACAAGATTTGTTACCCAACACTAACATGGAAAATTCATTACAAGTCTTGCCAAATGAACAGTTTCCATGATTTTGTTCCTAGTTCTAGCATGGTTAGATTATTGTGATAAATAAGCAGCCATTAAAGAGAAACTGACAATGTAATATGTGTTTAAAAAAAGAAAAACTCTGTTGATAAGATTCCTTGATTTAAATATAATAGATCGATATACACTTTCAGGGCAAAGTTTAACGGCAGCATGACTATTGACGTGATAACAGTCGTCCTTCAACAGCTTGATAGTTTGAGTTTGTCTCTTTGTTTGTTTGTTTTTATTTGTCTGTGCCGGGTCTTAGTTGCAGCAGTGGCATCTATTAATAATTTCCCAACCAGGGATTGAACCCAGATCCCCTGCATGGGGAGCGTGGAGTCTTAGCCAGTGGACAACCAGGGAGAGTCATGATAGTTTGAGTGTTAAGACAATTTTGTCATCTCAGCCTACAGAGAACATGAATCAATAAGATTCCAAATCTTATCTAAAGACTCATGCAAACTGAATGCCTGAGGAATTTCTGCAGCTCTGCACTGACTGACTTATTCATCCATTCATTAAGCAAAAAATGTAGAGTTATCAGCTAGCAGAGACTATGGTGAGCCCAGTGAAGGGTACCATGTTACAGAAAACACACCTCTGCTCTAAAGCTGCTCCCAATGAAGGCAGGCAATAATGTACTAAGTATGGTGATAGTTATATTGATGCTGACAGCCAGAGAAGAGAGCAACCTAAACTTGCCTGGAGGAGTTGGGAATGGCTTCAGAGTAGCAATGTTTGAAATGGGTTCTGCTGGATGAGTAGGAGTTCTAGAAAAAAGGTTGTAAGAGGGGCATTCTAGGTGGAGAGAGCAGCAAGAGCTTGGAAATTTTAAAAAAAACTGAATGTGGAAAACTAGTTAACAAAGTGTACCAAAGAATGCTCAAACTACTGCACAATTGCACTCATCTCATACACTAGTAAAGTAATGCTCAAAATTCTCCAAGCCAGGCTTCAGCAATACATTAACCATGAACTTCCAGATGTTCAAGCTGGTCTTAGAAAAGGCAAAGGATCCAGAGATCAAATTGCCAACATCCGCTGGATCATCAAAAAAGCAAGAGAGTGCCAGAAAAACGTCTATTTCTGCTTTATTGACTATGCCAAAGCCTTTGACTGTGTGGGTCACAATAAATTGTGGAAATTCTGAAAGAGATGGGAATACCAAACCACCTGACCTCCCTCCAGGAAGCAACAGTTAGAACTGGACATGGAACAAGACACTGGTTCCAAATAGGAAAAGGAGTATGTCAAGGCTGTATATTGTCATCCTGCTTATTTAATTTATATGCAGAGTACATCATGAGAAACGCTGGGCTGGAAGAAGCACAAGCTGAAATCAAGATTGCCGGGAGAAATATCAATAACCTCAGATATGCAGATGATACCACCCTTATGGCAGAAAGTGAAGAAGAACTAAAGAGCCTCTTGATGAAAGTAAAATAGGAGAGTGAAAAAGTTGGCTTAAAGCTCAACATTCAGAAAACTAAGATCATGGCATCTGGTCCCATCACTTCATGGCAAATAGATGGGGAAACAGTGTCAGACTTTATTTTTTTGGGCTCCAAAATCACTGCAGATGGTGATGGTAGCCATGAAATTAAAAGACGCTTAGTCCTTGGAAGGAAAGTTATGACCAACCTAAATAGCATATTAAGAAGCAGAGACATTGCCAACAAAGGTCCATCTAGTCAAGGCTATGATTTTTCCAGTAGTCATGTATGGATGTGAGAGTTGGACTACAAAGAAAGCTGAGCGCCGAAGAATTGATGCTTTTGAACTGTGGTTTTGAAGAAGACTCTTGAGAGTCCCCTGGACTGCAAGGAGATCCAACCACTCCATCCTAAAGGAGATCAGTCCTGAATGTTCATTGGAAGGACTGATGTTGAAGCTGAAACTCCAATACTTTGGTCACCTGATGTGAAGTGCTGACTCATTTGAAAAGACCCCAGTGCTGGAAAAGATTGAAGGCAGGAAGAGAAGGGGATGACAGGATGAGATGGTTGGATGGCATCACTGAGTCAATGGAGATGAGTTTGAGTAAACTCCGGGAACTGGTGATGGACAGGGAGGCCTGGGGTGCTGTAGTCCATGGAGTTGTGAATAGTCAGACATGACTGAGCGACTGAACTAACTGAACCTAAGATGAAAAGGAAAGACATGAAATTAGCAAAACACTACTTCCATTTTTTTTTTTTTTGGAACCAGTTAGTTTAGGTAATTTAAAAGATGATAGTAAAAGAAAAATTTGAGTCAGTACTATTGAGGTGGATGAACCTAGATTCTATTATACAGAGTGAAGAAAGTGAGAAAGACAAATATCACACATTAAGGCATATATATGGAATCTAGAAAGATGGTATCAGTGACCCTACTGGTAGGGCAGCAAAGGAGACACAGGCATAAAGAACAGACTCTTGGACTCAGTGAGGGAAGGAGAGGGTGGGATGATTTGAGAGAATGGCACTGAAACATACACATTACCAGATGTAAAATCGATAACCAGTGAGAGTTTGATATATGACGCAGGGCACCCAAAGCTGGTACTCTGCGACAACCTGGAGGGATGGGGTGGGGAGGGAGGTTGGAGGGGGATTTAGGATGGAGGGGACACATGTATGCCTATTGCTGATTCATACAGATGTATAGCAAAAGCCATCACAAATATTATAAAGTAATTATCCTTCAGTTAAAATAAATAAATAGAGCTTTAAAAAGTGGTTTGTGTTTCATTGTAAAGGCTGTTGTATACAGCAGTTTTTCACTCCCTGTGTAGTAGGTAGATGAGTTACAGAAGTTTGGAGACACTGGTCTCTTAAGCTCTTTGGATCAGCCAGCAAAATACAGGTGGTCAGAGATACCATACCCAACACCTCTGGCCGAGAGCAGACTCTTCCATTTGTCAAAGTGCCCTCTAAAAATACCGCCATCTTCTCTACTGACAGGGGGCAGAAAAGGTTATGAATTACTGGCACACCAAGCTACAGACTATGCCTTCTAGACAGTAGAGAGCCCCTGAAAATGTTATTCAGGGAAGTGGAGGCAGCAGGAGACATTAGAGATGGGAAGCCAACCTCAGAGGCTGTTACAATAGCCAAGAGAATGGAGGGTAAAGACTTCAGCTATTTCTCAACTGGATCACTGTTGAGCACCCTGTGTCATTCTACTGAACAGAAGTCATGCTCTGTGTGGCAAGGACTTATCTTAGACTCGCAGGGACCCTGGGATATCAGAGCAAAAAAATATTTTTGTAAAGAGGCTTTCTGTTGGGAATACAAGAGAATATTCAGGTCTAGCAATAAGGCTTTGGGGGTTTCCCAGGTGGCGCTAGTGGTAAAGAACCAGCCTGCCAGTGCAGGAGACATAGGAGACACGGGTTTGATCCCTGGGTTGGGAAGACCCCCTGGAGGAGGGCATGGAAACCCACTCCAGTATTCTTGCCTGGAGAATCCCATGCACAGAGGAGTCTGGCAGGCTGCAGTTGATAGGGTTGCAAAGAATTGTACATGACTGAAGCGATTTAGTATGCACACACACAATCAGGCTTTGGCTCACAAAATCACTACCTTGAGCAAAAAGGGTGAGGCCAACGTGCTGCTCAAACTTCTGGGGTGAAGACATGATTCAAAAAGTCATTTCCAATGAATTAAAAACCCAGTGGGCATATTGGCTCAGCCTGTGACCCAACCGATTGTCCATGAGAAGAAACTGTTTTGGTAGAGACCAGAATATAAACTCCAAGACCATAGGAATTTGGTCTATATGGGTCACTGGTCTTCACTGCTTACATTAGCGCCTGAAACTTTTAGGCATTTAATAGATATTTGTTGAATAAAAGTATGATACCATTATGTTGAGTATTGACATGCATGCTATTTCACTTTAGTAATGTCTGACTCTTTGTGACCCCATGGACTGGGAACCCACCAGGCTCCTCTGTCCATGGGATTCTCCAGGCAAGAATACTGGAGTGGGTTTCCATGCCCTCCTCCAGGGGATCTTCCTGACCCAGGGATTGAGCCCATGTCTCTTCTGTCCCCTGCAATGTGAGGCAGATTCTTTACCACTAGTGCCACCCATATAAACAGTAACCACTCATTTTTTCTATAGCAGAGATTTTAGACTTGAAAGATTTATATGTGTGGAGACATAGAGAGACAGAGAGAGACATAAAGAGAGATTGCTTTAATTTGTTTAGGCTAAAACACCTAAGGGATGAGATGAACAATGGAACTTCAATTCCACTTCCACTGCTCAGCACTGATGGTAGTGGCTGCATCTGAAAAAGTGACTGGGAATAAAAACAACAGCTAAGGAGTGACTAAGTGACAGGAATGATGAAGCCCAGGAGGCCCAGCACCAGCAGGGCTTTTGGCAGCGGTCGAGCTCCACAACACATTTTCAGGGTAGATTCTGAGCTGTGGGTGTCCCCACGTTGGGAACGTGCATGGAGATGGGGAGGGAGAAGGTAGAAACCCAGGAATAATGGTGTAATAGTGGGGTGATGGACTAGAGAAAATTGTTAGTATCCTTCATACTCATGGGTATGATCAGAAACTGCTGGCATGGTTCAGGGAAACAAGCATTACACATGCATTCATAAGAATCTGAATCTGCTATACTCCAGCTGTACCAACACAGAGCCAGTGAAACGGACCATAGTATGGAAAATATAGTGTGTGATTTACTTCTGTCAACTTGTAAAGCTGAGACAGATTTCTGCAGCTGCAATGGGCAAGGGATCCAATGAGCTCATTAATATGTCAATTGCCTATCATGTGCATGGGGTTTTTCTAGGTCCACAACTCTCTCCACAGTTCTCAAGTCCAGAATCTTCTGGAAATCCAAAATTTTAATTTTTTATCCATTTGGTGATTGAAGTGATGTAAGGCTACTTTCAAGGTTTGTCTCATTTACTGTGAACATCCACACCTTTGGTTGCTGAAATTTAACTATTGAGTCCTGCTCCAAATGCTGTTTGGAGGTATTGCTTAATGAATGGTGCATGCACCAAATAACCCTTCCAAAATCCTGAGCTTTCTGTATTCTGAAACCTATATTGCCTCAAAGGCTTGCAATAGTGAGACAAAGAAGTAACGACACTGAATACTCCTTTCTAAAAAATAGAAAAAAATAGAAGCACATAGCCTGTAGCAATTGTGAGATCTAAATAGACACACGTCCAGGGACAGGGACTATTCCCTGATTAAGGCCTCTTTCTTCTCCTTTGAAGTATGCTCAGTTGCTAAGTTGTATCTGACTTTTGTGACTCCATGGATTGTAGCCCACCAGGCCCCTCTGTCCATGGGATTTCCCAGATAAGAATACTGGAGTGGGTTGCCATTTCCTCCTCCACTCTCTAATCCGTTTTGTTCTTACCCTCTGGACTGCTTGCTTAGTCCTCTGAGAGGTCTTTCTTTTTCCATAAGAAATAGCCCAGTTTTGTATTTGAATAGTTCTCTCAGTCAGCTTTACACCTGTAGGAAGTTGAGGCCTCAGAGGCTTCTGAAATCATCTCTGTCCCTTTAATTCTGAATTAATACAACTCTTAAAAATCTTTGTAAGATTTCTATGCATCAGACTATAATTTCCTCTATTAGACAAAAACCAGGCTCCTTATTATCAAAACTGTGTTGTGTTCAGTTGCTTCAGTCAAGTCTGACTCTTTGCCACCCTATGGACTGTAGCCCACCAGGCTCCTATGTCCACGGGATTCTCCAGGCAATAATACTGGATGGGTTGCCCAGCCCTTGCTCCAGAGATCTTCCTGACCCAGAGATAGAACCTGCATCTTTTGTGTCTCCAGCATTGCAGGCAGCTTCTTTACCAATTGAACTAGCTTCTTTCTAATTTCAGAGATGTGTCAAATTTGGGTGACATGTCTGAATTCACAGAAGAACTTTTGTTTAAGTGAGAGGTCTACCAGACACCACATTAAATCATTCTGAGGTTTTATGAAAGGGTCTTCCAGCTACACCCTTCATTTGATTTTGCCCCCATAGCCTCATTTTGTTGAAAATAACCTGATATTAATTTTTAAACACATTCTAATTTTGACAGTGTTTTCCAACCCAGCGCATCTTGGGACTTCTATATTTTCTCTAAGTTCTATTACAAACTGAAAGGTTATTTCTTTAGTTAATCTCTGTCTTCCTGCATTTTATTATACACAGCTATAAAAAGCCAACTCATACTTGTAACATTCTGCCTGGAAATCTCCTAGCCGGATCCACCAGTTTATGGGAAAAAATTTCTGTCTTCCAAGTGTAGCAGGCAACATTTGCCAGTTGTTTGGCTACTCTATAACAAGGATGTTTCATTTTCCTCCATTCTCCAATAACAATTTCCCTTAATCTCCCAGCCTCTTTAGACACCAATCATTTTCTCTCAGCCTCTGTGGACACCAGTCTCCCCATTACCAAAGCCAATGCCACCTGTCTTAGATTTTTCTTATGATAACACTACATTTCTATGTACTAACTTCTGTTTTAGTTAACTATTTTGTATTTAGCCATCCTAAAACCTAGTGACTAGAAAGCAAACATTCTGTGGAATGGCAACACATCCAACCTGGCACAGAGCAGGTTTTTGTAATTTTTAAACCTGAGTAAAACACTCATTCAGCTTGGACAAGAAGAGGGGGGAAAGGATTAAGCAAGAACAGAACCATTTCTGATTATTTACTGATCAAAACAATGGGGTCTTGAATATTCTATCTCTGCTGTTCCCTATGTCACATTCTAGATTAATGTAGAGGAACAGATAAATCTGGTTTAGAATCTAGGCTTTACCATTTATTCATTATGTGACCTTGAGCAGTATTTAAATAATTTGACATATCTGCTTCATCAGATTTGTAAGATAAAATTGCAGGTTGAATTATAGGAACATAGTAGTACATTAGTGAATGTCTGTTTTCTTTCTTTCTTTATGTCACTAGATTCCAAAGGACATCTAATACAAGATTAGGGCTATAGATTTATAAGCAAAAGTGAGCTGTTGATAATCTGTAAGCTAGGAAATTACAAAAATAAAAAGGTCTGGGAAATAAAATTCTCAGCTACACATGGTTTCTATATTATTTTCTTCTATGTTGTTCTGCATTGTATATATTATTTTAGAGATTGTGAAGAAGTATATCAGTATAATCTCCATCTGGTAATAGATTATCCAATTAAACCCTAAAGATACATTTAAGATACTAGAACATTAGGACACTGAACATAATTAGAAAGTTGTGATACTTGATATTCGTTGATTTTATAAGAGCTAAGAAATAGTTACCAAGGGAAAACCCAAAACTGTGTAAGGCCTTCCTGCTGCTGCTGCTGCTAAGTCGCTTCAGTCGTGTCCGACTCTGTGTGACCCCATAGACGGCAGCCCACCAGGCTCCCCCGTCCCTGGGATTCTCCAGCCAAGAACACTGGAGTGGGTTGCCATTTCCTTCTCCAAGGCATGAAAGTGAAAAGTGAAAGTGAAGTCGCTCAATCGTGTCCGACTCTTAGCGACCCCATGGACTGCAGCCTACCAGGCTCCTCCTTCCATGGGATTTTCCAGGCAAGAGACTTTCCTACACATAAGTATTTTAAAATTTTTGCTTTGTTTTTATTTTGAAATGCACAGTACAGAAGGAACTATTAGTCTTATCTGTATTTTATGTCTCTGATCCAGCTTTCCCTTCACATACCATGTAAAATTTGAGGCTTAGAAAAGCATTACTAGAAATAAAACGGAGACTAAATAGGACACCCATTCATAATAAGAATAAAATAATAAATCTTGGTTGCTGATGGATTGTAAAGATTGATGGCAAGGGAAAGGTCAATTATCTCACTACAATCTTACAGTGACATACTTGAGAAAATTCTATAAAATGAAAAGTGATGAATTATGACCCTGGCACATCTAGAATTCTATAGATAAGATATTCAGTTTTACTTTCTGCAAGGGATTTCATCCATGCAAAGTTTTTCAGTTTGGTCCCCAGTTTGAGCTGAATATGTTCAGTCAAATATTAGTGCCCTCACTTAAGTTAATATTATCAAAATGTTTTTCTTCTTTTACACATTTTTTGAGTCCAGGAAACGTTTCCACTGTGTTTTTAATGCCCCAGAACTTCTAGCCCTGTGAGACCTGAAGGTAATGAAGTAGATACAAATGAAACATGTCTGTGGTGATCATACTTTTCTTCCAAAACCCCATAGAGATTCAAATAGTTTAAAAACCAGTAGACTAAGACAGTAAACTAAGCAGAAACACATCTTTTCTCCTGTGATGTAGGTTTAACTCCAGTATAGGAATTCAAGGAAGACACTGTCAACTGGTCTTCAAACTTTTACTACAAGTTTTCTTTTATTAAAAGAGCAGATGAGTTTCTTAAAAAGTCATGGAGTCATAGTGTCTAAACCCTACAGAGGTGTTTATACATCTGGACCTGTATGGAAACTGGGAAGCTGTACGGAACTGAAATAAAAGTACATGTGAACTGAAGCCATATACCATACACACACACACATTTATCTGGGAGATGACAAACTCCTATGCTGTCTATCTTCAAAAAAACAAAAAAAACCTGATCATTATTCCATTCTTCAGATAGTACATCTCAAAATGTATGTTTGGGGATGCAGGTGGTATCCTGAGGCATATCAGAAATAATTCAAGTAGCACAGACAAATTTCTTCTCTGGCAGGAAGTTTTGCTTGGATTCCAACAGTAACTCAGCAATAAGAATCCAGTATAAGAGTTATTAACTGGGCCACAAAAAAACCTCCTCCAGTAATTGCTACCTCTTCTTCCTCTGTGCCTTGAATAGAAGAGTATGAGAAGGCCCTGTTCTTTGTGATTTGAGGCAATCAATATGCATATTACCTTTTTAACTGTGAATTTAAAACACTATTAAACATCATCTTCCTAAAGCTTTATTTCCAGTAATGTTAGCACTTTTTAATTGATCTTATAAAACTCAACAAAAGCTATTACATGCTTGTTTAAAAAAAAAAAAAAGGAGAAGAAAATCCTCTAGTGAGCATGTAATAGTGAGTTCTAGAAAGCCAGATAATTTCTTTGCTTAATAATAGTTTTCTTTCCTCTTGGCTGCAGATTCTCATAACTAGCACCATGCCAAACATTCGAAGATTGGATTATGGCCTGTCGTACTTGATTATTTTTGTCAGCATGCTGACCCGGGGTGCCCTTTTCTTGTGTTGTTCCTTCTGTTTCCATTTTTCATGTCATCCAGCTTTTCATCTTGTCAATCAGCTTTTGACTTCCTGATTAAAGTGTCTGTCACAGGAGCAGCCTGGTCTCCAGTCAGTTGTTTAATTTGTTCCTCATGGCATCCAATTGAGTTATTCATCTGGCCCAGCTGTTCCCAAGTGCTTCCAGCATCACTTTTTCATGTGTTTGGGTTTAACCTCTATATCTATGTACAACAGTGTGAATTGTTCCATTCATACTGTTGACTGTGGATTGCTTTGCCTTCCTAATGCCTTGACGCTATGAGGCTGGCTGCTATGCTGTGGCCAAACCAATGGAGAGAGGCAGTATTTCAACCTGATGTTATGGTAACGACTACAACTAAACAGACTAGTTTTCAAGAATTACAGCAGGCCCCCCTTTTTAACAATTAGGACGATGTAATGGAAACTCTGGGCTATTCAGATTCAGACCCACCCAAAAATAACGTTGATGGTGCTTGGCAGAGGAAAGGAAATCTCAGTCTGCCAATATTGTGGATATTGCTGTGAATGCTCCAGGACCTATTTGTTGCGTTAGATGACACGAGATACTCTCTTGGCCTGAATTGGTGAAGATACCCAACTGGAAAAATGAAATTAAGTAAATCTGCTGAGTCTGCAAATGAAAGCATGTCTTCTAGTGGTAAGATGATTTATATCATGCAACATTCAAGAAGCCACATAATGCAACAGGAAACTGGAGGGGAAGAAAACTAGGGTACATTTCCCCCACTCTCCCTTTTAGCAACTCAAACCTAATCAATTCAAAATTTCAGGAGATTGTTCATGAGTGAGCCATTCCTTCCTGCTATTCCTATCATGTTTCTCCTGCACCCCCTACAAACTTGAAATGGTAATTCCATTATAACCATCATGAAAATAACCAGAGACTGTGTGCCTAGGACTTAAAAGAATGTAGAACAACTTTAATAAGAATCAGGCAGAAGGTTAACACAGCTTCACAACCTACCTCCCAGTTTGGTTTGATTTCATGGAAATATTTAAAAGGAATTCAGTTGCTTCTCCTATAAGAATATGCATTCATTTCCTTAGGCTAGTAATAGAGGCTATAGTGAAATGATGCAGAAATCCTGAACAGAATAAAATGTTAGTAGCATGATATATGGGCAAGGATATTGCCAATTAAGCTTAGGAAACAAAATCATTTTTCTGAGTATGGGTTTTTACAGAGTATTTTGAATTTTATCTGAGAGGTATTATACTTACATTGACTCATATTATTAATAATATTGCAACTTATTTAAAAAGTTTTTATATACTTCATTTTTAATTAGAAAAACTATTATCAAGCAAATGTGACTTCAAATGGTAAAAATAAAATGTTTAGGGGTCATACATCATGGAGAAAATATACTTTGAAAGGTATATTTCTGGTTTTATTCCAGACAAATAAACTCCAGAGGTTTTCCAGTGGAGGTTACCATAATGTATTGCTCAGGAAAATAGTTTTTTTTCAATCTCTACCATGAAAGGTTTTCCTTGTTGTCTTAGGCAGATTCATTTTTCCAGTTTTTCCAAACAAGTGTCTGAAGGAATATTCCCCCCATGAGTCTTTCTCACTATTATGCCCAGGAAAGTGAATCTAGTGAATCGGTACTCAATATTCATTGCTTCTGTCTTCTAGTCTGTCTTACTGTGCTGTAGAGGCTACGAAGTTAAACATCACGTTTGCTAGACTCCCTTGCAGCTAGGGCTCTAGATATGCTTTAGATCTGTCCGATCAGATATACTTGTGAAATATATGGAAAGGGGAAGTGAAGCAAAGACCACTACTTTACCACTACTATTGACCATGTTGGGAAGCAGAGCCCAGGAAGCACTGAGTTTTGCTGTAGAAATGCTAGCAGATGTCACTGGGGTAAAGTGGCAAGGTAAGGAATGATCACTGTTTCTTGAGGAGAGACTGAATAAGCACAGCACAACTATGAAGCCAATAGTTGTAAATGTAGCATATTAACCTGAATCCCACGTGGAAAGTGTGCCCTTGGAGCTTATAGTACAGGTGGCTTCCTGCTTCTCCATCTTTCTGATTGTGAATTTTCTGGTGGGTTTTGTTCTTGTTGTTATTTACTCACTCAGTCATGTCCAACTCTTTTGTTACCCCATGGACTGCAGCCCACCAGGCGCCTCTGTCCATGGGATTTCTCAGGTAAGAATACCAGAGTGGGCTGCCATTTCCTTCTCCAGGGAATCTTCCTGACCCTGGGATTAAACCAGCATCTTCAGCATTGGCAAGTGGATTTGTTACCACTGTGCCACCTGGAAAGGTCCCTATGTTTTTCTAGGAGATATTTCTGGAGTTCTAACTCTTAGACTGCTCTTATTCTTCCAATGGATTGCAAGCTCATTATTCCCAATAGCAAATCCATTTCTAATTTAATGAGCCATTTTTAACTGCAAATTCATCCTTATTGGTATAGTTTATCTTTTCACTTTTTCAAAAACCCCTTGCTTTACACATGGTATCACAGTACAAACAGCAGATGCTTTGAAGTCCTATGCATGATTATTGGTTACTCTACTTCAGATAAATTTATGAACTTATTTAACATCTGCTGGATCATGGAAAAAGCAAGAGAGTTCTAGAAAAACGTCTATTTCTGCCTTATTGACTATGCCAAAGCCTTTGACTGTGTGGATCACAATAAACTGTGGAAAGTTCTGAAAGAGATGGGAATACCAGACCACCTGACCTGCCTCTTGAGAAATCTGTATGCAGGTCAGGAAGCAACAGTTAGAACTGGACACGGAAAAACAGACTGGTTCCAAATAGGAAAAGGAGGACGTCAAGGCTGTATATTGTCACCCTGCTTATTTAACTTCTATGCAGAGTACATCAGGAGAAATGCTGGGCTGGAAGAAGCACAACCTGGAATCAAGATGGCCGGGGGAAATATCAGTAACCTCAGTTATGCAGATGACATCACCATTATGGCAGAAAGTGAAGAGGAAATAAAGAGCCTCTTGATGGAAGTGAAAGAGGAGAGTGAAAAAGTTGGCTTAAAGCCCAACAATAAGAAAACTAAGATCATGGCATCTGGTCCCATCATTTCATGGGAAATAGATGGGGAAACAGTGGAAACAGTGTCAGACTTTATTTTTCGGGGCTCCAAAATCACTGCAGATGGTGACTGCAGCCATGAAATTAAAAGACACTTACTCCTTGGAAGGAAAGTTATGACCAACCTAGACAGTATATTAAAAAGCAGAGACATTACTTTGCCAACAAAGGTCTGTCTAGTCAAGGCTATGGTTTTCCAGTGGTCATGTATGGATGTGAGAGTTGGACTGTGAAGAAAGCTGAATGCCGAAGAATTGATGTTTTTGAACTGTGGTGTTGGAGAAGACTCTTGAGAGTCCCTTGGACTGCAAGGAGATCCAACCAGTCCATTCTAAAGGAGATCAGTCCTGGGTGTTCTTTGGAAGGACTGATGCTAAAGCTGAAACTTGAATACTTTGGCCACCTCATGCGAAGAGTTGACTCATTGGAAAAGACTCTGATGCTGGGAGGGATTGAGGGCAGGAGGAGAAGCGGACGACAGAAGATGAGATGGCTGGATGGCATCACTGACTTGATGGACGTGAGTTTGAGTGAACTCTTGGTGTTGGTGATGGACAGGGAGGCCTGGCATGCTGCAATCCATGGGGTCACAAAGAGTCGGACACAACTGAGCGACTGAACTGAACTGAACTGAAACTTCAATTCCCTCATCTCACCAGAATAATACCTAAATGCATAGTGGATGTAAAGATAAATGAGATAATAAATCTTAAGAGTCTCAAACATGGATGCAAACATTCAATAAATGTCAGTACTCTTCTTCAGTGTTTAAACTGGAACAGTCCATTTCCAACACAGTATTTTTTCCATTAAGGTAATCAAAGATCACATTTAGTGAGGAAAACAAAAGCTATAGGACAATATTGTTATATTTCTGTAAAAGCACATCCCTATGTCAATCTGGATCAAGTGAGTCAACTACTTGTCAATACCAATACTGAGGCTTACACAGGGAACTAGATCCACTGAGACTTCCAGGTTGCTATATTTAACTCTTTGGAAAATAAAATAAATTTTATATATATTCCATGGAAGCAAAGAGCACCAGGTGCTACATATGTACATGCTTGCTTATTGCCATGAAAAATGAAGCAACCAACCCTCAATCCAAGAAGACTGTTTAAAGGATGATAGCATAATTTTAACCCTACTTGCTTACCTAAGCCTAGGAACGTGTCTCATTTGTTATTGTTGCTCAGTCGCTAAGTTGTCTCTGACTCTTTGTGACCCCACAGACTGCAGCACACCTGGCTTCCCTGTCTTTCACTATCTCCCAGAGTTTGCACAAACTCATGTGCACTGAGTTGGTGATGTCATTCAACCATCTCATCCTCTGTTGCCCCCTTTTCCTCTTGCCCTCAGTTAGTAACACAATAACACAGCACTCTCATTCTTTTAGACAAAATAATTTTGGGTTATCACCAGACAGTTTCTTTGAAAAAAAGAGTCCATCCAGCTACATGAAGCATGAAGGCATTTCAGAATCCTTCTTGATCTTCCTATAAGATTTAGGCATTTTACTATATCACATATTATTAACCTAAAAAGTGCATATCCTTTTAGGAACAATGAAACAAAATAGAAAGATTCACTCAGACAAAAGAAAGACATGTACCCAGATGCTGAAGTAAAAATGGACCTGAAATTCAGTGGCTGCATGTTAGAAGATACTGTGGTGGTCTGGAAATAGCCTCTACTATCTAGAGGCTTGAGTTTAAAACTCAGTAAATGTCATAAGAAGAGAGGAATCTTTGAGCATATTTGACTAAGAAGGTAGAAATGAGAACCCTCCGAGGCAGAACCATCAATGGCTCCATCCTCTGGAACGAGCTGCTAGAAACACACACATTGAGCCAGGGAAATGGCAGGAAATTCTGCCATTGCCTGGGAATATGAGTCAAAAAGAAAAAAAAAAAATCAGCATGGAAAGTGAGAGGCTTGATTTTACATGTTTTATGGGATAAAAGAATGATCAAACCAATAAATTTGTAGAAAAAATTGCTATCAGTCAACTTGCATCAGTACGTGCTAAGTTGCTTCAGTCGTGTCTGATTCTTTGTGACCCTATGGACTGTAGCCGGACAGGCTCTTCTGTCCATGGGATTTTCCAGGCAAGAATACTGGAGTGGGTTGCCATTTCCTTCTCTAGGGGATCTTCCCTACCCAGGGATCAAACTTGCATCTCTTAAGTCTCCTGCCCTGGGAGGCAGGTTCTTTACCACTAGCACCACCTAGGAAGCCTAATCAGCACATTCAAACTCAAAACCCTTTTGGGGAAAAACAACTAAAGCTTATTTAGTACTCTCTCTATCATACACACACGCACACACACACACACACACACACAAACAGCCTGGTTCTAATGACTTCACAATGAAACATTTTTAAAAGCACAGAAGGAAACAATACTTCATTAGCAAGATTAAATACACATAATCCCCAAATTTGAAACTGCAGAATCTGAAAAATCTATATATGTTTAAAATTATAGCAAAAGAAATAGAAACCACATGGCAAGAATAAGACACTATCAAGACATGTTTTAAAAGAACCAATGGCATAAAATATAATATCAAAGTGAAAATGTTAGTTGCTCAGTCCTGTCCAACTCTTCATGACCCCATGGACTATAGCCTGCCAGGCTCCCCTGTCCTTGGGATTTCCCAGGCAGGAATACTGGAGTGGGTCGTCATTTCCTTCTCCAGGAGATCTTCCTGACCCAGGCATCAAACCCACGTCTCCTGTATCTCATGCATTGGCAGGCAGATTCTTTACTACTGTGCCACCTAGGAAGCCTGAAATTATGTTCTAATTATCCACAGTGAAAACTTGCTTATTGTTTGCTTTTTCTTCTCTGTTTCCCAATTCCTCTACTGTCTTTCTGGGAACACCTCCAAATAAACTAATAGTACTTGAAACCCTATCTCAGGGTCTTCTGAAGAATCCCAAACTCAGCAATAAGTTGGATTTAGCATCATGTTATCAACATGATGGACCAGCTTGATAGCCTATGTAATATTAAAATAATCAAAGTTCCTTAGAACTATATTGTGAATGAGCATTTTAGTTTATACAGTACTTAGTCAAGACTATGAAAATGTATTGATGTCTCTCCCAGGAGAATGAAAACTACTTTAATCCTTTTTTTTTTTTTGACGTGTAATTGACATAAAACATATTAGTTTCAAGCATACATAACTATTTAACATTTGTATATTTTGCAAAATGATCACCATAGTAAGTCTAGTTAGCAGACTTTATGTCATTATACAGACTCACAAAAAATTAATTTTTCTATTGTTGATCCTTCTTCTTGATGAGCATTAAAAACGACCCATTCACCGGATCCATAGCCTCATATAACATTTTGGAGGCAGGGTAATAAATTCTAGTAAAAATAAAGCTACCCTTCACTAAATATATGGTAGTATATTTCAACCAATTCATTTTTTTTTTTTGGCAGGAGCTATTCTGATAAATAACAAAATCATGGACATTACCCTCTCAGTCTTCTAGAAGTCATCAAACTCTACCATTCCACCCAGAATGGGACATTGCTTCCAATTTATAATCTTGACTAGGAGTAGTGAGGACAGACTTGAGAGCTTCCACTTGGTCTTTCCCACCATGATGACTGTTAACCCACAAGCCATGGAATACTGGGAGGATTTGGATATATATATATATATATATATATATGCATGATACTATATATACCCAGTATATTATATACAGGTGTTATTGGGACACATGATATATGTAACAATAGAGCTGACAGAGAGCTTAGGTAATAAGAGAAATCCTGGCCCCTTGCTAGTCCAGTGGGTCCATGGACACATGCTATGCTCGTTTCTCTAGTGTCCCTAGAAAACTATCGGATGTGTCCATGGACCCACTGGACTAGCATAGTGCCAGGATTCCATTTATTACCTAACCTCCGTATCAACACTATTCTGTCATCAACATCATGATGACATTTTGGGTTGTCAGGTCAGACATGTAATTTTCCATTACAATGGCCGCTGTCAGCTGCTCGCTAATCAGCTTTTTAGATTTTTGATTTTTGGCTTATATAAATGAAGCCATCCCCTCATTTTGCTATCTAGCTTATCCCTGGGAACAACAAGATACACTAGCCATTGCCAACACGTCCCAGAGGATCTAAAGATGTTGGTTGCCTCTTTAGCTTTGCTGCCTGGTACAGTAATTATACCCACTTGCCTCTAACAATTAAGTGTCAGCACCTGGCTTTTCAGTTACAGACTGCTGTCAGCCCCTCTGAAATTGGGAGTGGCATTCTAGAGCAGCAGCATCTGCTAGTACGAACTCTGGCTTACAGAAGACAGTCACCGCAAAGCTTGTCAACAAGGCTTGTGTCATTGTTACTAGCAGAGCAGGAATCCTGGGTGCTCATGGGGAACTTTCTGCTCTGTGGGAGTCCTCTGAAAGAATAGGTACAAAACATCTTAGTAATGTCCTGCTGCTGCTGCTGCTAAGTCGCTTCAGTCGTGTCCGACTCAGTGCGACCCCATAGACGGTAGCCCAGCAGGCTCCTCCCTCCCTGGGATTCTCCAGGCAAGAACACTGGAGTGGGTTGCCATTTCCTTCTCCAATGCATGTATGCATGCTAAGTCGCTTCAGTCGTGGCCAAGTCTATGCGACCCTAGGGACAGCAGCCCACCAGGCTCCTCTGTCCACAGGATTCTCCAGGCAAGAATACTGGAGTGGGTTGCCACTTCCTTTTCCATAGTAATGTCCTATCAAGTAGCAAAGAAGCTTAGTTATTTTCTACCAGTTTCCACTGGTGGAAATTTACTCCTGGGGATGTCAATTCGTCAGCACCCTTAGCCTGTTCAGTACACTTTTTCTTTAGGACCAGAAAAAGCCCCCAGACAGATAAATGCTGAAGCTTGAAGGAGGAAGCCTCTGGTGTGTGCAGAGCTACAGGACTGTGCTGAGGGGGTGAGAGGATAAAGGTCCCAAAGTTTCTGCTACTTTTGTCACAGAGAAATTCAACTACATGAGCCAACCACAACTGCACAGAACGGCGTCTATCTTATCAATGTTTGCAATATTGAAAAAGTGGAAATAGGCTAATTATTCATCTCTGGGGAAATACTGGAGAAGAGATAAATGAATGGTTTACTTATTAATAAAATGCAGCCATTAACATAAATGAACTAGCTTTACTTGTACCAGTAGAGACAAATCAAACAACATAATATTGAGCAAGAATAACTTGCGAAATTCATACAGAGTAAATTTATAATAGTAAATCAGTATCAAATGATGATGTATTATTTATAGGTATCTGCATATGTAATACAATTACAAAAAATGTGCATGGAATGAAACATATAAATTTCAGGATACTGGGTATTTCTGAAAAGAAATGAATAGAACCAGACTGAAAGTTAAGCTATTTTGTAACACATATCTTAAAATAACTTAAAATAATAGTCTAAGCAAATGTATACAAATGTTGACAATTATTAAATTTCATGGTAATGGGTATGTTATATTTGTCTGAAAAGTTTCATTAAAAATTATATTTAATTTTAAATTAAATTCATTTTAAAATAAAAATGTAAATTTTAATTAAAAAGGTAATAATTACTTAAAACAAATGGTGGATCAGAGGTAACCTTAAGATGGTAACTCCCAGTTCTTGCTGCTCATCAGACTCACCTGAAGAGGTTTTTTTTTTTTAAATATATACCTGGATCCCATCTTCCAAAAATCATTCTTAGTAGATCTGGAGAATTGTCCCAGAATCTTAATAAAAGTTTCTTGAGTACTTTTGATCTTTATTCAGCTTTGGGAGCTACTGACTTCAGATACTTTCTTTCTCTAGGAAATCTAATTTATATCCTACTTTTCTCTTCTATGATTAGAAGTTAAGCAATTCACTTGTAAACATTTTCACTAAGTTATAGCACGGTCGTATGCCCTTTATTTTCATTAAAATAGTAAAGAAAGCTTTGATATTTGCTTTAAAATCATTGATGAGTATGTTGTCAATTGCGTTAATATTGTTGTTGCAATCTCGTTTATAAACCATGTCTTATGAGAGATGACGTTTATACTTTAGTCCAAGAAAAAGAATCTGTCTTTTTGAATGAGTAATTGGTATTTTTCCTTTTATTAGTTAACAATTATTATGTAAGTAACCATGAAGAAAATTCTGGTCTGCTTTAAAAAAACTCTGAAGGAAATTTAATACTTTAAAAAATGCATTATCTCTGTTTTAATAGGTTTAATGTAGGTAGTTTTTACTGAAGTCCAGTTGATTTACAATACTGTATTAGTTTCAAGCACACTGTATAGTAACACACTGTATAGTTGTGTCTTTTAATGAAAGTCACTTCAAATGCTTTGTAAAACTAGGTTTGGTATAAATAGTTGATAATGATGATGATAATGATAATGAAAGCTACCATTTTGGGGCTTTTACTATGTGACTTCACAAACTTAATTTTTTAAATTAATCCTCAGTTCAACCCATTAAGGAAGAAATTATTGCCATTTATAAAAAGCAAGTTAAATAATAGCTTTCCTTCACTGATGAGTAAAATCAAAATTACAGAGAAAAAGGAGAACCTGAGAATGTACATAATAATTTCCCTATGAATCTACCCAGCAACTAGCCACTAGTCTATAGCCACTATTGCTTGTGTGCTTAGTCAAGTCTGACTATCTGTGACCCCATAGACTATAGCTCACCAGGCTCCTCTGTTCATGGAATTTTCCAGGCAAGAATCCTAGAGCTGGTTGCCATTTCCTTCTCCAGGGGATCTACTTGACCCAGGGACTGAACCCATGTCTCTTATGTCTCCTGCATTGGTAGGTGAATTCTTTACCATGTGAGCCACCAGGGAAGCCATGTAGCCACTCCAGTGTATAGTTTTTAATGGTTTCAACTCTCAGTTTAAGCTCTTTAAATATAAGAGACAGGTAACCGTATCAAAGATTCCTTCTGGTTTAATATGGCTTTAAGTCATGACATTTGTAATGTTGGCTCTGACTGTATGATATAGTGGCTGAGATGGAAGGCAACTAATTTCCCATTTATTCTTTTTCCCAGAAGGAATCAAGGGTGTGTGCAGAATAGATTTCTAGGTACTTTGCCATCAGAGAGAGAATAAACATAAAGATAATCTTTAGCCTTCAAACAAATGAACATTTCCATTCAGTGTACTTCCTTCACTTCTGCTCTACCCTGTCTTAGTCTTCAAATAATGTAGAAATGGGTTGTGATTAATAATAATAATATTATATTATTATATTTGTAGGCAAAAAGCATTGCATGCTGCTGTTGCTGCTGCTAAGTCACTTCAGTCGTGTCCGACTCTGTGCAACCCCATAGACGGCAGCCCACCAGGCTCCCCGTGCCTGGGATTCTCCAGGCAAGAACACTGGAGTGGGTTGTCATTTCCTTCTCCAATGCATGAAAGTGAAAGTGAAAGTGAAGTCATTCAGTCAGGTCCGACTCTTAGCGACCCCATGGACTGCAGCCTACCAGGCTTCTTCATCCATAGGATTTTCCAGGCAAGAGTACAGGAGTGGGGTGCCACTGCCTTCTTCGAGGCAAAAAGCATTGCATAATAAAACATAATTAACACAGTGGGTGTCAAGCTGGACATAAACCCAAAAGGTCAGAATCTAGTCCAAAATATTATTATTCCCTATGGCCCAAATATTTGTTAATTGAAATAATTACAATAACCGTCACTTCTTGGATGTTTTTGTCTGACTGTGTCATAAAGGTTTCTCACCCCTTTTAGTTTGCCTTGTTTATACTAATGGACAGAAAAACAGCAGGTTGCATTAGAGGATATTTAGGATACCCTCTTGTTCTACTTGATGAATTCATGTCATAAAACCATTATGTCTTGAAGAGCAAATTTATTTCAGGGTGTGCCAGAGTAGAATTGAAGCAGGCCTGAAGGCTTAGATCTGCAAATGCTGAGTGGTGGTACCATTCTGATTTACCCAGATTTGTAGAAAGTACTCAAAAAGTTGCTGAGACTATCTTTATTTATGTCTTGTTGTGATTAGACAGGAGTATAACCAGAGTCTCCAGAATATTTGAAAGAGCAAGGAAGTTATCGATATTCCTGGGAGATCAGAAAATAGGAGTTTCCCAAAGAGTCTGACAGTGTCTTCTCTAAATTGGGTGGCATATGAGCCACCAGGGAAGTCTAAGCAAAGGTGGCAGAGGCTTGTCCATCTGCTCTGGGGCGCTTCTGCATCCCTTGTACCATACAGCCCTCTGTGTGAGAAAGTTGTGTCACCTAACCTACCTTAAAGCAACTTTGCCCTCTGCTTTGTCTGTTGGTGGCTTTGTATCAACCATCTTACCACCATTCTTAAACAACCTTTCATGAGGTTACCAAGAAACCAGACATAAGCTCCAGTATGATCAAACTCACTCATCTAAATGCATTTAGGAAAAGTCCTACCAGCAAACGAATGATTGTAAAACACATTTAGATCATGGTATGTTGTGACAGGGAAGACATAGAAACCATTCCTTGTTCCTCTTTTTATTTTCTTTCAGATGGATCAAAACAGTACAACCAAACCTTAGAGAAGTCCCTTGGCTTTCTTATTTATCACTGCCCTGAAAAGGGTCCTTTTCCCCCCTTTCATTCACATATCACACAATTACCAAATATTATGGAGTGCTTACTATGTGTCAAACTCCATGGTCTATCAGATTCATACTGTACCCTCTGCATAAAATATCCTTCAACGTTCTTCTTTCTTGGGTTAATTCTTCCTCAGCCTTTAATTACCGTCTGAAACTCCCTCCCTGTGCCATGCGCTTAGTCGCTCAGTTATGTCTGACTCTTTGCGACCCATGGACTGTAGTCCACCAGGCTCCTCTGTTTATGGGGATTCTCCAGGCAATAATACTGGAGTGGGTTGCTATGCCTTGCTCCAGGTGATTTTCCCAACCCAGGGATTGAACCAGGTCTCCTGCATTGCAGGCAGAATCTTTACCATCTGAGCCACCAGGGAAGCCCTAGAACACTGGAGTGGGTTGTTCACTTAGTCATGTCTGACTCTGTGCGACCCCATGGACTGCAGCAGGCCAGACTCCCCTGTGCTTCACCATCTCCTGGAGTTTGCTCAAACTCATGTCCTTGAGTCAGTGATACCACCCAACCATCTTGTCCTCCATCGTCCCCTTCTCTTACCTTCAAACTTTCCCAGCATTAGGGTCTTTTCCAGTGACTCAGATCTTTGCATCAGGTGGCCAAAATATTGGAGCTTCAACTTCAGCATCAGTCCTTTTAATGAATATTCAGGATTAATTTCTGCTAGGATTGACTGATTTGATCTCCTTGCAGTCCAAGGGACTCTCAAGAGTCTTCTCCAGTCTACTAAGTTCAAAAACATTAGTTCTTCGGCACTTAGCTTTCTTTTTGGTCCAACTCTCACATCCATACATGACTACTAGAAAAACCACGTAGACTGAACTTTATCAGAAAAGTAATGGCTCTCATTTTTAATATGCTGTCTAGGTTGGTCATAGCTTTTCTTCCAAGGAGCAAGTGTTTTTTAATTTCATGGCAGTGCTCACCATCTGCAGTGATTTTGGAGCCCAGGAAAGTCTGTCACTGTTTCCATTGTTTCCTAATCTATTTGAGATGAAATGATGGGACTGGGTGCCATGATCTTTGTTTGTGAACATTGAGTTTTAAGCCAGCCTTTTCACTCTCCTCTTTCACATTTATCAAGAGGCTCTTCAGTTCCTCTTCACTTTCTGCCTCAAGAGTGGTGTCATCTGCATATTTGAGATTGTTGATATTTCTCCCAGCAATCTTGATTCCAGCTTGTGCTTCATTCAGCCTGGCATTTCACATGATGTACTCTGCATATAAGTTAAATAGGGTGACAATATATAACGTTGACAAACTCCTTTCCCAATTTGGAACCAGTCCATTGGTCCCTATTTGGTTCTAATTGTTGCTTCTTGACCTTTACAGGTTTTGCAGGAAGCAGGTGAGGTGGTCTAGTATTTCCAGCTCTTGAAGAATTTTCCAGAGTTTGTTGTGATACACACCGTCAAAGGCTTCAGCGTGGCTAATCTTGCTTTTTTGATGATCCAACAGATCTTGGCAATTTGAACCCTTGTTCCTCTGCCTTTTCTAAATCCAGCTTGAACATCTGGAAGTTCTTGATTCACATACTGTTGAAGCCTGGCTTGGAGAATTTTGAACATTAGTTTGCTAGCGTGTGAGATGAGTGCAATTGTGTGGTAGTTTGAACATTCTTTGGCATTGCCTTTCTTTGGGATTGGAATGAAAACTGACCTTTTCCAGTCCTGTGGCCACTGTTGAGTTTTCCAAATTTGCTGGCTTACTGAGTGCAGCACTTTCACAGCATCATCTTTTAGGATGTGAAATAGCTCAACTGGAATTCCATCACCTCCACTAGCTTCGTTCATAGTGATACTTCCTAAGGCCCACTTGACTTCACACTCCAGGATGTCTGGCTCTAGTTGTGTGATCATACCTTTGTGGTTTTCTGGGTCATTAAGATCTTTTTTGTATAATTCTGTGTATTCTTACCACTTCTTTATATCTTCTACTTCTGTTAGGTCCATATTATTTCTGTCCTTTATTGTGCCCATCTTTGCATGAAACATTCCCTTGGAATCTCTAATTTTCTTGAAGATATCTCTAGTCTTTCCCATTCTATTGTCTACCTCTATTTCTTTGCATTGTTCACTTAGGAAGGCTTTCTTATTTCTCCTCGCTATTTTTTGAAACTGCATGCAAACAGGTATATCGTTCCTTTTCTCCTTTGCCTTTCACTTCTCTTCTTTTCTCAGCTATTTGTAAGGCCTCCTCAGACAGCCATTTTGCCATTTTGCCTTTTTGCATTTCTTTTTCTTCAGGATGGTTTTGATCACTGCCTCCTGTATAATGTCGTGAACCTCTGTTCACAGTTCTTCAGGCACCCTATCAAATCTAATCCCTTGAATCTATTTGTCACTTCCACTGTATAGTTGTAAGGGATTTGATTTAGGTCATACATAAATAGCCGGTGTTTTTCCTTACTTTCTTCAATTTAAGTCTTAAATTTGCAATAAGGAATTAACGATCTGAGCCACTGTCAACTCCTGGTCTTTTGCTGACTTATAGAGCTTTTCCATCTTTGACTGCAAAGAATGTAATCAATCTTATTTCAGTATTGGCCACCAGGTGATGTCCATGTGTAGAGTTTTCTCTTGTGTTGTTGGAAGAGGGTATTTGCTATGACCAATGCATTCTCTTGGCAAAATTCTATTAGCCTTTGCCCTGTTTCATTCTGTACTCCAAGGCCAAACTCACCTGTTACTCCAGATATCTCTTGACTTCCTACTTTTGCATTCCAGTCCTCTATGATGAAAGGACATCATTTTGGGGTGTTGTAGGTCTTCATAGAACCATTCAGCTTCAGCTTCTTCTGCATTAGTGGTTGGGACATAGACTTTGATTACTGTGATATTGAATGGTTTGCCTTGGAAATGAACAGAGATCATTCTGTCATTTTTGAGATTGCACCCAAATACTGCATTTTGGATTGTTTTGTTGATTATGAGGGCTATTCCATTTCTTTTAAGGTATTTTGCTCACAGTAGTAAAAATAATGGTCATCTGAATTAAATTCACCCATTTCTGTCCATTTTAGTTCACTGATTCCTAAAATGTTGATGTTCACTCTTGCCATCTCCTGTTTGACCACTTCCAATTTACCTTGATTCAGGGGCCTAACATTCCAGGTTCCTATGCAATATTGTTCTTTACAGCATCAGACTTCACTTTCACCACCAGGCACATTCACAACTGGGCCTTGTTTCCACTTTGGCTCAACCTCTTCATTCCTTCTGGAGCTATATCTTTACTCTCCTCCAGTAGCATATTGGGCACCTACCGACCTGGGGAGTTCATCTTTCAGTGTCCTATCTTTTTGCCTTTTCATACTGTTCATGGGGTTCTCAAGGCAAGAATGTTGAAGTGGTATGCCATTCCCTTCTCCAGTGGACCACATTTTGTCAGAACTCTCCACTATGACCTGCCCATTTTGGTTGGCCCTATGCAGCATGGCTCATAATTTCACTTAGAAAAGATTGTGATCCATATGATCAGTTTGGTTAGTTTTTCTGTGATTGTGGTTTTCTTCCTAACCTACGGATCAAACCCAGGTCTCCCTCAATGTAAACAGATTCTTGACCGATTGAGCCACCAGGGAAGTCCAAGAATACTGGAGTGGATAGCCTATCCCTTGTCCAGGGGATCTTCCCGACCCAGAAATCAACCTGGGGTCTCCTGTACTGCAGGCAGATTCTTTACCAGCTTAGCTACCAGGGATGCCCCCTACACTGTGAGGGCTTCCTAGACTCCTTTAGGAAGTCAGGCTTCACCTCCACTGTGTTATGGGAGCATCACTTCATAGTCTTAGTACAAACCTCATTACATCTGTTGTTCTTATTAGTCTGTAAATTGTAAGAGAGCAAGACGCCTTCTTCTTCACATTTGTCTTTAAACTGAGTGTGACTTTACTGAGAACATAGCTCAATATTATTTTTAATTCAAGAAATAAGTAAATATATGAATATGTGAAAGTTAGGTGATATTTCCTGAACATTGGACTTACACAAAACCACCTATTTTTAGTTCTGATCTCGTCTTCATACAGTTAAGTCATACCACTATTTCTCCTTCTGTGAAATATCATAATGCTTTAAAACTTAGAAGTTTGGAATTTCTCAAAGTGTCCTTTTGTTGCTATTAGATCCATTGCCACCTTGCCATTGACTTTGTAGCCTTGGTACAAGTGAATGTTGGAGCCAGTGATTTAGGACAGCAGATGATAACTATAGAGTTTACATGCGGCCATAAAACTTATTGGGCTTCCCTTGTGGCTCAGCTGGTAAAGAATCTGACTGCAATGCAGAAGACCTGGGTTCAATCCCTGGGTTGGGAAGATCCCCTGGAGAAGGGATAGACTACCCACTCCAGTATTCTTGGGCTTTGCTTGTGGCTCAGCTGGTAAAGAATCCACCTGCAATGCAGGAGACCTGGTTCGATTCCTGGGTCAGGAAAATCCACTGGAGAAGGGAAACTCTATCCACTCCAGTATTCTGGCCTGGAGAATTCTATGGACTGTATAGTCCATGGGGTTGCAAAGAGTTGTAAATGATGTTTATGAAAAGTTTGTAAACTCAAAAAGTAGTGCTATCTATTGTTTACATATATATCTATTGTAAACATATAAAGACTGGAGAGGAAGGATATTCATTAAATTAATGAAGATGACTACTTTTGCATAAAAATAGAAAAGGGGAACTGAGATTGAAAAAGAGAACAAAGTGTGTTTTATAATTTCCATATAAAATATAAGTTGCTCCATAAAGTATAAATCTAAGACATAAATTGGAAAACATCATTTATTATTCTGGGGGAATGGAGTATGTTTTTATTATAATTTCTATATAAACTATAAATTGTTCTATAAAGTATAAATCTGAGGCATAAGTTGAAAAACATTAACCGCTTATTAACATAAATGAACATCTGTAATGTTATTCTCTTAAATGCTCTACTTTTTTAAAACAGACAATCAAAGAAAACCAAAAGTCAATGGGAAGGACCCAGTTGAGAGTGAGATATTAAATCAACAGAAGTGAGAAAGACTAAATGAAGAGTTTCTTAAAAGCAAGAAATAGATGTGGAAAAAGTAGATGAGGGAGAATTTTTAACCTTAGAAGAAAGGATATCAGGAGCTAATGGGGTATGTTTGGGTAGGATATTTGTTTGGCTTTAGAGTGATGAGGGAGTTCTTCCATGCTAGGGAGTAGCAAGATACAATTTTGCCACTACCTAGTGACCTGAATTAGTGATTTGGGCCAAAGGAGGGAATAGCTAAATTATGGTAGAAGAGAAGCTCATAGAAATGGGAAAATCAAGGGTTAAAGAGGCTACTGGTTCACAGGAACCATTCACCCAGCCATCTGAGTCACTGGTTGAAGACAGAGCTTGTTTTCTTTCTCATTATGAAGATTACAGCTCCCTTTTGTCTCTATCTCTAATTAATCTGCCATCCTTGACACATTTTCTGTGTTTCATATTTATTTTAAGAGAAAGTGTTTGGTTCCATCAGTCATCATTCAGTTTGAGGTCCCTTGTTTGGCTTCTCAGAGTCATCCCTGGTCTAGATCACTGGCCAGGCTTTGTCTCTGAGTTAGTCCTGGCCTCATTTGTACAGTTTAGATTTTAGAGTATATGAAGGACTATCCAAGGTTCTCAGAAGAAATCTGAGCAGGAAGTGAATGCAGTAAGCATTGTACATGTGTGTGAGTGAAATTATATCACATGCCATTTCTTCATATATACTTATGTGTATACATCTTAATTCAACCAAGGAAAGTCCATGAACTTCTTCCCAAAGCTATTCACCAGTATCTTTTTGCTGGAAAATCCAGGGAAAGGAGAAGGACCAGGGTACTCTGAGCCTGCAAGGCATAGGAATTACCGGTCAGCAAGCGCACAAAGCAAGCACACCTTCCTTTCAGAGAAGTCCAGGATCCAGGAACTGTGGGAGCATTGAAGAGCAAAGGGGTAGGGCTTGGTAGAACAAGAGAAGCTGTGTGGTTGGCCAGAGCTGTGGTTAGATGCCCAGTGGCACTTATTCCAGGCATGGAAGCACCTCCTATATGCATGACTGATTTAACTAATATAAAAAGTTATTTCTTATTTTTGCACCTTGAAGACCAGGAAAAAGGGTACCAATGAAGTCCAAAATAAATGAATAAAATCAATCTATTTTTTGTTGGAAAATGAGAGTGAACTATACAGTAAACCCTTGCAATATTTCCATCTGCTAGGTAGATGACTCCAGAATGGTTTTACATTTATAATTACAGAGGGAATGTGTGAAAGACCTTTATTCCTTTTTTTCCCTTCTCTTAAAAAAATGGTGAATGGGGCCTTTAATACTCAATCTTAAATGACTGCTGTATATTTTGGCGTGGTGTCAAAGTGTTAACAGAACTGGTACTATGGTCTCCTAAAGAGGAAAAACAAATAGTTTAACACTGAGGTATTTTGAAGCAGGTGCTCAGGACAATTAAAGAACTTTGTGGCTTTTGAAGTCACTTTTCCAAGAACTAGAAATCTGAAAACTGAATACCACACTGTCACTTTGATAAAATATCTGGTTTTCCCTTCTATTGGGGAAAGAAATCAGAACTCAAAAAGCACAGAGTAAAATGGTGTTTATTAAGGTGTAATGTACAGGACACTGCTTGAAAGTTGCCAGTGACCCAAGGAAAAAATATTATATTCATCAGTTATTTAGATCCAACAACAAAACACCAACAGTTCGGTTACTCTTAAACTTTTGATTTAAATAATTGTCACCATGATATGAACAAAAATGTATAAAAATTGCAATTTAAGATAGAGAGGGCTATGACTGAAACTGGAATTTTGTAATATAAAGCAAAGGGAAACTATATGTAAGAGAACAAATAATGAATTACATAGGATTAAAGGAAAATAGGAGAAGAAAAAGAGAATGAAAGAGAAATGAGAGGGTGGGGGACAAAATCCAAGTGCAAGAAAGTGAAAAAAAAATCACTTGGACTGTTGAACAAAACTCGAGTTCTAGACCTGGATATTTTAAACAGGAAGGACTATTACTAGCAATAAACAGTGATGTCAAGTAGCACTGAGACATTAGGGAACTAACTCCATGTTTTTGAACATCAATCAGTTTTATCATCCATAAGAGGAAAATATAATCTCTGCTCTGTATAACTTACATGATCTTAGCGAGTCTCAAATGAGGCAATGGTTTTTAAAGCATCATAAAAATTATCTAGTGGATATTTTTGTGAAGCTTCAACCTAAAATCCTATAAAGGGAAGCAAATAGTCTAGAGCAACATATCAGTAAATTCCTGGTAGCCTATGACCTAAGGAAAAGAAAAGAATAACAGCCAAGCAAACAATCCCCAGTTCCCTCTGTGGGAAAGATCAGAGGTGAGATTCATTCTGAGAAAAAGGGATGTGATGACCTCAGGTACTTCCTTATGAATTTAGAAGAGGACACGGTTGTGCTACGTATCCATACCAGCTGAAAAGCCCTACTCTGGCCTAAGCCAGTCTTGGTCCTATGGGTACACACATTGTCCTTAGTTGGATAGATAATTGTGCAAATCTTTTATATCCCCTGCCATATAGATAAAGACTTAAAACAGGTTATTTAACCCCAATGGGCTTTCAGTAACTATGACCATTATAGGATTTTTAAGAAGTTTTAGATTAGAAATTTCCTTATCTATATATTACTGCCTAAACCTGAGGGCAGATACTGAATTCAATACAAAAATTCATCTGGAAATTGGAGTTTAAATGTATTTACCCAGACATACACTTTATTTTTTATTACTCTTCAGTTCCTAAGACGCTTTCTCAAGATCCATTTCATTTTGTATCTTATTCTCAATGTTTCAATGACTTATTTGCATACTTGTCTTCATTTTTCATATAATTATATTATATAACATTTATAAGTTTAACTTTTCTTTGTGAAATGCAAAGAAGCTAATAGGTTTTGTGTAATTCATCTCCTCCAACCCCACTGAACTAAAGGATCAGAAAGTACCATGGTTCCCATTTCACCAGTAGTCCATCTATATCTGTTTCATAGGCTGGTTGCTGCTGCTACTGCTAAGTCACTTCAGTCGTGTCCGACTCTGTGTGACCCCATAGACAGCAGCCCACCAGGCTCCGCCATCCCTGGGATTCTCCAGGCAAGAACACAGGAGTGGGTTGCCATTTCCTTCTCCAATGCATGAAAGTGAAAAGTGAAAGTGAAGTTGCTCAGTCGTGCCCAACTCATAGCGACCCCATGGACTGCAGCCCACCAGGTTCCTCAGTCCATGGGATTTTCCAGGCAAGAGTACTGGAGTGGGGTGCCATTGCCTTCTCCACATAGGCTGGTTAAGTCTTCATTTTCTCAGGGTCTTATTTCCCAGGTCTAGTGGTTCTTAACCCTTGCCTCACTTAAGAATCACCTGGTGAGCATTTGAAAAATAGCCATGCCCATGCCCTTGTTGTTGATCAGTTGCTAAATCATGTCTGACTCTTTGCGACCCCATGGACTGCAACATACCAGGCTTCCCTGTCCTTCACTATCACCTAGAGTTTGCTCAGATTCATGTTCACTGAGCCGATGATGCCCACCAACCATCTAATCCCCTGCCTCCCTTTTCTTCTTTTGCCTTCAATCTTTCCCAGCAGATCATGCCTTGCATCAAGCCAATTAAATGGGGGCAGGGGGAGAGCTGAGCATCAATGTTATTTCTAATCTCCTTCAGTGATTCTGAAGCATAGCCAAGGCTCAGAACCACTGCTCTAAATCTATGTCTTTCAAACTTTAATGTGAGAAGAAATCATAAGAGGATATTGCAGAAATACAGATTCTGATCTTGTAGGTATGGATGGCTCCTTATTCTGCATTTCTAATAACCTCCCAGTGATGCAAATGCATCAAAACCCAGAACAGGAACTTCCCTGATGGTCCAGTGGTTAAGATTCCACACTCCCAATTCAGGGAACCTGAGTCTGATCCTTAATCAGGGAGGTAAATGCCCCAACTAAGAGTTCACATGCTGCAACTAAAGATCCTGCCGGCTGCAACTAAAAAAAAAAAAAAGAGAGAGAGATTCCATATTCCCAACTAAGACCTGGTGGAGCCAAATAAATAGATAAATAAATAAATATTTTTAAAAAACAAACAAAAATCCCAGAACCTGAAAAATATTTGAGTGATGATTTTCTCAATTCTTCCAAGGAGAGTAAAACACAGGATCATCCTAAATGCATAAGAGGCAAGTTACTTCATCACATACAATGGACTCCTTAGGATATTGGGCCAGAATTCTTACAAAATTTGAGTTGAAAAAGTCTGCTTCATCTGTGAGTGGAAATTGAAATATAAGATCAGTTCAGTTCAGTTCAGTCGCTCAGACGTGTCCAACTCTTTGCAACCCCATGAACTGCAGCATGCCAGGCCTCCCTGTCCATCACAAATTCCTGGAGTTTACTCAGACTCATGTCCATTGAGTCAGTGATACCATCTAACCATCTCATCCTCTATCGTCCTCTGTTCTCCTCCTGCCTTCAATCTTTCCAGACATCAGGGTCTTTTCAAATGAGTCAGCTGTTTGGATCAGGTGGCCAAAGTGTTGGAGTTTCCGCTTCGACATCAGTCCTTCCAATGAACACCCAGGACTGATCTCCTTTAGGATGGAGTGGTTGGATCTCCTTGCAGTCCAAGGGTCTCTCAAGAGTCTTCTCCAACACCACAGTTCAAAAGCATAAATTCTTCAGTGCTCAGCTTTCTTTATAGTACAACTCTCACATTCATACATGACTACCAGAAAAACTATAGCCTTGAAGATCACACATTACTTTTTATACCTTGATGGCACATCTTAGTCATTTCCAGCTTTATGATCACCACTAATTAATTGGTTAGCCTGAACCTTTCTAGATTCACAGGGCATCAATACCTTCTTCATCCGCTTCCACACTGCAAACTACCATTGATTCAAATTCTATTTACATCTCAAGTCCCTAAAGTTTGGCCTCTGTCCTGTGACTTTACTGAAATCATGCCCTCTAAGATCAACAACTCCTTTGATTGAAAACAATGAACTCTCTTTTAACTCCATCTTATTTGACTTCTTTTTCATACTATGGACTCCCTCACCTTTAAAAGAATCTTATTCCCAGCTTTTTGCTACTGAAATTCACTCCTACCTCTTAGCTCACTTTTTCTCCTCTTCCTTTCCTCTGTCTATTTCTTAAATACTGACCATCAATATGGTTGTTGTTGTTCTTTTGTCACTAAGTCATGTCCGACTCTGTGACCCCATGAACTGTAGCCCACCAAGCTCCTCTGTCCATTGGACTTACCAGGCAAGAATACTGAAGTAGGTTGCCATTTGCTCCTCCAGGGAATCTTCTAGACTCAGGGATCTTCTGTGTAGGCGAGGATTATTTACCACAGAGCCACATGGGAAGCTGGTGACTTCAAAACCTGTTGAGTTCAGTTCAGTCGCTCAGTCTTGTCTGACTCTTTACCCCATGGACTGTAGCACTCCAGGCCTCCCTGTCCATCACCAACTCTTGGAGTTTATCTAAACTCATGTCCATTGAGTCAGTGATGCCATCCAATCATCTCATCCTCTGTCATCCCCTTCTCCTCCCACCTTCAATCTTTCCCAGCATCAGGATCTGTTCAAATGAGTCAGCTCTTCGCATAGGTGGCCAAAGTATTGGAGTTTCCACTTCAACATCAGTCCTTCCAATGAACATTCAGGACTAATCTCCTTTAGGATGGACTGGTTGGATCTCCTTGCAGGCCAAGGGACTCTCAAGAGTCTTCTCCAACACCACAGTTCAAAACCATCAATTCTTCGGCATTCAGCTTTCTTTATAGTCCAACTTTCACATCCATACATGACTACTGGAAAAACCATAGCCTTGACTAGATGGACTTTTGTTAGCAAAGTAATGTCTCTGCTTCTTCATATGCTGTCTAGGTTGGACATTGTTTTTCTGCCAAGGAACAAGGGTCTTTTAATTTCATGGCTGCAGTCACCATCTGCAGTGATTTTGGAGACCAAAAAATAAAGTCTGTCACTGTTTCCACTGTTTCCCCACCTATTTGCCATGAAGTCTTGGGACGAGATGCCATGATGTTAGTTTTCTGAATGTTGAGCTTTAAGCCTACTTTTTCACTCTCCTCTTTCAGTTTCATCAAGAGGCTCTTTAGTTCTTCCTCACTTTCTGCCTTAAGAGTGGTGTCATCTGCATATTTGAGGTTATTGATATTTCTCCCGGCAATCTTGATTCCAGCTTTTGCTTCATCCAGACCAGCATTTCTAATGATGTACTCTGCATATAAGTTAAATAAGCAAGGTGACAATATACAGCCTTGATGTACTCCTTTTCCTATTTGGAACCAGTCTGCTGTTCCATATTCAGTTCTAACTGTTGCTTCCTGACCTGCATACAAATTTCTCAAGAGGCAGATCAGGTGGTCTGATAGTCCCATCTCTTGAAGAATTTTCCATAGTTTATCATGATCCACACAGTCAAAGGCCTTGGCATAGTCAGTAAAGCAGTAGGTGTTTTTCTGGAACTCTCTTGGTTTTTCAATGATCCAACAGATGTTGGCAATTTGATCTCTGGTTCCTCTGCCTTTTCTAAAACCAGCTTGAACATTTGGAATTTCATGGTTCACATATTGCTGAAGGCTGGCTTGGAGAATTTTGAGCATTACTTTACTAGCGTGTGAGATGAGTGCAATTGTGTGGTAGTTTGAGCATTCTTTGGCATTGCCTTTCTTTGGGATTGGAATGAAAGCTGATCTTTTCCAGTCCTGCGGACACTGCTGAGTTTTCCAAATTTGCTGACATATTGATGTAGCACTTTCACAGCACCATCTTTTAGGACATTAAATAGCTCAACTGGAATTCCATCACCTCCACTAGCTTTGTCCATAGTGATGCTTCCTAAGGCCCACTTGACTTCACATTCCAGGATGTCTGGCTCTACATGAGTGATCACACCATCGTGATTATCTGGGTTGTGAAGATCTTTCTTGTACAGTTTTTCTGTGTATTCTTCAAATCTGTGGTGACCCAAATCCACATCTCCAGACCAGAGTAATTTCTAGACTGAAACTTCTATTGCCCATTTTCCCCTTAGGGAAGTAACATCTCATAAATTTTCCTAAATCCAAGTTCTGCCCCTCAGTTTCCCACGTTCAAAAACATTATATCAGGATCTGCCTCCTTATAACAAATGTTATCAAACCAATGTATTAAAACTTTAGGCAAAGTTATTTAATAAATTTCAACTCTAGTATTCCCATTGATGTGAACAGGATGTGCTCTCCCTATAGAAAAACCTACATGGAATGTCAAATTATAACCAAATGTTTGCTGAGTAAACATGGAATCAGTGCAGTGCAGTTGTTAGGTAATTCAAATGTATAATAGAATAAGGCTAAGATTCAATACTTCATTTATTCTACAAATATTGAACACAGAAACTGAAGCTTTGCTCTGGATTGTAGTTCTTAGTTTTTCATTTGATATCCCTAACTTACCCAGAAAGCGGTTTCCTGACTGCTGCTGATGTTCATAACATTTCTTTTTTCTTTTTTTCCAACATTGATCAACACATCTACCTCCACCTCCACTCGTACTGTCTGCTAACTGATGTCTTCATTGTTTTAATAGTGTCATTGATGTCTTCATGTTTTTAATCTGCTCTCCACGTATTCCAGCCTCAATGGTCTGGAAAAGTCATCCCTAATATTTAAAATAACCGCACTTCTTCACTGTATGTACTTATTACTTACTATATATTTTAAATCTCAGAGGGGAATTTTAGTTTAAATTTCCAGGGTTCCTCACCCTCACCACCCAAGTTATCACCAACAGATACCATCATTCACCTATTTCAAAATTCTGGTATCATTGTGACTCCTTTTCCTGTTTCATTTCTCCAAACACTTAAAGATACAACTACAGGAACTTAGTTACCCCTCATCTTTCCTCACTAGGATCACTGCTGTAGCAGGTATCTGACCCCTGACCCTTGGAGTATGAAAATTCTCCTAATGCTCCTCTACAATGCTCCCCAAACCTTAGGAAGTAGAAACTTCTATTGTTGAAAATGTCACCCCAGACCACAGAACAGTTAAGTCTGAAGCCCTGGATCTAACATGGTGGTTTTCAACTGGGGGATATTTCCACCAAGAGGACACTTGGCAATGTCTGGAGATATTTTTGGCTATTGTAGCTTGGGAGATGATGTTACTGGCCTCAAGTGGTTAGATGCCAAGAATGATGTCAAACACCCTAAAATGCACAAGATGGACCCCACATCAAAGACTCTTCTGGCCTAAAGTGTCAGTAGTGCTGAGGTTGGGAAAGTCTGACTAACAGCATCCTAAGCAGAATGAGGCATGGCCACTGTACTCATGCTTTTTCGTGTTTAGTTGAAAGCCATGTTCAACTCTTTGCAACCCTATGGACTATAGCCAGTCAGTCTCCTCTGTCCATGGGGTTTCCCAGGCAAGAATACTGGAGTGGGTACTCATGCTACTTACTGCTATCTTCATAAATACACACTCCCCTCCAAGCCACTCTCTACCACATGCTATCTGCTCCTACTGTTCAGAAATTCATTTCTCAGTCCTCTTCTTCCACTCTGCCTCAAACACCTCTCCCTGTGCTTATGAAATGGTGCTCATAGTCTGGATACTTCTTGTATCCTCAGCCTCTTCTCAGAGCATCCTTTCAACTCCTTATCTGAATCCTTAAGTAGTTCCTGAGGAAGCTGTGTCTCCTATTAATCTTTCAGTTTGTTTATTATCTACACTTTATAAAAGTTAAGATTGGGAAGTAAAAATGTTATCCTCCTCTAATCTCACATTTGGTATCCTTTATGCCACCTACCTCCATACCATTTCACCTCCACAATCTGGTTTAGAGTTCTGATCCCCCACCTCCTTTATTCTCACCTTATTTGTCTATATGCTTTCTTCTGGCCTTTGTTTTTGTCATGTATAGTTCTTTTTTTAAAATTTTATTTTATTTAACTTTACAATATTGTATTGGTTTTGCCATATATCAAAATGAATCTGCCACAGGTATACATGTGTTCCCCATCCTGAACCCTCCTCCCTCCTCCCTCCCCATACCATCCCACTGGGTCATCCCAGTGCACCAGCCCCAAGCATCCAGTATCATGCATCGAACCTGGACTGGCGACTCATTTCATATATGATATTATACATATTTCAATGCCATTCTCCCAAATCATCCCACCCTCTCCCTCTCCCACAGAGTCCAAAAGACTGTTCTATACATCAGTGTCTCTTTTGCTGTCTCGTATACAGGGTTATTGTTACCATCTTTCTAAATTCCATATATATGTGCTAGTATACTATATTGGTGTTTTTCTTTCTGGCCTACTTCACTCTGTATAATAGGCTCCAGTTTCATCCACCTCATTAGAACTGATTCAAATGTGTTCTTTTTAATGGCTGAGTAATACTCCATTGTGTATATGTACCACAGCTTTCTTATCCATTCATCTGCTGATCTATGACCCACCTCCCAGAATACTGGAAATAAAAGCAAAAATAAACAAATGGGACCTAATTAAACTTAAAAGCTTCTGCACAACAAAGGAAAACTATAAGCAAGGTGAAAAGACAGCCTTCAGAATAGGAGAAAATAATAGCAAATGAAGCAACAAACAACTAATCTCAAAAATATACAAGCAACTCCTACAGCTCAATTCCAGAAAAATAAACGACCCAATCAGAAAATGGGCCAAAGAACTAAACAGACATTTCTCCAAAGAAGACATACAGATGGCTAACAAACACATGCAAAGATGCTCAACATCACTCATTATCAGAGAAATGCAAATCAAAACCACTATGAGGTACCATTTCACACCAGTCAGAATGGCTGAGATCCAAAAGTCTATAAGCAATAAATGCTAGAGAGGGTGTGGAGAAAAGGGAACCCTCTTACACTGTTGGTGGGAATGAAAACTAGTACAGCCACTATGGAGAACAGTGTGGAGATTCCTTAAAAAACTGGAAATAGAACTGCCTTATGATCCAGCAATCCCACTGCTGGGCATACACACTGAGGAAACCAGAATTGAAAGAGACACGTGTACCCCAATGTTCATCGCAGCACTGTTTATAATAGCCAGGACATGGAAGCAACCTAGATGTCATGTATAGTTCTCCTGGTCATTCCCCTTTATTCATTGAAGATCCTGTCTCCTGGATCACTATTTTTGGTAACTTAAGCACTCTTGTGAACACACCCCAAATTCTGGTCTCTCAGTTCCTGCACTTTTCATGTCCAATCACATTCTCCTCCAGCCCCACAGTCACACCACCTCATGCCTTTTCTGCTCCTCTCCCAATAACCATTCTGGTCACTTTTAAGGACTCAGTTCATTAGTTAGCTTCTCAAGGAAGTCTGGGAAGTATTGTCAGATCCCCTGCTAAGAGTTAGGTGTGTGTCTAGTGCTCTGTCTTAACATCCAGTGCAAATCTTTATCTTTGCATTTAGAAAGCTTTTTACTGATTTCTTATTTATGTGTCTGTCTCTCTCAGTTGATTGCAGCCTCCATCAGAGGACCACGTGTCTAATTTGCCTTTGAACTCGCAGTAACTAACATAGCACATGGCATATAGTTGTTGACATGGCTTTCTCCACTCTCCAGTATGCTCTCAGTTGTCCTTAGAAGTTAAAACAGGAAGAACAGTCAAAATACCAGGATACTCCAGTTTATAAACAGCAGTAAGAATATAAATGCCACTGACCAGTCCTGGAGGATGTCCATACAGTGACATTAACTGCTTGCACAGCATCCAGGCCAGTCAGAGATTCAACAGACTTGCATATTCCTTCTTTGTCATAGTCCTAATCCTGGTTGGCTTTCTTCCAAGTTTAGCAAATGATGTTCCTGTGCTCAAAACTATGTAAGATCTAAATGTTCTCTTCTCATATGTTAATACCAGTTTGTATGAATTTGGACTCTTTTGTCATTGTTCTCCTTGTAGGTTTCATTTTGGTTTTCAGACAAGGTTCGTGTTTCTCTGCATAGGCCTACAGATTTCTTTAAAACTCTTAGGATTCCACTTATATTTTATTATATTCTCTATAAATAGCAGGCACTTAATAAGTGTTAACTCCTGAAAGGATTTCAGTTTTGAGAAACTCCCAGTGAGCAGCCTGGTAGGCTGCAGCCCATGGGGTCACTGAGAGTCAGACACGACTGAGCGACTTCACTTTCACTTTTCACTTTCCTGTATTGGAGAAGGAAATGGCAACCCACTCCAGTGTTCTTACCTGGAGAATCCCAGGGATGGTAGAGCCTGGTGGGCTGCCGTCTATGGGGTCGCACAGAGTCGGACACAACTGAAGCAACTTAGCAGCAGCAGCAGATGAATTCCCAACCTAGACAAAAAGTGCCAATAAGCATGTGCTCTCAAATCAATGACTCAATATTACTAATAAAATTGGGTTTCCTTTTTCTTTCCCTTTCTAGATGTAAAAAAACTCAATGAAGATAGGATTCCATCTTATATTTTTGGTTCTCTCATCTTCTAATATATTCAAAGAGTGGACACTCAGTATTTGTTGGATGCATAAAATAGTGAATGAGCACTACTACATTTAAAACAGATAACCCACAAGGACCTACTGTATAACACAGGGAATTTGACTCAATGTTCTGTGATAACCTAAATGGGAAAAGAATTTGAAAAAAGAATAGATATATGTATAACTGAATCACTTTTCTGTACACCTGAAGCTAACACAATATTATAAATTAACTATAGTCCAAAATAAAATGAAAATTTTAAAAATAGTGAATGCAAGTGAGGAGTGTTCTTCTTCACACAATTATTTTATGCAATACTGAAGGAAGCCATCTACTATACAAACATACAGTAGTTAACAGACATACTTACATGTTTATATTCTGTAATATTATACCAATGGAAATTCTTGTGAAATAAGACCTCTCACTCAATGAGAAAACACTACCACTTAGAAAACCTAAAGAGAATTATTTTCTCTGTGTCTAGGTACAAAAATGTGGAACTATTACAAAACAATCATTAGATACTAATAATTTTTAAAGGAATTAATTATATGTAAACAATTTCAAATAAAAAATTTAAATATCTGGTCAGATGCCTTAAAAAGATGTTTTTATCCATCTTTTTTATTTGTGTTGTCAAGACACAAACTGGGATTGGCTCACACAGATCAATGCCTTTAGAACAATTTGTGATCTAGATTTCTTAGTTAAAATCTAGGTGTTCCACAACAAGAAAAACCACTGCAAGAAGCCTGCACGCTGTAACTAGACTAGCCTCCTCTTATCACAAGGAGAGAAAGCCCAAGTGCAGCAACAAAGACCCAGTGCAGCCAAAATAAATAACTAAATAAATATTTTAAAACACATACACACAAGAGTTTTTAAAATGTCCACTGTAAAGTAGTTTACATTTCTTTAGACTTGTCTGTTTTTTACCACAGTACTTAAAATTGATTGCACTGACTTGCTACGTAGCTGTAAGACAATTGTCACGTATCTTTGTTTCTAACATAACTATTTAAAATGAAGACTGATGCACATATACACACTAAGACAAAGTGTTTACAAATTGATTCTTTGGAATGATGATATATATAACCATTAAATTTCTATGATTAGAAACTCCCTATTGAATTTTCACTTCAGATCATTTTAATAATATTTTATACCATGATAAAATTAAAAGTTCTCTCTTTACTAGGTTTAAATCCTTAATTTACTCATTCCTTCAATGTCAGTACACGATTTTTTTAAATTATGCAAAATATTTTTTTAAAAACTAAAATATTTTTTTAAATATCTCAATTTTACTTCTACAGTTAGGGCTTGCTCCACCATAGCCAATTTTTTGAACTATCTTCTTCATTACAACCAATTTGTAACTCCACTACTTCCTTCCTATTGCATTTATTGAGGAAAAATGCCAATAATATTCATTATTTTATTTAAAAAGTATTTATTTGCCTGGGAGCTTCCCTGGTGGCTCAGATGGTAAAGAATCTGCCTCCTATGTGAGAGACTAGGGTTCAATCCCTGGGTCGAGAAGATCCTCTGGAGAAGGGAATGGCAACCCACTCCAGTATTCCTGCCTGGAAAACCCTGTGGACAGAGGAGCCTGGTGAGCTGTAGCCCATGGGGTCGCAAAGAGTCAGACACGACTGAGCGACTAACACCACTACCCTTTATTTTCCTACTAGCTACCCTTGAGTTTTAGACTGTGGAGATGCAACAAATAAGAAAAACAAAACTAAACAAATTGCCCGTTTGGAGTGTGTATTTTCATGAAAATGTTCAGGAAAGAAATAAGCCCATGACAAAATATAGCAAAAAGTTATAAAAGTGCCAAGAGGGAAGACAGAGCAGGGTAAAGGATAGAAAATGTTGATGATGGCGTATCTGAGGAAGTGCAGTTTGGTCAAATACTGGAGTGATGTGCAAAAATCTTGGGGAAAATGCTTCAGCAGAGGGAATCACAGCACAGAGTCCTGAAGCAAGAGTGTGTTTTATTTCTTCCAGGTGGAGCAAGAAACTTGTGTTTGGAAAAATGTGATGGGGGAAAGTAGGGTGGAGAATGGTAAGCAATAAGATCAAAGGCAACTAGAGAAGAAATTATGAGGGACCTGATGGGTCACTGTGATAAGGACTTTGAATTTCATTCTAAGTGGAAGAAGAAGTCATTGGAAGATAGAATAAAAGAGTGGCATAATATGATTTTTTAAAATATGTATTCATTTGACAGCATTGGGTCTTAGCTGGGGCTTGTGAGCTTAGTTGCCTCTGGCACATAGGATCTTAGTTCCCTGACCAAGGATTGAACCCATGTCCTCTGCATTGGAATGTAGATTCTTAACCACTGGACCATCAGGAAGTCCCTGATTTTGGTTTTAAATTATTCATTCTGGCTGCTGTTTAAAGATTGGAATACTTGGGGTGGGGTGGGGAGGTAAGAGGAAAGAAAGCAAGGATACTTTATGGAAGATCACTACATTTGTCTGGAGAGAACAATTGCATCTTGGCTTAAGGTGGGAGAGGTGTAAATGGAAACAGGTGATCTAGTTCCAAATACATAAAGTAAACTTTCAACTGGACACATTATGATGTTATTTACTGAGAATGGAAACACTGATGCTGGTGGTGGTTTAGTCACTAAGTTGTGTCTGACTCTTCCGAGTGCACAGACTGCAGCATGCCAGGCTCCTCTGTCCAAGGGATTTCCCAGGCAAGAATATTGGAGTGAGTTGCCATTACCTTCTCCAGGGGATCTTCCCAACCCAGAGATCAAATCCATGTCTCCTGCATTTCAGGCAGATTCTTTACCAACTGGAGCCACCAGGGAAGCCAACACTGATGGAAGAACAGCTTTTAGGGTTGGAATAGATCAGATGGATAAGACTTAGTGGCTAATAGAAAACTGATGAATAATATCTAACTACAGATTCAAAAAACACTATGAACCTTGAGCAAGGTATATTCCAAGAAAATCAATTTCAGCTCTACCATAGTAAGGAAAAAATATTAAAAGTAGATAAAAGAAATAAATGTATTCTCCTCAAATGAATAATATTTAAATGATTTCATTCTTGAAAGAAACAAAGCCAGAAAGGGATGCAATAGTATTTTTATTTTTTTTATTTTTTATTTTTATTTTTGATGTTTGCTGTGGGTTTTTCTTTCTTTTTCTTTTAATTTTATTTTATTTTTAAACTCTACAATATTGTATTAGTTTTGCCCAACATCGAAATGAATCCGCCACAGGTATACCCGTGCTCCCCATCCTGAACCCTCCTCCCTCCTCCCTCCCCATACCCTCCCTCTGGGCCATCCCAGTACACCAGCCCCAAGCATCCAGCATTGTGCATCGAACCTGGACTGGCGACTCGTCTCATACATGATATTACACATGTTTCAATGCCATTCTCCCAAATCTCCCCACCCTCTCCCTCTAGTGAGAAAAAATATTCCTCTGTCTTTAAATTCTATACAGAGCAAAAATGATCTTTGAGAATAAAGGTAAAATGAATATGTTTTTGAAAAATAAATCTAAGAGAATATGGCATCAGCAGAACCACCCTGAAGTTTTGTTATTGTTCAGTCGTTCAGTCATGTCTGATTCTTTGCAACCCCATGGACTGTAGCATGCCAGGCTTCCCTGTCCTTCACCATCTCCTAGAGTTTGCTCAAACTCATGTCCATTCAGTCCGTGATGCCATCCAACCATCTCATCCTCTGTCAACCCCTTCTTCCTCTGCCTTCAATCTTTTCCAAGCATCCAGGCCTTTTCTAATGAGTCAACTCTCCTCGTCACATGTCCAAAGTTTTGGAAAAGCTTTGAAGCTTATCGTCAGACAAAAAGAAGATTATTCCAGAAGAAAGTCTGATACTGTAGTTAGGGCTAAGAGCAGCAAAGAGTGCTTAAAACAAAAAGGTAAAGGAAATGAAAAATGCAAAGAAATAGAGAAAAAATAGAATGGAAAGAGTAGAAATCTCTTCAAGAAAATTAGAAATACCAAGGGAATGTTTCATGCAAAGATGGCACAATAAAGGACAGAAAAGATATGGATGTGACAAAAGCAGAGATATTAAAAAGAGGTGGCAAGAATACACAAAACTATACAAAAAGATCTTCATGACCCAGATAACCATGTGGGTGTGATCACTCACCTAGAGCCAGACATTCTGGAGAGTGAAGTCAAGTGGTCCTTAGGAAGCATCACTATGAACAAACCTAGTGGAAGTGATGGAATTCCAGCTGAGCTATTTCAAATCCTAAAAGATGATGCTGTGAAAGGGCTGCACTCAATATGTCAGCAAATTTGGAAAACTCAGCAGTGGCCACAGGACTGGAAAAGGTCAGTTTTCAATCCAATCCCTAAGAAAGGCAATGCCGAAGAATGTTCAAACTACCACATGATTGTATTTGTCTCACACACTAGCAAAGTAATGTTCAAAATTCTCCAAGCCAGGTTTCAACAATACACGAACTGTGAACTTCCAGATGTTTAAACTGGTTTTAGAAGAGGCAGAGAAACCAGAGATCAAATTGCCAACATCTGTTGCATCATCGAAAAAGCAAGAGAGTTCCAGAAAATCATCTATTTCTGCTTTGTTGAAAATTCTTCAAGAGATGAGAATACCAGACCAACCACCTAATCTGCTTCCTGAGAAATCTGTATGTAGATCAAGCAGCAACAGTTAGAACTGAACATGGAACAACAGACTGGTTCCAAATTGGGAAATGAGTATACCAAGGCTTTATATCATCACCCTGCTTATTTAACTATTATGTAGAGTACATCATGAGAAATGCTGGGCTGGATGAGCAAAAGCTGGAATCAAGATTGCCAGGAGAAATATCAATTATCTCAGATATGCAGATGACACCACCCTTACAGCAGAAAGCAAAGAGGAACTAAAGAACCTCTTGATAAAAGTGAAAGAGGAGAGTGAAAAAGTTGGCTTAAAGCTCAACATTCAGAAAATGAAGATCATGGCATCTGGTCCCATCACTTCATGGGAAATAGATGGGAAAACAATGGAAACAGTGTCAGACTTTATTTTTGGTGGCTCCAAAATCACTGCAGATGGTGACTACAGCCATGAAATTAAAAGACTCTGGTTCCTTGGAAGAAAAACAATGGCCAACCTAGACAGCACATTAAAAAGTAGAGACATTACTTTGCCAATAAAGGTCCTTCTAGTCAAGGCTATGGTTTTTCCAGTAGTCATGTATGGATGTGAGAGTTGGACTATAACAAAAGCTGAGTGCCAAAGAAATGATGATTTTGAACTGTGGTGTTGGAGAAGACTCTTGAGAGTGCCTTGGACTGCAAGGAGATCCAACCAGTCCATCCTAAAGGAAATCAGTCCTGAATGTTCATTGGAAGGACTGATCAGATCAGATCAGTCGCTCAGTCGTGTCTGACTCTCTGCAACCCCAAGAATCGCAGCACGCCAGGCCTCCCTGTCTATCACCAACTCCCGGAGTTCACTGAGACTCACGTCCATCGAGTCAGTGATGCCATCCAGCCATCTCGTCCTCTGTTGTCCCCTTCTCCTCTTGCACCCAATCCCTCCTAGCATCAGAGTCTTTTCCAATGAGTCAACTCCTAGCATGAGGTGGCCAAAGAACTGGAGTTTCAGCTTTAGCATCATTCCTTCCAAAGAAATCCCAGGGCTGATCTCCTTCAGAATGGACTAGTTGGATCTCCTTGCAGTCCAAGGGACTCTCAAGAGTCTTCTCCAACACCACAGTTCAAAAGCATCAATTCTTTAGCGCTCAGCTTTCTTCACAGACCAACTCTCACATCCATACATGACCACTGGAAAAACCATAGCCTTGACCAGACGAATCTTTGTTGGCAAAGTAATGTCTCTGCTTTTGAATATGCTGTCTAGGTTGGTCATAACTTTCCTTCCAGGGAGTAAGCGTCTTTTAATTTCATGGCTGCAGTCACCATCTGCAGTGATTTTGGAGCCCAGAAAAATAAAGTCTGTTTCCACTGTTTCCCCATCTATTTCCCATGAAATGATGGGACCAGATGCCATGATCTTTGTTTTCTGAATGTTGAGCTTTAAGCCAACATTTTCACTCTCCACTTTCACTTTCATCAAGAGGCTTTTTAGCTCCTCTTCACTTTCTGCCATAAGGGTGGTGTCATCTGCATATCTGGGGTTACTGATATTTCTCCCGGCAATCTTGATTCCAGATTGTGTTTCTTCCAATCCAGTGTTTCTCATGATGTACTCTGCATATAAGTTAAATAAACAGGGTGACAATATACAGCCTTGAAGTACTCCTTTTCCTATTTGGAACCAGTCTGTTGTTCCATGTCCAGTTCTAACTGTTGCTTCCTGACCTGCATACAGATTTCTTAAGAGGCAGGTCAGGTGGTCTGGTATTCCCATCTTTTTCAGAATTTTCCACAGTTTCCTGTGATCCACACAGTCAAAGGCTTTGGCATAGTCAATAAAGTACAAATAGATTTTTTTCTGGAACTCTCTTGCTTTTTCCATGATCCAGCAAATGTTGGCAATTTGATCTCTGGTTCCTCTGCCTTTTCTAAAACCAGCTTGAACATCAGGAAGTTCACGGTTCACATATTGCTGAAGCCTGGCTTGGAGAATTTTGAGCATTACTTTACTAGCATGTGAGATGAGTGCAATTGTGCAGTAGTTTGAGCATTCTTTGGCATTGCCTTTCTTTGGGATTGGAATGAAAACTGACCTTTTCCAGTCCTGTGGCCACTGCTGAGTTTTCCAAATTTGCTGGCATATTGAGTGCAGCACTTTCACAGCATCATCTTTCAGGATTTGGACTGATGCTGAAGCTGAAACTCCAATACTTTGGCTATCTGATGTGAAGAACTGACTCATTGGAAAAGACCCTGATGCTGGGAAAGATTGAAGGCAGCAGGAGAAGGAGACTTCAGATGATGAGATGGTTAGATGGCATCACCGACTCAATGGACATGATTTTGAACAAACTCTGGAAGTTGGTGATGGACAGGTAAGCCTGGCATGCTGCAGTCCATGGGGTCACAAAGAGTCAGACAGGACTGAGCAACTGAACTGAACATCCCACTTTTGAAAAAAGTTTGCATCTATTTGACTTTGCTCCTTCCTTAAACATTTCATAGAATTCACAAGTAAGTAGTCCTACTAGGCATTCCACCAGATGGCCAAAGTATTGGAGTTTCAGCTTCAGCATCAGTCTTTCCAATGAATATTCAGGACTGATCTTCTTTAGGATTGACTGGTTGGATCTCCTTGCAGTCCAAGGGACTCTCAAGACTCTTTTCCAACACCACAGTTCAAAAGCATCAATTCTTTACTCAGGGAATAATCCCTGAGCAACCCACTCCGATATTCTTGTCTGGGAAATCCCATGGACAGAGGAGCCTGGTGGGCTACAGTCTATGGGGTCACAAAGAGTTGGACACAACTGAAATGACTTAGCAGGCACCCGTGAAGTTTAACATCGGTAGAACTAAAATAAATGATAATAGTTTATATAAGTGAGAGTAAAAGTAAATTAAAATATTTTTAAAATTTTGCATTATCTGGGATGAAGTACCAAATCACAATAAATTCCAAGAAGAAAATGATGTACTGTGTAACATGGTGACCATGGAAAAACAGTAAGAAAGTATAACTTCCAAACTAGATTGAGAAGGGAGGGATGGAATAATAAAAGTAGACAATCATTCCAAGATCTAGCAAACAAGGAGAGTGAGAAAAGTAAAAACAGAAAAACTGGGACATGAGAAAGGAAACCATCAGTACTTAAATTAAATGTAAATAAATTGAATGTTTCAATTAAAAGGCAAAGTTTTCACACCAAATTATTAAAATGCAGTTCTAAAGAAACATGTACAAAATATAAATGTATAGGAGGAAACAGAAAACATGTACATTTCTATCACTGTTGGCAAAGTGAATCAGAAGGAAGATTCCAGGCCTAGTAGGATCACTTACTTCTGAATTCTACCAAATGTTTAAGGAAAGAGCAAAGTCAAATACACGCAAACTTTTTTCAATGGACAGGAAAAGTGAGAAGGCTTCCAATTTGTTTTATGAGACCAATCTAAACTTTATATCAAAGTCTAATGGGATAATTGTAAGAAAGGAAAATTGCAGTTCAATTTCTCTAATGAACATAAATGAAGCAATTCTAAACAAAATACTAGCAGAGTAAAGAGAAAAATAAAACTCAACAAAGGATCTTTTCCAGGAAAGAAAACATGGCTTTGTTTTTATTCACCATATTAGCAAAATAAAGGAAGTGCAATACCCATTCATGGAAAAACTCTTGCAAAGAAAGAATAAAAAACAATCTTTCTTAACCATATAAAAATACCTACCAAAAGCTTGAAGTAAATGATGTATTGATATTTGATAAAAGCTTTCCCTTGAGACTGGACAATTCATTACTATCTCTCTCTCTTTAGTCAATAAGTTGTGTTCAACTCTTGTAAACCCATGGATTGTAGCCTGCCAGGCTCCTCTGGGATTCTCCATGGCAAGAATACTAGAGTGGGTTGCCATTTCCTTCTCCAGGGGATCTTTCTGACTCAGGACCTGAACCTGGGTCTCCTACTTGCAGGTAGATTCTTTACCAACTGAGCTATGAGGGAAGCCCAATTCATTATGATAGAAAACTAAAATTTCCCACTGAAATTAGAACATGATAAGGACATTTACTTATCACCCTTTCTAGTCATCATTTCTGATGATTATAAACTATATAGTAATATATGAAAAGCCATATGGAAAGATTACAGTGGAGGAAAAATTGTTTTATTATTTTTCACATGAAATTATTTAATACACACAAAATTCAACTGAATCTATAAATAAATATTTTAAAATAACCTATAACCTTAATAAGATTGCTAGGTTGGATGTAGTTAGAAGAAAATGTTTTAAAAAATACCATTACTTTATTGTAAAATAAAGTTCACAAAGTAAAATGTGTAGGAATAGACCTAATAAAAGATGTTCAAAATTCTTATGCAGAAATATATAAAACACTATTGAGAGAAATTAAAGAAATTGTAAATAAATATTTATGAACTTGAAGATTTGATGGGTCTGTATCTTTGATACAATTATAATAAAAAACTCAAAATGTATGTGTATATATGTAATTTGACAAGTTGATTCTTACATGTATGTCAATTAAAAGAACCAAGATTAATTAAACATGACTACAACTGTGTGGATCACAATAAACTGTGGAAAATTCTGAAAAAGATGGGAATACCAGACCACCTGACCTGCCTCTTGAGCAACCTGTATGCAGGTCAGGAAGCAACAGTTAGAACTGGACATGGAATAACAGACTGGTTCCAAATAGGAAAAGGAGTACTTCAAGGCTGTATATTGCTACCCTGCTTATTTAACTTATATGCAGAGTACATCATGAGAAATGGTGGGCTGGAGGAAGCACAAACTGGAATCAAGAATGCAGGAGAAATATCAATAACCTCAGATATGCAGATGACACCACCCTTATGGCAGAAATTGAAGAGGAAATAAAGAGCCTCTTGATGAAAGTGAAAGAGGAAAGTGGAAAAAGTTGGCTTAAAGCTCAACATTCAGAAAACGAAGATCATGTTATCCGGTCCCATCACTTCATGGCAAATAGATGGGGAAACAGTGTCAGACTTTATTTTTCTGGGCTCCAAAATCACTGCAGATGGTGGTTGCAGCCATGAAATTAAAAGACGCTTACTCCTTGGAAGGAAAGTTATGACCAACCTAGATAGCATATTCAAAAGCAGAGACATTACTTTGCCAACAAAGGTTTGTCTAATCAAGGCTATGGTTTTTCCTGTGGTCATGTAAGGATGTGAGAGTTGGACTGTGAAGAAAGCTGAGTGCCGAAGAATTGATGCTTTGAACTGTGGTGTTGGAGAAGACTCTTGAGAGTCCCTTGGACTGCAAGGAGACCCAACCAGTCCATTCTGAAGGAGATCAGTCCTGGGTGTTCATTGGAAGGACTGATGCTGAAGCTGAAACTCCAGTACTTTGGCCACCTCATGTGAAGAGTTGACTCATTGGAAAAGACCCTGATGCTGGGAGGGATTGTGGATAGGAGAAGGGGACAACAGAGGATGAGATGGTTGGATGGCATCACCAACTTGATGGACACGAGTTTATATGTCAATTTAAAGTTACAGTAATTCAGACAATAGGATATTAGGGCAAGAATGGATAGATCCATGGTATGGATTACAGACCTGGCATGTATGAATGATTGATTTATGGAAATGATAAAACAGAGCTGAGCAGTGGAAGAAACATAGAGAATGTGCCTGAAACAATAGGCTAGCCAATAGACAACAAATACCATCAACTCCTCCTCAAGTTATGTGCAAAAATGAAACCCAGAAGTACTATAGATGAAATATGAAATATGAAAGGACATCAAGAATGTGTTTTGATAATAATACAGAGAACCATCATTATCCTTTACTGCAGTAAAATATTCCTAAAAAAATACTAACTATAAAAAAGGATTGTTAAATTAGATCACAGTGTGAGTACAACTTTTAGTCACAAAAAGACACAAATAAAAAATGAAAAAGCAAATCACAGAATGAAAGTTATTTACAACACATATAACTTACAACAGGTTTGGGTCTAGAATATGTGAAGAATTTCAACAAATCAATAAGAAGATATCAAAGGAAAGTGGGCAAAAAGCTTGAGCAGTGCTTCACAGAAAAGGGATATCAAAATGGTTATAAAAGTGTGAAAGGAGGGTCATTAGTAGTCAGGAAAATAAAAATTAAAACCAAAATAAAGCATACAACAAGCCAAAGTGGTTCATATTAAACATACTGATAATGCTATCAAAAATTTATAGCAGTAAGAACATTCATTCATTGCTGGTGGGAGTGTAAATTGGTGTGAAAACTTTGGAAAGAGTTTAGTATTATATCAGTTGTCAGGCCTAGCAATATTATGTATCAAACAACCAAAAAAATCTCAATGAGACATACCAAAAACACATTTCCATGGTAACTGGGTTCAGCTGATCTAGACTGGTCTCTCCACTGGGTTGTGATAGGCAAAGATTAGGTCTCTTCAGCAAATTAGGAATCAGTTGGCCTGGGCTGGGTTTGGTGGAACTATTCATCTGGGTGGCCTCTGGTTCTATTGAATCTCCTCTTTCTGGAGTGTTATCTTTCCTACTGGAATTTATCCTTGTTCAGTGAGATATGTAGGGAAGATTTAAGTCTGACTACACTGTAAATGAATATAAATTTGAGTTGGCTGATTACAGTTGTTTGAAGAAATTGATGTCTCTGTTCTTTATAGCTATTAAAAATATTTGAGAGATTTTCAGAAAAGTCACAAAAAGGAGTGAAAATTAATCATTCTCATTTCTGTGAAAGAATGTTTAGCAAGCTTGGCCCTCTCCCCTCTCCTCTGAAAGAGGAATAAATAAATACTACATCCTCTTTCCTTCCCGATTCCTTCCCTCCTCCCTACCCTTTATGAACCTCCAAGACTGCTTCCTGGTTTTCTAAAAGTGTTTTTCACACATTTTATCCCCTGCCCTAAGCTATTGCTCTTATCCATTTCATTGCAATTACCAAAATTTATAACTACAGCAACAGTTTTTCAGAGCTCATTTTCTTTGAGATCCTTTTCTCAAGTCTTCCTAGGAAAGATGAAAAAAAGTGGGAGGAAGGTGAGAGCTTGTTGATAAGCCTTATTCTTATTCTGTCCATGAAGTCTGAGGTGTTAGTCTTGTCTTTTCTTTTAATCTAGGTAATGATAATGGGTTGTTTTTCAATATTGTTGCAGCTTCATTAATATGTATGTTTTCTGCTGTAATTTCTTTTCGTTCAAGCAGTACTTTGAAGCTAACTTTACAAGCTTCTCTCCTGCTTCAGGCTTAACTTTGACTTTCTTTTTCTACTTTCATATGTTTTTCACTGGACCCCCGTGCTTTGTGTTTTATATCTCAGTGCAGCTCCTGGTTTTTCTGTTTACTGATCTAGCAGTATTCTACCACTTATTTTGTGTTTTATGGTTGGTCACTATCTCATCAATTTCATGTTATGAAAACTATGTACTGGAGTTTCACAATAGTAATTCTCCATTATGTATTTACTTTATTCAACTAAGATAAGTGCTTATCCTATGGCAGGCACTGTCCTAAAACTATTCTACATACCACTTTCATGACCTGGTGCTCCCACCTCACACGAATTAAAATTTTGGGGATATGGACACTAAAATACTGATATGCACCTTTACTGGGTGGCCAGCACCCAAGCTCAGCCTGCACCCTCATAGGCCCTATAAGGCTCCCCTCAAAGGTTCATATAAGTTGAAGCTATGTTTTTTCTAGTAGTCATGTACAGATGTGAGAGTTGGACCATAAAGAAGGCTGAGAGCCAAAGGATTCATACTTTGAAATTGTGGGGTGCTGGAGAAGACTTTTGAGAGTTCCTTGGACAGCAAGAAGATCAAACCAGTCAATCCTAAAGGAATTCAACCCTGAATATTCATTGGAAGGACTGATGTTGAGGCTCTAATACTTTGGCCACCTGATGTGAAGAGCCGACTCATTGGAAAAGACCCTGATGCTGGGAAATATTGCGGGCAAAAAGAGAAGGATGCCACAGAGGATGAGATGGTTAGATAGCATCACTGATTCAGTGACATGAATCTGAGCAAACTCTGGGAGATTGTGAAGGACAGTGAAGCCTGGTATGTTGCAGCCCATGGGGTCACAAAGAATCAGACATGACTTAGCAAGTCAACAACAACAACATAGTCAAAAAAGTCCCCACTGTCAGACCTTTAGTAGTAGCATGGCAAGGTTCTCTCTCTTTGAACACTGTCTACAGTTCACTCAGCTGGGATCTCGGCCCTATATTCCCTTTAGTGTAATGCTGAGAGCATTCGTGTATCATTCAGTCAAGTATCCACCTTTAAGTTTTCTTGATAAAGCTTACATTGAGCTTGCATCACACATGAGAGATGTTTGCATTCACCTACAACTCTACAACATGGAACAGAACAAAAAAGTCCCTGCCTTCACAGAACTTCAGTGGGTTAGAGATATGTAAATAGAGATCACATTTATTTTAGGCCCTCAGATAGCATTTTGGTTATGAATTTTTGCCTGGTAGACTCCATTAGTTTGGATACTTTTGGCTTATTTCAGTCCTGGTCCCTTGAACAACTGGGATCTGTTTCATAGTCAGAGATGACACCTTCTGACAGGTCATCCACCTCGTGCATTCATAGGCACTGGAAGAAGGAAGTTAAGAAAGTAAATAGGTTAGCCTCAACTCACAAAACCTGTGAAGAGCAAAATACCCTCAGACAGTAATAGTCAGTACCTGGACTTCTCCAGTGGTCCAGTTAAGATACCCTCTTCCAAAGCAAGGGGTGTGAACTTGATCACTGGTCTGGGAATGACTTCCCACATGTTGCAGGATGCAGTCAAAGATTTTTAAATATAAATAAAACTTATCTTAAAAAAGTAGTACCATCATTTCCCTATTTGAGAAGCAGCAGCTAGTATCTGACTCATTGTTTAGTGCAATTTCCTTTTCTTTCCTATTTAATTTATAGGAATGATAAATGAAAGGCGGCAAAAGGGCTTGTAAAACTTCATTACATATAAACTGATAACAATTTTTATTATAAGACTATAATTTTCCAATATAATTTCCTAACTAAATAATAAGCACAGGATGGATGAGATTAATCATAAGTAAAAATTTTATTAAGAAGAACTAAGGTATTCATTCATTCATTCACTCATTAAATACACATTTTGAGACGGATCAAGTGTATAAGCCAAAATTTTAAGCATTGGGATAGTGTAGAGTGAAGAAGTGGTTGTGAGGTGGGGGAGAATTAAAAAATCAATAAGACATAGTTCCTAAATAGGGAGTTCATAGCTCAGTTTGAGGTGCAGAGAAGTTTGATGAGTCCTGTAATAGGATATGCATTCCAGGTCTAGGACACCCTCCATTGATTTTGGTCCTCTCTGGTTAATAGGATAAATACAGTAACAACAAAGATCAATATAGCTTATAAATTTTTAAGGTAAACTGACTGCCAGATATTCATTGAAGCATGAACATCTGCAGCTCTAAGTGGTAAGCTTTGAAGACATTTACAACAGAGCCCATTCTAGACTATGATGGCTCTGCCAGTCTACTCCCTGTTGATTGGTCCAGCTCTCATCATAATAACAACCTGTAATCCATGAAACAGTCCCTTGGCATCTTGTGTTCTCAGCACCAAATGATCAGTAAGGACAAACTGTGTTGTCCTGCCACCAGCCATAAGACATGTTATATTAAACAACTTCATGACCTTCTAATATCCTTTCTCCACCATGAAGGGTAAGGCCACCCAAAGAATACATTTATAAACTTGCAGAGCAAGCAGGGAGAATATGAAGAATCCCAGCTTCAATTATCTCTCTACCTACACATCAATCATTAAAATAATTTGTTAGGCATTCTAAGGTAAAAACAGAACACATGATGTTTAAGTATAGATCTAAGCACAGGTAAATAAATAAATAATGCTTAAAATTATTACTCATTTTAGAAAATACATAAGGGAACATAAGAAAGGAATATGAGAGAGAGAGAAAAGTCCACCTAACAAGAAATTGGATGCAGAATTACTATGAAGCTAATTAAGTTTCAGCTTTAAGACCTCTTGTTTGCATTGAATACTCCAGGGCCTTGAGAGGGACCTAGAAATGGGTCACTTCATCCTATGTAGAATTTGCAAAGTTATGATCTTGTTTTTTTAGCTGCAATTGGTTAAGATTGCTCTCTTTTTAATTTCAACCAGATCCTTCACATACACACACACACACACACACACATACACATACATATATGGTTGGAATAAACCATATGTTATATATATTGTTGAAATAAACCATATGTATATATATGGTTAGAATATATATATATATATATATATACATATATATACACACCCAGGGAAGATCCCCTGGAGAAGGGAAAGGCTACCCACTCTAGCATTCTGGCCTGGAGAATTCCATGGACTGTATAGTCCCTGGGGTCACAAAAATGTTGGACACGACTGAATGACTTGAGTGACTGGAGTGGTTTCAGAAATTTGGGAGCTCTGACTAAGAGAAAGTTGAGTTGGTGATAGTAGATTATATTTGTATGATTCCCAAGCACTTCCATGTATAAACAAGTCCCTGCTAACCATCCTGTTGCAGAATGGTCAAGGAATACTCTCGATCACACAGACAGCATTATTCATCCAATACTGTGGATGAAGATGTTGCAGAATTTGCAAGCAAATTAATCTCGTTAGAGAAAATGATGCCTCAACAATGCTTGAAGACATTGATCGCTGCGGTACTTTGTAGCCATTATATTTTCTTTTGGGTTCTCTCATAGTGTAATAATTTTAAACATACATGCCAAATTTGAACTTTTCTTACATTCTTAACCAAAAATAGAGTCTGCCCATGATAAGGTCATTCAAGCTTTGCCACAACGGGTAAAATGACATTTTAGGAGCTCTAAAATATACAGAAGATCTGAAAGAGAATTCCAAATACTAAGTAATTTGTGAAGTGTTTAATAGTTTCTAAAGCTTGAATACAATGTTTTAACTGCTGTTTAATTTAAAAAGGCATCTTGCAACATTTCAGTAAGACACATGAGAAGTATAGACTCCTGATTTGATTGTATATATAATCTGTTTCTGAGTTGAGAGAAAGTTCAGAAAAAATTAATGGCCTATGACATAAAATGGATAGAGATGGGTATTAAAATCAAAAGAAATTTCTCTTGAAGTTAATTTAAAATGAAGGGTTAATTAAAAAATGAAGGGTCAAATTTTAACACAAAAGTTTCAAAACATTTCCAGGGTACTAACTTCATAAGAAAAAGATAAATATTAAACATAAGTAATAACTAGATCCTTGGATGTATGCTAGTCTAGTTAATGGAGTGGTGTGAATCATGTGAACACATTAGAAAAAGACTGAAATTTTTTGCTGCTTTGCTAGGAAATTCTGGAATAAAGTTATCATACATTTTATAATGCGTCCAATAAACAAAAATACCAAAAACAAGCTGGTAAATAAACACTTTCAGTTCCGAGTGCTTGAGATCAATTACTGTTCAAGAATGGGATGAGTTTGAGCAGACTCCAGGAGATAGTGAAGGACAGGGAAGCCTCGCATGCTGCAATTCATGGGGTCATGAAGAGTTGGATACAACTTAGTGAATGGACAACAACAACTGATCAAGAAACCCTGAAACCTTATTGCTAACACGGGGGAGAAAGCTGATAAGAGATTTTGAAATATTACCTCAAACTTTAAAATGTATAAGAGAATTCCAAGGGACTTCCCTGATGGTACAGTGGTTAGGATTTTGCCTTACAGTACAGGAAATGTAGGTTCAATCCCTGGTCAGGGAACTAGGATCCCACATGCCTTGTGGCCAAAAAAACAAACAAAAAATAAATAAATAAACAATGTTATAACAAATTCAATAAAGACTTTTAAAAAATGGTATGTATCAAAAAATCTTTAAAAAAAGAGATAATACCAAATACTGGTTCTGAAGCTGAAATAGCTTTCCTAGATTTTCAATAAAACAAATAACATTTTAAAAATTTAAGGAAATGGCAACCCACTCCGGTGTTCTTGCCTGGAGAATCCCAGGGATGGCAAAGCCTTGCGGGCTGCTGTCTATGGGGTCGCACAGAGTTGGACACGACTGAAGCGACTTAGCAGCAGCACAGCAGCACACTAATAGAGAGATGTGAGACAGATCTATTATCCAAGGAAGTTAGGGCACTAACCCACAACCTAAGGCTGGCCTGTTCAGCAGGTTTCCTACGGTGGCTACCGTGAATCAGGCACCATCTAGATACTCAGCCCCATTATACTCCTGTTCTGTGTTCACCAGGGAAGCCATTTTATTATCCAAATTTGGTATTCCAAATTTTCATGTGAGGAAGACATTGTGCTGACCCACTTACAAGGGAACTTCAAATTCACAGTTCACATTTAATAAATTGCCATCCTGATTTATCATTCTTTTTTGAATTTACTTAACATGAGAAAGTGAAAGAAATTCAGTTTCTTCTTTGTCTGGTTGTTCATGATGTGGATTTCACACCCAGATTGCCTGGATTAGAATCCTAGCTTCCACATTCATTAGCTGTGTGACCTTAGGTAAATTTCTTATCTGTCTTTTCCTTAATTTACTCATGTATGTAACAGAAGATAGTAGTACTTACAATCTTGAAATATTTGGAGAAAATGAGTTAACATATATAAAGTGCTTAGGAATACCTAGTTTAGTGGATTGGAAAAGCTTTAGCTGTTCTGATTATTACCCTTGATTCATCCATAAAGACACAGGATATAGAATCAGACTGCTTAGGTTTGTTTTACAGCACAAGCTGGAATCAAGATTGCTGGGAGAAATATCAATAACCTCAGAAATGCAGATGATACCACCCTTATGGCAGAAAGTGAAGAAGAACTAAAGAGCCTCTTGATGAAAGTGAAAGAGGAAAGTGAAAAAGTTGGCTTAAAGCTCAACATTCAGAAAACTAAGATCATGGTATCTGGTCCCACCACTTCATGTCAAATAGATGGAGAAACAGTAGAAACAGTGGCTGACTTTATTTTCTTGGGCCTCAAAATCACTGCAGATGTTGACTGCAGCCATGAAATAAAAAGACACTCCTAGGTTGGTCAACCTAGACAGCATGTTAAAAAGCAGAGACATTACTTTGCCAACAAAGGTCCTTCTAGTCAAGGCTATGGTTTTTCCAGTGTTCATGTATGGATGTGAGAGTTGGTCTGTGAATAAAGCTGAGTGCCGAAGAATTGATGGTTTTGAACTGTGGTGTTGGAGAAGACTCTTGAGAGTCCCTTGGACTGCAAGGAGATCCAACCAGTCCATCCTAAAGGAGATCAGTCCTGGGTGTTCATTGGAAGGAATGATGCTGAAGCTGAAACTCCAATATTTTGGCCACCTCATGTGAAGAGTTGACTCATTGGAAAATATCCTGATTCTGGGAGGGATTGGGGGCAGAAGGAGAAGGGGACAGCAGAGGATGGGATGGCTGGATGGCATCACCGACTCGATGGACATGAGTTTGGGTAAACTCTAGGAGTTGGTGATAGGGAGGCCTGGCGTACTGCAATTCATGGGGTTGCAAAGAGTCAGACACAACTGAGCAACAGATATGAACTGAACTGAACTTTGAGCAAGGATTATATAGTCTTTCCATGTCTTGGTTCCCTTAGCTATAAATGGATTTAACCATTGTTTGGTGATAAGGTAATATAGAAGTCTAAGAAGTGCCTGGCCCATAGTAATCACCAGGTTCAGTTCAGTTCAGTCCAGTTGGTCAGTTGTGTCTGACTCTTTGTGATCCCATGGACTGCAGCATGCCAGACTTACCAGTCCATCACCAGTTCCTGGACCTTGCTCAAACTCAAGTCAATCCAGTTGGTATTGATACACAACCATCTCATCATCTGTCATCCCCTTCTCCTCCTGTCTTCAATCTTTCCCAGCATCAGGGTCTTTTCAAATAAGTCAGTTTTTTGCATCAGATGGAGTTTCAGCATCAGCATCAGTCCTTCCAATGAGTATTCAGGACTGATTTCCTTTAGGCTTGACTGGTTTGATCTCCTTGAAGTCCAAGGGACTCTCAAGAGTCTTCTCCAACACCAAAAGCATCAGTTCAAAAGCATCAGTTCTTCTGCACTCAGCTTTCTTTATAGTCCAACTCTCACATCCATATGTGAGTACTGGAAAAACTATAGCTTTGACTAGACAGACCTTTATCGGTCAAGTAATGTCTCTGCTTTTTAATATGCTGTCTATGTTGGTCATAGCTTTTCTTCAAAGGAGCACGTGTATTTTAATTCCATGGCTGCAGTCACCATCTGCAGTGATTTTGGAGCCCCAAAAAATAAAGTCTCTCACTGTTTCCATTATTTTCTCATCTATTTGACATGAAGTGATGGATATGCAGATGACACCACACTTATGGCAGAAAGTGAAGAACTAAAGAGCTTCTTGATGAAAGTGAAAGACGAAAGTGAAAAAGTTGGCTTAAAGCTCAACATTCAGAAAACGAAGATCATGGCATCTGGTCCCATCACTTCATGGCAAATAGATGGGGAAACAGTGTCAGACTTTATTTTGGGGGGCTCCAAAATCACTGCAGATGGTGACTGCAGCCATGAAATTAAAAGATGCTTACTCCTTGGAAGGAAAGTTATGACCAACCTAGATAGCATATTCAAAAGCAGAGGCTATGGTTTTTCCATTGGTCATGTATGGATGTGAGAGTTGGACTTTGAATAAAGCTGAGTGCCAAAGAATTGATGCTTTTGAACTGTAGTGTTAGAGAAAACTCTTGAGAGTCCCTTGGACTGCAAGAAGATCCAACCAGTCCATCCTAAAGGAGATCAGTCCTGGGTGTTCATTGGAAGGACTGACGCTAAAGCTGAAACTCCAATACTTTGGCCACCTCATGCGAAGAGTTGACTCACTGGAAAAGACCTTGATGCTGGGAGGGATTGTGGGCAGGAGAAGGGGACGACAGAGGATGAGATGGCTGGATGGCATCACTGACTGGATGGATGTGAGTTTGAGTGAACTCCGGGAGATGGTGATGGACAGGGAGGCCTGGCGTGCTGCGATTCATGGGGTCTTAAAGAGTCGGACACGACTGAGCGACTGAACTGAACTGAACTGAACTGAACTGATGGGACCAGATGCCATGATCTTCGTTTTCTGAATGTTGAGTTTTAAGCCAACTTTTTCACTCTCCTCTTTCACTTTCATCAAGAGGCTCTTTAGTTCCTCTTCACTTTCTGCCATAAGGGTGGTGGATCTGAGTATCTGAGGTTATTGATATTTCTCCCGGCAATCTTGATTCCAGCTTGTGCCTCATCCAGCCTGGCATTTCGCATCATGTACTCAGCACTAGGTACTGTCATATTATTAAACATACATTTGTTTAATATGCACAAATTGCGCCTACAATGAGGCTTAACTATAACCCCTGCCCTGAAGGAAGAGATCATGTCCACAGAGAGATACGTGTGTTAACGATAGCTTGAAATAAATGTTCTAACTACAAAAGAAAGAATTGGGTCATTTGATGACTGAGGAGTAAATACAGTGAAAAATAAAATGAAGCAAAGTGTTTAATTTTGAAATTGTACCTTAATAGCCCCTCAAAGTATTTATTCAGTGTATTATCTAAGACAAATCAGAAGCCAAAGGAATAAATTGCAAATCTTATTTTTTTAGTCAGTTATTAAACTGAATCACACCAAATTTACAGGAGTGGAATCTATATCTAAGGCAACTAAGAATGCTGAGATTAAAGCAAGTTTGGCAAATGTCTGTATATAAAATTAGGAGTTGCCCAGAAGTAGAATCAGCTCTAAAATTCTGTGTCTCTTATGCTCAGCACTTCTCTCCACCTGTGAACACAGAGTTTCCCCACCTGCTAGTGAGGACCTGATGATACTTATGCTCCTTACACACCTCACAGGGCTGTTGCAAGGGCTAAGTAAGATAATGGACATACCTATACTCTAAACGTTTTTTGGCATGTTATATGTGAAAAGGCATATTATCATTTATATGAGAGTATATCATCACTCAGAAAATTATGTAAAAAGTTGAAATTCCTCAAACAGTGCATTGCCAGGGTTGGGGGTGGCTGCTCATTACATTTGAGTTAGTTAATACCTAAAACCAGTTTGTGAGAGTAATTTCTTCTGCCTTAAAGGTCACATTAAACCAACTTTTAAGAGATTTTATTCACTGCCAGCACTGAGTTGTGACGATACTTGAAAGAAAGGAATTTCCCCACACAGGCTAAATTATTTTCTGTAAATTGTACTGAGGTAAATTTAAAATTTCTTTCAACCACACATTATTATTTTAATATTGTATATAATTAAAATTAGAATTTCATGCAATATATAATTATATATAATCATGTAATATAATGTATACAATATATTATATATAATGTATATATACTATATATAGTATATATACACAATAATTCTAATTATTCCCATTGCATATGGCTAGTCTAATTGTAGCATACAGAACCCCCCACACGCACACACATAGTACTACTCATCAACCACTAGGATAAAATACTATTTATACAAGAACAGTTTTTACAAAAGCACCTCTTCATTCTGTTCATTTTTATTGCATCCATTGAGATCATTTGAATCTTATACATATCTGTATATGTCCCTCTATTTTTATGAAATTTGAATATTAAAAGGTGGCATAACTGAAAATAGTGTTTCCAGAACATCTTTTCTTTATTTGTACATTATTACTATTGTCCTTATTTCTGCCTTTTATTAATGAATTATTTCATATCATGTTTGTTTCACATTTTCCCAGTAATATCAAACTTGCTGTTGAGCAGTTTACATAGTAACTAATCTGGTAACAGTAGAATAGATTTGCTTACCTTTTTATTATAATTTCCACAATATGGATAATAAATTGTTTAGCACTGAATGTATGTTTATTAGGATTAATAAGGATACACTGTTAAATGAATATTGTTATTATTAAATAGTTTCTATGTTATTATTAAATAGTTAAACAGTTTCTACCTGTTCCACAATTACTTTTTTGCTTTGTAAAAGTTGAGTTTAAGTTTAATTCTACTAATTTATTAGGAAGACAATAATTCTCTCTGACATCTTATTTTCCTTATTTATCATTTATCCCATGATAAAATTTGCAGACAGCAATTTGAAAAACTGTACTGATCTTGCCAAATACAGGAAATATATATTACAACTGTGGTGTTAACAATTTAAGTACTTTTAAACTATCTGTAGGAACTTTAATAAAATTACAATTTATTAAATGTCTAATACTTTCCTACACTATATTAGACACTGTTTATCAATTCTTTCAACAACCCTATGAAGTAAATCCTCTTATCCCAGTTTCACATGTAAGTCATGGAGACTGAAAATTTGAGCTAGGTAATTATGAGTATTATTAATGTCACTCTTTACAGTTGAGGAAATGAAGGATTCAGAAAGTTTAGTGATTTTACCCAGTACAGTGTCGATAGTCCACACCAGCTCTAATTTCACAGGACTCCTGGTCAACTATGCTCTGGTAGGGGTACTAAGATTTTATCCCTCAGTTAGCAACTGTTCATAAACTTCTGTACCTAGAATTCCTAGTACTCTGATTTTGTTTTCAGAAGAATTGCATTTATTGAATTCATGGCAAAAATACTTATGTTGCAACAGAAGTATACTCGGACAGGAAAAAGAAAATACACACATACTGTATGTGCATGTGTGTGAGTATATATATAGATATAGATAAATCTGATCTCAAATCCACATCACATAAAAAAAAAATTCAACTCTTATCCATTCCTCTGCCTCACTTATTCTGCTATTGATTCCTTGTAGGGTATTGTTCATCTCTGTTTGTTTGTTCTTTAGTTCTTCTAGGTCTTTGGTAAACGTTTCTTGCATCTCATAGCACTGGATCTGTCAAGTTTCAAGTATTTCTGGGAGATGCCTATGGAGATGTCCCTTTGGAAATCTACACATTTAGGCCAGTCATTAAGGGATCCTATCCATTCCTTTGCTTTGCTACTCCCTTTTGTTTCCCACGGTTCATTGTTTGGTTCCATGAAGGGTCATCAGAAGCAACAAACAAGTGGCATATTTAGAGCCGAATTCAGTTATGAAAATTACTGTTGTTCCCTGGATCCCACAACTTTATCCTTTCTTCCTTGGAAAAGTAGGATTAACTATACTAACTTATGATTATAAAGATTAATTTTTAAAAATTAATAAATTCTTTTTAAAATGCCACAAAAGTTTAAAAAAAATCTTCAACTCCTTAAACTTTGTGTCATTATTGACATATAGCCTGACATATAGCAGTGCTCATCTGTCTTTTTAAAGATGAATAAACAAATCAACGAGGGAAAAAAAATCAACTTTGCTTGTAACCAAAGCAAAGGTTGAAGGATCTTCCTGGATTTTTGAGATTAGCCCTGATCCATATTCCCACATCATTGTATCACTAGAAAAACTCAGTTAAAAATATAGATACAAGAAAGATGAGGTTATGATATTAATTAGACTACAGATGTTCAGTGGATAGAAGTCTGTTTTTATGGAATGGATACTGATGTAAAGTCTAGTTGTGTTGCCGTCTATCTACTAATTAGCTCTCCCAAGACCATTGGAGGTAGCATAAAGAAATCTACTCTGTTACTGCCTACGTTGACTAACATGAAGCTTACTCAAAAGGTTAATAAAAAGGTTAATAGAGTGGTTAATAAAGTCTTTCATCTTCAAGTCAGGATAAAACATATAGTATTAATTTTTTCTAAACTTTTTGAAGCATTACTATCATAGGTACACTTACATATGGGTGGAAAAATATAATTTAACAGTAAAAATAGTTTTTTAAGAAACACTAAATTCATACATTATATGTGGCTATTCTAATTGTAGTTTAATTAAATATTTAAATGCCATTGAAATAATAAATTGCCTTCTTTTTAAAATATGGCTTTTTAATTGAAAGAAAAATGTACAAAGACATTGAAATATTTTATTAATGGCCATCCAATTTCATTGGAAGTTTAGAGCCTTAGTTCTTATTTCTAACTTTCCTCAGCTCAGGAAGATGTAGATTTTCTTGGCAACAGTTGCTGTGTAAAATATTCTGAGATAGAATTTTTTATCATAATTAATAATAGATGAAAATTTCTGAGTTTTTGATGTTCTAAACTCTATGCTGTTTGATTTACGGTGTCTTTATAGTTGTTTTTCTGGTAATGCTCAGCCTCTTCCTGTTGGAATAAGGGTTAGTCATTTTTTTTTTTTCCTAGATGGGTCTGATTTATTTTTCCTTTTCTCCATATCTTCATGTTTTACTTTATGTAACTTACTGAAAAACCAATTCTGTTGTAATGAGATTAGACTACAAGTTTTCTAAGTTTCAGGTGGAATTTTTAGCACATCCCTCTAAAGTTTCCAAAGTACTCCTACTGTCTGCATCCTTGTAATGGAAACACTTCATGGGGGCATCACAACTTTTAAAACTTAGTTCCAAAAGAGACAGCAGCTCTTGTGGCAATTATCAGAGCTAATATATAAGTCTTATTCATTATGAAAAGTTCAGTACAAGCACTTGCACGGTATTATCACTATATCATTCTCATTAATTTTTTTTTTTTAGTTCTTTGGGGTCATTTAAAATGAAAAGCTGTCACATAGTTTCAATTCATGAAATGCAGACAGGAATTTTTCAAAAAATGCTTTCCATAGAGAGCATCAGAGAGAATGTAATCCCTAGAATGTCTTCTGTTTTTTCCTGTGGTATTTCTCTCTTTTTTGAAATATAGGTTCTTGAGTAGGTTGCAACAATATAAGTTTCTATCATGGACTCCAGCTCTGTTGTCTTCTCCCTCGCTAGTATCTGCCTCCTGACTACTAATTTGCACCTCAGCAAATGAAATGGCTTCACTGTTTTGAGGTTCAATCATCAATTTGCATCTACAAAGGCATGCAATGTTTGTCAGATTTATTGTTGAGCTTCACTGCATTTCTGTGTACAGGGCTAACACTCTCTGCCTATACCATATAGGGCTATAGTTAAAGCAGAGCTAGCTTGTTTTCAGCCATCTACATTTTTTTTTTCCCACTGAGCCATCTACATCTTAATTTACAGCACTGAAAATTTTGTTAAATATTTTGGTAAAATGATTATGAGTCATAACTAAGTGTAGTTATTCTAATGAAATCCTGCATGACTGACCACTTCTATTTTTCATCATTATAGCTCAGTAAATGGTCACTTATTTTTCTTTTGATAACCTCAGGCAATAGCATGCTTTTGCAAATTTGGCCTTGTAAAAACAATGTGTGGGTGGCCTATGATTACTACTATACAGTCAGGCAATTCTCAGTAATTCTTTTTCAAGAATTAGAAAAATGTTTAGTGAAAAAAATAGATTCTTTGCAAAACAGCTGCATTTCTAAATATTTGCCAGGAAATAAAAAATTATGCCCACTGTAAAGTGAGGCATTTCCATTCTCAAGATAATCCTCCTCCAAGAATGAACTGGCAAAGCACACACTACAGTTCCTGATACAAACTGTACTTTTTTGTTGCCTGCCTAAGAATAGCTACTTCATATTAGTATTTTCAAACTAAACCCTTTCAGGGAAAGCTGCATCAGTCTTGAAAATCAGAGTTACACAGTTAAAGGCCATAAAGAGAGAAAATGCCCTGAAACATCCTAGTTTAAAAAAAAAATAGGACTTTCAGTAGTAGTATAGTGCAGAAAAATCAGATTAAAAAAACTAAAATTAATTTTAAGGAAAGAATGGACCCAGGCACTTCCCTGGCAGCTCAGTGGTAAAGAATCTACCTGCCAATGCAGGATACATGGGTTTGATCCCCGGTCCGGGATGATTCCACATTTGGCAGAGCAACTAAGCCTAAGAACCACAACTGCTTGAGCCTGTTCTCTGGAGCCCAGGAGCCACAACCACTGAGTCCATGCTGCAGCTACTGAAGCCTGTGAGCCCTAGAGTCCGTAGTCCACAAGAGAGGTCACCACACTGAGAAGCCCGCACATTGCAGCTAGAGACTGGTTCCTACCCTAGAGAAAGTCTGCTCAGCAACAAATACCCAACACAGCGCCCCTCCTCCCCCAACCAAAAAAAAAAAAGAACGGGCCCAACCCTAGTTAAAATTCTATCCATCCAGTAAAATCTCTCTTCACCTCTTTTTTAGTACAACTTTGAATGCAATCAAACAACTAGAAGTGGTAGGGAAGAAATTTCAAAAAAGGGAAGGAAAGAAACCCACCATGTCCCCGACTGCAGTTTTCCTTGCCTGGAACAAGAAGAGTGGGAAGAAAAACATTTAAGCTGGATAAAAGATGGAAGTGTTCACTGGAAGAACTATTTTAATTATTGAAATGGACTTTTATGACTAAATGGGGACAGAGAAGCTACTGGAGCTGCCCAAAAATTTGAACAAAAGTTGAGGGGGGAAAAGCCTACAGCATGTAGTCTGAAAGCAGTGTAGGATTGAAAAAAAAATTTTTTTTCCTGTTTGCCTCCTATACATGCAAAGTTTATCAATAATGGGTTTAGATCACACTGCCCCGTTCTAGTCTTGTTCTGCCCCTGCAGATGGGCCTTCACATGTTATTCATCCTCTTTTATTTTGAATCTTTTCTGTGACTTTGCATTTCCTCCCCACTTTACCTTGAAACTAGATCATGAGCCTCTTGCAAGCTTTTGTACCTCACTCTGCACAGCATCTTCCCTAAGTTTTCATCAAGGACTAGGCTAAGAAGGAATGGTGGCTGCGCAGTCACTGCTGCATATGTCTTACCATCTATTATTTTTAATACTTTTTATTTTATATTGGAGTATAATTGAAGATGGTGACTGCAGCCATGAAATTAAAAGACATTTGCTCCTTGGAAGAAAAGTTATGAACAACCTAGACAGTAGATCTGTCTAGTCAAGCTATGGTTTTTCCAGTAGTCATGTATGGATGTCAGAGTTGGACTGTAAAGAAAGCTGAGTGCCAAAGAATTGATGCTTTTGAACTGTGGTGTTGGAGAAGATTCTTGAGAGTCCCTTGGACTGCAAGGAGATCCAACCAGTCCTTCCTAAAGGAAATCAGTCTCGAATATTCATTGGAAGGACTGAGGCCGAAGCTGAAGCTCCAATACTTTGGCCACCTGATGCGAAGAACTGACTCATTGGAAAATACCCTGATGCTGGAAAAGATTGAAGGCAAGAGGAGAAGGGGATGACAGAGGATGAGGTGGTTGGATGGCATCACCAACTCAATAGACATGAGTTTGAGCAAGCTCCGGGAGTTGGTGATAGACAGGTAAGCCTGGTGTGCTGCAGTCCGTGGGGTCACAAAGAGTCAAACACAACTGAATGACTGAATTGAACTGAACTGAACAATTGATGAACAATGTGAGGGTTTCTTTGGTGGTCCAGTGGTTAAGAATACACCTGCCAAAGCAGGGAACATGGGTTCCATCCCTGATCCCAGAAGATCCCACATGTCTTGAGGCTACTAAGTCTGTATGCCACAACTACAGAAAGCCTGTGTGCTCTAGAGCCCATGCTCCACAATGAGAGAAGCCACTGCAATGAGAAGCACATGTACTGCAACTAGAGAGTAGCCCCTTTTTGCCACAAATAGAGAAACCCCTTGTGCAACAACGAAGACCCAGTGGAGTCAATAATTAATTAATTACAAAAAAATTTTTGTGCTAGTTTCAGGTGTATAGCAAAGTGATTCAGTTATAAATATACATATATCTATTCTTTTTCAAATTCTTTCCTCATTTAGGTTATTACAGAATATTGAGTAGATTTCCCTGTGCTATATAGTAGGTCCTTGATGATCTGTTTTATATATGCTGCTGCTAAGTCGCTTCAGTCGTGTCTGACTCTGTGTGACCCCCTAGATAGCAGCCCACCAGGCTCCTCCATCCCTGGGATTCTCCAGGCAAGAGTACTGGAGTGGGTTGCCATTTCCTTCTCCAATGCATGAAAGTGAAAAGTGAAAGTGAAATTGCTCAGTCATGTCCGACTCTTAGTGACCCCATGGACTGCAGCCTACCAGGCTCCTCCATCCATGGGATTTTCTAGGCAAGAGTACTGGAGTGGGTTGTGTGTATATGTTAATCTCAAACTCCTAATTTATCCATCCCTTCAACCTTTTCCTTTGGTAAGCATAAATTTATTTTCTAAGTCTGTGAATTTGTTTCTGTTTTGTAAATAAGTTTATTTGTATCATTTTTTTAGATTCCACATATAAATGATATCGTATGTCCCATCATTTATTTTCCTTCTTATAAAAAGCTACCCTCTTTCTGTCCTTAAAACCATGGCCCAGAGATTCTTTGTGGTAAACCTTATTAAAAGTTTCTGAGAACCAGGTAGTAACAAAGGAACCTCCCTGGTTGCTTTTCTCCTTAACTTTGGTGATTGAAATTGCTCAAGAGAATATTTTATATTATCAAGTAAATACACAATAATGTCAACAAGGGACTTCCCTGGTGGTCCAGCAGCTAAGTGTCCATGCTCCCAGTGCTGGGCGCCCAGGTTCTACCTCTGGTCAGGGAATTAGATCCCACATGCAGCAACTAAGAGTTTGCACACCACAGCTAAAAGATCCTGCATGCTGCAATGAAGATCGAAGGCCCAGCATGCCACAACTAAGAGCCAGCGCAGCCAAATCAATCAATCAATCAATCATATTTTAAAAAATAATGCCAACAGCTATTAGTTACTCAGTATATTCACCCTCCAGTAATCACACTAAGTGCTTTCCATAGATTATCTCATTTAGTCCTGAGACCAAGGCTTTGTAGTGGATGTAAGTTTCCACTCATTTCAAGGATGAGGCTCAAACAGGTCTGATCAAATCAGATCAGATCAGATCAGTTGCTCAGTCGTGTCCAACTCTTTGCGACCCCATGAATCGCAGCACGCCAGGCCTCCCTGTCCATCACCAACTCCTGGAGTTCACTGAGACTCACATCCATCCAGTCAGTGATGCCATCCAACCATCTCATCCTCTGTCGTCCCCTTCTCCTCCTGCTCCCAATCCCTCCCAGCATCAGAGTCTTTTCCAATGAGTCAACTCTTCACATGAGGTGGCCAAAGTACTGGAGTTTCAGCTTTAGCATCATTTCTTCCAAAGAAATCCCAGGGCTGATCTCCTTCAGAATGGACTGGTTGGATCTCCTTGCAGTCCAAGGGACTCTCAAGAGTCTTCTCCAACACCACAGTTCAAAAGCATCAATTCTTCGGTGCTCAGCCTTCTTCACAGTCCAACTCTCACATCCATACATGACCACAGGAAAAATCATAGCCTTAACTAGATGAACCTTTGCTGGCAAAGTAATGTCTCTGCTTTTGAATATGCTGTCTAGGTTGGTCATAACTTTCCTTCCAAGGAGTAAGCGTCTTTTAATTTCATGGCTGCAGTCACCATCTGCAGTGATTTTGGATCCCAGAAAAATTAAGTCTGACACTGTTTCCACTGTTTCCCCATCTATTTCCCATGAAGTGATGGGACCAGATGCCGTTTTCTGAATGTTGAGCTTTAAGCCAACTTTTTCACTCTCCACTTTCACTTTCATCAAGAGGCTTTTTAGTTCCTCTTCACTTTCTGCCATAAGGGTGGTGTCATCTGCATATCTGAGGTTATTGATATTTCTCCCAGAAATCTTGATTCCAGCTTGTGTTTCTTCCAGTCCAGCGTTTCTCATGATGTACTCTGCATATAAGTTAAATAAGCAGGGTGACAATATACAGCCTTGACGAACCCCTTTTCCTATTTGGAACCAGTCTGTTGTTCCATGTCCAGTTCTAACTGTTGCTTCCTGACCTACATACAAATTTCTCAAGAGGCAGATCAGGTGGTCTGGTATTCCCATCTCTTTCAGATTTTCCACAGTTTATTGTGATCCACACAGTCAAAGGCTTTGGCATAGTCAATAAAGCAGAAATAGATGTTTTTCTGGAACTCTCTTGCTTTTTCCATGATCCAGTGGATGTTGGCAATTTTATCTCTGGTTCCTCTGCCTTTTCTAAATCCAGCTTGAACATCAGGAAGTTCACGGTTCACATATTGCTGAAGCCTGGCTTGGAGAATTTTGAGCATTACTTCACTAGCGTGTGAGATGAGTGCAATTGTGTAGTAGTTTGAGCATTCTTTGGCATTGCCTTTCTTTGGGATTGGAATGCAAACTGCCCTTTTCCAGTCCTGTGGCCACTGCTGAGTTTTCCAAATTTGCTGGCATATTGACTGCAGCACTTTCACTGCATTGTCTTTCAGGATTTGAAATAGCTCAACTGGAATTCCATCACCTCCACTGGCTTTGTTCATAGTGATGCTTTCTAAGGCCCACTTGACTTCACATTCCAGGATGTCTGGCTCTAGGTCAGTGATCACACCATCATGATTATCTTGGTCGTGAAGATCTTTTTTGTACAGTTCTTCTGTGTATTCTTGCCATCTCTTCTTAATATCTTCTGCTTCTGTTAGGTCCATACCATTTCTGTCCTTTATCGAGCCCATCTTTGCATGAAATGTTCTGATCTCTGATTAGTTACTGAGTATATTCACCTGCCAGTAATCACACTAAGTGCTTTCCATAGATTATTTCATTTAGTCCTGAGACCAAGGCTTTGTAGTGGATGTAAGTTTCCACTCATTTCAAGGATGAGGCTCAAAGAGGTCTGGAGACATACCAAAGGCCAAACATCCAGAAAAATGACAAAGATGTGAGTTGGGGTTCAAAGGCTGAGCGCTTAACCACTGCTGCTACTGTTGCTGCTAACTTGCTTCAGTCGTGTCCAACTCTGTGCGACCCCATAGATGGCCGCCCACCAGGCTCCCCCGTCCTTGGGATTCTCCAGGCAAGAACACTGGAGTGGGTTGCCATTTCCTTCTCCAATGGATGAAAGTGAAAAGTGAAAGTGAAGTCACTCGGTCGTGTCCGACTCTTCGCGACCCCATGGACTGCAGCCTTCCAGGTTCCTCCATCCATGGATTTTCCAGGAAAGAGTACTGGAGTGGGGTGCCATTGCCTTCTCTATTAAAGAGAGCAGAGCTTGGTAAAAACAGAAATAAAGTTCATGTTTTCTACCATGAATCAGAGGTTTGTGCTGAAACCCAGGAAAACAAGTTTTCTGACACTGTGGGCCTGGTGTCCTCAGCCCATGAGAAGAATGTAGTCTAAAGTTCAGAAAAATCTTCCAGGTGGAAAGGACAGTTTGAGGCCACTTGTATGAACAAAAACAGAATCAGTAGAATAGACCCTATATTTCCCTGTTTTACTGGGGATTTCATTCACTTTGTAGCATCTATATGGAAAGAATTCTTACCTTTATTTAATCAATGAGGAAACAGAAACAGAAGTATTAATAGACCCAGCAAAATACAACCTCAGGATCTCAGCTACTGAGTTCCTAATGTCTGGCATTTTAGAGCACTGGGCAAGAAATCATCACCTCTTGGTGTGACCTAATTTATTAAAACACATGCAAAATTAAATGGTTAGCCAATTTAACTAAGCAAGAGAGATACCCTGTGACCTATAGAATACTGCAAAGGCTTACTTAAACACATTCTCTATTCAGGTATTCAAGATTTATTTGCTCACCTCTACAGTGAGCAAGGCACTGCAACTCTGATGTTCAGGGGAGATAAACAGAGGATACAGAAAAAGCCTTGTAGCAAAACTTTATAGAGGATGCTCTGACCTGCTTCATTTTGATTCAGTCTACTACTCACACAGCATCACTATACTTTTGAATTTATTAAGAGTTTATATAGACACACTGTTCAGTCAGGGAATGTATATATAGCATGATGTAGACAGAAACTGACTCTGCCCTCAAGGGGCTTTCAATGTAGGATAATTTAGGTTATATACCTGTTCCCTCTCTAGTTTATTATTAAAAACAAAATTATTAATTTGGGTAAATTAGTTTTCTTACTCATAACTCATGTTTTGCCACCAGATACCTGCAAAACAGCTTTAACATAATCCACCATTATTGAGTATGTTGTTGTTGTTTAGCCACTAAGTCATGCCCAACTGTTTCACGACCCTATGGACTGTAGCCTGCCAGCCTCCTCTGTCTATGGGATTTCCCAGGCAAGAATACTGGAGTGGGTTGCCATTTCCTTCTCCAGGGGATCTTCCCAATGCAGGGATTGAACCCATGTCTCCTACATTGGCAGGTGGATTCTTTACCTCTGAGCCACCAGGGAAGCCCCATTATTGAATACTGTATTGAACATAAAGAATAAAAATATTTAAAGCCAACATAGCATATTTATACTTAGAACATAAATTTGGAACAACATTCTATTATTGAGTGTAGAACGCTATCCCAAATTTATGTTCTAAGCATAAATGTGCATTTCTGGTTTTAAATATTTTTATTGTCTCCTATACAGTATTTCCAAGTAAACTTTTAAAATATGTCTGACTTTGAGTGAAACTGTGTATGCATTTGAATTACTTAAAAATATTGAAATAAAACTACAGTCCCTTGATTCTTATAATATGATGTTTCTAAATCTGAAGATTTCTTTAGTGTAACATTTAAACCTATGAACTTCCTTGCTCTTAGTTTCTTTTTATGAGAAATTGGCAGAAGTTGAAAATGAATGTATAAAGAATATTTAAATCTGAATTTCTGATAACTGGCTGTATTTTAAATTTAATGGATGCAGCAGTTAGAAGCACAAATTGGTCAATTAAAAAAGTGAATATTCTTTGAAGTTCCTTTGTAAAAGAAAAGAGCCACTATTTCTGGAGAGTTTAACCTGAAGTTATCTTTATCAAAGGCCAAAGACTTACTTCATAACACCTAGTATTTATTGTTCCCTCTAATGTCTTAAAAATACATCCTGAAGAAAGGAAGTATGTCAGGAGTGCGGGAAGGGACAGAAAACTTGGCACAAAAAGACTGCACAGCTCACTGGAACAGCTTTGAGGAACATGTGGGCTGCAGAGAGGGAGGTGACTTATGGTCGTTGTTTTGTATATAAAGACAGCATGAGAGAAAGGTGACAGGAATTGAGGTGATACCAAGCAGGTGTCAAAAAGACTCAATGTCTTTTCTGTCTGGAATAGGGCCCCCCAAAGTCAAGAATTCTTTACTTTCAACTGCATGCTCTGAATAGAGAGCGCATCAGTATTTGGGAATTCATTCAGTTAATGTCAGCATCTGAAATAGAGGCAAGTAAGAATCAACATCAAATGAATAAATTTGACCATCTGCAGAAGTAACTCATCTTGAATACATTGCTGATGAGAATAAAGAAACCCCCATTTCCAGTTGTTAATGTTCTGGGGTATCAGTCATAACTTATCCAGGTGACCATGTCAGAAAGACATGACTAAAATATTATGAAAGACAACTCAGCATAACAATTATATGACACTTTTGGCATGAATGAACACTGCTTTGGAGGACAAATTGATCGGTTGATACTGAGAGTTTTTCTCCGGGTTTGTAAGGGAAAGGGAGTTCTGGACATTTACTTGCTCAATTCTGGTTCTTCAAACAGAAATCTTCTAGAAATGGGAAAAATAATTCCAAGTAGATTTCTCTCCTCACCATACCAATGCCAGTTCTCTTGTTCTTGTTACCAATGAACTCCATCTTGCCGAATCAACTGTAAGTCTTAACCTCATTTGTGTTCTCATCCATATTCAGCTTCCTCCCTCTGAGGCCTTCTCTATTCTAATACTATGACGCAGTCCTCTCCAGGTTTCTTTCCAACTCACTGTCTAATTTTCTTTTCCTTTGCTGATTCTTTTATTTCTTACTCTCTGAATATCAGGATTCCCTGAGGCTTGATACTTGGCACCCTTTTTTTAAAAAGTATCAGTTCAGTTCCGTTCGGTTCAGTCGCTCAGTTGTGTCCGACTCTTTGTGATCCATGAACCGCAGCACACCAAGCCTCCCTGTCCATCACCAACTCCTGGAGTTTACTCAAACTCATGTCCATTGAGTTGGTGATTCCATCCAATGATCTCATCCTCTGTCGTCCCCTTCCCCTCCTGCCTTCAATCTTTCCCAGCATCAGGGTCTTTCCAGGTGATCTCATTCAGACCCATGGTATTAAATATCATTTATACTCTGATGATACTTTAGCCCTAAGTTAAAGCTTTATATATCCATTTGTCTATTTATCATTCCTGCTTAGATGGGTAATATATATCTCAAAGTAAATGTGACTGATAAACTTTTCATGCTTCAGTCTGCTCCTTCTCAGCAAATGGAGTCCTTATTTGTTCAGGTGATCAAGTCATAAACTATGGAGTATCTTTGATTTTTTTTTCCTTCCTGTCTGATACAGGTGCTGTCTGTTAATCTAATTCTAAAGCATACTTTTAATCTGTTATTTCCCTCAACTCAAAAAATTGCCTAGTTTTGAACTTGAACTATGTCCAAGTTCTCTATAATATCTAGATCTCTAGATATGTCATATCTTCTAAGTTGTCTTTTCTGACCTTCCAGTTTGAAGTAGTGTTTTCCCCATCTGATTTTCTCTTATCACATTACAATGTTTTATTGTCTGTGCAATACTTAGCACAACCTGAAATCATCTTGTTCATTGATTTAACCATTTATTTTCCATCTCCCTCTATCATTTGCTCCAGAAAAGTAAGCAAGGTCCTTTTCTGCCTTGTATACTGCTGTATCTCTACCTCCTGGAATAGAACCTGAGATATAGCAGAAAACCATAGTAAATCTTAAGTTACTTAACCATCGGGAATTATATTTGTTTATATTAAAATATATATTAAATGTATTAAATGTATGATATACAAATATATATTTACTTTGTGTATTTGTTACTCTTTTTAAAACACATATTTATATATTTAAACTTAATATCTCTGATGTAGAGTGAGGATAGTATACTTTATAAATTCTGTATATACAAAGAGCATACATTTGTGTATCATATATTTAATACATAATAGTACATAACGTCGGAGAAGGCAATGGCAACCCACTCCAGTACTCTTGCCTGGAAAATCCCATGGACGGAGGAGCCTGGTAGGCTGCAGTCCATGGGGTCGCTAAGAGTCAGACACGACTGAGTGACTTCACTTTCACTTTTCACTTTCCTGCATTGGAGAAGGAAATGGCAACCCACTCCAGTGTTCTTGCCTGGAGAATCCCAGGGACGGCGGAGCCTGGTAGGCTGCCGTCCATGGGGTCGCACAGAGTCGGACACGACTGAAGAGACTTAGCAGCAGCAGCAGCAGCAGTACATAACATAAATATAGTAATATATATGTACATTGTGACTCAGCTGGTAAAGAATCTGCCTGTAATGCGGGAGACCTGGGTTTGATCCCTGAGTTGGGAAGATCCCGTGGAGAAGGGAAAGGCTATCCACTCCAGTATTCTGGCCTGGAGAATTTCATGGATTGTATAGTTCATGGGGTCGCAAAGAGTCGGACACGACTGAGTGACTTTCACTTCACATATATACATACATATATATCTATGAAAGTGTTAGTTGCTCAGTCATGTTTGACTCTTTGTGATCCCATGGACTATAGCCCACTAGGCTTTTCTGTCCCTGAAATTCTCCAGGCAAGAGTGGGGTACCATTCCCTCCTCCAAGGGTTCTCCTGTTCCAGGGGATCGAACCCGCATCTCCTGCATTGCAGGCAGATTCTTTAGCATCTGAGCCAAGGAAGCCCATATATGTGTATGTATGTGTGTGTGTGTGTGTGTGTGTGTGTATACTATCCTTGTACAACCCTAGAGGGGTTTATATGTATATAGGTTTATATGTATTATTGTATTATTATGTATTATATGTTATATATATAATTATTATTATATTGTATTATATATGTATTATATGTATTATTAAGTTTATATGTATAATCCATTTTAAAAATAATAATTATTATATTGTATTATATATGTATTATATGTATTATTAAGTTTATATGTATAATCCATTTTAAAAAGAATACCAAAATCAGAGTAGTTAGGAATTTTTAAGTTTGTGAATTCAGTTGAGATTTAAACTCACGATTTAAAAAAAGAATTATTATTCTACTATGTCCTCCAAGAAGATTAAACAAATCTAGACATTTTATTTTTGGTTTAATAGCTTTGTGAAAGTTGATCTGTACAGCTCAGTTCTCAGAGTCTCATAATCTCTTGAGTGTTTAAATAATTGTGCATTTCTGAACCTGCAAAGTTGAGTCTAGATTCTAGAGGCTTTCTGACACCTAGAAACCAGCTTTCCAGGAGGCCTGATCTCAACAGTCAGCCAGGCTTTCACAAGTAAGTTCACAAAATCTCATTGACTTTATCTCTAATTCCTTTGTTATAGCCCAGAAATCACAATAAATTTAGTCTGGACAACACAGATCCATATGAACAGGTGAGAGATCCTCTAAAACCTCAATAAAAAAGTTTAACTAACATTTTTTCAGCAGAGAACATCAATCTGCCGTATTAGTGGTCCTGCAAGAGATGGTAAAGACACAGAGATAGATATATCTTCATTCTTGAGTTGCTTTATTTTTTAGTAAGTGTCTGAATCAGCTCACAGGGGAGGGGAAATAATTTTCAAAGGCCCTACCTTGTTGCAATGCCAGATTATTTGAGAGCTGCAGGTTCTCAGCAATTTTTGAGAAGAAAAAGTAATACTAACATGTTGAACTCCTTGCAACCAATAAGCCCTTTATTGAAATATATATTTTATAATACCTAATAGAGTGGCATGCATGGAATGCCTAATTAGTGCTTAGGAAGATAGTAAAGGAATGAGTTGGTATATTTAACTTATAACCTCATATTTTATTTGAAGAACTGGGCCAGATAAAATTACTGATGGCTTGAATAAAGGAGAGAAAGAGGAAATAGAATGGAAAACCCCATAGCCAAAAATGTGGGATATGAGGCAAAGAGTGATGAAAGTCATTGGTAGCTATTAAAAGAGAATATTGAATGACAGAAGCTCAAGCACTTTCAAAATGAATTCATAAGCTTCGATCTGGGATTCTCACACCCAAACCATACACACACTTTAAAATTAAAATGGCTGTTGTGTGAAAATGATGTTTACAATGTTTCAGTTCAGTTCAGTTGCTCATTCGTGTCCTACTCTTTGCAACCCCATGAATCGCAGCACGCCAGGCCTCCCTGTCCATCACCAACTCCCGGAGTTCACCCAAACTCATGTCCATTGAGTCAGTGATGCCATCCAGCCATCTCATCCTCTGTCATCCGCTTCTCCTCCGGCCCACAATCCCTCCCAGCATTAGGGTCTTTTCCAATGAGTCAACTTTTCGCATGAGGTGGCCAAAGTATTGGAGTTTCAGCTTTAGCATCAGTCCTTACAATGAATATTCAGGACTGATTTGCTTTAGGATGGACTGGTTGGATCTCCTTGCAGTCCAAGGGACTCTCAAGAGTCTTCTCCAACACCACAGTTCAAAACCATCAATTCCTCGGCGCTCAGCTTTCTTCACAGTCCAACTCTAACATCCATACATGACCACTGGAAAAACCACAGCCTTGACTAGATGGACCTTAGTTGGCAAAGTAGTGTCTCTGCTTTTGAATACGATATCGAGGTTGGTTATAACTTTCCTGCCAGGAGTAAGCATCTTTTAATTTCATGGCTGCAATTACCATCTGCAGTGATTTTCGAGCCCCCCAAAATAAAGTCTGACACTGTTTCCACTGTTTCCCCATCTATTTCCCATGAAGTGATGGGATCAGATGGCATGATCTTAGTTTTCTAATGTTGAGCTTTAAGCCAACATTTTCACTCTCTTCTTTCACTTTCATCAAGAGGCTCTTTAGTTCTTCTTTACTTTCTGCCATAAGGGTGGTATCATCTGCATATCTGAGGTTATTGATATTTCGCCCAGCAATCTTGATTCTACCTTGTGCTTCTTCCAGCCCAGCGTTTCTCATGATGTACTCTGCATATAAGTTAAATAAGCAGGGTGACAGTATACAGACTTGACGTACTCCTTTTCCTATTTGGAACCAGTCTGTTGTTCCATGTCCAGTTCTAACTGTTGCTTCCTGATCTGCATACAGATTTCTCAAGAGGCAGGTCAGGTGGTCTGGTATTCCCATCTCTTTAGAATTTTCCACAGTTTCTTGTGATCCACACAGTCAAAGGTTTTGGCATAGTCAATAAAGCACAAATAGATATTTTTCTGGAACTCTCTTGCTTTGTCGATGATCCAGTGGATGTTGCCAATTTATCTCTGATTTCTCTGCCTTTTCTAAAACCAGCTTGAACATCAGGAAGTTCACGGTTCACATATTGCTGAAGCCTGGCTTGGAGAATTTTGAACATTACTTTACTAGCATGTGAGATGAGTGCAATTGTGCGGTAGTTTTAGAATTCTTTGGCATTGCCTTTCTTTGGGATTGGAATGAAAACTGACCTTTTCCAGTCCTGTGGCCACTGCTGAGTTTTCCAAATTTGCTGGCATATTGAGTGCAGCACTTTCACAGCATCATCTTCTAGGATTTGAAATAGCTCAACTGGAATTCCATCACCTCCACTAGCTTTGTTCATAGTGATGCTTTCTAAGGCCCACTTGACTTCACATTCCAGGATGTCTGGCTCTAGGTGAGTGATCATACCATCATGATTGTCTGGGTCGTGAAGCTCTTTTTTGTACAGTTCTTCTGTGTATTCTTGCCATCTCTTCTTAATATCTTCGGCTTCTGTTAGGCCCATACCATTTCTGTCCATTATTGAGCCCATCTTTGCATGAAATGTTCCCTTGGTATCTCTAATTTTCTTGAAGAGATCTCTAGACTTTCCCATTCTGTTGTTTTCCTCTATTTCTTTGCATTGATCGCTGAAGAAGGCTTTCTTATCTGTCCTTGCTATTCTTTGGAACTCTGCATTCAGATCCTTACATCTTTCCTTTTCTCCTCTGCTTTTCACTTCTCTTCTTTTCCTAGCTATTTGTAAGGCATCCTCAGACAGCCATTTCACTTTTCTGCACTTCTTTTACATGGGGATGGTCTTGATCCCTGTCTCCTGTACAATGTCATGAACCTCCGTCCATAGTTCATCAGGCATTCTATCAGATCTAGTCCCTTAAATCTATTTTTCACTTCCACTGTATAATCATAAGTGATTTGATTTAGGTCATACCTGAATGGTCTAGTGGTTTTCCCCTACTTTCTTCAATTTAAGACTGAATTTGGCAATACGGAGTTCATGGTCTGAGCCACAGTCAGCTCCCGGTCTTGTTTTTGCTGACTGTATAGAGCGTCACCATCTTTGGCTGCAAAGAATATAATCAATCTGATTTCGGTGTTGACCATCTGGTGATGTCCATGTGTAGAGTCTTCTCTTGTGTTGTTGAAAGAGAGTGTTTGCTATAAGCAGTGCGTTCTCTTGGCAGAACTCTATTAGCCTTTGCCCTGCTTCATTCCATACTCCAAGGCCAAATTTGCCTGTTATTCCAGGTGCTTCTTGACTTCCTACTTTTGCATTCCAGTCCCCTATAATGAAAAGGACATCTTCTTGGGGTGTTAGTTCTAAAAGGTCTTGTAGGTCTTCATAGAACTGTTCAACTTCAGCTTCTTCAGCATTACTGGTTGGGGCATAGGCTTGGATTACCGTGATATTGAATGGTTTGCCTTGGAAATGAACAGAGATCATTCTGTCGTTTTTGAGATTGCATCCAAGTACTGCATTTCGGACTCTTTTGTTGACCATGATGGCTACTCCATTTCTTCTATGGGATTCCTGCCCACAGTAGTAGATAAAATGGTCATCTGAGTTAAATTCACCCATTCCAGTCCATTTTAGTTCACTGATTCCTAGAATGTAGACGTTCACTATTGCCATCTCCTATTTGACCACTTCCAATTTGTCTTGATTCGTGGACCTAACATTCCAGGTTCCTATGCAATATTGCTCTTTACAGCATCAGACCTTACTTTCTATCACCAGTCACATCCACAACTGGGTATTTTTTATGCTTGGCTCCATCTCTTCATTCTTTCTGGAGTTATTTCTCCACTGATCTCCAGTAGCATATTGGGCACTTACCGACCTGGGGAATTCCTCTTTCAGTATCCTAACATTTTGCCTTTTCATACTGTTCAATGTTTAGTTATGGATTTTAAAGGACACTGTTATTAAGCTATTGTGTGCATGTGTACTAAATCACTTCAGTCGTGTCCAACTCTTAGCAACCTGTGTCCTGTAGCCTGCCAGGCTCCTCTGTCCATGGGATTCTCCAGAGAAGAATACCGTAGTGGGTTGCCATGTCTCCTCCAGGAGGTCTTCCTGCCCCAGGGATCGAACTCGAGTCCCTTATGTCTCCTGCGTTGGTAGGCGGGTGCTTTACCACTAGCACCACCTGGGAAGCTCTTACTAAGCTATTATAATAAGGCATATTTCTTCATAAAAATCATAACAAAAGTATGTGCAGGTGGAAAAAACTTGCTATTACTTAGAGGAAACTGAATTTTAGTAATATAATAACCAATTCCAATAATAACAAATGTTACATGCTATTACAAATTTTAACTTAAATGATCTGACTTATATTATTAAATCTGTTATAAATATGTAAAGTGATAAATTATAAGTGCTTTAAAAGTAAAATTTTAATATGTATACAATGGTATTCTCATGTTGTAATCCATTTGTATATTGAATTTTTTTTGCCAAGCCCAATTCATTGAGCTCAACATTAACAGAAATGTAGGCATGTCTAGTACTATTTTAATTGCACTGTTAATCTATTTTCATGATTAAATCGTGACTTTTCCTTATGCTAGTCACTAAATTAGCTTTTACAAGGCACTAAATGATGACACAGAGAACTGTGGCAGAGTTTCTAGATAACACTTCATGAGTGGGGAGATTATTAAATGCTATTTACTCCTGTTAACAAAATGCAACTGCAATTTACATTGTATTTTTAAAAAGCACAATCTAGTCATGTCTAAAATTTCAAGGCAATTGGTGTCGTAGCCCCTTCTTTCTTTAGCGCTGATGTAAGGATCTTGAGGTACGGGTTAATCTGGGGTTTCCCTGGTGCCTCAGTTGGTAAAGAATCTCCCTGCAGTGTAGAAGACCTGGGTTTGATTCCTGAGTTGTGGAGATCCCTTGGAGGAGGGAATGGCTACCCACTCTAGTATTCTTGCCTGGAGAATTCGATGGACAGAGGAGCCTAGAAAATTATGGTGTATGGGGTCACAAAGAGTCAGACATGACTGAGTGAGGAATTAATTTAAACAGATTCTTAATGTTTGGTTATGTGACAATGCTATGCAGAATATACAATGTACCACCTTGACAAGACCCCCTTGATGAATGAACTACTTCCTCTTTGGTTGTAAATATTTTTTGAAGAATATAAGATCTATGAGTTTAATGAACTGATGAGGATAAAGACACAATCAAAATATCTTGTGTATGTCCAATTGAACTTCATTCTTCTTTAAATTTCATTGGCTAGGAGAACAGATGAGAGAGGAGAGTATCTCATCAGTCAGAAGACAGGACTTATATAGTGCCCCTCATGCAGGATGATCACAGGGCCCTTAAGTTTAAGGCATCTCACTTTCTTGACTACAACAGAAGGGAGGTAGAATAAAACAAATTAGTCTAAGACTCAAAAATGCCAAGGGCCCTATTAAAGATAAAAAACTAATAGGGTATGAGCTTAAACCCCCAAGTGTGTGCATGTGTCTCAGAGAGTGGTAGTGTAAAAAGAAATTAGCAGCACATGCTGCTCTAGCAAGACCATACAGAGTTTTCTTAATTCATAAAACCTGACTTTCAAGGAAATTTCATACAAAACTAAGCAGCTTTAAAAGTGGAGCTCAGATGGAAAGACAACAGGATTACTTTGACACAAACATTACTCACCAAAGTAGTTCATGTTATGTTTTGATGCTATATTGGCGGGGTATGGATAAAAGGAGAAAAACATACCTTCTATATATAAGAATTTTATGAATGCATGCTGCTGCTGCTAAGTCACATCAGTCGTGTCCGACTCTGTGCCACCCCATAGATGGCAGCCCACCAGGCTCCCATCCCTGGGATTCTCCAGGCAAGAACACTGGAGTGGGTTGCCATTTCCTTCTCCAGCACATGAAAGTGAAAAGTGAAAGTGAAGTCGCTCAGTCGTGTCCGACTCTTCGAGACCCCATGGACTGTAGCCCACCAGGCTCCTCCTTCCATGGGATTTTCCAGGCAAGAGTACTAGAGTGGGTTGCCATTGCCTTCTTGCTTATGAATGCATGTGCAGGGGTAATTAGAGAGGAAGTTTATTTTTAGTAGTAATATCAAGTGAAAACTTGATGATTATATGCATTTTTGCATCCTCCATTATGTTCTCTATTACAATTTCATTAAGTATAAGTCACTTTTTTTCTCTTTAAAAAAATGCACTGTATTAAAGGTATCTGGATGACTTCATAGATACACAATTGAAATGACTAACAGTGGTAGTTCCCGAAACTATATTCACAAGCAGTGTGAAAGAATTTCAGTCTAAAATAGAACTTGGTGTTCAGTCCCTAAGTCGTGTCCAACTCTTTGTGACCCCATCGACTGCAGCATGCCAGGCTTCCCTGTCCTTCACCATCTCTCAGAGTTTGCTCAAACTTTTGTCCATCGTGTTGATGATGTCATCCAACCATGTTCTGTCGCCTCCTTTTCGTCCTGCCCTCAGTCTTTCCCAGCATCAGGGTCTTTTCCAATGAGTAAGCTCTTCGCATCAGGTGGCCAAATTATTGGAGCTTCAGCTTCAGCCCCAGTCCTTCGAAAAGATATTCAGGGTTGATTTCCTTTAGGATTTACTGGTTTGATCCCCCTGCTGTCCAAGGGACTCTCAGGAGTCTCTCCAGCACCACAATTTGAAAGCATGAATTCTTTCCTGCTTAGCCTTCTTTATGGTTCAACCCTCACATTCGTACATGACTACTACAAAAACCATAGCTTTGACTATGCAGACCTTATCAGCTAAGTGATGTCTTTGTTTTTTAATATGCTGTCCAGGTTTGTCATAGATTTTCTTCCAAGAACAAAATGGCTTTTAATTTCATGGTGACAGTCACTGTCCTTGGTGATTTAGGAGCCCACGAAAACAAAATCAGTCACTGTTTCCAATTTTCCCCATCTAGTTGCATGAAATGATGGGACTGGATGCCATGATCTTAGAATTTGAATGTTAAGCCAGCTTTTTCACTCTCCTGTTTCACTCTCATCAAGAGGCTCTTTAGTTCTTCTTCACTTTCTGTCATAAGGGTGATGTCATCTGTATTTCTGAGGTTATTGATATTTTCCCCAATATCATCCAGCCTGTGATTCATCCAGCCTGGCATTTTGCATGATGTACTCTGCATGTAAGTTAAATAAGCAGGGTGACAATATACAGTCTGGATGTACTCCTTCCCCAATTTGGAACCAGTCTGTTGTTCCATGTCCCATTCTCACTGTTGTTTCTTGTCCTGCATACAGGTTTTCCAAGAGATAGATAAGGTGGTCTGATATTCCCATCTCCTGAAGAATTTTCCATAGTTTGTTGTGATCCACACAGTCAAAGGCTTTAGCATAGTCAATAAAGCAGAAGTAGATGTTTTTCTGGAATTGCCTTGCTTTTTCTATGATCCAATGGATGTTGGCAACTTGATCTGTTGTTCCTCTGCCTTTTCTAAATCCAGCTTTTACATCTGAAAGTTCTAAGTTCACATACTTTGAAACTTAGCTTGAAGGATTTTGAACATTACCTTGCTAGCATGTGAAATGAGCACAATTGCACAGTAGTTTGAACATTCTTTAGCACTGCCTTTCTTTGGGATTGGAATGAAAACTGACCTTTTCCAGTCGTGTGGCCACTGCTGAGTTTTCCAAATTTGCTGACATACTGAGTGCAACATTTTAACAGCATCATCTTTTAGGATTTAAAATAGCTCAGCTGGAATTTCATCACCTCCACTAGCTTTGCTCATAGTAATGCTTCCTAAGGCCCACTTGACTTCCTATGTCAACTTGACTTCCTATCCCAGGATGTCTGGCTCTCACTGAGTGACTACATCATTCTAGTTATTTGGGTCATTAAGACCTTTTTTGTATAGTTCTTTTGTGTATTTTTGCCACCTCTTCTTAATCTCTTTTGCTTCCGTTAGGTGCTTGCCATTTCTGTGTTTATTGTGCCCATCTTTGCATGAAATGTTCCCTTGGTATTCCCAGTTTTCTTGAAGAGATCTTTAGTCTTTCCCATTCCATTGTTTTCCTCTGTTTCTTCACATTATTTACTTAAGAGAGATTTGTTATCTCTCCTTGCTAGAAGTTACAAAATGGAGACTTTCCAATGAGTGTGTCTTCAGGAAGACAAACTTTAAATACTGAGAGACTGACATATTAAAAAAAAAACAAAACCTGATTAACAGAAAACTGTCAGGATTTTCTCAGGTGATAGGAGGTTGATCAGAGGTTGTCTCATATCAACCTTGGGAAGTTTAGCCAGAAGGATGAGTGGAAGATGACTGAGTCAGACTCAGGTGGTCTGAAAGTGGGCTGAACTGAACTTTGTGTTACTAGATTGATGTTGTCTGCTCAGAAAGTTTTCAAGGCTGGTCTTGCTTTCTCTTCGTTTTAACTGGCTCTAACTGGACTCTTGTCCCTTCACATTCCCTACCCATAAATACAAACTACTCCAAACTCTCAATGGACTCTCCTGTACCTTGCTACAGTTTTCTCTGTTCCCACATTGCAATTCCCATGCTTTGCCCCCACCAAAAAAACAACAACAACAACAAAAAACTCATCTTTTTGAGCTTGCCTCAGTTTACCTTTTTATTTAGGTCAACATTTATGGTGTCAGAAGTGGGATTCAAAGACCTTCAACAACTCCCAAGCCAGTGAACAAACAGGTGCTTGTATTTACAGAGCCCACTGAGCTCACTGTTTTCCTATCAACCCTGAAGTTCAGAGGTAAGTCTCAGCTTTTGAGCTCCCTCCCTTTTGGTTGAACTCTCTGACTTTATTTGGGACCTATTTAAAGGCTCCATCCTTTTTGGTCCATATTTGGTTGTTTTCTTTTTGATAACACACTAGAATTTCAATATAATTCCTTTGGAATTCTTGACAGCAAAAAAATAATGATGATGAGGATGCAGATGATATTGGGGGCACAGTTGAGTACTTAAACACCACTAGGCTATCTAGAGATTTTTCTTTTGCTCTCAAGAAAACCTCTGAGAAATGGGATTGCAGTCATCTAAATGTTCTAAGGGTAGCCCTCCTTCAGGGACCCAAGCCAATTTTATGTCACAGTCTCTCCAAATTCATTTTTCTCTAGATTAAATTAAAAGACTGGAGCAAGAGAACTATTTTAACTGGTACCTAGAGGCTTCCAAACATATTCAGCTTTCTAAAATTGACGACTTTACAAATAGTATCTCTAAGTTAACTGAAGCAAATAAACAACTAAAAGGAGACGTAAAACAAAAATCATCTGAAGCTTCTTTGTTGGCAGCACCAACTGAGGTTTCCCCTAAGTTCCTTTTCTATCTGAACTCCCCTAATTCTCTAGTGCTAAACTCTCACCAAAGTTGCCTTGAACACACAGACACATACACAAAAGGAAATAAAAGAAAAAATTCTTGATTTGAACTTCAAAATCCACTCAGACCCTTTCCAATTTTCCTTCAGACATTTGCAGTTACTGTAAAATATTGGCATTGGAAATAAAATTGTCTTGCACTTAAGAAAGAGAAGGAAAAAATGTAAATGATAATTACTCTAGACTTCTGATCATATGGGCTTCCCTGGTTGCTCAGAGGGTAAAGAATCTGCCTGCAATGCAGGAGACCTGGGTTCAGTCCCTGGGTTGGGAAGATCCTTTGGAGAAGGGAATGGCTACCTATTCCAGTACTCTTGCCTGGAAAATTCTATGAACAGAAGAGCCTGGTGGGCTACAGTCCATAGGGGTCACAAAGAGTCGGACATGACTAAGTGACTACCACTTCCACTTTTTCTCATAATAGACAAATATACCCACAAATTCCCCACCCTCCAAAAAAGAATACCCTTTCATTCTTTCTCTGTCCTTCAGAGTTGAATCTTACTATGTCTTGGAAATGTAAACACCTGCTGCTGCTGCTGCTAGATTGCATGAACTTGAAAAATGTTTGGGTTAGTTTCTATGTTTATAAGAGTATCATATTCATACAAACGCTTAATTTTCTTTAAGTCAATTAAATAGAGCACACTATAATTTTGGCCAGGAAACTTCTCTAGAGGTCTGTATTTTGGTAAATACCTGGGAGATAACCAAAATATTGTGCACAGAGACTAAAAGGAAAGAAAAGCAAAAAAGAATCTTTTAACATACAGACCTCTAGAGAAGTTTCCTTGCCAAAATTATAGTGTGCTCTATTTAATTGACTTAAAGAAAATTAAGCATTTGTATAAATATGATACTCTTATAAACATAGAAACTAACCCAAACATTTTTCAAGTTCACACAATCTAGGATAATCTTTGATAAATAAATCTAGTTTAAGTTTGTTGGTTTAATTAATTCAGATATATCTTTAGAGGTATCAACATTTAGTATAATACTTTTATTCTATCTAAGCTTACTGAAAATCAAATAAACTCAACCAATTTCTACAAAATTTCTCAGCAAGAAAAATAACTTAAGATGATGGTTAGCTGTTTAATGTCTACTTCCAAGCATAATTATTAAAAACTAAGTATTTTAAATACATGATCACAGTTTCTACTAAGTTAAAGTAAATAATGGATGTTTATTGAATATCTAGCTCATTTCCAAATAAGATAATGTACATTAATGAGACATTGATTGCTAAACATAAGTTTATCTCCTCTGGCTTTTTAATTTTTTACAGTGACAAAAGGTATTTGGATAAATTAATACATATGTGTTGTGGAACATTTTAAAAAATTTTACTATGAGGAAGAAGAGCTGAGATTAGAGAAGGACATGTGTTGTCTGCTACCACTCTGCTAGCTTCAGGGCAGGCAGAGAAGGTGGGAAAGAAGGATAATAAATTGGAGACCTTGGCATGCTGTTTTGCAAAGGTATGAGGGCACAAAATGCCACAGATTAAGATCCATGCACTTGTGATAAAGTTTAATTAGGATGCTAGGAGATGAAATCTCTGGGAAAATAATGAGAATGAAAAGGAGCATGTTATGGTAATTGAAAATGACTTTATATGATAAGTATCATATATGGTGCCAGTAAGAGGAATGGAGCTGCATTTTTATTGAGGGAAAAGAAAGTAGCTTTCTCCGAAAGTAAAATGATTCTTCCAAAATAAAAGGAAAAAAAATGGACAAAATTTGATTAGCTATCAGTTCAGTTCAATCGCTCAGTCGTGTCCAACTCTTTGCAACCCCACGAATCACAGCACGCCAGGCCTCCCTGTCCATCACCAACTCCCGGAGTTTACCCAGACTCACATTCATCAAGTCAGTGATGCCATCCAGCCACCTCATCCTCTGTCGTCCTCTTCTCCTCCTGCTCCCAATCCTTCCCAGCATCAGAGTCTTTTCCAGTGAGTCAACTCTTCACATGAGGTGGCCAAAGTACTGGAGTTTCAGCTTTAGCATCATTCCTTCCAAAGAAATCCCAGGGCTGATCTCCTTCAGAATGGACTGGTTGGATCTTGCAGAAAAAGGGACTCTCAAAAGTCTTCTCCAACACCACAGTTCAAAAGCATCAATTCTTCAGTGCTCAGCTTTCTTCACAGTCCAACTCTCACATCCATACACAACCACAGGAAAAACCATAGCCTTGACTAGACAAAACTTTGTTGGCAAAGTAATGTCTCTGCTTTTGAATATGCTATCTAGGTTGGTCATAACTTTCCTTCCAAGGAGTAAGCATCTTTTAATTTCATGGCTGTAGTCACCATCTTCAGTGATTTTGGAGCACAAAAAAATACAGTCTGACACTGTTTCCACTGTCTCCCCATCTATTTCCCATGAAGTGATGGGACCGGATGCAATGATCTTCGTTTTCTGAATGTCGAGCTTTAAGCCAACTCTTTCACTCTCCACTTTCACTTTCATCAAGAGGCTTTTTAGTTCCTCTTCACTTTCTGCCATAAGGGTGGTGTCATCTGCCTATCTGAGGTTGTTTATATTTCTCCCGGCAATCTTGATTCCAGCTTGTGTTTCTTCCAGCCCAGCGTTTCTCATGATGTACTCTGCATAGAAGTTAAATAAACAGGGTGACAATATACAGCCTTGATGAACTCCTTTTCCTATTTGGAACCAGTCTGTTGTTCCATGTCCAGTTCTAACTATTGCTTCTTGACTGCATACAAATTTCTCAAGAGGCAGGTCAGGTGGTCTGGTATTCCCATCTCTTTAGAATTTTCCACAGTTTATTGTGGTCCACAAGTCAAAGGCTTTGGCATAGTCAGTAAAGCAGAAATATATGTTTTTCTGCAACTCTCTTGCTTTTCCTATGATCCAGTGGATGTTGGCAATTCGATCTCTGGTTCCTCTGCCTTTTCTAAAACCAGCTTGAACATCAGGAAGTTCACAGTTCACATACTGCTGAACCTAGCTTGGAGAATTTTGAGCATTACTTTACTAGCATGTGAGATGAGTGAAATTGTGTAGTAGTTTGAGCATTCTTTGGCATTGCATTTCTTTTGGATTGGAATGAAAACTGACCTTTTCCAATCCTGTGGCCACTGCTGAGTTTTCCAAATTTGCTGGCATATTAAGTGCAGCACTTTCACAGCATCATTTCTAAGGATTTGAAATAGCTCAACTGGAATTCCATCACCTCCACTAGCTTTGTTCATAGTGATGCTTTCTAAGGCCCACTTGACTTCACATTCCAGGATGTCTGGCTCTAGGTGAGTGATCATACCATCGTGATTGTCTGGGTCGTGAAGATCTTTTTTGTACAGTTTTCTGTGTATTCTTGCCACCTCTTCTTAATATCTTCTGCTTCTGTTAGGTCCATACCATTTCTATCGTTTATCGAGCCCATCTTTGCATGAAATGTTCCCTTGGTATCTCTAATTTTCTTGAAGAGATCTCTATTTTCATTGATCGCTGAAGAAGGCTTTCTTATCTCTCCTTGCTATTCTTTGGAACTCTGCATTCAGATCCTTATATCTTTCCTTTTCTCCTTCGCTTTTTGCTTCTCTTCTTTTCCTAGCTATTTGTAAGGCCTCCTCAGACAGCGATTTTCTTATTTGCATTTCTTTTCCATGGGGATGGTCTTGATCCCTGTCTCCTGTACAATGTCACGAACCTCATTCCATAGTTCATCAGGCACTCTATCTATCAGATCTAGGCCCTTAAATCTATTTCTCACTTCCACTGTATAATCATAAGGGATTTGATTTAGGTCATACCTGAATGGTCTAGTGGTTTTCCCTACTTTCTTCAATTTCAGTCTGAATTTGGCAATAAGGAGTTCATGGTCTGAGCCACAGTCAGCTCCTGGTCTTGTTTTTGCTGACTGTATAGAGCTTCTCCATCTTTGGCTGCGAAGAATATAATCAATCTGATTTCGGTGTTGACCATCTGGTGATGCCCATGTGTAGAGTCTTCTCTTGTGTTATTGGAAGAGGGTGTTTGTTATGACCAGTGCATTTTCTTGGCAAAACTCTATTAGTCTTTTCCCTGCTTCATTCCTTATTCCAAGGCCAAATTTTCCTGTTACTCCAGGTGTTTCTTGACTTCCTACTTTTGCATTCCAGTCCCCTATAATGAAAAGGACATCTTCTTGGGGTGTTAGTTCTAAAAGGTCTTGTAGGTCTTCATAGAACCGTTCAACTTCAGCTTCTTCAGCATTACTGGTTGGGGCATAGACTTGGATTACTGTGATATTGAATCGTTTGCCTTGGAAATGAACAGAGATCATTCTGTCCTTTTTGAGATTGCATCCAAGTACTGCATTTCAGACTCTTTTGTTGATCATGATGGGTACTCCATTTCTTCTGAGGAATTCCTGCCCGCAATAGTAGATATAATGGTCATCTGCGTTAAATTCACCCATTCCAGTCCGTTTCAGTTCGCTGATTCCTAGAATGTCGACATTCATTCTTGCCCTCTCTTGTTTGACCACTTCCAATTTGCCTTGATTCATGGACCTAACATTCCAGGTTCCTATGCAATATTGCTCTTCACAGCATCGGACCTTGCTTGTATCACCAGTCACATCCACAGCTAGGTATTGTTTTTGCTCCATCCTTTGGCTTTGGCTTTGGCTCCATCCCTTCCTTCTTTCTGGAGTTATTTCTCCACTGATCTCCAGTAGCATATTGGCACCTACTGACCTGGGGAGTTCCTCTTTCAGTATCCTATCATTTTGCCTTTTCATACTGTTCATGGGGTTCTCAAGGCAAGAATCCTGAAGTGGTTTGCCATTCCCTTCTCCAGTGGACCACATTCTGTCAGATCTCTCCACCATGACCCGCCTGTCTTGGGTTGCCCCACGGGCATGGCTTAGTTTCATTGAGTTAGACAAGGTTGTGGTCCTAGTGTGATTAGATTGACTAGTTTTCTGTGATTATGCTTTCTGTGTGTCTGCTCTCTGATGCCCTCTTGCAACACCTACCATCTTACTTGGGTTTCTCTTACCCTGGGCGTGGGGTATCTCTTCACGGCTGCTCCAGCAAAGCGCAGCTGCTGTTCCTTACCTTGGACGAGGGGTATCTCCTCACGGCCACCCTTCCTGACCTTCAACATGGGATAGCTCCTCTAGGCCCTCCTGCGCCCGTGCAGCCACGGCTCCGTGGACATGGGGTTGGTCCTCCCGGCTATAGCTATAGCTATAAATAGCTATAGTAAAATTTAAATAGATATAGTAAGTGGAAAAGGAATCTTGAGAAAGGAGTTGTATATATGGTTAAACTGATTAAGATTGGAATGGATTTTTAATTTTTTAAAAAAGGAATAATTTTAACATCAAAAGTACATTGCTGCAAAAATTAGAATTGGTTTTCTCTTCTTAAAAGGGTAAATTTTTTAGCTTATTGACCTTCTCTTAATAAGTAGCTGTAAACAGAACTTTTTCTTTACCTTTATTGTAAACTGCCTAGGGAAAAAAAAAACTTCTGTGCTTTGTATTTATCAGGTCTTAATTATTTAAGTAAATCAAGTTTTCTCAATATTAAGAGCTAAATTTTGCTCAGATCTTTGTAACCTTCTATATTTGCCTTTGAACTCTTATATTGTCACTTGAGTTAATTGGTAATTCTCTCTCCACATAGAAAGGGGAATAATACACTAATTAGGTGTATTTGGTATGAACAAGGTAAGAATTTCTAAAACTCTGATGTTAAAACTGATTAATTCATAAAACTCCTAACAAAAGATGAAGCAAAACAAAAATAACATAAAACTGAAAAAATTGACAAAGATGGCTATAATTTTTAGGACTTCATTTAAAACACTGCTGGTTCTTTGATGTTTTCCAGATATTAAAGAAAAAAAAAAAACTTTTCTCCTCTCTTTTTAACTATCTACAACTTATAGCAATTTTGTGAAGTGTATCTTTTAAACAAAGGTAAAAGCATTTATTCTTTTTATCCCAACTTGATCCTCCAGAATTCAGAAACTCTTATTAGTCTTATTTTTCATGGCAATATATGTATTTGCATAAGTTCAATAGGAACCAGTTCACCCTGTAAAAGGTCGCAATTGGACAAGTCTTTGGCTTGGCTTCTTAGGCTGAAAAACATTAAAAGTCTAAGATTCCTTAGGAAAGTTTCAGCAAAGCAAATTTAAAAGAGCTTATATTTTTGTTGCACTTATGTAAATGATCAGGCTGTTTATTAAAACTAGATTTGATATATAATTAACTTAGTCTTATGGTGGATATATTTGATAAAACTGGGGATAATTATAGAAAAAAATTGTTTCAATAATGTACCTTTATGGATATCAGATTCTAGTATTTTTATTTGTCTTTGAACTTCATTTTCTGCCTATAATTAGACAGAGTCCTGAACTCTAATTTCCTCCAAAATGTGACTAGAATGCTCCAAACTAACATTTACAATTTTTCCATCTTTTTGACTTTAGCTCACTATGAAACTGAAACTGCTCTTGTCCAAGGCCATACAAGCTAAAGCTAGACAACTTGATACAGTTGGCTTTTGTATCTGTGGATTCCATGTCTACAGATTCAACCAACTATATGTTCAAAATATTTAAAAAAAAATCCCCAAAAGTTTAAAAACACATAACTTGAATTTGCTGTGTGCCAAGAAGTATCTATATAGCATTTACATTTTATTCACAACTATTTACATTACACTTAGGTATTATAAGTCATCCAGATATGATTTAAAGTATGCAGGATGATGTGCATAGGTGATCAGTTCAGTTCAGTTCAGTGGCTCAGTCATGTCCAACTCTTTGCGACCCTGTGGACCACAGCACGCCAGGCCTCCATGTCCATCACCAACTCCCAGAGCTTACTCAAATTCATGTCTATTGAATCAGTGATGCCATCCAACCATCTCATCCTCTGTCATCCCCTTCTCCTCCCGCCTTCAGTCTTTCCCAACATCAGGGTCTTTTCAAATGAATCAGTTCGTCACATGATGTGGCCAAAGTATTGGAGTTTCAGCTTCAGCATCAGTCCTACCCATGAATATTCAGGACTGATTTCCTTTAGGATAGACTGGTTGGATCTCCTTGCAGTCCAAGGGATTCTCAAGAATCTTCTCCAACACCACAGTTCAAAAGCAAGAATTCTTTGGCGCTCAGCTTTCTTTATAGTCCAACTCTCACATTCATACATGACTATTGGAAAAATCATAGCCTTGACTGGACAGACCTTTGTTGGCAAGGTAATGTCTCTGCTTTTTCATATGCTATCTAGGTTGGTCCATTCTGAAGGAGATCAGCCCTGGGATTTCTTTGGAAGGAATGATGCTAAAGCTGAAACTCCAGTACTTTGGCCACCTCATGTGAAGAGTTGACTCATTGGAAAAGACTCTGATGCTGGGAGGGATTGCGGGCAGGAGGAGAAGGGGACGACAGAGGATGAGATGGCTGGATGGCATCACTGACTCGATGGACATGAGTCTGAGTGAACTCCAGGAGTTGGTGAGGGACAGGGAGGCCTGGCGTGCTGCAATTCATGGGGTCGAAAGAGTCAGACACGACTGAGCGACTGATCTGATCTAGGTTGGTCATAACTTTTATTCCAAGGAGTAAGCGTCTTTTAATTTCATGGCTGCAATCACCATCTGCAGTGATTTTGAAGCCCCCAAAAATAAAGTCAGCCACTGTTTCCCCATCTATTCACCATGAAGTGATGGGACCAGATGCCATGATCTTAGTTTTCTCAATGTTGAGCTTTAAGCCAACTCTTTCACTCTCCTCTTTCACTTTCATCAAGAGGCTCTTTAATTATTCTTCGTTTTCTGCCATAAGGGTGGTGTCATCTGCCTATCTGAGGTTGTTGATATTTCTCCCGGCAATCTTGATTCCAGCTTGTGTTTCTTCCAGCCCAGCGTTTCTCATGATGTACTCTCCATATAAGTTAAATAAGTAGGGTGACAGTATACAGCCTTGACGTACTCCTTTCCCTATTTGGAACCAGTCTGTTGTTCCATATCCAGTTCTAACTGTTGCTTCTTGACCTGCATACAGATTTCTCAGGAGGCAGGTCAGGTGATCTGGTATGCCCATCTCTTTCAGAATTTTCCACAGTTTATTGTGATCCACACAGTCAAAGGCTTTGGCATAGTCAATAAAGCAGAAATAGATGTTTTTCTGGAACTCTCTTGCTTTTTCCATGATCCAGCAGATGTTGGCAATTTGATCTCTGGTTCCTTTGCCTTTTCTAAAACCAGCTTGAACATCTGGAAGTTCACAGTTCACGTACTGTTGAAGCCTGGCTTGAAAAATTTTGAGCATTACTTTACTAGCGTGTGAGATGAGTGCAATTGTGTGGCAGTTTGAGCATTCTTTGGCATTGCCTTTCTTTGGGATTGGAATGAAAACTGACCTTTTCCAGCATAGGTTATATCTGCACAGGTTATATGCAAATACTAATCCATTTTATGTAAGGGACTTAAGCATGGATGGAATTTTGTATTTGAGGGTGTGCTGGAACCAATCCCTCATGGATACTGAGGAACAACTGTATATTTTTCAGAGAAATCACCATAACAGCTAATGTGTGGACAATCTTTCTGCTTGTTGATATGTGACCATGAGAAAGATCATCAGAGACATTCACACTGCAATCCAGGAAACTCTTGTTAGATTGCTATTGCTTGTCCTCATTCCATCTGAGGATGCTTAGAACCGAATATCTAAAAATTTTCTCAGTTGGCTGCTCTCCAAAACTCAGAAACTAAATTTATAATTTATTGGACCTGTTCACCTTTGTTTTTCTTTTGTTTCTATAGAAATGCCTCCTCCTTAAATGTATATATACTAAACTATCTACCTGAGCAGGACATAACTGAGATTCTTCATTTTTCAATCTGCTTGTTTTTCTAGTAAACTAGGGCTTCCCGCATAGCTAAGTCAGTAAAGCATCTGCCTGCAGTGTGGGAGATCTGGGTTCAATTCCTAGGTCAGGAAGTTATCCTGGAGAGGGAAATGGCAACCTATTTCAGTATCCTTGCCTGGAGAATCTCATGGACAGAGGAGCCTGGTGGACTACAGGTCATGGGGTCGCAAGAGTCAGTGAAATTTCATATAATTTCCCTTTTCCATGGGATAAGACACCTGAAGATTGTCTTCCTCAGCTTCCTGGGAAAAAAATACCTGAGGATGATACTGCTCAACTTTATGAGAAAAAAAAAAAAAAAAGACACCTGAGGACAACCCTCTTCAGTTTTGTAGGGCATACAACTCATCTATAACGAACTATAACTACTCCCCCAAATAATAAGGAATAAGACCTACGTGACGTGATCAACTATGCTTTCTGCAAAAGATCTTAATCAGAAGAGGGAAATGTGAAAAAATCAAACTGAAATAGAACTGGAGGGTACAAATAGAGAATCCCACACATGTGCCTACAGGAAGATGAAACTTAGAGATTTAAGAAACTGATTTCCTGAAAATGTGTGACTTACAGAACACTGATAGTGTCAGAATTTTCTCCAGTGATAGGGAGTTGATCAGAGCTGTCTCATAACAACATTGGGAAGTTTTGCCAGAATCATGAATGAAAGATAAGCCAGGTTAAGCTGGCATCCCAGAGTGGCCTGAACTGAGCTTTGCTTGTGTTACTGGACTGCCTGCTTGGGAAGTTTTCAAGGTTGGGCTCTGTTTGTTGTTTAACTAATTGTGACTGGACTCTTCCCTCTATACATTCCCAGCCTATAAATACAACCTACCCCAAACCTTCAACAGATTCACATATAGCTTGCTTGTCTTGAATTGGAATTCCTCACTTATCCCAAAATATACTTATTTTTGTGAGTTTGTCTCAGTTTCTCTCTTGGGTCAACAACAGCAAACCATATTATGATGAACATATCACAATGTAGCCCTCTCAGTTCAGTTCAGTTCAGTCGCCCAGTTGTGTCTGACTCTTTGCAACCCCATGAATCGCAGCACTGCAGGCCTCCCTGTCCATCACCATCTCCTGGAGTTCACTCAAACTCATGTCCATCGAGTCAGTGAGGCCATCTAGCCATCTCATCCTCTGTCATCCCCTTCTCCTCCTGCCCCCAATCCCTCCCAGCATCAGAGTCTTTTCCAATGAGTCAACTCTTCACATGAGGTGGCCAAAGTACTGGAGTTTCAGCTTTAGCATCAGTCCTTCCAATGAACACCCAGGACTGATCTCCTTTAGAATGGACTGGTTGGATCTCCTTGCAGTCCAAGGGACTCTAAAGAGTCTTCTCCAACACCACAGTTCAAAAGCATCAATTCCTCAGCTCTCAGCTTTCTTCACAGTCCAACTCTCTCATCCATACATGACCACAGGAAAAACCATAGCCTTGACTAGACAAACCTTTGTTGGCAAAGTAATGTCTCTGCTTTTGAATATGCTATCTAGGTTGGTCATAACTTTCCTTCCAAGGAGTAAGCGTCTTTTAATTTCATGGCTGCAATCACCATCTGCAGTGATTTTGGAGCCGCAAAAAATAAAGTCTGACACTGTTTCCACTGTTTCCTCATTTAGTGGTCAAGAAGAGCTACCCCACATCTGAGGTCAGGGGCAGCGGCCGAAAGGAGCTACCCCACATCCAAGGAGCAGTGGCTGCGCGGGCACAGGAGGGCTGAGAGGAGCTACTCCACATTCAAGGTCAGGAGAGGTGGCCATGAGGAGATGTAGCCCTCTAAAGGCCCTCATATGAAAGAAAAGAGGCTAGGTCCTTATTATCTATATGTGTTTAATTTTTTATTCACTGAATAAAATATGAAAAAATAAAATAAATATACAGTACAGATTTTCTTACAACTAATGGTTCAAAATTTCATATTATATAGAGTAAGAAATCAAAAGAGGCATTTGGGGGTCTGTTTAGTTAGTAAGAGAACCAGATGGATGTAACCTAAAAGCCTTACGATGTAGATCATTTCAACAAAGAAACGGTCAGTATAAATTTATCCGTCTTTTCCACGCACCTACTGTTATAAAATTGCTACTCTCACCATTCTACACCCAAGCCCCTGGCCAAGACTGACCCAGTGGAAACATCATGATAGAATGATGTAGTCTGGGTGGCTCCCCCAGAACTCCTAGACAATTTTCCTACTAAGAAAATATTCCCCTAAATTGTAGGTTTGAGATTCTCACAATGATCATCGGTGACCAAAAAGTGTTCCATTTCACCATTTATGGGAGTAGTTCATCTCTTAATTGTGTCGGCAGGTTATGTAGACTCCCAGCAATTGCAGTAGATTTACCACCCCACTATTGTAAGTTGGTGAAATCTACACCTATAAAAATTGTTCTTAATAGCAATAGTAATGGCCAAGATTTATCAGACATTTAAAATTACGTTCAGTTCAGTCACTCAGTCGTGTCTGACTCTTTGCAACCCCATGGACTTACAGCATGCCAGGCTTCCCTGTCCATCACCAACTCCTGGAGCTTACTCAAACTCATGTCCATTGAGTTGTTGATGCCATCCAACCACCTCATTCTCTGTTGTCCCCTTCTTCTCACACCTTCAATCTCCCCCAGCATCAGTGTCTTTTCAAGTGACTCAGTTCTTCGCATCAGGTGGCCCAAGTATTGGAGTTTCAGTTTCAGCATCAGACCTTCCAATAAATATTCAGGACTGATTTCCTTTAGGATTGACTGGTTGAATCTCCTTGCGCTCCAAGGGACTCTCAAGAATCTTCTCTAACACCACGGTTCAAAAGCATCAATTCTTCGGCGCTCAGCTTTATTTATAGATCAGCTCTCACATCCATTTAAAATTAGGTAGACATTATCACATTTTCCATTTTACAAATGAGGAGCTGAAATCTAAGAGGTTAAATCACTCAGGTCATAATTTTTATAATGGGCAAGCTGAGATTTCAACCCACATATATTTTATCCTAAAATACACAAACCACTATTCCAAATTAGAGTTAATTAATTTTTTTACTATAGCAAACATGACTTTATACTACAACAAAAGCAAAGCAAAATATATGAAGAAAAGACTAAATTACAAGAAAACCTCTCATTCACTTGCCTAAGAGGATATGTGCTTATCTTATTTATTTAATGTAATCTGAGTCTTAACTTAATGTCAGAAACTTCTCAACAGCTTGTCCTCAATTCTTAAAAGCAGATACCTCTTTAGCAATGATCTGGTCCATGAAAGATTCTAAACTAATCAAGGAGAAAGTGTTTGTTTATCTGTCTGGCTTTCTGTGATAGTAATGGCCTGCCTTTCTCCCATCTCCATGCTAGACACAGAAACACTTCTTCATAAGGAAGACAAAGGAAAAGAAATCAGACTTTTGCTCCCAAAGGTACCATCTCTTTATTTGAATGTTCCTTCATTCCAGCTACCATTTTCTTCTACCGTGTGCATGCTCAGTCGCTTAGTCATGTCTGATTCTTTGCAACCCCATGGACTGCAGATAGCCAGGCTCCTTTGTCCATGGGATTTTTCAGGCAAGAATACTGGAGTTGGCTGTTATTTATCCCTCTAGGGGATTTTCCCGACTCAGGGATGGAACATGAGTCTCTTGTGTCTCCTGCATTGGCAGGTGGATTCTTTAACACTTAGCCACTATCTCCTTCTATTATATCTGTGCAGTTTTGAAAGTTTATTCCTATTCTCTGTAGAAATGGAGTAAAATGATCTGCTTTCCTGTACACTTACTAATATACATAACATTATTTTGTTTTAGAGGTACATTAAGTTACTATTTGAAGGCATTTTAAAAGAAGTAAAATTAAAACTTTCAATGTGTCTTTAACTAGCTTCATATATATAGAACTTAAACTTTTATCTTGAAGACCATTCAATAAGACTATAAAAAGACACAAAATCTATACACTTTCAACAGCCTAAATATTTAGTACTGGTGAAAGTTATTAATTCCTTTCAAAGAACTACCATGAAAATGAGTTTCCAAGATGTAAAATTTGCTTTTAAGAATCGGACATTGAATTCAGGCAGAAACAACATATGTGAAGGCAAACAGGTCTTTTGGAGCATAACTTTCCATTGACATCCTCCGTAAGTAAAAAATTTAAATGCAGGAGATCCGTGCATGTGGAGATTAACCATTCATGATTCTGCGGATCTATGAGTATTCCCGCAGGTCTCATAATATGTAATCATCCATGCTTTTTGTTGAGGCATGCGTTTCAATCACTGCACGCTGGTTTGCCTAACTCATAACTGAGTCTTGCCAACCTCCCAGCATCAGCATTTCATCATGCCTGTCATATTCTCTCCTTATCCCTGGAAACCATTAATGCAATTAAAGTAAAACCCAAAGCTCTTAAATGGCCTGTAAATCCCTATACGGTCTGCCCCTTTCCATCCCACACAACTTTCTGGCCTAATTTCAAAGTACCCTTCTCTCTTGTTCTTCTGCAGTCACACTGGCCTCCTCATTGAGCACAGAAGGAGTCTGCTAATGCTAAGGCACTTCAGTTGTGTCTGATTCTTTGTTATCCTATGGACAGTAGCCCACCAGGCTCCTCTATTCATGGGATTCTTCAAGCAAGAATACTGGAGTGGGTTGCCATCCCCTCCTCCAGGGTATCTTCCCGACCCAGGGACTGAACCTGTGTCTCTTATGTCTCCTGCATTGACAGGTGGGTTCTTTACCACTAGCACCAACTGGAAAGTTCATCCTGTAGGAAAACCTTTGCCCTATCTCCTGTACCTGGAGTAACTCTTTCCTCTCTCTGATATCTGCATGCTGGGCATAGTCTCTCCCATTCTAGCACGTGTCTACTCTTAACGTTTGATCAGGGAGGATTTTTGATCCACAGTATCAAAGAAGACTCCTAATACTGATGCTTCTTATCCCCGTTACCTCACTTCATTGTTCTTCACACCACTTATCACTAACTAAAATACCACATTTCTTTGTTTACTGGTTTATTGTCTTTTTAGACTCCAGCCCCATCCCACACCATCCTTCCTGCTTCTTGGCCCTCTGGATCACCTCTACTTCTGACTCTTACCAAACCTAGTTGTAAAGCTGGACTCCAAGCCTGTAGGAACCCCAGGATATTCTCTAGAAAATTTCTTTCTCCAGTTACAAATCTAACAAATTTACAAATCTAACAAAATTACCATATACTAGGAATTTTTAGGGGCGTCCCAGGTGGTACAGTGGTAGAGAATCTGCCTGCCAATACAGGAGATGTAAAAGATGCAGGTTCAGTCCCTGGGTTAGGAGTATCTCCTGGAGTAGGAAATGACAACCACTCCAGAATTCTTGCCTGGAAAATTCTAGGGACAGAGGAGCACAGTGGGCTCCATTGGGTCGCAAAGTCCATGGGGTCACAAAGAGTTGGACACGACTGAGCACACACACACAGACAAGAATTTTTAACCAGCACACCAGAGTTCTGGCTCCTTATCCCTGACATAAAAAGGAATTGTTTACCTGCCAAAGATCCTTTTGGCATATGAGAATCTTTTTAAAAATTGGGCTGTTTGGTTCTTAGGAGAAAACAACAATCATTTGGATAGTGAATTGTAGCCATTTTCTAATTACAATTAGACTCCTTGGTTTTTTTCAAAAAATTAATAGTGGCTACCATCCTAAATAGCAAATTACCTGACCATAGAATCCTGCCCAATGGACATTCTGAAAATTAAAGCTCCGTAGATGCAGACTGGATTGGCACTACCTTGGAAATTTCATATGCACTCCAGCAACTCCACCTCAGTACAAGTGTTTACATGAGGGCTGTGAAGTCCGGCATGCAATGGTGCTGCACCCCCAACTCCAACCTGGATGGTTAAGGCTACTTTTGATAATCCTCTCCAGCTGCCTCAAGGCAGGAACATCAAAAGGGCACATCAAAGCTCCCAGTCACAGTGGAGAGGAGTGACTGTGAACCGGGTGATGCCTTTTTCTTCAGGCTCCACAACAAATACAAGTCTTCCGGCCTTCCCCCAAGGAGGAGAGAGTAATTTTTAAAAATTCTCAGCTGCCTGCCCTGAGGGAGGAGAGAGACACCATTGTGGCAGGTAGAGGATAAAACCATATCTCCCAATCATAGATTTCTGAGAGTTAGAAGGCTGTACTAACCACACACACATGAAAAGTTTGATCCATGCTTCACTGGTGTGTGTGTTTTAAAATGCAAATAACAAGAGTTGAAAATGATGAAGTGAGCATGTGTTGTCTCACTGACATGCAAGACAGGCAATTAATGAAACTCTGGGCCACAGTATCAGCTGCCTGCTGACTTCTGCAATTGAATTAAAACTATCATAAGAATAATACAAGGACTTGCCCTTGTCCTTCTTGTCTATGTGTTTATTTAATTTTCTGTCCAACTGACTCTCAGATAAATTGGAAACAGCTGCCATTTTTTGATTCAGTAGCTCCATTACCCCCATGTGACATCATTCTGGGCAAGAACACTAACAATAGGTCATTATGTAGCAATTACTTTATTGATTTATGGAAGTTTTTAAGCTCCATCAGGAATATGCACATTGAAGGGGGGGAAAAAAGATCACTTCTGTGCTGTTGTTAAGGAGAAAAACTGAACTGCAGTGGCTGGTATAATGTTGCTCTGATGGGACCTTCTTTACAAAGGAAAACTAAGGGAATCATTCCTGTTTTGTTGATTTCCCTTAAGTAAGAGAGAAATGGGGCAGGATAGTAAAGTTTGAAAGTTAGAGTATCCATAATTGAATCAAGTAGCTAAGTAAACAGATTACTCAAAGGCTGCTGTTATGTAATAGGAGGATTTCAGTGATATAATAGAACAATTAACAAGGTTCAAACTCCCATGATGAATGAACTTTCTAAGCTTACACATAACATATCAAGAATACTGCTGCATGAAGCCAGGCTTGCTTTCTCAATGCAAATGGATATCATAAGACTTCACATTTCAGTATTAAATGCCTGCCTCACACCATTCAGTGGGTCATACTTTTAGCTGCCCATCAGTTTTTAATTAGGCTGTTTTCTTGGGCCTCTAAATATAAATAAGCAGAGTCTCCTCTGTTGTAAACAGCTGACTTTATTTCATGTTCCTCTGGTTTAGGGAACTCTGATCTAGCAATAAAAAATTAAAAAAGGAATTAAGTGCCCTCTGGGTAGTAACTTAACAGTGAGATTCTAATGTGATGAGGTGAACAACAGCCTGCCTATATCTTGAGGGAAATGGTGATTTCTTTATTAAAATCTGTATTTGAGATTTGTTGGCACCTATTGGAGGTTAAGAGTGTACTATCTTGGCTCTTCTGTCAAAGCCCTAATAGAGGAAACATTTGAGCCCAACATCTGGCTTGCCTCTCAATGGGAAGAATAGTTATGGATTAGATGTCCCTGTGGAAACATGTGGAGCTGTCCCTTGTCCCAGATCAGTAGCTTGAGGGTAAGCAAGGATGCTGAAACTTGTGCATTTCAGAGGTAAGAGACAGCATATGATGAGTTTGCGCTTCACTTATCAATGTTTTTCAGTTCTGACCAGACTCTGAAAGGCACTAGGAAATAAATAATTATTTAGGAAATAAATAAAAGTATGAGTTTCCGGGTGGTGCAGTGGTAAAGAATCCACCTGCCAATGCAGGAGATGTAAGAGATGTGGGTTCAATCCCTGGCTGGAGAAGATCTTCTAGAATAGGAAATGGTAACTCAATGCAATATTCTTTCTTGGAAAATTCCATGGACAGAAGAGCCTGGCAAGCTACAGTCCATGGGGTTGCAAAGACTCAGACATGATGAGCACGTACACATCCAAAGAATAGTAGTAAGTGATCCTGTTTAGGAAGTTCATCTTTTTAACTCATGAAAGTGAAAGTCACTCAGTCGTGTCCAACTCTTTGCAACCCCATGGACTGTATGGTCCATGGAATTCTCTAGGCCAGAATACTGAGGTGGGTAGCCTTTCCCTTCTCCAGGGGATCTTCCCAACCCAGGGATCGAACCCACTTCTCCCACATTGCAGGTAGATTCTTTTCCAGCTGAGCCACAATGGAAGCCCTTTTTAAGTCATAGTAAAGCCAAATTTTAGGAGCCCATCATTCACAAGTCTGGAACCTTATATTCTTAAAATGAATGCCCCCAAAACAATCTTCTGAAAACATTACTATGGGTCTTCCAGGTAGAGAGTTAAACTTGAGGGAAATAATGTCTAATAAATGTTGAAACTGAGTTTTGCTCTGGGGAGGATAGCTCTGGAGAAAGTAAAAGTTAAAAAGACATAAGCCCTGACCTCTGGGGGTTCATAATGCAGTCTCCTTGGTCTGGGTGTACAAATAATATGGACAACCCTATGTAACTTAAAAAAAAACACTGCACTTTATATTAGAAGATCTAGGTTATAATCACAATCATGTTATTAATAAGAGGTGAGATCTTAGATAAGTCACAATTTTCCTAGGACCCTAATTTCCTCAATTGTGAACTAGAGAAAGTGGTTGCATAACATCTAGGTCCCTTTTAGTCCTTACAAATCCCCAGATCCCATAATCATGATAATTCATATGTCACAAAATTTCATGTGCCTCAGCTTATAACTATTTTCCAGCTAACACCTGAAAATGGTAAATGAGTCTCTGTTTATAATTTTAAAAAGCAAGAACATTTTACCTTGCTTATGTACAACACATCTTTCACACATCTGAATGTGCACTTCTTATATTCTTTACAAGATGGCTTAAATCCATTAACTCTTTATCAGAAAAACATTTGCAATGAAAGAAAAAAGCAAATGTTAACATAAAGCTTTTTGTGTTGAAACATCATTTCTGAATCACTAAATTGTTCCTTCTTGATAACTGGTCTTTGAGTGATAGTTACAGGCTAAAAATATTAGGAAAATGTCAGCTAAAGAGGATGTTTCATTTGGAAGGATATAATTCACTGAGATCTTTTTGGAAGAGATAAATCTGAAGCCAAGTCTTAAGAAAGTTAAGGGCACAGCTTAATGAGAAAGAAGGGGTGGTCGTTCCATGGGACTGTAATAGCAACAACAAAGAAGTGGGCATAACAAGGACACTGAATTTTGTGAGGTAGAGGGAATGACTATGTCGGAGATGGGAGTTGTATGCACACACCGTGTAATAAACATGGGCTGGAATGCTGTTAGCATAGACAAATGAAGTTTACTTTGATTCTGGGAGGGAATACATGATTAAAATAATATCTAAGGAAGACTGTGTCATTGGCTATGCAGTGAGTAGGCTGCAGAGTAAAGGGATTACAAACAAATAATACAACCCAAAGAAAGTAACATAATCAAGGGATGAAGCTATAAAACTCTGGACTAAGATAATGACTATGAAAATGGAAAAGAAGGCTCAAATCCAAAAATACCAGCAAGAAGAACTAACACGCTATGAGAACTGACTTGATATGTGATAACAAGTAAGACTGTTTTCAAAGGAAGTAGTAAAAATTAACTACCAGATGCATGTCCCAGTGAATTCATTGGTTAGTTGAGTCATTGGGAAAGGAACACAGAAGGAGAGAGAATGTTTATTTCATTGAATTCAGGGCCTAAGTGTCCCACTGGAAGCACAGTTAAGTGAAAACATTTAGTTAATAAACAGATATAGAAGAGTGGTGAAAGGTCAGAGCTGGAGCATCATTCTTTCATTGAGCAAACATTTATCAGATACTTATCAAATATCTTTAATGTTCACTATTCTCGATACCAGCAATAAAGAGATAATAGACATAATCACTGTACTCCAGAAATTTTGTCTGGTGTAAGAGACAGAAAATCACTCAGGTAAGCATCTTGCAATCAACTATAGAATATATGGTGGCGGTTTAGTCACTAAGTCGTGTCTCACTCTTGCAACCCCGTGGACTGTAGCCTGCCAGGCTCCTCTGTCCTTGGGATTCTCCAGGCAAAAATACTGGAGTGGATTGCCATTTCCTTCTCCAGGGGATCTTCCCAACCCAGGAATAGAACCCAGGTCTCCTGCATTGCAGACAGATTCTTAACCAACTCAGCTACAAGGAAAGCATAGAATATATAATCAACATTATTTAATATAATCCAAAGGAGAAGTCACAGCCCAGATTACTATGTGACTTTGAAGAAGTAATTTGCAATGCTTCCTGAAACAGGAGATTTCTACTTAAGTGACAAGTCAGGAGGGAGAGAAATCTAGAAATTAAACATACTGGTTAAACATACTGGTATAAAATAAAAAGATAAAATGTGTGCATGCTAAGTCATTTCATTCGTGTCTGACTCTATGCAACACTATGGACTAAAGACTGTCAGGTTTCTATATCCCTGGGATTCTCCAGGCAATGGAGTGTGTTGCCATGCTCTCCTCTAAGGGATCCTCCCAACCCAATGATCCAATCCATGTCTCCTACACCTCCTGCATTGGCAGCCGGGTTCTTTACTACTAGCGCCACTTGGAAAGCCCAAAATGATAAAAGAGAGCAAAAAGGAAGTCAAGGGAATTTACTATTATTATTCTAGTCAATGTTGTATGAGATCCCACTTTGTGCAACTAAAAGAAATGAAAGACACAGGCTGGAAAGAAAATAAAATTGTCTTTATTGACAGGTGATTTTTTTAAAGACTCTACATACAAAATTTTTAAATTAGTAAGGCAATTTAGCAAGGCTACTATACTAAAAATCAAACTTCAGAATTAATGTATGTCTTTATTCTTCTAGCAAAAATTGAAAAGTAAAAAATGTTAATGCAGTATTATTTAATAATGAAACAAATGAAACAAATACCTAAGAATATATATAATAAATTATATATAAGGTATTTGTACTGAAAGCTATAAAACAACGTTGAGACAAAATGAAGACCTAAAGAATTAAGAAATATATCATGTTCGTAGAGTGAAGGAATCAATGTTTTTAATATGACAGTTTCTTTTTTTTTTTTATTATTTTTAAACTTTACATAATTGTATTAGTTTTGCCAAATATCATAATGAATCCGCCACAGGTATACATGTGTTCAGTTTCTTTTCAAATTTATCTGTGCATTTAGTGTAATCAAAATCAAATCCCAGTGGATTTTTGCAGAAATTGCTAAATTGCTTCTACAGCTACATGAAAATACAAAACACCTAGAAAATCACAGAAATCTTGAAGAAAAACAAATCTTGCCCTAACTGATCTTAAGACTTTTACAGGTTTAAAGTAATTAAGACAAACAAAATTAGAACAACAGAACAGAATAGATAGTCTAGGAAAAGACCCATACACGCACAATCTAATGATATATGACAAAAGTGACTGCAATTCAGTGGGGGAAAGGGTGGTCTTTTCAATAAGTAATGTTGCGTTAATTAGATACATACATGAAAAAGAATGAACCCTGACCTTTCACATCATACACAAAAATTAATTCAAGATACATCAAATGTTAAAGAAATGGTTCTAAAACAAAATGCAGGAGATAATTTTTGTGATGTTATTTTTAAGATTTCTTAAATGAAGTGTTAGAATACAATCTTTTTACGAAAAAATTGAAAAGTTGGTGTTCTGAAATTAAGTTCTCAAATTAAGAACTTCCATGTACCCAATACATACAAACATTTAAAGAACTTGTACAAATAAACAAACATTTTTTAATGAAGAAAGACTTGAATATGCACATCAAAACAGAATTGTAAATGACCTATAAACATATTAAGTGTGTTCATCATTGTCATTTCTAAGGAAAATGCAAATTAAACCAAAATTAGGTGCCACTACATGCCCTCAAAAGTTACAAACATTAAGAGGCATTGATAGTATCAAGTACTGATGAACAAAGTGGAACTCTCATACATGTTATTAAGAGACTAAAGCTGTTACACTTATTTTAAAAATTTCTTGGCAGTATAGTAAGCTACACATTTGCATACACTATGACCCAGAAATTCCACACCTTAAAGTATATGCCCAACTGCAATTATTGCTTATGTCATCAGAAGATAAGAATTTCATATCAACATTTTCATAAGAGGAAGGAGCTGGAACGAATCAAAATGTTCATCACTAAAAGAGAGGAGACGTTCATCATCAATAGGACAGATGAATGCATGGTGGTACACTCATACAAGTGGAATATTATGCAGTAAGGGGATAGAAAAGCTAAACGCACACAACAAAATCAATAAACTTAAAACCATTCTGAGCAAAAGAAACCTGATAAAATAAAAACGTATTTCATGATTCCATTTATGTTCAATTCAAAGTAAGTAAAATGAATCTTCCAATAAATAGTGCTAGAGCAACATGAATATCATATGTTTTTCCATTTGTTTGTGTCATCTTCAGTTTCTCTCATCAGAGTGTTATAGATTTCCAAGTACAGGAGTTTTACCTCCTTAATTAAGTTTCTTCCTAGGTATTTATTCTTTTTGATGTGATTGTAAAGAGGACTGCTTTCTTAATGTTTCTTTCTGATGGTTCACTGTTCAGTTCAGTTCAGTCGCTCAGTCGTGTGTGACTTTTTGCGCCCCATGGACTGCAGCACTCCAGGCCTCCCTGTCCATCACCAACTCCCAGAGTCTACTCAAACTCATGTCCCTTGAGTCGGTGAAGCTATCCAACCACCTCATCCTCTGTTGTCCCCTTCTCCTCCCGCCTTCAGTCTTTCCCAGAATCGGGGTCTTTTCAAATGAGTCAGTTCTTCTCATCAGGTGGCCAAAGTATTGGAGTTTCAGCTTCAGCATCAGTCTTTCCAAGGAATATTCAGGACTGACTGATTTCCTTTAAGATGGACTGGTTGGATCTCCTGCAGTCCAAGGGACTCTCAAGAGTCTTCTCCAACACCACAGTTCAAAACCATCAATTCTTTGGCACTCAGCTATCTTTATAGTCCAATTTTCACATCCATACATGACTACTGGAAAAGTCATAGCTTTGAGTAGACGGACCATTGTTGGTAAAGTAATGTGTCTGCTTTTTAATATGCTGTCTATATTGGTCATAACTTTCCTTCCAAGGAGCAAGCATCTTTTAATTTCATGGATGTGGTCACCATCTGCAGTGATTTTGGAGCCCCACCCCCACAAAAAAGTTTCTCACTGTTTCCATTGTTTCCTTGTCTATTTGCCATGAAGTGATGGGACCAGATGCCATGATCTTAGCTTTCTGAATGTTGAGCTTTAAGCCAACTTTTTCACTCTCCTATTTCACTTTCATCAAGAGGCTTTTGAGTTCCTCTTCACTTTCTGCCATAAGGGTGGTGTCATCTGCATATCTGAGGTTATTGATATTTCTCCTGGCAATCTTGATTCCAGCTTGTGCTTCTTCCAGCCCAGCATTTCAAATGATGTACGCTGCATATAAGTTAAATAAGCAGGGTGACAATATACAGCCTTGATGTACTCTTTTCCCGATTTGGAACCAGTCTGTTGTTCATTGTTAGTGTATAGAAATGGAACCGATTTCTGTATGCTAATTTTGTATCCTGAAACTGTACTGAATTCACTGAAGAGCTCTAGTTGTCAAAAATTTGAAACAACTCAAATATCTTTCAACTGGCAAATGGATTTTAAGAAGTGTGGTGTATCCGTATACTGGAAGCCCACTCAGCAATAAGACAGAAATAAAGTTTTGATACATGCTCTATCATAGATAGATCACAAAATAATTATGCTGAATGAAGCAAGACAAAATTTACATATTGTATGATTCCATTCATATAAAATCTAGGAAATGCAATTAACAGTTGTTGGAGGATTAGAGGGAGGGTAGGCAAGCCTGGGAGGAAGGAATTACAAAGAAACAAGAGGAAACTTCTGGGAGTGATGGATATGCTTATTATCTTGATTGATATTTTCACAGATGTACATATGTCAAAACATAAAATTATATACTTTGAGATATTACATTTATTGTCTATCAATTATATTTTTTAAAAGCTATAAAATTTTTACATGAACAAAATTAATCTGGTTCTTAAGAAGGGACATAAGGGAGAATTCTGGTGTGTGTTTTCTATAGCTCAATATGGATATATTATACAAAAAAAGGCCCCAAAAGCCCTTGTATATTTGTATATTTCACTGCTTTTAAATCTAAACTTCATAAAAATAAATTTTACAAAAATGTAGTTGAAGGACTTAAAGTAATGAGCATGGAGTTGAATGTCTAGAACCATAATTGACTTTACAAGACATCCATAAATAAACAACAGAAGAATAAATGGCAAAGCAAAATATAAAAAAATACTGCAAACATAGGAGGAACACTGCTAGGCAATGGCAGGTGACTTTTACTTGGAAATTTTAATGAACCTGTCACAGAGAAAGAAAATGGTCTCTACCCTTCTAGGCACTTCTGGCAATCTAAGACTTCAACTGACATGAGAGATTAATAGGAGAAAGTTTAATACCATATATGCATGGGGGAGACCAAGGAAAACTGAGTAACTCACCAAAATTTGGGACTTCAAAGGAAGGTAATTCACATAGAGATGAAAAAAGCACATGTTTGCTGGGCCATGCAGAGACACTGGGACAGAGTAGACTCTGACCTCTAGGCTCTACTGAGTTTCCTCAGCCACACTTAGACCACATTCTTTGCAGATATCTCTGGTGTGATCTGGAGAAGGGAACAGCTACCCACTCCAGTATTCTGGGCTGAAGAACTGCATGGACTATAGTCCATGGGATCGCAAAGAGTTGGACATGACTGTGACTTTCACTTTCACTGGTGTGATATCCGTATTCTTGGAAGAGGCTCTTTATCTAAATTCTTTTAGTCAGTTAAGGGATGAGGGCAGGTAATAGAAAAGCTTTCTGCTGTTTCTTAAAAATATTCATCCTGAATTAATCCTCATATCAAAGAGACACATTTTGGGGTGGCAAATTTTACTCCCCTCCAAACCCATAATGACCCAGTGAAAAAGCTCGTCTATATTTCATTAATGGAATTGCTGCAGGACACATTTTGTCTGCCTTGTCTTTCACTCTCTGTTATCATACTTTCTTATTTTTAAATCCTCTTCTCTTTTCTACCCAATCCTATTGGATCACACACTAAGCTTTAAATCTTCTCTTGGCTTTGTTCTTTGGCATACAATCTATTTCTCAGGAACACAACTCTGGTCTTTGTCTTCTGTGTTTATGTGGGAAATCATAGGAGAGGAGTTATTTCTTCCTACATAGCCAGCCCTAATCCTATAATACAGGCTCTAGATGAGGTAGGTGTGATTTCTTACCTGCTACTCTCTGATCTTTGTGTAGGTGAGCAGGGGGAAGAGGAGTAGGGAAGAGGGAGCAGGGACAGGACTGAACAGAAAGAATAAAAAACAGTTCAATGGCTGGGAATAAAAGAGCCAGGGTATTTGAATGGGACAAATGATTTGCTATAGATTTTCCACATGGGTCACTAGATTTGCTACAGAGGATCACAGTAACCAAGGAGAAAGCAGAAACACAAAAGAACAACTTTGGAAGAGATAATGGTGAAAGAGAATGGTGAGTAGGTAGAAATATTCAACATAATCATGTAATAAATCTATGAATTTTAGAAACATTTATAGAGAAATCAGAATTAAGGGCAATATTTTTGTTTTAACATGTGAATTTCATGAGTAGGGAAAAGAGAATATTTGGGGAAAGGATTTAGTATTACTTTTTCTCTAAATCTATAGGGAAAGAGTGAGCAAAAACAGGAGCTTGTGTCTCATTTGAAACCCACCAATTTAACTTCTAGTATAAAGTGAAGAGAAAGAATTTTTGTGTCTCCCAGCCTTGTTTTTATTATATAGGTCTCTGGGTATGTGTGTCTATGTGTGTGTCTGTGTTGTGTCTGTGTTGGGGGTCATCCAAATAGGAATGGTTGCCACAGAATTTGAAAGAGAAATAAGGTAATATGGACTGGAGATAGCCACTTGGAAAGTTAAAAGAAAGATCTCAGAACTGCTAGAGAGCTTGTCAGTGTTCTAAAATCAGGAGTACAAAACAGAAGCTTTGGGTTCTGTGGTTCAAAGCAATAGACTTGTCAGTTGAGACAAAATGAACCAAGAGCTCAAAGTACATAGTGTTGGAATTTTAGATGGTCACTGAGAGAAGATTCCCCAAAGTGAGCAGTACTGTAGCATTTAGATAACCTAACACTCTGACTTCTCATAAACTTAGTGTTTAGCAGATCATGCGAGCGCCCACTGGTGCATGGGAGGCAATGGCTGCCAAATGGAGGGTGAAGTACAATGAGAAGTTGTTACATTATTTAATGTACTTCATTTTTGGTCACCTTCCAATTTAAATTATCAACTTGCCAAAGATGGATAAAATGATATGATATGATTAAAATCTTTAAAACTATTAAGGTTAAAGAGTCATTACACATTTTAATTGAAGCAGATGTGAAGTGGCCCTTTCCAAATGTAAAAGATCCATGTATAAACATCACCCTGCTATCTAATGAAGCCAACCTGAGATTCCAATCCAAGAACTTTGTTATTAAATACACACACACAAATACACACATATCATGTACATACGTATTTATGTATAGCAAGCATGCTGGTGAGTTGAAAAAAATTCCTATGGCATAAAATGGAGACAAAAGGAAAGATGGTACATGAGAGGAAGGAAAGGAGGGACAGGGAAAGGGCTAAACATTCCAACTGAGATGGCTAGTCTTCAACAAGTTCTGCCTCCATCCCAAAGCCATATTTACTCCTTTGTGTAGTCCCTCACCTTGAATCTGGGCAGCCTCTGTGACTCACTTTTGACTCTTAGAATATGGCACAGGTTAGCATCTAATGCCGTCATAAGAAGTCTTGTAGCTTTGGCTTGGATTTCTCCAACTTTCATCTTTGAGATGCTTCCTCTCACAGCCCAGCCATCAAGTCATATGCATAGACCACAAGTAAGTGCCCCAGTCACCGTTACCTGCTGATTTCCCAGGTGAAAAACAGCATCAACTCTCAGCCACCTGAATGAGTCAGCTCAGAAATTTCAGTCCAGGCTTACTCCTAGACAACATCAACATCCAACATCCTGTGGGGCAGAAGAACAGCCCAGCAGAGCCTAGTCAACTCACAGAATTGTTAAAGATAATAAATTGATTGCTGTTTAAGCCAGGAAGTTTTTTTTAAATGGTTTATTTAGCAAAATTAGATAACCAAAATGATTGACTAATTTCTTAATGTGAATGCACACCAGTTAGATACTACTGTGTAATAACTAAACCACAAATTTAACTGACTTAAAATAGAGGAATCATCCAACTCTTTCTTAAAGGGCCAGATAGTAAGTATTTTCGTTTTTATGGACCAGTCTCTATCCACACTCAATATTCAGCTCTGCCATTGTAGTGCAAAAGAGGCCATAGACAAAACATAAACAAATAGGCATGTCTGTGCTCCAATAAAACTTTACAAAAACTGGCAGCTGGCCTCTGGTCATAGTTAATCAATCCCTATTTTTAAAGCATGTATTATTTCTTACAATCCTATAGGTCAGAGGGATGTTTCTGCTGATCTGAGACAGGTCTCGGCTTGGCTCGTTCATGCACCTGTCATCAGCTGGCAGGTTAGTTAGGGGGCTGGTTGGTCTATGATGGCCTTATGTACATCTGGTGCTTTGCTGGCTGCCAGCTGGAGTCACAGGGGTGATTGGGCCACGTGTCTCTTATCATCCATCAAGCCAGCCTAGGCTTGTTCACAAAGTGGTGGCAGAACTCCAAGAAAACAAGCAAAAGCTCAGAGTCCTGTTGAGGCCTAGGATCAGAATTGGCACATTTTTACTTCTATTTTATTGGCCAAAATAAGTCACAAGGTCAATTCACATTCAATGATAAGAGAACAGAATTACCCCCTTGATGGAGGGGTTCTAAAGTCATGATGCAAATGGTATGGCTATAGGTAAGGGTGGAGCACTGGGCCATTTTTGCAAATCGTGAGGCTATGAATATGTGAAGCTAAGAGATAAGATTCTAACGGGAGTTGGTTCACTTCCTTTATTTATAAAGAAAGAAAATAAAACCTAGGACTAGGGATCACCTCACCCAAGTCATTCTTGCTAGGTAGCACAGCCCTGGAGTTACTTACTAATTGTGTGTATAACTAGGAGGTTATGGTTTTCCTGACCCCTTAGAATGTCTATATAGGGCCTTCAGTGTTCCTAACACAATTCTGAAGTTTCTTTTCTACACACAAATCCCAGTCAGGTAACCTCTACCTCAAAGTCCCCAATTCTAGTAAAGGTACACTTAGGATGGGAAATACTTATTATCTACCAAGATCCCTTAAAAATCCCTCTTATATTCAGAAAGTCCTTATTATATGTTTAGAATCTTAACTCCTAAGTTAGCATATCTTCCAGCCTAAAATGCCTCCAAATATCTGTATCATTTGGTCACATGCCATAAATGTGGAGTAGACTGGTAATAACAGGTCCAGTGAGAATGACTCTTACTCAAACAGTTGAGCCAAGACTTGCTGTAAACACACTTAGAATGAGATGACTACAGGCTACAAATTACTCACCAGCTGCCACAGTTATAGGCAAAATCCCTACTAGTCAGTTCATAATCCATAGGGACTTATGAGAATGTTCAAGCTAAATCCTTCCCTTCTATTCTCAATTGCTATGCTGTTGGAAAAACAGAAGAATTATCTTTCCCACCCTGACTTAATGGCTTCTGGTAAGGATACAGCCCTATATTAAGTGCAATCTTCTATTCACAATTTAATAGGTTATAAAAATAAAGTTTTCTGCCTAGCTTTACCCCAAGGACCAGATTGACTTAAGCCAGAGCATATGTAAGAAGAAGCTGGGTCCCTGACTCCAGGATCTTACATTACAATTTGTCCTAGAATCTGGACTATACCCAACCTAGCTGCTGCAAGTCATTAAGTTAATAAGTTACTCTGATGTCTATGTTTTTGTGACTCAAAAAATTCTAACATTCCTTTGTGGCTTACTTGTAAGTCAGCATTCTAGTGTATCTTTGTCTCTACATCAAACACCTTTTATGTAATTCAAAACTTTTCATTTAAGAGTCAAATCTAAATCCAATATTAGGCAACAAAATTTTCCTACTCATAATCTGAAATGAATCCTCATGCCACGATAAAAAACTGAACCCTGAGGCTCCAACAGAAGTAAGATTCTGAATGTAGGATGCACTAATTCATCATTGCTATGGTGGTGGTGGTTTAGTCACTAAGTCATGCCCGACTCTTGTGACCCCATGGGCTATAGCCCACCAGTCTCCTCTGTCCATGGGGTTTCCTAGGCAAGAATACTGGAGTGGGTTGCCATTTCCTGCTCCAGGGTATCCTCCGACCCAGGGATAGAACCCGAGTCTCCTACATTGCAGACAGACTCTACTAACTGAGCCACCAGGGAAGCTTCATCATTGCTATCTTATGGCTTTGGGAGGTATCCTATGGCATCACCATTCCTGATCATTTCCCTCCACCTCTGTACAAATTTTTATTTTTATTATTTCTTTACTTGCCCACACTGTGCTGCATGTGGTATCTTAGTTCCCTAACAAGGGATTGAACCTTGCCCACTGCACTGGGAGTGCAGAGTCCTAACCACTGGACCACCAGGGAGGTTCTTGCCAAAGCCTTTAAATCCTAGCTTCCCCTCATCTTGGCACTTGGTTTTTTCTTTTTATTCTCTTTGCCTCCACTTGTATGAACCTCATATCTAGGCAAGTTTTGTGCTCAGACTCATGCTCTTCCTTTAATAAAATGTTTTTTGTTACCATCTCTGCCTACTAACATTTCACTTATACTACATAACACTTGATTTTCCCTGATCAAATTGGATCACTCATTTCATTAAGAATAAAAATTACTGTCTGTTTTGTAGGACATTATTCTTCTTTTTGTGTTTGTTGTATGGTGCCCCCTTTTCTCTCAGAAAGATAATTTTCCTCTAACTTAAGGTATGCCTTTAGTAAATCTGACACAGACATTCAACTTTCTAAGGCAAGATCTGCAAAGGGCCCCACTGTAATACCTAATCCTTTCTGTTGATATAGCAGCAATTGTACCAAATCCAGCAATAAGAGTCTCATGGGGGAGCAGAACACACATTTCCACAATCATGTAGGAAGTGTAAAGGCAAAATTGTTAATAGCCTCCCTAGGGTTTTATCTCTTGCTCTGATGCCTTCCATGATTTCATCATGGTTTAAGTAAGTGAAATATCTCAATTCAGGTTTCAAGCATAAAATAAAAATAGTGTGCTTTAGTCATCTTTTCCAAAGCCTGGTTTTATTATTAAGGTCTACAAGTTTCTTTCGTATGTAACCTAATTACATGACTGTATCAAAATTCATTTCTAAGCCAGGTAGTATTCCCATGCATTTTGTTACAATGTTATAATACACATAATGTTATAATGTTTTAAAAACAACTCCTGGTACAGAAATATCAAATATTATATATATTTTTATTCCTTTTTTCTCCAGTGCAAAAAAGGCCTATTTCCTTTTTGAGCAATACACTAACTTCCTTAGTACAAATATTTTCCTTTTTTCAGCCAAATTATGTCACATTTCTTTGAGATTATGAAACCTTTATGTCTGCAAAACTGAGAGGAAGAAAAAATTCAGTGGTCCTATTGTATTCACAAAATATATACAACTAGGCTTGGAGAAGGAAATGGCAACCCACTCCAGTATTCTTGCCTAGAGAATCCTGTGGATGGAGGAGCCTGGTGGGCTGCTGTCCATAGGGTCACACAGAGTCAGACACGACTGAAGCGACTTAGCAGCAGGGTAATTAAATACAATATCTAGAGCAACAGTATTGGAACAAAATGTATGCAAATGCTTTTGGGTACATAATTGTGTACTTCACTGATGCTTGCTTTTTTAGTTTTTAACTTTACAATAGTAACTAAAATCAAATTTAAAGAACTGATCTCATATAATTAATTAACTTTGTCCCATTCTACAGTATCTTCCATTTATTGAGTACCTTCACTGGGTCAGTCATCATGACATGACTTTCTATATCTATCTCAAAAGGTACTACATCTGGTCTTGTATCTGTACTTGTTCTTTCCATAAAAGGTACCATCCTCTGTCCAGTCGGAAAGCAAGATATATGCTTGTTTTCTCTCTCACTGCCTTTATTTCCAGTTCATACCAAGTTCTATGAATTTTATTTTCTAACTCTTATCTAGAATCATCTACCTCTTTCTTCTTTCACTGCCATTTTCCTCTTTCAAACTGAAATCATCTTCAACCTAAACTGCTGAAAAACAACTAACTAGTTTTCTTGTATTAACTCTAGGGTTCTCTCCTTTTCCACTCTCCACCCAAGTGTCTGTCCTAGTTTTTGACTATTTTTTAGCAGAGTAGTTTGTCTTCATACTGAATTTTAGGAGTTCTTTGAAGTTCTGGATATAAGTGTCCCTTTCAAAATGTACAGCCAGTTCCTGGTAAAAATAGGAAGTCAATGTTCCTTGTTGAATCAGTCAGTTCAGTTGTTCAGTCATGTCTGACTCTTTGCGACCCCATGGACTGCCCCACACCAGGCTTCCCTGTACTTCCCCAAGTCCCGGAGCTTACTCAAACTCATGTCCATCAAGTCGGTGATGCCATCCAACCATCTCATCCTCTGTCATCCCCTTCTTCTCTTGTCTTCAATCTTTCCCAGTATCAGGGTCTTTTCTAGTGAGTTAGTTCTTCACATCAGGTGGCCAAAATATTGGAGTTTCAGCTTCAGCATGAGTCCTTCCAGTGAATATTTAGGATTGATTTCCTTTGTGATAGACTGATTGCAGTCCAAGGGACTCTCAAAGAGTCTTCTCCAACACCACAGTTCAAAAGCATCAGTTCCGTGATCAGCTTTCTTTATAGTCCAATTCTCACATCCATACATGACTACTGGAAAAACCATAGCCTTAACTAGACAGACTTTTGTTGGCAAAGTAATGACTCTGCATTTCAATATTCTGTCTAAGCTGATCATAGCTTTTCTTCCAAGGAGCAAGCATCTTTTAATTTCATGGCTGCAGTCACCATCTGCCATGATTTTTGAGCCCCCCAAAATAAAGTCTGCCACTGTTTCTATTGTTTCCCCAGCTATTTGACATGAAGTGATGGGGCCAGACGCCAAGATCTTAGTTTTCTGAATGTTGAGCTTTAAGTCAACTTTTCACTCTGCTCTTTCACTTTCATCAAGAGGTTCTTTAGTTCTCTTAGATTTCTGCCATAAGGGTGGTGTCATCTGCATATCTGAGGTTATTGATATTTCTCCCGGCAATCTTGATTCCAACTTGTGCTTCATACAGCCCAGCACTTTACATGATGTACTCTGCATATAAGTTAAATAAGCAGGATGACAAATGCAGCCTTGTACTCATTTTTCAATTTGGAACCAGTCTGTTATATCATGTCCATTTCTAACTGTTGCTTCTTGACCTGCATACAGATTTCTCAAGAGGCAGGTCAGGTGGTCTGGTATTCCCATCTCTTAAGGAATTTTCCACAGTTTGTTGTGATCCACACAGTCAAAGACTTTGGCACAGTCAATAAAGCAGAGGTAGATGTTTTTCTGGAACTCTCTCACTTTTTTGATGATCCAACAGATGTTGGCAATTTGATTTCTGGTTCCTCCGCCTTTTTGAAATCCAGTTTGAACATTTGGAAGTTCATGGTTCATGTACTGTTGAAGCCTGGCTTGGAGAATTTTGAGCATTACTTTGCAAGCATGTGAGATGAGTGCAATTGTGCGGTAGTTTGAACATTCTTTGGCATTGCCTTTCTTTGGGATTGGACTTGTTGAATAGACGAATGAATAAACCCTTTGGAGCATAGACTACACTGGTTTATGTCTAAAAATCCAGATTCTCAGAGACATTAAATTAGTTGCATGAGCTCATATAACTAATAAATTGTAGAACATGAGTTGGAAACAAGAACTACCAGAATTCAAAGACAGTTCTTACCATGTGCTATATTGATTCACATGTCATTGTCATAAAAATATATGATTGAATTTGTTGAACTGTCTTACAAATTTGTGTCTTTGTCAACTGCTGGGTAGGGAAAGGGGGTAGAGTTAAGACAGTGTAAAAGAGTTAAAGGTGGTATAAGTAATAGATAATGACGCAAAGTTTATCCTCATTATGATTGGGTCAGCAATCCTATCTATCTATCTATCTGTTTATCTATCACCATAATCTATCTCTAAAGATAGCTTCTTTATTTATAGTCTGTGTGATGTAAGGCCTATCCTTTTTATCCTGTAAATGTAGCTAATAATATCAATCAAGAGTTATTTTACAAGTCACTTTTTGGTAACATTTGCCTTCAGAAAAAATGTATAAATCTTAAGTGTTCAATAAGATGAGCCTGACAAATGAGTAACACTGAATAACTCCCAACACTGTCAAGATAAAGAACATTTTCATCACCTAGAAAGTTCCTTCATGTCCCTACTCAGTCAACCTCACCCTAGAGACAAATATTTTATTTCTTTTACCATGGAGTAGTTTGTTCTAGAACTTTGTATGAATGGAGTCATAGTACCTACTTTTTCATGTCTGGCTTCTTTTTTGCAGCCTTTAATATATATCATATTGCTATATTAGTCAGTCATTTATTTATGAGTACTATTGTATTACACGAATATACTACAACATTTTATATCAATTCTCCTTTCAATTGAAGATTGGGTTATTTCTGGTTTAGAGATATTAGGAATAAAGTTGTTATAAATCATTTTGAACAGGTACTTTTGTGGACATATACTTTTCATGTCTTTTGGCATAATGCCTAGGAGTATAATGCTGGGTCCTACGGAGGGTGTATATTTAACTTTATAATGAATTGACAAAATTTCTTCCAAAGTGGTTATACCATTTTTCAAGCCTACTAGTAATGTTTGAGAATTATAGTGGCTCTGTATTCTAGTCAATATTTGATGATGACATTCTTTTCAATTTTAACCATGCTGGGGTGAATCTCTGAGTTTGTAGTTTGCATTTCCTTGATGATTAGAGATGCTGAATACTGTTTTTGTGTGCAATTTGTATATGTTCTTTTGTAAACTGTCTGAATAAGTTTTTACTCATTTTACAATAGCACAGTTTATCTCTTTATTAGTGAGCTGTAGGAGTTCTTTATATGCTCAAGACATAGGTCATTGTCAGATGCATGTTTTAGAAATGTTTTGTGGTTTGCCTAATCTTGATTTTTAATGGTGAGTTTTGGTGAGCAGATTTTCAGTTTAGTTTTCAGGCTTTTTGCTTTATGAGTTTTGTCTAAGAAACTGCACAATATCAGGTTTCCAAAATATTCTTTTGGGGGAGAAATGACTAGATAAAGCACAGAGAATTTTGAGGGTGGTGAAAATTGTCTGTGTGATACTATAATGTTGCACAAAATATTATTATACATTTGAACAAACCCATAAAATGTACAACGCCAAGCATGAACCTCAACATAAGCTGTGGAGTTCAGGTGATTATGATGTGTCAATATAGGTCCATGAATTGTAAAAAATGTACCAATTTAGTGGGGAATTTTTGTTTTTTGTTTTTAAAGTTAGGTTCTTGTTTGTTATCTATTTGATTTAATTTTTCACAATAAAACTGTATGTGTTTATTATCACTCTGCTGCTTTGTATAAGATCTTATTTCACAAAGGACTTGGTTTGCTCAAAATCCATTGTAATTTTCACAATGCATGCATCAAATATGGAACTTTTAAAATATTTATTTATTTTTAATTGGTTGATGATTGCTTTACAATATTGGTTTGATTTCCCTCATACATCCACATGAATTATTGGTTATCTCTTTTAAATATAGCAGCGCTAAGAGTTGGACACGACTGAGCGACTTCACTTTCACTTTTCACTTTCATGCATTGGAGAAGGAAATGGCAACCCACTCCAGTGTTCTTGCCTGGAGAATCCCAGGGATGGGGGAGCCTGGTGGGCTGCCGTCTATGGGGTCACACAGAGTCGGACACGACTGAAGCGACTTAGCAGCAGCAGCAGCAGCAGCAGTGCTTACATATCAATTCCAAACTCCCAATCTATAACTGCCCTCCACCCTTCCCCTCAGTAACTATAAATAAGTTCAAGCTCTAAGTTTGTGTCTTTCTGCTTTATAAATAAGTTCCATTCATGTAATCTTTTTTAGATTCCATATATAAGTGACACGTGGTATTTGTCTTTCTCAGACTTAACTTCACTTAGTATGATAATCTCCAAGCCCATCCATGTTGCTGCAAATGGCTCTATTTCATTCTTTTTAATGGCTGAATAATATTTGCCTGTATATATGTACTACATCTTCTTTATCCATTCATCTGTCAATGGACGGTTAGGTTGTTTCCATGTCTTGGCTATTATAAACAGTGCTGCAGTGAAGACTGTGGTGTATGTATCCTTTTGAACCATGTTTTTCTCCAGATATATGCCTAGGAGTGGAACTGTTGGATCAATTAGTAGCTCTATTTTTAGATTATTAAGGATCCTCCATGCTGTTCTCCATAATGGTTGTACCAATTTTCATTGTCACCAACAGTGTAGGAGTACCGGCTCCAGCATTTATTGTTTATAGATTTTTGATGATGGGCATTCTGACTGGTACAAGGTGATATCTCATTGTAGTTTTGATTTACATTTCTCTAATAACTAGTGATGTCGAGCATCTTATTATTTGCCTCTTGGCCATCTATATGACTTCTTTGGAGAAATGTCTATTTAGGACTTGTGCCCATTTTTTTTTTTATTGGTTTGCTTGTTTCTTTAATATTGAGCAACATGGGCTGTTTGCAAATTGTGGAGACTAATCCCTGTTGGTCACATGGTTTGTGAATATTTTCTCCCATTCTGTGGGTTCTCTTTTCAGTTTGTTCATGGTTTCCTTTGCTGTGCAAAAGCTTTTGAGCTTAATTAGGCCCCATTTGTTTACTTTGTTTTTAATCTCCAATTTTTATTTCCATTTATTTCCATACTCTGGGAGACATTTCAAAAGAGATATAGCTGTGATTTATGTCAAAGAGTGTTTAGCCTATGTTTTCCTCTAAGTGTTTTATAGTATCCAGTCTTACATTTGGGTATTAATCTATTTTTAATTTATTTGTGCACATGGTATTTAAAAATGTTCTAGTTTTTTAGGTTGGGGATGTTGATAATGGAGAAGGCTATGGAAGTGTGGGAACAAGAAGTATATGGGAAATCTCTGTAGCTTCCACTCAATTTTTCTACAAGCTGCTCTAAAAAAATTGTCTTAATTAAAAAAAAAAAAACAAATAATAGAAACGTCCATTGATAAAGCTACCTTATTCTTTAGTCACACAAAATAGTAAGAAGCCCACGGTTTAAAAAAAAAAAATTCTATGTTTTCTTCCAAAATCTTTAAAATTTAGCTTTAACATTTACTTCAAGAGACACCTTAAATTAAATTTGTGTATCATGAGATAAGGACCAATGTTAACTTTTCTATATATTTTTCAGTTTTGCGTTGGTCTAAATAACTTTTCTCCCCCGCTACATTTTTAGGCACCTCTGGCAAAAATAAATTGGGTCTCCTTCTATACCATCTTTCTATTCCATGAATCTGTTTTTAATATTTTTGTGCCAATATACAGGACTTTCTAGGTGGCTCAGTGGTAAAGAATTTGGCTGTCAATGCAGGAGATGCAGGAGACTCGGGTTCGATCCCTGGGTTGGGAAGATCTCTTGGAGAAGAGAACGGCAACTCACTCCAATATTCTTGTCTGAAAATCCTATAGACAGAGGATTCTGGAGGGCTACAACCCATGGGGTCAAAAAGAGTCAGACACGACTGAGTGACTGAGCACAGGTACACCAATGCCACACTATACTGATTAATGTAGCTTTATAGTGATTCTTTAAGTCAGGTAATGTATGTACTCTAAATTTATTATTTTTTGCAAGACTGTCTTGAATTTCTAAGACATTTTGATTTCTATTTTAGAATAATCTTGTCAATTTTCTAAAAAAGGCTATTGATATCATGTTGCTTTTATACATTAATTGAGGAAGAATGAATAGTATTAAGTGTTCCAATTAATGAATGTGGTATAACTCCATTTATTTATGTTTTCATTCATTTATACCAGTAATTTTAGCAGATTTTACTATAGAAATCATGTACATTTTCATTTAACTTACTCTTAAGTATTAACAGTTTCAACTACATGGTAAATGGAAAAAAGTTTTAAGTTATGTTCTTATTGTTGGCTTTTACTCTTTAAGAAGTACAATTGAATTTTGAATATTGTCCTTGTGTTTTGCCATCTTGGGAAATTTACTTGATATTTATAGTAATTTCTTTGCAAATTACTTTAGAATTTTGTTTGTAGATAATTATGTATTCTACAAAGAGGAACAGTTTTACTTTTTTCTTTTCAGTGTTTATGATATTTTTTCTTCCTCTTGCTTTATAGGACCAGCTATGACTCCCAGTCCAGAGAAGGCAACGGCAAACCGCTCCAGTACTCTTGCCTAGAAAATCTCATGGACAGGGGAGCCTGGTAGGCTGCAGTCCATGGGGTCGCAGAGTCGGACACGACTGAGCGACTTCACTTTCACTTTTCACTTTCACGCATTGGAGAAGGAAATAGCAACCCACTCCAGTGTTCTTGCCTGGAGCATCCCAGAGACAGTGGACGGTGGAGCTTGGTGGGCTGCCATCTATGGGGTCGCACAGAGTCGGACACAACTGAAGCGACTTAGCAGCAGCAGCAGCAGCAGCAGCAGCATGACTTCCAGTATATTGCTGAATAGAAATTATCAAGGCAGAAATCGTCTTGTTACTCATCTTAGGTGAAAAGCATCCAGTCTTTCATGATTAAATAAATTAGCTGTAGATTTTACAAAGATGCCTTTTTTCAGGTTGAGAAAATCTCTTATTTCTACTAATGTTTAATTTTGTGAAATTTTTAATAAAAACTGAAATGATTATATTAATATAATTTGTAATTTATTCTGTTAATATGGTAAACCACATTTGTTGCTTTCCCAATCTTAAACTTTGCATTACTGGAATAAACTCTACTTGGTCTTCATGTACTATTGTCTTTATATTGTGTGATTCTATATACTATATTTCAATTCAGTTGCTCAGTCGTGTCCGACTCTTTGGGACCCCATGAACCACAGCACGCCAGGCCTCCCTGTCCATCACCAACTCCTGGAGTCCACCCAAATCCATGTCCATTGAGTCGGTGATGCCATCCAACCATCTCACCCTCTGTCGTCCCCTTCTCCTTCTGCCCTCAATCTTTCCCAGCATTAGGGTCTTTTCAAATGAGTCAGCTCTTCGCATCAGGTGGCCAAATATTGGATTTAGACAATGATTTTTGCTATTATGTTCATGAATAGTACAGGTTTGTGATTTTCCTTTCTGATTACATCTTTGTCAGATTCAGTTATAAAGATTATGCTGACCTCATCAAATAATGTTTGTTTAACATCAGTATTATTTCTTCTTTAAATGCTTAATAGAACTCATTAGTGAAACTGTACACCTATCATCAAATTTGTTAGCATAAGTTCTCATAATCTTATATTTTTATAATACCTTAAGGATCTGTAGTGAGATGCCCTCCTTTATTACTTATATTGTTAATTTGTGGATTTCTTTTTTCTGTTTCCTTGGTCTATCTTCCTAGATATTTATCAGTCTTTTCAAGAAACCAAATTTGGTTCTTCAATTGTTATGTGTTCTTATCTTATTTTTTCTTATATTTTAAAAAACTTCTTAAGGTAGAAATTGGGCTTCCCTGTTAGTTTAGCTGGTAAAGAATCTGCCTGTAATGCAGGAGACCCGGGTTCAATCCCTAAGTTGGGAGAAGCCCCTGGAGATGGAAATGGCTACCCACTGCAGTATTCTGTCCTAGAGAACTCCATGGAGAGTGGAGCCTGGTGGGCTACAGTCCACAGGGTCGCAAGAGTCAGACAGAACTGAGCAACTTTCACTTTCAAGGTAGAAATCTTTTACTGTTTTAGAAACTTTTCTCTTTTCCAGTATAAGCATTTAAAGCTATAAATACTCTTTTACACTGCTTTAGCTATCCCAGGGACGGGGAAGCCTGATGAGCTGCCATCTATGGGGTCGCACAGAGTCGGACACGACTGAAGTGATTTAGCAGCAGCTGTATATCACAAATTGTGACATGCTGTGCTCTCATGATCATTCAATTTTTAATATTTTCTAATTTCTCTTGTGATTTCTTCTTTGACCTAAGAGCTAAGTAGTAGTTTGTTGTTTAATTTGCAAGTCTCTGGGACTTAGCTTAATACCTCAATATTATTGAAGTACAATTTAATTCTGTTGTTTCTGTCTTCTGGCCCTAACTTGTTGAACATACTTTTACACATTATAAAGGAATGTGATTCTATTATTTTGGGGGTTGGTATTATATTGGTTCAGTGATAAAGAATCTGCCTACTAATGCAGGAAGCACAGGTTCGATCTCTGGGTTGGGAAGATCTGTTGGCGAAAGCAACCCACTATAGTATTCTTGCCTAGACAACCCCATGGACTGTAGCCGGGTGGGCTACAGTCAATGGGGACACAGAGTTGGACATAACTGAGCACACATGCACACACAAATATTAATTAGGTTAGGTAATTGTTAGTGTTGTTCATGGAGAAGGCAATGGCAACCCACTCCAGTACTCTTGCCTAGAAAATCCCATGGATGGAGGAGCCTGGTGGGCTACAGTCCATGGGGTCGCTAAGAGTTGGACACGACTGAGCGACTTCACTTTCATTTTTCACTCTCATGCATTGGAGAAGGAAATGGCAACCCACTCCAGTGTTCTTGCCTGGAGAATCCCAGGGATGGGGAAGTCTGGTGGGCTGCCATCTATGGGGTCGCACAGAGTCGGACATGACTGAAGTGACTTAGCAGCAGCAGTGCTATTCAGTTTTTCTCTACTCCTACTATTTTTGCACTATCTCCTTGTTTTACCTTTTGTACTATCCCCTTGTACTATGAACTACTGAGAACATACTGTTGAAATTTTCCACTGTATTTGTTAATTTGTCTATGTCTCCCTTTGGTTCTATAAATTTATGCTTCACGTGGTCACATGCTCTGTTATTAGGAACATAGACATTTATGACTACTTCCTCTATCAGTACCTCCCTGATGAACTGGAACTGATCATTTAGTCATTATAGAATATCTGCCATGTCATTAAGGTTCTATTGCTTTTTTCCAGTCTTTTTTTTCTCTCTGTTCTTCATATTAAATAATTTATAGTACTCTACTTTCAAATTCATTGCTCTTTTCTGACCCTTTGAATGCACTATTAGGACTATAGAGTGTTTTTTTTAAGTTTTGAAATTTTAAATATTTTCAATCCTAGAATTTTCATTTGGTTACTTTTTATAGTTTCCTGTTCTCTGCTGAGATTTTCCTTCTGTTCATTCATTATGAATATATTTCCCTCTAGTCTTTAAGCATATTATAATAGCAGTTTAAAAGGCTTTGTCAGTTAATTCAAACATCTAGGTCATCTTGGGTTTATTATAATGACTGACTTCTTACTGTGCACCCCTAGTTCATGTTTATTTCAATGTCTAGTAGTTATTTTATCATTGAAATGATATGCAACAGGGGGTCTGGATTGTATGATCTTCCCTTCAGTTCAGTTCAATCACTCAGTCATGTCCTACTATTTGAGACCCCATGAAACACAGCACACAGGGCCTCCTTGTCCATCACCAACTCCCGGAGTCCACCCAAACCCATGTCCTTCGAGTTGGTGATGCCATCCAACCATCTCATCCTCTGTTGTTCCCTTCTCCTCCTGCCCTCAATCTTTCCCAGCATCAGGGTCTTTTCAAATGAGTCAGTCCTTTGCATCAGGTGGCCAAAGTATTGGAGTTTCAGCTTCAACATCATTCCTTCCAATGAACACCCAGGACTGATCTCCTTTAGGATGGACTGGTTGGATCTCCTTGCAGTCCAAGGGACTCTCAAGAGTCTTCACCAACACCACAGTTCAAAAGCATCAATTCTTCAGCGCTCAGCCTTCTTCACAGTCCAACTCTCACATCCATACATGACCACAGGAAAAACCATAGCCTTGACTAGACAGACCTTTGTTGGCACAGTAATGTCTCTGCTTTTGAATATGCTGTCTAGGTTGGTCATAACTTTTCTTCCAAGGTGTAAGAGTCTTTTAATTTCATGGCTGCAATCACCATCTGCAGTGATTTTGGAGCCCAGAAAAATAAAGTCAGGCACTGTTTCCACTGTTTCCCCATCTATCTGCCATGAAGTGATAGGACTTGATGCCATGATCTTAGTTTTCTGAATGTTGAGCTTTAAGCCAACTTTTTCACTCTCCTCTTTCACTTTCATCAAGAGGCTTTTTAGTTCTTCTTCATGTTCTGCCATAAGGATGGTGTCATCTGCATATCTGAGGTTATTGATATTTCTCCTGGCAATCTTGATTCCAGCTTGTGCTTCTTCCAGCCCAGCGTTTCTCATGATGTACTCTGCATATAAGTTAAATAAGCATGGTGACAATATACAGCCTTGACGTACCCCTTTTCCTATATGGAACCAGTCTGTTGTTCCATGTCAAGTTCTAACTGTTGCTTCCTGACCTGTATATAGGTTTCTCAAGAGGCAGATCAGGTGGTTTGGTATGCCCATCTCTTTCAGAATTTTCCACAGTTTGTTGTGATCCACATAGTCAAAGGCTTTGGCATAGTCAATAAAGCAAAAATAGATGTTTTTCTGGAACTCTCTTACTTTTTCCATGATCCAGTGGATGTTGGCAATTTGATCTCTGGTTCCTCTGCCTTGTTTAAAACCAGCTTGAACATCTGGAAGTTCATGGTTCACGTATTTCTGAAGCCTGGCTTGGAGAATTTTGAGCATTACTTTACTAGCATGTGAGATGAGTGCTATTGTGTGGTAGTTTGAGCATTCTTTGGCATTGCCTTTCTTTGGGATTGGAATGAAAACTGACCTTTTCCAGTCCTGTGGCCACTGCTGAGTTTTCCAAATTTGCTGGCATATTGAGTGCAGCACTTTCACAGCATCATCTTCGAGAATTTGAAATAGCTCAACTGGAATTCCACAACCTCCACTAGCTTTGTTTGTAGTGATGCTTCCTAAGGCCCACTTGACTTCACATTCCAGGACGTCTGGCTCTAGGTGAGTGATCACACCATCATGATTGTCTGGGTCGTGAAGATCTTTTTTGTACAGTTCTTCTGTGTATTCTTGCCACCTCTTCATAATATCTTCTGCTTCTGTTAGGTCCCTATTTCTGTCCTTTATTGAGCCTATCTTTGCATGAAATGTTCCCTAGATATCTCTAATTTTCTTGAAGAGATCTCTAGTCTTTCCCTTTCTGTTGTTTTCCTCTATTTCTTTGCACTGATAACTGAGGAAGGCTTTCTTATCTCACCTTGCTATTCTTTTAAGAGGAGTCAGATTTCTTCTGGAAGGCAATTAAATTACTATTAAGTATATTTGAACCTGTTAAGCGTGGTTTTATATTTTTTGTTAAGGTGATTCTGTTTTAGTTGTAAGTTTTCTTATGTTGCAGGCTCCTTACTCAATGGAATGGAGTCTCAATTGAATACCTAAGTAAGTTAGTATAGTCTCTCTACTCTGATGTGGCTGAAATTCCATTTCCCATTACTGTATCAGGAATCTCGCTATGCCTCTGGATATCTTGTTTTGAGGACGTGCATCTCATTGATTTTTCATGGACAAACAGTAAACCCATGCATAGACTTTAGATACCACTCTCTATGAAGATTTTACTTCTTAGATACTATGCCCAGAAAATTCCAGGGTCTGGGACAGCTCTGAAACTCCAGTACGCTCTACAGCAACCTTAGAGTGCTGTTCTACTTAAGTTTCATATGCCTGTTCTACACAGGAAAGTGTCTATAAAAAAAGTAGGAGTATTCATATAAGCATTCATGTACTTGTGTCACGTGTTTTCCTTCTCTCAAGAATCATACTCTTGAATCACCTATTGTTCAATTTGTAAAACTATTTTCCATAATTATTTCACCTACTGTTATAATTTTTTGGTGGAAGACAAGTTCAGTACCAGTTACTTTGTCAAGATTAGAAGTAGAAGATGTCAAGGTATAATCCTTTAAAATGTCTAAGATTAATCCTTTGCTATATATGGGTCTATTAGCTGCATGTTTCTCGTAATCAGTGCTTCAGGAAGAAAGTGAAAGTGTTAGTCACTCAGTTATGTTCTACTCTCTGTGAAACCATGGACCATAGTCTACCAGGCTCCTCTGTCCATGGGATTCTCCAGGAAAGAATACTGGGGTGGGTTGCCATGTCCTCCCCCAGGGGATCTTCCCAATCCAGGGATTGAACCTGGGTCTTCTGCAGTGCAGGCAGATTCTTTACTGTCTGAGTCACCAGTCACCAGGGAAGCCCAGTCAGTACTTCAGAAATATAAAGCAGACTGAGAACTAAAATTACAGATTATTAATTTAACAGAAGTATGCTTCAATTCACTCTCCACTTTCACTTTCATCAAGAGGCTTTTTAGTTCCTCTTCACTTTCTGCCATAAGGGTGGTGTCATCTGCATATCTGAGGTTATTGATATTTCTCCTGGCACTCTTGATTCCAGCTTGTGCTTCTTCCAGCCCAGCGTTTCTCATGATGTGCTCTGCATATAAGTTAAATAAGCAGGGTGACAGTATACAGCCTTGATGTACAGGCAGGAGGAGAAGGGGATGACAAAGGATGAGATGGCTGGCTGGCATCACTGACTCAATGGATGCGAGTCTGACTGAACTCCAAGCGTTGGTGATGGACAGGGAGGCCTGGCATGCTGCTATTCATGGGGTCGCAAAGAGTCGGACACGACTGAGCGACTGAACTGAACTAAACTGATGCTTCAATTCACACAAATGTGAAATTAACAAAAGTATGATTCAATTCACAAAAATGCAAAATTCAAAGAATGGAGAAACACATTTAACATATATATGTATATGTAATATGTGTCATTCACAGGCTGAAGTTGTCATGGGTCAGCTCATCTTCTCCATGGTCAATTTCTCTTTCCTCTGAAAACTTGGAAACCACATGGGAAGATGATGAATTCATGATATGGAGACAATCTGGGTCCTTAAACCACTTTTATAAGAGATCAATCCAACCAAGAGCACTCACACTGGACAAGTAATACATTTTATGTTGTTAAATCATTGAAAATATGAGGTTTATCCATTAGAGCCACTAGCATTTCCTTAACAATTATGGTAACAAGATAACACATCAAATATGTGATCTCCATTTTACAGACAGGGAAACTGATGCATAGGGAGATAATATCACCATCAGCAGAATAAAAATAGTTTCTATTTTATTAAATGACTGTATGAATTATAATTTTCACAAGCATAAGATTGTAGTAAAGAGAAATAATGAAATCTACCCAGTGACCTGACTTTTAATAAAAAGAGAAGTTGATAAAGCAAACAGTCCTCTACATAAATTGACGATGAACATGCTTCACTGGAAGAATAACAAAAATGATTGGTTGATGTTAGATCAGCAATGGTGGCAATTACTTTTAAGTTAAACTGGAAAGTTTTTTTTAATTATTGGTGAGATCAGATGTGTGGACTGGAGAAGGAAATGGGAACCCATTCCAGTATTCTTTCCTGGGAAATCCCATGGACAGAGGAGCCTGGTGAGCTACAGCCCAGAGGGTTACAAAGAGTCGGACATGACTGAGCAACTAAATGACAATAATAACAAGATGTGTGGACTGGAGTGACCCAGGTGGAGATAGAAAGGCTGAGAGGCCATCGGGAGAGCAGCCTAACTGACAAGCTTATCCCCAAAACTCCAAACAAACAAAATCTGGGCATTGGCCTTGAGATCACTGATATAATTTTATCCTAGAATCAAAAACTGTGATTGGAACCTGTATATGCCTCTACTCTACTTTTTTTGATACTGTTTCTTTTCATATGGTAAATATTAAGCATATAAAACTTAGAAAAAGAATGCTTTAGTGAAAAATAAAGCAGCCAAGGACAAGTTATAGCTTTAACAATGAAAGGCAACTTTCCCATTATAAGACAAGTATTTTATTTCCAAAGGTTAAATTGGTTAATACTTGAAAGAATTCCACTGGAAAAAAAATCTAATCCAAACTGTTCTCTGGCACTGTGTCTACTGTGCTTTTATTTGATTATCTGTGGATACATTTTCATACACTTTTATTCATACACCACCCTGTATTGTATAATTCTCCTAAAACAAATTTTTATACATCTGAAAACTTCACTAGCTAAATGATTCTGCCTTTCACAGTGCTTTACTTACACTTTTTCCTATCTTCAAACAGATTAATGTTTGTAGATATGTCTTTATTGAATGATTATGCTACTAGAATTTATTGGAGATTTGATCATTTATGATCCTGGTCATATTCCAGTTTTTCTTATGTAGTATCTATTATCTATTAAACTAATAGCTGTGAAGAAAACTCTGAAGTTTCAAATGTTTCTTGGTCTTCACTATTCTTTTGGTGCTAACATGACTTTAAGTTCCTATTTCTCACCAAGATTATTTCAAGCTCAACTTACTTTTTTTGAGGCATACAACTAATCATATAATTCAAAGGGAAAAAAATAAAAGCTGTTTAAAAACATACAACAGAAGAAGAAGAACACAGCTAGGTAATATTCAAGTAATTACCTAAGAGTTCCTGAAGAAATTACCAAGAGTTCCCTAAGGAGAAAAGACCACTGGTACCTTGAGTCTTGAAGAAACTATAGAATCTGGGCTGGTAGAGAGGTGAATATTTCAGAAGAGAAGAAACTTGCATTTTATAAGTTCATGTTCATTCACTAAATACAAACTTGAATCCTTAGGTGTCAAGATCTGGCCCAAGACGTGGTGAACTAGATTGTATCATGCAAAATATGCCAAAATGAACAAGAGTGGACACCTTTTCTAATTCTTAATAAGATTTCTTGTTACCAAAGAGGCTTTGATTAAAGAAGACATTGCCCTGTCCTCAAGTTGCTTGGAGTGGAAGAGTCAGACACTAAATAAGTAAGTAAAACAATGTGCAGCACTATGAAGGAAATAAACAGGGTGCAAGATAGAGAATGACAAGAACAAGTGAAGTTTGTCAAGTTTCTTGAACAAGTTTCTTGATTGAGGTCTTTGTCACCTCTCTGATGCAGTTATATTGAGGCTGAGACCTGATGGATGAAAGGAGTGTGGCCATATGGAAACAGGAACATGGGTTGGGCAGAGGAAACACCCTGCACAAAGGTCTTCAAACTGTTTTTTTTAAAAATCCTGAAAGAAGAGCAGAATGGCTAGAGTTTCTATTGAATTAGTCCAAAAGTAACACTAGAAATGTGTTTTTGGCTGAGGCATAATGTAAAGTATATTCATTCTTCCTTTTTTTTTTTTTCGCTATTTTCATCCCAAGCTCTCTCTTTTTTAGCCTTTTTAGTTTATTTATTTATTTATTTAGTTGAAGGATAATTGCTTTACAAAATTTTGTTGGTTTCTGCCATACGTGAATCAACCATAGGGATATGTATGTCCCCTCCCTCTTGAACCTTCCTTCCTCCTCCCTCCCTTCTAGGTTGTTACAGAGCTCCTGTTTGAGTTCTGTGAATCATATACAGCAAATTCCCATTGGCTATCTATTTTACATATGATAATGTAAGTTTCCATGTTACTCTTTTCATACACCTCACCCTCTCCTTCTTCTCCCCACCCCCGCCCATGTCCATAAGTCTGTTCTCCGTGTCTGTGTTTCCATTGCTGCCTTGCAGAAAATTTTATCAGTGCCATCTTTCTAGATTCCATATATATACATTAGTATATGATATTTATCTTCATCTTTCTGACTTACTTCATTCTTCCATTTTAAGGCCAACTTTTTCAACTTTTTACTTTATGCTAATTCCTTGATTATAGGTTGCTACTGACTTGGAAGTGGTTGGAAGCAAGGTGTTTCATGAGTCAGGTCCACAAATTCTGTCTTACCCCAGAGGGCAAAACCTACCACTCCTTCCTGGAATAAGGCATGCTCAAGCACAGCAAGCACTGTGGTTTGATAGCCTAGCCTTGAATATCCTGCAGGCTCACAAAGTCTGACTGAAGCCCTTGAGACCTTCCCTCCTCATGGCAGAGAGGCTTGAGGAGTTTGACCCATAGATGTCATAAGGAAAGCGCAGTGTGAAATATAGCAAAGCAAGTGGTATTAACATCCTTCTCCAGTCTGTTTCCACTGGAGACTGTGCCTGGAGGGGCCAGGGAGAGGAGATGGTTAAAAATAAAAGCCCTGGAGCACAAAACTCACTTGGGATATGAATAAAAGTCATCAGAAAGGTAAATGTTCCCATCCTTCTTTGCTACTGAAGATCACTGGAGCACAAAACAGAGGGTGGCATATCATCAGGGCCACTCGAATTAGAAGCAGCTACATGTGAATGATAAGGGCAGGAGCTTAATTAGGAGATTAATATGCACTGTTCCAGGCTCTGAATGCAAAACACAAACAGTCTCTGCCCTTACAAAGCAGAAAGTATCACTGATCAATAATTTTGCCAATCCATAAATATAAACTGTGATAAGGGCTATGAAAAACTATATAAGATGTCAGACAGTCATTAGTTGTGTGGTCTTGGGCATGTATTTCTATGAACCACAATTTCTTTATTCATTTCGTTCTGTTGCAATGGCTGAATAAGTTAGTCTATAAATCACCTGACAAGGACTATGTAATAGGCTAAATCAATCGTACTGATTCATAATATTTGGTGAAAATATGAGAAGTCTACAGTTATTCAGGTTGTGGCTGATCTAGAGAAATGTTCTTTTGTTCACTGTTACTTTGGTTCTAGTTTGACTGCTGGTCATTTTTTCAGGCATGAAATGTAGACTGCATAGATATTAAGGGATTTGGTTCGGTTCAGTTCAGTTCAGTCGCTCAGTCACTCTTGCGACTCTTTGCGACCCCATGGACTCAAGCACTCCAGGCTGCTCTGTCCATCACCAACTCCCGGAGCTTGCTCAAACTCATGTCCATTGAGCCGGCGATGTCATCCAACCATCTCATCTTCTGTCATCCTCTTCTCCTCCCTCTTTCAATCTTTCCCAGCATCAGGGTCTTTTCCAATGAGTTAGTTCTTTGCATCAGGTGGCCAAAGAATTGGAGTTTCAGCTTCAGCATCAGTCCTTCCAATGAATATTCAAGACTGATTTCCCTTAGGATTGACTGGTTGGATCTCCTTGCCAATCCAAGGGACTCTCAAGTACTTTCTCCATCACCACAGTTCAAAAGCATCAATTGTTTGGTGGTCAGCTTTCTTTGTAGTCCAACTCTCAGGTCCATACATGACTACTGGAAAAACCATAGCTTTGACTAAACAGATCTTTGTTGGCAAAGTAATGTCTCTGCTTTGGGATTCGGTAACTGTCTCAAATTTCCATTGTTTCCTTGCCACTGCAAACTGGAAATGGATGCAAACCCACATCTGTGGACAACTCAATGCATTCCACCATTTCTCCAGGAAACAAATTAAAATTTGATACTGGTTGTGTTTCTCATCTTCAGCAAATCCCTTGCTGCTGCTGTTAAGTCGCTTCAGTCATGTCTGACTCTGTGCGACCCCATAGATGGCAGCCCACCAGGTTCCCCCCTCCCTGGGATTCTCCAAGCAGGAACACTGGAGTCGGTTGCCATTTCCTTCTCCAATGCATGAAAGTGAAAAGTGAACTCTTCACGACCCCATGGACTGCAGCCTACCAGGCTCCACTGTCCATGGGAGCAAATCCCTTAGCCAATCACATACTCAGTTCCTGAAAGTATTTGGAGTTACAAAACTAAGCTTAGTGGAATGGTCATTAAAAATATTTAAACAGAATACTGTAGAGTTTTTAAGCAGATATGAGATTTCACCATATACATTACAGGAATTTGTTTACACTTTTTCATCTGTCTTGTGGGAACTTGTCCTACATACTATCATGCCTATCACTTTTTATTAAATGAATGAAATAAACTCTATATCTGAATAAATGTGCATCATACTTTAAACAGATATAGCTGCACTGTCCTGGCTGTAGTTCTTTTCACAATATAAATCACAAAAAGTAGAATGTGAATATCATGTATTGATCACAACACATTGGATGTGAGAACACCTCGTTTCTAGAAACCGAATCAAAGACTGAAGCACAAACATTGCCACAAATTAGTTTTATGTGAGAATTAAGCTGGCTAACTAGCTAGATAAGAAGAAGAGTGTGGCCTTATGCATATGTAGCACCACAGAATGTCCAGTATAGTTCCTGGCATACAGTAATTAATCTTTTCATGGCACTCTATTATTTCTGATACTGTTCACAAATCCAAATGTCTACACTGATTTTACAGATGTAGAGAGATCTGTTGAAATATCCATGTTTATATCCCTGAATTTTCCAGATAACTAAAACATTCTCTTTGAAATGGATTTTTTTTTGAAGAAAGGATTTTTTAAAATGGAGAAGCATATCCAGTTTTTGCTTAGTGTAGCTTAAACATTATATGAAACTTTCTTCATGAATCAAGGCCATTTTTATGAATTTCATGCCCTAAACTACATGACACTTATTGTAGACCATTGATTATTCTCATCTGTAGTCTACCCCCAAATTCTAGAAATCTCCTTGTGGAAACACAAGTTGTTCTTAATGAACCAGTATATTTTTGTATGTAAACATGGAAGTTTGGTTTTCATACTTTTTACTCGGAAGACTATACCTATGTATATTCAAATGCAAAATAGGACTAGAAGGAAAAAAGTTGAGTTGATGATGAAGCACTGGCTAAGATGAAATACAATATCACAAAATGCTATCTATAGCATTAGGGGAGAAAAATGCCTGTCTTATTATTGAGTATATATCCAAGGAACAAGATCTTGTCTCTTCCCACCTCTATTTGGTTATCATTAACCTCATTCATTTATTAATTTCAACCATTTAGGAATGTCCATTAGAAAGAATTCTATCCAATTCATAGGAAGTCCTCAAAAGCCAAGAGCCACATTTGAGCCAATAAATAAACAAAACAGTGTAGCCAGCAAGCACCAAACTTCATCAGCCTAGAGAATTATTTTACCAACTCCTCAACCCCTTGAACAACACAGGAAATTCTTTTTTAAAAAAAAAATTTCTGTTAATTCCTGTGTCTTTTAAAAAATTTATTTATTTTTAATTGAAGGATAATTGCTTTACAGTATTGCATTGGTTTCTACCAAAAATCAACACAAATCAGCCAGTTTTACCCTTGCCCCCTCTCACTTGAATATTCCTCCCACCTCCCTCCCCATCCCATCCCTCTAGGTTTAGTGACACCAAAGAGGAAAGACAGGAAAAGAGAGAAAGCAACAAACAACATAACAAATTAAAAATTCTGCTCCATAGCAACTTGGCCTCAACTACACAAGTGAATTATTTGCAGAACTACCAGTGGTTTTGTTTCATTTTGTATTTATATCTTCAATAAATACCCCTGCAAAAATTGTGCAGGCTTATTTCTTCTTCAGAAGTCTGACTACCCAGGGCATCTTCACAAAACAGAAGAGAGTGTTTCATTTTCACTCATGTTGAGTGGAAGTCAAACTTTTCATAAAAGCTACACTCTGCAGAACAACTGCAGAATATAATTACTGGATCAAGCAGACCCTCTATCTTCAGTAGCCATCTATCCAAAGGCCCACTGAAATATCTACAAATCTTTAACCTTTCTTCTAAAAAGTCCCTTTTGGATGCAAACCTCCTGAAAGCCCACTCTGAAGGGTCAATTCTAAAAGGCCTTCCAGTTACAAAGGGAATGAGGCAAATTATGACCCTGAAGCTTATATTTCTTACATTAGATATTATCTCATATCCTTACATAAAGTCTGATTTATACAAATTGGCTCACTTTCTGAGGATTTGCTTGTATTTTAAATACAGCTTTTCAATCAGACTTCATTTTCGGTGGAAACACATTTTTGATAGCTGGGGCTGAACATAAAATTCCATTATTTAAGTGGCAAAGAGTTGGTAAGTCAAGTCCACGAGGCCTGTGGCAGTAACTTACTCTGTTTGTGGTTTCTACTTTGTTAGACTCTGTGGAGCCATGAATCTATCTTGTCCTTAAAAAACTGAAAGAAGGGGCTTTTAAAATGAATGTAATGCTAAATTTATGTGCCCCAAGAGCAGCATATCAAGGCCTCTGGACTGATTAGACCCAGATGTCGGTAACAATGTTAGTGTTATGGACCAACTGCAGGTGTGGGAATAGATCCCCTTCCTTGGGACCCTCAGCAATCAGACCAGTGGTTTCTTCTGGCTCTTGGTTTGGAGTTTTCAATTAACACTACAATGGTATTGTTGTTCTCCAGCATTAGATCATATGTCATGTAAATGAAGTTGAATATACAGTTCAACTTGACAAGGTGATTTAGGCCAAGGATACATGTGTTCAGTATTATAACTTGATTGAGGTTAAATAATAATAATAAAAAAGCCCTGACATGCTATAAAGTTTTTATTATTTGGCTTATCAGTAGATTTTCACATTATGCTTTCATAAAACAGAATGTCATTTATAGTAGGGCGAGACGCTTATGAAAAGGGAGACACAAACCTACTTATAAATGACTGAAATGATTAATTCCAGATTGGATGCTTTGCTATAGCCGATATGGCAATTGGAAGTTCTCTCTATGTGGTTTTATTTGCTTGTTTCCATCTTCCAAAATTCTGTCTTAGTTCTTTATCTTCTCCTTTAACATGAGTGATCAGAGCCTACATAATCAGAGCCTACATAATCACTCCCCACTGGTGAGAGCAGCTGTAGTGTTTGGGCTGGAATCATTCTGAATTATTACTTGACTTAAAGCAATGAGTCCAGTTCAACAATGACCATATTCCAGTCTCCTATGGGTGTCATGATGTTGAGGAAAAAAACCTGATTCACTAAAACATACCCCAGCAGCTGTCATCTCTTTGAGTTAGACTGTAAGCTTCTCAGGGCAGGAACCTTATCTGTTATGTGTTTATAGGTGCCACAGACACTGATCAGCCCATGAATAAATACCAATAAAAACAACTTCGCTGCTCCTCTTCATACCTCATACTTGTAGAGCATTTACAACTCTCATTAATGTTGATGGACCATGCACAGTACAGAAATCTCCCGTTCTACTTACACCTTCATTTGATGCAGTAATCTCTTAAGAGACCAAACCATGTCATAAGTCAGCTCAATAAAATGTACTTTGGCATGCTGGTACCTAGGAAAAGCTTTATGCCCTATGAATGTGCACATCACAAGTGTAAAGAAAGAGAAGGTTATTTTTTTCAGAGAGTATAATGTCGTGGACTAAATTTTTCACAACCCAACACTATCATAACTCAGTAGTAACTTCTTTCAGTGAATGACAAATGAGACAATAAAGTTAGTTCTGAGAGTGACGCTTACCCTCTTTATTAAGATCAGAAAGGGCTGATGGCATTCCACTCTTTTTTTGCTATGGCCCACATATGTACCTGCCTGGCAATGCAGTAGATGTGAAAGATGCGAGTTTGATCCCTGGGTCAGAAAGATCCCCTGGAGAAGGAAATAGCAATCCATTCCAGGATTCTTGCCTGGAGAATCCCATGGACAGAGGAGCGTGGCGGGCTACAATCCATAAGGTTGCACAGAGTCAGATACAACCAAAGTGACTTAGCATGCATGCGTATGTGTACCTGTGTGTGGTATTCTTTAAATGTACAAATTGCTCATTATAGCTAGAAACACTGACTCCTGGCATAATTATCAATACTTTGACAAGTTAACTAGTGAGCCTCAACTTACCTATCTGCAAATAAAATAATGTGGGATGGAAGGAGAGAGCTAATAATCACTAAGGAAAAAAGTGGAATATTCTTTATGGATGAATTTTGTTTCAAGACACTACATTATAGTTTGGTATACTTGTTCATTCAGGCATTTATTCAGCAAATATTGAGCATCCATAATGAGCAAGGCATGGTGCTGGGGACTTTGATATAGTGATAATACATGTCCTTTCCTCAAGGCAAGACAGATACATAACCTAAGTGTCATAATGCCATTCTGTAAGAGCAATGATAGAATTGGGAAGATCCCCTGGAGGAGGAAATGGCAACCGGCTCCAGTATTCTTACCTGGAAAATCTCATGGACAGAAGAGCCTGCTGGGCTACAGTTCATGGGGTCATAAAGAGTTGGATAAGACATGACTCAGCAACTGAGCATACACACACATACACACAGATACGTAGAAAAATATATCAACAGCAAAATTAAGAAATGAAACACCGATAAGTATATGATTTTTAAGGTTGACCTATTTGTTCTCAATACAAAGGAAACTATAAACAAAGCATTTGCAATGTGGAAAGATGGGATCTGAGTAATACTGTCAGAGCCACCATCAGCACTAATTAGAACAATTGCAAACATGTGACATGAAAAGTGATGATGTTAGGCCACTGACATAAAATAAATTCTAATTTCTTATTCTTCCATGATATCCTAGGTATATTTATCATTAATTTTCTAACTTAATTTTTACCTAGAAATTCCTCTTTATCTACTAGTTCTTCCTAGGGCCCTATAAAATGTCTATAATCTATGGAACACTGCATAACTGTCCCCATGTGCAATGATAAAATGCAGCCCATTGATTATTCTGCCAAGTAGGTGGAAGAGTTATGAATACAGTTATTCTATATTGTATGAACCTCACATTACAGTAATGTACTCCCCCCCCAAACAATGGTATCCAAAAGCATGAAGAAACTGAGAAGTAATGATGTTAGTGACTGAAATTACAATAAGAAAAATAATTCATCATGTCACTTACATTTCCAAGGCCATTTCTAGAAGTTAACACACTTACACTATCGTGGCAAGTGGAAGTATAGCAAGTAAACATTTCTGTTACAAAGAAATCAAAGGGAAAATTGCTTCACAAGAGTCACTATTATTTTCAAATCACTATCAAAGCAAACAGTAAGCAATTACTTTTCCTCTGGGAAACACCAAATGAAACGAAGGAATTACTTGTTGCTTGCATTCAGCAACATTTCACACAAATTATTCCAACATCAGTCATGCCTACTATACATCAATCATGTAAAAGGAAGCATTGTTCATCCTGTATCACAGATGAGAAAACTGAAGCCAAAATGCTCATGCAACTCATCTGTTGTCCTATGGATCTCAAACTGACTGAGAGAGCAATCATAATGCCAATTTAACTTTTAATTCCCTGTTATAAACACCTAGTGAGCCCACTTAGTGTAGTAAGCCTTTGTGCTAGGTATGGTGTTGAACACAAAGGTGAATAAAACCTTCTCTAGTTTAAGAAGCTCATGAAGAAATTACTCTGGACATCTGCGTGTTAATAAGATTGGAGGATTCTGATAAGATGTGCAACAAGGAAGTACTTGCTCCTTAAACCTTTATTCTGTGTGTGTGCTGAGTCACTTCAGTTGTGTCCAACTCTTTTTGACCCGCCAGGCTTCTCTGTCCATGGGATTTTCCAGGCAAGAATACTGGAGTGGGTTGCCATTTCCTTCTCCAGGGGATCTTCCCAACCCAGGGATCAAACCCGCATCTCCTGTGTCTCCTGCGATCCAGGTGAATCCTTTACCCTCTGAGGCACCTGGGAGCCGAGTATTACCTATACTGCCTCCAGCACTTTTCCTGAATGTAACACTCTTCAGTCTGGATGTGAATGGTTCTACCCCTGAGCTGGTGCTTCCCACCCATGGTTAGGGGAGGACTCTTGTTCATAATAACAGAACATCAAGTTTTAGAAAAGCAAATGAGCATTATCATGAACAGAAATCTCAGATCTATGATAGAATTCAAAGTCCTTTGTCTTATTTGAGATATAAAAGGACAAGCCATCTATAATTCATACATACCATAAAGAGTAAGCAAATAAACACAATTTATTTAAAGGGATTAGCAATTATGATTTATTCTCCCCAGGATATATATATGAAAAGGACAATGACAATTACACAATCACACTGTACTGTTGCATCTGCTCCTATAAAAAGGAAAAATCACTACATACTTGTGTCAAAGTCAGGATCATTGGGAGCTATCTTGAGGATCCCTCAAGAGAGAAAAAAAATGTATTCTTAAAACTAAAACACTGATCCATGTCTCTGCTTTCTGATGAAGGCATCATATTTCATTTCCTTGTTGAAAAAATTCTGTATCCTCTTCACTTACTTTCTCAGAAAATGGTAGGTAAGGAAAGGAAGAAGATTGAACTGTCAAAGCATTTGTGGCTTTGATGTTATTGAAGTTCAGTGCAGATCTTGAGGATTTCCTGCATGTACATGTGTATCTGTGCATGTATCTAAAACTATACAGATATGGAAATTTCTAGAAACACATACAAAAAATGTAAACAATGAACCTCCCAGGAAGTGAAAGTAAATAATTGCATTAGAGAGAGTTAAACATTTACTTAAAAAATCAACCCTTCTGCTATATTTGAATTTATAATCAGCATATTATATTTATAGTTTTTTCAGCTTGATCGAGGTATAACTGAGAAATAAAATGTTAAGATACTTACAGCGTATGATTTAATATAAGTATATATTGTGAGAAAATTTCCCACCATTGAGCTAATAAACATATCCATCACCTCACCTATTTACCCTTTAGTGTGTGTGTGAGAACTTTCCTGTTCTACTGTCTAAGAAAATTTCAATTACACAGTACAGTGTTATCAATCACAGTCATCATGCTACATTTTAGATCCTCAGAACTTATTCATCATATAAACTTAAAATTTACACCCTTTTACCAATATCTTCCTATTTCCCCGAACTCCCAGCCCTGGCAACCACCATTCTATTCTCCATTTCTTTGAGTTAAATTTTTTGTTTGGATTCCACATGTAAGTGATACTATGCAGTACTTGTCTTTCTCTGTCTGGCTTATTTCAGTTAGTGCAATGCTCTCCAGCTTCATTTATGTAGTCTAAAATGACAGAATTTCCATCTTTTTTAAGGCTGAATAATGTTCTTAGATAGACAGGTGGAGAGATGGATAGAGAGATATAGATGTAGATAGATATAGATGCTGATTCCTTCATCTGTTGATGGACATAGGTTATTTTGTACCTTATTAAACTAATAATTACAAGAATTGATTGGGATTTTGTGCCTTAATATAAAAAAATTGAGACGAGAAACAACGAGAGAGTATACCTTTGAGCTTGAAATTAGCTTTAATCAGGACTTCAGAGAGACGAGGGCTTCCCAGGTGGCGCTAGTGGTAAAGAATCCGCTTGCCAATGCAGGAGATTCAGGAGATGCAGGTTCAATCCTTGGGTTGGGAAGATCCCCTGGAGAAGGAAATGGCAACCTACTCCAGTATTCCTAACCTAGGAAAACCCGTGGGCAGAGGAGCCTGGCAGGCTACAGTCCATGGGTTGCAAAGAGTCGGACATAACTGAGCACTTGTCAGCAGTGAGAGATGAAATGATTTTGCCCATATAGTAAGAAAAATATGTCTCTTTATAACAGGAGAACAATACATGCTGGCTTTTCCATCCCTGGTTTTCATCTTTCTGTATGTGAAGAAAATATATCCAAATAAGTATCACTCTAAGTGGCTTAGACTGAATCAGTGAAACTTGCAAAAGAACTTTCCATCAGATACCAAACTGTCTAAAGACAAGATCTTTCTTTGCCTTCTCTACCTCTTGCATTTGACTTCTCTTCCATTACTCTCAACCACTTTGGAGTTTCTTTCCATCATTGTCGTGCTTCTGTTTTCAGGGCACACCTTCTTCCTGGGCAATCTGGTTCATTTAATCCCTATGGCTGCTCTCATATCTGCAGAATCTACAGTTTTGACTCCCTGTGATTATCATATCTACAGTTTTGACTCTCAACTTCTCTTCTGCACTCCAGACACAACTTCTATCTGCTAATATGCCATCTCCTCTTGGATTTCTACTTTGCATTTAGCACATCTAAAACTGAACTCATTTTCCACCCAAACATGTTCCTTTTCCTATTTCTGCCAACTCTATTAATAATATTATCATCCCAAGTGAGAAGCTCTAAATTTGTTATCTAATTCTCTCTCTCCCTTTCTTTTATATCCAATTTTATCAATGCATCCTCTAAAATTTCCCACAGGAAAAATCAAACCCGCAAACCAAATGCACCTTTGTAACTGCTTCAGTCCTGTCTTGTCTAGTCTATTGCAAGAGTTTTTTAAATAACCATCCTCTCCATCTTTAAAACTCTTCTCTTAACTTTTTCTTTCTCAGTGCCACCAGATATTGAAATCCTCTGTTAGAAAAACCTTCAAAAGCTCCTACTTTCTAGAGGATTAGCACAGATCCAAGCTACCTGTGCTGGTTTATCATCATCATTCTGTATTTCAGCCAAACAGCATCACTTGCTTTGTCCCTGGACTATGGCATGCACTTTTATGCCACTGCATCTTTCATCTTCAGATTTCTTAGCCAGAAATATGACAAGTTCTGTGGGGTCACATAAGGTGGTATCTTTTTCTAAACTTCACCTTCCGTCCCCCATCTGGTGGCAGCGCTGTGCTGGAGGTGGAAGGATGAGCCAAGAAAGTGAAAAAAGACCTCTTGCCAACTCATTGCCAGGAACTGCTTTATCAAACAATGCTTGAAAATCTCATACACCATGACAACTGCTAGTCAAAGGAGTTGAGTAAAAAATTCACAGGGGTTTCAGAGGATTAATCCAGCACAGGGGAGAAAGATACATAATGCTGAAAAATAAACTGTCATCTCTTTGCATCAATATAGTTGTGAAATAATTACCATAGTCTCTGCTGACTCTGAGATGCCATCGTTCTATACGTCTTACTCAAAGAGAGATAATCAAATATATTTGTCTGATGATAAGGGAGAGATTGTTCTTTGCAGTTAATGCATTCTTATGAGTAAATAAAACACTAACCCAATGCTAAAGTAAGTGTTCACATGTAAATAAACTACAAAGCAACACAAAGTGTAGTTAAGTAGAGTGAATTAAATATCATATACCCACTATCAACTGCTTAAGAGGATACTGCTTAGCCAAGATAGTCCAAAACCATTTATTCTAAAATTCATATGGTACAAGTGTGTATCACTCAACAATAATACTTCAAGACTCTAAGTAGACCTGCCTTCTCAACAAAACCTTTGAGTATTAATATGTCCCTGAAGATGAATCACGAGTCTAAAAAATATCACAAAAATAGCAAATATTACTCAGCCCACTTGGCCAGTAATATGAATAACTGAAAGGACGAAAAACAGAAATTAAAGAGACTTAATTTCTGAAGAGAAATATGTGTGCTTGGTAAATAAGAAGTAATTATATCTTTACAAATATGAAATAGCCTTTATCCTGAACACCCCTCCATCCCACTCACTGCATCCTATGCGTCTTTGTATAAGTCTGGAAATAGGTGTCCACTTTCAGATCTACAATGAGAAACTACTTCCAGTAACCAGTATTCTTTTCTTGGTAGCTCTACCATCCAGGTGGTGAGGGTCCCACAGAACTCATGGTGAGAAGACACCCAGAAGATTCCTTAATGTCCTCATGTTCTTAGAAGCTGAGATGAAAGTGAGAGCAAGATGTTCAGCTGAACATCCAGAAAGAGGAGGCTTTTCCTCCTCTTCTGCTCACCCCTCCCCCACCCTCACTCCCTCCTGGGCCACTGTGTGCAACTCTCAAGGCTGAGTTTCCCCATCACTTCATTGAGTGATGGGGAAACACCATGGTCATCTTCTGTTCTCTCTCCACCATACTTCAAGCCCACATCCCCAATCCTAACCAAGTTCAAGTCTAAAACTAGAGAAACACAGTCTTTAAAAGTTGAAGAGGACTTTCCTGGTGGTCCAGCAGTTAAGAATCCACATTCCAGTGCCAGGGACACAGGTTTCATTCATGCGGGCTTCACTGGTGGCTCAGACGGTAAAGAATTTGCTTACGATGCAATTGACCCAGGTTTGATCCCTGGGTCTTTCTTGGTATTTTGGGGGTTTCCCAGGTGGTGCTCAGAGAAGGCAATGGCACCCCGCTCCAGTACTCTTGCCTGGAAAATCCCATGGGTGGAGGAACCTGGTGGGCTGCAGTCCATGGGGTCACTAAGAGTTGGACACGACTGAGTGACTTCCCTTTCACTTTTCACTTTCATGCATTGGAGAAGGAAATGGCAACCCACTCCAGTGTTCTTGCCTGGAGAATCCCAGGGATGGGGGAGTCTGGTGGGCTGCCGTCTATGGAGTCGCACAGAGTCAGACACGACTGAAGTGACTTAGCAGCAGCAGCAGCAGCAGGTGGTGCTAGCGGTCAAGAACTCACAGAAGACGTAAAAGATGCCCCTGGAGGAGGGCATGGAAACCCACTCCAGTATTCTTGCCTGGAGAATCCCATGGACAGAGGAACCTGTCGGGTTATGGTCCATGGGGTCGCAAGGAATCAGACATGACTGAAGGAACTTAGCACACTCACAGGGGAAATAAGATCCCATGTGCCTCAGGGTAACTAAACCAGTGGGCCACAACTATGGAGCCCACACACCAAAACAAAGACCCAGGACAGCCACACACACAAAAAATGTTGTAAACCAGTTCATTGTGGAAGATTGATTGCAAAAAAGCAGTCCCAGTTTTCCATTCTCCTTATGATCATGACTGCAACAACTTGTTCTGGAGGGGCCAGATTTAACATTTCTACTTCAAATTCTGTGCTGCACTTGTAACTTACTTTGACCAAAAATAAATCAGTGAAACTGATGCTGTCTCATTTCTGAACCTAGACCTAAAGGAGCCTTATCTGCTTTCTCTGTTTCTTAGAACTCTGCCTCTGCCATGAAAATGGGCCCAGGCTGGCCTGTTGGAAGGTGGACAGTAAGACTGAGTCAGCCCAGTTGTACAGGCCTGAGGCCCAGCAAAAATCAATAAATCTGTTCTTCCAATGACTAACGAGGCAAGAACAGAACTGCTGTGTCCACTCACACACACATAAGCTAAATCAATACTTATTGTTTTACATGCTGGGTCATGAGTGTGGTTGGTTGTTGTACTGCATATGGTGGAGAGAAACAATAGATACACTCATTTACATTAAGAAGAGGCCCAACTAGAGCTATCTGTAGACATCCACTCATATTGGCATAAACACCCTAAACTGTCTGGGTGCAATGACAGGGCCCCAGTAGCAATAGCCTCATAGAGACCAGAGATGAACCTCAGAATGCATCTGGAGGTTCTGGGGTGAGTACCACTAAGAGAGGAGGGAGGGCCAGATATCAGAGTTTAAGGCTCAGAGTTGAAGGCAAGAGCCACAAACAGAAGTCCAGGCAGAGTGAACTAATTAACTAACTCAGCCAAGAATTTTACAACAGCTGGAATCAATAGAGAAAGAGTGAGAGTGAAAATCTGTGGTATAAGTCAGAAAAAATCATCAGCTATTGAAGGCAGTTAACATAGGAAATGACCCCAGGAGAAAACAGATATAATAAGGCAGGTAGCTGAGTTTCTGCCTTTTCTTACAAAGATGTCTGAATGCTGCCTGATTGTGAATTAGAATTATATTGGCCAGCTGAACATGTTAGTTTATTACACTAGACTGCCTTCTCCACAAGAACAAAAAGTTTGTTTTTTCCCCTAGCCCTTGTATCCAGTCTTAGCAACTAGTGAGGTACCTATGCATATTCAATGCTCAATAAATGTGTTAACTGAATGAATAAATGAATGAAAAAATGAGTGAGTACCTGAAGTAAATATCTGACCTACAGCCAGGTCAGCCAAGTTTGGGATTAAGAGACACTGGGGAAAGGGCTGATTCACAAGGACAATTATTAAGCAGAGCTTTGGATCACGAATTTTCATGATTAGAGTTTTTATGACTATTTATTTCATCAACTTGACTTTGGATCCCTGGATCTTTCACATAACAGGCATTTAATAATGCTGGGTGAATTGTGCTAACAGGCATAATAGAGCAAGGAAGGCTGTCTCCATTTATTTTAGATATCATGACCAGTTGGGAATTATCCAAAATTCCCCCCCACTTCCCTATTACCTTCCCCATTCAAGTGCATATGCATTAATGCATTCATGTGCTGCTACACTGGGACCTGGGCAAAAAAAAAAAAAGAACAGATAGCCCAGGGACGTTACTCGCAGGTTCTCTTCAGGTTTGCCTTTATCAAAACCCAATTCCAAAATGTATCCCCCAAGATTACGGGTAAGGAATCCAACTGGAGTGCAGGTGACCCAAGTTCTATCCCTGGGTCAGTAAGATCCCCTGAAGAAAGAAATGGCAGCCCCACTCCAGTATCTTTGTCTGAGAAATCCCATGGACAGAGGAGCCTAGTCGACTACAGTCCATAGGGTCATAAAAAGTCAGACACAACTTAGCAATTAAGCCGCCGCCACCAAGATTATCAAAAGGCCCATCTCCAGGATTGAAAGCCAACAGAACTGACCTTGTTGTCTGTTTTTAAGTGGATATTTACCTGGTGGCACAGAATGACTTTCCCTGGATCCTAAACATAGATTATTTCATGCATTTTGCACTTTGAAGAGGCTAAAATACTATATATCAACACAGTTGAAATGTAGAGTTGAATCTGTGCACTGATTGGCACCTCACAGACTATTATTAAGGACACCCCTGCTGGAGATTCCTTTAAACAAACACCAGAGAGAGGGTCTCTCCTTCTGCTGTCTGTGGAGTTAGTAATAACGCAAATTTGATGAGTAACAATACAAACAGTAAGGCCAAATATAGTCCTGGTGACAACGGTTGTAGAATTTATGATCCTTCATGATAGGATCAATCAATCTTAATTGATTAACTTCTTTCACATTATAGTCAAAGATGAGGTGAAGCCTCTCACAAAAGCTTTTCACCATCATTAAATGTGTCTGTTTCAGTGACATAAAATAGAGTCAAATTTCTGAATGTAGGCTGCAAGTAAAATGATCAGCATTTTTGAACAGAGCACAGGACATGGAAAAAATATCTATTGTTATGTCTTATTATTTTCTGCTAACTCACTAATAGGTAACAATAGGAGTCCATTCGGGCAAAATGTTACTAAGTCCCCGAAGACATCCTTACCTCTAATTACATGTACTACCCTAAACACCAACTTCTAGAACATTTGGGTATGTGGAAATATGGGATGGCCTTTAGTTCACTACGTAACGTTAGAAAATCCTCCCACTTTTGAGTTCTACTACTTTTTTCTTTGGTTAGTTTCAGAGACCACTCTGCATTTGTTTTCTCCTCTAATGCTCTGTGTACGTGTGGGTTTGTGTTAAAGCCTTATACTCACTATTGTACATCCTGTAGCATTTTAGAAAGATCTCAAATTACTAAATTACTTTCCTACAAATATTATGAAAAATCCTTTCACCATTCTCTTTGTACATTGCTATTGGTCAGCAAAGACCAAAAACGCTTAAGTTGATCCTATTACTTAACTGTTTTAAAGATGAAGTTATATCAGAATGACTTGGCTTTTTACAACTGGTCTGGAAAGTCTGTTTGAAAATCCCTTCTTAAAATATTTGGTTAATCATTTTTCCCAGCCCAAATCACATAATGTGAAATTACTTCAAATAGAGAAATGTTAACAGGAGGATGGATATGTTTCTGTGTGTTTTTCAAATTTTTGATTCATGTTAGGAAATCTGAAAATTGCTTCATCAGATTTTCATAAAAAGCAAATAATTCTGCCAAAATTGCAGCAATATGATATAAATATGGGTATTGACAACTTGAAGAGGACTCTTTGAACATTGATCTAATTAATTACTTCTCTTCCTGTCATAGTGAGCATTTACTGTTAGGTGCCTTAAGACAGAACTGCTGGGAGAGCTGGACAGTAGAGAAAGCTAACAGTCAGAAGATCAAACGTAGCAGGAATTTATGGCAGTGAACTACAGCACTTAAATATGCCTAACCTCCAAATGTGAAATCTTCTGAGTTTTTATGATACATCACTGAACTAAGATTTAAGGAGAAAGTTCTTATTTAATTATGGAGTTGACTTTGAACCTATACAGGCAATGATAAGGAGACATTGATAGAAGATGTGATGGGAGTAAGCCGAAGGAATGAGAGAGGAGTATATAGAAAAATTAAATCTAGAGGCAAGAAAACACATATCCATCTTTAGAAAACACACTTTCAAGCCAAATTTGTAAAAAGAAATAACATTACCTGATTTTTCATTTTACCAGGTACTTCTTCCTTTTCATATGACAAGTGAGAGTAAACTGAATTATTGGATACCAGGATAAAAAAGCAAAACAAGAAGCTTTGATAGAATCCACGTGAGCTAAGAACATTTCGCTCAACTCACTTCAGTAAATACTTCTTAGTGTCTGTATTGTGTCTGGTGCTGTACTTGATACCACAGAGACAAAGATAAATCCAGCAAGGCCCCTGACCTCAAGAAATGTATTATCTAGTTGTGGAGAGAATCATTTACACAAACAAATGATCATGTGATACATATGAGATCAAAAGCATCGAAGTAAAGCAGAGGAAGTTACAAGCCCAAGAGGGAGAGAAAGGAGAAAATATCTCCTGATCAAAGTTTTGAAAGATGAATAAAAAGTTCAAGGACAACATTTGAATGGACTTCTAAGCAGATGCAACAACATATGCGAAAATACAGAGCCAGGGAGCAGCAGGTTATGTGAAGCAAGCAAGGGGCAAATTTTGAGTGAGTTACACAGAGATAGATAAGGATTCATATACCACCAGTCTTGAATTTCACGCCAGAGAACCCGCTTTCATATTATCCTGTAGATAACATCCAAAATGGAAAGAGATGAAGTTTGGAACCCACAGGGTCAAATTTACATTTTAGAACCTGTGCCCAGGGCAGAGAGAAAGATGGATGCAAGAGTTGTAAGAACAGAAGCACAGAGACCAATAGGAGTCTCTGCTATGGAAAAACTTCAAGTTTCTGCCTCACTAGTCATGACCATTTAAGTGGAGATCTTATTTTCTGCAAAACACAGAAGATTGCTTATAAGGCAACTCATCTTGGGGTCAGATATCTATGATTTTACAAGGTTTGGATTTCTCAGGAAATAAAGGAAATGGTTAATTTAAAAGCATAACATAATTGTGGCACTTAGAAGTATCATTCATGTTCAATAATATTGTCTGGCATATGCTAAATATTTATTAAATGAATGAATAAATTAATAAATATAATTGCCCTTCAGATTAGGTCCTTTTCGTATTATTTACAAGTCATTCTTAGTAATTTATCCCTTTTAATGGAAAATAAGAGTTAATTTAGCTGAAAATACTTAAAAGTAATCAAACTGAGTTTATTTAAATTTTTTCTATAAATCAGACTTTTATTTAGTCAGTCTGCCCTTTACCCCAATTAATCCAAATCAGTGAGCTTTTACTGTAATTGAAAGTTGTGCATACTTGCCACTTCCACTGACCCTCTAAGAGCCTGTAATAGCAATTGGAAAATTTCCAAGGTGCCAGTACCTTTAATTTCTCCTTTACTCCTCTTAGAGACAATAGAAGTTTGCATTGTCAAGTTTAAACCTCTGAAAATATCCCCTCATACCTTAAAATATCCTTTCAAAGTTTTTCTATTTCTTAACCCTGATTTTATCTAACACAGGGCTTCCCTGATAGCTCAATTGGTAAAGAATCCACCTGGAATGCAGGAGACCCCAGTTCGATTCCTGGGTCAGGAAGATCTGCTGGAGAGGGGATGGGCTACTCACTCCCGTATTCTTGGCTTTCCCTTGTGGCTCAGCTGGTAAAGAATTTGCCTGCAATGGGGGAGACCTGGGTTCAATCTGTGGGTTGGGATGATTTCCTGGAGAAGGGAAAGGCTATACCCACTCCAGTATTCTGGTCTGGAGAAGTCCATGGACTGTATAGTCCATAGGGTTGCAAAGAGTCGGACATGACTGAGCAACTTTCACTTTCACTTACCTAACATATCCTTACATGGAACTTAAAAGTCTACAAATAATAAATGCTGGAGAGGGTGTGGAGAAAAGGGAACCCTCTTACACTGTCGGTGGGAATGCAAACTAGTACAGCCACTATGGAGAACAGTGTGGAGATTCCTTAAAAAACTGGAAATAGAACTGCCTTATGATCCAGCAATCCCACTGCTGGGCATACACACTGAGGAAACCAGAAGGGAAAGAGACACGTGTACCCCAATGTTCATCGCAGCACTGTTTATAATAGCCAGGACATGGAAGCAACCTAGATGCCCATCAGCAGATGAATGGATAAGAAAGCTATGGTACATATACACAATGGAGTATTACTCAGCCATTAAAAAGAATACATCTGAATCAGTTCTAATGAGGTGGATGAAACTGGAGCCTATTATACAGAGTGAAGTAAGCCAGAAGGAAAAACATAAATACAGTATACTAATGCATATATATGGAATTTAGAAAGATGGTAACAATAACCCGGTGTACGAGACAGCAAAAGAGACACTGATGTATAGAACAGTCTTATGGACTCTGTGGGAGAGGGAGAGGGTGGGAAGATTTGAGAGAATGACATTGAAACATGTAAAATATCATGTAAGAAACGAGTTGCCAGTCCAGGTTCGATACACAATACTGGATGCTTGGGGCTGGTGCACTGGGACGACCCAGAGGGATGGTATGGGGAGGGAGGAGGGAGGAGGGTTCAGGATGGGGAACACATGTATACCTGTGGCAGATTCATTTTGATATTTGGCAAAACTAATACAATTATGTAAAGTTTAAAAATAAAATAATTTAAAAAAAAGTGTATTCGCCGACTCCATTAATTTCAATTACCCACCTCTGAGATAGAGACCTGAGTCAGCCTCAGCTTTTCTCTCCCTGGCTCAGACAATCAGTTATCAAACTCTTTTCAGTCCACCACAGAAACACCTCTCAAATCTGTTGTTTTCACTTTACTCCTCCACCATTGTCTAATTTCAAGCTCTCACCACTTCTTGTCCAGGTCTTCCCAAATGCTCCCACCTCTAATGTCATCACCCTCCACTCCATCCAGAACTATTGCCCATGGTAATTCTTTCAAATGCAAATCTGATTAAGTGACTTCTCTCAGTGGCTCTTAAATCCTTCATTGGCTACCCACTTTATCCACAAGCCCAAATCCAAACTCTTCAGCGTGGCCCAAATGGCCCTTTACATGTGGGCCCAGGCTGTTGTCATGTATGTTTCTATACTTTTGTACTTATTTTTCCTCTGCCTGAGATTCTTCTCTGCCTACCTCCCTCTTTAACCAGCAAATTCACATGCATCATTTCAAGATGAGCTCAAGGGGAAGGAGATGGAGTTTATTGGTTAAGAACATCTTCATGCTCTTAGTCTTAGTATTCCATGTTAGTGTGCTTAAACCTTGGTGGGACTGTGGCACTGCTTGGTGACTTGGAGCAAATTACTCAGCCTTCCTGAGCTTCAATGTCCTCTGTAAAAGAAGAATCATTTTACAGGGCACCATGAGGATTAAATGAAATCAAATCTCTAAAGTGCTCAGTTCAGTGACTGCAATATAATTACTGTCTAGTAGTGACTCTTATCGGAGAAGGCAATGGCACCCCACCCCAGTACTCTTGTCTGGAAAATCTCATGGACGGAGGAGCCTGGTGGGCTGTAGTCCATGGGGTCACTAAAAGTCAGACGTGACTGAGCGACTTCACTTTCACTTTTCACTTTCATGCATTGGAGAAGGAAATGGCAACCCACTCCAGTGTTCTTGCCTGGAGAATCCTAGGGACGGGGAGCCTGGTGGGCTGCCATCTATGGGGTTGCACAGAGTCAGACATGACTGAAGCGACTTAGCAGCCGAGGCAGTGACTATTATTATCAGACATCATCTTTCCTATGAGGTTCTCTCTAAATCCAATCACCATCTCAAGTCAGAATTGATCGATTTTCTTCCCGTGCTCTTGGAATGTTTTGTTTATACTTCTATAGCATTTACCTTATTGTTCAATGTTCATTTAAAAAAAATAAGAGTCAGAGTTAATTGGTTTTTTCATCACTTTCTATGTATGTCACTTAATGTAAACCTTTAAAATGTATTATCTATTTTAAGGGCTTCCCTTGTAGCTCAGTCAGTAAAGAATCTGCCTGCAATGCAGGAGACCTGGGTTCAATTTCTGGGTCAAGGAAATGACAACCCACTCCAGTATTCTTGCCTGGAGAATCCCACAGACAGAGGTGCCTGGTAGGTTCCCAGTCCATGGAGTTGCAACAGTTGGACAAGACTTAGCAACTAAACCACCACCATCTAATTTAACCCTTGGGAATACCATGAGGTGGGTTTGATTATGATCCCCATATTAGTGACAAGAAAACTGAAGACAGAGAGGATAAGCAACTTGTCCAAAGCTACTCAGTTAATAGCAGTGTATTAGGGAAGAACAAATCTGACTCCATGTTGGATGTTTCTTTTACATTAATATTTGTATTCTTTTGCTTTTTCTGCAAGTTAAGAATGTTGCCTATAGCCTGAAAAATACAGGATGGCCCACTCTCAAGGCCCTGACCTTTAAAAGTATAATTTTCCATTCATATAGAGGTGAAAATTTCCAGAACAGAGAATAACGTTTGTCTTGTTGGAAATTTACAGGAACATCATGACCTGACCTATGTGGACAGACGCAAGAAACCAAGGATTCTGGCACCAAGAAGTTTGCAATGACCAACCACACCCCTTCCTGTTTTAATACAACACAAGCCTGAATTCGGACTCAGATAAGATGGCTCTTTGGGACACTAGTCCACCATCTTCTCAGTCTGCTGGCTCTTCATAAAGTCATTATTCCTTGTCCCAACAACTCATCTCTAAATGTATTGAATTATCATAAGGTGAGCAGTAGAAACGTGGATTCAGTAATAGTAGCAGAAGGAGTTAACTGAAACCAGGCAACTTTGCTCAGGTGTAATGCTCAGTCTGCTCAGTTGTGTCTACCTCTTTGCAACCTTGTAAACTATGTAGCCCACAAGACTCCTCTGTCCTTGGGGTTCCCCAGGTAAGAATACTGGAGTGAGTTGCCATTTCCTACTCCAGGATCTTCCTGACTAGGGATCTGACCTGCATCTCCTGTATCTCCTGTATTTTTGGCAGGATTCTCTCTCAGTGGATTCTTTATCACTGAGCCACCTGGGAAGCCCCAACTTTGCTCGGAACAGTTTCTTAACCACTGTATAGCCCATTGAAATATAAGTTGCTTGAGTACAAAAATCATGTCCCTCTCAACTCTATGTCATTAGCATCAGCACAGCTTCTACAGATAAGGAAGTCTATTGCAAGCTTCTGAAGAGACTCCAGGGTACCCAAGGTCTGTGCTGCTGATGAGCCCAGGGATGTCCCCCAAAACCCAGGCACAAAAGCCATCCAACCAGATTTGTTCTCTTTCTCTCTCTAAAAAATCAATTCCTCTGCTTTGGTGCAAGAGAACTGTGGGAAATCTGATTATACTAAATGTGATCCAGCACCCTGCCTTCCTCTACAAGGAAGGGAGGAAAAACGTTTCTGTGAGTTTAGAAGTTACTCCAAAACATACAGAATATACTCAATGTACAATCCAACTTCATATATGTTTGAGCAGATGGATGAATATGAAGTTGCACTTGGCAAGCTAGTCTCAAAGAATCTTTTGTTACTGTGGAGAAATTTGGCCACTTAATAATTGATTGAACTTAAGAAAATTCTTGAGAAATTATACCTGCACATTTACATTCAAAGAGATGGGTGTAATGAAGCTAAATGTTGTTTTTGAATTCTTTAGTGGGAAAAAACACATGTCTGAAATGTGAAATTTTTACCAACTAAAAAATTAACTGCTTTTAATATGGGATAGGATTGTGTATAAAGGCCCAGATATACACTTCCTCATCTATTTCAGCTACTTGTGCTCTTATTTCTACTTGTAAAGTAGCTGAATGTAAAAGCCCCCAGGATTGCTCTGTGTAGTTTTAAAAATTGTGAACTTGTATATTCTGTGTAAAATATGTATCTGTATTGTGAACATCACTTAATAAATTTCTAAACACACAATGCCTTCATACTGCCTGAGTTCTTGCTGGGCCTGAGGTCATATCATCAGCATGTACACGTTCAGAGCATTTCATGAACTATACGATGTTGGCAGGTCATTAATAAAAACTGAAAAAGTAAAAAGCTTCATAATTAGCTCCTGAGGTAACTTTGAATGTAACATTTTCACCTCAGATTCAACACCATTAAACAAAATGACTGGGGCTTATTCACTAATGTAGCCCGAGAACCATTCCACTATAGTTAAACTTTGCCAAATTGAGGGACACTCAAATAGCAATATGTTGTGATTCACTGAATCAAAGGCCACAGACAAATCAATAGAGATAGTTGCTGCTTAAAAAATGATAATGAACAAATGTAACACTATCACCAAGGTTACCTTGAGAAGAGCGAAGAAGTGGTTTAAAACCATCACTAAAAATAGGGTCAGTATACCAGCCTTGAATCAGAAGTTAAAGAGAAAACCAGTATACCAGATCAGTGAGTCAATCTGCATTTATTTTTTAAGTTTTGAAGTAAAGAAGCACCGTGTTAGTCAAATGACAAAGGAAGGAAAAAGAATGTGAGATTTCATTTTCTCCTTATTTTAATTGTTTGATTATCTTTGAACAACGTCCAGTCCCTGGAGGACATGATAACACTTTACCTGAATTCCTCCAATGGCTCTTTGGATGGTTTGTTAACAAAAATACTGTGTCTCTCAGTCTTGTCCAACTCTGTGACCCTATGGACTGTAGCCTGCTAGGCCCCTCTGTCCCTGGGATTCTCCAGGCAAGAATACTGGAGTGGGTTGCCATTTCCTACTCCAGAGGATATTCCCAATTCAGGGGATTGAACCCATGTCTCCTGCGTCTCCTGCATTGGCAGATGGATCCTTTACCACTGATCTACCTGAGAAGCCCTAACATAAAGAATGCAGTAACAAATTATCAATAAGCAACTCATTGCTTATTCAGATATGAAATGTTAGAACTTCAGACAGTTGGTGGGAAACAATCACCATTTTTTCCCAATGATAGAGGTTTAAAATTGTTACTGAATCAAACTGGATCCACTTACCCTTGGGCAGCAAAGCCAATCTACTGACACTGGGTTGTGGTGAAGGAAATATGTTTATTGCAGGACTCAAGCAAAGAGTCCAGGGGAGCTAGTGCTTAAAATACTTGAATTCAGGACTTCCCTGGCAGTCCACTAGTTGACTTAGACTTCCAATGCAGGGGTTACTGGTTCAATCCCTAGTCGAAGAGCTAAGATCCCACACGCCTCCTGGCCAAAAAACCCAAACATAAAACAGAAGCAATACTGTAACAAATTCAATAAAGACCTTAAAAAAAAAAAAACAACAAAAAAAAACCTGAACTCCCTGAAGGCTTTCAGGGAAAGGTTTTTAAATGCAGAGTAAGAGAGATGGGGTTATATGGTGTGTGATCAGCTTGTGTATATTCTTCTGACTGGCTGGTGGTGAGGTAATTGAAAGAGTTAACCTCATCAACCTTCTGGTTCCAACTGCTCTGGGGTCTATGTGCTTGTGGGCAGCATACAGCTAACTTCTTCTACCTGGTGGGGGTTTCAGTATCTGCAAAACAGCACAGAGGGGATGGTTCAGGATATTATCTGCCCTTGAGGAGGCACTAAAGTCTTTGTTTAAAGGCTAGACAATTATTAATACTATTTTGCCCTCTTTAATGAGTGGCTCAGCAGTAAAGAATCTGCCTGCAATGCAGGAACTGCAGGAAGCTTGTGTTGGATCCCTGGGTTGGGAAGATCGCCTGGAGGAGGGCATGGCAAGCCACCCTAGTATTCTTGCCTAGAGAAGCCCACAGACAGAGGAGCCTGGTGGGTTGCAGTCCATGGGGTCGCAAAGAGTCAGACATGACTGAGCATGCCCGCACATTTCCTTGACTGTTTTCTTTCTGCATTTTCTCACTTCTATGATTAAATTTATTCTTTGACTAAAGTTTTTCTAAAGACAAAAGGCAGGAGGAGGACACAGTCAGGGGATACTGTTCTGGGAAGGCCCCAAAGGTCCTGCTCATGGATTACAAAATCACACAGCTAGAAGCTGCTGTTAAGGTGGTTTACTCCAGCACCCTATCTGTCACTTCCTTCCTTCACAGCACCCTTTCCTCAAATGTATTACAGAATTAAAATACTTTTTGTATTGATTGTTCTGTCAGTGAGTTTTCCTAAGTGGTTTTTAAACATTTCAACAGTAATAATATTAGCAAATTTCCCCTGATATTTAAACATTTTTCTAAACCACAAAATCACTGTATGTGAAACAATTAAATCATAAAACAGGTAAACCTCATTTAGAGGAAAGCCCCAGTGGCTCAGATGGTAAAGAATCTGCCTGCAATGCAGGAGACCTAGGTTAATTCCCTGGGTCGGGAAGATCCCCTGGAGAAGGGAATGGCAACCCACTCTGTGGGTAACAGGGAGGAACACCAGAGGTCCCAAAGTGTCAGGAGGAAATAAATTGCAATCGGCAGCCTTTTTTTTTTTTTTTTTCCTGCTCTACACAAAATTAAAAGAGGCTTCTTTTAATTCTGTGTTGATGGTACCTGGTTCTGCCTTGAGCTAACCACTGCATTTTTATTATGGGAATGTTTTTCTAAAGCTATGTTAATGAAACTATGCATTTGCTTTGGAATTTACCTTTCTTCAAAATGATTCCACCTAAGACTAACATTTTTTCTTTTCTCAAATCTTGGGCTGATAATGGCTCAACAAACCAGTATTCCTGTCAACTGTTTTATGGCTGGGGGATGACACACTTCCTGCCATCCTATCTCGAAAATGCATATTGTGGGCGAGTGGCCTGGTGAAACTCCCTCACCCTTGAGGTGTCTCTCTTACCTGATTAATCGCTTTCCAACAGACATAAAACACCTTGCTAAAAGCTAGCAAGGGGGCACTCCTGTCTCTTCCTGATGTCTATGTCAGAAGCGTTCCCTATCTCTGTTATACTTTAATAAAACTTTGCTATAGAACATTTCAAGCAGTCAAGCCTGGTCCCTGACCCTGGGTTGAAATCCTCTCCTCTGGAGGTCACCAATCCCAGAGTAACACATGGCTTGTAGCAGCAACCTTTCAACTCCAGTATTCTTGCCTGGACAGAGGAGCCTCATGGGCTACAGTCCACAGGGTCGAAAAGAGTCAAATAGGACTGAGCAAATAACAAATGTTGCAATTAAGCTATATCCTCTCTGTTGTGAGAATATCTTTTTTCTTTAGAATAAGAAATTTCAGTAATTTGCTTTGTGCTTCTGCAACACAGGATAAACAATAATTTCTTATTTAGTAAAATTATTTCTAGGTTGCTTTGATTTTCAGCTCTTAGAGTAATATTCAGTCTGGAAATCCCCTGGTGGTCCAGTAGTTAAGACTCTGTGCTCTCACTGCCAAGGGCCCAGATTCAATCCCTGCTTGGGGAACTAAGATTGCACAAGCCTCAAAGTGTGGTCAAAGGGGAAAAAAAAGAAATCGTTTTGTTTAATACACACACAAACATGAATTTCTCAACTGTTTTATCTTGGAATCTCAGCACAACATCCACATTGATGTAGTTTTGGGGAATTCATACCCTTGACAATCTCCAAACAAAACAAATCATACATTTATGAAAACTTAGGCCACAAACAGAAAAAAAAATGCTTTCAATGCTTCCTAAACATGACAAGATATAAAGTAACTACATTTCATTAAATATTTACGTCTGGATTTAATAAAGTAAAAAGTAGTAACCGAAAAAAATTGTACAGAGCTTCACAGCAAGAATAGCAGTGTTATTCACTCAGTCATGTCCAGTTCTTTGTGACCCGATGGACTGTAGCCTGCTAGGCTCCTCTGTCCATGGAATTATCCAGGCAAGAATACTGGAGTGGGTAGCCATTCCTTTCTCCAAAGGATCTTCCCAATCCAGGGATTGAACCCAGGCCTCCTGCATTGCAGGCATATTCTTTACCATCTGAGCCACCAGGGAAGCCCCAGCAAGAATAAATGTGTTTATCTAAGGAGTCACAAGCTAAGTTTTATGAATATTATGAATCTGGATAATCATACAAATGATCACCATAGTTAAGTGGTCCATACAATTCCAGTTTACGGCATGATTTTATTTATTGTCACAGAATTTGTGATTATAAACTGACCTTTTATGTGTCTACAGACAGTTCTCAAGGCCACCTGATAGCTTCTGAAATATTGTTTTCAGTAGAGCCTATTTTAGAAAGAAACCTCTTTCATTAGACTATGTAATTTTAACCTCTAAAATTCAAATAGGCCTCAAAAATGGAAGAGAAATGGGTAATTTTGCTACAGCATAGAAAAGAAAGACATTTTTCTGGCTTATGACTGACTGACCTTTGATCTGGGTGGGACTACCTGAGCACATAGTTTAACTTGCTGAATTTTGCCTTTGAAATTACTACTGTAAAAATGTGGACTCCTTAATCCATATCACAGTGCTATGCAAGCTGGATGGCTGAAATTAGTTGACAGCTCTGGTTCTCTTGAGAAACACATCCTTTTGACTACCTGGTAAAAAGCCTCTCCCACTCGCAAACATAAGTGTGCAGACACAAATTTTTGCATACTATTGTAGGGATCATGGACCACCCAGCTAAAGCTCATGCACTGATCCTTGCTTTAGGCTTAGTCAGAAGTTTGAAAGCATCCTTTTTCAACTGAAAATTACCACACATTTTATCTACCATGGTATTTGAATGGTGTTTAAATGTGTGCTAGTTTTCATCAATATGATTTCCTTTATTCTAATGTATTTGCTAAATATGTAAATAAATAACACCATATGTTATGGTCTACTACAATAGTACACAAGCACCATTCTATAGATGTAACCCTTCTTTATATACCTTCTCTAGCACTACATATACATAATCTCTCTGAAATATAGAGAATAAAGGGTAGAAAGGAAGTATAATTTTGGTAATTCTATTTAATATTATATGTAAGGTCTTTCAGACATGAAGAAATGGGCATAAATTTTGGAATATAAGATTGATATCCAACTATATTAGTCTGGTTAAGCATGAAATGGTTTCAATCTCTCTAGAAAATTCCTACAAATGTACCATGATGTGACTACAAGGAAGACCTACTTCCTGCATATCTGGCTTTTCTAAGCCAAGTTATCATAGTTACACCACATCAGCAGACTTTGGGTACGTTCTACCCTTTTAAACTTGCAGATCCAAGCATCTGCCAGAGGGCAGTCACAGAGTCTTCGCATCCACTTATATCTGCCTGGATATTATATAACATTGAGGAGTAGCCTCTACTCAAATCTCTGGACTGGGAATTATTTGGGCACTCACTCCTGTATGTATCCATTATTCCAAATAATCATTCAGCAACTACTTATTGAGGATTTCTGTGGCAGATACTGTGTTCAGGTATGAGTTAACACCGAGAAAATAATTAGAATAGGGCGTACTCATTGTAGGAGCTTCCCAGGTTGCACTAGAGGTAAAGAACCCTCCTGCCAATACAGGAGATGTAACAGATGTGAGTTCAATCCGTGGGTCGGGAAGATTCACTGGAGGAGGAAATGGTAACCCACCCCAGTATTCTTGCCTGGAGAATCCCATGAACAGAGGAGCCTGGTAGGCTACAGTCCATATGGTCACAAAGAGTCAGATATGACTAAAGCAACTTAGCACACAACAGTATTCATGTAAGCACCTCATAAATGTTTACTATTCTTATAATTGTTACTGTTTTTATTATTATACAAATTCAAATGGGTCATCATTCCTGCACTCAAGGATCTGTGATCCAGAGAGGGATTCAAAATAGAGTGGGACTTCCCTGGTGGTCCAGTAAGACTGTGTTTCCACCACCACCGGTGGTAGCACGGGTTCAATCCCTGGTAGGGGAACTGAGACCTCACAGGCTGTGCAGCACAGTCAAACAAAAATTTAAAAAATAAATACATAAAACAGAGTGAGATAAGATTTTTTTTTTAATTCAATAATTTTTATTTACATGTATACCTGTGGCGGATTCATTTTGATATTTGGCAAAACTAATACAATTTGTAAAGTTTAAAAATAAAATAAAATTTAAAAAAAAGAGATAAGATTATGATGGAGTTATGTTGCATTGCCTTCAAAATCATGAGGTGGACCATGGAAGTCCATCTGGGGAATCAGGGAAAATTACCCAGTAGAGAAAAAGTAGTGATTAGCTAGACAAATTGGGAAGGAGGCATGGTCTTCCAGTGAGGCAATTATGTGTACAAAGAATGATATATCACACATTCGGGTGATTATAGTAGTTTAGTATGGTTGGAGCAAAGACTGAGTGTGGAAGCTTGACAGAGATGAGGCCAGAAACAGATGAAGAGGGTGATGATGACAAGTTGTTGGGTGCTTAAGTAAGGAGTTTAAATTTAAGTAAGGAGTTATTTAAAAGACATCTACACAACAGAGTTTTGCTGCTACTAACTGCATAACTTTGATTTACTCATTTAACCTTTTGGGGTCTTGGTTTTCACATGTGACACAAATCAAAGGGTAGAGTTCATTGTTGTTTAGGCCTCATCCAGCTTAACTTTTGACAAACAATCCTTTGTTCTCATGTCAAGAATTACCAAAATAAAAGGAATATTAAAATTTTGTCATTTTTCAGTTACCAAATGTAATTGCAGAGACATTCATATGACTTTGGATCATTATATTTAGTTTATCTCTGAATGAAGTAACCAAATGACTTTCTGGTTTTGGTTTATGCTCTCTGCACTAAAGGCAAACTAAAAAAAAAAAAAAATTCCTGCTATCTCCTTCAAAATAATAATGAAAATGTACTTGAAGGTCCACTGATAATTTACATATTTTTCTGGTTAGAAATTGAAAAAGAAGAAAAAACCTACAAATAATTGCTGAATCATTAACACAGTCAGGTACCACTTCAGTGACTGATATTTAGTCAGCTGATTAAATTCATCTAGTTAGTTGCCTTATGATTTTCCAATTTTATAGTTAGATAAGTTGGAGATGTAAGTAATCAATATGCATCTAAACTATCAACAATTTTAGTTTTGGAATGAATCTCACTAAAATTCCAATTTTGATTAACAAAAATGAAATTTAATTTTGAAAACTTCAGTATTTCAATTGCTTTGTGCATGCTAAGTTGATTCAGTCGTGTCCAACTCTCTGCAACCCTATGGACTATAGCCCACCAGGCTCCTCTGTCCATGGATTCTCCAGGCAAGAATACTAAATGGGTTGCCATTTCTTCCTCCAGGGCATCTTCCTGATGCAGGGATCGAACCTGCCTCTCTTACATCTTCTGTATTGACAGGTGGGTTCTTTACCACTAGCACCACCTAGGAAGGTGGTGAATGGTGGTGAATGGAAGTGGTGAATGGCTAGGAAGCCATTTCAATTGCTTCAACTGAGATTAAAAGGGTTCTTCATAAGCTGCATTCATGCCTCAAGCAAACACATGAAATCTGATGAAATGACTATAAATTTACCCTAGCCACTTTCTTATGCATTTTTTTCTATTTGAAAAATAGTGCCAATAAACCAAAATCAGAAAAATTGTTAGGTTTTGTGGCAGTAGAAGATTAACAGAAGATGTAAAAACACGATTAGAACCAGACATGGAACAACGAATTGGTTCCAAATTGGGAAAGGAGTACATCAAAGCTGTATATTGTCACTCTGTTTATTTAACGTATATGCAATGTACATGATGTGAAAGGCTGGCTGAATGAAGCACAAAGTGGAATCAAGATTGCTGGGGGAAATATCAATAACCTCAGGTATGCAGATGACACCACCCTTATGGCAGAAAGCAAAGAGGAACTAAAGAGCCTCTTGATGAAAGTGAAAGAGGAGAGTGAAAAAGCTGGTTTAAAACTCAACATTCAGAAAATGAAAATCATGGCATCCAGTCCCATCACTTCATGGCAAATAGATGGGAAAACAATGGAAACAGTGACCAAACTTTATTTTCTTGGGCTCCAAAATCACTGCAGATGGTGACTGCAGCAATGAAATTAAAAGATGATTGATCCTTGGGAGAAAAGCTATGACCAACCTAGATAGCATATTAAAAAGCAGAGACATTATTTTGCCAACAAAGGTCTGTCTACTCAAAGCTAGGGTTTTTCCAGTAGTCATGTATGGATATAAGAGTTTGACCATAAAGAAAGCTGCATGCTGAAGAATTGATGCTTTTGAACTGTGATTTTGGAGAAGATTCTTGAGAGTCCCTTGGATTTCAAGATCAAACCAGTCAATCCTAAAGGAAATCAGTCCTCAATATTCATTGGAAGGACTGATGCTGGAGTTGAAGCTCCAATACTTTGGCCACCTGATATGAAGAACTGATCCATTGGAGAAGAATCTTTCCCTGATGCTGGGAAAGACTGAAGGCAGGTGGAGAAGGGGATGACAGAGGATGAGATGGTTGGATGGCATCACCAACTCAATGGACTTGAGTTTGAGCAAGCTCCAGGAGTTTGTGATGGACAGGGAAACCTGGCTTGCTGCTTTTCATGGGGTCATGAAGAGTTGGACACAACTGAGCAACTTAACTGACTATAAAAACAGGATAGTGCAAAGAAGAAAATTTAGAAGCAAGTTAGCAAAAAATAAGTAGCATTTTAATAATTGCTCCTTACCATCAATCTGTAAGTAAAACTCCTCATTCTCCTTGAATTTATTCTTTAATTGGAAGAAAATTGCTTTACAATATTATGTTGGTTTCTTCCATACAACAATGCAATTCAGCCATAATTATATGTATATCACCTCCCTCTTGAAACTCCCACATTCTTCTTGAAGGTCTTGCTATTCTAAACTTCATTGCATAAGTCGCCATTCACTATATTGAAATTATCTACTTTGAGAGTCAAATTGAAGTGGATTTCATATGTATTGAAATGTCTTCTCCCTTTCCTCCACATTTCAATTAAAATCAAAAGCCTTCAGGCCAAAAATAAGTATGTCATCTGTAATCTCCACTACTCCCATTGTTCCTGCCTTATATCGCCTTCTTCCAAGCCATCTTCTCTACCCATAACACTCTTGGTTTTCATCACTTGACTTTTTGCCAACCTTTCCAACAGGACTTGCTTAAAATTGCTGTCTTTCTGGAAGACGCTCATCATCATTTAAGTCCAAATACACATTCTATATTATAAGCCTCTTTATTTAGTAAATTTCACCAATCTTCTCCATTTTATCTAATGAACTGATATTTTATATTTATTTATATTGAAATTTCAGTAGACACAGACCAAGTCCACGTTAGTACATTTAAATTTTCTGGGTGCTCAAATGACTTTCTATAATGCTGGCTTGAATGTCTACAATGCTGGTTGAAGTTCTTGTTGAGGTACAGGGCAGGCTGTCCCAAAATATACCTCAATAACATACTGATTATTTTAAATTCAATTTACTTGAAAAACTGCATGTGGAAAATCAATGATACTAGAAATACCCCACTCTAACCCCAATATTTCCCTCTGAAAGTGGGAAATAAATCTCTCATATGAAGGTCCCCTCCCTATACTAGGAAGATAGAAACCGTCTTTATCACCAGAGTTAGGAAATTCAAGGCTTAGAAAACTATATAAACAAACTTTGCTATGCCTTCATTAGTCTGTTACCACAGGCACAATCCCCTATGATCTGTTAAATCTTCGCAAATAACTGTTTCTTTGTCTAATAATAATATGTAAACAGTCTACTTTGCTCATTTGGGGGGATCCTATTTCTAGGAGATCTTGGTGCATAGGAATTAAACTGTTTTTATTTTTGTTTTCTCCTGCTACTTTGCCTGTTAGAATTGATGCTTTCAAATTGTGGTGCTGGAGAGGACTCTTGAAAGTCCCTTGGACTTCAGGGAGATCAAACCTGTCCATCTTAAAGGAAATTAACCCTGAATATTCATTGGAAAGACTGATGCTGAAAATGAGGCCCCAATACTTTGGCCATCTGATGAAAAGAGCCAACTCATTGGAAAAGACCCTAATGCTGGAAAAGATTGGGGGCAGAAGGAGAAAGGGATGACAGAGGATGAGATGGTTGGATGGCATCACCGACTCAATGGACATGAGTTTTATCAAACTCCAGGAGATAGTGAAGAACAGGGAAGTCTGGCGTATTGCAGTCCATGGGGTCTCAAAGAATAGGACACGACTCAGTGACTGAACAACAACAACAATTATTAGTCAAAAGAACTGACAGTTGGCATACCAGGACAGCAGGACACCAACTGGACCTTGCTCCCCTCCCCGCATCATTTCCCATGAGATCCTGGGGCCTCTGACAAAACCCAGCAGAAGGTAAGTGTTCTTAACCACAGCATCCTCTCAAACCTAACTGCAGGGACTGGTGACTGGTGAAAGAGAATACATCATGAGAATCCTTTTTCTCTTTTTCTAAACTTACGTTAGTAGGAGAAAATATTCTTGGAGCTGGTTTCTTGGGGAATAGCAAATCTGCTATATGGTAAATGAGTTACTCTCGAGTTTTAATGGTTCTTTCCTCCCAGGGAGGGTCACTATTTGTCTCTGTCTCTTGTGTTGTTTGTCATGAGGGTGAATTGTAGGACAGGAGAGCAGGCACAGCCCTTTACATGCCTGCTGTTTGAAGCAACCTCACAGACCAGTGGAGTTGACAGTTCGCACGAGACCAGCGTCTGTTTAGACAATCTTTACCGTGGGTCCCCCCGTGTAAAAACTCAAAAGAGGCTCTTCCTTCTGTCTTGTTCTATGTCCTGAGAGCTTAGCTTTGTGACCCAATGAGAATATTCTCTCAATATCCACCAGTCAGAAGGTGCATTTACTGAAGTGCCTCTGGAAGACAACTGAATTAACTAGGGCTCCAAGACATGAAGTCATAAGCAGCACCTTCTGTACTCCAGCTGCGCCAGCTTTCAGGGGAATCTTTCATAAGGGGTCCCAGTCCATAAGCAGCCTTTGTCATCTCAACCTTTGTTGCTTGTTAGTGCTGGAAAAGTCCCATTCCAGTAGTACCTGCCCCATGTCCCAGGTTAGTGGATCTGTGACCAGAGGTGTCCCACATTCTCATGGGAAACCAGAGATAGTGTTTCACTGCACCATTTTACTGCCTTTGGCAATGGAAAGCTTTTACTTTCTTACACTAACCTTAACTCTGGAAATGAACTTCCTGGATCTTGTGAAGACTATATAATCTCCTGTGAGACATCTGCATCTTTGGTTAAGCCATAAAAACAGGCTTATTGATTTGAGTCATTATTTGCAAATAATATAAGGTCATACTCATCAATGGTCAAACAATGGATTCTTTAAATGACCTATGATCCTATTTGATCAAGTGTTTTAAAATCTTTTTAATATTTTTGACAAACTTCCCAAAAGTCAAATTCTACATCAGTTAGAAATAATACCAGAGCGTACCTGAGACACCTCAGAAGATTTGTTTTCTCTCCTTATATAAGAGAGATATCAAACTAATTAGGCTCATTTGGTATGGTCAATTGTAATGGAAAGCATCGTCAAATACATAATGATTGTTATTTAGCTGCTAAGTAGTGTCTGACTCTTTTGTGACCCCCTGGGCTGTAACCTGCCAGGCTTCTCTGTCCATGGGATTTGCCAGGCAAGAATACTGGAGTGGGTTGCCATTTCCTTCTCCAGGGGATAAATAGGGATATATCTTCTTAAATTATAATGCATGGGTAAATGTTAATAAATGTTCTAAAAATTATACAACACGCCTGAAATGTGGATATGTTCTAACATAATGTTATCAGTCATAATTGTAGTTATCTTAAAATGTTATGTGTCACAACAAACACCAAATTGTGTTTGTTTATATATATATATATAAATTTGGCTATAATGAATAAGATCTTTAATAATGAATATTTAAGTATTTCATCATCAACAGGCAGTTATTATTTTACTCAGATACTTTTACAAAAGTTTCCTACAAATGTGTGTCATCTTCAGAGAAATTCTTAGAAAGAAATCTAATGAGTACTCTAGAACACAAGTTTCTGATAACTTTCAAATCATACCACTGTACTTGATAAGAATTTACAGAATCCTAATGGAGAAAGAGTTGACTCATTGGAAAAGACTCTGATGCTGGAAGGGATTAAGGGTAGGAGGAGAAGGGGATGACAGGATGAGATGGCTGGATGGCATCACCGACCCGATGGATATGAGTTTGAGTGAACTCTGGGAGTCGGTGATGGACAGGGAGGCCTGGCGTGCTGCAATTCATGGGGTCGCAGAGAGTTGGACATGACTGAGTGACTGAACGGAACTAAACTGAAGATGAACAATCTAGCAGCTCAAATTTTAATACATGAAACTTCCAAGAAAGTTCAGAGGAAGGAAATTTTGGGGTCCAGTGGAAACTGTCCCCAAATATGCTTCTATGGCATATTGGTTATTATGAATTAAAGTTACCTGAGAAACAGCCAGTGGGGGTGGTGATATAAACAACACTATGACCACAGTTCCCCTTGAAGGGGGGAAATTTCCCATTTGAAAGTATCTGCTGTAGATCCAGAGGAGAGAAAACATCCTCATCACCAGAGTTAGGAAATTCAAGGCTAACAAAGTTGTAGAACTCTGCTATTTCTTTGTTAGTCTGCTACCTTAAGCACAAGCCCCTTTGTTTTTATCGTGTTTGTCACAAATCTACATACTTCTCTTCCAGATGACTTAATTGCAAAGTAGAGCTTGCTCTGACATCTGATACCAGCACAATAGTATGCTATCACCCTTCTGTGGATATTCCATATGAACACATGAAACCTATCCCTTGGCCATATGTGCATAACAATGAAGGAGCACACGATCTAGTTCTAAAAATGAGATGAGAAGAAAAAAGGGGAACACAGCACAAGGACCCATGATAGAACAATTCAGTAAAATGTTCTTTACTTCTAAGCATCGTTGGGATCTTTGTGGACAGTATCATAGACATCACAGGAACTGGATCCTCCAAAAGAGATAATATTGAGGTTTTCAGGAATCAAACAGGAATGTTATCTTGGATCTCATTTGCCTTTTGAGAAAATATAGTTGGGTATATTCACTAATAGGTTATATAGTAAAATAATAATAAAACATCTTTTTATATAAAAATTGTTTTGTTAAATCTCCACAAATAACTGTCTCTTTGTCTAAAAATTATGTATTGGTAGCCTGTGTGGGTCACTATAGGAGTTGCATGTCTATGATACCTCCATGTGTATGGATTTTTTTCCTCCTGTTAATCTGTCTTTTGTCAATTTAATTATTAAACTAGCCAAAAATACTCAAGAAGGGTAGGAAGAAATTTCCTCTGCCTCAACATTTTAATTACCCCATGCAGATTGGAGAGAAGATTATGGGAGTCACAGTCACCCCCTTCCCCAGTCTATCAAACACCAATATCCTCCTAAGCTTATGCCCAGATGTTCAAGTTTGCATTGAAGCCTTCTCAGCCCATAACACCTGTAGCTGTATTCCCAGCTACAAAATTAGCAGTGTGCGTATAGAGTATATATCCACAGATAGTTCTAGCTCAGAATAGGCTATTTTTTGGAAATACGATTTCCCCGAAGTTTTTTTACTCCTCTGTGTGATTTGTCCTCAACAAGATAAAAAACCCAACCTCTAAACATTTTTGCCAGCTTTTTCAAGGTCTTCCCATGGGACAAGTTCCAGGATTATGCACAGAAAGTGTAAAAACAGAAAATCTATCCTGTCCTGGTAGTTTAGGACAGTCCATGATTCTAGGAAGCACAGGCATACTCTACAAACCACTTGCTGTCAACTTGGAGTTCCTGAGCCCCTTGATCTTTATCATCTGCACCTTAGCTTACATACCTAATAAAGAACTTGCATACATGTTTTGTCCCTCCATGAGGGCATGAACTGGGTCTTTGGCAGTTTTCTGTTCTCCATAGTCTCTTCCGATAGTATACAATATGCTTTAGTTGATCATTGCTAAGTCACTTTTCAGTCCTGTCTGACTCTGTGTGACCCTATGGACTACAGCCCACTAGCCTCCTCTGTTCATGGGATTTCCCAAGCAAAAATACTGGAGTGGGTTACCATTTCCTTCTCCAGGGGATCTCCCTGACCCAGGGATTGAAACTGTGCCTCTTACATCTCATGAGTTGGCATGCAGGTTCTTTACCACTAGCACAACCGTGGAAGCCCATTCAGATCAGATCAAATCAGATCAGTCGCTCAGTCATGTCCGACTCTTTGGGACCCCATGAATCACAGCACGCAAGGCCTCCCTGTCCTTCACCAATTCCCAGAGTTCACTCAGACTCATGTCCATCGAGTCAGTGATGCCATCCAGCCATCTCATCCTCTGTCGTCCCCTTCTCCTCCTGCCCTCAATCCCTCCCAGCATCAGAGTCTTTTCCAATGAGTCAACTCTTCACATGAGGTGGCCAAAGTACTGGAGTTTCAGCTTTAGCATCATTCCTTCCAAAGAAATCCCAGGGCTGATCTCCTTCAAAATGGACTGGTTGGATCTCCTTGCAGTCCAAGGGACTCTCAAGAGTCTTCTCCAACACCACAGTTCAAAAGCATCAATTCTTCGGCGCTCAGCCTTCTTCACAGTCCAACTCTCACATCTAGGTTGGTCATAACTTTCCTTCCAAGGAGTAAGCGTCTTTTAATTTCATGGCTGCAATCACCATTTGCAGTGATTTTGGAGCCCAGAAAAATAAAGTCTGACACTGTTTCCACTGTTTCCCCATCTATTTCCCATGAAGTGATGGGACCGGATGCCATGATCTTCGTTTTCTGAATGTTGAGCTTTAAGCCAACTTTTTCACTCTCCACTTTCACTTTCATCAAGAGGCTTTTTAGCTCCTCTTCACTTTCTGCCATAAGGGTGGTGTCATCTGCATATCTGAGGTTATTGATATTTCTCCCAGTAATCTTGATTCCAGCTTGTGTTTCTTCCAGTCCAGCGTTTCTCATGATGTACTCTGCATACAAGTTAAATAAACAGGGTGACAATGTACAGCCTTGACGAACTCCTTTTCCTATTTGGAACCAGTCTGTTGTTCCATGTCCAGTTCTAACTGTTGCTTCCTGACCTGCATACAAATTTCTCAAGAGGCAGATCAGGTGGTCTGGTATTCCCATCTCTTTCAGAATTTTCCACAGTTTCTTGTGATCCACACAGTCAAAGGCTTTGGCATAGTCAATAAAGCAGAAATAGATGTTTTTCTGGAACTCTCTTGCTTTTTCTATGATCCATTAGCTGCTCATTAACTCTGTTTAAAATACATAAATGGAGGATTGGTATAAAGGACATGTGTATTTCCTGTTTGAAATATGGGTCATTCATTGAAATAAAAGTCTTAAAGAAAAGTAGATTCATCATGATTAGGGCAAGCTTCTCATATGAACAGATATAAGAGAGCAAGTATACTAAATTATAATAGGAAGGAAATGATGCTTGTGACTGGCTGAGCCCTAGGTAAGACACAGAGTTAATTCTGAAAATAAATAATTTCTAAGCTTCATCCAGATCTAGAATTTTATTTATTTCCCTTCTTTCCTTTCTCTCTTTTTTAGTGCTTCAACTTGACCTGGCACTAAAAAAAAAAAAAAAAATTATCTGGAATGAAAGCAAGTCAGTAGCCAGATGCATGTGAATTGCTGAGAGCCATGAAAAAGCCAAAAGAACTATTCCGTCTTCTCAATGCCTGCTGTTCAAGGAGTGAATAAAATGGCAGCCCTTCACCTAATATCATAACCAAAATATCATAATATATAAGGCAATGAGCCTGCTGCTGCTGCTGCTGCTAAGTCGCATCAGTCGTGTCCAACTCTGTGCGACCCTATAGACGCCAGCCCACCAGACTCCCCTGTCCCTGGGATTCTCCAGGCAAGAACACTGGAGTGGGTTGCCATTTCCTTCTCCGAGTCACTATTACATAAAACCAAAATAAATTAGGGTCTACACAAATGAAAGATAGATCAAAACAAGATCTAATTAATGTTGATGAATACTTTTGAAAAAGAAATAAGAACTCTTGAATGGTCCTTACTTCAAATTAAGTTAATAATGCAATCTGTAGTACAAAACCTACTCAAGAATCATGTTTATTACATCTTAAAATAAAAATGATGTGATGGAAATAAATGTAGAGATGGAGTTGGAAGATCATAAAGGTCTACATTTTCTTCGACTTACCTGTTCTTACTCTAAAATCCCCATTCCTGCTATCGGTGGGCTGAAGGGGAAATGGCAGGGTACTTAAGTCTGACAACCCATAGGTATTTTAGCCACTTATCCAGGGTCTCATTTCCTGTCTTCTTGTCTTTTTCCTTCCCCTAGTAGATAGAAGGGGTGTTTGAGTGAAAGGGTATTCCTGTTGAGTAGAACCCAAGTTCTTCCTTACTCTGTTACTGATTTTGTATATATCGTTAAACTCTGATTCTCAATATTTTACAAGAAATTCTTTCAGAGTTTAGGAAATCCTTTTCTCTTTTGATAGTGTCCTTTTGTGATAGTAGAATCAAAACAAAAGTGATTTAGGAAAATGATCAGTATGTGTTCATTCACATGGTATCCTTTTTTTTTTTTTTTCTTGAAGCAATAAATGGGAAATCAGGCAGTGCACTTTAAGAGAATTTTTAAAATACATCAGTCTAATAAATGGATAAAGGGGATATAAAAGACTGAAAAAGAAAGTGGAAAGATGAAAGGAAAAAAAGAAAAAATGAGAGTCAAAAGAAACAGAAGGAAAAAAAGATGAAGCCCGGAAAGAAAACCAGCAATGTAAGAAGAGTTAGAGAAACAGCGAAAGAGAGAAGGAAAGAGGACAAGGAAGCCTGGAAGGTGCTTCCATGACTTGATGTTACCCCACCCACTGAGAAGCTCTCATTTGACCTACCATCTGAGTTCTGAGTCACTTCAGTCATGGCCGACTCTTTGCGACCCCATGGACTGTAGCCCACTAGGCTCCTCCATCCATGGGATTTTCCAGCCAAGAATACTGGAGTGGATTGCCATGCCCCCCTCCAGGGGATCTTCCTGAGCCAGGATTGAATCCTGGTCTCTTATGTCTCCCGCATTGGCAGATGGGTTCTTTACCACTAGTGCCACCTGGGGAGTCCGTCTACACCGCTCTTTTCTTAAGCCAATCACATCATGGCCTCCACGCTGTAGGCCTCCAGTGGTGCCTGGGGTTCACAAGGTAGGGTTAACTCTCTGAACAGCTGGCCACAGCCATGCCACTCTATGTACTGTGTGCAAAAGCCACGTCTATAACACATATCCCCTCTCCTCTGTAGTCGTATCCCCAGCTGAGCTGCTATTGGATGAGTTGTTTCCCATGCCCTTCTCCCCTTCTTCTACCTGAATAATTCCTGCGGCTGCTGCTAAGTCGGAACACTGAAGTGGGTTGCCATTTCCTTCTCCAATGCATGAAAATGAAAAAATAAAGTGAAGTCTCTCAGTTGTGTCCGACTCTTAGCGACCCCATGGACCTCAGCCCACCAGGCTCCTCCGTCCGTGGATTTTCCAGGCAAGAGTACTGGAGTGGGGTGCCATTGCCGTCTCTGGAATAATTCCTAGTCATCCTTAAAGATACTGCTGAAATGACACATCCTCCAGAATGCCTTCTGCATCTTTCTCTTATATGCCCTCTTATATGCCCTTATGATAATGCATGAAAAATCCTTACAGTTATAAACCTGCTTATCTGTCATGCATACACCCAGGCTGAAGCTGTTTTATTCTCTGTAGGCCCAGTGACTTATGTGCATATAGCAGGAACTCAGTATGGACTTTTAAATCAGATAATTTCTATTGGTTTTCTTATTCCTTAAGAGTTGGCCTCTGCTGGCAGATAAAGACAGCAATAGAGAATGACACCCATTCTTCTCTTGGGTTCAATCCTTTTCTTATTCTCTCTTCTTGATTACCCTGATTCTTTTACTCTTGTGGTTCTGGTTCCAGATTCCATGCAGACCCAGGGTGATACGTATTATAGTAGTCACTTTCTTATATTGAGCAACTTCCCTGGTGGCTAAGATGGTAAACCATCTGCCTGCAATGCGGGAGATCTGGGTTTGATCCCTTGGTCGGGAAGATCCCTGAAGAAGAAAATGGCAACCCACTCCAGTATTCTTGCCTGGAGAATCCCATGGACGAAGGAACCTGGTAGGCTACAGTCCATGGGGGTCGCAAAGAGTCGGACACAACTGAGCTACTTCACTTTCACTTTCACTTTTCCTATATTGAAATAAAAATTCTACCATTCCATGCTTAGCCTTCTGTCTTTAAAATATAAATACTGTCTGGCTCATCTATACAAACTGTGTCTTTCAAGCAGGGAATCACAACCATCTTTTTCTTGTGCCTTCAAGTCATTCCCATGCATTACATGTGTCCATCATCAAAACCTCTTTTTATGGACAGTGATGCTCAACCAGGGGCCTGAACTTCCCTGGGAAAATGTTTCAGAATCCCAGGGAGGCAGGGAAAGATACATAGACTTTGGAAATGCCCCCTTGGGTGTATAGACTCTGCAGTTAAGAATTGCTGGTCAATGGGATGACAATAAGAGGAGTGCAGGGTAAAGGTAACACTCATCTCAAAATTAGGCACAGGTTAGATCTGAAGTAAGCATTATTTTTACCTAAAATATGCTAGTACCCAGGAGAAAAGTGTAAGTTGGAAAAAATGTCTAAACTAACTTTTTTTGGTCAAGATATAACTTTTTTTTAAAAGCAGGAAAACACAAAGTCCTTGGGTTTTCTTGACTGTTGTGCAATAGAAAAAGCAAGGGATATAGTGTCAGGAAACCATAAAGAAGAGAAAGGAAGAGTGAGGGAGACAGTGAGAGTGTGTGTGTGTATGTGTCTGGGAGAGCAATGCTCTCACCCTCCCACTCATCTCCTTTGACCCAGAGGTGTGCTGAGCAGGGAACACCTGCCTGACTGATATCTGTTCCTTGGGCCCAAAGAGAAAGGCTCCCTCCTGTCTTCCCTCCTACAGCTACAGACGCCAAATGGAATGTTGACCCAGAGAATCATTGAATGGAGGAGGACCAGAATTCAATCAGACCATGGAAATCAGAGAATAGAGGAAAGCAGGGAATGACATGCTCAACAACAATCATCCGTGGTCTTGGATGATTATACCCTGCAAGAACTTTTCCCCAGGTGTCTTCCATATCCTCTCAACATGGTGGTGGAAAATAGAAACAGCTGTGGACTCACAGATGGGGCAGGAGGAGCCTGAATTAATGTTGCTCAATGTCACCCAACTGTTTGCTTTGTCATCATAGCTTGGCCTCAACTTTAGTGACACAGGAAAGCGACTCACTTCCATCTTCAGCAGCAGTGTTGGGGGGATTCTGTAATCTAAATTCCTTGTGTATTTGAGAAGAGCTTCCTAAATTACATATCCCTCAAAACTAAGTCCCATTTGCTAAGTTGTATAACATTTTCATTACTCTGCTGAGATCTTTAATTTTAACATGCACAGGGAAGATGCTGTTGTTAGCAGAGACCTGGGCTAACAACCACGGACCTGATTTCCAGTTTCGGGGTGTAGAGTTGCTGGAACCCAGGCTCGGCCCTGCCACTAACTTGCCATATTATCTGTGATCAGCCAATTTAACCCCTTCCTACTTCAGTCTCTCATCTATAAAACAGGAATGCCAACACTGCTTCCACTACTACTAATAACAAAAATGACAACAATAACCACAACATATATCCTATCATTAATAAAATCAGGGATACATTAATAGAACTCTTGTCTGCAAATGGCAGATAAGAAATCCTGGAACTGAAGACATTTTCTAATAAATGTAAAGGAAAATGGTCAATGCCCAATTCTTTCTTTCCTAAAAATACTGATCCAAAGACTATCAGAGAACCCCTGAGGAATTCCCACCCATGAGAAGGTGATGGGTGGGACACATACGGTTGCCTTAAAGACTTGATTTGCCCATATGGTGATATTGGCCCTTGGAATTTAAAAATCCTGTGCATCCCTTAGGCCTTCTAGTTAGTATTTTAAAAACTCTTAAAGATGCTCCCAGATCTGTTAACACTCAAGTAGTTCTCTTACTTATCCTGTGTTCCTTTCCTCTAATGTTTTTTGCCTAGATTAGTGGTTCAACACACACATAATTTTTACTAAAAATAAAATTAATACTTTTATTCATAATTTGAACACCTTAGCCATATTTATCTTTATTCCATTATTAATATGGTTCTTTTAATTTTTTATGCATTCTATTGTCTCTTTAAACCAAAATCTTTCCTAGTAGTTTTAGTTTTTAAATTTTTGCTTCTTGATTGTTTTCTTGCATTGTTTTTATTTACCTGGCCCCTTTTTATAAATGGTGAGGGGAGTGTGACTGGGATGAAGGGACAAACACAAGGACAAGTCAAGCCCTAGGTCAGAAGAGAGTGTATTTCTTCTTTTTTATAGTTAAACCAACAACGATATTTTTAAGCCCCTTATTACCCCTCCTTCCAGAGTTCAAATTCTGGCTTTAAACCCTGAAAGTTAAGTAAACTATTGGAGCCACAGGTTAAGTCTCCAGGATGACAAATCTTCCCCCAGTGGTAATGCAGGTGACCAGCTAGCATGGTACTGTCTTCTCATATTATGTTTATAGGGGAAAAATCCTTGGAAAAATCTCTGTCCAGGGACTAAATCTCCAAGCTCCAGACATGCAATAATTTTTCCTTCCTAAGGAAACACAGATTGTAGCCATTTTTTCAACTCAAGTCACTGTGTCCATCCTAGTAAAATATCTGCACTGAGGGAAAATAAATCACATGAGGAAATCCCCAGCTTAAATCTAAGTCTCTCTAATCTATTAAGAAGGGACTTGGCCCTTTTGTTTGAGGTCAAATGAGACTTTGCCTGAGAGTAGGGCTTGAAGGAGATACATTTAAAAGATCAGGGAGGTAGGAGTGGGGAGGACTGAGAAACAGTCACTCCCTTTGCCTGCTGAATGGTGGCCCCAGATGTCCGTGGTGGGACTTAGTGACAGATTGAAGGCACTGCCCTGTCTGCATCTATGTTCACTTTCAGCCAAGTCATGCCAAGCAGATGGGCTGGTTCATATCAGACAACAGGGCTTGAGCACATTGATAGGGTATCTAAATATTACATAGGTAATGCATACAACCAGGGCTTCCCTGGTATCACAGAGGGTAAAGAATCTGCCTGCAACGTGGGAGACTCAGGTTCCATCCCTGGGTTGGGAAGTTTCCCTGGAGAAGGGAATGGCAACCCACTCCAGTATTCTTACCTGGAGAATTCCATGGACAGAGGGGCCTGGTGGGCTATAGTTCAGGGGGTCACAAAGAGTCAGACATGACTGCAGCAATTTGGCACATAGAACACATTGCATACAACCAAGAGTAAAAGAGTGTGTAAACCCTCTGTCTTTTTCCCTGTAGGTCTGAAATTTTTTTCTACTATAATTAAAACATTCTAGGGTTTCCCTGGCAGTCCAGTGGTTAAAAATCTGTCTGCTAACGCAGGGGACACAGGTTCGATCGCTGGTCTGGAAAGATTCCACATGCCATGGAGCAACTAAGCCTATTTGCCACAGCTACTGAGCCTGCAGGCCCTAGAGCCCGTGCTCCTCAACAGGAGAAGCCGCCAGAATGAGAAGCTCTTACACCGCAACTAGTAGTTTCTGCTCACCGAAACTAGAGAATGCCCTTGAGCAGCAACAAAGGCCCAGGATCGCCAAATAAAAATAAAATTTAAAAAATACTATATAACTAAAACATTTGAAATATTTATCCAGTCCAGAGAAGGAAAATTCCTCAGGTTTAAAAACCCTAAATCAATTTTCACCCCTTTATGAAAGTATATATGATCTCATCACTATAAACCCTACATATGAATCCCAACACACTCATGCATGAGGGCAGGAGAACCCATCCAGACAGAAACTCTCAATGTCATACACGTGCATGCATGCTAAGTCCCTTCAGTCATGTCCAACTCTGTGAACCTATGGACTGTGGCCCACCAGGCTCCTCTGTCCATGGGATTCTCCAGGCAAGAATACTGGAGTGGGTTGCCATGCCCTCCTCCAGGGGATCTTCCAGGAATTGAACCAGCATCTCTTATGTCTCCTGCATTGGCAAGCAGGTTCTTTGCCACTAGTGCCACCTGGGAAGCCCACTCAAAGTCATAATTCAGGTTCAATCCTAAAAACAACTGAAAGAACATGAACCTTCCAATAATATCGATTAAAAGGAGCTACATTAAGAGTCTATAGTCAAGCTGATAGATTAATTTATATCATCCTGACTCCAGCATAGTTAAAAAAAAAAACCTGATTAATTTCTTTCAGTGTGTAGACCTCCTCAATTCCTTTTCTTTATCTAAGAGAAGAGAAAATTTTGATAATGCCTGAGATTATCCTTAAGACAACTTTTAGAACTGAGGTTGGGTGGGGGGGAACATTTAAAGGACTTAAAATCCTAATTTAATAATCCAAGCCTGTCTAGACTCTAGGAATGAAAATAATGGGGGACCTTAATAATTTATGATTAGACACTTCAAATTCCCATAGAAAGAGTTCTCTCTGTCACTGAGGAACAAGCCTTTCCCTGTAATCACTCACTCACTCACTGCTGTGGATTGATCATGTCCCTGCAAAAGGGATGAGTGTTAGGGCTCAGTCATGTCCAACTCTTTGCAACTGCATGGACTGTAGCTCACCAGGCTCCTCAGTCCATGGAATTCTCCAGGCAAGAATACTGGAATGGGTAGCCATTCCCTTCTCCAGGGGATCTTCCCAAGCCAGGGATCAAACCTGAGTCTCCTGCATTGCAGGCAGACACTATGCTGTATGAGCCACCTGGGAAGCCCTGCAAAAGGTATGCTGAAGTCCTAATATCAGTGCCTCTGAGTGGAACCTTATTTGGAAATAAGGTTTTTGCAGATTTAATCAAGTTAAAATGTGATCATTAGTGTAGACCTTAATCCAATGAGGGAGATGTCATTATAAGAGAAGAGACAGAGATGGACACATCAGGGAGAAAGTTATGTAGGACAGAGACTGAGATCAGAGTGATGAGCTGCAAACCAAAGGACACCAAGGCTTGATGCCACCACCAGATGCCAAGGGGAGGTGGGGAAGGATTCTATCTCAGAGAGAATATGGCCCTGCAAATGCCCTGATCTTGGAATTCTAGCCTCCAGAACTGTGAAAGACTACATTTCTGTTGTTTCAACCTATACAGTCTGTGGTCTTTTGTTATAGAAGCCCTAGAAAACTAACACACCCTGCCTAAGAGAAAGTAACTGGACGGCAGCTTTGACTTCTTAATAAATGTGTTGATAAATACACAGATTGCTCCTGCTGCTGCTGCAAGTCGCTTCAGTCGTGTCCGACTCTGTGTGACCCCATAGACGGCAGCCCACCAGGCTGCCCCGTCCCTGGGATTCTCCAGGCAAGAACACTGGAGTGGGTTGCCATTTCCTTCTCCAATGCATGAAAGTGAAAAGTGAAAGTGAAGTCGCTTAGTCACGTCCGACTCTTAGCGACCCCATGGACTACAGCCTACCAGGCTCCTCCGTCCATGGGATTTTCCAGGCAAGAGTACTGGAGTGGGGTGCCATTGCCTTCTCCGAATACACAGATTAGACTTTTACAAATATAATATTGTCACCCACTAAAGCTCCCGTTCACTGTGCCCTGACGTCCAAGCTTCCACAGAACCTGCTCATCTTTCTGCCAGAAATGTCTGATGCTGGCGATGTGATAGTCAGGATGCTAGAGAGTTTACCTCTACAGTTTCACTTAGTCCCTGCGGTGGCACTCAAAGGTGTGCATTATTTTCCCTATCTTGCAGAGTAAAAAAAGAAGGTTGGAAAGGTTAAACAAGTAAGTTGCCCCAGGTCACAGAGCTAGTAAGAAGGAAGCTGTGATTTAAACCGTGTCTGTTTGATATTCATTTCCAGGCTCTTAGCCATAATGCTTATTGATTTTACTTCTCACTTTATCCAGCAATATTTAAACTCTTCACGTGTTCTTTTCTGCTCATGGCAGAAAACACTGTTTGTAAGCTGGGCACTGGGAAGAGACTAGAATGATCTTCTAGGATACTTTTTCAAACCCTGTGACCCCCTTAAATACTAGTACAGAACTTCAAATACTTTCTCTGTTCTTGTCTCTCTCCTCCATTTTTTCTCTAACATTCTACATGACTCCATGGTCCCATTCCTTTCTGAGGCTAAATACATTCACCCTTTCTTCGTGTGTTCTTTTAAATGTCATTTACTCAGTGACAGTTCCTTGATGTCACAGTCTAGTTGGGACCTGTAATAATACAACCTCATAGCATCCTGCATGCCTCCTTCATGGTATTTACAATTAAAATGAAATAACTATTTGGCTAGCAGAGCACACCGGCAACTGGTCTAAGGACCTGTTAGCATGACTTAAATGGAAGTTTAGAGTACAGACAGTTGTATTAGTTTCATTGCTATAAGGTTAGGAAAGTACATAACCTAGACTGCATTAGCCTGGGGAAGTAACCAATAACGAATGTGTGCACTCAGTACCGGTCTCTGCCATCATATCAAACATTTATAAAAATTAGATGTCTCAGCTGGGTCTTAGTCGTGTCTAGTCTAGACAGTGCACACAGCTGCTCCTGTCACAGGTGTAGAAGGCTCTGCTTGGAGGGAGGGAAATGATTCCAGAAGATCTGACATGACCTTCTCTCACTCAGTCTCTCAGCTACAACTAAGGTATCTAAAAGCTCATGTCTCTAAATTTGAGATCACTGCTGTCCCCTCTGCTGTGTGTCTGCCCACGCTGATTTCCTTCTGAATTTGGCATACAGGAACTCTTGTTTAATTCCCCCGGTGATGTTTGTTCTAGAAAATAAATTACTGCATTTCCCAAGACCTAGTAAGAATGGGGGTATTTCTCTCAATTATTAAGATTCCTTTTCCAGGCTGATGAAGGATGAAAGGTTAAATATAGGTCCAAGTCTTCTAGCTTTTCTAGGGATTCTCAAATTTTTTGACTGGAACAAACATGGATGATAGAGAACAAATTCATTCTCTAAGGATTCAGCATACATTTATAAAATAGTGCTGACAGGGGATGTGTAGGCTGATCCTGTTAATCCAGGTCAATGACAAGGAAAATCTCTCCTTTCACTCCCACACCTTCAATTACTCATATGCCTTAGTTCATATATCTCTCCTGAGTAGGAGTACAGAGGTTGTTTAGGAGTCAGAACTTAACAGTCTCCTTGCTCTACATTGGAGCAGGGATTGGCAACCCACTCCAGTATTCTTGCCTAGAAAATCCCATGGACAGAGGAGTCTGGCAGGCTACAGTCCATGGGGTTGCAAAAAGTCAGAAACAACGGACTAACATTTGTTCTAAATAGTATATGCACCAAACATTTGATATAATTTTTCCTGAGATCTAAATGCAACTATTGGTAAAGATACTGCCAAGGATTCACCTCACAGAGCTCAGGCTTTGACCCAAAGGCTGCATCTAATCTACAGAAGTGCTTAATTTGGGCTGTAAAGTTTGCTTAAAGATGTTTAACATGGGGCTTCCCTTGTGGCTCAGCTGGTAAAGAATCCACCTGCAATGCAGGAGACCTGGGTTTGATCCCTGTGTTGGGAAGATCCCCTAGAGAAGGGAAAGGCTACCCACTCCAGTATTCTGGCCTGGAGAATTCTGTGAACTGTATAGTTCATAGGGTCCCAAAGAGTCAGACAAAACAAAAAAAAGTGTTTAACATGGTCAGGATCTGCTATATAACTAGCAAGCCCAAATCTCAATAGCTTTACAACCACAAATATTTATTTCTCACTCTGTAATGGTTGATATGGGTAAAGAATCTATAAAAGGAGCGGATATATGTATTAATATAACAGATTCACTCTTTTGTACATTTGAAACTAACACAACATTGTAAATCAATTAAATCCCAATAAAACTTAAAAAAAAAAAACTATTTCTTACAGGTCTGCCTGTTGGCTGAGACTCTGCTGGGTCCAACAGGAACTCACTAACATCCGCTGAGATTCACTGAACTTGGATGCAAACTGCAGATAAGGTTCGAGTCTGCTCCACATCCTTCTAGGACTGTAAAAGGAAACTCTCAAGGTAAATGCAGGAGCAAAGAGGGATGGGAGATAGAAGGTACCTCTTAAAGTCACAGCTTATATTTTGCCACATTTCATTGGGCAATCCAAATCACATGACCAAACCTAAACCCAATAAGGTGAGTGATATACAGTCTGTTCTATTGAGAAGCCCTAGAATTACATGCAAAGGGTGTGGATGTGTAATTCTTCTATCAAAAAGGAATGAAAACTTGAGAACAAAGACCCAAACTAACACAGCTGTTAACAGTCAAAAATTGGAATGGCATCCAAATAAAATTGTTAACTTCTCTTGAAAAACCAGAAGATTTAGTAATATGAGCCCAGAGCACAAAATGTAATCTATCCTATTTTCAAAGAGGAACCTATAGAAATAGACTCTCCAAAGAAGACAAAGCAGCTCTTGTTTCTTTCAGCCAAGAACTACAGGTCGATAATCATCCACACTACCGATGACTCTTAGTCTTAAGGAAAGCCCACTGTGTTTGGCTTCAAATGTCTAGGTTCAAATCCTGACTCACTACTTAACTACTCGCATGCTGCTGCTGCTGCTGCTAAGTCGCTTCAGTTGTGTCCGACTCTGTGCAACCTCATAGACAGCAGCCCACCAGGCTTCCCCATCCCTGGGATTCTCCAAGCAAGAACACTGGAGTGGGTTGCCATTTCCCTCTCCAATGCATGAAAGTGAAAAGTGAAAGTGAAGTCGCTCAGTCGTGTCCGACTCTTAGCGATCCCATGGACTGCAGCCTACCAGGCTCCTCCGTCCATGGATTTTCCAGGCAAGAGTACTAGAGTGGGGTGCCATTGTCTTCTCCAAACTACTCGCATAACCTTAGACAAATCACTTCATCTCTCTGAACTTCCATGTCTTCATCTCATAAAGTTTTAATGAAAACTAACTGAGAAAATATGGGGCTTCCCTGGTTGCTCAGTGGTAAAGAATCTGCCTGCCAGTGCAAGAGACACGGGTTCCATGTCTGGGTCGGGAAGATCCCCAAGAAGGAAATGGCAACTCACTCCTGTATTCTTGCCTGGAGAATTCCATGGACAGAGGAGCCTGACAGGCTACAGTCCATGGGGTCACAAAAGAGTCAGACACAACTTAGTGACTAAACAACAACAACAGCAACAATGAGATAATATACATAAAAGTTGTCCTATGAATTGAAACAGGCCCCACAGATGTTGGTTGTCATTATTAGCAGGACTCACCTGGTGAAACTCAAATTACTATTTAAGGAAATGACCAATTTGCATAGCCACCTGGATTTTTACTGTCAACGACTTTGACTGGGATTCAAATGTTTTAACAGCAGGGTCGTTTCATTCACTGAAGATCCAGCTGGTGTAGCAGTTTGGGATGTGCACTAAAAGATGCTTGGAAATACCTGCTGGTCTTTCAGCTATTGTGCTATAAAACCAGGTAGGGGAATCCTTTTATCATTTCCACAGCTGAATATGCTTTAAACCCCCTAACAGAGCCAAAATTGTCAGACCAAATTCCACGTGTGATGAAATCCAACCAGGTTAACATGCTCTTTCCTTGTTAACCACCTAGGCTTTTCTGGATGAAATCCTGCAGCCCTAAAACAGGCAAAACTTGACTTAACTTCAAGGAAAGTTTTGGATTTCAATGGACCTTTGAAGTCCCTTCAAAAGAGATAAGGACTTCAATGAGAGGTTTGCCTATACAGAGGACCACAGAGGCAGGCCATTTGTAGAAATTCAGTTCATCTGGGAGCAGAAGTTGTCTGGTTAAAATTGGTTCAGAAAAGGAGGGGCGTGTTGGTTAGATCTCAGTAGAATGAAAATGAGTCTATTTTAGATAATCAGATTTTGTTGTTGTGTGTTTTTCCTCATGAGTTTATAAAAGCAAGACTTTCCTTCTTTTACGGCCATGAAGGCTAATCAAATTAATGACTGTAGTTAAATTAGAGAGAAGATATACTCTACAAACTTTAGCAAATACCAAGCACATGATACATCTTCAACATATATTTATTTAATGATTTAATTAACAATCACGTATTTTCAAATGGAAATTTCCACAAAGGCTACAAATTCAGACTTTGACTCATGAATAAAGACCTTCGATTTATTATTAAGTGCATTCTTCAACCCCAGATAAGTTAAAGTGGCAATTCTTCAAACAGTTTTTATCACACAGTATTTTCCATATCAAGCTAATAATAATTGCATATTGAGGATCTTTATCTCAAAACATTTCTATCGGAGCACATTATGCTGTAACTAAATCATTTTTACTGTGAAAGTTATTGTTTCCTAAGCTGCAAGAAGTGTCAAATGGTGCCACAGGAAGTTAATTATAGCAAATGTATTTAACCAGAGCTCATCTGCAGAAGAAATTCCACCAAATTGCTATGATACATTTCTATATGTACAGCTGACATTCCAGAGGAAGAGTATTCTTTCTGGAAAATGTGATTCCTGAGTGTATATATATGAATTCCTTCAGTCCTTTCATTTGGAAGTGAGTAACTCCATCAGGTATGAACCAAAGGATGTTCTCTCTAGCTAAGAAATTTGTTATTAATATTATACTAACTGATATCTGCTAGAGATTTTTAGAATTTTTTGCAGTATTAAGTTGTAATAAAAATCCAGTAATAATCAGAACAGGAATTCTGAAACACAATACTTTTTTTGTTTCCAGGTAAAAAACTGCAGTTTGGATTCTATGCTGAATTCTAGCTCTTCTTAGGAACCTAAGGATTTTATTTAGTCCACAGATTAAGATCTTAGAGTAAATATAATAAAAATACTTTAAAGGTTATGTATCAACAAGGTGTCAGTGTGCATAAGGATAAAGTATTCTAGTCATAATTAAATTTCCAATCTAATTATAATTTGAGGCATCCTTTTAATTACATTGCAATATTTTCTTTTCCTAGGAAGATGAGTGGTATAGCATCTTTTATCTATAATTTTCATTTAATTAAAAATGTAAATAAATCAAACCTCCTCCTTGAAATACTTTGCACATAAAAGAGGATTTGTAAAGTTGGGTTTTATCTAGTTAATCATATTTACTTTCAGCCATAAACACATGATGTATAAGTATATAGGACTAGAGGTCTAAATTTTCCTGAATATTATGAAGCAGGAAAAAAAAGTGCTGCCAGTAATTATCTTTCTTGCCAGTGAGAATTCTTCCATTACTTCTGGCAAAATCCTACTAATCCTTCAAAGCCAAGTTCAAATGCCACCTCCTCTGTGTGAAGCCTTCTCTAACTCCCAAAGCCAAATTCAAGGATAGGTAACTGAGCCGCAGCCAGAGACTTAAATCCACAAGGAGTACTGAAATATTCCTGGGATTTTACCAAGCCCCTGGAGAAAAAACATTCTTCACCAGAGTTCCTGCACAAAGAGTAGTGCATGGAGTCATTAGGTTAGTACAAAAGTAATTGTTGTTTCGGACCATGAATTTTAAATCATTATGACTAGGCTCAAACACATCCTTATTAATCAAAACAGAAACCATTACAATCAACACATTTTTGCCAATGAAAAATAAGTTTGTTTATTTCTGTAGCGTAAAAATCCATGCTTCAGGATTCAGTGAGCTCTTGGAAAGCATTTTCTGCCTCCTGCTGGTTGTAGAAGCACTTTTCTTACAAAAAGTTGTCGAGATGCTTGAAGAAGTGGTAGTTGGTTGGCAAGAGGCCAGGTGAATGTGGCGGTTGAGGCAAAACTTTGTAGCCCAATTTGTTTGACTTTTGAAGCATTTGTTGTGAGATGTGCGGTCAGGCGTTGTCCTAGAGAATTAGGCTCTTTCTGGTGACCAATGCTGGCTGCAGGTGTTTCAGTTTTCAGAGCATGTCATTGATTTGCTGAGCGTATTTCTCAGATGTAATCCGCTGTGATTCAGAAAGCTGGAGTGGATTAGATGGGCAGCAGACCACCAAACAGTGACCATGACCTTTTTTTTTTTTTTTTTTGGGTGCAAGTTTGGCTTTGGGAAGTGCTTTGGAGCTTCTTCTTGGTCCAACCACTGAGCTGGTCATCTCCGGTTGTCATGTAAAATCCACTCTTCATTGCATGTCACAATTCAATCAAGAAATGGTTGTTGCATGGAATAAAAGAAGACTAACTTCAAAATGATGCTTTTTTTGCTTTGTGGTCCACTCACGAGGCACCCACTTACTGAGGTTTTTCACCTTTTCAGTTTGTTTCAAATGCTGAATGACCATAGAGTGGTTGATATTGCGTTCTTCAGCAACTCCTTGTATAGTTGTAAGAGGATCTGCTTCAGTGGTTGCTCTCAGTTGGTCGTTGTCAACTTCCAATGGCCAACCACTGCACTGCTCATCTTCAAGGCTCTTGTATCCTTTACAAAACTTCTTGTACCACCACTGCACTATACGTTCATTAGCAGCTCCTGAGCCAAATGCGTTGTCGATGTTGCAAGTTTTCTCCACTGCTTTACAGCCCGTTTTGAACTCAAATAAAAAAAATCACTCAAATTTGCTTTTTGTCTAACACCATTTCCATAGTATAAAATAAATATAAACAGTCAAGTAAATAAGTAATTAGCCAAAAAAAACCCCATAAAGTCAGAAATATGCATTAAAGTGATTTAAATATGCATTTAAAATTTATTTAAAAATAAATAAGCACATTTATTTAAGAATGTATTCCAATATCAAATGGCAAAGTTCAACAATGCAAAACTGCAATTACTTTTGCACCAACCTAAAGAAACGTGCTCCTCTTGGGGCAGGAGGTAAAGTAGTCCCTCCCCCAAGTGACACATGAGTGTTTATAATCAAGAATGGAAAAGACAGGCCAAAGTTAGTGTTGAGGAGCAAGAAGGGTGTCCAGCCTGTATGTATACAGCAATGAGAGAGAGAAAACAGATAACCAAGCACCTGGAGACTGGAGAAGGTAAGCCTCTTACCCAAAGTGTTTAGGGCTCTTAATTTCTGCTACACTATGACCTTTTGTTTCCCATTTAAAAATGGAAAGCCACTAAATATTTTTGAGGGTAAGAATGATAAAAATTTAAGTTGTGTTTTAGGAAAACACAGTAGCTTTTAATGGTATCAGAATCATGGGCATTGATGACAGGTAGTCTGTAAGATTTCTCATTAAAGAGTAGTCTGTAAGATTTCTCATTAAAGGGTAGTCTGTAAGATTTCTCACTAGAAAGAAGACCTTCTGATCCTTGACAGCCTGGACAATCACTGACAGCTGTCCTTCAGTGATTGGAAAACATTCCTTCCAATGCAGAACCTTAGAGGCTCTGGATTGTATTTCTTTGAGAAGCCATTGTTTCTTGATAGGAAGCCATATTAAAAACTACTGGATTCACTGCTGTCTGTGAGACCATTCTTCCCCCTAAACATTCTCTCACCACCTTCAAGTCATTGATCATCAGTCACCTTCTCAACAGGCCTTCTGGAATCAACCCCTTTGAAAGTGCTTGCCCTGCTTCCTTCCCCACTTTATGTTCCTCTGTTACATAATCTATAGCAATTTCATTTTTTGCTCATCCCTGTCCTCATGCTTTTCCTCAAGGAATTTCATACACCTGCAATGTCCTTTTTCCACATTCTCCATTTATGGAATTTCTACTCATTTTTCAAAACCCAGTATAAATATTGCTTCTTTAATTTCGGTTGTATTTGAAGTCAGTGTGCTAATATCAGTATTGGGATTAGTATCCTGGCATCACCAATCACAATGTATTTTATCTTCCTCATTGTTCCCACAGTATTTTATTTATATATCTAATCATTATATTTCTATTCTGTTGATTATTGGTGCTAGTTGCTCATGGGCCCATTTCTCTAACTAGAATTTATAATTCCCTTGAAATTAAGGATTATTCTTTAATCCTGTTTATATTTTCATATGGTAGTATGAAATATCTGGTATATAATAACATAATAAATACTGGATTAGAATGAGTTGAATTACTTTTTTACCTCATTTTGCCTAGAAGCTAGAAAATGCGAGAAAATGGATTCTCCCCTACAACCTCCATCCAGAAAAGATGCAGCCATGTTGACACTTTGATTTGGGAACTTCTGACTTCCATAAATGTAAGAAAGTAAATCTGTTTTACTTTAAGCCACTACATTTGTGATAATTTGTCACAGCATTGATAGAAAACTTCCCTTGGTTATTTTTTGTGTTTATATCACTTCCTATTTCTAACATATGCTCTTAAACACCACTGGGCTGAAATGCATTTCCCCTTTTCCACTTGCTCTTTCTCTATTTAAAGGTACACTTACTTTTAGAAAATTAGAAGGAGAGAGATGTGACGAGTCAGGAGTAAGAGTTTCCCGAAGCAATAAAAAAAGAAAACCACCCCTGAAACTTTCACAGTTAAACAAGTAAACAAACTATTTTCCAAAAATCAATGACAGAGCTACAAGAGGAAAATAAATGGAACAGATGTGTCTTTATCATGGTATAAAAGATATCCAGACCCGCCCTCTCCCAACTCCCCTGACTGTCTGCTTTTCCTAGTTACCATTTTAGGCTGGGATTCCAAACAATTTGTCTGATCATTCTGTCCCTGAAAAAGGGGTTCTTACTATGTGGGGTAGAAACTGAGGTCTGGCCAGGAAGCATATACTAGAGAATCCAATTCACATGATACTCTGTATCCAGCTCTCCTAGGTTTAGAAGAAGCATGCAGGTGTGAGTCACTGATCTTGGAACAATGGTGGGCAGGAATGTTTGAGAAGGCTATTGGAGAGAAAACCTGAAGTAATTCTTATGCTGATACAATTTTATAAGACTTCAGTGGTATTACAACCTCACCAGTTAACAATAATGTAAACTACTGGACTCTGGGTGAAAATGACATCTCAGTGTAGGTTTATCCATTTCAACAAATGTCCCCTCTGGTGGTGGATGCTGATAATGGGAGAGGCTGTGTTTGGGGATGGGGATGGGATACACAGGAAATCTCTGTCCCTTCCCCTCAATTCAATTTTGCTATGAACTTAAAGTTGCTCTAAAAACATAGTCTGAGCAGAGGGTGAGATGTATGGAAGAGTAACATGGAAACTTACATTACCATATGTAAAATAGATAGTAAGGGGAATTTGCTATATGGCTCAGGAAACTCAAACAGGGACTCTGTATCAACCTAGATGGGTGGGATGAGGAGAGAGATGGGAGGGAATTTCAAAAGGGAGGGGACATATGTATACCTATGGCTGATTCATGTTGAGGTTTGACAGAAAACAGCAAAATTCTGTAAAGCAATTATCCTTTAATAAAAAATAAATATATATTTTTTAAAAGCTCTAAAACATAATCTAAATAAATGGTTTTAAAATACATTTTAAAGAAAAGACTTCAGTGGTATTGTGCATGCTCAGTTGCTTCCGTCTTGTCTGACTCTTTGCGACCCTATGGACTATAGCCTACCAGGCTCCTCTCTATCCATGGATTTCTCCAGGCAAGCATACTGGAGTGGGTTGCCATGCCCTCCTTAGCGGTATTAGACACAGGCAAACTCAGGGCTTATGGTCAGAGCTAAAAAGTTGCCAGGGCTACTCCTGAATGGTAGCTTTGCTCAGTATGAATGCACTGACACACATTTTCAGCACAGGCTGCCAGGTATACCTGTGCTATCTTTTGAGACAACCCTCAAACTTGTAGCTCCCCCACTTATGCTGCCTTGGAAACACCCTCCCCAGAAACCAGTGTTCCTGCCCCATGATGTATCTCTAACATCTCAGGAGCACCCTCTGGCTACTGCCATCCACTAGCCTCTCTCCTTTATCTGCCTGGACATGGTCAATCCCCATATATGGCTTTCTGCCTCTTCCTGATTTCTCCATGAGTGCAGAGCTCATTTCAATATCTAACAGTCCCATTGGAGCCCAGAACACTAACCCAGTTCACTTCTAACATTGACCCCTTGCTGTGTGCCAGGTGCCATGCTGGTCATGAGGAAATCAGAGACAGAGCATGCTCTTTGCTGTTAAGGAACTGACAACTGAATGGCATTTCCGCTTTTTCTGAAATGGCTCATGCATCCCCCTCCCACAACTGAGAGAGCAGGGCAACTTCAGCTCCTCTGCCCACACCTCTGCAAATAGACACAGCTCATCCCCCCTACTTCAGCCTTCCCAAATGGAGCACAATCCACAGCTCAACCCATACAATCAACCTCCATGGGGTAGAGCAGGCCTTACTGTGTGAACGTCATTTTATTATTGAAGTTTCTGTATCTGGAGGAGGCAGGCAGTGTGAAATCTCATTTACCACTTTGGCTAGTCATATTTTGTTTTTACCCTAGACTTCCAGGTTCAGTGGAGTAAATAGTCACGAGTTCCTTTTTCCAGAAAAGTCACACAATACTCAGGGACAGCAACACAAGAGGTCATCACAAAGTCCCTGGCATTTTTTTTTTTAACTTTTAGTCAAAATAGGTATACCACCATTGTCTCTCATCCTAGAAATCAGCATTTATAAATATTTTTCAGTGACAAAGGTCAGAGCTTACAAGTATGTTAAAAGCAAAAACAAGCCTCCCACCAAAGGGTGGGGGGACGCAATTTCTCACCAAACAGGGACACACTTGGAAAAAAATAAAAGCACTTTTATTTTTACCAGAAAGGTCAGGAATAGATTCAAAACCTTTTTGAGAGAAATGGAGGGCTGCTTTATGCCGTTTTGGTTTGACATCCTCACACAAACAGGTACACCTGTGCCTGAGGGTTTTTCTAGACTTCATCTTTTTAAAACCCCTGAAGTATTCTTTCTTCAGCTGGCACATTATTTTTGCACATGAAGCGTTTTGGATCCAAAAGGCTGTGATGGAAGTGCTCAGTGGTTGTGTTCTTTTTCTAACTTGGCTTGTGTTAGCTGCCGTTCCTCTCAATTCTCATGAAAACACACATGATTCCCTGATCCTGCCCCCTCTCGGTGGATAACACCATCCTGTAGGCCTCTCACAGAGGCTCCCAGGACTTTCCTACACGAATTGTCTCCCAGCCAGTGGCTGCCTTTCCTACAGCAGCCCAAGCCAGACTTTGTTACAGCCTGTGAATATTTTCCACTCCAATGTGTGATGCCAAAATCCTTCCACAAGGCCTGCTCCAAGTTTTCCTGTCAAGATAAGCTTCCAGCCTGATGTAGAGTAGATTAGCATAGAGCATTCAGACCACACTCAGAGTCTTATCAAACTGGCAGCCCAGCTTCCTAAGTTGAACAATGGAACGGATAGGCCTTTTAAAACGGAAAGGTAAAATAGATTTTCAGAAAGGATATTGATTTACATGAGACTTATTTAGTTAAGGATTTAGAGAACTTACTGAAAACTAGTTTTAAAAAGTGATTATTATTTTACAAGCACAAATGACAGTAATTTTTATTACACACACTTATCAAGCAGCAGCATTTACAAATTTGCCCCTTGTCCATTAGATCTTATTTACTTCAAGGACTTCTTCACAAGCATTTAGAAAGTGGATGTCTGTATGCCAAGGTCCTTTTGTCAGTACACATTTGTTTTTAGTAAAAACCAAAGAGAAAAGTCATGTTGGGTTAGGACAACCTAGAACAGTAGCCTGGTTTTAACACCCGTGACAAGGGACCATTCTAGTTGGGGATAAATATCTTCCATAAAGGCAAAACCGTAGATGAACAACTGGTTATTGTCAACCTATAAACAAATGATTCATTTCTGAGTCACCAGTGTCTACAAAGAATATATTTATTTACTGAGTGAATGAGAGAATGAATAAATGAATGAACAATCCTGTCTCTCTAAAGCTGTTAATTCACCCACTCATCCTTGAACGTACTGATTCTTGAAGATATTCCAGGTCCTTGGATCACAAGTTCTCTATGTTGACTACTCTCAGGAAATCACTTTAAATCTATGTTTAAAAACCTGCAGAATTTTCTTTCTGCTTACATTATATTGTTCTATGGTTTAAAAAAAAAAAAAAAAGTCCATATACATAGGGGCTTTCTGAAGACTGTCCTGGCAGAATTAGAGATGTTAGAGTCTCCAAGCTCTATGAAACGAAGTTTTACAGTTGTTGAGAAAACTAGGAATGACTCTTTGTGATTCTGTGTCATCTCCTTCAGAAAGCTTCTTTAACCTCCGTCTCCCTTTCCCCTACACTTCCACCTTTCCCTTAAATATCCCTTCTTGAGGATCCCGAAATTCTTGTGCACAGTCTTTTAATTGACTCCCCTCTTGGACTGTGGATTTGGTGTAGGCAATGGCAGGGAATTTTTCTTGGTACCTTCAGTTCCTGGCATAGAAACTGTTACTTGATGAGCATTCAGTCAGTGTTTAAACAAATAAATGAAGGAGTGAACCATGATATTAAGTTTACCTGAAATAGTAGTGTATCTAGAAGCTGAAAAGCATTTGGAATGATTTAAGAGTGGGAAGGTTACTTTCTTCTATTTGGAGAGAAGATCAAAGAGTTACAGCATGAGAAGAGGCTTCCATATGGTTTTTATTGTCATCTTTCTTTTTTCTCCTACTGATTAAAAATAAAAAAAGAGAGAGTCCAAACTAATCTGGGAGACTGGCAGAACTGTGAAAAGGCTGTGAAGCCCTATTTTTAGGACCTTCTGGCAATCTTTGTCAACCCAGGCAAAGCTCGCCCAGTGTTCTGGGCTCTCAGTTTTTAGATGCATCAGTGGACACCTTGCTTCTTGAAGGCCAAGTTTCAGAGGCTCCTCAGAGGCTGCTCTGTCATCCCTGCTTTCTCTTCCTGCTAGTTCTACCTGCCTGGCACTCAGCAGACTGCACTGATGCCCTCCTGCTCTGTGCACTTAGCAGAAAAAGTTAGTATTACCTCTCTGCTGCCTCTTACACTAGATTCTACCTAAATTGCTGCCAATCTCCTATCCTTGTTATCAAATGCAAACAAACTTAAATGCTGGAGTTTAGAGCAGAGAAAGATTTACTGCAGGGCCATGCAAGGAGATGGGTGACTCATGCTCACAAAACCCCAAACTCCCTGAAGGGTTTCAGCAAAGTATTTTTGAGGCAAGGAGAGTAAAGGGTGTGGTTAGTTGTTGCAAACTTCTAGGTGTAGGAATCCTTTGTTCTTGTAGCCTTCCATGTAGGTCAGGTCACTATGTTTCTGTAAAGCTCAAAGAATGTTATTTTCAATTCTGCAACTTTTTATCTCTGTGTGTGCTCAGCCACTCAGTTGTGGCCAACTCTTTACAACACCATGGACTGTAGCCCACCAGGCTCCTCTGTCCATGGAATTTTCCAGGCAAGAATACTGGAGAGGGTTGCCATTTCCTACTCCATACCTCTATATGAATGGACCCTTAAAGGTCAGAGCCCTGAAAATAGGCTATCCTGTATGTTTCAGGCTATCGGCAACATTCTTTTACAAAAGGTACAAAGCTGGCTTTAAGACTACGCACAGGCAACAGAGCACAAAGTCTTAAGTAAAAGGAACAGGTCTAATTGGGAGTTGGATTTGTTCTTCCCTATTATCTCTGCCCCATCTTATTTTGTCTTGCTACCTTTGTACTCCTTGCAAAGATTTTGACCATATCCTGATCTTGAATGAAATCCATCCCTTCCTTGTCCATATATTTCTTCTACCTGAAGAATCTATACCTGAAGAATAGATAGGTGTATCTATTCAAAGCAGAGTAAGTCATCTGACACAGCTCTCTGCATGGGGCAGGCATTGAAGACCGCAAAGGCAAAATGTGCAGAATCCAGAGAAAAAACCAGGGCAATGGAAAATCTTGAGAACAGGCAGAAAGATGATGCTATGGGGAATTAAAAACTGAAACAAAGAATTAGTGTCACAGAGGCCAGGAAGCCAAATAGAGAGCATGAGAAATAGCTACAGGGTTACAGCAACAGGCCCTTGCTTCTGCATGAATTCTTTGCTCCTGTCAAATAAATTTGTAGTTATGTCCTATTAGTGAAAGGGAAGCCCAGGAGGAAAACTCTTCATAGTTTTGAATTGGGGCTATCCACACTTGTGTTCCTGTGTTCTAACCACTCTGCCTTGATTTCCTCTTCTGTAAAATGGAACTAATAGTAGTACCTACACTAGGATTTTTTTTTTTTTTTTGGCCATTAAATGAGATAATGTAAGTAAAGTATTGGCATAACCCCTGTTCAACAGAAGGCTATCAATGAGTACTGGTTATTATTATTACTATGAAGGCAATAGTGTTTAGTGTGACTAGCATGGGTCATGCTGAAGGTTTTAGGATTTCCCAAATAAAATGGAAAGAGCCATCAGAATATCATTTGTTGATAAGTAGCCCTGAAATGGAAAAATACTAAAAGCTTAGTTATTTTATTTAGAATTGTTCTACAGCTTTATTGGGATGTAACTGATACCTAACAAACTACATGTTTAAAATATACAGTCTGATGAGTTTTGACATACATGTACACCCCTAGAGCCATCACCACAATCAAGATAATGAACACATCCACCACCCCCAGAAGTTTTCTCCTGTCCTTTTATAATTGTTCCCTCCCACTCCTCCCCACCCCACCCTCAACATCCTCAGGCAACTACTGATCTGTTTTCTGTCTCTATAGATTAATTTACATTTTCTAAGATTTATATAAATGGAATCACACAGTATTCTTTTAAAATTTTATTTTGGCCTGGCATCTTTGACTCCCTGTGATTATTTTAAAATTAATCTGCATTGTCATTTGTGTCAATAGCTCTTTCCTTTTCATTGCTGAGTAGTATTCCATTATACAGCATGATCTGTTTATCCATTCACCTGTTCATGGACATTTGGGTTGTTTCCACAGTTTGAAGCTATTACAAATAAAGCAGCAGTGAACATTCATGGACAAGTCTTTGTGTTGACCTTGACTTTCATTTCTTTTCATCTGGGGTGAAAACGGCCAGATGGTATGATAAATGTAACCTTAATTTTTAAAGAAACGGCTGAACTATTTTCCAATATGGCTGTACCATTTACATACTTAATAGTCAAAGACTTACCTTTTGAATTATATTTATAAGGGTACAAGACAGCCTTGGCTCTTGTCTCTATCTTGATCTCAGATTTCTGGCTAGGTCCTTGGTCCTAAGTGCTGACCTCCCTTGGAAACTTAACCTAACTGTTTTGTTGCTCTGGGAAATACTCTTTAAAATGCAAACCCACAAAATTAAACAAATCAAATGATAAAAAGCAAGCTTCAAAACAGCTATTGAGTAAGGCATTTATTTGTTTAACTTCATACTGTCTCTTTCAAGATTCAACAGTGGAGCCTTAAGTGGAATAGTCTGGCATATGATGAACAAATCCACCCTTGTCCCATGGCCTTCCAGCCCATCCTCTTAGGTCCCCACTCCCCTCTCAGACTAAAGAGGCAAATAAGTCTCAAAATAAGTACCAACTAAAAGCACACCGTGTTGTTCAAATTAATTGGTCACTTCAGTCCCAGAAGGTTCAAAATCTGTTCTAAGTCTCTCACTTGAAATCCAGGGATGCCAATGGGATCTTCTAATAATAGGACCAGCAATATTCCTGCATTTTTGGCTGACAGCTGTTAGTGCAAATCACACCCCTCTCCTTCCACGTCTCCCTCCCACACCCGAATCCCAACTCCCTCTCGCCTTCTCTCTCTGTCATGGGTGTGGGAACTCTGGCTTCCTAACTGAGGGAGGAAAGAGGAAATTTTGGTATGGAGAAGGACCAGGAAGACTGAAGCAGAAGATGGAAGGTAAAAGCTTATGAGCTGAGTTTAGGCATCTTCGGTTAGAGGAGTGAAAACCAGAAGCTATTCAAGAGGTATTTGGTAGAACTTGGGAGTATGGCAGCCTTCTTCAGGTCCAGGACACAAATGTGTCAACTCACTGTGAAGCATGAAAACAATTCCTGTGGGACCAGAGGATAGGACTCTGGGCAAGTGCTCAGAGGCTGCTCCATGGGTGAGGCCACTGGTCTACATAGCAAGAAAGGGACTTCATCAAGTAACTCTGCAGGCAGCGGATGTAGGTTGTCACAGCAATAGTGTTAATAGTGATTAAAAAAAATAGCTAATATTTATGACTAAGGTCCATCTAGGCAAAGCTATGGTTTCTCCAGTAGTCATGTATGGATGTGAGAGTTGGACTATAAAGAAAGCTGAGCATGGAAAAATTGATGCTTTTGAACTGTGGTGACAGACAAGACTCTTAGAGTCCCTTGGACTGCAAGGAGATCCAACCAGTCAATCCTAAAGGAAATCAGTCCTGAATATTTATTCGAAGAACTGATGCTGAAGTTGAAACTCCAATACTTTGGCCACCTGATGTGAAGAACTGCCTCATTGGAAAAGACCCTGATGCTGGGCAAGATTGAAGGCAGGAGGAGAAGGGGATGTCAGAGGATGAGATGGTTGGATGGCATCACCAACTCAATGGACATGAGTTTGAGCAAGCTCCGCGAATTGGTGATGGGTAGGAAAGCCTGGCATGCTGCAGTCCATAGGGTTGCAGAGTCGGACACAACTGAGCAACTGAAAGGAACATTTATGAAGCCCTTCTATGTATTAAGGATCATTCTAGATGCCTTACAAATATTAGTTCATTGTACCTTCAAGATAAATGCATCTTCCTGGGTTTCACAGGCAGAGAAATGAAAGCACAAGGAAGTTAAGAAACTTGCAAGGCCACACAGCTGGTGTGTGTTAGAGCCAGAATTAGGTATAGTCGGTCTGCTTCTAGAATCCCTTCTCCCAGGAAAAGGGGGATGGAGGAGGAAGGGATTAGATGTGTGTGGCACTGAAGCTGGCAGGCTGTTGTGTGTCAAGTGAGAACATGTGAGCCCTGTGAGACCCTCCTAGTAAAATCCCAGGGAAAATAGGGGGTTCTCCTAAGTAAGAGGAGGCTCCTCACGATTGTTACTGAGTCCAGGCTCACACTGCTAATTGCATGACAGGCCCATAAATGGAGAGACAAAACACTGGGACAAAGAATACCAACTTCATTCAAAAGCCAGCAGACTGAGAAGATGGTGGACTAGTGGCCCAAAGAACCACCTTACTCAAGTTAGGATTTAGGCTTCTTTTATACGAAAAGGGGAGGGGTTGTGGCTGCTTGTTGCAAACTTTTTGGTGCCTAAGTCTTTTGTTCTTGCATCTGTCCCGTAGGTCTGCTCAGAGTGTTCCTATAAAACTCCAATGAGATAATTGTTGTATTCTGTTCTGCCACTTTTTATTATACCTTTAAGTTCAAGCCTGGAGGCAGAGCCTCAAGAATGGGCTAGGGTGTATTTCAGGCTAGAGGCAATATTCTTTTACAAAAGGCACAGAACCAGCATGACTAAGTACAGGTAACAGAGCACAAGTTTAGAGCTGAAGAAATATATGTTGTCAAGTGTGTTCTTCTCTGTTACACCATCACGCAGATGTAGGCTGTCCAGCACAGCCATCTGGGTACCAGAAAAACCTGACAAGTGTCAATTTCCACAGAAGATCTTAACCATAGAACTGTGTCTATTAGGGGTTGGACTTCATGAAACCACGTTACAATTTTAGATGTTGTTTGTAGTGAAGTTTCGATTTGGTCTGTTATGAATGTTCCAGAAAACAGACATGCAAGTAAGATCATCTCAGGTCAATGGGCAGCAATAAGCAGTTTCTGGGAAGGAAGGAGACAGAGGAAAAAAGCCACCAGAGAACGTCTGAACTGAAGCTGGGGTGTATGTATGCTAAGTCACTTCAGTCGTGTCTGACTCTTTGCAACCCTATGGACTGTAGCTTGCCAGGCTCCTTTGTTCATGGGATTCTCCAGGCAAGAATACTGGAGTGGGTTGCCATGCCTTCTGCTAGGGGATCTTTCTAACCAAGGAATCAAACCTGAGTCTCTTACGTCTCCTGCATTGGCAGGTAGGTTTTTTACCACTATAGCCACCTTGGAAGCCAGGGTAAAAGTGAAAGTGTTAGTTGCTCAGTCCTATCCAATTCTTTGCAACCCCATGGACTGTAGCCCACTAGGCTCCTCTGTCCATGGAATTCTCCAGGCAAGACTACTGGAGAGGGTAGCCATTCTCTTCTCCAGGGAATCTTCCTGATCCAGAGAAGCTAGGGTAAGAACCATCAAAAGTTCCTTTCCTGATAGTGATCTCTTTACCCATAGGAGTCACCACCTTTCAGAGAGGTTTGAAGGTTTGGGTGGGTATGGATTCTTTGAGGCTTGCAAAGAAATCCGTGGCTCACCTGGGAGTTTTTCCAGCTTTAAATCCTGACTTCAGGCTCAAGGAGGAAGGAAGCAATTCAGCTCTGTCTAGCCCTGGGAACGGATCTCCACTTTCACACCCCTGTGCTCACCCTCCCAATCCTGCTTGGCTGCAACGCTCCCCTTTGGGATCACAATCAAGCATCTCCTCCAAAAGGCCTTCCAAACACTTTGCTGCCCACTGGCTCCCCAGCCCCTGGCTCTCTGAAGGCCTTATGATGATGGAACATATTCATTGTTCTCGTCTGTCTCTCCACACTAAGGTAGAAAGTATTTTAGATGCAGCAATCCTGTATTAATCACCTCTAGCTCAATACAGGGCACAAAATATTTTTAATATTTATTTTTTTTAATTTATTTCCCTAGGGCTTCCCTGGTGGCTCAGATGGTAAAGAATCTGCTTGCAACGCAAGAGACATGTGTTCGATCCCTGGGTCAAGAAGATATGCTGGAGAAGAGAATGGCAACCCACTCCAGTATCATTGCCTAGAGAATTCCATGGACAGTCCATGGTGTCACAGAAATTCAGACATTTATTTATCTATTTGGCTGTCTCTGGTCTTTGCTGCAGCATGCAGAATCTTTAGTTGCAATGTGAAAACTTAGTTATGGCACATGTGATCTTGTTCTCTGATGGAGAATCAAACCCAGGCCCCCTGCTTTGGGAGCACAGAGTCTTAGCCACTGGACCACCAGGGAAGCCCCATACAATATATTTTTAGAATGAAGGGATGGCAATGAGGAGTTGGTACAAACTTCAAGAAAGAAAGCCAGACTTGCTAGAAATCCTAAATATTTTCTTTCTTTTTTTTTTTTTTTTTTACCTTCCCCTAGGCCAGAATTGCTCCTCCCTCACTACAGGGTTTAAGAAAACTGGTAATAATATGTGACAGATGGACACTGTCCTCAGAACATCTTCAGTAAGCCCTAGGCCTCAGAAGCACCCAATTGACAGCTCCCACGATGGATGAGATTGCTTGAAAAGGAGAGGCTGGCCAGAGCTGGCAACGCTGGGGCTGATGCAGAGACCAGGGCAAATGGGAAATTTAGGGCTGTCAGAACAAAGGCTGTCAATGTCATCCCCATCCCTGTCTAACATGCTGTAAAAACAAGCAAGGGCCCTGTGCAGGCATCACTTTAAATTTGAGATATAAAGACTCTCCTAAACATAAAGGTTGGTACTGCAGCTTTGTCATCATCATTACCATTTTTTGACGTGTACACATACCTTTAAGAACAACCTTCTCCATCTCCTTCTTACAAACTGGGTGAAGGGAGGACGAGAGAAGAATCGTTCCAGAACACATTTACCCTGCCATCTTTTTTTCCACTGGAGTATAGTTGCTTTACAATATTTTGTTAATTTCTGCTGTGCAGCACAGTAAATCATACACACACACACACACACACACATACACACACACACACACATATACCCCCTCTTCCTTAGATTTCCTTCCCATTTAGGTCACCACCCTGGTGACTCAGATATTCAGATAGTAAAGAATCTGTCCACAACATGTTTCCATCCCTTGGTTGGGAAAATCCTCTGGAGAAGGGAATGACGACCCACTCCAGTGTTCTTGCCTGGAGAATTCCAGAGACAGAGGAACCTAGCAAGTTAAAGTCCATGGGGTCTCAAAGAGTCTGATATGACTGAGTGGCTAACACTTTTCACTTTTTTCACTAGGTCACCACAGAGCACTGAGTAGAATTCCCTGTGCAATATAGTCGGTTCTCATTAGTCATCTATTTTATACACAGTACTGCATGTATATCAATCCCAATATCCCATTTCATCATCTCACCCCCCTTCATCCCAAGAGCCTATAGATTTGTTCTCTACACTTGAGTCTTTATTTCTGCTTTTCAAAAAAGTTCACCTATACCAATCTATATTCTACATATATACATTAATATACAATACTTGTTTCCCAATCCTGGCATCTTTTGGTTTTATTCTCTCTCTCTTGCCAGTGTCTCCATCATATCAGTAAGAACTATGTCTTCTAAATCATTCAATGTCTAGGTCCATTAGAACGTGGACTTCTGTGCAGCTTCTAGCTTTTAAGAATATTTAATAAAATGTAAAATACAATAAAAATAAAACTGGTGCTAATTATATCTAAGATTTTTTTTTTTGAACAGAGTACAGACCTTCATGTGGCTTAATTATACCTAAAAAAAGACTTTGTTGTTAAGTGTGGGAGTGGGGGTTAATTTACTATATTGATTCCTCGGAGACATCCCTTGAGCCATAAATTGACATTAATTATTTATAGCCCAGAGAGGTCCTGTATTAGGAGAAAATTTTTCCATTAAGACTTAATTCACTAGCTCAACACTTTAAAAAGTTGATGCCTGGGTTACTCAGAGGTAGAAACATAGTCTAATCATGGCAGCCTGGGGTGAGTCTGACCTGCCTGCCACAATACAGACTGCAATTGACTAGGGGGAGAGAAGCAAACCAATAGCAATCTCCTCTTGCCTACATTATTTACAGAGAGAATCATTATCATTATTACCACTCAGATAAAAAGACTCCTGGCTGAGCCCCCAAGATCATCTTTCTCAGTAATAAAGGAGTTTGTTCCCTCTCCTCAAACATCTTTTGTGTCCACTCTTCTTGTTGTTTTTTTTTTTTTTCCTTACTAGGACAAATGTGCTCACAAAAATATTCCCCAATCTGGCTCCTCCATGGGGAATTGACCACAGGTCACAGACCACAGAATGACATACTACATTATCATCCAATCAAACAAAAAAAAATAATAAACAGGAGGAACTAGCTACGAGGTCTTGAAAGCATAGACCTCGTAGCCAGTTCTGCCTTTGAAGTTTCACTTTTTTATTCAATACTGATGTGGTGTTGTTCTTAGCCTATGACCTCTGTGCCGTCTCCTGCAGATGGTGGAGATCTGAGCACCATTGTTGCGGAGTGTGTTCATTAGATATGAAAAAAGAGACTGTGAATGAATGAAACAAAATGTCAACTCCCTTCAGATTCTTTAAGAATAAAAGCAAACAAGCCAGATACTGAATACTGTTAGGTTTTATGTGTGTCAGGGAACTGAATTAATTTCGTCTATTAAATCCATTCTATCAAAGGGGAAAAAAAAACAGGAAATGATCTTCAAATTAAGTTTTGCATGATGTTTGCCAAATCTAGGTAATATTGTTGCATCCTTTTAAAATAAAATGCCATTTGTACCATGTGTAGGGTATATACCGAGGCCTCCTCATGCAACTTTGAAAGGGATGAAATTCCTCAACAGATGGAGGAAGAATGGATGCCATAGACAGAGATAATCCATATGCTAGAGAACACTGCGAAATAGCTCCCTTCATGGAATGGAAAGGTCAGTTGTTAGGATAAAAATTCAAATTCTGCAAGCCCTTCTCTGAGTATGTGCCTCCCTTCCTTTATTCCTTCAAATATGTATAGCGTGTCTACTACCTGCCCACACTGTCCTTGGCCCTGTAGATACAGCAATAAGGAAGAGCGGATCCATACCCTCAAGTAGGTGACAGTCCAGCCTCCTACCACACCCTTGTCACTCTGTCTACTATGTCACAGGCCAAAGAAGAAATCTTATTTATCAAGGATGCATAAGAAAGCCTGATGCTTAATTTTAAGACTTAACTGCTATTCTTGCATCAGTTCTTTCCTAATCCTCCTCTGGAGTGAAAGGTCACATCCTCCTCCATCCGGCATCCACTGCTCACCTCCCACTCCCATCTGCTCAGATGTCTTCTCATTGTGCACCTAGCTTCTCCTCATCTCCATCCAAAGGAAGAGGTCTAGCTGTTTTGTTCATGCTTTTTTTGTGTGAAAGAAAAGAATTGGAGGAATGTATAGAAACTGTATGAGGGCAGAGGAATGGGTGAAGGAGACTGGAACAAAACCTCAGAGATATAGGCAACCTGGGGAACAGGTTTGAGAATGAGGATGTAAGAGAGATGCTCTGAGACACAGGCAGGATGGAACAGGTGCGGGTGAGAAAACAGCCGCAAGGTTTTAAAACACCGCTCTGGGTTAAAACTTAAGATTCCTCTTAATGTTATTCAAGAGATGCAAGAAATAATTGGAGTCACCTAATTTTTTTTTTCTTTTTGCCATGCTGTGAGAACCAAATATTTTCAAGTTAACACTTCTTATTCTCATTTTTCCAACTGAAACTGCTAAGGCACAGAGAATTTGTGGGATTCAATGGCACCCCACTCCAGTACTCTTGCCTGGAAAATCCCATGGGCAGAGGAGCCTGGTAGGCTGCAGGAAATGGCAACCCACTCCAGCGTTCTTGCCTGGAGAATCCCAGGGATGGTGGAGCCTGGTGCGCTGCCCTCTATGGGGTCGCACAGAGTTGGACACTACTGAAGCAACTTAGCAGCAGCAGCAGAGCTATTCAGGCCGGGGTTTCAGACTGGAACCTTGATCACCAGACTCAAGGCTTCGGAATTTTTCCACTCAGAACAGACTCTGAAGCCAAACTGCTAACATGAGAATCTCAGCCTTGCTGCTTAATAACTGTGCCTCTGTTTCCCTAATGATAGAATGACAGGAGAACATTCTGACTCCATACTTAATCTCTTCCTTTATCACTAATCTTTGTGCTGTGCTAACTGTGCTTAGTCAGGCTGGCTCTGTACCTTTTGTAAAAGATTGCTGCCTATAGCCTGAAATATACAGGATAGCCTATTATCAAGGCTCTAACTTCTAAATGTATAATATTTTTCCAGCCATAACATTTATCCAGAGATAAAAAGTTGGCGAAGAGAGAATAGCATGTGTCTTGTTGGAACTTTATGGGAACATTGTTACCAGACCTCTGAGGGCAGCTGCAAGAACAAAGGATTCCAGAATCAAGAAATTTGCAACCATCAGCCATACCTCCTTCCATTTTAGTATGAAAGAAGCCTGAATTCTAAATTGGGTGATAATGGTTTTTTGGGACACTAGTCCATCAGCTTCTTGGTCTGATGGCTTTCTGAATAAAGTTGCTATTCCTTCCTCCAACAAATTAGCTCTGGATTTATTGGCCTATCCTGCAGAGAGCAGTATGAGCTTGGACCTGAGAGCAATAGTTCCCACCTCAGACGGTGGCTGTGTAAACAAATAGATTAATATATGAGAAAAATTTCAATAGTCATAGTAAACACTCAAGAAGGATGGGGAACACATGTATACCTGTGGCGGATTCATTTTGATATTTGGCAAAACTAATACAATTTGTAAAGTTTAAAAATAAAATAAAATTAAAAAAGAAAAAGAAATATAAGTAGCAACAGCAGTACTAGCATTAATAACAAAAATAGTAATAGTAAAGGAAGTACAAATGGTGATGGTAGTAGTACTAGTAGAAGCATTTGTCACAGGTCTTGTATTTTGCTAAAAAATATTATAAATTGGGTCCTGATTCCTTATACATGGGTATATTATATGCCATTAGAGATGGCGTTACTAGAGATACATTCTTGACCCACAGATAATAAATGACTATTGACATTTTGGTGCAACTTTTTATGCAGCAATAGATAACTATTATATAAGCATTATATATATATATATATATAAACTATATAAAGTAACAGCAAAAATATTTTTATAAAAACAAGAAGAATATACCCCAAAATATTAACAGTGATCATCTCCAGTGGGATTATGTGTATATATATATTTTTTCCTTCCCCTTCTTTCTGAATTTATTGAATGATCATATATTTTCTTTTAAAAACTGAAAAAAATAAATCTTGTTTTGAAAATCAAAATAGTAAAATAAAAATAGCTCATTTCCCTTCCAAAATTACAGGTCCAGGTAAAATACTTTGCCATTGTACAGAACACAGTTTGAAGTGAACAAAGAAAAGTTTTTTGTTTTTTTTTTAATTCCATGTTGAAAAGAGATCAGACTCTTACAACAGTAAATGACACGAAGAGAAAGCTGTTACTCATCCATTTCTTCCAGTATGTGTCCCACAACTTTAAGAGGTTTAAATGATCTCCTTCTTGCCATGGGTGCCACTCACAGACCCTTGGGAAATAGAGGGTGGTCTATTCAACTCTGGCCCATCTCATATACACCATCTTTTGTAATCCTTCTCTAAGGTCAAAGCCATATCTCAGTTCTTCTAAAGTCACAAAGCTCAAAGTGGCAGGAGGTTCAAACCCTGACTCTGAATTCAGACCTCTCTGCAGTACACAGCAGTTTCCAGCGCCGGAAGTGTCACCCATACACATCCCAGGGAGTTGAAAGATCTCTGCTTTAACCTATTTCTATTCTTGTTCCAAAACACCTGATGTTTATCTAAGATCTTTTTCAGCTACCCCTCAAAGGAAACATGATGATCAACCTTACTGAATAGGTCCTAGCCTAACTTCAAGAGCAGCCGACTATGCAGAGGAATCCTGGAAGAATCCGAAGGTTGCTCCTGCCTCATGCATGCAGGCTAAGTTGCTTCAGTCATATCCCACTCTTTCCAACTTTATGGATCTTAGCCACGTCAGGCTCCTCTGTCCATGAGATTCTCAAGCAAGAATACTGGAGTGGGTAGCCATTCCCTTCCCCATCCCCTGCCTCGTTACCACACTAAGATCTCTGCCTAGAGCCAGGGAGATGTACCTTCCCAGGCACAGTGAGTGCCGGGTGCAAAGGAACCTGAGGGACTGCACACGCCCGAGCTGTTTCTGGAAATCTCCACAGTTTTCCCTAGTTTTGTTTTTGTTTTTTTGGTTGTGTCAGGTCTTATTGGCGGCATGAGGGATCTTTCATTTCCGTGCAAACTCTCTAGTTGTGGTGCAAGGGCTTAGTAGTTGGGGCACCGAGGCTTAGTTGGCCTGTGGCATGTGGGATGGAGATCCAACCAGTCAATCCTAAAGGAAATCAGTCCTGAGTATTCATTGGAAGGACTGATGCTGAAGTTGAAACTCCAATACTTTGGCCACCTGATGCGAAGAACTGCCTCATTGGAAAAGACCCTGATGCTGGGAAAGATTGAAGGCAGGAGGAGAAGGGGACAACAGGAGATGAGATGGTTGGATGGTATCACTGACTCAATGGACATGAGTTTGAGCAAGCTCCAGTAGTTGGCGAGGGACAGAGAAGCCTGGCATGCTGCAGTCCACGGGGTCACAAAGAGTCAGACACGACTAAGCAACTGAACTGAAAATGATGTGGGATCTTAGTTCCCCAACCAGGGATCAAACTTGCATCCCCTATCAGGAAAGTCTCTCTCCCAGTTTTTGATGGTGCACCTGCCTCTTATTCCTTACAATTCCCCCAGTTTCCTGTCTTCAGGGAAAACAGGTCTTTTGAGCACAAGCTCTTCGTTCTCTATTCCTTGATCAACAAATAAAGTTTCTGCTCTGCTTGGCTGACGTAGTCTCATTAAAAACTGGCACAAGAGGCACTGGGCAAGGGAAGGACCCAGTCAGGATCCACCCAATCCAAGAGGATCAGAAACAGAAGCATGAGACAGGGCTGAGCTTCTACAAAAGTATAAAGATACTGTTGGCTTTTAAGCCCTAACCATGGAGTTACCCCAATGCTGGTCTCCTTTCTAGTCTTCATCGAGTCGATTTTCCCTCCCAACTTCAGCCCCCAAACATTCCTCCCAGGTTAACATTTTCCTGCAGCCAACCTATTCTTCTACAGCTCTTGCAAGTTATTTGATGAACTAATTTGAGTTTTACACCCTCCTCACTCTCCCATCTGGGTAGCATATGTTCATCCGGCTACTGAACATTTATTGAGCAATATCATGTGAAAAGAGCCTTGCAAGGTATCAAAAGCGTAGAGGAAGAATGGATAAAGCAAAGTCTCTATTCTACAGGAAGGTATCATCTGGTAAGGAAGCAAAGAGGAGCAGAAATGATCACAGCAGAAAGCACAAAGTGCCGAGTACCTCTGGAGCATGACAAATATATAAGCAGGTCCACGGTGACTTTTCTGGATAGAAAGCATCCCTAACATTTTAAGACTCAGATTCAGGGACACCACAGATCATGTTGAAAGCAGGTCAATAAAATGTCAATAAAAATCTACAATTATGCAAAAAAGGTAGAACACATATGGAAAATCTACTGAATGTGTGCAAGGCACATTGCTATGGGAGCTGTACTCTTTCCAGAGATAGAGCTTTTGCAGGGGGAAAAAACGGAAACAAAAAAGGTTTTGATATTGATCTAACAACATTGCCATCCAGGAACAGCAGGTTTATTTTGTTCCAAAAATCTATAATGCAATCAATTCCTGATTAAGAATTGTTTATTATTCTTTATAGAGATGATCTAACGTTTGTACATCCATACAAACTAACTAATTTCCACTCATTTAATTTTAAAAAGAGATGTCGACTCTACGTGTTGAAAGAACAAAGGATGCTCAGAGATTAAGTGGAGATGGTGTCTGAACGGGTGTTAGGCTCTTTTGTTACGAAAGCATATTGCTCCAGTGCCTCAATCCCATTTTAACAGGGCACATTTGAAAAAGTCTGCGCAAATGTGAATCTGGTTTCATGATCATGAAGGTTTTTTCTTTTTTTTTTTTTTTTTAGGCCAATTAGGGGAAACTGATGAAGGACATTAGATACAATGATGCCTGTGTAATCACTGATTTATAGATTTCCTCCTCTATCTGCTAATTCATTCCTGCTGATAGTCAGGGTTTGAGGTTTTCACTTTTTTCAGATCCCAATTACTCAATGTAAACAAATGAAGAGGAAGTATGGGTATTCAATGTGATTCATTTGAACAGAAGGTAGGAAACATTAGTATCGATGTAGTCCAGGACTTGCAAGCAAAGCACAACTAAATTTAGCAGCCAGTGATATTGATTTGATTAAAAATGGTTTAAGACTTGTAAATGTCACTGGAACTTAGCAAAATGAATATTATTAAATCCTTCTGGTGATGGGGAAAACTAACAAAGGGATTTGCAGTGGTTTCTGTAATTAATTGCTCTGTCATGATTTATATTAACTTACAGTACAACTCCATTAGCTCAGACCTGTCATCTCTGCTCAAGGAACCACCAAGTAATCACTAGCACATTAAAGAATAAATTAGTTTTTGGCTTGGAGCCTAGTTGTAGAATGTTTCATTTGTGTCTGCTGCAGACATATGTACCTAATAAAGTTGGGACGAATGAGTTAAAGTACATATATATCAATGTCAGCGGGTTATATTTTAGAGACAATAGGCTCAGCATTGTTCATTAGGGCTAATGAATCATAGTCTTTCAGCTACATCACCTTGTGCTGAGCAAATGCCTTCAGGTAAGCTGGGATGCAAAAGATTCCTTGAAAATAGGTACGTCTCCAGAGAGTTTGCCCTCTTAGCAGTCTGTGGCCTGTGGTTGTAATAATAGCTTCATGTGGTTTTTGTTAACACTTCATTACCCTAAAGTTGGATAAATGATCCTCCTGCTTCTGCCCTACATGCAAACACAGAGCCAAAGCCTTAGCTACTACTATTTACCATAGATTATGGGGATTTGTAAGGTTCTATCAAATCATCTCTGACTTTGATAGTTGGATGATACCTTAAGCAGCGCTTGATAGAAGACTGTTTTACATTTCAAAGAAAGCTCCAATTGCCTTGAGGGTTTGTAAGCTAAAACTTGAACCACTTCCTTTTCTTTTCAGGCTCAGGAAAGCTAAATTGGCATTCCGCTGGCCTGAATGATAACTGACACGGAGAGCAGAACCTATGGGGCAGTGTCCTACGGAGGGCTGCGTCCAGGAAAGCTCGTGGCCTCAAGAGTTCACCCAAATCTGCAAGGCTCCAAGGGCAAAGTCATTCCAGCTCAAAATCTTTGGGCACTACCCAGACGTTCATAATTCGTCCTGGATCATTTCTGCAATTTGAATCATCAGATGTCAGTGACTCCTTCACAGATGCTATGCCTGCAGTGCAAGGAGCTCTCTACACAGGGGCTTCTCCTGCCTGGCTGAATAGAGTGACAAATGTCCAAAATGCAGAAAGATTGCAGTCTTAGCCAGCTGGAAAATGCATACATTATTGAGGATAAAATATGAAGAGTGTGAGTCGGTTCGTGAAATATGGGGAAGCTTATTTTTGCTCTTCTAATGTGCTAAGTGATGAGATTTCATCTTTGCAGTGAGCGGGGCTGGTAGCTTTTTACTTAATTAGAGGAAAACCTGAAAGCACCCCTCCCCCAACAAAAAAATTATTCTGTGTCCCACATATTATCGTGTATCCCGACTTCATTGTAAATAACGAATGAAGCAAAAGAAATATTTTCTCCTAAATAAAACCACAAAAAAATTTAAGTGGTTTCACATTGCTGTACACTCGAAACTAACACAACATTGTTAACCAACTATACAACTATACTCTATACTATATATTGTTAACCAACCAATTTAAAATAAAAATTTAAAAACAAATAAATTAAAAAGTGGTGCCAGGGGAGGTTGAAAGCAAAGACTTGACATTAAGAGCAGGAAGGAGGATGATAACTTACATAACGGTTCAAGGGAGTATTCAAGTTTTTTTGTTAAATAGGGATTATTTCTAAATATGTCTAAATACTGGTTTCAGCTCGCTTCCTGATAAAGAAACCTCTTAAAGCTCTGAAGTTTTCCAGTTATTCCTATGATGCCCTTACTAAAATTACCTCTGTTCGCAGACTGGATTTTTAAATAATGTCCGGGAAATAACTTCTCAGAGAAGCAGTCTTATGTTTATTTTTTGGAACTTTATGATGATTTGCCTATATGTTTGATTCTAACATATCAGCAATCAGATACAAAAATATATCTCCAACTAGACTTTAAGAATAGAATAGCCGGTACTTAACATTTGTTCAGGACTGGGTGAAACATTTCATCAAAGTCAGAATAAAGTGAAAATTGGGGAGGCAAGGAAGGAAAAAAAAAAATCAGTCAATTCATTAGATTCATTTGGTTGATTATTTTTTATGAAATCACTCCCTTGTTTTCAGGTCTTTCTTATTTTTTCTCTTACTGTCAAGCAGATGCATTCAGAGAGAATTCACAGGCTCCACTCGTGTGTAGATGGAATTAAGAGGCACTATATGTAACACAAAGAGAATCCTTTCCTTAGGCGGTGCTTTGTGATTCTGCCCTTTTGTTTATGCTTCCCCAAAGGATTTGGAAATATCAAATACAGGTTCTAAATCTATTAGAACAGTAGATTCCCCATGGACAAAAAAGAAGCACATGCAGATCAAACATTCAGATTTTCTAATCTTTCCTGGATGGGTAACACAGAAGCAACTGTATTATCCGAACAGTCACGAAAACATGGGAGGTGTGGAAAGCACTGACAACCCCCTTTTTCATATTCTTTTGTTTGAGTCAACTAATCATCTAAATTGAGAAATTAAAATATAATTTTTTCCTTCTTTCTCCCATCTGTTGGCCAGTTTTTGTGTGCTGGACAACTTCAAACAAATTATATAGCTTTCTCCCTTTTTTTTCCCTCCACTTTGAGCTCTGGCGGAAGTTTCACATGCAGGGTTGAGCCCCCAAGTCCTTCAGTAAAGCAAATGTTTCATTTTCAGCAGAGTCCACATATTCCATTCAGACTGGCTTCTTTCACTTCTAGATGTAAAGAGCAGCTGTGTCTCCCGAGTTGCTAAAGAAGATCCTATGTACAAAGTTAACAAAACACAGCTCGGACAATGGATTTGATCTCTACAGCAGGGAAGCTGTACTTTTCAAATTCAGCTCTTTCTGGCTCCAACAAATTACAGGTCCCTGAAAAGATCTGGTGACCCTTTTTAAGTGTGTTTGTTGAACAAGCTCAGAGGTGACTATATGATTTAGTGCAGCATGTTAACACTTTGCCAAGCACCAGAGTGCAGGCGAGACCATCTATGGACTCCAGGCTCCCTCAGTTGGTGGCACTTAGGGGATCCATTAACTCTGCACAAACTCTTTTTTTTCACCCTCTTTCCACTGATTGAGGAGCCTGTTTACCCTTTCACACCCAGAGCTGGAGGCTGATGCTAATATATGGGTACCTTCTCCCTTCCCCCCACAAGATACTCTAACCTCCCCAAAATGGTGTTTTCTAAATATTTGTTCATCATTTATTTGATGGGACAGGAGAAAGCATACTTTTATTAGGAAACTTAAATAGCCACGTATTTACGTACTTGGGAGACACATTCAAGCACTTAGAAGGGAAATGATAAATGGTCATTCCTATGGAAAAGCATCCATGACCCGAACCTAGTTCAGGTTTTCCACAGACTTCAGATGATGGACTCTTGGGGGCTCAGAGTTAGTGGAAAGATCTGTGCAACTTCATAACTTGTACATGTCTCTTACAAAAGATATGCAACAAAGTTAGGTCAAAGCTAGCAAAAGGTACACAGTTAATTCTTACTTGAGTATGTGACAGAAACAGTACTGTTACCAAGTACAAGTTCTTGTGTTTGATGCACAGTGAGGGCAAACAAACCACAACATCAAGTTTGCAGCAAAGTGTATTGTAGGGCCATGCAAGGAGAAGGGTGACTCCTACCCCCAAAACCCTGAACTCCCTGAAGGGTTTCAGCAATTTTAAAGGCAAAGTGAGGGTTGGGTGTGGTAAGTTGTTGCAAACTTCTTGATTTCAAAATCCTTTGTTCTTGCAGTTGTCCACATAGGTCAGGTCACAAGGTCTTGTAAACCACCAACAAGAAAAATGCTATTCTCTGTTCTGCAAATTTTAATCTCTATATGAATGGACTCTTAAAGGTCAGATCCCTGAGAAAAGATTTTCCTGTATATTTCAATTTCTAAACATTCTCTTACAAAAGGTGCAGAAGCAGTATCACTAAGGCTAGGCAACAGGGAATAAGGGTTAAAGGAAAAGAAACAGGTCCAATAATGAGTTAGATTTGTTCTTCCCTATTATAGTTACTAATTTATATATATTTCCAATTAGGTTGTGCATGTGGGAACACAAGTTGAAGGGTATTCTGCGTTTGATTTAGTGCACTGATTTTACTGCCTCTTAAATGTTGGCACCCCTGCCAGCTGCTCGGGCAACCCAGTCCTTAAGCTGGCTCTTCCTTTCTGTGTTCAAATTGAACCAAAGTTGCTCATTTAGTGAATTGGACCTTTCCCTGCTAGCAGAGGAGTCACATTTCTCCCTCTTAAAGAAATAATTCCTACTGCTTATTTATTTCCATATCTTACTACTAGCTGATAAATGTTTTTACTTCTTTTTGTGAAACCACAAAAGATTGAATTCTGCCTCCTCTGTTCTCTCTCTGTAGTCATCTCAGGCTATAGAACTTTACCTAAGAACCTTCTGGGCATGAAACAAAGATTCATTACGTGATAATTCAATAAGACTAAATCTGAATATTGTGACAGGCAGAAGTCCCACTTCTACTTTCAACATCTCCATATTTGCTCACATTCCTACATGTTCTACATCTTGCTGTTTGCTTGTATAAATGCTGGCCAAGATGAGTGCCCTAAAAGAAGTACCTAGATGGCATCAAAAATTGCCTCAAGTAGTATATGTCAGGGAAAATATTTGCTGTCTTTAGGGTTAAAAAAAACCTATTCACAGAGTTTTTCTATGCTTGCACAATGGAAAATTACTGCCCTTTGTCTGGAGTTAATAGTAATTTGATGCAATTAAACTTAGAAAATATCAAACCAAACAGAATCTGTTTCAAAATACAGATTCATGATGATGGGTAATAAATTTACTTATATAATGACAGGATAAAATTCAGAAGAGACTTTAAAGTGTCTGTCTTTAACTAATTAATCATACAAAGAGCTTGACATGAATCAAAAAGAAAAAGCAGAATGTTCTTATTTAATGTCTATTAGAGCTCTCTCCTACTATTGCTTTGCTCCACGAAAAAACAATACACAGTAAATATAAAAGACCTGCTGTTTGGATTCATTTATATAAGGTGATTTCAAAAAAAAAAACAGGAGCTTAAAATCTGCAAAGGTCAATCAGCTTCATCACCTATAATGTCTTAAAAGCAGTGCCGGTCCAGCTGACTCAAAATGTAAACTGTTGATCAGATGAGAATACCAGTAAAATAGTGTGGAGGAGTTAGCACAATATTTATCCCCACATTTTATTTTGAATAGACACATGTTTTTACTTTTTTCTATGAGCTCACTACTATGAAGAAGAAAAATACCTTTAAAGTACATATACTCTAACAATGATGCATCTATTGTGCAATACAAAGGAAACAAACATATTCAAGGATTTGGTATAACTTAATGTGAGCTTTGGAGTATATCCCACCTAAAACTGTAACTACATGACTATGGTCAAAGCACAATCTCCCAAAGCTATAATAGAAAACCTCTGAGTATTTTAAGGTGCACTCAATAAGATGTGATTATAAATGTAGATTTAATCTTTCCGTTTAAAAAAGGAACATGAAGATTTTAGGTGGTAGGATTCATTTTTTTTGTTGTTACTGACTTAACAATATGTAGATTCCAAGAAGTTTTATTTAAAAGTTAGGTGCCACATCCTCTAGGATATAGTCATGAACTTGTTACAGGTTCTCATCTTTGGTACTCCTACAATATCCCTTGCACATCTCTACGGTTACATTTAATACATATTCTCTGTTTATGTGGCTTTGCCTTTGGATATGAACTCTTTGAGTTCAAGGTCTTATTAATCTTCAAAATTCTTGCATAATATTTGCACACTATTTGGTCATAGTATTTGGCATGCAGCATATATGAACCAAACAAGAAGTGTTTAAGTGAATTAATTAATGAATAAACTATAGCCTACCATCTAAAAAATAAAATAAAAAGGGAACACCCAAATTGTAGATGCTCTCAATACAAAGAATCATGCCTGTCTTTCTTGTTCCTCTATTTATGTGGTTCTCTATATACATGGGCATCATTGTGATTCTTGCCTATGATTTCATTTTGTCCACTAGGGCTTAGGAGAGTAATTTTGTTATACACACCTTTAAAGACTTAAACCATCAATTACAGGGTATCACAGCAGGTACATACCTCCTGGATAGTGACCCATCACCTTGAGTGATGGGATAACAACACACCTAGATCATTTTTGGACCCTTGATCAAAACAAACAAGCAAAAACCTCCCTTATAATTTTACTAAAATGATTAAACCCCTCGGAATTACAACTACTAATTTACTCAACAAAAGTTTTCTTAGGCAGCTAATATGTTCTAGAGACTAGAGATTCAGCAACAAATGCCATGTTCCATCTTTGTCTTCAAGGACCACACAATCCAGTGATAGACACAGATACATAAACTGCTATATGTTATACAAGGCAGGATAAACATGGCTTAAGAGAGAAGATGCCAAATGCTGAATTAGAAAAGAAAGGTCAAGAAAGTTTTCACAGAAGAGGTAGGTTGTGAGCAGGGCCTTTGATAATGCATAGAACTTTAAAAGGCAGAGAAAGAAACTTCCACAGTGAAAACAGTGACTTTCACAAAGACTTAGCACATCAGTAGCAGCAAGTCATGTGGAAGAATGAGAACACAGCCTAAATAAACAGATACCATGGTAGATGATAGATAGGTCACTAGAATAACAATGAAGGGTGCTGGGTGTCATACTAAGGAGCTAGGAATTTTCTAAGTGGTGGAGGAAATGCAAGATTTTGTAGAAGAGTGACATAAACAAATCAATGTTTGCTGAAGACAGCTTCAGCATAGAGCTGGACTAAACAGGCAAGAGCTTGGAAGACTAGAGAATCTTCAGAGAGAAGAGCTACAACAAGAGATTAGCAGTGAGGTTAGATAATATGTTATGCACTGGTGGAATTAAGAAATCTTAGCAATTAGTTGGCTGAAGACAGGAGAAAGTGAAGTTTGGAGTGAGGTAGAGATTGCAGCCTGAATGTGACTATTACCCAGAGAAACTGCAAAGAAAGGACAAGTTTGGGAAAACAGAAAATACCTAGGTTGGTTTTGGACACTGAGAAAAAGAAGATAGAAGAAAAAGAAAGAGGAAGAAGCAGAAAGATAAAAGGAGAAGGAGAACAGAAAGACAAGAAAATAGCAAGTAGAAGTTAAACAGAAAAGGAGGATTTTCCCCCAAAATAGAATCAGTTTCAGTCAAAGTTAGAGTGGTAGTTTCAAAAAGCCTAATTTTTTATGTCATATGGAGAGGAAAACTAGTTGATTCTTGTAACTTGTCAATTGTATCACAATTTATCACCACATTACTAAGCTAGTATTTGAACTTCAGATTACTCATCCAAAACTATAATGTCATTGGTCAACTACAAATACATGTACTCATTTATTGATTCAACAAATATTTTTGAGTAGATACTACATGTCAGGCACTGTATTAAGTGCTAGGCACACAGCAGTGAATATAAAAATCCCTGCCCTCAAGGATTCTATCCTATCAAATGAGACTTTACATCCTTTGGAAAAAAGCAAGTCCAAGGGCTATAAAGTTGTCAACTGAAGATCTTATGTCTCGTTTTCACTTGAACGGAAGTTAGACACACTCATTAATACATTTACAATGGAAGTTCAAGGACATGAGATTTATGGCTGGTAGAAACTTCAATTTGGTTAAGGAATATTGTCCCTTTTCAGTCCTGGCTCTGTCCCCTCTCCTATGTGGTTCCTACTCATCCATGAAACTGAGATAGTTTGAGTTGAAATCAGGGGTTTGTAACACCTTATTCATTAGGATCACCTAAGGGAATGTGAAACACAAGCACTAGGCCCCACTCCAGGCCAATTAAAATGTCTTTGAGGGTGGAGTGTTTCATTTTTAAAGCTCCCCCTGTGATTCTAAAGGTCATCACCAAGATTAAGAACCATCAATATACTATAAATTCTTAGTTTTGCAGAGGAGGAAATTGAAATGCATATCCTTGCCTACTGTATCAAGTGAAGTGAAAGTCACTCAGTTGGACTCTTTGCAATTCCATGGACTATACAGTCCATGGAATTCTCCAGGCCAGAATACTGGAGTGGGTAGCGTTTCTCTTCTCCAGGGGATCTTCCCAACCCAGGGACTGAACCCACGTCTCCCGCATTGCAGGCAGATTCTTTACCAGCTGAGCCATAAACGAAACCCATGTCTTGTATTTCTACATGATGGGTCTCTGGGCTCTTAGGTTTGGATACACTCTTTACTTGATGCTATACTTCATTTTGCATTAGTAAGCTCTTCATTCCTACAAGGCAAACTGCGCAATACAAACTGAGGTGGAGAACTGGTACCTCACCAGGGATGCAAAATGATGGTACAGCCAATCTGATTTAATCAGAATAAAAGTATATCACCTGCCTACCAACAACATTTTCTTTTGCTAACCCCTTAAAAAAGGAAAAAAAAAAAAAAAATACAGGTTTTGCAGTCCTTAAACATCTAAGGAATCTATTTACATAAATATTTGTACTGCAGGAGGACAAACTCAAAGCAGTATTACTGATGACCTATTACTAGTAAAAGATTTGTTAATTGTCTATATATGCAGTAGACTCTTGCATTCCCTTAATAATTGATATCCTTTTACTTTAGCTCATACTGGATGGACCTTACCAGAAACAACTGCTCTCGTCAGGCTTTTAATGGAAATACCATTCAGAAACCTAAGCTTCTATAACCCAAACCCTAAAAACTACTGGTAAGGAAAGTCTGATAGAGAATATGATCATGGCCTTAAACATGGCTGTGAAAATGTGGAATTCTGTGGAATCCAAAAATAAAACTAAGTTTTCCCAATTCTAACTCCAAAATGATGATGTTATTTTGCAATTCAATTCATCTAAAATGTCTTCTTTTATACTTTTTTCAAATTGCCCTCACCATCATAGGGCCCTAAGAACTCAGCATCTCAAATGGTGTGATTAAAATTGGTTGTTAAAAGTCAAGATCAGAGATTTCTCTCCACGCCTTCACTCCCTGCTTCAGCGGCTTCTTGGCTTTACAGGAGGCTCATTAATAGGCCAACTCGCCCAGTTTGTCATCTATTTCATTATGCAAAATATATACTTTTCAATTACTTTTCCTGTGTGAAAATCTCTTAACTCTAACCTGATATAATGATTTCTTTGGGTTTCTTCTCAACCTCTGAATGGCACAGCTTTCCTAAAATCTCAACTGGGGGTAGAATACTTGGAAACCCTGATGGGAATTAATTTTAATGTAATGATCTTTATGTGCCCATTAAAATAGAAGTGAAATAACTTACAAAGCTGACCACTGGGCAAACCTAGTGTTGACCTCAAAGGACAGGAAAAAAATGTCTAAAGCGTTCTGATCATTTTGTTTAATCTATTTAACATGGAATGTAAGGAAGTTATCCCTAAGATAAAGCTTTGGTTTGCAACACTGATTTTATTTCAGTGAATAAAGTAGAAAAAGTTAGAATAGGATTCTCTCATCTTCAATGGTCTCATCCAAAGTTAAACTTTTAACATCAGTAGTAATTGGAATCACACACAAAAAATAAGAAACTGTAACAGTTATTACAATAATAGGTATTTGGTGAACAACCTTGCTTTTTAATTTGCCATGTATAGTCTTTTTCCTGTATAAGAATCAGGATACCTCAAGAGTTGTCCAAATGTAGATCCTTTCGTCTGCCTTCTAGGTAGACCCAGACCAATATACACACCCATCACTCCAGGCCCCCATAATATATGGGTGCATTAATCTTGTTATCTTGGTGCACTTGATTCAAAAATATTTTACTTCCCAAAGCTCTGCTGCACAATACATTTTTAAAATGTACTAATACCCACAAAATTGTCTAATTTTTAAGAGGAGGCATGAAAAGCAAGCCTGAAGACCTTCCTGTATTACCATGATTCTTCATTCTGGAAATAAGCAGGCAGTGCTGGCCTAAAAGATGCTTTTGTGAGAATTGAAGAAAGCTGCAGCTCCCTTAAGACATTTAACTATGATATGCTTTTAAATTGCTGTTGATTGATACACAAATATATGATATTACAAATGTAAATGGTGATCCTAGAGGTGTGAAATTCACACTTTGCACAACCATAGATAGCAGCCCTAGGAAGTTGTTCAAAGAACACAGAAAACTCACTTCTGCTTTTGCTTCTCTGAGAGCCCATCTAATTCAGTCAGGTACTGTACTGGAAAGGAAGGGTTTACTGTACAGCATTCTATGAATGAGAAGGTAAAGTGTGCATGTGTGTGTGTGTTTCCGAAGCAGGAAAAAATCCTACTTCTGAACCCCTTGGCTGGTATTTATGGCACAAAAGAACTAGGGTACATTCAAGATGGTTCCTTTAAAGCCAGAAGAAACCCAGAAAAATCCTTACACCTTATGCTGTCTAAAACTTGGTTGACAGCAGAACTGTCCAAACAAAAGAGGGCTTGAGGAACAGAAAGTAGATATGCAGGGGATGGAAAATTGAGATTGGAAAGTTCCAGAAGTAAGGCTCTGAGAAATTCAAGGTGGGCAGATGTGATGGAAAGACTGCAGTGAGAAATCCACACAGGCTAAGGTTGTCCCAGAAGATGTAGAAAAGTATCATCTCAGGCTTCTGGATTCAGGAGAAGGTAGACACAAAGATTTCCTAAGGAAATCAACCCTGAATATTTATTGGAAGGATTGGTGCTAGAGCTGAAACTCCAATACTTTGGCCACCTGATGTGAAGAGCCAACTCATTGGAAAAGACTCTGATGATGGGAAAGACTGAAGGCAGAAGGAGAAAGGGACGACAGAGGATGAGATGGTTGAATGGCATCACCAAGTCAATGGAAATGAATTTGAGCAAACTCTCGGAGATAGTGGAAGACAGGGGCGCCTGGAGGGCTGCAGTCCATGAGGTCACAAAGAGTAGGATACAACTTAGTGACTGAACAACAACAAAGGTAAGATACAACCACAAACAGCTTTGACACTCTCCACACATAATTCAAACCCTGTGTCTACTTCTTACTCAATGAGTGACTTGAAAATTGCTAAATTTTCCTGATCTCAGCTCTGCCTCTAAAAATGAAAACTAAAAATAATTAGGTTTCAAGGCTACTTTAAGCAAGCAGCGAATTTCCTATACCTTTCTGCTTCATTATAATAATGAAGGACAGCAGGTAATTAAACAGACCCAATGTGTGCTTGTATATTTGATATTGAAAATTAAGATAGAAGGCAATGTTATTTAAATAAATGCTTGTCATTAAACCAGCTTCATAATCAATTCTGATGCCTCTTCTCTCTTCATATTAAAAAAATTCACTTGAATTAGCTGTTTTTTGAGTACATGGATTAAAGAGAGGATTTGATAAAATATAAGTGCATTCATAATAGAAATATTTCCCAGTAATTTATTAATTATATGTAAAATTAAATCACATCAATTTAGTACTCTTCCTGTCATAGCTGACCAGTGTGCACTGACAAATTTACTGACATAAAGTCACTGTGATCCTACATAAAGAAACAAGGATGTCAGAAATATCCTACAATTGCAAATGATAAAATAGGCAATGTCTGGAAATGAGAACGCTATTACCAAAAGTGTCTCATCAGTTACCAGAGGAGGCTGGCCGTATGCAGGATGCAGTGACTTCACTGTGATTGACTATGACACATAAATGCTTCAAGAACCAGCACCCACAGAGAGGCTGACCCTTCTTTTTCTCAGCAAATTATTGATGGCACATCCGTTTGACAAGAAGAAAACTTTGCTTGACTTCAGTTTGTCTATACAATCCAGAAGATCCCTGCTGGGACAAATTTGGAGGCAGAGGGGAGGAATGTCATCAAACCCATTCCACATTTTCTCTAGGAAATGGGACTGCAGTTTGGTGTGCCACATCTGTCTGAGATTGGTAAAATTTACTCAAATGACAGACAGCCACCATTACTTTGGGCTAAACAGTAGTGCTCTTGAATCTACAGATGTCAAAAGCATTGTAATGAAATTAATAATTAATCAACAAATACTTATCAAAACCCCAGCACATTACAAGTATTCAGTAAGTTTTATACAGGATTTAAGGAAAAATATTATCTTTGGGCTTCCCAGGTTGCATTAGTAGTAAAGAACCAGCCTACAAACATAGAAGCTGTAAGAGATGCTGGATAAGGAAGATTCCCCTGGAGGAGGGCATGGCAACCCACATTAGTATTCTTGCTTAGAGAACCCCATGGACAGAGGAACCTGGAAGTCCAAGAGGAACCTGGAAGGCTACAGTCCAAGACTCTCAAAGAGTCTACATAACTAAAGCAACTTAGCATGCAGGCACCTTTTATCTTATCCTTCAGTTCAATTTAGTTCAGTCGCTCAGTTGACTTTGCAACCCCATGGATTGCAGCACGCCAGGCCTCCCTGTCCATCACCAACTCCCAGAGTTTACTCAAACCGATGTCCATTGAGTTGGTGATGCCATCCAACCATCTCATCCTCTGTCATCCCTTTCTCCTCCTGCCTTCAATCTTTCCCAGCATCAGGGTCTTTTCAAATGAGTCAGTTCTTCACATCAGGTGGCCAAAATATTAAAGTTTCAGCTTCAGCATCAGTCCTTTCAATGAACATTCAGGACAGATTTCCTTTAGGATAGACTAGTTGGATCTCCTTGCAGTCCAAGGGACTCTCAAGAGTCTTCTCCAACACACAGTTCAAAAGCATCAATTCTTCCATGCTCAGCTTTCTTTATAGTCCAACTCTCACATCCATACATGACTACTGGAAAAACAATAGCCTTGACTAGACAGACCTTTGCTGGATAAGTAATGTCTTGGCTTTTTAATATACTCTCTAGGTTGGTAATAACTTTTTTTCCAAGAAGCAAGAATCTTTTAATTTCAAGGCTGCAGTCACCATCTGCAGTGATTTGGGAGCCCAAAAAATTAAGTCTGTCACTGTTTCCACTGTTTCCCAATCTATGTGCCATGAAGTAATGGAATCAGATGCCATGATCTTAGTTTTCTGAATGTTGAGCTTCAAGCCAACTTTTTCACTCTCCTCTTTCACTTTCATCAAGAGGCTCTTTAGTTCTTCTTTGCTTACTGCCATTAAGGTGGTGTCATCTGCATGTCTGAGGTTATTGATATTTCTCCTGGCACTCTTGATTCCAGCTTGTGCTTCATCCATCCCAGCATTTCTCATGATATTCTCTGCATATAAGTTAAATAAGCAAGGTGACAATATACAGCCTTGACGTACTCCTTTCCCTATTTGGAACCAGTCTGTTGTTTCATGTCTAGTTCTAACTGTTGCTTCCTTATCTGCATACAGATTTCTCAAGAGGCAGGTCAGGTGGTCTGATATTCCCATCTCTTTCAGAATTTTCCACAGTGTATTGTGATCCACACATTCAAAGGCTTTGGCATAGTCAGTAAAGCAGAAATAGATGTTTTTTCTGGAATTCTCTTGCTTATTCTATGATACAATGGATGTTGGCAATTTGATCTCTGGTTCCTCTGCCTTTTCTAAATCCAGCTTGAACATCTGGAAGTTCACGGTTCACAGTACTGTTGAAGCCTGGCTTGGAGAATTTTGAGCATTACTTTACTAGCGTGTGAGATGAATGCAATTGTGCAGTAGTTTGAGCATTTTTTGACATTGCCTTTCTTTGGGAATGGAATGAAAACTGACCTTTTCCAGTCCTGTGGCCACTGCTGAGTTTTCCAAATTTGCTGGCCTCTTGAGTGCAGCACTTTCACAGCATCATCTTTCAGGATTTGAAATAGCTCAACTGGAATTCCATCACCTCCACTAGCTTTGTTTGTAGTGATGCTTCCTAAGGCCCATTTGACTTCGCACTCCAGGATGTATGGCTCTAGGTGAGTGATCACACCACTGTTATTATCTGGGTCGTGAAGATCTTTTTTGTACAGTTCTTCTGTGTATTCTTGCCACCTCTTCTTAGTATCTTCTGCTTTTTTTAGGTCCATGCCTTTTCTGTTCTTTATTGTGCTCATCTTTGCATGAAATGTTCCCTTGGTATCTCTAATTTTTGAAGAGATCTCTAGTCTTTTCCATCCTATTGTTTTCCTCTATTTCTTTGCATTGATCACTGAGGAAGACTTTCTTATCTCTCCTTGCTATTCTTTGGAACTCTGCATTCAAGCAGGTATATCTTTCCTTTTCTCCTTTGCATTTAGCTTCTTTTCTTTTCACAGCTATTTGTAAGGCCTCCTCAGACAGCCATTTTGCCTTTTTGCATTTCTTTTTCTTGGGGATGATCTTGTTCCCTGCCTCCTGTACAGTGTCACGAACCTGGCTTTCCTGATAGCTCAGTTGGTAAAGAATCTTATCCTTAGAAACTTAAAATACTTTGCATGCTCAGTTGCCCGGTCACGTTCCACTCTTTGCAACTTCAAAGACTGTAACCTGCCAGGCTCCTCTGTCCACAAGATTTTCCAGACAAGAATACTGGAGTGGGTTACCATTACCTACTCCAGGGGATCTTCCTGACCTAGAGATCAAACCCCTATCCCTTGATCTCTTGTGTCTCTTGCATTGCCAAGCAGATTCTTTACCACTGTGCCACCTGGGAAGCCATTGGGTTGGCCAAAAAGTTCATTCAGCTTTTGCCATAAGGAGAGACAGAATAACTTGAACTAATTTTTTGCCCAATCCAATATATTGAGCATGCCATCATTTAAATGTATGTGCAACAAAAGATAATCATCAGTTTAAGCTTAGCTATGTTACACTGACAAATGACCCCAATATCTTAGTGGCTTACAAAAACCGAGATTAATTTCTTGTACTTGCTACTGGTTCATCATCACCAGTTATGATCCTGCTCCACACCTTCTGTCCAAGACCCAGCCTTATGAAACATCCTTTCTTTGAGATGCTGCTGAACCTGTGACACAGAGAAACTAAAATAAAGGAACCATAGAATGAATTCTAACGTTTCTGCTTGTAAATGGCACATGTTATTTCTAGGCTAACTAAACTGTTGTTCTTTGTCTAGTACGGGCTGTGTTTTCAGCACCAAAGATCCACATCCCAGGGGTACCCTGAGTCCCAAGTAAACCAGGATGGTTTGCCTGCACAGTTCTGATTTTAAAACTGAAAACCTTAAATCCTGAGAAATTTGTCAATCCTGATAAACTAGGACAACTGGTCACTTGGACTAATTACCACTATATTTCACTGGTCAAACAACTAATCAGCCCATTCTGATTCTAAAAGGGTATGGTCATATGTTCATCTCACAGAGAGGGCCACTGTGAGCCAGAGAGCCAACTCTAATGCTGACATCAGTGCGACGGGGAAACAAATAAGCCTTTGCCAGAAAGGGACAGGAAAAAAAAAACTGAAAAATAATACAATTGATAATAACAACAAAAAATAAAAGGCATATTTGAAAATCAACACAATTTTTTGGTTGAACACTATTTGTTAAGTTACTATCATATGTTGGACTCTACACAGGTCTGTGACTCTTAGAGACAAGATGACAGTGCTCTTGTGGAGGTCACATTCTAGTGAGAAAAGCAGACATATGAACTCTAATGGAAGTGTCACGTGATCGACGTGAAAATAAGGTAACCATGCTTCGTATTTTCCCAAGATATGTCCATTCAAATATGTTGTGTTAATATATTTTTGAGAGATTCTCCTTTTGTTCTCAAATGTGTCCCAGTTTGGATGAAAAAAGTATATATATTTTCCTGGGGAGAATAGAGAGGAAAGTAAATTCCTGGGGATTTATTTCCCCAAGCCAGGTGATATTTAAACTAGGTTTCAAATAATGAGTAGGTATGGGCCAGGTGGAAAAAGTAGCAGAAATTCTTAACAGAGAAAATGCTTGCACACGCGCATGCACACGCGCGCACAGACACACATGCACAGAGTAAGGGTGAAACAATGTAGTTAGGAAATCTACAGCAGTTAAATATCACTAGCGCTCCAAATCATTGTCCATCTCCCTACAGATGAAGTCCGTAATTTTCACAGCCCCAAAGATCTTCATGATCTGGGCCCTGACCTCTCTTTCTAACTTCATCTCCTCCCACTGTCCCCTGGCTTGTTCTACACAAAGTATGCTGGCCTCCTAAATATTCCTCAAAACACACTTCCTCCTCAGTGCATTTGCTTGGTTTCTTCTCTTTGCTTGGAGCACTTCCCCACACCCGCTTTATATCTGCACAGCTTGTTTCCTCACTGCGTTCAGGTCTCTGCTCAAATTTCTCATTATTAGGAAAGCCTTCCTATACAAAATAAAATATCAATAATTCTCCATTTCTGCTTTAGTTTTATGCATAGCACTCAGCATCATCTCACATGGTGGAGTATGTAATGTCTTATTTATTGATTACCACTTGCCCTGCCATTCAAGCACTTTAAGGGCAAGGGCCTTGTTTATTCTTTTCACTGTTATTTCCTATATCCCTGGAACCTAGGAGAATTCCTGATACATCATAAGTACCCAGTAAGTATTTCTTGAGTGAATAAAACACAGGAGTCATGAAGACAATGGAAGGTGGTGACAAGAGATGAAGTTAGAGTTAAATGCATTCAAACAGATGGATGTGTGTTTGCTGGTGGGGAGGGATCTATCATAGGCATCCATCATTACAAAACCCAGGACATCAGTGCCATGATAATTTGATTCTTAATTTTCTTCCAAAGATAAGTCTTAAAATAGAAATGGGTAAAAATGCTATATCTGTACAAAATGTTTATTGGTCCATGCGTATGAATACAACCAATAGAAAAAAAAATGATGAGATAGAATGAAACACTTCATGGCTACCAGAAAGCAACTTGCATTCCTCTTTCTTTCCTTCATCCCACCACCTTTGAAAAAAGGTTGTAAAGAAAGTACTTTCCAGACCAGCTAGAGTAAAAGGAAGGTAAGTCAGTTACCTCTCACTGTGTAATACCTCCACTCTGAGTGGCCTAAAACTACCACCATGTTCATTGTTTCTCATCACTCTACAGGTTAACTGTGTGCTTCTGATAAGCATCAGGCCAGATCTGGATGATTTGCCTGGGTCTGCTTATGAATCTGAATTGACAGGTCAGCTAAGGGCTGACTGGTCTATCGGCTATTCTGATAAGTCAGCTATTCTGTCTCACATGGTCTATCATCACTCAGGTGACCGTGTGCTTGTTCCCATGGAGAAGGAGTGCCCATCACAAAGATGATGTGTGCAAGGTCTTTTGAGACTTGGGCTTTGTCTTACTTTGTCTTGCAGACATAGCCACTGCATTCACAAGGCCACTAGAAATTCACAAGGCCAGTCTAAAGGGTGGGGAAAGAGCTCTACCTTTTCAAAGAACGAACTATAATGCCGCATCATGTAATATGTAGAAATAGGGAAGGGTAAAGAATTGGAACCACTTTCTCAATCTATCACACTCTGCGCTCTGGCCACAATACTATTCATATTCTTCCCATATATTAAATATACTCCCTCCTGCATATCAATGGAACACCTGCTCACTGAATTATCTATTAGCTTACAGTAAGATCACTTTTTAAGCTTACATTTCAAGAAGCATAATAACATCTGGCACAACTAATAAGTTGGTTTAGGAAGAACCCTGCATGCATATGGAGCTGACTATTCATAGCCCCTGAGATTGAGCTGTCAGTGAATAATATTTGCCAAGGAAAAAAATAGAAGGGAAGAAATCAACACAAACCATGACCAGCAGAACCACAGTCCTATTTTTTTTTTCTTAAAAAAAAGTAAGTTTTGGAAGATGATGTAAAATTTATATATAATATGTTTATATCCCTGCATATTCCCAGCCCATGGTAGAATTAACAGGCTTCCAAGTAACCCATTGAGAGTAGTTAGGGAACTAAGCTATAAATTACCTTTGCACATTTATCCTCTCATGTCACTTAAAAACTTGGCAAATAATAAAATTATTTTACAATAGAAGCTTAATACAAGTTGAAAGACTCAGCTTTAGTCTCAGAAATGTAAATGCAGCTAGCTTTAAGCACGCTTAATTTTCTGCCCAAGCATTTGGCCACCCAGAGGCATAGAATGAAAAGCAATTGAACTTGTTTCTGCAAAATTCTTTACCCCCTTCAGTTGTTGGGTTTATGGACCCATTGTTGAACCATTCTCTCTTGGAGTTCAACCCATGCTTGATTGGTTGCTAAGCAAAAATGTAAACAATGCCAAAACGTGTAGTAGGCATTTGGACAGATTAGGTGATAAAGTACCATAATTATGCAATCAACAATTAAAAAGCCAAATTAAAAATTTTAAAGGCCAGGACCCAGATTTTTGTTTGTAGTTATCATCCCAGTATATGCTTGGAACGATGTACACCAACAAGTGTGGGCAGCCAATTTAAATCTTTCAAGTAATGGCACCACTGTTTTTTTCCCCCTGTCTAGAATGCACTTTTGGAGCAGGAAATGGCACCCACTTGATTATTCTTGCCTGGAAAATTCCATGGACAGAGGAATCTGACCAGCTACAGTCCCTAAGTTTGCAAAGAGTTGCACACAACTGAGTGCACATCCACACGCAGCATGCACTTTAATATAATGAACCCAACTTAATAAAATATATATTATATAGGAGAGCCACCATTGTTATTCCAGGTTCATATGCAAATTTAGGAATGGCATTAATAGTACTGAACTCTCAGAAGTACTACTAGGAAGACAGTTTGAGAGGAACTACTAAGTAAGGGGTAATTTGTTGAACTAGAATTTTAATTCCAAGTCCAAGCTACTCTCTTTATGAGAAACAGGAGCAACAACCAAAGCTACTATTGTCACACAATACAGGAGCTGTGGACAACTGGTATAGTGAAGTGCCTTAATGAGTCATGTTCCTTTATTGAGACCCTTATATCATTCCCTCCCACACTGATTCTGAGTTTGGCCATGTAACCTGCTTTGCTCAATGGAACACTGGCCACAAGGCTTCAAAAAAGCTTGTGCATTGAGCCTTATTCTCTTGGAATTCAGCTGCCATGTGAAAAACTCTGAATCAGTCTATGAAAGACATATGGTTTAGCCAACAGACAGTAACAACTGCTAGACACAGGAGTGAAACCATCTTAGACCATCAACCCCAGCAGAGCTGCCAGATGACTGCAATCACATGAGTGATCCCAGCAAGAGCTGCAGAATAACTATTCAGCTCAACTCAGTCAAAATTATTGCTCCATATACTTGTGAGCACATCAGGTGGTTATTTCTTAAGCCACTACATTTTGGTGTGGTTGTAATACGGGAAGAGATAACTGATATGGCATCAAGTTGTCACAGCCACCTTTTCTTTTCTTTTCTTAAGTTTTGACATCTTTACTCGTATTTCTAACCCTGCCAGATTCTTCCGTTTCCCAGTCTATTCCATTCATCCTCCATTGTAGCTCAGTCTTTGAGACACTATCAATTCAATTCAAGAAATATTTATTGAGTACTTATTCTTTGTTAGGTCTCCTATTAAATTACTAAAGATGCCATCAGGTGTTCAATTATTAAATGGGCTTCTCTTCTGGTCTAGCCTCTCTGTGTGAATATGTATTGGACAATACAAATATACAGTTACATTATATGAAAACCACTGCTGATTTTTAAAAAGGAGTTACTTTGCTGACAAAGGTCCATATAGTCAAAGCCGTGGCTTTTCCAATAGTCATGTGTGGATGTGACTAAGAGCTATGGTTTTTCCAGAAGGCACGTATGGCTTCCTTGGTGGCTCAGTCGGTGAAGAATCTGCCTGCAATGTGGGACACCTGGGGTTCTGTCCCTGAGCTGGGGAGATCCCCTGAAGGAAGCATGGCAACCCACTCCAATATTCTTACCTGGAGAATTCCCATGGACAGAGGAGCCTGGTAGGCTACAGTTCATGGGGTAACAAAGAGTCAGACAACTGAGTGTCAAAGCACAGCACATGTATGGATGTGAGGGTTGAACTATAAAGAAGGCTGAATGTAGAAGAATTGATGCTTTCGAACTGTAGTATTGGAGAAGACTCTTGAGAGTCCCTTGGACTGCAAGGAGATCCAACCAGTCCATCCTAAAGGAGATCAGTCCTGAATATTCACTGGAAGGACTGATGCTGAAGCTGAAGCTCCAATACTCTGGCCACCTGACGCGAAGAGCTGACTCACTGAAACAGACCCTGATGCTGGGAAAGGTTGAAGGCAGGAGGAAAAGGGATGGCAGAGGATGAGATGGTTGGATGGCATCACCAACTTTATGGACATGAGTTTGAGCAAACTCCAGGAGATAATAATGGACAGGGAAGCCTGGTGTGCTGCAGTCCATGGGGTCGCAGAGAGTCAGACACAACTAAGCAACTGAACACTACAATACAATACAGCCTATATAAGGAGTTTAATAGTTAACTCATATGAAAGTTAATGTTGAACCATAGAAAGTGTGGTGAGTCCATGAAAGCATAACTATGGATGGTGGGACTGAGGGAAGGATGGTTGGAAGGAAAATAAAAAATATGCAGTCTTCTGCATGGAAATCAATATGAACATATTTCATGCCTTTGCTTTATGTCTCTAGTCATCTTTTTTTTTCTCATCTCTTTTCTTAGAAGTCGTTACTTTATTATTTATTTGTCATTACACTCCTTATACTTCCTTCCTCCTCTTAGCCTATTCTAAATATCCTGAAGCTTCAGGACAGATAGAAAACTGTCAAACGCATTCCTTTTTCTCCAAAGTCTCACAGGGAAAAGCACAGTAGTCCATTGGCATCTCCGCAACCATAGTGTTTATATTATCATTAGCCACAAAATCTGGTTGAAAAGTGCAACAAAAATAAAGTGGTGGGTGTGGATAAGCCACATGGCTGGACATGCTTCAGGAGCAGGCGTCTGGCCAGCCATGTCAACAAATGTGGTCCACATGGCAGAGTTATGTGGTAGGAGAGGGCCATGTGGTAAGGAGAGGAGAAATAGCCAATCCTCTCTCACAGTGTATATGCTGCCCCCGAACCCGAGCCACTCTGTTAGTCAGCACCACCATGTTACACAATTCTAGGCAAAGTCATCTGGAACTCAGGCAGTGTGGCAGTGCTATTTGTCATAGGAATGGGAATTTAAACCTTTTGTTCTACATTATGCCTTCTTCCTCCTTTAATTGACCATATCTATCTGGTGATTACAGAGAAAGATGCTGCTTCTAGGTAGAACAGAATCTACATTGTGGTCTGGACCAGAGCACAGTAACTTAGGATGAAGGGGGACATTGTCATTTTGCAAATGAGACAAAAAAGTCATTTCATGCCACCAAATTTTATTAGACTTCTATATGTATGTCCAGACGAGGTTAGCCATGACAGCTGAAACCCAGTGCAGGATATGAAAAGACTGACTCTATCAGCACAACAAATGAACGAGTGTAAACATTTTTAAGTGAAATGAAAAATAAAAAGTAACAATTCAAAACACAGTATCTTAGTAGTCACATCTTCATTTACTATTAGTTTAACTCTTTTAGCGGTTTGCAGAAAAGTATGGAAACATTCCCAGATAGTTCCTTTGCTGTGCAAGAAAAAACAAGAACAGATTTTATTCAAGGAAATTGATTGGCTCAAATTACAAATCAAAATCTGTAATGAACTACACTACCATGCTGATTTCAAAACAGCAAAACAAAACCCACGTATTTATCTACATAATTATCTACAAGCTCAAATTACTTTTGAAATTAATTTTATATTTTACCTTACCTAATTTCATTTTTATTTGCTGTTCTTTCCTTCACCTGCCTCTCTAGATCCATTATTATAGTTAAGCTTTTGCTTTTCTAATAATAATCTGCATACATTTTGTCTTTATAGTTATCCAAACAGTTTCTGAAATATTTTTTCATAGGATAAACATAGAACTGTTAGATGCGCCACTTTTTTTTGAAGGATAAAATGAAGATTTGATCCATTTCCACGTTTGGCCATGCCCACAGGGGAAGTGGTAGCCGTGGGGCTCAAATCCAGGCAAGATTCCTGCCTTTCTCCTAAATCAAGCTTCTCTGCTTTCTGGTATTTTTTCCCAGCATGGATATAGGACCATATAATGTAACAGATGCAGGTCACCTTCAGCCATGGATGTTGTCTATGGAGGGTACGTTTTCATTTGCTTTGGTTCTATTTTTGTTTGTTTGTGCTTACTATTTGTATTTACTGCAAATTCTTTCTCTACCCTTCTACAAGTAAGCTGTAGCTGGCAAATTCCCTAGTGAACCAGTGGTTAAGAATTCACCTGCCCGCGCAGGGGACACGAGTTTGATCCCTGGGCTGCAGAAATCCCACATGCCGCAGAGCAACTAAACCCTTGCACCACAATTGCTGATTCCGTGTCCAAGAGCCTCTGCTCTGCAGCAAGGAGCCACCCCAATGAGAAGCCTGGGCAACTCAACACAGAAAAGCCCCTGCTCACGGCAACTAGAGAAAGACCCAGCAGAGCCAAGAATAAATAAACAAATTAAATAAATAAGTTATATTTGGAATGTTCAGGAATGGAAAACTTTGTAAGAGAAAGACATGTGTGATGTATCAAATTTAAAATGTAAACCATGATAGAATAATATCTTTCACTTTAATATTTTATTTTTCTGGAATATCAATAGGCCAGCAATTCTGGTAGCTAAAATACATACATAAAATACATACATAAAAAGTGAAAATAATGCACTTTAAAAAAAAAATCTTTATAACTATAGAAAAGATTTCCAAAATGGGAATTTGAAAGATATCTGAAAAAAAAAAGAAAGATACCTAAAAATATATTCAGAAACTACATACTATAATTCATTTTTATTGTGCTATTTTTTAAGAATATGTGAAAAAGAAAGAAATCCTATGAAATATCTTTTGCATCTAATTGTAAAAATATTATTCTTTCCACAAAACCAGTGGATTTCATAGGTCATCAAAAGTAAAAATGGCCTAGAAATGTAAGTCTAAATTATCAAAGAAACTAGATTAAAAGATTGAAACACTCTTTCTACACTAAATATATATGTGTGTGTATATATATATATACATATCTTTTCATTCAAGAACATTTTTGTTTATCTATTCTTTTTTTTTTCCCTAAAACTTTAAACTTTTTATTTTCTATTGGGTTATAGCCAATTAACAATGTTGTGGTAGTTTCAGGTGAACAGGGAAGGGACTCATGTATTTCTTATCTAACATATTATTCAGCACAGTAAAACTATTCAAGTCTATTATATGTAAGACAATTATTAAGTATATTCTTTATACTTAGTTTTATCTCCATTAGAGATATTTGAAATTCACACTAATATTTGTCTTAAAATCAAGCTAAAGATACGCGTGTACTTGTCAATTTTTTTCCCTGAGTAAACTAATTAAAGCCTACATATTTTTTAAGACTTTCACTGGTGACATAAAACATTTTCTGATACAAGTTTGAGCTGGATTATGTCATGTAAGCCTTAGATAATGAATGAAAATATGTGAATTTCTCATGGTACTTTGTCACTTACAAAGTACCAATTTTTTTAAAAGCCTGTTTTTTTAATTGAAAATAAAAGTAAATATTTAATCTGTATTATTCTTGATCTTTCATGTTGAAAAGGCTTACACAGAAATATCTGAAATGTCTTCAGCATAGGCAGCAGCCAAGGAAACCAAAGACAAGAGAAATGAAAACAGAAATAGAGATCATAAAAGAGAGAAAGAAAAAATACTTTTAAAAGATAGGGAAATAAGAAAGAGATTTAATGTAAATGTGATATAGTCATGATGATTTAAGTCATACATAAGTACACAAGGCAAAAAAAATGGCCACATAAATGTGCTGGGTAAACTTTAGGGATCCAGAAAGGAGCCATTTATTGCCCTGTAACCTCAGTGGTGAGCTAAAATTATTTCCTAATAACAGATTTCCAGTCCTGCTGAATTATTGTGAAACAGAGGGCCAATAACTTCCACTGAATCTCTCCCTTGGTTGTCTATAAAAGGAACACTGTGCACTAGATCCGGGTAATCTTAGGTACTGTTTTCCTACAACTCAAGCCTTAGAAACTTTCCTGTCGAAAACAGTCACCAAACAGTTCAGGTTTGGAGAGTTTTAATTAACTAAAAGCTGGAAAATAAGGTGAAATAGCATGCTAATAAAAACTTTTGATAATGCTTATGCTATTTTCCCTTTTACATCCTGTCATCATGAAGAAGTACATAGTCTGGCCACATATTTATCAGAACGTCTATTGCTATCTGGGCTTCCCAAGCGGCTCATCAACAAAATAAGTCCACCTGCCAAGCAGGAGATGCAGGTTCTCTGAGTCAGGAATATCCCCTGGAGGAGGAGATGCTAGAAAATGTTGTCAGCTATTACAAAGTTTTTCTCTTACAAAATTGAGATTTCCAAAGATACTTAAATCTCCTAACAATGTCATAAGTCAATTTTAAAATTTGCTTCTATCATTAATTAGAACAATAAGTAAGGGATGACAAATTTGTACTGGATTTTATATAAATTCATTCGTGCATTTAATAGGTATTTCACCTAACTGGGGCTCAGTAGTAAAGATTCCACCTGCAATGCAGGAGATGCAGGAGTAAAGGGTTCAATCCCTGGGTCAGGAAGATCTCCTGGAGGAGGAAATGGTGACCCACTTCAGTATTCTTGCCTGGAAAATCCCATGGACAGATGAACCTGACGGGCTACAGCCCTTTTGTCTCAAAGTGTTGGACACAACTGAGCACGCATGAACTGGAATAATCACCTGATTCAGACATATGAGTTTATGGAGTCCTTTTTGTTTCTTTTAGTACTTATGCAACTTCAAATTCAGTGCAATCTACCATTATGATTTTACTGGCTGGTAGTAATTTTTTTAAACATGCAATTCTTATTTGAGACTTCTTACAAATATAAACTATTTAGTTACAGATTTGTAAGAGCACATATGTTCTTAATTATTGTTATATTCAGTTGAATATTTAATATTATTTCTCTGTAAAGATTTCAACTTGCTTTAAAGCTCCATATTGGTCAGTCAGTCAGTTCAGGTGCCCGGTTGTGTCTGACTCTTTGCGACCTCATGAACTGCAGCACACCAGGCCTCCCTGTCCATCACCAACTCCCAGAGTCCACCCATACCCATGTCCATTGAGTCGGTGATGCCATCCATCCATCTCATCTCTGTCGTCTCCTTCTCCTCCTGCCCTCAATCTTTCCCAGCATCAGGGTCTTTTCCAATGAGTCAGCTATTCGCATCAGGTGGCCAAAGTATTGGAGTTTCAGCATCACGTCAGTTCTTCCAATGAACACCCAGGACTGATCTCCTTTAGAATGGACTGGATGGATCTCTTTGCAGTCCAGGGGATTCTCAAGAGTCTTCTCCAACACCACAGTTCAAAAACATCAATTCTTCAGCGCTCAGCTTTCTTCACAGTCCAACTCTCACATCCATATATGACCACTGGAAAAACCATAGCCTTGACTAGACGGACCTTTGTTGGCAAAGTAATGTCTCTGCTTTTTAATATACTGTCTAGGTTGGTCATAACTTTCCTTCCAAGGAGTAAGCGTCTTTTAATTTCATGGCTGCAATCACCATCTGCAGTGATTTTGGAGCCCCTAAAAATAAAGTCTGACAACGTTTCCACTGTTTCCCCATGAAACAGTGAAGTGATGGGATCAGATGCCATGATCTTAGTTTTCTGCATGTTGAGTTTTAAGCCAACTTTTTCAATCTCCTCTTTCACTTTCATCAAGAGGCTCTTTAGTTCTTCTTTGCTTCCTTCCATAAGGGTGGTGTCATCTGCATATCTGAGGTGATTGATATTTCTCCCGGCAGTCTTGATTACAGCTTGTGCTTCTTCCAGCCCAGCGTTTCTCATGATGTACTCTGCATAGAAGTTAAATAAGCAAGGTGACAATATACAGCCTTGACGTACTCCTTTTCCTATTTGGAACCAGTGTGTTGTTCCATGTCCAGTTCTAACTGTTGCTTCCTGACCTGTATACAGATCTCTCAGAAGGCAGGTCAGGTAGTCTGGTATGCCCATCTCTTTCAGAATTTTCCACAGTTTGTTGTGATCCACACAGTCAAAAGCTTTGGCATAGTCAATAAAGCAGAAATGGATGTTTTTCTGAAACTCTTTTGCTTTTTTGATGATCCAGAGGATGTTAGCAATTTGATCTCTGGTTCCTCTGCTTTTTCTAAAACCAGCTTGAACATCTGGAAGTTCATGGTTCACGTATTGCTGAAGCCTGGTTGGAGAATTTTAAGCATCACTTTACTAGCGTGTGAGATGAGTGCAGTTGTGCAGTAGTTTGAGCATTCTTTGGCATTGCCTTTCTTTGGGATTGGAATGAAAACTGACCTTTTCCAGTCCTGTGGCCACTGCTGAGTTTTCCAAATTTGTTGGCATATTGAGTGCAGCACTTTCACAGCATCATGTTTTAGGATTTTAAATAGCTCAATTGGAATTCCATTACCTCCACTAGAGTTGTTGGTAGTGATACTTTCCAAGGCCCACTTGACTTCACATTCCAGGATGTCTGGCTCTAGATGAGTGATCACACCATCATGATTATCTGGGTCATGAAGCTCTTTTTTGTACAGTTCTTCTGTGTATTCTTGCCACCTCTTCTTAATATCTTCTGCTTCTGTTAGACCCCCACCATTCCTGTCCTTTATTGAGCCCATCATTGCATAAAATGTTCCCTTGGTATCTCTAATTTTCTTGAAGATCTCTGGTCTTTCCCATTCTATTATTTTCTTCTATTTCTTTGCATTGATCACTGAGGAAGGCTTTCTTATCTCTCCCTGCTATTCTTTGGAACTCTGCATTCAAATGGGTATATCTTTCCTTTTCCCCTTTGCTTTTCATTTCCCTTCTTTTCACAGCTATTTGTAAGGCCTCCTCAGACAGTCATTTTGCTTTTTTGCATTTCTTTTCTTGGGGATGGTCTTGATTCCTGTCTCCTATAAAATGTCATGAACCTCTATCCATAGTTCATCAGGCACTCTGTCTATCAGATCTAGTCCCTTAAACCTATTTCTCATTTCCACAGTACAGTCATAAGGGATTTGACGTAGGTCATACTGAATGGTCTAGTTGAATAAAGTGGTTTTCTCCACTTTATTCATAAGGGATTTGATCTAGGTCATACTGAATGGTCTAATTGAATAAAGTGGTTTTCTCCACTTTATTCAATTTCAGTCTGAATTTGGCAATAAGGAGTTCATGATCTGAGCCACAGTCAGCTCCCAGTCTTGTTTTTGCTGACTGTATAGAGCATCTTCATCTTTGGCTGCAAAGAATATAATCAATCTGATTTTGGTGTTTACCATCTGGTGATATCCATGTGTAGAGCCTTCTCTTGTGTTGTTGGAAGAGGGTGTTTGCTATGACCAGTACGTTCTCTTGGCAGAACCCTATTAGCCTTTGCCCTGCTTCATTCTGTACTCCAAGGCCAAATTTGCCTGTTACTCCAGGCGTTTCTTGACTTCCTACTTTTGCATCTTTGTTCCCTATAATGAAAGGACATCTTTTTTGGGTGTTAGTTCTAGAAAATCTTGTAGGTCTTCAAAGAACTGTTCAACTTCAGCTTCTTCAGCATTACTGGTCAGGGGATGACTTGGATTAACGTGACATTGAATGCTTTGCCTTGGAAATGAACAGAGATCATTCTGTCATTTTTCAGATTGCATCCAAGCACTGGATTTCGAACTCTTTTGTTGGCTATGATGGCTACTCCATTTCTTCTAAGGGATTCTTGCCCACAGTCAGTCAGTTCAGTCAATTCAGCCACTCAGTTGTGTCCAACTCTTTGTGGCCTCATGAATTGCAGCATGCCAGTCCTTCCTGTCCATCACCAACTCCTGGAGTTTACTCAAACTCCTGTCCATCAAGTCGGTGATGCCATCCAGCTATCTCATCCTCTGTCATCCCCTTCTCCTCCTGCCCTCAGTCCCTCCCAGCATCAGGGTCTTTTCCAATGAGTCAGCTATTCATATCAGGTGGCCAAAGTATTGGAGTTTCAGCTTCAGCATCAGTCCTTCCAATGAATACCCAGGTCTGATCTCCTTTAGAATGGACTGGTTGGATCTCCTTGCAGTCCAAGGGACTCTCAAGAGTCTTCTCCAACATCACAATTCAAAAGCATCAATTCTTTGGCCCTCAGCTTTCTTCACAGTCCAACTCTCACATCCATACATGACCACTGGAAAAACCATAGCCTTGACTACATGGACCTTTGTTGGCAAAGTAGTGTCTCTGCTTTTTAATATGTTATCTAGGTTGATCATAACTTTCCTTCCAAGGAGTAAGTGTCTTTTAATTTCCTGGCTGCAATTACCATCTGCAGTGATTTTGGAGCCCAAAAAATAAAGGCTGACACTGCTTCCACTGTTTCCCCATCTACTTCTTGCCCACAGTAGTAGATACAATGGTCATCTGATTTAAATTCACCCATTCTAGTCCATCTTAGTTCTCTGATCCTAAAATGTCAGTGTTCACTCTTGTCATCTCCTATTTGACGACTTCCAATTTGCCTTGATTCATGGACCTAACATTCCAGGTTCCTATGCAATATTGCTCTTTACAGCATTGAACCTTGCTTCTATCATCAGTCCCATCCACACCTGGGTGTTTTTTTATTGCTTTGGCTCCATCCCTCCATTCCTTCTGGAGTTATTTATCCACTGATATCCAGTAGCATATTGGGCACCTACCAACCTGTGGAGTTCATCTTTCAGTGTCCTATCTTTTGCCTTTTCATACTGTTCATGGGGTTCTCAAGGCAAGAATACTAAAGTGGTTTGCCATTCCCTTCTTCAGTGGACCACATTCTGTCAGACCTCTCCACCATGACCCGCCTGTCCTGGGTGGTCCCACAGGGGATGGCTTAGTTTCACTGAGTTAGACAAAGCTGTGGTCCACGTGATCAGATTGGCTAGTTGTCTGTGACTGTGGTTTCAGTCTGTCTGCCCTCTGCTGCCCTCTCTCAGTGCCTACCGTCTTACTTGGTTTTCTCTTACCTTGGATGTGGTGCATCTCTTCATGGCTGCTCCAGCAAAGTGTACCATATTGGTACACTATTTTAATATTTCAAAAACCTGAAGAAAATAAAGAAAAAAGTGAAGTTTATATTATATGCTTTGTGAATAAAAGGTAAAGAAATTAACGTCATTTAAAACTTTACTGTTTAGATCACTGTTGATCTATCCATTAACAAATCCGAGTAAGCGTTAAAACTAAACCTTTATGTCTAGTTCTAGTTCAAGGAGGTAAATTGGACACACATTGCAGCCAACTGTAATCCCTTAGAAAACATTATGACATAACATAGGAAATACATTTAATAAAATAGTGGAGAAAAACTGCCAAGGAAAGTATGTTATCTTCAGAGCTGTAGAGGAGGAAGATGCTTATCTCTGCACTGTAACTCAAGACAGACTTTAGTTTCAGTACTGAAAGACCCTGTAAAGGGAGAGAGTAGTTGATGAGGCTAGAAATAGAATTATTTGAAGGTTTATTTAAACATCAGGTATCTGGCATTCGCCTTTAACTCCCCCCCCCAAAAAAAAAACAAAAACAGAAAGGATGGGAGAGTTTCCTGTAGATAAATGGCAGAAAATGTTGAGAAAAAAGACTGAGGATTCGAGTGAGAATATTGGACTCTCAGAGTAACTGAACATCTTCTGGAATTTGTAAAGTCCTTATCCTGTCAGCAAATTATTTTGTCCACTTATTCTAGCATGAACTCTTCTAAAGGACACATCTAACCCCACTCCACTCCACTTCATGTAGTACTGTTAGTTATGAGAGACTTTATGTGAAAATTAACTGACATAAACAACAGTAGTTAGAGTGAAAGTTGCTTGGTCATGTTCAACTCTTTGCAACCACATGGACTATACAGTCCATGGAATTCTCCAGGCTAGAACACTGTAGTGTGTAACCTTTCCCTTCTCCAGGTGATCATCCCAACCCAGGGGTAGAATCCAGGTCTCCTGCATTGCAGGCAGATTCTTTACCAGCTGAGCCACAAGGGAAGCCCAAGAATACTGGAGTGGGAAGCCTATCCCTTCTTCAGTGGATCTTCCTGAGCCAGGAACTGAACCAGTGTCTCCTACATTGCAGGCAGATTCTTTACCAACTGAGCTATCAGGGAAGTCCAATGAACAGTAGAGGAGACCTAAACCATGTATATATAGTCTTTCTTAAAACATGAGAGGGCAAAACAAGGCATATTAGAATTAGTAGTGGTAGTATGGAAGAAAAAGAATAGATAATATTGCTAGAGAGAAAGAATGAATAAAACAGAGAAGGTGAAGGATAAAATTATCAAAGAAATAACAGGAGAGACATTCCCAGATTAAATATAGTCACAAGTCTGCAGTTTGAACTTTCTTACTAAGTGTTCAATGTATTAAATTATAGAGGGCTCACAGACAGACATATCCTTCAGAAAATGGAACAGCTCAGTTAAAAGAAAAAATCCTAAAATCTTTCAGAGACAATAATAAATAACTTCAAAGGAAGAAAAATGAGATAAGCATTAGACTTTTTTCACCAGGAACACTGGAGCTAGAAAACAAGGGAGCCTTTAAAATTTAAAAACAATGGAGCCTTTAAAATTCTAAAGGAAAATTATTAACAATCTAGAATTCCATAGCCAGCTAAAATATCAATGATGTATGTGGTGGGGGATGGGGGGTCAATATATCTGCATATATACAAAGGCTCAGAAAATATAACCGCTCTCATACTTCTTAGAAATATAGCTGAAGATACACTCTGGTAAGTTAGGAACTGAAGTATAGACCCAGCCAAAAGAATATAACAATTCTTTTTTCTTTTTTTCAGCATCTCAGAATGTGACTTTATTTGGAGAGAGTGTCTTTTTTTAAAAATTTATTTACTTTTTATTAAAGAATAATTGCTTTACATAATTTTTCTGTTTTCTGTCAAACCTCAACATGAATCAGCCATAGGTATACATATATCCCCTCCCTTTTGAAACCCCCTCTCATCTCACTCCCCATCCCATCCCTCTAAGTTGATACAGAACCCCTGTTTGAGTTTCCTGAGCCATACAGCAAATTCCCGTTGGCCATCTATTTTACATACGGTAATGTAAATTTCCATGTTACTCTTTTCATACATATCACCCTCTCCTCCTCCACTCTCCCCATGTCCATTTGTCTATTCTCTATGTCCGTTTCTCCATTGTTGCCCTGTAAATAAATTCTAGTACCATTTTTCTATATTCCATATATATACATTAGAATATGGTATTTATCTTTCTCTTTTTGACTCACTTCACTCTATAATAGGTTCTAGATTCAGTTCTGAATAATATAGTAATACAGCTGACCTCAGAGATGAACCAGCTAAAGTAGAGGAGGAGAGAGGGTGAGCCTCATAAATTGTGAAGAGTACCTCTAGGATAAAAATAAGTAAGAGCATGGAGAGCCTTAAGGATTCAATGAAAGTGAATTATGTCAAAACAGTAAATTAAAATTTTCATTAGATATAGTAACATTTGGCAAGAAGCTCTCAACTAATTAATTTTTTCTTACAGGAATCTTTTTTATTTTTTTATTTTTAGCTGTTTTAGTTGAAGTATAGCTAATTTACAACATTGTGTTAGTTTCAGATATACAGCAAAGTGAATGTGTATATATATACCCACATATATGGGCTTCCCAGGTGGCTCAGACTGTCATGCCAGTCAGAATGGCTGCCATCAAAAAGTCTACAGATACTAAATGCTAGAGAGGGTGTGGAGAAAAGGGGATCCTCTTATTCTGTCGGTGGGAATGCAAACTGGTATAGCCACTATGGAGAACACTGTGGAGATTCCTTAAAACCTGGCAATAGAATTGCTATATAACCCAGCAATCTCACTGCTGGGCACACACTGAGGAAACCAGAATTGAAAAAGACACATGTACCCCAATGTTCACTGCAGCACTGTTTATAACAGCTAGGACATGGAAGCAACCTGAATGTCCATCGGCAGATGAATGGATAAGAAAGTGTGGTACATATACACAATGGAATATTACTCAGCTATTAAAAAAAAGAGTGCATTTGAGTCAGTTCTAATGAGGTGGATGAAACTGGAGCCTATTATACAGAGTGAAATAAGTCAGAAAGAGAAACACCAATACAGTATATTAATGAATATACATGGAATTTAGAAAGACAGTAATGACGATCCTATACGCAAGGCAGCAAAAGAGACACAGATTTTGGACTATGTGGGAGAAGACGAGGGTGGGATGATTTGAGAGAACAGCATTGAAACATGTATATTACCATATGTAAAATAGATGACCAGTGCAAGTTCAATGCATGAAGCAAAGCCAGGGCTCTGGGACAAGCAAGAGGGGTAAGGTAAGGAGCGAGGTGGGAGCGGGGTTCAGAAGGGGGACACATGCGCACCTGCGGCTGACTCATGCTGATGTATGGCAAGAACTACCACAGCATTGTAAAGTAATTATCCTCCAATTAAAATAAAGAAATTAAAAAAAAAAAAAAGAATCTGCCTGCAATGTGGGAGATGTAGGTTCAAGCCCAGTCAGGAAGATTCCTCTGGGGAGGGAACTGGCAACTCACTCCAGTATTCTTCCCTGAGAATCTTATGGACAGAGGAGCCTGGTGGGCTACAGTCCATGGGGTTGCAAAGAATCAGACATGACTGAGCAACTAACACACATACATGCACATATACATATATTTTTTTTCTTTCTCAGATTGTTTTCTATTGTAGCATATTACAAGATATTGACTACATCTCAGACGAATTATTAAACAAACCAAAATTGGCCCTTAATGGGATATAAAAAAAGAAAATCCAGTTTACCTTGATGCTAGCAACATTGTCCTCTTATTGGTTTGGGGCATTGGACCTGAAGACAGATAAATGTAATCTTAGTAAACTGGCCCAGGAGTAACAATACTTATGAAGTCACAATAATATACATATAATTATTGTACATATGTATGCGTATGATATTGCTTCTCAAATTTTAGGTCAACATAGCAAAAGCCTAGAATTTTTAGCTATGATTATTGAATAAAATGTAAATGTTAACAACCTTGACTGTGTAAAGTGTAGCTGACAAAATGTAGAATGTGCCAGGTAGGAGTTAAATTACCCTTATCTTTCATTTTGGGAAATGAGAAAATATTGTCAAGGTTATTGAAACAAGAAATAGAAGTTTTAAAGAATATATAACATAACCAATAAAATAATACAAATATATAATAATTATAATTAAAATATAACTAAAAAAATTGAGAATAAGAGCAGAAGTCAACAGGCAGTGATTTAAATATGTGACTTTAACAGAAGGTATTCAGCGGATGTGGCACAGAGTTGAGAAATCGAGCAATGTAAAGAAATATTAACCAGAGATATGAAGACAATCAACAGGAAATTTGTACGTGAACATGGCTGATTTTGCCTCTGTTGGATGAACCTGGGGATGGCTGTGACTTAAATAGTATTGCCCAACCCTCTTCCCTGGACTATTTGCTTCAATGTTCATGTTACTTTGATAAAACTCTCCTTTTCAAAATTAAAATTTTGAATAACAAAGGTTTTGCTTAGACATTAAAAAAAAATAGGGCAACACAATGTAATTCTGGACTGGTCCTCTGACTGGAGAAAATGATTATAGCTCCTATTTCCTGAGCACCTACTTTGTGTAAGACAAGATGTGAGGCACTTTATTTTCCTTGTTTCTAAAGTTCAAAACAAGGTAGAAATTATAATGCTCATTTCAAAGATGTGGAAATTGAGCTTCAGGGAATTTAAGTAACAAAAGTCTGAAGTAACAGTGTAGATGAAAAGTAGGGATACACCAAGAACCTTGTCCAAAAACAAAATTTTAAAAATTAAAAACCAAATGAGAGAAGTCATATCATCATTTCTCTAGGTATAGTTCAAATCTGCCATTCTTTGATTCCACAAGAGGAATGCAAACAAAGCCTACTCACTTTTCCATGTCAACCTGAAAATCAATTCAGACTCCCAGAAGAATGTGGGTCATTAGATAAGCTTTCATTCCCAGAGGTTGGGTGTGGGGTCTAAAAGGTTAGTGCTCTAGCACAGGTGCAGGAATTTTCCCTTGCACACTGTACTGATGAGTCTGCATTTGTATGTACTTTATTCAATTAATGCTTTCTTGAATCTACAACATTTCTGCATACAAAAATATTACAGTTATAGTAAAACAGTAAATCAAACAACAGTGAAAAAGCATCTCTCTATCAAAGCTTAGTTTATGTTTATTTTAAGAGTGTTCAAAAATCCACTCCATGCAGTTACGTTTTACAGCTCAGAAAAACAAGCTCCAGATTTACAGATATTTCATAACATTCCTATCAGCATATAAGAGCTTCTTTCACAGCTGGCACAGAGTGTCCTTTCTTGTGTCTCTTCTAAATCGGTAGGAAGCTCCTTAGATCTCCTTTTTCGAACATTTTCTCTCCTGGCAGTGGGGAATCACAAAGGGGATGCTATTGATCTGGCGCTGAAGTGAAAATTTCCACACGACGAGAGAGCTAACATAAGTACTAGTTCAGGCAGGAAACCAATGATTTTATTAATTATTGCTGATCACGTCATCATAAAAAATCCTTAGGCTAAAAGGAAACATACAGAATGTGAGTGTGAGTGTGAGTGTGTGTGTGTGTGTGTGTGTAAGAATGAGAGGGATAGAAAGGAAAAGGGGCTTGAGATGAGAATGAATGCCATGCTGTAGACACCCCACCAGCACTCACCAGAGGAAATCAAGTTCCCGCCAGTTTGGCTGGGGTTCAGCGCCATCTGCATAGTATTTAAAAGTGAGAGCCAAAGTCTGAGCTATTTTATTGGAGTTAGTAAAGAAGCTCTCCAATCTATATCTGAAACTCCACCGTTCCAGCTTCTGAGCATCACTAAAAAGAGCTTAGGGAGGTCAAGGAACTTAAAAACAGTAAGAGGAGCCGCTTTGCAGTCCATATAAAACTAGGACTCGATAGCCTGAGCATTTGAGACCATTTTGTCTCCCATAAATGCTGGGAAAATCCTGAAGCAATTGTTGGGAAAATGTATGAGATTAAGGATAATAATTATATTAATAGATAAAATAGAGGACTTAGAATCAGGCACTGTTTAAGGTGTTGGTGGTGGTTTAGTCACTTAGTTGTGTCTGACTCTTGTGACCCCAGGCTGTAGCCCGGCAGGCTCCTCTGTCCATGGGATTCTCCAGGCAAGCATATTAGAGTGGGTTGCCATTCCCTTCTCTGGGGGATCTTCCTGACCCATGGATCAAACCCAGGTCTCCTGCACTGCAGATGGATTCTTCACAAACTAAGCTACCAGGAAAGCTTTAAAGGTTTAACTTTTTGTTAAACCTTAAGCCTTCACTAATTTGTTCAGTCCTCACAGTAACCTCATATGGTAAGTATCATTATTATCTACAATTTGCAGATTAGGGATCTCCCAGGACTGAATCCTAAGATAAGAATTCTCTTTCTAACATTAGTTTTTAAGTTTTGCTCTTTCAAAATCTAGGACTTGTTTTTGTTCCCAAGTGACTCAGAAGTAAGCAAATGTGATTCTCAGTTTCTTCCCATATCCATGAAGCAGTTAAGAAAAACACAGACTTGACTAGATTAATGAAACCTATCTTGACATATAGTTAATAGTATTGATTTTCACATAATAAATTAAATTAATCCCTACAGCAAACTTCTAAGTGAAATGCTATTATGATACCCTTTTGCAAATGAGGAAACTAGGCATAAAGTATTAGGTACCTTACTCAAGATCACAAAGCCTTCAAGAAGCTGAGACAACCCAGTTGGCTCTTGAGTCTCTGCTGTTGTTCTGGTATCTATTGCTGGCCTCAAAAACTAGTGGCTAAAACTAACAATTTATTATTTCTCAGTTCTGCAGGACAATGGGGCTCAGTGAGTGTTCTCACTTGGCATCTCTCAAGAAGTTATAATCAGATGGCAGCTAAGGATGGAGTCAAATGAAGACTTAACTGGGCTGATCACGTGAAATGTCTCTTCACTCTCAATTTGGCCCTTCAGGGGACAGCTAGAATTGCTGGGGGATGACCATCCTTCTCTCTTTCTCCACCGAGTCTTTCTATGTGGGTAGATTGGACTTGTTTACAGAATCCTGGTCTCAAGATAGTAGGACTTCTTATAGGGCAACTGGCTTCCACTTGTGTGAGAAATCCAAGAAACTCTAGAAAAAGTGAGAAAGTTTCTATTTTACTTCATCTTGAAGGTCATGCAGCATCACTTGTCAACATTCTGTTGATCAAAAACAAGTCATGGGGTCCACCCAGATTTAGGATTCAAGGGGAGGGGATAGTTGTTGTTCAACTGCTCAGTTGTGTCTGAGTCTGTGTGACCCCATGGACTGTAGCCCACCAGGCTCCTCTGTCCTTCACTATGTCTTGGAGTTTGCTCAAATTCATGCCTATTGATTCAGTGATGCCATCCAACCATCTCATCCTCTGCCACACTCTTCTCTTTTTGCCTTCAATCTTTCCAAGTGTCAGGATCTTCTCCAATGAGCTGGTTCTTTGCATCAGGTGGCCAAAGTATTGGAGCTTCAGCTTCAGCATCAGTCCTTCCAATGAATATTCAGGGTTGATATCCTATAGGACTGACTAGTTTGATCTCCTCGAAGTCTAAGGGAGTCTCAAGTGTCTTCTCCAGGACCACAGTTCAAAAGCATCAATTCTTCAGCACTCAGCTTTCTTTTTGGTCCAACTCTCACATCCATACATGACTATAGGATAATCTATAGCTTTGACTATATGGACCTTTGTTGGCAAAGTGATGTCTCTGCTTTTTAATACACTGTTTGTCAGAGTATAAATACTGGGAAGCATGATTCACTGGGGACCCATCATTGAAGACCAGTACCGTAGCTCTTAGTGACCATTATTTGCTGCTTATGCTATAAATCACAGAGCTGAAGATTTAAGCCCAGTTTGAACAAGGCACAACAATGCTACTGAAAATAAGTACATAGGAAATCCTTTCCAAAATCACTGTTTTTTTTCTACTAGAGAAATCTTCAGAGGTGGCACTGAGTTGCCTCAAGATGATATCAGTGAGAGGAATTCCAAAAACTGTCTGGAAAGATTCTAAGCCTCATTAAGTAAGATAAAAATTAGCATTTCCCTTCACTCTTTGGAACTAAGTTTAAAGTCTCCGTAGAATGCAGGCATTCTCCTGATTGAGTGCTTGTCCTAGCTCTGCTGCTAATTAGCCTTGACTAACTTCTCGGCATGTTTCTTCTTCCTTTAAATGTGATTATTAATGTTCTCCATCATGGAATTGATGGAAGAATCAAATAAGATTATGCACAGGAGGGTACTGTGAAAATTCAAACTCAGAGCACTTCTTACTACTGGATCTTGCTATTGGTGGATTATTGGTTGATGTATATTTCCCCGATTAAGCTGTAAGCTCTGTGATATGAGGGGCTGTTTTGGACACTGTAGCATTCTCATTGCCCAAAACAGTGCTAAACCCATAGTTTAAAAGACCATATGCTTTATCATCCAAGTAGGAACACTCTCAAGAATGAAAAGTGAAAGTATTAGTTGCTCAGTCATGTCCAACTCTGCGAATCCATAAAATGTAGCCTGCCGGGGACCTCTGTCCATGAGATTCTCCAGGCAAGAATATTGGAGTGGGTTGCCATTTCCAACTCCAAGGAACCCAGGTCTTGAGCATTGCAGGGTTCTCCTGCATTTCAGGCAGATTCTTTACCATCTGAGCTAGCAGGGAAGCCTGGTGAAAATGAAAGGAGACATTTTTGATAATTATGCTATAGATCAACAAATGTAAAAGGGACCTTTTGTAGTAGATAGTGAATAAATATTTCTTGAATGTAAATATTTTTATATTACTTATTTTAATATTTTTCTTCCTTTCTCATTATGAGTCTTATCCTTCTCTCGTATCCCATCCTTCCTTCACCATCATCCACTTTTATCTTTATTTTCAAAGTCAGAAATCAAATTGTACCCCATCTCCAATGGCAAATTAACTCTTCCATTAACAGGTTGTCAATATTCTAAATGTCAGAGCACCTTCCGGGAATTCAGAGTTACATTTGATTAATTCCAAATATGACTGTTCGGTCCCTACTACATAGCAAACTTTGTCTTAGTTGGGCTAGGCAGTAGTGACCAAAACAAGCAAAGTCTGTTTTCAGAGAACTTACATTCTTGTGGGGTTAGGCAGACAGTAAACACAAAGCTATTACAATTTCAGATTGAGGGAAGTGCTAGAAAGGATACAAAATAGAAAATTTTGGTAGTGAGGCAGGTTTTAGAAAAGGCAGTCTAGAGAAAGAAGACACTGAAACTGAAATCTGAATGAATTAGAGACCCAGGGATAAGTGGCTCAGTGGTAAGGAACCTGTTTGCCAGTGCAGCAGACACAGGAGACTCAGGTTTGGTCCCTGGGCTGGCAAGATCCCCTGGAGAAGGAAATGGCAACCCACTCAGTATTCTTGCCTAAGAAAGTTCCATGGACAGAGAAGCATGGCAGGCTACAGTCCCAAGGGTCACAAAGAGTCAGACACGACTGAGTGACTAAGCACACAAGCACGTCACTGGAGTACCCACTAAGAATTTCAAGGGGCTTCTCTAGTGGCTCACTGGTAAAGAATCCACCTGCCAGTGCAGAAGATGGGGGTCCAATCCCTGGGTCCGAAAGGTCCCCTGGAGAAGGAAATGGCAACCCACTCTGGTATTCTTGCCTGGAAAGTTCCACGTACAGAGGAGCCTGATGGGCTACGAGTCCATGGAATCACAAAGAGTCAGACACAACTGAGCAACTGGGCATAGGCCCACAGGCACACATAACCATAAGAGGGGCTGGAGAAAGTGCTTGGAGCAGAGACAGCAGCAAAAACAAAAGCCTGTAGGTGGATAAGCTTGGCAGCAGAGGAACAAGAGATCATGTAGCCAGAGCCCAGTAAACAAGGGGGAAAGAGGTATAATGGTGGTTGGAGAGCACTGGCTTTGAAGCAGGACAGACCACATTAGAATGCTGACTCTCCTTATCCCAGTGGTATGCCTGGGTAAGTTATTAACACTTTCTGCATCTATTTTTCAGGGTTGACGTAAGGATTAAACAAGATAAAGGAGTGTGAAGTGTCCTATACATGGTAGATGCCATAAAAATGGGAGATGCTAGAGTGATAAAACTAGAAGCAAGCAGTGACAAATGACCTTGAGTTTCCCAAATGAACACTTTTTAAATAATTCATTAAGAGCTGTATTTGTAATCTACCCACGTGGTGCTGGTGGTAAAGAGCCTGCCAATGTAGGAGACACAAGAGACTAAGGTTCAATCCCTGGGTTGGGAAGATCCCCTGAAGGAGGAAATGGCAACCTGCTCCAGTTTCTTGTCTGGGGAATTCTCTGGACAGAGGAGCCAGGCAGGCTACTGTCCATGGGGTCCCAAAGAGTTGGACATGACTGAGAAACTAAGCAGCATCAAACCCAAAGACTAGACATAAAAATCAAAACCAGTATCATCTTTTTCTGTTTTTACATTTCTCTGATGGTCACTGAAAATTCATGTCTGGGGTTAATCTGATTATAAATTGGGCAGAATAGATATTGCTGTAAGTCACTTATCATTTCTGGAAACCCCTCTGGCATTTCACACCTAGTGCCCTTTACCTGTTCTCTAATCCCCGTGTCTCCCCTGGTACCCCTTACACATCACTGTTTATTCTGCAACTAATGTAGCCAATACTCAGGCACTGGGTTTCTTATCCTCTTTTTAACCCTCACCACATCCTACTCTGCATTTGTCATAGAATAAAACAGTGCTGTTTCTAAAGAAATGCCAAGCTAGTCAGTCTATGCTGAAAGGGATGGAGCTTTCTAATTCGAGTGGCCTTTTCGTGCTTGTCCTGAGCTACACCTGTTGTGCAGGTGGCATTCCAGCCGCTCGTCACTGAAATGGATAGTGTATGAAGTCCTCTGTGCAGCTCTGCGGGTGCATTAATTATAGACTACCTGGATGCATCTAGAACACTTGGCAGTAGCAAGACAGTAGTGAATGTTCTGTTAAACAGTGTTTCCAATTGCATGTGCTGTGGGCAGTTATGAGGCAGTCAGATAATGGCTCAGTATAATTCAGGAGTCACTGGATCACCCCAATTGAACCTCTACTCAATTTTGTTGCAAAATAAACTTTTTTCTTTTAATAATAACCCTTAAAAATTGGTAACAGGTATCAGTCTTGGAACAAAGTATGCTGCTGCTGCTACTGCTGCTGCTACTAAGTCTCTTCAGTCATGTCCAACTATGTGCAACCCCATAGACGTCAGTGCAACAGGCTCCGCTGACAAAGTATGAGAGAGCTATATTTACTGCCATGAAAATAATTTCTAGTCAGGGCAATTCATTAGCATTACTGAAATGTTGGCTCTTGTATGGATATGCCCTAGTTCCTGTCTGAAGCCAGGAATCCTGAAGGCATTTTCTTACTTTTATTTCAAATGTGGAAAAACTCAGTACTGCCAAAGATTGCGTTTGGTTTTTTGTTTGTTTGTTTTAAGATGAATCTGAGTGGTTGCTGCTGCTGCTGCTGCTAAGTCGCTTCAGTCGTGTCCGACTCTGTGGGACCCCATGGACGGCAGCCCACCAGGCTCCCCCATCCCTGGGATTCTCCAGGCAAGAACACTGGAGTGGGTTGCCATTTCCTTCTCCAATGCATGAAAGTGAAAAGCGAAAGTGAAGTCGCTCAGTCGTGTCCTACTCTAGCGACCCCATGGACTGCAGCCCACTAGGCCCCTCCATCCATGGGATTTTCCAGGCAAGAGTACTCGAGTGGGTTGCCATTGCCTTCTCCGGAATCTGAGTGGATTCTTCACCAAATGCATGAGAAACAGAAACAATTTGAATGACCTGTGTTGAAAATTAAAAAGCACTCATGTGGAAGAATCAGCCTGTGGATCTCTCATTTGAAAAAGATTAAAAGTAATTAAATCATCTTCTTTTAGCTAAATCATCTTCTTTTAGTTAGTCCAAAGAAAACTCACTAAGATGAAACCAGTTTGCCAGCTCATTAGGTAAAGTGCACAAAGGCAGTGAGAATTCTCTTAGCTTCTTTGAAGCTCAGGGAAGGGAACAGACCAACCAATATAGAAAAACTGATCAGGTACTTGCCCCTCACACCCGTTGTCTATCACCCTCTACCAAAAAACCAGCCTATTTCATCTTATTTTTATTTAGCTAAGAAATGTTTTTTGAGAGTAACTTCTTGACTCATAAAGGAAGATGCAGATAATGGAAGGGGCTGAGATGTTTCTTAGTAGATGGAAAAGAATTATGCTGTTGGAACTTACCAGTTCCAGAAGAAGTAAGTTTTCTGTTATTTAATGTCATTCATCTTGTAATAATATCAAGGAAGGATCTACCCAAAAAAGGTTTTTTATGGCTAAGTTTTAGTAGCTCCTTCAATTCCCTCGATAGACCACTGTGTGCTCAGTTGCTCAGCCGTGTCTGACTCTTTGCAGCCCCATGAACTGTAGTCTGCCAGGCTCCTCTGTCCATGGATTTTTCAGGCAGGAATACCAGAATGGGTTGCCATTTCCTTCTGCAGTAGGGACCCAGGGATCAAAACTGGGTCTCCTGCTTTGGCAGGCGGATTCTTTACCACTGAGCCACCAGGTAAGTCCTCTTTTGTGTTTACCATTTCCAAAGGACATATCCCAAGTCTCATGAGGAAGAAAAAGCTGCCTTTCATCTTGCGTAGTAATTTCATTTAAAATTGCCAGAAAGAGACCTCTTCAAGGATCTGAGAGTAGGCTCTTGTCTAACACTTGGAAATGAATTGCCTGAGGAGACACATGTATGACAAAGCAAAAGATTTTGTTGGAAAGGGGTGCCAGGGTAGATAGCAGCAGGGAATCCAAGAGAACTGGTCTACTCATGGCTTGCAATCTTGGGTTTTATGCAGGTGGGATTAGTTTCCAGTTTCTCTCTGGCCAGTCATCTTGCTCATGCCCATATTGGTTCCACTCAGGAACCTTCTGGTGGTACATGCATCTCTCAGTCAAGATGGATTCCAGCACAAGGGTTTGGCAGAAGTTAGCAGGACATATTATGGGCTGGTGTCTGCTCCCTCTTTTTGGGCCCTCCTGAATTCTATTGATTGGTTTTGGTGGCAGCTTCTCAGTACCAGCTTCTCAGGTTCTTACTGGGACCTCCTGTTGTGAGACAAGTTATACAAGTGATTATTTTTGTGCCCAGGCAAAGTGAGTGGCCAGTTCTAACGAACATCATCATCATAAATTAGGAAAAAGATACTGACTTGAGGAAAATAGCACAATGGTATTTTATTTTTGCTCTGGAATCATGGACTCACAAATACAAGAAAAGCATTTTTCTTAAAGTCAAACTTCTGAAGTTTCCATAAACAAAAACCAAAAAACAGTAGTAATACTCTAATCCTTTGTTGCTGTTGTTCAGTTGCAAGTTGTGTCCAACACTGTGACCCTATGAACTGCAGCATACCAGGTTTTCCTATCCCTCATCATCTCCCAGAGTTTTCCCAAATTCACGTCCATTGAATAGATGATGCCATCCAACCATCTCATCCACTGTCACCTCTTCTCCTCCTGCCCTCAATCTTTCCCAGCATCAGGGTCTTTTCCTTTGAGTTGGCTCTTTGCATCAGGTGGCCAAAGTATTGGAGCTTCAGCCTCAGCATCAGTCCTTCCAATGAATACTCTGGGTTGATTTCCTTTAGGATTGACTGGTTTGATCTCCTAGCAGTCCAAGGGACTCTCAAGAGTCTTCTCCAGCACCACAGCTCAAAAGCATCAGTTCTTCAGCACTCTGATTTCTTTATGGTTCAACTCTAATTCTCAGCACCTAGATTATATCTCAACCCACTCTCACTCTTTACTGAGTCCCATGGACACAGGTTCCCAGAGGATATCTCTACTGATGATGTCTCTTTGACACCAGAATTTACACTGAATCCACAACATCTTCCATTTTCCCATTATGGCACCCAAATATCTCCAGATTCTTACACTTCTACCCTCAGAATCATTTTGGAGCCATGGCTCCTTTTCTTCATGGATAATTCCATTTCATTTATTGCAATAAATATGTATTGGCTAGACCCTAATAAGTGCATGATATATAAAGCTAAATAAAAGAACAATCCTACCTTCAAGAGACACAGTGTGGTGTGAAAAGAAAGACATGTACACAAGTAACAACAACCCAAGTTGGACCAAGATCAGCTCTAACGGAGACATGCAGAGTGAAATGACTGAGGAATAGAGTTTCAACAGGCAGAATGTGAGGAAAAGCATTCGAAGCAACTGTGACAACATGAGCACAAGCAAAGCAAGAGGAGTTGGTGAATATATTCAGAGAAATGAAAGTGATCTGTACACGGAGTGGATGGTAGGGTGTGGTCAGAGATGAGGACAGACAGCTCAGGCACGTCCTCTATCCACACAGATCACCCACTGGGATCTTTCCTTGACTCTGTTCTTTTTACATGTTTTCTCTTATTCCTGTTGCCAGAGAAGATTTTTCAGTTAGTTTATCTCTTCATGTCTGATCTGTTTATAACTAGATTATAAAGGCTTAAGGAAAGAAACCACGTCTTCTGTGTTTGCTTGTATATCCCAAACAAGAACAAGTATTATACACAAAAAGCAGTCTTAGTGATTCTGTGTTGCACTGAGCACATTCCTCCAGTGCCCGTGGTTTTACAGACAATTTTCTGCACAGAGACTCCAAAGGAGAGGTCAAAATCCTTAGGAAGCATTGCTAGTGACCAAGATGAGGGGAGGGGGGAACCCCATTTTTGTTAAATAAGAAGGAGGCCTGACAAATGATAACATTCATGATTCCCTGATTACTAGGAAAAGGGGAAGCTCTTAAAAGGCTGACATTTCTTCTGCCTCTTTCAACAACTATCTGAAACTAGAAACAATGGATTAGAAAGTCCAATTTGAAGATCTACTGAAAATCATCAGCCTGAGACATTTTATTCTTTTTTTATCTCCTCCTACAACAATATTTCACAGTTCAAGTTTTGTCTTTACTTGTCCTTTTTACAATCTTTTTCACAATTTTAAAGAATGTAACATGCATTCTGTGGCAGGGAAAAAAAAAGACAGGATAGCACCAGATTTACTCTGACCTTTTTAAGGTTCCAAATTTAGTTAGTTAGCCATTTCTATCCTCCAAGCTTTTCAGAAGCTCATGTGCTGGAGAGAACTAAAAATGGCAAACCCCTCCAAATTACCAGCATTTAAAAGGTTAAACAGTTTATTTTTATCCCACAAGCAGAGAATGAAAGCTCCAGTGTATTCAGGCTTGGTATGACAAAGATCACAACAAGGAACTAGAAATGATCTGTGGTTAACCCTTGCCATCTAAGTCGCTTCAGTTGTGTCCAACTGTTTATGACCCTGTGGACTATAGCCCGTCAGGCTCCTCTGTCCATGGGATTCTCCAGGCAAGAATACTGGAGTGAGTTGCCATGCCCTCTTCCAGGGGATCTTCCCAACTCAGGGATCAAACCCTCATCTCTTATGTCTCCTGCATTGGCAGGCAGGTTCTTTACCACGACTGCCACCTGGGAAGCCCTTTCTACAATCTTCAAATCTCACTCTGGGGATTTTTCTCACAAATTTTGCAAAGTGTTAAGCCATGGCTGTCAGGAATGGTCACAAGACAGCACAACTGCTCCTTCTCTTTTTCAGAGTTGATCATCTGTCCTTAGAAGTCCAGAGGGAAGGATTCAAAGTCTCCCCAGTAGGAAACTCCCACTGCATTCAAAACTTCACTCTCTGGACTGCTTCAGGGAGCATATGATTCTTCTATGTAAGGCAGCTTTCCTTTGTCAACTACAGTTTGGCACTTGCCATGGGCACTTTCTATCTACCTCTACAAGGATTGAATCATGTGCTGCTGCAGCTGTTGGTTCTCAACACCCCCTGAAAGGAGTTGAGGGTGGAGAAGCAGAAAGGAGGCACTCTGTGCTCAGAAAGGGGACGTGGGGAAACTGGCAGAACAGGGCTTCAGATAGTCAGATATTTTCAGGAGCCAATTTTATGAACCCAGTTCTTGTATCTCCTCATATTTAGAAAAGTACTAAAATCCCTCATGATAACTACTGCTCCTCATGGCTAGCAGAAACCTGTAAAAATATGGGCTTGATTGCATGTATTCCCCCTTCACCAAAATCACAAATAAACTGACCTTCCCCTGCCCCTTTGGAGCAATTTTTCAGAGCTATCTGTGGCGCTCTCTCCTGGCTGCAAGCCTCATTTTGCCCCAAATAAAACTTAAGTCACAACTCTCATGCTGAGCATTTTTTAAAGTTGACACCCTCAAATGAAGATTCTGACTCAGGTTAATAGATTACTTGCTTTCTCTGTGATCAGAAATAACTATTTTCAATGATATTGAGTGAAGCAAAAACCAGACTCACATACTTTTTGTGTAAAAGATACAATGGCTTAAAAGGGTAGTCAAGAACTTCAGAAGGAAATACTTAGCCATTTATAAGTTATATGCTTTACTTCTCTCTCTTTCTGAAGATTGAAAGTGAAAGTGTTAGTCATTCAGTTGTGTTTGACTCTTTGGGATCCCATTGATTGTAGCTGGCCAGGCATCTCTGCCCATGGAATTCTCCAGGGGAGAATACAGGAGTGTGTAGCCATGCCCTTCTGCAGGGGATCTTCCTGACCTAGAAATAGAACCTGAGTTTCCTGCATTGCAGGCAGGTTTTTTACGGTCTGAGCCACTAAGGAAGCTGTTTCTGAAGATTAACTTTAACAACTAGTTTTCTAAACTCACCACTTTGGGTCACACATGCAGAAAGTGAGCGTCCCAACGTTAGGCAGTGAATGCTCTGTCTTGTCACCTACAAATTAGGCATGTGTGAGACACTTCTCCTTCAAGAGAAATGGGGTCACCAAGAAGCAGGTTCAACAAAGGAAGGGACACATCCAGATACTTAACAGCTTTGACCCTTTCTTCCTATCCTCCAGACAACTCTCAATTTTCTACCAAAATAGCCAGGTCTTATCTTTTTTTACTCATTTCAAAACCTGCATTGAGAACACATAAATGGGTGGCAGAACCTCCAAGCATGAGAAAAGTGAACTACCCACTGTCACAAAACAAAGAAAGCCTATTGGGTTGTTTTTTAAAAAAAGAAAGAATTAAAAATGGAGTTTCTTCGTTGCTAATGAAAAGCATTTAGTTTGGCTCTGGGAGGTACAGTTCAGGCTTTTGTGACCTACACCCTGAGAGACATCCTGCAAAGTGTGCTTAGGAGGTGTGGCTAAAATACAGGTCTCAGACAAAATATTCACTACTTATGCAAAAGTGGTTCTCTCTGGGGTCCTAAAACTACATCTCTATTCTCAGAAAATAAAAATGTAAATGATAATAATGTGTTACATTCCTAGAATATATCAGCCTTACAAAACCACTGCTAGCCTAGGTTGTTTTTTTTTTTTTTTAATGTATTTACTCTCTTCAAGGAATTTTCTTGCATAATATAAAAATTCCCCCTTTTTTGCCACCTTTAGAGCACAGGGATGATTGGAGCATGGGGGAGTCAAATCTTCTGTGGAGTTAAATTCTCAGTTCAGCATGTAAAGTGAAAATTACATAGTCTAAATTACCCTTGAAAATCCCTGAAATTATCCATAAAATAGAGTATACATATTTCTGTATATACAACATTATACAGTAATTTTTATTCATGCTAAATCGTGGGAACTTCAACGCTGGATTAACAGAAGGAATAAAAGTTCTATGAAATCTACACAGCTCTCTGGGTGTTCAAAATAAGAAAAAGAAAAGTAGGAAAAGATGTGTGTGCATGCATGTTCATGTTCAACTCTTTTGTGACCCCATGGACTGTAGCCTGCCAGGTTCCTCTGTCTATGGAATTTCCCAGGCAAGATTACTAGAGTCATTCTCTCTGTCAGGGAAGTTTGTAATTTCCTCAGTTCTGTCTCGCTGCAGCAAAAATTTGAAGTGACGGACATGCCAGTGTTACAGCTCCATGTTGCAGCTCAGCTTTATTTGCAAACAAAGGAAAATACATCCTTGAGGTGTGAGGGTGGGCCAACCCAAAGACATGAAGAGAAGAGAAGCCCAAAGCTCAATTTTGGCTCCTCTTTTTATATGATTTTTTCTCCTCCCCTTGAGCCTGCCCTATGTAAACTGGGCTAGCCAGGAGAGCTGTCTTACCCGAGGTCCTCACTCCAGTCCCGGGCCTTCCTTTGTTCTATGTTCACAGGCTTTTCCCTTTTTGTCTTTCAGCCACTGCCATTTTGGACTCCCTTTTCCTATTCTAACTACCTAACACTTCTCCAAGGGATATACCTGAACAAGGGATGGAAACTGAGTCTCCTGCATCTCCTGCATTGACAGGCAGATTCTTTACCACTAAACTACCTGGGAAGCCCCAGGAAAAGATAGATTTGTAAATCTTTCATTTGCTTGCATGATTTGTTCTATTCTCTGATCATATATAGCCCTTATAACCTTCACACATGAAGGGTAGAATTTTGGTTTTCTTTTTAGTGAGCACTAAACAAAGTCAGTGGAGTCAAATCATACCTCCCAAACATGCATATGCAGGCTTGATATGACTCTCCTGCAATCAGCTAGGATTTAACAATCCTAATCATTTTATAAAATGTATTTACATCCATTATATTATCTGACCCTTATCAGGTAACACGGATAAGAGTGAGCATTTTCAGTTGTAGAGGAGGAAAATGTGACCTGGAGTTTAAGCTGCTTCTTCAAGGTCACTCCGCTCATTAGGGGCAGAACTGGGAATTCAGACCAGATCATCTCATCCTCAGTGTGGCAGCTCTTCCAAAGGATCCTACTGTTCAGGAAGTAGTTGACACAGAAACTTGTGTTCCTTCCTTCCCGGGGTGGGGGAGGGGTGCAGGGGGATGTGTCTGTAGAGTGTGGGAAAAAAAGAAAAAAGAAGAAAGAAAAAGCAAAACTTGTCATGCTCACCCATTTTGAGACTCACCTTTGAAAGGAGAATGAGATTTGTGAAAGAACAAGTAAAACATCATTTTAAAAGTTATGGATGGTCTCTGAGAATTCAGAAAAGAAAATTCAGAAAAAGATGAAATAATGAATGAAATGCAGCAATATTACTAGCTTACCTAGAAAGATTTCAGTTACCTAGAAAGACTTCCCCTGACACTAACCACAGATGAAGCACAAATTTTGCACTCACATTTGATTACTTCAAAAATATGTCAAAAAAAAAAAAAAAAGAAGTAGAGAAAAAAGGAAAACGAGAACAAAGAATAGAAGAAAAACACAGTAATCCTCTTAAGAGTCATTTCCTCAGAATCTGGGGCCCACTCAGAGCCCATTCATACACAGACACACAATAATCATCCAAATGTATGTTTTAGGAAGTAGAGAGGAAGGGGAATTATATTTTTGGATTATTGAATAAAGAAAATAAAAGCTGACATTCTGAACTGAGAAGCCAATGAGTCTGTGTTCAATAGGATGTTTCTGTCTTAAAGCTGGCAAAGGCTTTAAATGCTGCTCTTTGGTATTGAGGAAGTCCTTTCAGACTCTAATATTCCCCTTTAATCTAATGAGAGAACAGTCAATGCTTGCAGTTAACCAAGGGAATATTTCCCCCCAGGTTGCAATTACTTAATTCACTTCTAAGAATTATCAGCAGACAGGTCTCATTTTCGGTCCCATAGTTAAATGGAAAAATCAGTTGTATCTCCCAAATTCTTGAAATAAGTCAAAATGATTTTTTGATGAAAAAAATTAATAATTATTTTGTTACCCAAATAAGCAAATGTATTGTAATCTGTGTTATCCTGGAGTTGAATGGATCCAGTGAATCTCACAAGTAAATGTGAACTGCTTTTATCTGCAAGGAGGTGAAGAGCCTGTTACCTATCAGAGTGCTAGAACTCTGGTTGATAGGCAGCTTGGAGGGAAGAAAACGTGGGTGAGAGCACTGAGAAGAGTGGAGGGGAGGAGGGGGATCAGTAAGAGGGGGTAAGGCAGGGAATCCTTAGGGGGATGTGGCCAGTAAAACTTCGACATTTAAAGAATTTCTTAGGGATTTAAAAATATTTTAAGGACGAAATCTTCAAATGTCAATTATCTTTTAAATTACTTCTGTTATTTAAAGTTCTTTACTCTGTTCCCATCCCTGTGTGTGTATTTGTGTGTGTGTGTGAGTGTGTATGTGTGAGAGAGAGGTAGAAATTAAATCTATTATTTCTATAAATGTGTTCTATGAAAGAGTTTTTGGTTGAAATCAGTGAGTTGAGTTTCTCGTCTTAGCTTTCCAAGTGTACGATAAAGGAAGCAGACACCCAGAGGCAATGACTAGCACTCATTCCTTCATTTAATTAGGATACATTAATTGAATACTCAGTATATCCTTACTGTTTTCTAGGCAAGGAGGATAGAAAAGTGGACAAAATCACGAACTCTCTTTTTTCATGGCGGTTAGATTCTAGTAGATAAGAAAGGTAATAAATCAAAATACAAAATAATGTCAAGTAACACAAAGAAAGATAAAGTGAACATTTTGAAAGAAAACTGGGGGGAAATGACATATTACATATCACAGAACAATAAATATTTTCACTAACTTTTCATATGAAGAGGAGGAAGCCTGAAGACAATGGGATGCCATCTTTAAAGTATACAAGGAAAATGGTCATTTCAGAATTTTCACAAAATACCCTTAAAAATGTGAGTGACTAATAGTGTATGATTCCAACTATAAGGCATTCTGGAAGAGAGAAAATCAAGATAATAAAAAGATCAGTGGTTCTGAGGGGCTAGAGAAGAGGGAATGGATGACTAGTCAGCGCACAGAGGATTTTAAGGGCTGTAAAAATGTTCCATATGACACCATAATGATGGATATCTGTCATTGCATGTTTGTTCAAATTCACTGAATGTACAAGGCTAAGACTGAATACATTGGGTATTGTATTCAGTGATATGTTGATGTAAGTTCATCCTTGGTTAAAAAAAACTATACCATTCTGGTGTGTGATGTAGATAATGGGAAAGTCTGTTTATGTAGAAGCAGAAAGTATATGGGAAATCTCTGAAACTTCCTCTTTTAATATAAAATCTAAAAGCTTTCTTTTGAAAATGAGGTCTTTTTTAAAAAAATGAATAGGAATTGGTCTTGAATACCAAATGTGAGACAGTTTTAGTGACCAAGTTATGGAATCTGAAATCTAGTCCTGTTGTTATAGGATTCAATATTCAACTGGGAAATAGAGAGCTGACAAAATACAGTTAAAGACAATGTTTGAGAAAAACTACATTCCTTGTTATACTCAATGTTTTTTAAGTCCTTCAAAAAACATATTACATATTTTTTAAATGAAGATAAAAACTTTCTCAGATAAAAGAAAACAGAAGTTTCATTGTTAGGAGACCTGCATTAACAGCGTTCTTCAGGCTGAAGGGAAATAATGCTGGATGTAAAGGCAAATCTATATAAAGGAATGAAGAACACCAAAAATGGTAAGTAGATGTGTAAATAAAAGATCTAGTTATTTGTTTTCTTCCTGAAGTTTTCTTAAATGGCAATTGACTGTTTTATACAAAACTACAGTGATAAAAGTCAGAAAGCAGCAATTATTTAACCAGGGGAGTCGTGGAACAAATGTTCCGTATCTTGATCTAGGTAGGGTTATATGGGCACATATGTAAGTTAAAAGTTATCAAACTTTTGAAAGTCATACCTCATTTTACTCCATATACCTCTTTCAATAAAGCAGTGTTAGAATGGAAACAACATAAGGACACAAAAAGGTTTAAAATCAAGTGATATTAAAAGTTAACAGGAAAATAATAATAAAAGCGAGTAGTATAGCTGCATTAATATTTAGTCTGTCTTTAAGAAATAAATTATAAAAGTTGTGTTTTGAAATAATAAAGTGTTTGACATGCCTAAAAAGATGTTAAATATACCCTTAAAATACAAAGCCAAAATTGACAAGACTAGAAGGAAAAAATATAAAAATCCTACTATAAGTAGGACATTTTAGCACTTCTTTCCCAGGACTTGATAGATCAAACAGGGCAAAAAATATGTAAGGTTATATAGGATTCAAACAATAAAACTAACAAGCTTCATATAATGGACATAGATAAGGACTTCCCCAGTGGCTCAGTGGTAAAGAATCTGCCGGCCAATGCAGGAGACTCAGGAGACGCAGATTCAGTTCTTGGGTTGAGAAGATTCCCTGGAGGAGGAAATGGCAACCTGCTCCAGTATTCTTTCCTGGAAAATCCCATGGACAGAGGAGCCTGGCAGGCTACAGTCCAAAGGATTGTAAAGAATCACACACACAGGTGGACTATTAACCCAACAACTAGAGGTACACCTTCTTTTAAGGCACCAATGGTACATTTACAAAAATTGGCCAGGTTTCAGACCATAATTATAGCAAGCCTCAAACAACACCAATTATAATACAATTAAATAAAAAAGTCAATAATCCAAGCAATATTTGCTAAGAAATCTTTAAAAATGCCCTACTAAACTATTTGTTGGTCAAGGAAGAAATAATCATGTACATGAGGGTGAGAGTGTTGCTATCAATCAAAGTAAAGATGGTGTAGTTGTTCGAAAAGAATGTGAAGTTCATAGAGGTTTAGAATTTGTTTTAACATGGAGAATATAACATTGTGTTGTGTAGTAATGGGGAGGTTCCTCAGGACACACAGGGAAATGATGCTGCTGGTGAGGATGGAGACAAGTAATTGAATTTACACACACACACACACACACACACACACACTGAAACAAAACTTTAATGAAACAATACTTATCCTTAGTTATGGGTACTTATGAGATATAAACTTTGATATTTCCTAACATAGTCTATTATTTCTATTTTATTCTATTTTTGATGAGAAATTCAAATTTAATGAAGTTGTACTGAAATACAGCCATGCCCATTCATTGGTTTATCTGAGTCTGAGCCACAGCAGCACAGTCCAGGAGTCAAAAAGCCCAAAGAATTAACTACCTTGTGCTTTGCAGAAAAAAACTTTGCTGATGCTGATCTAAAGGATTATTTTCCCCAATTACTTCTTATATGATGTATAGTGCTGCAGGGGCCTTCCAGTGGTCACCAGTCCTGGTTACATGTTGGAATCACTGAAGAGGCTACTGATTTAGATGATCTGACCACTATGCCTTTACCCAACGGTAGAGCCTCTCCAGAGGTGAACCCAGGAATCTGTATTTTCAACCAGTTCAGTCATCCCATAGGGTTCTGTATTGTGAACCCCTGGCTAGTAGATAGATCAGTTGTTAAGATTCATCATTTTGTTTTCCCTGAGCGGGAAAATACCTTCCCTATGGCACCCCACTCCAGTACTCTTGCCTGGAAAATCCATAGATGGAGGGGCCTGGTAGGCTGCAGTCCATGGGGTCGCTAAGAGTCAGACATGACTGAGTGACTTCGCTTTCACTTTTCACTTTCATACATTGGAGAAGGAAATGGCAACCCACTCCAGTGTTCTTGCCTGGAGAATCCCAGGGATGGGGGAGCCTGGTGGGCTGCCGTCTATGGGGTCACAGAGTCGGACACGACTGAAGCGACTTAGCAGCAGCAGCAGCAAGACGACTAAGATTGACAATGGTGAAACCCATGTTTCCTGCTACCAGGAATGCTAGCTGTAGGGCTATCAGAATTGGGTATTTCATTCTATTTTTTAAATGTTGGTAGAACTTTTCACTTTCATGCATTGGAGAAGGAAATGGCAACCCACTCTAGTATTCTTGCCTGGAGAATCCTAGGGACAGAGGAGCCTAGTGGGCTGCCGTCTATGAGGTCACACAGAGTCGGACATGACTGAAGCAACTTAGCAGCAGCAGCAGCAGCAAATAATTATTTGATTTTGCAGCCCTAGAAGGCAGTAATCTGAAATTTAGAAAATCCTACCACTGAATGATTAACTCCTTGCCATTTTTTCTTCTCTCCTGTTTTCCAAGCTGAAGATAGTTGTCTCAACAGTTTTTTTGTAATAGGCTATGGGATTGAACTCAGGTCTCCTGCATTGCAGGCAGGTTCTTTACCATCTGAGCCACCTGGGAAGCCCATGGGACAGTTCATAGTTACCACCATAAGAACACAGCCACCTGATGTTTACAAAATGCTTTAGAGTCTTCTGAATGCTTACTCCTGCTTTCTTTCCATGCAGTACCCCTAACCCAATGATTGAAGAAGTGTAATTCATAATCTCCATTTTACACCTTAGAAAACTAAGGTTAAAAGATATTAGGCAGGACTTCCCTGGTGGTCCAGTGGTTAAGAATCTGCCTGCCAATGCCGGGGCATGGGTTCAATCCCATAGCCTATTACAAAAAAACTGTTGAGACAACAGTGGAATCAGGAAGATTCCACATGCCACGGGACAACTAAGCCCTCGAGCCACAATTACTGAGCCCATGCACCACAACTACTGAAGCCCACGTGCCTAGAGTCGGTGCTCGGCAGCAAGAGACTGCACTGAGAAGCCTGTACACGGCAACGAAGAGCAGCCCCTGCTCACTGCAACTAGAGAAAGCCTGCTTGCAACAAAGAATACCCAGTGCAGCCAAAAATAAATAATTTTTTTTAATCTAATTTTAAAAAAGATATTAGGCAAACTGACCAAGGCTACAAGGTCAGTTAGCAGCACACCTATAACTGGTAACTGGCTATTCCTTCTCTCAAACAGTACTTTTAACTGTCCCTATCATCAAATTAAAAAATGTAAGCTAAGAAGTAAATTCTAACACATTTTGAGAGATCCAAAATAAAGGAAATAGGTGGGATAAAAAGGAAAAAGAATTCTGGTTAGAAATCAAAGGAGTGGGGAGAGATATATAAGAGGCAAAGTAAATTCAAATGTCCTGTGGACAAAGGGCTAATATAAATATATATGTATATGTGTACATGTAAGCAGGAGAGCTTATCATCGAGATCACTGGAAACAATAAGTGCTTATCCTTACTTGCCACCTCGTTTACATTGGACTGGCATTCAGACTTAAAATCGATGCCTTTGTACTAATTACCAAGTTAACAGAGCTCTGATTTTTAAACACTGAAACATGAAAAAGAAGAAGCTATTCAAAAATTTTTGCTTTTAAAAAACCCCCTGCCTCCATTCTCCATGGCATCATGAGAAATACTCCCTCAGGAAATTAAAAATCATCCACCATTGTATGCCTATCTTATTTCCATGATACAGATACAGAAACACTAAAGATTAGCAGACAAAGGCTTAACTGTTTTAAGATAAATTTATTTCCTGTAAGAACACAGACTACCTCCTATATTTATACACCTTACAGATCCTAGGTAAAACAGATGGTGATAACAAAATAAACCTCTACTTAAATTGAACAATAGCAGAAAATTAACACGCACTAGTTCCAGATTAGACAAAAAAAAAAAAAAAGGAAGCACACGTGTTTTCCTTACACCACCGTCTAACATGATTGGAGAACACACACAACAGTGATCCACCCTAGGAGCCTTCTGTGTTGCCAGTCCTGGCGAAGAAGCTTCTCTATAAGGTTCAACAAGTAGAAAGTTCGACCACTTCTAAAAGGGATAAACTACTTTGGAAAATACAATAATATTGATCATTATGTTGTTTCAAGGAAGGGCTTGAGCTTGCTCATGGAAGCCAATGGATGGGTCAGAACTTGGGAGCTAACTTGAAAGAATTTTGAATTTTCAGAAATACTTTAAAGGTGATTTAAGGACAGTCTTTTGGAATTGATTTTAAACAATGAAAACCAGGTTTAGTGTCTCCATATGGAAAACCAAAGATTTAATTGGAAAAGCACTTAACGTTGTCTGCTATGTTACAGGAGTTCTTTTCTTGTGCAGTGTTTGCATTATTTTTAACCACTTTCTTTGTATAATCTTGCCCTGTGTTTACCCTACAGTTCCCTTTTGTTTCTTTGTCAACACACTCACTCCAGACAAGCAGATTCTATTATTTTAGCTTACTCAGTGGCTCTTAGATTGTTCATTGAGAAGATCACATCACATCTCACCACAGCTGCTGGCAATATGTCTTGTATGAAATAAACAGATTTTATTTCTTCAATATAGAGTTCAGCTAATTTATTTTATCAGCAAACTCAAATGTCCTTTGGAAAATCTGAAAGGTTTTGAATTTAAGATACGAAACTATGCCAGTCTCTAAGGTCTTCTTTTAGGATGAGAAAAGGAACCTGAATATCCATAATACTATCTACATATAAGAAGCTACATTTTTTAAAGTAATGAATACTCCACATTCCATTTTTAATTACTAAGTTTTCACTATGAAAATTGTTATGCCAAGTGGAAACCTTGAAGTGTTTTCATTTTCAGTCCCTGTGCTTGGAGTCAGGCTCCCTTCTCAGTTTCAGGAGGGACTATAGTGTTCCACCCTGTTTGCCTGATTGGTGCAATGCTGGGCACATGACATAGCAATGCCACTCCAAGGGACTTTACTAGAACTAAAAAGGTCTGTATAATCAAAGCTATGGTTTTTCCAGTAGTCACATATGGATGTGAGAGCTGGACCATAAAGAAAGCTGATCACCAAAGAATTGATGCTTTCAAACTGTGGTGCTGGAGAAGACTCTTGAGAGTTCCTTGGACAGCATAGAGATCAATCCTAAAAGAAGTCAACCTTCCTATTCATTGGAAGGATTGGAGCTGAAGCTCCAATACTTTAGCCACCTATTGTGTAGAGCTGACTCACTGGAAAAGACTCTGTTGCTAGGAAAGATTGAGGATGATAGGAGAAGGGGGTGACAGAGGATAAGATAATTGGATGTCATCATTGACTCAATGGACATGAGTTTGAGCAAACTCTGGGAGATAGAGGAGGACAGGGAAGCCTGGCATGCTGCAATCCATGGGGTCACAAAGAGTTGGACACGACTTAGTGACTGAACAACAACAACAGCAAAGAACAGGGTTCTCTCTCTCTCCCTCTTACCCCTGAAGTAAAAGGTACTAAAGAAATAAACAAATAAGTAAAAGTAATCTTAAAACTAACAAGTACCATCTTTACCAATGCATGCACAGGCCTGTGTGACAAGGAAGTCAACCTGCAAAAAAGCAAAGCCAGAGATGGAAATGGCTGTGCCCTAATGACACCATTTCATCAGCCAGATCTCCTGGGCTTGAGCTAGAAATAGACTCCGACTTCCACTTTTACATGCTCTGGATTTCTGCCACTCGCCAACAAAATGACTCCTGTAAGTGTTTGCAGACAACAAAAATAGATGAAGTGTAGTCCCTCATTATATACGCTATTCATACAAAGTTACTTAAATCGAAAATGTGAACTTGATCTATCTGCCTGCAGCCTCCCATCATGATCTTTTCTCTGCTGCACCTCCTCTCACACACATGCCCACTGCCCTTCTCCTGTTCTCTCTGATCCACCTTGCCCTTTCCCAAATCCAATCCTGTTCATAAGCAAAGTGCTGATAGAAATCAGTTACATCTTAGTGTAAACATATTCACGTAATAACCTTCTTAGGGGCATTTACATGTTAAGATAGATCTCCAATTGCAGACTAGAAGTCATATTAGAGTTTCTCATGTTATCCTATTTTCTTTCTGCTCACACCACACTCCATCTCCCAGGCTAGAAATCGCTAACATTTCACTCATCTTCTCCAGTCAATCTAATGTCAAGTCCTAATTATTAAAATTTCTTTTGCATTATTTTAAAAATGTGCCCTTTTATCTCACTCAATTTCTTCTCATTTTAGCCTGAAGCAATTTCTACTGACTCCTAACTAGTCTCCCTGCCTGTCCTTTGGAGATGTTTTCTCCCAGTCTGTGGCTTGCCTTATCATTCTCTAAGTGTTGTCTATTGTGGAGCAATTTTTAATTTTAATAAAGTTGAGCTTTATCAATTATATCTTTCATGAATCATGCATTTTATATTGTATCAAAAAAGTCATCACCATATCCAAAAGCATCTAGATTTGATCCTATGTTGTATTCTAGGAATTTTATAATTTTTCACCTCACACTTAAGTTTGTGATCCATTCTGAGTTCATTTTTGTGAAGAGTGTAAGGTCTGTGTCAAGATTTAATTTTTCCATGTGGATGTTCAGTTGTTTCATCACCAGTTTTGAAAACTATCTTTGCTCTATAGTATTGTCTTTGCTTCTTTGTCAAAGATCATTTGACTACATTCTTGTGGGTCTATTTCTAGGTCCTTAATTCTATTACATTGATTCTTTTTCCAATAGCAAGTCTTGAATACTGCAGATTTGTAGTAAGTCTTGAAGTTGCATAGTTTAAGTCCTTCAATTTTGTTCTCTTCCAATATCAAGTTGGCTATTCTGGATCCTTTGCCTTTACATACAAACTTTATGATCAGTTTTTCAATATTCACGAAATTTCTTGCTAGATTTTTACTGGAATTACATTGAATCTAAATTAAGTTGAGATAAACTGAAATCCTGACAGTGTTGTTTCTTCCCATGGAATATCTTCCCATTTAATTATTCTTTGATATCATTCATCAAATTTTATAGGTCTCTCACATAGATCTTGTATATATTTAGATCTATACCTAAGTATTTCATTTTGAAAGGGTGCTAATCCAAATTGTATTGTGTTTTTCATTTTAAATTTCACTTGATTTTTCCTGGTATATAGGAAAGTGATTGACTTTTGTGCTTTAACTTCATTTCTTGCAATCTTGCTAAAAATGCTTATTAGATTCAGAAGTTTGGTTTTGCTTTATTTTTGTATTTTTGTCAATTCACTAGGGTTTTCACACAGATTATCATGATCATCTGCCAACAGAGAGAATTTTACTTCTTCTCATCCAGTCTTATACCTTTTATTTCCTTTTCCTATCTTATTACATTAGCAAGACTTTCCAGTATAATGTTGAAAAGAAGTATTGAGAGGAGTCATCCTTGCCTTGCCTGTGATCTTAGTGGGAAAGCTTCAAACTTCTCACCATTAAGTACAATGTTTTCTGGTAAATATTTTTTTGTCACAAGTTGAGGATATCCCTCTCTAGTCCTAGTTTACTGGGAGTTTTTAACAAGAATGAGTGTTGGATTTCATTAAATGCATTGGTTTGGTTTTTTTCTTTTCTTTTTTTTTTTTTTTTGCATCTATGTTGTGATCATGTGATTTTTCTCTTTTAGACTGTTGATGTGATGGATTACATTAATTGATATAACAATGCTGAATTAGCCTTGCATACCTGGGATAAATCCCACTTAAGCATGGAGTATAGTTCTTTTTATACAGTGTTGGATTCAATTTGCTAATATTTTGTTGAAGATTTTTACATCTATGTTTATGAGAGATACTGGTTTGTAATTTTATTTTCTTGTAATGTCTTTGGTTTTGAAATTTTGGTAATAAAAAAACAGCCTCATAGAATGAATTAGGAGGTATTCCCTTTGTTTCCATTCTCTGAAAGAAATTGTAGAGTGTTTACACAATTTCTTCCTTAAATATTTAGTAAAATTCATTAGTAAACACCTCTGATGCTGTTTTGTAAGGTTATTGCCTACTGATGCAATTCGTTTACTAGATGTCAACCTACTCACATTGTTTATTCCTTCATGTGTGAAAGTGAAATTGAAAGTCGCTCAGTCGTGTCCGACTCTTTGTGATCCCATGGACTACAGAGTCCATGGATTTCTCTAGGCCAGAATACTGGAGTGGGTAGCCTTTCCCTTCTCCAGGAGATCTTCCCAACCCAGGGATCAAACCCAGGTCTCCCACATTGCAGACGGATTCTTTACTAGCTGAGCCAGAAGGGAAGCCCTTCATTTGTGAGGTTTGGCAAATTGCGTTTTTCAAGGAATAGCTCCATTTCATCTAGGTTATCCAAGTTGTGAGCATAGAATTCATCATAATGTTCCTTTCTTATTCTTTTAAGGTCCATTGATCTACAGTGATGTCTATTTTTTCATTTCTAATGATAGCTATCTGTGCCCTCTTTTTTTTTTTTCTTCTTACTTTTTTTGTTCAGTCACCAAGTCTTTTAGCCTGGCTAAAAGATAATCAGTTTTATAAATCTTTTCAAAGAAACAGCTTTTGGTTACACAGTTCTATATTGATTTCCCACTTTCAATTTCATTGATTTCTGCTCTAATTTTTATGATTTCTTTTCACTGATTTAATTTGGATTTAATTTACTCTTCCTTTTCTAGTCTCCTAATGTGGAAACTTGAATGACTGAACTTAGACCTTTCTTCTTTTACTAATATATGCATCCAATGCTATTTGTTTCCAAAGCACTGCTTCTATTACATCCCACACATTTTGACAACTCATATTTTCATTTCATTTTCAAAATAATTTTAATCATAAATAAACTTTATAATTTCTCTTGAGCTTTTTTCTTTGTCTTGTGTGATGGGGGTTGCTTAATCTCCACATATTTGGGGATTTTTTTAGTCAGATTTCTAGTTTAATTCATTGTGATCTGAAGGCAGATGTTGTATAATTTCTATTCGTTTAAGTTTTTCAAGATGTGTTTTATGGCCCCAAATGTGGTCTGTCTTGATGAATGTTTCATGTGAACTTGAGAAGAATGTGTTTTCTTCTGTTTTAGATGAGGTAGTCTATAGATGTCAATTATATCCAGCTGATTGATGGTGTGTTGAGTTCAACTATGTCCTTACTGATTTTCTGCCTGTTGGATCAGTACGTTTCTGATAAAGGGATGTTGAAATCTACAACAATGATGGTGGCTTCATTACTTCTCCTTGCAGGGCTACCAGTTGCTGCCTCATATGGATTAATGCTCTGCTGTTAGTCACATACATATATTGTTATACCTTCTTAAAAAACTGACACTTTGTTATTATGTATGCATTTCTTCATCCTTGATAAGTTTCTTTGCTCTGAAGAGTGCTTTTTCTGAAATTAATACAGACCGTCTGTTTTCTTTTGCTTAGTGTTAGCATGATGTATTTTTCTATATTCATTTATTTTTAATATACATGTGACTTTGTACTTAAAGTAGATTTCTTATAGACAACATATAGTTGGGCCTTAGTTTTATATGATGCACTCTGACAATATTTGTCTTTGTATTGGTGCATTTAGACCATGGACATTCAAGTGATTACTGATATTATTGGATTAATAGTTACCACATTTGTTGTTTTATATTTGCTGCCCTTAGTCTTTGTTCCTATTTTTGTCTTCCACTCTTTTTCTGCCTTTGTGGTTTTAATTAGCATTTCATACCATTCTACTTTCTTTCCTTTTCTGTGTGTCAGTTATACATTCCCTGGAGTTTGCAGTACACTTTTGCAACTAATCCAAGTCTAGTTTTAACTAACACTATACCATTTCATGGGTAGCATATTTTATAGTAACAAAATAATTCTAATTCCTTCTTACCATACCTTGTATCCTTGCTTGTTATTAATTTCACTTATTCATGCTGCTGCTAAGTTGCTTCAGTCATGTCCAACTCTCTACGACCCCAGAGACAGCAGCCCACCAGGTTCCCCCGTCCCTGGGATTCTCCAGGCAAGAACACTGGAGTGGGTTGCCATTTCCTTCTCCAATGCATGAAAGTGAAAAGTGAAAGTGAAGTCACTCAGTTATGTCCGACTCCTAGTGACCCCATGGACTGCAGCCTACCAGGCTCCTCCATCCATGGGATTTGCCACGCAAGAGTACTGGAGTGGGTTGCCATTGCCTTCTCCGCACTTATGCATAAGCATATATATATATGATACATACATATGTATCCATAGTTCAATATACTGTTGCTATTGTTTTCTTGAACAAATTATCTTTTAGATCAAATAAGAATAAGAAAAATAAAAAAATTTATTTTACCTTCATTTATTGCTTGTTTAGTGCTCATCCTTTCTTTATATAGATCTGACATTCTAACCTTATTATTTTCTTTCTCTCTAAAGAACTTCTTTTAATACTTCTTGTATGGCAGGTGTACTAGGAACACAATCCCTTGGTTTTTGTTTGTCTGAAAAAGCCTTTATCTCTCCTTCACTTTTGAAGGATAATTTTGCAGAGCAGAGAATTCAAGATTGGTAATTTTTTTCTTTCAATACTTTATTTTGCTCTGCTCTCTTCTTGCTTGCATAGTTTCTGAGGAAATTTTGGATGTAATTCTTGTCTTTGTTCTTCTATAGCTATTTTTTCCTCCCTGTGGCTACTTTCAGGATTTTCTCTTTATCTTTTACTTTCTTTAGTTTGAAAATAATATCCCTCTATGTAGCTTTTTGGCATTTATCCTGCTTGCTGTTCTCTGAGTTTTCTAGATCTGGGTTTCAGGTCAGTTGCTCAGTTGTGTCTGACTCTTTGCGACCCCATGAACCACAGCACGCCAGGCCTCCCCGTCCATCACCAACTCTCGGAGTTCACCCAAACCTATGTCCATTGAGTTGGTGATGCCATCCAATCATCTCATGTCGTCCCCTTCTCCTCCTGCCCTCAATCTTGCCCAGCATCAGGGTCTTTTCAAATGAGTCAGCTCTTTGCATCAAGTGTCCAAAGTATTGGAGTTTCAGCTTCAACATCAGTCCTTCCAATGAATATTCAGGACTGATCTCCTTTAGGATGGACTGGTTGGATCTCCTTGCAGTCCAAGGGACTCTCAAGAGTCTTCTTCAACACCACAGCTCAAAAGTATCAATTCTTCCACACTCAGCTTTCTTTATAGTTCAACTCTCACAACCATACATGACCACTGGAACTGGGTTTGGTGTCTCACAGTAATTTGGGGAAATTCTCAGTTGTTGTTTTAAATATTTCTACAGTTCCTTTCTCTCTTACTTCTCATCCTGTTATTCTCATTATGTATACATTTCATCTTCTGTAGTTGTCCCATAGTTCTTGTATATTCTGTCCTGTTTTTTAGTCTTTGTTTTTTGGATTTGGAGGTTTCTATTGATACAGCCTCAATCTCAAAGATTCTTTCTTCAGCTATATACAGTCTACTAATGAGCTCATCAAAGTCATTCTTTATTTTTGAACAGTGTTTCAATTTCCAGCGTTTCTTTACTGTTCTTTCTTAGGAATTCTGTTTACATTAATAAGCTGTTTTGCTTGCTATACATCTTTACTCATAGAGCCCTTAGCATTGTTGTTTTTGTTGTTTAGTTGCTAAGTCATGTCCATCTTTTTTGTGACCCTATGGACTATAGCCTGCCAAGGTCCTGTGTCCTTGGGATTTCCCAGACAAGAATGCTAGAGTGGGTTGCCATTTACTTTTCCAGGGGATCTTCCTAACCCAGGCATTGAATGTGTGTCTCCTGCATTGGCAAATGGATTTTTTAGCACTGAGCCACCAGGGAAGCCCAGCCCTTAGCATATTAATCATAATTGCTTTAAATTCTCAGCCTGATAATGTCAACATCCCTGCCATGCCTGGTTATGACAAGACAGACAGCCAGCTTGCTCTTCAAATTGTAATTTTTGCCTTTTAGTATACCTTGTAACTTTCTCTTGATAGAAGGACATGACGGATCAGGTAAAAGCAATTGTTGTAAATATGCCTTTAGTAATGTGGTGCTAAGATTTGAGGACAGGGAAGCTATGGGAAGGGGGGAAGTTGTCTACAGTCCTATGATTAGGTCTCAGTGTTATAATGAGTCTGTATCTCTAGAGAGCGAACTTCACAGTGTTTCCCAGTCCTCTCCCCTCCACCATTAGGTGGGAAACGATGGTTATAGCTGACAAGAGCTGAGTGTTTCCTTTCTGCCAGGTCAGTTTGGTTCTGCTAATACTACATCAGGTTAGACTCTGGTTAACCAGCTTTTTCAGAGACCAGGACTTAAGAAGAATAGAGACCTCAGACATATTTCAAAATTGTTTATTTTCCTTCCCCTTTCAATAGCACAAGGGGACTTTCTGCACTATTTACTGTGAGACTCCGGTTGAGTTCCTGGAGATAAAACTCACAAAAGTGTGTGTGTTGTGGGAGTGACTCTGATGACTAGATTCCCCTGGAGTTTTTATCTCTCATACTGGTCCAAACTGAGCATCCAGAAATTCATCAGTTACACCCAAGTTTTCTTATCCTGGTGGTACTGGTTCCACTGGCAGTTCTCACTCATGGGTCTCTAGTTCAGTAAGCTGTGACTCCCATATCTGCCTGTCTGTCTCTCCAATCTTAGGGACAATGCTTTGCCCTTTGTCCTCATCTCTCTTCAGATCAAGAAGAGTTTTTGATTTTTCAGTCTGTTCAGCTTTTCCCTTGTTAAACAGAATATCAACTTCTAAGCTCTTTACATGCAAAACCAGAAATCCAAACTTTCTTGATTACAACATCTTTAATGAATCAGTAATTTTTTAATAGAATGTCTAAACCAAGAGAAACACCCAACAGTTATGTTTGTTAAGTAGAAAGGCTCAGACTACTTAATAAATATTGATGTCCAACATCTTATCAGTCGTTTTGAAAAGGAATAACGCACATCAATTGAAATAAAGGTGTTTTTTTAAAGTAACTGCAATTATTTAGCAAGAGGATATATAAACCTACAGTGTATAAACCTACAGCACAAACCTTAAAATGAGATTGAATTCCACCTCCTTCATTTTCTATTTCACATTGATTGCAATGTGAATTTGTTTTCCATCACAGCAATCACAAAAAAAAAAACCTCAGCTTTGCAAAGCTATGACATCATCAAAAGGAACATGGCACAATCTAATGTTGAAATAGCAATTTGTTTAAGGATAGGTGTTTGTGCAGTCTGTCAACCATCAAATATTATTGTGTTTCTTCAAGAATTTAGAGTACCCTACAGTGCATCTGGAAAAGGTCAGTTTTCATTCCAATCCCAAAGAAAGGCAATGCCAAAGAATGTTGAAACTACCACACAATTGCACTCATCTCACACACTAGCAAAGTAATGCTAAAAATTCTCCAAGCCAGGCTTCAACAGTACGTAAACTGTGAACTTCCAGATGTTCAAGCTGGATTTAGAAAAGGCAGAGGAACCAGAGATCAGATTGTCAACATCTGTTGGATCATTGAAAAAGTGAGACAGTTCCAGGAAAAATGTCTACTTCTGCTTTATTGACTATGCCAAAGCCTTTGACTGTGTGGATAACAATAAACTGTGGAAAATTCTGAAAGAGATGGGAATACCAGACCACCAGACCTGCCTCTTGAGAAATTAGTATGCAGGTCAAGAAGCAATAGTTAGAACTGCACTGGAAGCAATAGTTAGACTGGTTCCAAATAGGAAAAGGAGTGCATCAAGGCTGTATATTGTCACCCTGTTTATTTAACTTATATGCAGAATACATCATGAGAAATGCTGGAATTTCTCATGAAACACAAGCTGGAATCAAGATTGCCAGGAGAAATATCAATAACCTCAGGTGCAGATGACACCACCCTTATGGCAGAAACACTGAAGAAGAACTAAAGTGTCTCTTGATGAAAGTGAAAGAGGAGAGTGAAAGAGTCGGCTTAAAGCTCAACATGCAGAAAACCAAGATCATGGCATGCAGTCCCATCACTTCATGGCAAATAGATGGGGAAACAATGGAAACAGTGACAGACTTTTTGTAGGGGGGAGGGGGGGGCTCCAAAATCACTGCAGATGGTAACTGCAGCCATGAAGCTAAAGGACACTTGCTCCTTGGAATAAAAGTTATGACCAACCTAGACAGCATATTAAAAAGCAGAGACATTATTTTGCCAATAGGGGTCCATCTAGTCAAAGCTGTGGTTTTTCCAGTAGTCATGTATGGATGTGAGAATTGGGCTACACAGAAAGCTGAGTGCCGAAGAATTGATGCTTTTGAACTGTGGTGTTGGAGAAGACTCTTGAGAGTCCCTTGGACTGCAAGGAGATCCAACCAGTCCATCCTAAAGGAGATCAGTCCTGAATGTTCATCAGAAGGACTGATACTGAAGCTGAAACTCCAATACTTTGGCCACCTGATGTGAAGAACTGACTCATTTGAAAAGACCCTGATGCTGCGAAAGATTGAAGGCGGGAAGTGAAAGGGAAGACAGAGGATGAGGTGGTTGGATAGCATCACAGACTCAATGTACATGAGTTTGAATAAGCTTCGGGAGTTGGTGATGGACAGGGAAGCCTAGCGAACTGCAGTCCATAGGGTTGCAAAGAGTTGGACACAACTAAGCAACTGAACTGAACTGAACAGTGCATCTGAGGGCTGGCTGCAGTGCCCTGAAAGTGTTGGTCACTCAGTCATGTCTGACTCTTTGAGGTCCCATAGACTGCAGCCCTATGGACAGTGGAGTCTGGTGAGCCACAGTCCATCGGGTCGCAAAGAATCGGACATGGCAGAGCAACTAACCCCTTAGACTGAAACCCTGTAACCAGGCTCGTCTCTCCATGAGACGAGCTCGTCTCTTTCCAGGCAAGAATACTGGAGTGGGTAGCCATCCCTTCTCCAGGGGATCTTCTCGACCCAGCAATCAAACCCCAGTGTCTAGCACTGCAAGCAGATTCTTTACATCTGAGCTACCAGAGAAGCCCACAAAGGGAACCATGCTGCCTGAACAGGGACTTGAACCCTGGATCCTCAGGTTAAAAGTCTGATGCTCTACCAGTTGAGCTATTCAGGCAGTGCCCTGGGGGGGTTGATAAATGGTACATCTACCCAAAGCAGTGAACAGTTATAAGATCCAATTAAAATAAATTAATTAATTTTTTTAAGTTGTGTGAAATATCTTTATATCATCCTATGAAACGATCTTCAGTATCTTGTTAAGTAAGGTGGGAAGGAAAAATGTATAAAGCATATTAGCGAAAGAAGGCAAAAGATGAATATAAATACATTTTTCTTATGTTTAAAAACTGGGAGGGAAATCAAAATTGTTTCCAAAATTCACCCACAGACACAAGAGGAGGACAGAGTAGAGGATTCTGAGACAAAAGTTAGGTTTTTTTAACTACATATTGCTTTTTAGATTTGACTTAGGAAACATATACAAATGTTACATAATTATTAGCAATTTTAAAAAACAATTTCTAAAAATAGAAAGTTAAATGAAGCAAATCAACTTAACTGCATATTGATTTTGTATCATAACCACACACAGAGTAACTACTTCATGTGATTTGAAAACAAAACTAGTACTAAATTATTCAAAGGTTTTAAGAACTACAAAAACATATTAAGCTATGCCATTTATCATATTCTTATTGGTAGTGTTGATATTGTTACTCTGAGACTATTTTGTGTGTACTGTGGGTTAAAACAAATTAACGTTAATGTTGTTGAGAATTTAACATGAAAGAAAGTAGTTACAGATGTAAATAATGTAAGAGTAAAGAAAAGAGTCTTAGTCCTATAGTTAAGTTGGGAGAGTCAAAATAAGTTCATGAAAATATTTTCTATTTTTCTTGTTATGGTTTCTCAGATACACCCATCATTTAAAAGTGCACATTTAATTTCCAAATACATGGAGTTTCTTAAGTATCTTTTATATTAATTCCTTATTTTGATATCCAGTTCAGTTCAATCACTCAGTCATGTCGGACTCTTTGCAACCCCATGGACTGCAGCACGCCAGGCCTCTCTGTCCATCACCAACTCCCGGAGTTTACTGAAACTCAAGTCCATTGAGTCAGTGATGCCATCCAACCATCTCATCCTCTGTCATCCCCATCTCCTCCCGCCTTCAGTCTTTCCCAGCATCAGGGTATTTTCAAATGAGTCAGCTCTTCACATCAGGTGGCCAAAATATTGGAGTTTCAATTTCAACATCAGTCCTTCCAATGAATATTCAGGACTGATTTATTTCCTTTAGGATGGACCAGTTGGATCTGCAGTCCAAGGGACTCTCAAGAGTCTTGTCCAACATCACAGTTCAAAAGCATCAATTTTGATATTAATTTGTCATTTAAATGCTTCTTCTCTGCAATCACCCCCTGTAGTTTTTTTTTTTTTTTTTGGTCTCCTAACTTTATTGAGGCTTTCAATGGCTAAGTCAAAGAGCTCTCTTGGTAAATGTCACATAGCACTTGAAAATGCAAGGGCTATTTTCAATATCTTTTGATATTGATTTCTAACATAATCCACAGTGATAAGAGAACAAACTCTGTATGATTTCAATACCTTTAGACTATGAAATTTCTGCACTTCATTTTATGGCCCTGGATATGTTCCAGTGTCTTCTAGTTTATAGCCTATGGGAACTTGAATAGAATTTGTATCCTCCTGTTGTGTGAAAATTGTATAAATGTTAATCATATTGAGTTGGTTCATGGTGCTTTTCAGGTCTACTATATCCTTCTACTTTTCTATATATTCATTCTATTAATTTTTGAGAATCTGATATTGAAAATCCAACTAAAAATCTTAATTTATCTACTCAAAAAAGTTATAACAGATAGTATAACTGTATGTAACTTTGTTCTATATGTTCCAAGGTTTCTATAAATGCATTATCATACTTCCATAATTTAAAAATAAAAAATAAAGAGAAAAAAATGAGTTCATCAAATATGTTGTCTTAAAATATACATATGTTTCTTAACTCTAGCCCTAAAGTGGCACCCAGCATCAACACAAGCCTACAGAGGACAGCCAGTATGACACTATGACTAGTCAATTTCTCTTCTCTTTAGTGAAGAGAGTATCTTCTGGGTCCTCCTGGGAAAAAGTCAACTGATGAGTTCTCTAGTTTTGTATAATTAATCCACACCACTCTACTCACTTCTATTAGCCTTTTAAATCACTTTCTCAATCCTCAGCTAAGACAGTCCCAGAATCTCAATTTCATTTATTGTAGATTGTTTTTTCTTCCACAAGCTTCAAGGAACCAACCACCCCAGCAGTGCATTATTATACAGAGTGAAGTAAGCCTGAAGGAAAAACACCAATACAGTATACTAACGCATATATATGGAATTTAGAAAGATGGTAACGATAACCCTGTATACGAGACAGCAAAAGAGACACTGACGTATAGAACAGTCTTATGGACTCTGTGGGAGAGGGAGAGGGTGGGAAGATTTGGGAGAATGGCATTGAAACATGTAAAATATCATGTATGAAACAAGATGCCAGTCCAGGTTCAATGCACGATACTGGATGCTTGGGGCTGGTGCACTGGGACGACCCAGAGGGATGGTGTGGGGAGGGAGGAGGGAGAGGGGTTCAGGATGGGGAACACATGTATACCCGTGGTGGATTCATTTTGATGTTTGGCAGAACTAATACAATTATGTAAAGTTTGAGAATAGAATAAAATTAATTAAAAAAAAAAAAAGGAATGGTTCCAGGCATACTTGTCAGAACATTAGGTCCTGACTCATGGAAGGATAAGCCCAATCAATGTACTCTCACTTATCCCACTTTATATTCTGTCCCTCAACTCCAGCACTTTGAAGTCCATTCCAAAACATTTTACCTTGCTTTCTGCCAAAATATATTAGCCAGATCTAATTTGGGGTGACTTGGTTTGGGGGTGACTAAGCCCTTTTCCTCCCACAAAATGAACAATAATTTCCAGTTGGCCCATGCTGAGACCTAATCTTAGTTATTGGTTTAGAATAGAAGGTTGTAAGGGCAGATCCAAGGAGGGCAAGTGTCATCTTATGAGGTTGCTGCCTCAGGTGAGGACTTTGCATGGTATCCAGGCAATGGAGACTAGGGGAGTGGGTCTGTTCTACTGGAAAATTGGGAAACTGAGAGTTGGAGAATTTCCAGTACATCTGTTAGGGGAAACACTGACTGAAACTGCCCGCCCTGACCAGGAACTACAGTAGCAATTTGCATGAGCACTTCCTGGTAAGAAGCATGAAATTAATAAGCCACCACCAACCAGAAGAATTCAGGAAAGATCAAAAGGAGACACCAGTCCTTAAGTCCCACCAACCTCTCAGAATCCTTCTCATTGGCAGAGCAGTGCAACACTACCAGGAAGGACCTTGAGTCAGACTGCTTGGCCAGACATGACCTGGAAACAAACCCCATCACCATAAAATCTGAGACTGCAAGCCACATGGCAGAGGAGTTCTTCCAGTTTCCCTCACCCCACTGCTTTCCTCCTGAGCACCCCTTCCCAGTAAAGTCTCTTGCTTTGTCAGGACATGTGTCTCCTTGGATAATTCATTTCCAAGTGCTACACAACAGCCTACTCTCAGTTCCTGGAAGGGGTTCCTCTTCCTGCAACATATCCACTTAACATCCCTGTCTTACTGCTACATCTGTAGGGCCTCAGCCCTTCCCTAAGGGTCTTGACTTGACTCTAGAAGACTTTATTGGTGGCATATACACAGTCTTCTAACTCTATTAATCTCACAATTAGGTCCAAGGCCTAATTTTCTGTACCATCTTCCCTCTTGCTTCAGAATGTGAGATTCTCTGTAAATGCTACCCCAGAGGCCTCTGGCTTTCACACTGTAGCTTAAGTTGATAGCTGACTGACTCAACTCAGTTATTTTCTTTCTTTGGCATTTAACAACAAGCAGCCAAATCCAAAATTTTTATGATTATTATTGCCCTTTTACCTCTTAATTACTTGAGAAACTGTATTAACAGTGCATCTTCTCTAGTATTCCTAAGACAGTCAACCTCAGGTCTCACTAACGGTGATGTTACCACATACCAAGCACTGTGTCATCATCACACTTCCATCAGAAACATTAATTACTGTTGCCATCTGGTCAAGCGCTATCCAGTTCCAGAACCCCACTCATGTATCAGCTGTTTTGTTTGCTGGTCCCCCCAGAAGCAAGTGATTGAAGCATTCAGTGCAAGTAGTTTATTTGTGAGGTGATCCCAGGAAATACCAGTACAGTAGGGGTGTAAGTTAAGAAAGAAAAAGAACCTGTGGTCTGGTACTGGAGATGGAGGAAGGCTAAAATGTCATTAAAATAAGAAGTTATGTATCCTCAGAAAAAGAACTACTTTGATTTCAACGGAAAGTAAAGGGAAAAATCGAAAGGGGGGAAAGAGAATAAAAGAAGTTTTATTTAATTCCAAAACTATTTTGATTTTAAAAACTTTAACAGAAGTTATTTAAAGTTATAAAGTTTTAAAGCCCTTTCTAATGTACTTTATATTATTTCATTAATTTTCAAGGTCTAAATTGTATTAGTCAGTGATGCAGCCTCTAGGCTATGCATATCCTGAAACCGTGTCAGCGTTTTTTAAGATTCTATTGTGATGTTTGCTCTGAGACTGGCAATATTTAAATAATTCTGGCTTGCAGCACATCATTGCAAGCTATGAATTTATTAAATTTGAAAAGACGTAGGCAAAGATTCATTTTTTAATTAATTAATTTTTTATTGAAGGATAATTGCTTTACAGAATTTTGCTGTTTCCTGCCAAACCTCAATATGAGTCAGCCATAGGTATACATATACCCCCTCCTTTTTGAAACTCCCTCCCATCTCTCTCCCCATCCCACCTCTCTAGGTTGATACAGAGCCCCTCTTTGAGTTTCCTGAGTCATACAGAAAATTCCCATTGGCTATCTATTTTACATATGATAATGCAAGTTTCCGTGTTACTCTTTCCATACATCTCACCCTCTCCTCCCCTCTCCCCATGTCCATAAGTCAATTCTCTATGTCTGTTTCTCCACTGTTGCTCTGTAAATAAATTCTTCAGTACCATTTTTTCTAGATTCCATATATGTGTGTTAGAATACAGTATTTATCTTTCTCTTTCTGACTCATTGCACTCTGTATAAGAAGTTCTAGGTTCATCCACCTCATTAGAACTGACTCAAATGTGTTCCTTTTTATGGCTGAGTAATATTCCATTGTGTATACATACCACAATTCTTTATTCATCTGTCGATGGACCTCTAGGTTGCTTCCATGTTCTAGCTATTGTAAATAGTGCTACAATGAATGGGATACATGTGTCTCTTTTGATTTTGGTTTCCTCAGGATATAAGCCTAGGTGTGGGATTGCTGGGTCATACGATGGTTTTATTCCTAGTTTTTAAAGGAATCACTATGCCGTTTCCCATAGTGGCTGTGTCAATTTTACGTTCCCACCAACAGTGTAACAGCATTCCCTTTTCTCCACACCCTTTCCAGCTTTTATTGTTTCTAGATTTTTTGTTTGTTTGTTTGTTTCTAGATTTTTGAAGAGGGCCATTCTGACAGAGAGAAGCAACCCCATGTCCAAGGAGTGGTGGCTGCACGAGCACAGGAAGGCCAAGAGGAGCTACTCCATGTTCAAGGTCAGGAGGGGCGGCGGTGAGGAGATACCCCTCATCCAAGGTAAGGAGCAGCAGCTGCACATCGCTGGAGCAGCTGTGAAGAGATACCCCACGTCCAAGGTAAGAGAAACCCAAGTAAGATGGTAGGTGTTGCAAGAGGGCATCAGAGGGCAGACACACTGAGACATAATCACAGAAAACTAGTCAATCTAATCACACTAGGACCACAGCCTTGTCTAACTCAATGAAACTAAGCCATGCCCTGTGGAGCCACCCAGGACAGGTGGGTCATAGTGGAGAGGTCTGACAGAATGTGGTCCACTGGAGAAGGGAATGGCAAACCACTTCAGTATTCTTGTCTTGAGAACCCCATGAACAGTATGAAAAGGCAAAATGATAGGATACTGAAAGAGAAACTCCCCAGGTCGGTAGGTGCCCAATATGGTACTGGAGATCAGTGGATAAATAACTCCAGAAAGAATGAAGGGATGGAGCCAGCAAAAACAATACCCTGTTGTGGATATGACTGGTGATAGAAGAAAGGTCCAATGTTATAAAGAGCAATATTGCATAGGAACCTGGAATGTTAGGTCCATGAATCAAGGCAAATTAGAAGTGCTCAAACAGAAAGTGGCAAGACTGAACATCGACATTCTAGAAATCAGCTAACTAAAATGGACTGGAATGGGTGAATTTAACTCAGATGACCATTATATTTACTACTGCGGGCAGGAATCCCTTATAAGAAATGGAGTAGCCATCATGGTCAACAAAAGAGTCCAAAATGCAGTACTTGGATGCAATCTCAAAAACGACAGAATGATTTCTGTTCGTTTCCAAGGCAAACCATTCAATATCACAGTAATCCAACTCTATGCCCCAAACAGTAATGCTGAAGAAGCTGAAGTTAAACGGCTCTATGACCTACAAGACCTTTTAGAACTAACACCCCAAAAAGATGTCCTTTTCATTACAGGAGACTGGAATGCAAAAGTAGGAAGTCAAGAAACACCTGGAGTAACAGGCAAATTTGGCCTTGGAATATGGAATGAGGCAGGGCAAAGGCTAACAGGGTTTTGCCAAGAGAAAACACTGTTGGAAGAGAGCAAACACCCTCTTCCAACAACACAAGAAAAGACTGTACACATGGACATCACCAGATGGTCAATATCGCAATCAGATTGTTTATATTCTTTGCAGCCAAAGAAGGAGAAGCTCTATACAGTCAGCAAAAACAAGACCGGGAGCTGACTGTGGCTCAGACCATGAACTCCTTATTGCCAAATTCAGACTGAAATTGAAGAAAGTAGGGGAAACCACTAGACCATTCAGGTATGACCTAAATCAAATCCCTTATGATTATACAGTGGAAGTGAGAAATAGATTTAAGGGACTAGATCTGATAGAGTGCCAGATGAACTATGGACAGAGGTTCATGACATTGTACAGGAGACAGGGATCAAGACCATCCCCATGGAAAAGAAATGCAAAAAAGCAAAATGGCTGTCTGGGGAGGCCTTACAAATAGCTGTGAAAAGAAGACACGTGAAAAGCAAAGGAGAAAAGGAAAGACATAAGCATCTGAATGCAGAGTTCCAAAGAATAGCAAGAAGAGATAAGAAAGCCTTCTTCAGCGATCAATGCAAAGAAATAGAGGAAAACAACAGAATGGGAAAGCCTAGAGATCTCCTCAAGAAAATCAGAGATACCAAGGGAATATTTCATGCAAAGATGGGCTCGATAAAGGACAGAAATGGTATGGACCTAACAGAAGCAGAAGATATGAAGAAGAGATGGCAAGAATACACAGAAGAACTGTACAAAAAAGATCTTCACGACCAAGATAATCACGATGGTGTGATCACTCACCTAGAGCCAGACATCCTGGAATACAAAGTCAAGTGGGCCTTAGAAAGCATCACTACGAACAAAGCTAGTGGAGGTGGTGGAATTCCAGTTGAGCTATTTCAAATCCTGAAAGATGATGCTGTGAAAGTGCTGCAGTCAATATGCCAGCAAATTTGGAAAACTCAGCAGTGGCCACAGGACTGGAAAAAGTCAGTTTTCATTCCAATCGCAAAGAAAGGCACTGCCAAAGAATGCTCAAACTACCACACAATTGCACTCATCTCACATGCTAGTAAAGTAATGCTCAAAATTCTCCAAGCCAGGCTTCAGCAATACATGAACTGTGAACTTCCAGACGTTCAACCTGGTTTTAGAAAAGGCAGAGGAACCAGAGATCAGATTGCCAACATCTGCTGGATCATGGAAAAAGCAAGAGAGTTCCAGAAAAACATCTATTTCTACTTTATTGATTGTGCCAAAGCCTTTGACTGTGTGGATTACAATAAACTGTGGAAAATTCTGAAAGAGATGGGAATACCAGACCACCTGACCTGCCTCTTGAGAAACCTGTATGTAGGTCGGGAAGCAACAGTTATAACTGGACATGGAACAACAGACTGGTACCAAATAGGAAAAGGAGTACGTCAAGGCTGTATATTGTCACCCTGCTTATTTAACTTCTATACAGAGGACATCATGAGAAACGCTGGGCTGGAAGAAGCACAAGCTGGAATCAAGATTGCTGGGAGAAATATCAATAACCTCAGATATGCAGATGACACCACCCTTATAGCAGAAAGTGAAGCAGAACAAAAAAGCCTCTTGATGAAAGTGAAAGAGGAGAGTGAAAAAGTTGGCTTAAAGCTCAACATTCAGAAAACTAAGATCATAGCATCCAGTCCCATCACTTCATGGGAAATAGATGGGGAAACAGTGCAAACAGTGTCAGACTTTATTTTTGGGGGCTCCAAAATCACTGCAGATGGTGATTGCAGCCATGAAATTAAAAGACGCTTACTTCTTGGAAGGAAAGTTATGACCAACCTAGATAGCATAGTCAAAAACAGAGACATTACTTTGTCAACAAAGGTCCATCTAGTCAAGGCTATGGTTTTTCCAGTGGTCATGTATGGATGTAAGATTTGGACTGTGATGAAAGCTGAGTGCCAACGAATTGATGCTTTTGAACTGTGGTGTTAAAGAAGACTCTTGTGAGTCCCTTGGACTGCAAGGAGATCCAATCAGTCCATTCTAAAGGAGGTCAGTCCTGAGTGTTCTTTGGAAGGAACGACGCTAAAGCTGAAACTCCAGTACTTTGGCCACCTCATGTGAAGAGTTGACTCATTGGAAAAGACTCTGATGCTGGGAGGGATTGAGGGCAGGAGAAAAAGGGGACGACAGAGGATGAGATGGCTGGATGCCATCACTGACTCGATGGACGTGAGTTTGAGTGAACTCTGGGAGTTGGTGAATGACAGGGAGGCCTGGCGTGCTGCAGTTTATGGGGTTGCAAAGAGTCGGACACGACTGAGCGACTGAACTGAACTGATTCTGACAGGTGGTATCTCATTGAGGTTTTGATTTGCATTTCTCCAATAATAAGTGATGTTGAGCATCTTTTCATGTGTTTGTTTACCATCTGCATATCTTGTTTGGACAAATGTCTGTTTAGATCTCTTTCCCAATTTTTGATTGGGTTGTTTGTTTCTATGGTATTGAGTTGATGAGCTGCTTGTATATTTTGGAAATTAATTCTGTCAGTTGTTTCATTTGCCATTATTTCCCCCCATTCTGAGGATTTTCTTTTCACTTTGCTTATAGTTTCCTTTGCTGTGAAAAAGATTTTAAGTTTAATCAGGTCCCACTTGTTTACTTTTGTTTTTATTTCCATTATTCTAGGAGGTGGGTCATAGAGGACCTTGCTTTGATTTATGTCATCGAGTGTTCTGCCTGTGTTTTCCTCTAAGAGATTTACAGTTTCTGGTCTTACCTTTAGGTCTTCAATCCATTTTGAGTTTATCTTTGTGTGTGGTGTTAGGAAGTGTTCTAATTTCATTCTTTTACACATAGCTATCCAATTTTCCCAGCACCATTTATTGAAGAGGCTATCTTTGCCCCATTGTATATTCTGGCCCCTTTGTCAAAAATAAGTTACCCATAGGTGCATGGGTTTATTTCTGGGCTTTCTATCTTTTTCCATTGGTCTATATTTCTGTTTTTGTGCCAGTACCATACTGCCTTGATGACTGTAGCTTTGTAGTATAACCTGAAGTCAGGAAGGTTGATTCCTCCAGCTCCATTCTTCTTTTTCAAGACTGCTTCCACTATTCAGAGTCTCTTGTGTTTCCTTATGAATTCCGAAATTTTTATTCTAGTTCTGTGAAAAATGCCATTGGTAATATGATATGGATCACACTGAATCTGTAGATTGCATTTGGCAGTATAATCATTTTCACAGTGTTGATTCTTCCTACCCAGGAACATGGAATATCTCTCCATCTGTTTATATCATCTTTGATTTCTTTCATTAGTGTCTTATAATTTTCTGTGTACAGTTCTTTCATCTCCTTAGGTAAGTTAATTCCTAAATACTTAATTCTTTGTGTTGCAGTTGTGAATGGGATTGATTCCTTAATTACTCTTTCTGATTTTTCATTCTTAGTATATAAAAAAGCAAGTGATTTCCGTGTATTGATTTTGTATCTTGCAGCTTTGCTAAATTCACTGATAAGCTCTAGTAGTTTTCTGATACTATCTTTAGGGTTTTCTATATAGAGTATCATGTCATCTGCAAACAATGAGAGCTTTACTTCTTTTCTGATCTGGATTCCTTTTATTTCTTTTTCTTCTCTGATTGCTATAGCTAGGACTTCCAGAAATATGTTGAATAATAGTGGTGAAAGTGGATACCCTTTTCTTGTTCCTGATCTTGAGGGAATGCTTTTAGTTTTTCACCATTGAGAATAATATTTGCTGTAGGCTTATCACATATGGCCTTTTACTATGCTGAGGTAGGTTCCTTCTCTGCCCATTTTTTTTGAAGAGATTTAATCATAAATAGGTGCTGAATTTTGTCAAAGGTTTTTTCTGCACCTATTCAGATGATCATATGGGTTTTTTTTTTTTTTCGATTTGTTAATAGGGGTATCACATTGATTGATTTATATATATTGAAGAAAACTTCCATCCCTGGAATAAACCCAACTTGATCATGGTATATGAGCTTTTTGATGTGTTGCTGAATTCTGTTTGCTAAAATTTTGTTGAGGATTTTTGTATCTATGTTCATCTGAGATATTGGCCTGTAGTTTTCTTTTTTGTGTGTTGTCTTTGTCTGGTTTATCCAGTAGTCATGTATGGATATGAGAGTTGGACTATAAAGAAAGCTGAGCACTGAAGAATTGATGCTTTTGAACTGTGGTGTTGGACAAAACTCTTGAGAGTCCCTTGGACTGCAAAGAGATCCAACCAGTCCATGCTAAAGGAAATCAGTCCTGAATATACATTGGAAGGACTGATGTTGAAGCTGAAACTCCAATACTTCAGCCACCTGATGTGAAGAACTGACTCATTTGAAAAGACACTGATGCTGGAAAAGATTGAAGGTGGGAGGAGAGGCGACGACAGAAGATGAAATTGTTGGATGGCATTACCGACTCAATGGACATGAGTTTGAGCAAACTCTGGGAGTTGGTGATGGACAGGGAGAACTGGCGTGCTGCAGTCCATGGATTTGCAAAGAGTCAGACGCTACTATACGACTGAACTGAACTGATTCAACTGTCTGGTTTTGGTATCAGGGTGATGGTGGCCTCGTAGAATGAGTTAGGAAGTGTTCCTTCCTCTGCAATTTTTTGAAAGAATTTTAGAAGGATAGGCATTAGCTTTTCTCTAAAGGTTTGATAGAATTCTCCTGTGAAGCCATCTGGTCCTTGGATTTTGTTTTTTGGGAGATTTTTGATCACAGCTTCAATTTCAGTGTTTGTAATTGGGTTGTTCATAATTTCTATTTCTCCTGGTTCACTCTTGGAAGATTGAACTTTTCCAAGAGTCTGTCCATTTCTTCCATGTTATCTATTTTATTGCCATACAGTTGTTCATAATAGTCTCTTATAATCCTTTTATTTTTGCATTGTCTGTTGTAAACCCTCCTTTTTCATTTCTAATTTTGTTGATTTGATTCTTCTCTCTTTTTACTTTGATGAGTCTGGCTAAGGGTTTGTCAATTTTGTTTATCTTCTTAAAGAACCAGCTTTTAGTTTTATTAATCTTTACTGTTGTTCCTTTCATTTCTTTTTCATTTTTTTCTGCTCAGATCTTTATGATTTCTTTCCTTCATACTAATTTTTGGGGTGTTTTCTTCTTTTTCCAGTTGCTATAGGTGTAAAGTTAAGTTGTCTATTCGATGTTTTTTTCTTGTTTCTTGAGGTAGAATTGTATTGCTATAAACTTCCCTCTTAGAACTACTTTTGCTGCATCCCACAGGTTTTGAGTTGAGTGTTTTCATTGCCATTTGTTTCTAGAAATTTTTTGATTTCCCTTTTGATTTCTTCAGTAACCTGTTGGTTATTTGGAAATGTGATGTTTAATCTCCATGTGTTTGTGTTTCTTACAGCTTTTTTCTTGTAATTGATATCTAGTCTCATAGCGTTTTGGTCAGAGAAGATGCGTGATACAATTTCAATTTTCTTAAGTTTACTGAGGTTTGATTTGTGACCCAAGATGTGGTCTATCCTGGAGAATGTTCCATCTACACTTGAGAAGAAGGTGTATTCTTCTACATTTGGATGGAATGTCCTAAAGATATCAATGAGATCCATCTTATCTAATGTATCATTTAAGATTTGTGTTTCCTTATTAATTTCTGTTTTGATGATCTGTCCATTGGTGGGAGTGGGGTGTTAAAGTCTCCTACTATTATTGTGTTACTGTCAATTTCTCCTTCTATGTCTGTTAGTGTTTGTCTTATGTATTGAGGTGCTCCTATGTTCAGTACATAGATATTTACAATTGTTATGTCTTCCTCGTGGATTAATCCCTTGATCATTATGTACTGTCCTTCCTTATCTCTTGTAATCTTCTTTATTTTAAGGCTTATTTTGTCTGATATGAGGTTTGCTACTCCAGCTTTCCTTTACTTCCTATTTGCATGGACTATATTTTCCCATATATTCTCTCACTTTCAGTCTACATGTGTCTTTAGGTCTGAAGTGGGTTTCTTATACACAACATATATATGGGTCATGTTTTTGTATCCATTCAGCCAGTCTGTGTCTTTTGGTTGGAGCATTTAATCCATTTACATTTAAAGTAATTATTGATATTTGTGTTTGTATTGCCATTTTCTTAATTCCTTGGGGTTGATTTTTAGATCTTTTTTCTTCTTTGTATTTCTTGACTACACAAGTCCATTTAGCATTTGTTGTAAAGCTGGTTTGGTGGTACTAAATTCTCTTAATGTTTGCTTCTCTGAAAAGCTTTTTATTTCTCAATTTTGAATGAGATCCTTGCTGGGTATAGTAATCTTCCTTGTAGATTTTTCTCTCTCAATACTTTAAATATATCCTGCCATTTCCTCCTGACCTGCAGAATTTCTGCTGAAAGATCAGCTATTAAGTATATGGAGTTTCCCTTGTATGTTACTTGTTGCTTCTCCCTAGCTGCTTTTAGTATTCTTTCTTTGTGTTAATCTTTGTTAGTTTGATTAGTTTGTGTCTTGGTGTGTTTCTTCTTGGGTTTATCCTGTATGGGACTCTTTGTGCCTCTTGGACTTGATTGGCTATTTCCTTTCCCATGTTGGGGAAATTTTCAACTATAGTCTCTTCAAAAAGTTTCTCATACCCTTTTTTTTTCTCTTGTTCTTCTGAGACCTCTATAATTTGAACGTTGGTGTGTTTGATATGGTCCCAGAGGTCTCTGAGACCTCTTTTCATTATTTTTACTTTATTCTACTCTTCAGAAGTTATTTCTTTCCAGCTCACTGATTCTATCTTCTGCTTCAGATATTCTGCTACTGGTTCATTCTAGAGTATTTTTAATTTCAGTAATTGTGCTGTTTGTCTCTGTGTGCTTATTCTTTAATTCTTCTTCTGCTGCTGCTGCTAAGTCGCTTCAGTCATGTCCGACTCTGTGCTACCCCATAGATGGAAGCCCACCAGGCTCCCCGTCCCTGGGATTCTCCAGGCAAGAACACTGGAGTGGGTTGCCATTTCCTTCTCCAATGCATGAAAGTGGAAAGTGAAAGGGAAGTTGCTCAGTCGCGTCCGACTCTTAGCGACCCCATGGACTGCAGCCTACCAGGCTCCTCCATCTATGGGATTTTCCAGGCAAGAGTACTGGAGTGGGGTGCCATTAATTCTTCTAGGTCTTTGTTAATTGATTCTCACATTTTCTCCATTTCATTTTCAAGGTTTTTAATCATCTTTACTATCATTATTCTGAATTCTTTTTCAGGTAATTTTCCTATTTCCTCTTCATTTATTTTGACTTCTGTGTTTCTGGTTTGTTCCTTCATTTGTGTAGTAATTCTCTGCCTTTTCTTTTCTTTTTTTTTTTTTTTAAGTTATTGTGTTTGAGGTCTCCTTTTCCCAGTCTTCAAGGAAAGTTGAATTCTTTCCCTGAAGAAGGTTGAATTCTTTCTTCCTTTTGGTTTCTTCCCTCCTAAGGTTGGTCCAGTGGTTTGTGATGAGTTTGGTATAGGGTGAGATTTGAGCTGTATCTTTGTTTTGTTATTTGTTTTTTCTCTGATGAGCAAGGCTGAGTGAAGTGGTAATTCTGTCTGCTGATGACTGAGTTTGTATTTTTGTTTTTTTTAGATGAGGCATCCTGCCCAGGGTACTACTGGTGTTTGGGTGCTACCTGGTCTTATATTCAGGTGGTTTTGTTTGTATGAGTTCTCACTATTTGATACCCCTAGGGTTATTTCTCTGGCAGTCTAGGGTCTTGGAGTCAGTACTCCCACTCCAAAGGCTCAGGGTTTGATCTCTGTTCAGGAAAAAAGATTCCACAAGTGGTTTGTTATGTCACTAAGGGAAAGTAAAACAAGTATCCAAAACCAAAACACCAAAGATGAACCCCAGACAAATGGCAGTTACAAAATCAGACAAATAATAATTAAAATAATGGAATATACACATATACATACACACCCATGAGCAAAGTTAAAACAATCCAACAAAAATAGAATACAGTAGATTGATCTAGTAAACAAAGGAAATCAAAAATTATATTTACCAGTTAAGAACAAAACTAACTTAAGCACAAACTGGAAAACAAGACTAAAGCAAGGTGCCAAGTGGGGAATAGAGCAATGAAAACAAAACTAACAAATATGTTGAGAGGGAAGAAAAGAAAGAAAGAATAGATATGCAGAGTTAAATAGAGGTAGATGAAGATGTATATATATTAAAGATTAACTGGAAGGGGAAAAGAACAGTAGGAAAGAAAACAAAGGAATAAATGTAGAAAAAATAATAATACATTTAAAAAAATTAAAATTAAAAAAAGAGAAAAGAAGAGGAAAACTCCACAGAACTGCAAAAGCCCAGTACAGAGGCAGAGATTTATGACAACAATAAAAAATGTGACTGAGGAAGAAGAAAAAAAAAAGAAGCTCAAAAGCTTAATTGGATTTCTTAGTGCCAATAAAATTGACAAGTACTACGGGGTGGGGTGGGAGGGTGGAGGAAAAGAAAAAAAGAAAAAAAATCTAAAAGAATCTACAGAACAAGTCAAAAAATAAGAATCATAAATGTTTTTCTTGAGTTAGTGCTGTCAGAGTCCTTTCCTGCGCTGGAAATCACAGTCCACCTTACCTACCTAGGATGCCGTCCAACACTGATCCTGGACCTGCTATGGGACTTCCTCAGATTCTAGTCTGGTCCTCCTCCTGTGTGTTCTTGCCTCCAATGTCCAAGGCTATTAGACCTAGTATGTTTTCTTTTGTGGGAGCTCTCAATGGCCTTTTATATATTCCATAGACATAGAGTCTGCTTAGTTGATCATGTGGATTTAATCTGCTGCTTTTACAGCTGGTGGGAATGTTTTGGTTCTTCTTCCTTAGCCACACTGCCCCTGGGTTTCAACTATGGTTTTATCTCCACCTCTACATGTGGGTTTTCCACTGGGATTTAGCTCCTGAGGCTAAAGCCCTGGAGGGGTTGGCTTTGCCCCTGTGAAGGCAAGGTGTGGAAGTGGTGCAGCTGCTTGGGTTGCAGGGGTTCTAGCAGCACCAGGTACTCAGGGGGGTTGACGGCCAGGGTAGTAGGAAATGTAGTGTTCTAGAAGGGTATGGCAACCAGTATTGGCCAATATGGTCCAGTATTCTTGCCTGGAGAACCCCCTCTCTGACAGAGAGGCCTGGCAGGCCACAGTGTACAAGGCCACAAAGAGTCAGACAGGATCGAAGTGACCCTGTGTGCATAAACACAAAACTTTTTTTTTTTTTTTTTGCCTGTGGTAGCTCTGCCCCAGTGAGAATTGAACATGAAGGTGGTTCAGCTGCTTGGCTTGTGGGGACTCTGGTGGCGCCAAGTGTTCAGGGACACGGACTGCCTCCATGGCAGGAGTTATGGCCCTATCAGAGTCTTTTTTTGAGCCTCTTATAGCTGGCGATCAGAAGGCCTCTTTGGCCATTCTTTCTCCATAGCTCTGCCCATTCTGGCACTTAGAGGGATCCCTTGCCTGGGGTCCTTCTCTGTTGTCAGGCACATGTCAGGCACACAGAGGGGCGCCCCTGACTGGGGTCCTACTCTGTAGGTCAGTGCATAAGGCTCTTAAAGGGTCACCCTGGGTGGGGTCCTACTCTGTAGTTCAGTGCGTCAGGCATTTGATGGGGGCAGCCTCTCTATTGTTCAGCTGCGGATGCTAACTGTGGAGAGAGAGAGAGGCTCTGGTGATGGCTACACCCCCTACATGTGACTCAGCAGTATCACCTTGTTTCCATGGCTGCCTGGCTTTCCTCCATAGGCATTTCCCACCACGATCTCCTCCCTCACATCCCCTAGATCCATCTCTCCACAGTCAACAGTAGCCCTTGCTCTGGGATTGCTCCACAAGCCCTAAACTCCAGCTCCCAACCGCTGCCCCTTCCGGGAGACCCGCGTGCCTGGCATATGTATGGCTTTGGCAAGGACTGTCTGATTCTCATTCCATTTAGGCTGCTACAGATCAGCTGTTTCGCTCTCAGGCTTAAATGTTTCTCCTCTGGCTCAGACAATTGCCCCACTGTGGGGATCAGACCCTTGCTTCAGTCCCCACACCCACTGAGGGCAGGTCCAGTCCTACTAACAGTCTTGGTTTTCCCCTTAGTTCCTGCATCCTACCGAGTTTTGTGTGGCTCTATATATTCTTTTCCACAGGTCAGGTACTCCTGTCCACTCTCAGCTGGTGTTCTGCATTTATTTCTGTGTCTGAAGGTGTATTCCTGATGTATCTGTGGAGAGAGATGTACTCCATGTCCACATACTGCTCCACCATCTTGTTCTCAAAGATTCATTTTGAATGGGAGTTATCAAGAAGAATGAGCAGGTTGGTTCAGGAGCTGCTGTTGGGTGCCTTTGAAGAATAGGAGCATACTTTCCCCTAAGAAAGAACTGAATGTTCCAGCATATAGTGTTTGTGAATACACACGAACCCTCTTGGTAAAACAGAAAATAGACCTTGACTACCTAAGCTGTCCAGATAGAAATTAGCTTACTGTCTCATCATCATGGCTGGTTTTGAGCACTTCATAATTCATTTCCAACTCTTATGCCTCTGTATACTATCACGTGTGTGTGTGTGTGTGTGTGTGTGTTAGTTGTTTAGTCGTCTCCAACTCTTTGTAACACCATGGACTACAGCTCACTAGGGTCCTCTGTCCATGGATTTCTTCAGGCAAGAATACTGGGATGGGTTGCCATTCCCTTCTCCAGAGGATCTTTCTGAGCCAAGGATCGAACCCTGAGTCTCCTGCATTGCAGGCAGATTCTTTACCATTTGAGCCATCAGAGAAGACCATACTATCACAAGTATTATTACAATATGTAGTATAGTAGGCTGGAAATGTGAGGTGATGCATAGACACAGTACTTAGTTTCAGATGATCACACAACACTATGACTTGTAAAAGGTTCTCAGAACTAAGTTCATAAATCAACTTGAGCCCTTCATGTTAAAAGAATGACAGCCAATAGAATCATCTGCACTTTCTGAGGATGTGGCTTTCTGGTGAGATAATAACATTGAATTCTGAAACTTTTCTTACAGTGAAGAACACTTAAAACTGGCTTTAAGGATTCATTTTGTAGGCTTAACAATTTGCTTTAGGAAAAGCAGGACTTGTAGGTAACCTAGTATGAAAAGAGAAAGAAATGAACAAATAGATTCACTCATCCTGTGAGAATTCTGAGCATAAAAAGTAATGTAAAGAGACACTTTGATTTCCCTTTTCTTTTTCAAAATCACCACAAAGTGATAATGACCTCGGGAGTCTGTGTGTGGCCCATTTAATGTAGTATAAGCCTAAGGAAAAGCTAAAGGCTAAATGTATTTTAACTGGGCTGCAACCAAGATAAACATATCCCTCAGGCAATTGTTTCCATTAGTTGACAGCCTATATACAATATTAAAAGCATTATAAAAACAATATATACTTTTCCAGTGGTTTACTTCTGAAGAATATTTATCCATACTCTGAACTCTTGACTCAAAGTAAAAGCAACTTTTATTCCATGGGAAAAGCAGTGTTTAAACAAACAACAAGCAAACAATGGTTTACAGAGTAGAGTCACTTTCATTTAGTAAGTATGGTATACAGAATGGTATAAAACAAGCTATGGGGGCTAGCTAAAGTGTATATTACATATATCAAACATGTGTAGAAGTGTTTAGCAGACAGTTTTTAGCAGATTGCATAGTTATTGATCTTTGTACGATATATCCTATCTGTTCACAAAATCAATTGAGGAAAGCAGGCCTAATCCTCGGCATGAAATGAACTGCCAGTAAGCTAAGTCTTTTTTTATCCACATCTAAAATTAAATTGGTTTAAAAATAATTTTACGTTTTGATTTTAGTGTGGTCCTTTAAAAATCAACAGATTATGGCCAGTAATGTGTAAATACAGTTGTAGAGGCTGATTCTACAAATCTAAAAGCTGTAATCCCATTACATACATAAGATTTATTTGATATCTCTAAGTCAACAGTAAAGATAGTTCACCCAGATTTATTTATCCCTTTGTGTTAGGGAGTATCTTCCATATCCCTCTGTGCTACAAAGACAGTTCTAGTGATTTAAATAATTCGCATGACTCTAGAACATAGCCTAATCATCTTTTCAACCTCCTCTTTCTCCTTGAGCAAGTAAAAGTCTATTTCAACTTTTCTATTAAGGATTACCTGTTTGTGTTTTCTAACAAATTTCAGATAAATCCTGATTTTGATGGGCTGCCCTGGCTCAGTCAGTAAAGTATCTGCCTGCAATGCAGGACAGTGTTTGATCCCCGGGTTGGGAAGATCCCCTGGAGGAGGGTGTGGCAACCCACTCCAGTATTCTTGCCTGGAGAATCTCAGGGACAGAGGAGCCTGGCAGTCTACTTCCTGGGATCGCAAAAAGTCGGACATAAATGAAACAACTGAGCACACATGCATGCACATTTATTTTGATAACATTTATTTTATCTCTGAGATATTTACTCTATGACGATTTGTGACTGAGCATGCGATTTTGCAGAAAATGAAGAATAACTTTTCTCCAAAGTACCAATGTTTACATCAGAATAGCCAAAACAATAAAGATTAAGGTACTACCTGGTAAGAGGATATAGGACAGCTGACATTTCCATGTGCTGCTGGTGGAAATGATAAAATGGTACAACCACTATGAAAAACTATTTGGCAGTTTTCACTACAGGTAAATATATACGCCTAAAGTGTGATTTGGCATTTCTACTCCTCCCGAGTGACCAAGTGAAATCTCTCAGTCATGTCCGACTCTTTGTGACCACATGAACTGTAGCCTATGGGATCCATCCATGGGATTTTCCAGGCAAGAGTATTGGAATGGGTTGCCATTTCTTCTCCAGAGGATCTTCCCAACCCAGGGATCGAACCCGGGTCTCCCTCATTGTAGGCAGACGCTTTACCGTCCTAGGTTCATTCCTAAAAGAAATGAGCATTTATGTCCACAAAAACAATATACGGAAAAAAGTTCATAGTGGTACTCTTCTTAACCTCCTCAAACTAGAAACAACCCAAACATCTATCAACAGAGAATGAATAAATAAATTATGGTTTCTTTACACATTGGAATGCCACACAGCAATAAGCTAATGAACTAATGGTATGTGTATCAATATGGATGAAACTCATAAATATAATGTTTTGTAAAATTACTCTAGATACTTAATAAAATGGTATATGAGTCAATTTAGATGAATTCCTATGACAGAAAAAAACTAACTTGTGATAATGAGTACCTTTGGGAGATAGGACACAGATTGAAAAACAGCATGAGGTGATATCATGCAGGTGGGAAAATGTATACCTTAATTTGGGTGGTAGTTACATGAGTATGTAGATATCTTTTTTAAAAAATGAGCTCTAGTAAAATTCTTTTCTATATTTACATGTTATGTTGTTCTGTCCCTAAGTCATGTCCAGCTCTTTGTGACCCCATGGACTGCAGCACACCAGGTTTCCCTGTCCTTCACTACTTCCCAGAGTTTGCTCAAATTCATGTCCATTGAGTTGGTGATGCTGTCTACCCATCTTATCCTCTGCTGTCCTAGTCTCCTTTTGCCTTCAGTCTTTCCCAGCATCAGGATCTTTCCCAAGGAGTCAGTTCTTTGCATCAAGTGACCAAAGTATTGGGCTTCAACTTTAGCATCAGTCCTTCGAGTGCATATTCAGGGTTCATCTCCTTTAGGATTGACTGATTTGATTTCCTCGATGTCCAAGGGACTCTCAAGAGTCTTCTCCGGCACCATCATTTGAAAGCATCAATTCTTTGGCACTCAGCTTTCTTTATAGTCCAGCTGTCACATCTGTACATGACTACTGGAAATGCTGTAGTTTAATATTAAGACAAAGTACATATATTTGTCGAGATGTGATGTCACTAAAGATAACTATATACTCAAGCACAGGTCATGCTATGCTACTAAGTCAAATTCCCTTCTACCCTTGGGAGGACAGAGGAAGTGAGGAAAAAACTGAAAATAGTGCTATCAATAAATAACATCTTTAGGAACTATGAAAATATAATAGTCTGAGTACTCTTGACATCTGGACTCTGTTCGGTGTTGCTTTGGGCATTAAACTCACAACTGCAAAGACACTGGTTGACATGCCACAGCTGTCAGTTTCTTGATAGAAAGTTTGAAAGTGGCTTCTCTACAAAATATCAAGAAAGAGGTGGAAGAAATTTTCTGAAGGACAGAGACATTAACCCTGAGGAGGAGAAATAGAGGAATTGGATGTGACTGGATTAGCATTCTAGAACTGAAAGAAGAAACCAGACAGAGTGCTAAGAAACATCAAGTTTAACCCTACGTCTGCAGGTTCCCAATGCTCGGATTCAACCAACCACAGATGACTGTACTAAGTCATTTTATATAAAGGACTTGAGCATTTGTGGATTTTGGTATTTGGAGGAGTCCTAGAACCAACCCCCCCCAGACCGAGGGATGACTGTATTACCATTTTGTTGTTGTTTAGTCACTAACTCATGTCCAACTCTGCAACCCCATGGACTGAAGCTCGCCAGGTTCCTTTCCTTTTCCTTTCCTTTCCCAGGCAAGAATACTGGAGTGGGTTGCCATTTTCTTCTGCAGGGGATCTTCCCAACCCAGAGACTGAACCCACATCTCCTACACTGGCAGGCAGATTCTTTACCACTGAGCCATCTGAGAAGCCCTTATTTAGAGGGGTCAGAAATTTACAGACACAGTATTTGTATTCAACTGACATGGTCTTACTTACGGTTCCCTAACTAATGAGAAGTAAGGAAAAAACCTGTGCTTCCAACACTTGCTTTTAAAACTCACTGAACTCCTATTATGGGCAAGTTGCCTTTGTTGGGCTAACTAAAGCTCCATGAGATTATATAATTTTCCAAAGTCATGCAGCCTGAAAGTGACAGAGCCAGGATTTTCATTTTAACCTTGGACCATCTGATGCTGAAATCTGCATTGACTCCATTGCCCATTTTGCAGATTGTGACACTGGAGCTCAGAAGACTCAAATAACCCGCCAAGGCCAGTACCTCCGGTACATTCATCCTCACCCTGTGTTCTGTCCACTGGGCTATAATGCTTCTCACCCGTGTCAGGCAAGTCCTGTGCACTATGTCTTCCTGTGCTGCCTGTCAAACACAGCATCATGCTCTGAACATTGTAGAGCATCAAAGAATGTTAGAGCTAGTAGGAATTTCGAAACTGGGTGGAAATCTCTCATTCTGCACTCATGTCCATTTTGAAGCAGAGCGGCATGGTAAGAGCCAGGTCTAAAACCCAGATCTCCTGACTCCATGATCTGCTTTCTTTCTGCTTCCTCCCTGCACCAATAGCTGTTCATTTCTCTTCTCCCCTTCCAGAGCCTAAAAGAAGAGAAATGTGAGGGAAAGAACAAGAGATTGCAATCAGAAGACAGGGGGTGGGCAAATCCAACAAGTTTTCTGGGAAGAAAGGGGTGCTGGCCCGGGCCCAGGAAGTGTCCCCTGGGGGGGCTTATGTCAGCAGGAACCCTCACATCTTCATGGGCAAAGAAGTGCCTGGCAGATCCAATCCTCCAGTGACTCAAATGTCACAGCATGACTGTAGGGAAAGAATAATAGTGGGAGCATGCTGGCCAATTTTCAGCAGAAGGGCTCAGGATAAGGAAGCTGAAGAAAATCGCTAAAGAGGTGATAATGACAATAATAAAAAACAAATAGCTGCCATTTATTGAGCACTTATGTGTCTGGCATTGGGCTGCACACTTTGCATATCAACCTGATAAAGTACAGTGATTATCCCCATTTTGGAAGGAGGAAACTGAGGTGGGACAAGACTGAGGAAGCTGCCCAAGGACATACAGCTTGTGAAGGAGAGACCTTGGATGTGAATTCAGGTCTGCCTACATGTAAGTCTGTGCACCTCAGCACAGAATCATAATAGCAGCCATTAGACATCCAAGACTGAAGGAAGTGCCGAGAGCAATGCATTATCTCCTTTCCTCCTCACAAAATCCCTGATGAGTGTGCATAAGTCTCTTTATTTTATAGTGGAGGCAAAGAGCTTGAGCTTCCCTGGTGGCTCGGATGGTAAAGAATCTGCCTGCAAGGCAGGAGACTCATGGTTCAGTCCTGTGTACAGAAGTTGTTGTTGCTGTTGGGTCATGTCCGACTCTTTGTTGACATCCCCTGGAAAAAGGAAATGGCAACTCACTCCAGTATTGTCTGGGGAATTCCATGGGTAGAGGAGCCTTGTGGGCTACAGTCCATGGAGTTTCAAAGAGTCAGACGCAACTGAGTGATTAGCACACACACACATACAAAAAGCTTGGAGACACTAATTGTTCAAGGTCACACAGTAAGTTAGGAATAGAAACAAGATTCAAGTTCTAATTGGTCTTATTCTGGAGCTCATTGTGACAACAGAAATAACTGCAACAAAAGTTATCACATTTGGTAAACAGAGTATTAGTGAGAATGATCCATCTGATGTATTATTCACAACCAACTCCTAATGATTCTGAAGAGCTGCCTGCAACCCAGGCCCAAAAGCAAGAGAAGGGTGACTTTATGTAGTTATTTTCCCTGTATTGTCAAACTATCTCTCTGTGCAACCCTCACCATCCTAAGTGATGATGTAATCATCAGCACTCTTGGAATAAAAGTAATCATCCTTTTCCTAGAGTCTCTTTTTTTTTAATTGGATATAGTTGATTTACAATGTTGTGTTAGTTTGAGGTATACGGCAAAGTGATTCAGATTATATATATATATATATATATATACACGTATATATATATATATATATATATACATAATACACATACATATATATAAACATGTATATATGTACACACACATATATGAGCATATATATATTCTTTTTCAGGTTCTTTTCATTTCCCAGTTATTCCAAAATATTGAATAGAGTTCCCTGTGCTATACTGCATGTCATTATTGGCTATCTGTTCTACATATAGCAGTGTGTGTGTGTTAATCTCAAACTCCTAATTTAACCCTCTCTCCCTTTTCATTTTTGGTAACCACAAATTTGTTTTCTATAACTATGAGTCAATTTCTGTTTTGTGGATAAGTCCATTTGTATCATTTTTAAGATTCCACATATAAGCAATACCATATGAGATTTGCCTTTGTCGCATAGACTGTACTTAGTATGCTAATCTCCAGGTCCACCATATGGCTGTAAATGTTCGCTATAACACTATTCATAATAGCCAAGACATGGAGGCCACCTAGATATCCATCAACAGATGAATGGATAAAGAAGATGTGGTATTACTCCACCATAAAAAAGAATGAAATAATCTCTCACTCTCTCAATCTAACCACAAAGGACAAAAATATGATAAAATATGAAAGAAAAACATAGTAAGAACCCAGGGGACCTTTCTCTCCCTGGAAATCATAGAAATTATCCCAATAAAAATTCATTATCACAAAGACTGTACTAGGAAACTTATACTCTTTACATCTTTCATGTTTGAACAATTCAGCAGAAAGGAAATAGACATGGCTGTTAAATATCTGAATAAATGCTCCTCCTCACTGACAGAAAAAGGAAATTAAAATGCTTGAAGTCAATTTTACCCATGGAGCATTGGTGAAGCTGTAGGGAGAAATCACTTTCATTTATCAGTGGGACCCCTTGGGAAGGCAACTTTGCAGCATTTATCGAATTTACAATTCAGGTACCATTTGACCTAGCAGTGTGCCCCTAAGAATTTATCCTTCAGATTTACTTACACAGGTCCAAAATGACCTGTTTATAAAGTTATTTCTTGCAGCACAGTTTTTAATAGCAAAAGATGTTAATAAACATCCATCAGATGTTAATAAACGTCCATCCATTTAGGACCTGGTGGGCGCTGGTCCTAAATCATAGTTCAGCCATGCAGTGGAGCACCACACATCACAGGAAGAATGAGAAGCTTTCAACATAGAGATGGAAGAAGTGCTGAGATCCATTGTAAAGAGGAATATGCGAGGTGCAGGACAGTTGATGCTGGATATTACTATGCCCATAAAAACTCTGGAGGAGAAATCTAAAATATGTGTACTACTTACTCATGAATAAAATGTATTTTTAAAGATACACAAGAAAATGCGAGCATCCATTGCCCTTCAAGACTGGAGGACTAGACCCTTTCTGGTGCCTCTGGAATTTTTAACCACGTGACTATACCTCCCATTCAAAGTTTTTTCTAAAAATAAAATAAAAAGAAATCATTTCTCTTAAATTGCTTTCCTTACCTTGGATGAGGTGCAGATAGACCAAGAGCAAGAAAAGCTATTTTCTTTACATATCTTCGAATTGTTTTCACAATCATGTGTATATTTTAACATAAAAATATCCAACAAAGATTAAAAAGATACATTTTCTTTTGCAATTCCTAAAAATATTTTTTAACCATTAACAGAAAGCTATTGTGGTCCTAAATGTTCAAAAAAGCTAAACTGGCTATGTCTCTTTTTTTTCCTCAAGAATCTACAGGTCTGAACTTAAGAATTTCCATAAGAATCCAAACTGGCGCTGTCTCTTTTTTCCTTAAGAATTTCCCTTATTTCTCATTTGGTAAAGGGTTTTTGCTTGTTTTGTTTATTTTTTATTTTTTCCTTGAGTAATGTGCATTCCAGCTGATCATCTCCTTAGAAAGAGTGATGTAGGGTGCATGTTAAGTCTCCTTCAGCTCAGTTCAGTTCAGTTGTTCAGTTGTGTCCGACTCTTTGCGACCCCATGAATTGCAGCATGCCAGGCCTCCCTGTCCATCACCAACTCCCGGAGTTCACTCAGACTCACATCCATCTTGTCAGTGATGCTATCTAGCCATCTCATCCTCTGTCGTCCCCTTCTCCTCCTGCCCCCAATCCCTCCTAGCATCAGAGTCTTTTCCAATGAGTCAACTCTTCACATGAGGTGGCCAAAGTACTGGAGTTTCAGCTTGAGCATCATTCCTTCCAAAGAACACCCAGGACTGATCTCCTTTAGAATGGACTGGTTGGATCTCCTTGCAGCCCAAGGGACTCTCAAGAGTCTTCTCCAACACCACAGTTCAAAAGCATCAATTCTTTGGTGCTCAGCGTTCTTCACAGTCCAACTCTCACATCCATACATGACCACAGGAAGAACTATAGCCTTGACTAGACGGACCTTTGTTGGCAGAGTCTCTGCTTAGTCATGTCCAACTCTTTGCAACTCCATAGACTGTAGTTCGCCAGCTTCCTCTATCCATGGGATTCTCCAGGCAAGAATACTAGAGTGAGTTAGCATGCCCTTCTCCAGGGGATATTTCCAATCCAGGGATCAAACACACATCTCCTGCAGCTCCTGCATTTCAGTCAGATTCCTAACTGCTGAGCCACTGGGGAAGCCTAGAAAGATAGTGATGCTTGAATCCAAACCACAGATGCTACTAGAGGTTTCAATACTTTCACTGCAGCTTTTTAGAAAAGGCAGAGGAACCAGAGATCAAATTGCCAACATCTGCTGGATCATCAGAAAGCAAGAGAGTTCCAGAAAAACATCTATTTCTGCTTTATTGACTATGCCAATGCCTTTGACTGTGTGGATCACAACAAACTGGAAAATTCTGAAGGAGATGGGAATACCAGAGCACCTGACCTGCCTCTTGAGAAACCTGTATGCAGGTCAGGAAGCAACAGTTAGAACTGGACATGGAACAACAAACTGGTTCCAAATAGGAAAAGGGGTACATCAAGGCTGTATATTGTCACCCTACTTATTTAACTTATATGCAGAGTACATCATAAGAAATGCTTGGCTGGATGAAGCACAAGTTGGAATCAAGATTGCCAGGAGAAATATCAATAACCTCAGATATGCAGATGACACCACCTTTATGGCAGAAAGTGAAGAAGAACTAAAGAGCCTCTTGATGAAAGTGAAAGAGGAGAGTGAGAAAGTTGGCTTAAAGCTCAACATTCAGAAAACTAAGATCATGACATCTCATCACATCACTTCATGGCAGATAGATGGGGAAACAGTGGAAACAGTGGCTGACTTTATTATTTTGGGCTCCAAAATCACTGCAGATAGTGATTGCAGCCATGAAATTAAAGGACACTTACTCCTAGGAAGGAAAGTTATGATCAACCTAGACAGCATATTAAACAGCAGAGACATTATTTTGTCCACAAAGGTTCATATAGTCAAGGCTATGGTTTTTCCAATAGTCATGTATGGATGTGAGAGTTGGACTATAAAGAAAGCTGAGCACAGAAGAATTGATGCTTTTGAACTGTGGTGTTGGAGAAGACTCTTGAGAGTCCCTTGGACTACAAGAAGATCCAACCAGTCCATCCTAAAAGAAATTGGTCCTGAGTGTTCATTGGAAGGACTGATGTTGAAGCTGAAACTCCAATACTATGGCCACCTGATGAGAAGAGCTGACTCATTTGAAAAGACCCTGATGCTGGGAAAGATTGAAGGCAGGAGGAGAAGGGGATGACAGAGGATGAGATGGTTGGACGGCATCACCAACTCGATGGACATAGGTTTGGGTAGACTCCAGGAGTTTGTGATGGACAGGGAGGCCTGGTGTGCTGTGGTTCATGGGGTCTCAAAGAGTCAGACATGACTGAGCAACTGAACCGATTGAATTGCAGCTTTATTTATACCTCACAGAGCTGTGAAATTTGGTTATCACTGGCCTTGCTCTGATCAGTTTTCTTCTTACAAAAGTTACTGTTGAAAATCTTACCTTTTCACTTTCATTTGTGAATTGGCCCTAGGAAGTTTTCTGGTTCCTTAAATGTTTTAAAATGTTAATTGAAGAGGAGAGTAGCTGTACAAAATCATAGCACTGTATCTTCAAGACATTCACTCTGTTCTTTATGAACTGACATTTCCTACCATCCCACGAAAATGTGAAATAGGAACTAGCTACCAAATCAACAAACAAATAACTCTTTTTTGATATGTGATAATGTACACAAAACATGTTTCCCCTGGTGAGCACCCATATTGCAGCCCTGTCCAACTATTGAAATGGCTAGTATGAAATCACACACACACTCAAAGACTATGTAGTTTGCCACTATGTGATAGACTCCAGGGTTTCCCAGGTGCCTCAGTGGTAAAGAATCCACCTGCCAAGCAGGAGACCCAGCTTCAGTCGCTGGGTCAGGAAGATTCCCTGGAGAAGGAAATGGCAACTCACTTCAGTATTCACCTGGGAAATCCCAGGGACAGAGGAGCCTGGTGGGCTACAGTCCATAGTGTTGCAAAGAGTGGGAAATGACTTAGTGACTAAACTATGATATAGACTCTGGCTACTCAAGGTGGGGTCCATTGACCAGCATATCACATTTCCTGGGAGCATGTTAGAAATATAGACCCCAAACCCTCCTTAGACTACTAAATTAGAATCTTCATTTTAATGAGATTCCTAAACAGTGATTCATATACACATTAATATTTGAGAATCACAAGTACAGAGCATGAACACAAAAGACAGATAGATCTACGTTGAAATCATTGCTCTGGCATTTCAGGTTGTGAATGAGCAAGTTATATAAGCACTTGAAGCTTCAATTTCCTCATTTTAAAAATGGAAATGATAATAGCTGGTTTACATGTTTGCTGTGACAATTGAAGGTTTTAGTTGCTCAGTCATGTCCAACTCTTTGCAACCCATGGACTGTAGCCCGCCAGGTTCCTCTGTCCATGGAATTCTTTTGCTTACAATTTAATTGCTGTGACAATTGAAAGACAGCATATATAGGAAACATCAAGCAAAGTACTAGGCATGAACCAGATGTTCCATGAATATTAAAGCTTCCTTTATTCTTACTTCCCATTTTAAGAGGAAAGAAAAAATTCAAATGATTTTAAAAAAAGAGAGTGTACATTTAGAAATTTTTAAATCACCCTACAATATTTTTGAGAACTAAGGACTTCAACCTACACCTAAGTCAAATTTCTGACATATTCCATTAACACAGACCGAAGCTCATGTTCTTACATAGTCATCACTGATAAACTTCAGGTTACAGTTTTAAAATATATATGGAACAATGGAATACTACTCAGCCATGAAAAAGAATTGCAGCAACATGGATGGGCCTAGAGATTATCATACTAAGTGAAGTAAGTCCAACAGAGAAAGACAAATAGCATATTATCATATGGATTATTATATGGATCCATATTACATGTGGATTCTAAAATATGATACAAATGAACTTCTTTACAACATAGAGACAGATTTATGACATAGAGAACAGACTTGTGGCTGCCAAGAGGCAGGAGGCGTGGGGGATGGATTGGGAGTTTGGAATTAGCAGATACAAACTATTTATATAGGATGGATAAACAACAAGGTCCTACTGCACAGGGACTATATTCAGTATCCTGTGATAAATCATTATAAGCAGCACCTGGAAAGAAATGATATAAAGTTCCTGAAGAGATCAAAATGTCTTTCTACATAATGATGTAGGGGAGGAAAAATAATTTTCCCTCTACCCTTCTGAGCTCTTAGCTAAGACTCCTGTAATAAAAGGCAGAATAGCAAGAGAAAAGTAAACAAGTTCATTAACAAGCTTATGTCACGTATACATAGGAGACACCCAGAAAAAAACTGAGTAACTCCTTGAGATGGCCTAGAATTTATGTAAATACTATCTAAATAGAGAAAGATGGGGAGGGGTATAAACCTCTCAGGAGAAAGAAATGATTTTCATGAAAGAAGAATAGACCTTCAGAAGAACAGACGGTTTGTCCTGGTGTGGTATCCACTTTTAGTCTTTCTGTGATGAGTCAATTCTCCCTGGTTGATGAAACTCCCAGTGAGGGGATCTATGACAATTGAGGTTTTTGGAAGGAGGCTCTGCCTTCAGAGCTCACAGAAAACCTCTCCTTGCATTTGCTGATTTTCAACTGTGTATGGCTTCAAATAATCAATATACCAAAGTGGCATATTTGGGGGCACCATGTCCTGAACTGCTACAGTCACATTCCGAGGTTGCACATTCTATCCCCTTTGGTAAAAATGAAGCTAGCACTTTTCCTATGGACTCAGGGCACAGGCCCTGTTGATTGAGCAGCAGGCACAGGAGAAGTAGCTGGCTCCATTGTGGACACAGAGGTGATAGGTCACGTCAGATGCTGTGGACATCTGGCAGCCAGGGCCATGCCCCTATCCTAGGGGACAGCACAAACTCATTACAACAGGAGTATCAAGGAGCTGGCCTGGAGAAGAGGCATCCACATCCCAAGGAGTCCTAGGGAAGAAGCATCAGATGAACTCGGCACAGAGGCCTGGAGTGGAAGGTACTAGGGTCTGGGTGTTCTTGGGGGAAACTGAGGAGGATCACATCTGTCAGGTGGAGTAGAGACTATTGGGGTGGCTCTCTTCCCATATCCCCCTCCCTAGTTCAACCCTGGAGATGCCACAGAAGTAAAAGTGGGGACAATGTGTTCAGTAAGTTAATATGAAGACCAAGAAAGAGACCAAGTTGAAGAATTAAGGAAGAAGCAACAAGTAAGCAGGGAACAGAGTTTAGCAGTGCTAACCAGAAAAATTGTGGTGCTGGAGAAGGTTCTTGAAAGTCCCTTGGATAGCACAAAGATCAAACCAGTCACTCCTAAAAGAATCAATCCTGAATATTGGAAAGAGATGCTGAAGGTGAAGCTCCAATACTTTGACCACCTGATGCAAAGACCCTGATGTTGGGAAAGATTGAAGGCAGGAGGAGAAGGGGGTGACAGAGAATGAGATGGTTGGCTGGCATCACTGACTCAGGGGACATGAGTTTGAGCAAACTCTGGGAGATAGTGAAGGACAGGGAAGCCTGGTGGACTGCAGTTCATGTGGTCACAAAGAGTCAGACACAACTGAGCAGCTGAACAACCACAACAAAGGATTGTGCGGTAGCATTGAATATTCAAGCAGCCGGTTGTGAGCAATGCTCAAGAGATTTTTAAGCTCTGAGGCTTTCTCCTCCCACCCTACCCTCTTAACCAAGTGGCCAGGTGGTTACAACTGATCAAGGTATCTCTTAAGAAAGAGAAATGTCAGGGCACAAGCCCTCAATCTTGAGGAGATCCTGCCCCAACCCACAGGCACGATTAGGCCTTACCTCTTGCCCCAATATACATATCCCTAGAAATGCTAACAACTCTAAGGAATATGAACGCAAAATAAAGTGATGCAGGATCCTATGGTCCTTGTCCCCCGTGTCCTCAGCTTTCCTTTTGTCTGTAGAAAAACTTTAGCCATAAAGTAAGTTTAATCAGAGAAGTGAGAAAAAGCAGAAACAAAGGGAGAGTCCAACAAGACTAAATAATAATAATGTAGTCACTAAGCATAGTCAAGTACCTTTAGTTCCTCTGCAACAGCTATAGATTCTGAAACCCCCATCATGGAGGAAGTTAACTACATGGTTGACCAGACTGTAGCCACGACAAGTTGCCACAGTTCTGAGAACTGACCACCAAGAAATGGGAAAAAATAGATCCTGAAGCTGATGACTAACTGTTTTTAATCAAGATGCTGCTGATCAGACCACTAAATGACTAATTTCAGGCTGACTGTCAGAGCTGACTGCTGCTTCTGCATGTAGCCCTCTCCCTCTGCCTATAAAAAGCTCTTGCCCACTTAGTGTCAGTAGGGGCAGGGATGGGAGAGTCAGCCATTGAATAGGAGTCTGCCCCTCCCCTCTAGGTTGCCAGCATCCAAAATAAAACTTTCCTTTCCACCAATTTGCCTCTTTATTGGCTTTTAAGTGGTAAGCAGTCAGAACACTACTTTTGGTTACCCAAAGAAATTTATGGCTCCATCTTGGAAAAGCAAAAGCTATGAAAGAAAGACAACAAAGTAACAATCAGTGCCAGAGAAATGTCCAGAATGAATGGACAAAAACCAAAGAATAATTTTAAATAATCTGAATAACTGTCTTAGGAAAATAAGAAAGGATATTACAAACCCAAAGCCCAAATAAGAAGACATAAAAAAGAACCAATTGGACATATTACATATGCAAAATATAACAAGTAAGAAAAATAAGGGGTTTAATAACAGAAAGGACATAGAATAGCATACTGCTGAGAGGAAGACAGATCAAGAAGAGCTATTCACCATGAACATATATCAGCCTACCAATATGTTCACAAAATATATAAATGAATCAGAAATCTGAGCAGTAAATCTTAATCTTTACACTTTATGATTTTAAGATCACCCTGTCAGAAATTTGTTAGGTCAAACAGACTCCAAAATAAGTAACTACATGGAAGAGCTAAATAACATATTGTTACTTTTTGATTTATTGATATATAAAACTTTATATCCCCAAATAACGAACATTCCTTTAAAACACATGCAAATATTTACAAAACTAGTTATATACTCAGTCACAAAGGAAGTCTCAATAAATTCCACAGAATCAGTATCTTGGAGATTATGTTCCCTAACCATGATATAATACAACTTAAAATCTACCTGAGGATAGATTTCTAAATCTCCTAAGTCCAAAAGCACAATATCATACTACTGAGGAATCATTATGTTTAACAGAAAATTATAAGGAAAATTATAAAATATTTTAAACTAAATAGTATTAAAACATCAAAAACTTGATATGCAACTAAAGCTGTATTTAAAAGGAAAGTTATTGCTTTAAATACACTTATTGGAAATTAAAAAAGCATAAAAATAAATGAACAAAGCACTCAAATCAAAATAAAACCAGAAAAGGAGCAACAACTAAACATAAAGAGTCAAGTAGGAAGGATACAAAATAAAGGATAAAAATAATTAATAATAAAGGATAAAAATCAATGAAATAGAACAAAAACACCACAACAAATAGTGATGCTTTTAAAATCAAAAACTTGTTTTGAAAAAATTAGTAAGATAAACTTCTGATAAAACTGGAAAAAATAAGCAAAATGCCAAATGAAGGGAAGAACTAACTCAGACACAACAAACTACAATAACATCAGTAATAATATAATGGGACTTCCTTGGTGGCTCAGTTGGTATCACACACACACACACACACACAAAAATCTGCATGCAAATCAAGAGACCAGGGTTCGATCCCTGGGTCTGGGAGATTTCCTGGCAAAGGGAATAGCAACTCATTCCAGTATTCTTTCCTGGAGAATACCATGGACAGAGAAGTCTGGAGGGCTACAGTCCATGGGGTTGCAAAAAAGTCAGACATGACTTAGAGAATAAACCACCACCAAACAGTATAATAGCAAATTGAGAAAACCTACGCAACATGAATCATTTCTGGGAAATTATGAAATCACACTAGTGGCACAAGAAGTACAGAAAATTTGAACTTAAATTCAAAGATTACTTTAAACAAAACTAAAAAACAATTGGAACAGATTTAGGAAATATTCTTGTAATGTCAAAATCAATGAGGAAATGCTATTTAGAACATATAAAGAACTAGAACAAAACAAGACAGGAAATCCAGTAGAAAAATAGGCAGAGGAAATGAACTGTTATAATTCACAGGCAAGAAACCAAATGGCTAACAATGATTGAGCTAACTAGAAATAATGAAAACAAAAAACAATTTTTTACCTTCAAAACACTTTTCAAATTGTTTTTAAAAAGTGGGGTGGGGGGAGGGACGTGGAAACAAACTGTGGGGAAATGGAAACTCATAGGCTGCTGTTGGGAATGTAGGTTGGTGAAGCTATTCTGGAAATTTGGCAATGCTTTTGTTTTTTTAATTAATTTTTATTGGAGTATAGCTGCTTTACAATGTAGTGTTAATTTCTACTGTACAGCAAAATGAATCAGCCATACATATACATACCTCCCCTCCCTTTTGCATTTCCTTCCCATTCAGGTCACTACAGAGCACTGAATAGACTTCCCTGTGCTAATACAGTAGGTTCTCATTAGTTATCTATTTTTCACATAGCATCAGTATCAATTGCACTCATCTCACATGCTAGTAAAGTAATGCTCAAAATTCTGCAAGCCAGGCTTCAGCAATACCTGAACCGTGAACTTCCAGATGTTCAAGCTGGTTTTAGAAAAGGCAGAGGAACCAGAGATCAAATTGCCAACATCCTCTGCATCATCAAAAAAGCAAGAGAGTTCCAGAAAAACATCTATTTCTGCTTTTTTGACTATGCCAAAGCCTTTGACTGTGTGGATCACAATAAACTGTGGAAAATTCTGAAAGACATGGGAATACCAGACCACCTGACCTGCCTCTTGAGAAACCTATATGCAGGTCAGGAAGCAACAGTTAGAACCGGACATGGAACAACAGACTGGTTCCAAATAAGAAAAGGGGTACGTCAAGGCTGTATATTAATTTCTATGCAGAGGACATCATGAGAAACGCTGGGCTGGAAGAAGCACAAGCTGGAATCAAGATTGCTGGGAGAAATATCAATAACCTCAGATAAGCAGATGACACCACCCTTATGGCAGAAAGTGAAGAAGAACTAAAGAGCCTCTTGATGAAAGTGAAAGAGGAGAGTGAAAAAGTTGGCTTAAAGCTCAACATTCAGAAAATGAAGATCATGGCCTCTGGTCCCATCACTTCATGGGAAATATGGGGAAACAGTGGAAACAGCGTCAGACTTTATATTTCTGGGCTCCAAAATCACTGCAGATGGTGACTGCAGCCATGAAATTAAAAGAAGCTTACTCCTTGGAAGAAAAGTTATGACCAACCTAGATAGCATATTGAAAAGCAGAGACATTACTTTGCCAACAAAGGTCCATCTAGTCAAGGCTATGGTTTTTCCAGTGGTCATGTATGGATGTGAGAGTTGGACTCTGAAGAAGGCTGAGCACCGAAGAATTGATGCTTTTGAAGTGTGGTGTTGGAGAAGACTCTTGAGAGTCCCTTGGACTGCAAGGAGATCCAACCAGTCCATTCTGAAGGAGATCAGCCCTGGGATTTCTTTGGAAGGAATGATGCTAAAGCTGAAACTCCAGTACTTTGGCCACCTCATGTGAAGAGTTGACTCATTGGAAAAGACTCTGATGCTGGGAGGGATTGGGGGCAGGAGGAGAAGGGGATTACAGAGGATGAGATGACTGGATGGCATCACTGACTTGATGGACTTAAGTTTGTGTGAACTCAGGAAGTTGATGATGGACAGGGAGGCCTGGTGTGCTGTGATTCATGGGGTCGCAAAGAGTCGGACACAACTGAGCGGCTGAACTAAACTGAACTGAAGTAGTGTTTATATATCAATCCCAGCTTCCAGTTCCTCCCACCTCCTCCTTCTCCCTTGGCATCTAAACATTATTCTCTACATCTGTGTCTCTATTTCTGCTTTGCAAATAGTATCATCTACCATTTTTCTAGATTCCACATGTATGCTTTAATATATGATGTTTTTCCCTTTTTGACTTACCTCACTCTCTATGACATTCTCTAGGTTTATCCACATCTCTACAGATGACCCTGTTTCATTCCTTTTCATGGCTGAGCAGTATTCCATTGTATATATGTACCACTTCTTCTTTATCCACTCCTCTATTGATGGACATTTAGTTTGCTTCCATGTCCTGGCTATCGTAAATAGTGCTACTATGAACACATGTATCTTTTTGAATTGTTTTTCTCTGGTGGTGGAATACCAGTGGTGGAATTACACCCAGTGGTGGAATTACTGGGTCATGGGACAGTTCTATTTTTAGTTTTTTAAGGAATCTCCATACTGTTTTCCATAGTGGCAATGCTTTCTGAAATTAAGCATGCATAGACTAAGATCCAGCAATCACTTTGCTGCATATATATATATATATATATATATATAAATCCCAAAGAAACCCACATATAATTCCATAAAAGTACATGCACAGGAATCCGCAGTCCAGCCTGTTTGTAGGATTGGATTGTTGGCTGTCCTTCTCTAGCACTACATATAAATGACACATGGTAGGTGGGTACCACAAAGCTACAAATTAGAGATGCATACAGTAACAAGGACTCATGATAAGAATAACAGTTGAAAGTAATGTGTAAGAAGTAAAACTAGAGCTACAGTACAAAAGCATTTAGGTAAATTTTAATATACACATTTGTAAAAACAAGTAGTATGCGTGTTTCAAGGTACGTACCATGTAAGGAAAATCAAAATGGAGTTGGTATTGCTGACAGAATTCTCTACAATAGAGCCAGGAAGCCATTGAGGAAGTGTAATCTACACATGTCTCAGCCTAGGTGATACCTGACCTTCTGACCACTTACTGTGCTAATGAAGACATTCAGAACATCAACCAGAAACTTATCAGACCCTTATCCTATAACCACTCATGTCCGTCCATCCCTTAAAAACAATTGTTTCTGTTTTTTATGTCAGAGTGCATCTTTGTGACTTCTGCCTTTATAAGCCAACTTTTTTCTTCTTCCCTGAAACACTCTTTGTTTTACGAGCCAGAAATTAAAAGATGCTTGCTCCTTTGAAGAAATGCTATGACCAATCTAGACAGCAAATAAAAAGCAGAGACATTACTTGGCTGACAAAGGTCTGTCTAGTCAAAGCTATGGTTTTTCCAGTAGTCATGTATGGATATGAGAGTTGGACTATAAAGAAAACTGAGCACCAAAGAATTGAGGCTTTAGAACTATGGTGTTGGAGAAGACTCTTGAGAGTCCCTTGGACTGCAAGGCGATCCAACCAGTCCATCCTAAAGTAGATCAGTCCTGAGTGTTCATTGGAAAGACTGATGCTGAAGCTGAAACTCCAAAACCTTGGCTACCTGATGTGAAGAACTGACTCATTTGAAAAGACCCTGATGCTGGGAAAGATTGAAGGCAGGAGGAAAAGGGGATGACAGAGGATAAGATGGTTGGATGGCATCACCAACTCGATGGACATGAGTTTGAACAAGCTCAAGGAGTTGGTGATGGACAGGAAAGCCTGAAATGCTGCAGTCCATGGGGTCGCAAAGTGTCGGACATGACTGAGTGACTGAACTGAACTGAACTTACCTGAATCTGTGTCTCTTGAATTGCAATTCTTAAGACCTCAAATAAAGCTTTTTGTTCTTCTTGATACTAATTATTGTTCAACCATACATAAACTGCATATACCAGTTATATGCATATATATTGAAAATATTACACTGGGTGCCTTTAGCGGTACAGGGAAGAAGTTGGAGATGAGGAGTAGTAACATGGGAGACAAGCATGTGTGCCTTGAAATGGCAGTGAAACAGGAACCCAGTGGGGTTTCCTGGTCAACACAAATCTTACTTGTTTTCTGCATACGATCCAAGGGTTTCAAATTAGGCAAGACAACCAGACTCTATCTAGCAACTAAGAGCAGTTTACAAATCCCAGAAGGTGAAATAGCAAGGCAAGAACAAACATGGACCTTGCTGGAGGCTGAAAGATGGAATACTGGCCATACTGTAAACTAGATGATAAAACCAGTGGGTACAATAAAAAATAAATATTAATAGTTTATCTTTGTCCCCAGTTCCTGGCAAAGAACTCTTAAAACCCTTGGAATATCCTGAATGACAAGAGTGTCTTTTGTATGCTAGTGACATCCTTACCTTTAGATGGCTTCAGGATGGGCACTAGTTACCAGAAAGATCTAAGCCATCCTTGGAGGTTTGAACTTTCAAGTCCATCCAACTCCCTCCCTCCTCCTCCATCCAACCCCCAACCAGGGGAAAGGGACTGGAGATCAACTTCAATCAATACAGCCAATGACTTAATCAAATATATCTCCACAATGAAACCTTCATAAATCTCCTAAATGATGGGGCCTGGAGAGCTTCTGAGTTGAACATACAGATGTGTTGGGAAGATGGCTCACCAGAAGAGAGCACAGAAATGCCACCTACCTAATCCACACACTTTGCCCTATGTATCTCTCCCATTTTGCCATTCTTCAGTTGCTTCCTTTATAATAAACCAAATAAACACAAATGAATAATTTTCTTGGGTTTTGTGAGTTGTGTTCTAACAAATTATCAAACCTCTGATTTATAGCTGGTTGGTCAGAAATTTTTCTGAACTTAGGTTTGGCTGCTTGCATCTCAAAAGCCAAAATTTGAGAGAGAAGTGTTGTTTGGAAAGGAAAGTTTGCTTTATTCAGGAGGCCAGTAATCTGGGTCTCCCGCATTGTAGGCAGACGCTTTATTGACGACTGAGCGACTTCACTTTCACTTTCCACTTTCATGCATTGGAGAAGGAAATGACAACCCACTCCAGTGTTCTTGCCTGGAGAATCCCAGGGACAGGGGAGCCTGGTGGGCTACCGTCTATGGGGTTGCACAGAGTCAGACATGACTGCAGCGACTTAGCAGCAGCAGCAGTAATCTGGGAAGAAGGTGGATTTGTATGCAAGAACCAACTCCCAAGATTCTGCTCAACCCTGAAAATGTTTAAAGGGATAAAAAGGAAGTTGATAGCAGTTGATTATTTGGGGAGGGAGTCAGAGTCTTCATTTTCTCCCATTATGCATAGACTTTCTTCTGATTGGTTGTAGTGAAGTAACATGGTGGTGTTCCAGGAATCTTGTTCTCAGCCTGAAGTTACCATTTTCTACCTGCATGGGGGCCTCAGTTCCTGAAGAAGAACTCAAATACACCCCTTGAGGAGGAACCAGGACCCTGTTTTATGGCTGTACTATTGTTTCTTGGGTGCTTCCTGCTATTTCTGCATTCCCTCCCTTTGCTAATGTCAGATGGAATAACTGTTTGAATCTTCCCTCTGAAACTCAGGGAAGGTCAAGGAGGCTGAATAAAGCCTATTTCCTCCAAATAAGAATTGGGGGAGGGGATGTGGAAAGGATTTGTACCCAGGAGGATCCCACAGGGTCCTCCTCAGTTTCAGACAGACTCGTGGCCCAGAATTTGCATCTCAAGTAGGGGCAGTCTTTAAGTGCTGAAGAGCCTGACACTATCTCCAAGTGCGTGCTTGCTATTGTTTCAGTCATGTCTGAGTCTTCATGACCCAATGGACTGCAGCCCACCAGGCTCTTCTGTTCATGGGGATTCTCCAGGCAAGAATACTGAAGTGGGTTGCCTTGCCCTCCTCCAGGGGATCTTCCCAACCCAGGAAATGAACTCACGTCTCTTAAATCTCCCACATTGGCAGGGTAGATTCTTTACCACTAGTGCCACCTGGGAAACCCCTTACTTCAAGTAAATAGGTTCAAAATTGATTTGAATTGTTGAACACTAAGTTGGTGTTGGAGAAGTGATATCAGATGGAATCACAGAACCAGTTAGATCACAACTGGTGGCTTAGGAAGTGAAGGATTTGTCGACTTCCTGTTATAATCACCAAATAAAAATAATTGGATACTATTTAATGTCAATCAAATGTATGAATGAAACTTGGGTCTTTAAAGAGACCGTGTGCATTGAAGATCTCTACCAGTCCCAAACATATGACACAAAGGGCTATTGGAGGAGGAAATTTTCCTGTATCCCTCCAGTCAAAGGATAAATTGACACGAGACAGATTCAGTTCAGTTCAGTCACTCAATCGTGTCCGACTCTTTGCAACCCCATGAACCGCAGCATGACAGGCCTCCCTGTCCATCACCACCTCCTGGAGTTCACTCAAACTCACATCCATCGAGTCGGTGATGCCATCCAGCCATCTCATCCTCTGTCGTCCCCTTTTTCTCCTGCCCCCAATCCCTCCCAGCATCAGAGTCTTTTCCAATGAGTCAACTCTTCGCATGAGGTGGCCAAAGTATTGGAGTCTCAGCTTCAGCATCAGTCCTTCCAATGAACACCCAGGACTGATCTCCTTTAGGATGGACTGGTTGGATCTCCTTGCAGTCCAAGGGACTCTCAAGAGTCTTCTCCAACGCCACAGTTCAAAAGCATCAATTCTTCAGCACTCAGCTTTCTTCACAGTCCAACTCTCACATCCATACATGACCACTGGAAAAACCATAGGCTTGACTAGCAGACCTTTGTTGACAAAGTAATGTCTCTGCTTTTTAATATGCTGTCTAGGTTGGCCATAACTTTCCTTCCAAGGAGTAAACATCTTTTAATTTCATAGTTGCAGTCACCATCTGCAGTGATTTTGGAGCCCAGAAAAATAAAGTCTGACACTGTTTCCACTGTTTCCCCATCTATCTGCCATGAAGTGATGGGACCGGATGCCATGATCTTAGTTTTCTGCATGTTGAGCTTTAAGCCAACTTTTTCACTCTCCTATTTCACTTTCATCAAGAGGCTCTTTAGTTCTTCACTTTCTGCCATAAGGGTGGTGTCATCTGCATATCTGAGGTTATTGATATTTCTCCCAGCAATCTTGATTCCAGCTTGTGTTTCTTCCAGCTCAGCATTTCTCATGATGTACTCTGCATAGAAGTTAAATAAGCAGGGTGACAATGTACAGCCTTGACGTACTCCTTTTCCTATTTGGAACCAGTTTGTTGTTCCATGTCCAGTTCTAACTTGCTTCCTGACCTGAATACAGGTTTCTCAAGAGGCAGGTCATGTGGTCTGGTATGCCCATCTCTTTCAAAATTTTCCACAGTTTATTGTGATCCACACAGTCAAAGGCTTTGGCATAGTCAATAAAGCAGAAATAGATGTTTTTCTAGAACTCTCTTGCTTTTTCGATGACCCAGCAGATGTTGGCAATTTGATCTCTGGTCCCTCTGCCTTTTCTAAAACCAGCTTGAATATCTGAAAGTTCATGGTTCACATATTGCTGAAGCCTGGCTTGGAGAATTTTGAGCCTTACTTTATTAATTATTAAGTTATGACTAAGGTTAAACTTTCTTTCCAAGGAATAAGTGTCTTTTAATTTCATGGCTGCAATCACCATCTTTACTAGCATGTGAGATAAGTGCAATTTTCAGTAGACAGTTTACAAAATTTAACAACATGTATACGTGGGAGAAACACAGAAGAAATGAGTAACTGACCAAAATGGTTAAAATCCTCACCTTAAAATCATCTTCAGCTAAAAACAAGAGTATATTGGGGGGAGTGGTTTGGTACCTCAAAAGGGAGGAAGGCAAAGGAGACTTTGCTAGGTTCTTCCCTGAAATGGCAACCCACTCCAGTATTCTTGCCTGGAAAATCCCATGGATGGAAGAGCCTGGTAGGCTACAGTCCATGGAGTCACAGAGAGTCGGACAGGACTTCACTTTCACTTTCACTTTCCCTTTCCCTGTCTACACACCTGCTGCTCCTGCCGCTAAGTCGCTGCAGTCATGTCCGACTCTGTGCGACCCCATAGACAGCAGCCCACCAGGCTCCCCGTCCCTGGGATTCTCCAGGCAAGAATACTGGAGTGGGTTGCCATTTCCTTCTCCAGTGCATGAAAGTGAAAAGTGAAAGTGAAGTCGCTCGGTCATGTCTGACTCTTAGTGACCCCATGGACCGCAGCCTACCAGTCTACACACCTAGTTCATACTAATAGTTATCCAGAATTGTGCTACCAGAAGGGGGCGCCTCCAATCCCTGCAACAACAGCAGAGCTCAACAGGAAGAAGAAAAACTCCTTTCCTGGCAAGGAGTCAGTCAAACAAAGACACAGCCTCTTAGTTTACTATGGCCCTCCCAAGTTCCTTGTCCTCTCTATAAAAGCATTCTCCCTGCTTTGCCATATGGGGACTGCACATGACTTATTGTATTTGTGTGCGTCTGTTAGTTGCTCAGTCCTGTCCAGCTCTCTGTGACCCTATGGAGTGTAGCCCATAAAACTCCTCTGTCCATGGGATTCTCCAGGCAAGAATACTGAAGTAGGATGCCATTCCCTTCTCTAGGGGATCTTCTCGATCCAGGGACCAAAGCTGGGTCTCCTGCGTTGCAGGCAGAGGCAGATTCTCTAGCATGTCAGCTACCAGGGAAGCCCCTCACCATGTTTGCAGGCCCCGATTTTCAGCTCTCTGTTGATCTTGAATAAACCCATCCTTGCTGGAGAAATAACTGGCAGGCTATTTGTCATAGGTCAACACATCAAAGTGAGATAATCCTAAAATTTTAATCCTTCCCCTGTGGCCACAAGAGGCACGTGAAAGTCACTCAGTTGCATCCATGGAATTCTCCAGGCCAGAATACTGGAGTGGGTAGCCTTTCCCTTCTCCAGGGGATCTTCCCAACCCAGGGATCGAACCCAGGTCTCCCACATTGCAGGCGGATTCTTTACCAGCTGAGCCACAAGGGAAGCCCAAGAATACTCAAGTGGGTAGCCTAGCCCTTCTCCAGGGGATCTTCCCTATCCAGGAATGGAGCCAGGATTACCTGAATTGCAGGGTGACTCTTTACCAACTGAGCTATCAGGGAAGCCCAACCAGAGGCATAAAATCTTACTAAAATATCCTCCCCAACTCCTCAAATTATTTTGCATGGGATTTTCTTCTGACCAGAAAGTTCACTGACATATTGCTCTGTCTGCACACTTTCTTACTGGATATAGAAATAGTAACTATTACTGGATTTAATGCTGATAGAGTAGTTTGTTTTTTCAGTCAAGCTGCTTCCGTAATAGCAAAATGGCCTCTCCACATCTCAGCATGGAAAACCTGACGTTGGTCCAGATTTTGTAGCATTTACTTAATGACCAGGTGGGCTGAAGCCTGTTTATCCAACAATGAACATTTTGTGGACTGCCATTATAACTATAAAGAGTCTTTCTCCACCTAGAAGTTATGTCCTCTTGTAACTCCATGGGAATTCAGTCATAAGGAAAAGAAAACAAATATTTTATATAATGGATGAAATTCAGACCACAAACACAGGTGTGCAAAATGCAACTTTCTTTATTATTCCGTAACAACTTAATTTCTAGTGTGGGCTCCCAATTCTCCAAAGTCAGGTTGCAGCTGTGTCCAAACACTGGGGGTCTGAAACAAATGTTAGGCGTGAGGAGGGGATATGGACCCTAACTGTTGATAGTTCTCACTTGCATCTTTGGAGACACCAGCATCCCAGCAGATTGATGGCATGCACTGGCTTTTCAGTGCATGCCAGTCAACACTGAGAAAGCCACATACTGGTCGACATAGCCCTGTCAGGTCCAGATATGCTCAGTGTTCCTTCCACTCTAGAAGCATTGAATCATTCTACTGGAGCCCAAGGATCTCAGGGCTGCTAACCTTCACTAATTTCCCTTGAGGAAATACAGAGGTGGATCCTCCCCAAAGGGAGGAAGGAAAGTGTTAGCCAGAGAAAGAGAGGAATATGGGAGGGATGATTTCCAGGACAATAAATACAAACTTCCCACTCAATAACATTATTTCACATCATTATTACCACCTCTCCTTAGCCTTATCAGGCTTCTGAAACAAGAAGGGGGTCAACTTTATCTAAATTACATGGCTAGAACTTCTCTGGTGGTCCAGGGGTCAACCATCTACCTGCCCATGCAGGGAACATGGGTTCTTCCTGGCCCAGGAAGATTCCACCTGCCATGGGGCAACTAGGCCCATGTGCCACAACTACTGAAGCCCGCAAGCCCTAGAGTCAGTGCTCGGAAACAAGAGAAGCCACCACCGTGAGAAGCCCATCAGCCGCAACTAGAGAGTAGTGCCTGCTTACAACAAGAAAAAGCCCATGTGCAGCAGTGAAGACCCACTGCAGTCAAAAATAAATAAATAAAAATGTGAAAAAAAAATAATAAATCACATGGCTAAAATGTCCAACCACAATGTGGATTGCTTTGTATAGTTTTTACATGATGCTTTACATAGAAGTGCAAAATTTGCCACCCCAAAATGTGCTTCTTTTGCATGAGGATAAATGTAGGCTTATTATTTTTAAGAAACAGAAGCCTTCTCTGTGGCTACCTAAAGAATGTAAATAGAGGACCTGTTCCAGGAAGGGAGCTATCACCGTGGAGAACTATAGTATGAACTAGGTGTGTAGACAGGGAGAAACCTAGCAGAGTCTGTTAAAATTGCTCTCTTCTCAGCAAACATTTGTTTTCTAAACATTTGCTTTCTGTCAATTGCTTTCCTCCCCTTTGCGGTCCCAAATCATTTCCCTCAACATCCTCCCTTGCCATCAACTGAGGATAATATTTCAGGTGAGAGTTTTGGCCATTTGGGCCAGTTACTCAGTTTCCTTGGGTCTCTCCCATGTATGGGTACATGTATCTAAGTTGCTTCTGTCGTGTCCAACTCTTTGAGACCCTATGGACTATAGCCTGCCAGGCTTCTCTGTCCATGGAATTCTCCATGCCAGAATACTGGAGTGGGTTGCCATGCCCTCCTCCAGGGGATCTTCCTGATCCAGGGATCAAACCCACATCTCATGTCTCATGCATTGGCAGGGGGGTTCTTTACCACTCTCACCACCTGGGAAGCCCTCTCCCATGTAAACATGTTATTAAATTTTGTTGATTTTCTCCTGTTCATCTGGCTCATGTCATTTTAATTCTTAAACCAGGCAGAAGAATCTAGAAGGGCAGAGGAAAATTTATTCCTTCCTGATAAATTTTTATCACATTTTTCAATTTCAGAAAGTAAAATATGGGCTTATTACAAGAAGCAATTTCTAGTGCATATCTGAAAAAATCTGGGGAGTAAGAGAGTTAACACAATTTTATTCTCCAACTGACCTGGTTGGTCTATTTTGTGATATCAGCACCAGAATGCTGATCAAAAATAATACAGAGTGAGTGCCTTCGTTTTCTGGTATGTAACAGTTGTTCCCCTGGTTATCAACCTAAGAGAGGGCAACCAAGGCAGTTAAAGCATCTATTTAATGGTGAAACAAATCAACCAGCAAAAAACTGAGTCTCCAGCAGCATATTTGAGATAATCCAACTTGGCCTCCATCCTCAAGTCATTTATCCCTGTTCAGGCATAGAATAAAAAAGGCTGAGCACCAAAGAATTGACACTTTCAAACTGTGGAGCTGGAGAAGACCCCTGAGAGTCCTTTGGACAGCAAGGAGATCAAACCAGTCAGTCCTTAAGGAAATCAACCCTGAGTATGCATTGGAAGGACTGATGCTGAAGCTGAAGCTTCAATACTTTGGCCACCTGATGTGAAGAGCTGACTCATTGGAAAAGACCCTGATGCTGGGAAAGATTGAAGGCAGAAGAAGGCAGCTACAAAGAATGAGATGGTTGGATGGCGTCACTGACTCAATGGACATGGGTTTGAGCGAATTCCAGGAGATAGTGAAGGACAGGGAAGCCTGGTGTGTTACAGTCCACGGGGTCACAGAGTCAGACATGACTCAGCGACAGAACAACAGTGTCCATCTATATCTGATTGTCTTATTTGTTAACGATTGGCTATTTGTGGCTGAGTTTCTTGGTGGATGTGGAAATATTCTCCTAGGAATCAACTTTATGAGGGTTTTCTGACTCAAAAAGAAAAGTACTGTTCCCTCTGGTCCTTTGGGATGTTCCCAGGTGACTGGGGAATTTATGGAGGTGTCGGGCATCTGCCTGAGATGTGTAACAGCCTGATAGGGACTACCTTTATGAAAACACATATTTTCAAGCCTTTGATGTTCACAACAAAGCAGTTGGCATTGGCACCTCAACAGGGCTCACTTGCATGTTGGTTTCCTATAGTTTCTCTAAGCATCACACTGCCAGGATACAACCAGGACCCTTAGAAAGACTTTGTTACTGTAGCCACCTGGAAACAAAAATCCCTTCAAAATAGGAAAGGTTCATTTGATTTCCCCTTGCAGCTTTCTAGGCTGTATTCTTCCAAACTGGATGATTTTCAATTATTAATCCTTGAGAAAAAAAAAAGATGATTCTTGTTTGTAATACCACGTGGCCACAGTGTTCTTTGGCTTCAGAGAAAATGGCCAAGATGGGGCTCTTTTGACATTCTGAAACTGGGTTTGCATATACAGTTAGAGACAGTAGGCTTTCTGGGAGACACCTGCATTTCTCAACCTGTGTCCTTGTGATGAAAGGTATTCTACCAGGGCTCTCAGGAACCCCTATCCCACTGTTATCTAAACATGTTCAATTCCTGAGACTGAAGGTGAAAAAGGGAGAAGAAGGTCTTTTTAAACTCAAGCCAGGAAACTGTGAGATCTCTATGTCTATCGGGGTATATGTATGTCTGTTTTTACATCAAGATGGTTTTACCAAAATTAATTTGTAAATGAGCTCTATTTAATGGGCTGAAGAGAAAGTAAGAGCTTACAAATAAAATATTTCTAAATGCAATATAAACTAGCATAAATTTTGTAAGTTATTTTATGATCTAAGGTTAAACTTTAATGAATGAAAACAATCTTAAGTCATTGGTTAATTAATGCAGAAATGGCTTTAGAGTCATCAATATTAAGTATAATTCATTTATTGGACCTAGGTTTACCAAAAGTCAAATAAGTTCATTTATTTTTGCTAAAGAAATTATCAGCAATTAAAGTAACTAGATAAGATGGAAACTTTTAAGTAAAGTAATGTAAATGATATAAGAGTTCAGGGGCAAACATTTTAGGAATAATCATATTTTAGTACTGTTTAGTTAAAAATAGTGTCTCCTAGTTTTGGTTGTTTTTTCTTTTTTTCAACTTGAAACCTTTACATTTTTGCTGAATTAAGTTGAATGATGAGACTTCATTGAATATTCAGATTATTTCCAGGAACATTACTTCCTAAACTTACTTCCTAAGTTTGATCTACTTTTGTCTTCTTGTTAGAGACAGACTAAAGATGTTTGGGCTTATTGGACACATGTCTTGTACCACACTAAGGAAAGACATTTTGCTATAAGAAAACGTAGGCTTCTGGAAGTTACAGAATATGTTCATAAGCTTGCCATTCAGGAAAAGCTGGCATGACAAACAGTACACAATTATTTGCTTCCTGATTTTCACTGAAGATTAAGGCTTTTAAGGGTTAAAATTATAATATATATGTAATTAAAACCATGAATAAAGGAAAGATTTCAGTATGCAAGAAAAGTAGGATGTGTGTTTTCAGTAAAAGAAGGTATGAGGAACGGAAATGTAATTTGTTAAGGGAAAAGAAAGTAGTTTTGCCCTAAAACTGGTTATTTCTAAATTGAAAATAAGGGACAAACTAATATGGATACTGGAAATAGTGGAAGCTTTATGGAAAAGGAACTCTGAGAAAGGAATGTGCATGGTCAGAACTGGGTAGGATTAGATTGAATTTAATTAAGTAAATGAAATTTGATATTAAAGGTAAGGTGTTAGAACTTATTTTTCTCTTTGTTAAGAAAACAACATTTTTTTGGAAAACTTTTGATACTTTTGATAAAGGATTCTAAGTTTGTTTTTAACTTTTAAGTGATCTGTTATAACTTTCTGTGTCTTTGAAATCTTTTATTTCACTTTGCTTAAGTGAACAAGTATTGTTTCATAGTGACCTGTGATCTGACTTGACCAAGTATTTAAATATCCTTTTGATATTTTTGGCAAACCTCCCAAAGATCAAATTTTAATTGAAGTTCTTTTGACCTCCAGCTAGCTTTGGGATGCTTCAGAAGGCCCCTGAAGCATCTCAGGAAGAAAAATTAAACTAATTAGGCTTATTTGGTATGTTAAATTACATGGGAAGCATTGTCAAATGAATGGTGATAAACCTTCTTAGGTTGTATTATATGGGTAAATGTCATTAATATAAGTGTTCTAGAAATTATATGAAATTTCTAAACTTTGGATATGTACTGGTATAATTTTGTTAATCCTAATTCTAGTTATTATCTGACGATGTCATGTGTCACAGCAATAACCAACTTTGTCAATTGCATTGTAACCAAGTCTTATAACCGCTTTTTTAAGTTGGGCTTCCCTGGTGGCTCAAACGGTAAAGCTTCTGCCTGCAAGGCAGGAGACCTGGGTTTGATTCCTGGGTCAGAAAGATCTCCTGGAGAAGGAAATGGCAATCCACTCCAGTACTCTTGCCTGGAAAATCCCATGGACGGAGGAGCCTGATAGGCTACAGTCCATGGGGTCGCAAAGAGTCAGACACGACTGAGCGACTTCACTTTCATCATTCATAGACAGTTACTGTTTTACTCTGATGCTTTTGCAAAAAATGCATTATCTTCAAGAATATTCACAGAAAAGATTTTTTGACAGGTTTCTGAAAACTTTCAAATCATACAGGTGAACTGGTTAAGAAATTAAAGAATTCTAGGACTTCCGTGGTGTCCCAGTGGTTAAGCCTCCGCACTTGCAATGCAGGGAATGCCGGTTACATACCTGGTAGGGGGCTAAGATCCTATACATCACACTGCATGGCCAAAAAAAGAGAGAGAGAATTCGAAAGGAAAATCTGACAGCTTCATAAAACTGTTAACAAAAGATTAAGATCAAAGATTAGTTACACAGGACTGAATGAACTGATGAATATGGTTATAATTTTTTATGATTCTTCTCTGAACTATTACTGACTTTTCATTGGTGTTTTCCAGATACAAGGGAACTTTTTCTGTTACTTATAACTTAAAACAACTGATAAAATTTACTTTTGCAAGTAGAATTGAAGCTTTTAGTTTTTCTTTCTATCTGATCCCTCCAGAAATTGGAAACGCTTAGGTTTGCAGCAGGCTTATTAGATTTTCTTAACTAGTTCATGCACAGTGAAACCGAAGGGAACTGACTCTTGAATTCATATTTCCCACTTAAGAAGGGCCTCTGTGTTGTACTGGTCTCTAGAAAAATTGCTGACCTCAAACTCACCTTAAAACAATGCTCAAACAGAGGAGAAACAACACCCACATCAAGTTAAAAAGATGACAGCAATAATAGACAGTTGATCCAAGAGTCCACACCAGGTCTGTAAGACCCATTCTACTAATTCAATTGTACTGTTTATCAAATGTTTGTCTCCTTATGAAAATTGAAAACTACTGTTTGACTTATGGCTATATTTTTGCCCCAGTGTTCAGAAGGAAAAACATTATCTTGTGAAGTTGTCACAGAGTATAACGACTCATGACATATATCACTGCTTATTTTAAGTCTAATGCAAAAAGTACATGTGCAATGTTTATGGGACAATTTTATATAACTGATAAATGCACAGGTCATGAAATATTTCCCTGTCAGCATACCTCTGTGCTTTTTCACTATGTCGATTAGTTTACCCCACTGTGTATAACTAGTTTTGTGTGTGTGTGTGTGTGTGTGTGTGTGTGTGTGTGTACACATATATACAAACAAAAAGAAGCCTGATACCAAGGGATATGATGCGCCTAGGGTAGGCAGTGACCACCCAGGCACTGAGAGGCAAATTGTGGGTTGGCCAAAGAGTTCATTTGGGATTTTCTATAAGATGTTATGATAAAATCCAAGTGAACCTTTTTGGCCAACCCAATATTTTGCTCATCAGTGCTTTCTATTGAAAGATCTGCAATTAAAAGGGGGACCTGGTGGAGGAAATCCTCACATTTTGAGGTACAGAGAAGTTGATCTGGCTTATACATAATATAACTTAAGCTTTATGCTAACCAGAAGGGCCTACTTTGCCTCCTGTCTAATATACATTGTATCAATACATCTGCTTTAACCACTGAAGAAAAGATAGAGCTGGGTGATTATTGTAGATTTTTCAGTTGCATTCCTGTATTACTGAGAACTCAAATTTTCTGAACTGTATCAGACTCAAGGACACAATCCACACCTCTACCCATTTGTGGATTAAATTATTCCTTCTGAACACTGCCTTACTTTGACCCCTGACTTAACCATATTGTAGATGAAATCCCTAAAAATAAAGGTCTAAATTTTAACAATATGTCTGGCAATCTGTGTGCCTCCAGTGTACATCTTTGAGATTCTAATAAGCAACACTGGGTCTCTACATGTCAAAATAGTTGATGAATCAGAGGTATCTGCCTACTAAGGTACACTCTCTTTCTGTCTGTAACTTCAACATGACTCAGCACTGAACTGGTTCTTTAAAACTGCTCTCCAGAAAAAGAAGGGATGTTTACCTGCCTGCATATCAAGAAGACAGATTTTGGCATATGTTTGATACAATACCTTTACCATGATGGGGAACTGGATCACAACAACATATGACTAGGAATCTTTTGTCTGCCCTTGGCAACATAACAAGTGAGACTGCCATGGCTGTTGCTAGGAATATTGATTCAGGAAATTGGAAAAAGGAAATTGATTCAGTAGCTAGAGTAGCCTTAAGTAACCATGTAGCTTAGGAATGTACATTAGCTGTAGTGGTGGAGTTTGTGCTATTGTTAATACCTATTGTTGCATGTACCTTAATGCTTCTGCGGAAATGGAAATTTATATACACAAAATCTGGCTACAGTTAGCATCCTCAGAAGTGCCAGGACCAGACTGGTTCTCAGGACTAGTCTCCTGGATTCCTCAGGAAATAAAAATCCATGTATAGAATTAATTAAAATTTGAGTGATCATTCTTCCCTCTACTTCTAATTGGGTATCAAATAATAAAATGTGCTATTAAAATAGCACCAAAACAGCAGACCAAGGGACTAAGATCTGGATTATGTAGAGCATAAGTCCAAAGCCCAGGACAAAGCCATATTTCCAAGTGAGTTCAAAGTTTCATTTCTCAACCTTTGTTACACCTGCACCTTTCTTCATCACGAAGTATTCAGAGCAGTCTTTGGCCCTCTTCCATCAAGACTGAGGAATGGTCAAAAGCTAGGGAGGGCTGAAACTGAGGGCAGCCACCAGTTAGATACCTTAAAATATAACTTGCTGAATAGGTATTAGTATCTTGAAACCTGCCTTCCCTGACCAAACTTGCTTTCAGTGTTCTTGTAAGTTGCATAGCCTCCAAGCTTCAGGTAGCTTAGGCAAGCATATCTCAAGATTCGTTTAACTGCTCCTTCAGACATCTCGCTGTGTGGGTTGCTATAGAAATAAGTGTTATTGTTTTTGTTTTTTTTCAGGAGTGGGGGAGTAGTCTTGCTCAGTTCAAACTAATTGAGACCACTGACCATTCAACTGGGTCTGAATGAGCGTCTGCTGGATGAACTTTTGATGTCAGAGAGCCAAAAGCTCCACCCACAGATCAGGCTAATGCCACTGGTTTCTGAACATATGTCCCATGAAGAAGCAGGTAACTCGGATACGCCAATGCAGAGCAGCGATTGCGTCATCTTTCTCACCTCCAATCATCTTTCCCCACATCTCAGGCCACCCTGTTTCTCTGTTTGTTGTAAATGGCCCGGTGGCATCCGACTCTTTGCAACCCTATGGACTGTAAGCCCGCCAGGCTCCTCTGTCCAGGGGATTCTCCAGGCAAGAATACTGGAGTGGGTTGCTATGCCCTTCTCCAGGGGATAGTCCTCACTCAGGGATCAAACCCACATCTCTTACATCTCCTACATCCACAGACAGTTCTTTACCACTAGCACCACTTAGGAAGCCTGTTTCTATAACCCATAAATATCCTGAAGCCCTCAGCTTTGGGGAGGTGGATTGAAGATCTGTTCTCCCCTCTCCTCACTTGGCTGCCTGGAAGAAATCCTTTCTATACAAATATCAGCACCTCAGGGCTTGGCTTGCTGAGCGCTGGTCGGGCAAGTTAACCTGGTTTGGTAACTCCTTCCTTGGGAAAGTAGATCTAGCAGAAGGCACAGACTAACCATTCACAGACAAATCTAACTGACAGACACATCGTCTTTCATATGTACAGTGTATATTATTAAAATTATTATTATCAATATTATTGAGCCCACATTTGCAAGCAGATGATTTCACATAAAAATTGTGGATCTCGGATTTCTCTTTTTTTAAGTTGTTATTTATTTATCTACAGTTGCACTAGGTCTTTTTTGCTTCTCATGGGCTTTCTCTAGTTGCAGTGAGCAGGGGCTACTCCTTGTTGCAGTGAAAGGGCATGTGGGCTTCAGAAGTTGCAACATGGGGAGCTCAGTAGTTGTGGCTTATGGGATCTAGAGCACCAGCTCAGTACTTGTGGCACATAGGCTTAGTTTTTCCACAGAACTTGGGTTCTTCCCACGCCAGGGATTCTGTCTGCTGCATTGGCAGGTGGATTCTTTTTATTTATTTATTTATTTACTTGTTTTTAGTTGAAGGATAATTGCTTTATAATATTGTGTAGGTTTCTGCCATACATCAACATGAATCAGCCATAGGTATACATATGGCCCCTCCTTCTTGAACCTCCCTCCCACCACCCACCCCATCCTACCCCTCTAGGTTGTCACAGAGCCCTGGGTTGAGTTCCCTGCATCATACAAGTTCCCACTGGCTATCTATTTTACATATGGTAGTGTACATGTCTCCATGCTACTCTCTCCATTCATCCCACCCTCTCCTTCCCTCCCCATGTCCAAAATTCTGTTCTCTACATGGCAAGTGGATTCTTATCCACTGGCCCACAGGGGAAGTCCTCTGCTTTCTCTTTAAAAATTAGAAGCTCAGTTGTAACTGAGTCTATATTCCCATGTGGTAACAGCAGGCTAGAGTGAGCATGCAAGCTCCAGTTTGCTCTGCTCCCCACCAGTCCCTGTGATCCCTCTGTCATTCTTCATCTGTTTTTCCTCTTTAGCCCCTACAGGCATTTAAGTTTATGACCCAGGTCCAGAGTCCACTGGGCGGTCACAGCCACTGCGAGATTTCTGTGATGCTGGAAGACACTTCTGTTACCAAAGCAGGTTCTTTTGTCCCAGGTGTAGCAAGCCAGATGCTGAGACACCAAGGCTTGCAGGAAAAAAAGCGTTTATTCCTAACGCAGCCAAGTGAGGAGACAGGAGAACAAATCTCAAATCCATCTCCCCAAGGGTGAGAGGCTTGAGATATTTATGGGATAAAGCTGAGGTGTGGCGAGCATGGGAAAAGGTAATTGGAATAAGAAAGAGATAAGTGCCGTTCTCTGCAGGTGCAATAAACCACAGGCTTCTTTGTAGGACACCTGTTCAGAAAACGGTGGTATGAGCATGCTTTGAGGGTAAGGTTTTTGGTCCTGTGATGTCAAAAGGTCAAAAGCAGACACTCGTGCGTACCGAGTTGGAGGGTTAGTGGTCTTTACCAGTCTTCACCAGCTCAAGCTCAAACTGGACATAGTTGATTCCCAATTCCTAAAGAAACAACTTGGGTAAAACACTTTATTGTTTAAGCTACATGATTCTTATAGCTTAAACAATGTAAGTCTTTTGTAGCAACAATTTAAGTGATAAGGGAAGGCAGGTTAGGGGGCCTCCAGTGGCTTGGTGGTTAAGAATTTACCAGCCAGTGCAGGAGATTCAATTCCCGGGTTGGAAAGATGCCTTGGAGGAGGAAATAGCAACCTACTCCAGTATTACTGCTTGGGAAATCCAAAGATCCTGTGGAGAAGTAAATGGCAACCCACTCCAATATTCTTGCCTGGGAAACCACATGGACAAAGGAACCTGGTGGGCTCCAGTTCACGGGGTTGCAGAGTTGGACAAGACTGAGCACAAGTGAAGGCAGGTTACAGGTGTAATGGAGTTAAATAATGATTACCCTGTTTGCTCTCTTCCCACTGCCAGAGGTGCTACCACATATAGTCAATATTGTCACTGTTACAGTTAACTCAGAAGCCCTTTCCTTTTTCTTAAACCCAGAGGAGTTGAGTCTTTGCAACATAAGGGATTCGTACTAATAACTTGGAAGAAGATACTGCCCATGCACTTCCATACATTAACATGAGGGATGAAGCTTCCCCAATATGCTGCTCGAGGGCTGTGATGAAGAGTAACCATCCCAGCCTCAACACCTCTGCCAGCACCCAGGGCTGCAGGGGTACAGTGCCTTCCCTGTATGAATACAGATCCTAGAATGGAAATGAACACAACTGGAAAAGGAAAGAAGGGAAAAACTCCAGAAGGCCCAAACAAAAATACCCTGTACATTCAAGGAATTAAGAATGTCTTTCCCAATGTTCTACAGGAGTTTCCCTTCCCTAACAAACAGTCAGATTTTATCTCTGTATGTGGATCATTCTTAAACTGGCAAATTTAACATCTCTTTTTTGAGGTCCAAGCTACAGTATTCACATTTACTCTTTGATTTTGACATGAAAGCCCATAAATGATCTGAGGGAGTGACCATTACCTTTTTGAAATGAGAACTTTGGGTCAGAGCAGTCAACTAGCTCACCCATGGCCCCATTTCTTAGCAGAAGAAACCATATAAGAAGTGAATTCTGCAGAATCCTATGCCATTTCTCTTCCTACTAAATCATGGCATGGCTACTCACTCCTCCCCCATCATAGCTAGAACTACTGTAAAATACTATTGTTTTGTATTTACATAGTGATATATAAAGCAAGAGAACATGACATAATTATTTTTTAAAGTGAAGAGTAATGAAGGCTTGCTTTCTTTCTGAAATCCTCCTGATTCAATAATAAACCACTGAAGTATATAGATGAGACATCCTTTATATAGGAAAATAACATTCCTGAAATACTCTATGAGGACATGTGCTTTAAGTTACATTTTTTATTAATAATGCCCTAATAGAAACTAATCATTCTATTCCATCTCATCAGAGGCAATGGCATAGCAGAGTTTGTGAGCATAGTTTAAAGTGTAAACTGATAAGATTAGTCATTTAGCATACTGGTTTAATAGACTTGACGAGTCACCAGTGTAACACTGAGCAAGTTTCTGAGCAAAGATGAGTTAGAATAAGGAACAACAATTAATATTGATTTAAGTCTAGGGAGAAAATTAAGAAAAAAATTGTCATTTACATCAACATGTGTTCAGAACATAGAAGCAGTTACTACACAGTCACTGGAATGATGGCTGCATGGACCCCATAAAGAAGAGAGGCTACTGAGAGAGGTCAGCATGTAGGTCTTAGATTTCAATTATGTCTCAGTAACACTGTCATTTTATACTGAGTGGAGGGCATTGGCTTGAAATTACTACTAGGTTAAAGTTTAATTCTAATACAAGAAAAATTTTCCTGGAATTAACAAACTGTCCAGTTTGAGCACTGATTTCTAAGACAGTTTCCTTCTGTGACACCACATTCAAAGATCCATAAAGCTGCCTTTTTTTGGATTTATTTCACATTCCTCCAGCAGATCCTACAGTGTTCAAAAGGAGCGACAGCCAGAATTGGCACAGTGGTTTCCGATATTTTCCTTGTATCTGAGGAGAAACAGGTTGTAAAGGACTAATCAAATGCTGTTCTCACTGGAGCAGGAGCTGGAGATGCAGAGAAGGCAGGCATTTCTCGCCAGTCTCCAACTCCCCCTCCACCAGCCCTCATGCACCTGCAGTGATCCCCCAAACCCCAGAGGTTACAGTCAACATGGAGAGAATCCAATTAATATTTGTGAGTAGACAAAGAGAAATCTTCATATAAGAGCCACCTAGACTCATGCTCTTTAGTGGGGAAAAAAAAATCATTAGGATAATTGACTAATATATGACAAGCTGCAGCTGGTTCACCTCCTGCTGGATCCAGGGTTTGCACCGTGTGGAGAGAAACCCCAGAACTCACTCAAATATGTCACTCATCCCTCATGTGACAGCTTTCGCTAAATAGTTGAGGTAGAGAGGCTCTGAATGGTGCTTTTATTTTTTTCCATCAAGTTATTCTGTATTTGCAAAATCGAATTATTTCCAAATGAATGGATTTTAACTTTTTATGAAAAGTCATGGAGGACTAAGGCCTGGAAGGCATGTAACTTCCCTGGAATTAGTCTGATGACTGACAGGGTGTCATCCAACCCTTTTCACACCTGTTTAGATACGCTGTGAGCTCCTGGGACTAGAAAGGCCACGGGTGTGGAGGCAAGCTCAGGGTATGGAGAGCTGATGGAGAAGGCAAGACTGTTATGGCTTTTAAAGGCATGGAGCTATGTACATTAAGAGTGTTAGTCGCTCAGTCATGTCCTACTCTTTGTGACCCCATGAACTATGGCCCACCAGGCTCCTCTGTCCATGGAATTCTCCAGGCAAGAATACCAGAATGGATTTCCATTTCCTTCTCCATAGGATCTTCCTTACCCAGGGATCAAATCCATGTCTTCTGCATTGGCAGGCAGATTCTTTGCTGTCTGAGCCACCAGGGATAATAAAAAAGAAGCAAGAAGAGTGACCCTGGGGAAGAGGAGACCCTGTGTGTGTTCAGCTTAAATACCAAAGATTGCTCATGCTCCACTGAGACCTACAATTTGGAAAATTAAATGCATTCATGGAGGAAGAATGAAAAAATAATTCCACCGTGCATGACTAGGAGGGAAGAACTGGATGTGGAGATGATCTCAGCAGGGTGCGATCTAGCATGCCTTCCTAAGACAAGACTAATGCTGGGAAAGATTGAAGGCAGAAGGAGCAGGGGGTGACAGAGGATGAGATGGTTGGATGGCATCACCGACTCAATGGACCTGAGTTTGAACAAGCTCCAGGAGATAGTGAAGGACAGGGAAGCCTGGTTTGCCGCAGTCCATGGGGTTGCAAAGAGTTGGACACAACTGAGTGACTGCACAGCAACATAAACTGCACTGGAAGAACTAACTAGCCCTGTCCTTACAGCAGTGAAAACTTTTAAAATGTGCAATCCATCAGAGACCAATACTTCTTTAAAATAAATTTGAAAGGAATTATTGGAAAAGCAATCACATGCTTAGCTGTGGCGGCAATGCCAGACTGTTGTAAAAGTATGAAATGTTTGTTCTTCACTTCTCTGCTGCTCTCATTTCAGACCAGTAACATGTAGTTCAAAAGTGGACACCAGTCTGTGGACCACACTTTCCAAAGCAGTGGCTTACTTCACAGAACCTGATCCCCAAGGATGACACATGCAATGCATCCTTCAGCTTGGCAGACGTAAGTGTCTGTGGGATGACTTTTCAAAGGCAGGAATTCTGGGTCTCAGCTCCCCCAGAAAAGCCAGGGTACTGGCAACAGAGATATAACCTTAAAGTCAGGGGAGGTGGGTGACACAGAAGATGAAGACAAGTAGGAATTTGTTAAAACAAAAATGATACCACAAAAAATAATCTAGTGGCCCAAAGATGCCTCTAGAGAAGGGGTCCCTAACCTCTGGGATCTAATGCCTAATGATCTGAGGTGGAGCTAATGTAATCATAATGGAAATAAAGAACACAATAAATGTATTTCTCTTGAATCATCTCCAAACAATCCCCTCTCTAAGTTGGTCCATGGAAAAATTATCTTCCATGAAACTTGTCCTTGGTGCCAAAAAGGTTGGGGACCACTGCTTTAGAGGAGGTACAGAGAGATGACAAGATGCATAAATCATAGGTGAGTTAAGACAAGAGTGCATATAACATCAATTATAGAGGCCAGAGGCAGATGGCCCCTGAAATTGCCTGGGTGGTGAATGGTGGTTTTGTCCAATATCTACCCTGAAGCCACAGGCTGAGCCCCTCGACTCAGAGCAGAGCTGCTCAAGGCTGTAGTGAAATGAGGATGCCACTGTTAATAACTGCCAGGAGGCTGGGAAGAAGGCTCCACTCATCACATTTCCCCAAGAAGTTACCCATCACTGCCCTGTTGTCTATTTTCCTGATGGCTGGAGTCACATGTTGTCTCTATGTTTTACTTATGTGTTTTGGAAGCTTCGCAGCTTCTCCGTTTATTAAATCTTCTTTCTGTCTCTTCCCAGAAGCTCCTCTTTAAAAACACATAAACAGTTCAATGTGCAAATTAGCTGTGGTTGATTTATAGTTCATTCTGGAAGAGCAGCTTTTAAAAAGACAGAAGGAATTAAGCTGAGAGTTAGGTTTGAGATATACACGCCTCCCTCAGTTTGAATTAGATGTGTTTAATGGGAACATGGACACTAGGGCTGTGGGCAGTGGATAAAATCTATTGGCCCTGCTGATTCTAAACATTCCAGCTGTGAGGGGAATTCATTTTGGAATACATAAAGTGAATGAGCCTGGACAGGCTTTGAAGCACTGTTAAAAAAGACCTGGCCTTTCCCCCTCCTTCATGAGGCCACCAGGTATCTCTTCTGTGGAAACAGTGCTCTTTCTCAAAGAGAAGCTCAAATCCCAAAGCCCTTCATCGTAGCCATTGGTGGAACGTAATTTTGAAATTTTCATTGTAGTTCCTGGTGAGGACCGACATTCCTTCCAAACTTTGATCGATGGGGTTTCCTGTGTGGTTAGCAAGGTGATATTCCCACAACCCCTCTTGAGGAAGCTTTAGCCCCAGATGGACAATTAAATGTGCTGGAAGGATTCTCAGAATTCAAAAAGTCGAGAGATGGACAGGGTCTACATTGAGCCCTCATCTACATTGTTTTATGTGGTATTAGAAAAACCACGAAAGCACACAAAGTTTAAACAGAATTTTGTTTGGAGAGAAGAAATCAGGCTGGAGATGAGAAGGTGAAGGGAATGTCAATAAAGCATCTTCAAAGAAAACTTTCAGTAATTCACCTTTGATTAGAGTAAAAACACTTCAACTGCTATGCAGGAGGATCTGTTTTATTTTTTAAAGTTTCAAAACTATTTTAGAAGACACAATCAGTGTCTATAAGAAAAAAATCTGCTTCTAGAAAAGGATCTTGGTTTCATATCTTTCTTTTATTATTTTATTTATTTTTAACTGTGCTGGGTCTACATTGCTGCAGTTTTTTTCTCTAGTTGTGGTGAGTGGGGGCTACTCTCTAGTTGCGGTGCTCCAGCTTCTCATTGCCATGACTTCCCTTATTGTGAAGCATGGGCTCTACGGTGCATGGGCTTCAGTAGTTGTGGGTCCCGGGCTCTAAAGCACAGGTTCAATAGTTGCGGCAAACAGGCCTAGTTGCTCCATAGCACGTGGTATCTTCTCAGATCAGGAATCGAATCCATGTTCGGCAGGCAGATTCCTTACCACTGAACCACCAGGGAAGCCCTTACATATCTTTAATTCAGAAGAATTTCCCCAGAGGATAATACCCCTGGTTCACACTATTCAGGATCCTGAGTTTGATAGTGACTCTCAGGGAGATGTCTAAAGGAGCTTAGATGAGCTGTTTGAGATCACCCTGGAAGGGCTGACTGGTCCCAGCTTCTCCATGGAGCTTCAGTCATCAAGACAAGTGTGCACACCCTACTGGACTCCATTACCATCTGTTGGTGTTTTGAAAATTTACAAGACTGCTTTCTGCTTTGAGTAGTAATTCTGATTATTACCTGTTTACTTTTTAAATGTTTTTAAGATTCAATGTGCTCAGTCGCTAAGTCATGTCCAGCTCTTCTCAACCCAATGGACTGTAGCCCACCAGGCTCCTCTGCCCGTGGGATTTCTCAGGCAAGAACACTGGAGTGGGTTGCCATTTCCTTCTCCAGTAGATTTTCCCCACCCAGGCATTGAACCTGCATCTCTTGCATCTTCTGCATTGGCAGGTGGTTCTTTACCACTAGCGCCACCTGGAAAGTCCCAGATTTAATAAACAAATTTTACCATATGCATCCCTTTTCAGAATTTTCTAGATAGACACCATGTATGTTTAAAACCTCCAACTCTCTAAGATTTTTTTAAGAGTTTTTCATTTCTCCACACATGGCATCTGTCTTCACATTGTAGTTGCGCTTTTATGGAACTTTTCTGGTTACAGTATTAACATTATAAAAATCTACAGTTTTACATTGGGATATCTCTTATTAGCTGAATCCTTTTGAGCAATTCTGCTTTTACAAAGTTGAGAACCCCCTCACACTGCACCAGGTCCCTGTTTCCTATAAACAATCTAATCCCCCTCCTGAGTACTTTACACTTCTGTGTGTAACAGAACACACACACACACACACACACATACACCACTGCCCTGCATGCAGCAGTTTCATATATTCTATCCCTTTTAATCCTGAAACATTACCATCAGGCATATTTTACCATCCTCATTTTATAGTCAAAAACACTAAAGCTGTAAGAGATAAAGCAAACTGACCAAGACTATAAGACTTGTAAAAAGTATTGCTGTGCTGTGCTTAGTTCCTCAGTCGTGTCCAGCTCTTTGCGACCCCATGGACTGTAGCCCACCAGGCTCTTCTGTCCGTGGGATTCTCCAGGCAAGAATACTGGAGTGGGTTGCCATGCCCTCCTCCAGGGGATCTTCCCAACCCAGCAATCGAACCAGGGTCTCCTGCATTGCATGCAGATTCTTTACCAGCTGAGCTACCAGGGAAGCCCAGTAAAGGGTATAGTCACAATGTTAAACCAGGTCTTCAGGTCTCTTCATTTAACTTTCTTTCCTTTATGACATGGGGAAACATGGAGAGTTTAATCAATAATTGTAGAAAGATATCCTGTCATCACTAACCAGATCAAGAAATATTAATAGAATACTGCCAGGAACTCAGGGAAGCAGTTCACGTGACCTCCAATGATCACTCTCTTTTCTCTCTAAAGGTAGCTTCCACCTGGATTCCCGGATTGATGATTTTCTTTAGAGTTTTATCAAAACCTAATGCATCCCTAAAAAACATAGTTGTGTTGTCTGTTGAAATTTACAAGAATTGAATCATACAGAATGAATTATTTTAAGTCCTGCTTTTCTTTCCTGTGTGAGTGAGTGAAAGTCACTCAGTTGTGTCTGACTCTTTGTGATCCCATGGACTATAGCCCACTAGGCTTCTCTGTTCATGGAATTCTCCAGGCAAGAATACTGGAGTGGGTAGCCTTTCCCTTCTCCAGGGAATCTTCCAACCCAGGTCTCCCTCATTGCAGGCAGATTCTTCACAGTCTGAGCCACTGGGAAGTCCTGCTTTTCTTTCTAAATGTGTATACACGCTGCTTCCTATGGCTATACTCCCTTCATTGGTATTGTTATGTGATATTCCACTCTATGCAAGGTTGATGTTCAGAAACATGTCTGTCAATTGCAGTTATTTTCAGTCAGTGTCATTCTAACTGGGTCCACTTCTATTCTGACTGTTAGTACCAAAGTCATAAGAGTTTGAACTTCACTCTAACTGTATGTATATATCACAATACACTTATTCCATTCTACTGTTGAGAGACAGCTATCTCTCAGTTTTATATGAATATTTACTATTATTTATTGCTGTTAAAATGAGGCTTAAAAGGAAATACCTCACTCATCAGAGAACCCTTTTTTCTACCCATATATAGTTTACGTATAAAGTTCAAAATTTTGGAATGTGCTTTTATACAAGTGTGAAACCACCAGAATTATAATTCCAGAATATTTTTGATCACCCTCAAGAGAAGCCTTCTACCTAGTAGCATTCACTTCTCACTCTCCCTTGCCAACCTGAGAGCAAGAAATCTACTTTCATGGATCTGCCTATCTGGGAATTTCACATAAATGGCATCATATACTATGTGGTCTTTTGTGACTAATTTGTTTGATTTAGCACATTTCAGTGTTCATCCATGTCATGGCATATATTAGTATTCCATTACTTTTTATGACTGAATAATAATCCATTGACTGGATATACCACATTTTGTTCTTACATTCAATAGAGACAGGCATGTGGGTTGTTTTTGATTTCGGGATATTATAAAAAATGCTGCTATGAACATTTATATACAAGTTTACATTTCTCTTGGATAGATATCTAGAAGTAGAATTCCTGGGTCATATTCCTGGTGACTGTTTAACACTTTGATGACTTCCAACTGTTTATCAAAATGGATATACCCTTTTTTACATGCCCACCAACAACATATAAGGATTTCAAGTTCTCTACATACTTGGCAGCACTTGTTGTTATTGTTTTTATTATTATTATAGCCATTTGAGCAAATGTGAAACGGTATCTCATTGTGATTTTGAAATTTGCATTTCTCTAATGATTGCTTCCTCAGCGGTCAAGGCAAAGAAATAGAGGAAAACAACAGAATGGGAAAGACTAGAGATCTCTTCAAGAAAATTAGAGATACCAAGGGAACATTTCATGCAAAGATGGGCTCGATAAATGACAGAAATGGTATGGACCTAACAGAAGCAGAAGATATTAAGTAGAGGTGGCAAGAATACACAGAAGAACTATACAAAAAAGATCTTCACAACCAAGATAATCATGATGGTGTGATCACTAACCTAGAGCCAGACATCCTGGAATATGAAGTCAAGTGGGCATAAGGAAGCATCACTACGGACAAAGCTAGTGGAGGTGATGGAATTCCAGTTGAGCTATTTCAAATCCTGAAAGATGATGCTGTGAAAGTGCTGCACTCAATAGGCCAGCAAATTTGAAACACTCAGCAGTGGCCACAGGACTGGAAAAGGTCAGTTTTCATTCCAATTCCAAAGAAAGGCAATGCCAAAGAATGCTCAAACTACCACACTATTGCACTCATCTCACATGCTAGTAAAGTAATGCTCAAAATTCTCCAAGCCAGGCTTCAGCAATACGTGAACCGTGAACTTCCAGATGTTCAATTTGGTTTTAGAAAAGGCAGAGGAACCAGAGATCAAATTGCCAACATCCGCTGGATCATGGAAAAAGCAACAGAGTTCCAGAAAAACATCTATTTCTGCTTTATTGACTATACCAAAGCCTTTGACTGTGTGGATCACAATAAACTGTGGAAAATTCTGAAAGAGATGGGCATACCAGACCACCTGACCTGCCTCTTGAGACCTATATGCAGGTCAGGAAGCAACAGTTAGAACTGGACATGGAACAACAGACTGGTTCCAAATAGGAAAAGGAGTTTGTCGAGGCTGTATATTGTGACCCTACTTATTTAACTTCTATGCAGAGTACATCATGAGAAACACTGGGTTGGATGAAACACAAGCTGGAATCAAGACTGCCAGGAGAAATATCAGTAACCTCAGATATGCAGATGACACCACCCTTATGGCAGAAAGTGAAGAGGAACTAAAAAGCCTCTTGATGAAAGTGAAAATGGAGAGTGAAAAAGCTGGCTTAAAGCTCAACATTCAGAAAACGAAGATCATGGCCTCTGGTCCCATCACTTCATGGGAAACAGATGGGGAAACAGTGGAAACAGTGTCAGACTTTATTTTTTTGGTCTCCAAAATCACTGCAGATGTGACTGCAGCCATGAAATTAAAAGACGCTTACTCCTTGGAAAGAAAGTTACGACCAACCTAGGCAGCATATTCAAAAGCAGAGACATTACTCTGCCAACAAAGGTCCATCTAGTCACGGCTACGGTTTTTTCAGTAGTCATGTATGGATGTGAGAGTTGGACTGTGAAAAAGCTGAGCACCGAAAAATTGATGCTTTTGAACTGTGGTGTTGGAGAAGACTCTTGAGAGTCCCTTGGACTGCAAGGAGATCCAATCAGTTCATTCTAAAGGAGATCAGTCCTAGGTGTTCTTTGGAAGGAATGATACTAAAGCTGAAACTCCAATACTTTGGCCACCTCATGCAAAGAGTTGACTCATTGGAAAAGACTCTGATCCTGGGAGGGATTGGGGGCAGGAGAAAAAGGGGACGACAGAGAATGACATGGCTGGATGGCATCACCGACTCGATGGACGTGAGTTTGAGTGAACTCCGGGAGATGCTGGTGGACAGGGAGGCCTGGCATGCTGCAGTTCATGGGGTCGCAAGGAGTCAGACATGACTGAGCAACTGAACTTAACTGAATGATTAACATGTCAAGCATCTTTTTGTGAGCTTATTGGCCACTTATACCTTTTTGGAGAAAGGTCTGTTCAAATTATTTCCCATTTTAGGCTTTTATTTGTCTTTTGATTATGGAGTTAAAAAACAAAAAGCAGAGATATTACTGACAAAGGTCCATATAGTCAGAACTATGGCTTTTTCAGTAGTCATATAAGGATGTGAGGATGGGATCATAAAGAAAGGTGAACTTGGAAGAATTGATGCTTTTGAACTGTGATGTTGGAGAAGACTCTTGAGAGTTCCTTGGACTTCAAGGAGATCAAACCCATCCATCCTAAAGGAGATCAGTCCTGGGTGTTCATTGGAAGGACTGATACTGAAGCTGAAGCTCCAATACTCTGGCCACCCGCTGCAAAGAGCTGATTCATTGGAAAAGACCCTGATGGACATGAGTTTGAGTAAGCTCTGGGAGATGGTGATGGACAGGGAAGCCTGGCATGCTGCAGTCCATGGGGTCGCAAAGAGTCAGACATGACTGCCTGAGCTGAACTGAAAAGAGTTCCTTATTCTGAATAAAAGTCTATTATCACATACATGATATATGGATTGTCTTTTGTTTTCTTAATAATGTTCCATAAAGCACAAAAGTTTTTAACTTTGATAAAGTCAGAATCTGCAGGGTTTTTATTATCATTAGTGTTTTTGGTGTTATATCTGAGAAATTATTACCTAGTTCAAAATTATGAAGATTCACTCTGTGTTTTTGTCTAAGAGCTTTGTTGTTTTAGGTCTTATTGAGGTCTGTGACCCATTTTGAATTAATTTTTAAGTATGGTGTGAAGTAGGAGTCCAAATTCATTATTTTGCACGTAGATATCTAGTTTTCCCCAGAACCATTTGTTGAAAAGACTATTCTTTCCCCATTGAATTACATCAACCTTTTCTAAAATATTATGCAATGGTAAAGTTAAAAGTCAATAAAAATACTGTTTATGAGTATTATTTGTTCTGTAAAACAACTATAAAAATATAATATGTAGGTAGCATATATATCATGTTTTAATAGAATAAATAAACAAATAGATTTGTACTATATAAACTAAGATGATGACAGAGGCATGCTGGTTAGAGATGCTATTTCCTGTGATTGGGGCAGGTGGTAGTACTATTGAAAAACCATCAGAAATACTAAAATAAAAATTTATTTTCAAAGCAAGAGGACCATATCAGATCACAGAGAAAATGGAAGACATAAACAAATGGGGGGAAGACAAGACCCCGACCTTTAGTGAGAGTTTAACAGTCAGAATTGGTAGACCAAGACATCACTTCCTAAGTCAGTCTATATTCAATTGAGGTGATACAAACTTTAAATACGCCAACCCAAATGGATGAGGCTTTCTGATTATGCTCTATTGGCACTCCTAATGGTCCGCTCACTTACCTCTGAGCCCAGGAAAACTGTACAGGTTTGTAATATTAGCTATTAGAATCTGAATCCTTTAAGCCACAAACCAGCTGAAAGAGGCATAAGCTCCCACCCATACTACAGCTTCCTTTATTTAAACAAATAGAACTAGGGAGAGGAACTGATGATCTTTTAAAGACTTCTTTTGTCCCTGTTCCTTAAGTAGACTTGGTACAAAGCTCTTGCTAAATTGAAAAAAAAAAAAAAACTTTAATTAGGATTTTTGAAACCCAAATACAAAATAATCCCTAAGAGCATGATATCATTATTGTCTCCATTAAAATTCATCAGCCACTTGTGGATCCATTTATCCAGTCCTTAAGGTCTCTCTGTCATCTCTCTCCATCTTCTTGGCTCTTGTTTTACAGCTTCTGCAAACATGAAGACTTCATGACTTTGAGACCCCAGTAAGGATTTTCATTAGGAATTATCCTACCAAGGTCTAGTGGTTAAGAAACTGCCTTGCAGTGCAGGGGATGTGGGTTCCATCCCTGATCAGGGAACTGAAATCCCACATACCGCAGGGCAACTAAGCCCGTGGGCCACAACTACCGAGCCTGTCGGCCCTACAGCCTTGTGTTCTGCAGTAAGAGAAGCCATTGCAATGAGAAGTCCAAGCACTGCAATGAGAAGCTGGGCACCGCAATGAAGAGTAGCTTCCACTGGCTGCAATGAGAAAAAGCCTGCAGGCAGCAAGGAAGACCCAGTGCAGCCAAAAGTAAATAACTAAATAAAAAAAAATTTTTAAGTAATAATAAAATTTCTTTTAAAAAAAGACAGAACTGGACTAGAATGAGGAACCAAACTAAGAATAGGGGGAGGATGGTGTGTAACACAGCAAGTGTCCAAAAGCATGAAAACAATTCCCTCTTTCATTATTGTCTTTGGAAGGAGTGCTTTGTTCAGTTTCTCTTTAATGGTCCCCTTAAATAGACCTCAAATAGACAACATGTTTTTACTTCATGCTGTAGTATCCCCAAGTGTCTGTAGTATATTTTGCAGATCACACAACTGTAGGTCCAGAGTCTCCTCTCAGACTCTGATGATTCAAAGCAAGGATGACAGTTGGAATTTCTATCAAAATGGCAGGCTGGAGGGGAAATAAGTTGGAGTCATGGAGACATTTACTTCCTCAAAAATCATTCTGTTTAAAGGAAAGAACACAGTAGAACTGCATCTTTGGACTTCCCTGGTAGTCCAGTGGTTGAGAATCTACCTGCCAATGCAGGAGACATGTGTTCAATCCCTAGTCCAGGAAGATTCTTCATGCCACAGAGTAACAAATCCTGTGAGCTGCCTCTGTTGAGCTGGCACACCCTGTGAGCTGCCTCTATTGAGCTGGCACACCCAAGAGCCCCTCTCTGCAACAAGAGAAGCCACCACAGTGAGAAGTCTGAGCGCCAAGAATAAAGAGTGGCCCTGCTTGCCACAACTAGAGAAAACCCACAATGAAGACCCAGTGCAGTTTAAAAAAACAAATTAATTAATTAAAAAATTGCATCTCCCCCATGTTCTCACAGATACCATGAGAAAATTCACTGAACCTCAGATTACTTGGGTTCTGAGTAACATGGAAATAAGAAGAAAATATACATCAAGATTTGCTGTGAAGCTCAACGAGAAGAAATATACACAAGAGCTCTGTAAACCATAAATATTATAAATAATTGATTTGATTATGTGTACACCCTCTGATGCTGGGAAGGATTGGGGGCAGGAGGAGAAGGGGATGACAGAGAATGAGATGGCTGGATGGCATCACTGACTCGATGGACGTGAGTCTGAGTGAACTCTGGGAGTTGGTGATGGACAGGGAGGCCTGGTTGCTGCGATTCATGGGGTCACAAAGAGTCGGACACGACTGAGCGACTGAACTGAACTGAACACTCCCTGTTAGGTCTGAGCACAAGACAGATAGGCTGCTCCATTCCTCTTCATTCAGAATTCCTGTACACTCCTGCCTGAATGAAGCTTCATACTTCCTAGTTGTTCTGCAAACCACCAAGAAAAAGATGAAGAAAAGGAAGAAAATAATTTGATGAATGCCAAGAACATCCCCAAAGTGAACGGCCATTCTCTTCAAATAAGGTGAAAACAACATTTGACTACTCAAAGCTCTAGGAAATCTCTGTCTTTAGGGAAAGATGAGTGAGCTGTGAAGTATCTGCCCTGGCAACAGATTCATGAATCACAATTACCTGTTTCTTTTGGATATCCGGTCTGCTAATTACCCACCAAAGTTGAGACTAGACAGCTGTTACCTGACATCATTTGGTATCCGATATGGAATGCTTTTGGCAGAGAACTGGTTTCTCTTTTCCCAACAGGAAAATGGAAAATAAACTGGAAGACTTTACTAATAATTAGTAAAACATTAAAAAAAAAAAAAAAAACCACAGAGCTCTAGATATTTGAATCTTGTGTTAACTGTTGAGAGTTCAGTCACTGGGTTATGGGAAAGTGCTACTATCCAAGTGATGATCTGATGAAAGTAGATTAAAAATGGGAACACAGATCAGTGAGGACTAGGAATGCTTGCAGGTTAAAAGAATAACTTGTGTGTTTTAACAAAATCTGTATTTAATTTTGGCTTGTATTATGAGAGGAGACATCTGGAACTTGGGTGTTGGTGTTGAAATTACCAGTAGCATCTGTTCATCCTTAGTTTTACCCCTTAAATCAGAGGAAAACTACATCGTATTACAGATCTCAGGGTAAAATAGTAGCATGAAAATATGGCATGCTCCATTAAATCTGCAAGTGTAAAATAATGCTGTAATAACTTTCTAATTTTAGTTTTATGTTCTATTCCTAGCCACTAATTAAAATATGATTAATAAATGTTTTCATTTTCTATATAATTCATCATTTATGATTTATGTAAGTATCAAATATAAAAGCTAAATTTTCTATTTCTGTTTTTACTCAAGTAATTAACTAGGAAATGCTAAGTAACTTGGAGGTATGAGTCAGCAAACACCCAATAGGCTGTGTAGAAATCAGCCAGTCTAATTCTTTTTCGGCTTTCCAGGTTGCTCAGTGGTAAAGAATCTGCCAGCCAATGCAGGAGATGTAGGAGATGCGGGTTCAGTCCCTGGTTTGGGACGATTCCCTGGAGAAGAAAATGGCAACCCACTCCAGTATTCTTGCCTGGAAAACTCCATGGACAAAGGAGCCTGGTGGGCTGCACTCCATGAGACTAAAAAGAGTGAGACATGACTGACTGAGCACAATTTTTTTTTAATCCTAAAAATATTTAGCATAATTAACTCAGATAAACCACCTATAGCAAAAGGGAAGTGGGAGAGTATATGAAACAGTTATGAAAGAATACTCAAGGTACATGCCAGTTATGAAACTTCACTTATCATTAGTGGAAAATACGGGTTTTCCTTAACAGAAAAGGGGAGTCTTGCCCATGGATGTCAAAACAACCAGTTGATTTAGGCCCTAAGAGTTAATCCTTTGCATGAAAAAATAAACAGACTTTTGGTTGTAGTAGCTTATCAACAGAAAGACAACTGAATAAAGACAAAATAGAAGATGCAACAGTAATAGTGTTCCAGCAACTGTACACAAACTAGCAAAATGACTAAAACATCAAAATAAGGTTTTCTGTGTGATTCTTCCTCCCTCCCTCCTTTCTTTCCTTCCTCCACCTTTCCTCCTTCCTTTTCTTCTTTCCTGTCTTCTTTTTCTCCTTTTTTCCTAATTTTTCTTCATTTAACTGCTTTCTTTCCTCCTTCTAGTTTTGACATTTTTAAATTTAATTTTACAGGTTTTTTTTTTTTTTAAATTTCAAGGAACAGTTTCCAACTAAGTTCTTTAGTATTTAAATAGTCCTTCTCTCCTGTCTGAAGATGGTGGAGGAATATGACAGGGAGACCACTTTCTCCCCCACAAATTTATCAAAAGATCATTTGAATGCTGAGCAGCTTCCACAAAACAACTTCTGAACACTGGCGGAGGACACCAGGCACCCAAAAAGGTAGCCCATTCTCTTCGAAAGGAGGTAGGACAAAATATAAAAGACAAAAGAATTAGGGATGGAGACCCATCCTGGGGAGAGTGTCCATGAACAAGGAGAAGTTTCCAAACAGTAGGAAATCCTCTCACCGGTGGGTCTGTGGGGAGTTTTGGAATCTCAGAGGGCAACATAACTGGGAGAGAAAAAAAAAAAAAAAAACACAGAATACTCACCTACCTGCAACTGCCAGCAGAGAAGTAGCCCAGATGCTTCTGTCTGCCACCAGAGAGCGGGGCTAGACAGGGAGGTGTGTAGACAGGGAGGTGTGAGCTGCATAATCAGTGCTTAGGGTAAGGACCAGGCCCCAATGCCCTGAGGATAATCTGAGGGAGCTAACATGAGATAGCAACCCAAACTGTGGTATCACCAGAGAGAGAGAAAAAAAGAGAGAATCTTCCTGTAAAAGGCTCTAATGCACAGCCTGGCCCGCTAACAGAAAAAAGGATTGAGCGAATACCAAAGGAGAGCTAGCTGGCTGTGTATAGGCCCCTCGCCCACTCCCTGCCCGAGCTGGAGCCAGAGCTGGAAGACAAGAGGCTGCTGCAATCTTGACCTGAGACCGGCATCTTACACCAAACTGTGAGCAGGCTCGCAATTGCTAACCACATCTTCCTGGGATCCTGGATGGTTGACATCTGCCAGGAAGGTCACAGCTTGAGATCAACTCCCCAGAGGAGACACAGCACACCTGAGGTGGTGCTCCCATGGTGCAGCTGGGAAACAGAGCACCCGGGACCAGGAAGGTGATTAAGAGGCATGGCCCACCTGGGGCAGTGCTCTTGTCAAGCACCCGGTCACCTGAGCTGCTAGGACCTGGGAAGGGCATAAAACACACGCCCAACCAAGTCTGTGCTCTTTCAGATTACCCGAAAACCTCAGTGGCTTAGACCTGGGAAGTGCACCCTGAAGACTGAGCAGTGTAGACCCAGGAAGCACACACCACCTTGAGCTGGGGCAAACCCAGTGTGGTCCATACACTGCAAGCATTCCCCAAACAAACCAGCGATATTTGTTTGCAGTGTCCCTCCCTCCCCACAAGATAACTGAACAAGTGAGCCTAAATAAGTGACCACCTTCACCCCCTTGAGTCAGGGTGGAAAATAGACACTGAAGACACTTGAAAAAAGAGGAAGCCAAAATGAAGAAGAGGAAACTGTTCTGGAAGTGACAGGCGCAACAGATTAAAACCCTGTAGTTAACATTCACCCCACTCCAGTACTCGCCTGGAAAATCCCATGGATGGAGGAGCCTGGTGGGCTGCAGTCCATGGGGTCGCTGAGTCAGACACAACTGAGAGACTTCACTTTCACTTTTCACTTTCATGCATTGGAGAAGAAAATGGCAACCCACTCCAGGGTTCTTGCCTGGAGAATCCCAGGAACAGGGGAGCCTGGTGGGCTGCCGTCTATGGGGTCGCACAGAGTCGGACACGACTGAAGCGACTTAGCAGCAGCAGCAGCAGTTAACATTGACTAAGCATTGGAGGGGGCCTATATACCTTGAGAACAAGTACAAGCTGGAATGAGGAACTAACTGAAACTGAACTGACCCCACACTTCCCACAAGAGCTCCAGAGAAATCCCTAGATATATATTTACTGTTATCACTCTTTAATTTTTTTTTAATTTAAGTTCTTTCAGTTCGGTTCAGTTCAGTCGCTCAGTCGTGTCTGACTCTTTGCAACCCCATGAATCACAGCACGCCAGGCCTCCCTGTCTATCACCAGCTCCCGGAGTTCACTCAGACTCATGTCCATCAAGCCAGTGATGCCATCCAGCCATCTCATCCTCTGCCGTCCCCTTCTCCTCCTGCCCCCAATCCCTCCCAGCATCAGAGTCTTTTCCAATGAGTCAACTCTTCACATCAGGTGGCCAAAGTACTGGAGTTTCAGCTTTAGCATCATTCCTTCCAAAGAAATCCCAGGGCTGATCTCCTTCAGAATGGACTGGTTGGATCTCCTTGCAGTCCAAGGGACTCTCAAGAGTCTTCTCCAACACCACAGTTCAAAAGCATCAATTCTTTGGCGCTCAGCCTTCTTCACAGTCCAACTCTCACATCCATACATGACCACAGGAAAAACCATAGCCTTGACTAGACGGATCTTTGTTGGCAAAGTAATGTCTCTGCTTATGAATATGCTGTCTACGTTGGTCATACATTCCTTCCAAGGAGTAAGCGTCTTTTAATTTCATGGCTGCAATCACCATCTGCAGTGATTTCAGAGACCAAAAAAATAAAGTCTGACACTGTTTCCACTGTTTCCCCATCTATTTCCCATGAAGTGATGGGACCAGAGGCCATGATCTTCGTTTTCTGAATGTTGAGCTTTAAGCCAGCTTTTTCACTCTCCACTTTCACTTTCATCAAGAGGCTTTTTAGTTCCTCTTCACTTTCTGCCATAAGGGTGGTGTCATCTGCATATCTGAGGTTATTGATATTTCTCCCAGCAATCTTGATTCCAGCTTGTGTTTCTTCCAGTCCAGTGTTTCTCATGATGTACTCTACATATAAGTTAAATAAGCAGGGTGACAATATACAGCCTTGACATACTCCTTTTCCTATTTGGAACCAGTCTTTTCCATGTCCAGTTCTAACTGTTGCTTCCTGACCTGCATACAGGTTTCTCAAGAGGCAGGTCAGGTGGTCTGGTATGCCCATCTCTTTCAGAATTTTCCACAGTTTATTGTGATCCACACAGTCAAAGGCTTTGACATAGTCAATAAAGCAGAAATAGATGTTTTTCTGGAACTCTCTTGCTTTTTCGATGATCCAGCAGATGTTGGCAATTTGATCTCTGGTTCCTCTGCCTTTTCTAAAACCAGCTTGAACATCTGGAAGTTCACGGTTTACATATTGCTGAAACCTGGCTTGGAGAATTTTGAGCATTACTTTACTAGCATGTGAGATGAGTGCAATAGTGCAGTAGTTTGAGCATTCTTTGGCATTGCCTTTCTTTGGGACTGGAATGAACACTGAGCTTTTCCAGTCCTGTGGCCACTGCTGAGTTTTCCAAATTTCCTGGCATATTAAGTTCTTTATTACTCCTTTAATTTTCATTTTTATAACCTACTATTGTCTTACCAAAAAAAAAGACTCTATTTTAAAGCAAATTTCATATGTATATTTTGCATAATTTTTGTGATTGATTTTTTTTGTATTTTTAATATTATATTTTTGAGAGTCTAAACTCTATTCTAAATTTTTAGTCTTTGCTTTTTGGTATTTGTTATCAATTTTTTACTTTTAAGAATCTAATCTTCAGTATCCAAATTTCACTTAGGGGTGTGATTACTGGCTTGATCTCTCTCTCCCCTTTTGACTATCCCTTTTCTCCCCCAGGTCACCTCTATCTCCTCCCTCCCCCTTCTCTTCTCTACTTAACTCTGTGAATCTCTCTGGATGTTCTGGGCTGTGGAGAACATTTAGGGAACTGATTACTGGCTAGATTGGTCTCTCCCCTTTTGACTTCCCCTCTTCTCCTCCTGGTCACCTCTATCTCCGTCCTCCCCCTTCTCTTTTCTATGTAACTCTGTGAATCTTTCTGGGTGCTCCAGACTGTGGAGCACACTTAGGGAATTGATTACTGACTAGATTGTTTTCTCCCCCTTTGACTCCCCCTCTTCTCCTTCTGGTCAGCTCTATCTCCCTCCTCCCCCTTCTCTTCTCCATGTAACTCTGTGAACCTCTCTGGGTGTCCTTCACTGTGGAGAATTATTTCACCATTAACCTAGATGTTTTATCATCTGTACTGTATTGATGGAGAATTCTTGAGGCTACTGTAAGAATCAGACTGAAAGCCAGAGGCAGAAGGCTTAACTCCAGAACTTCAGAACATCAGAGAACTCCTGATTCAAGGAAACATTAATGGACAAGAGCTCACCCAAAGCCTCTATACCTACACTGAAATCAAACTCCACCCAAGAGCCAACAAGTTCCAGAGCAATATATACCATGCTAATTCTCCAGCAAAGCAGGAACACAGCCCTGAGTATTAAAATATAGGCTTCCCAAAGCCATGTCAAACCCATAGACACCCCAAAACACACTACTGGACACTTCATTGCACTTCAGAGAGAAGCAATCCAGCTCTAACCACCAGAACACAGACACAAGTTCCCCTAACCACGAAACCTTGACAAGCCACTAGTCCAACCCCACCCACAGGGAGCAGGCTCCACAGTAAAGAGGAACCATGAACTTTCAGCCTCCAGAAAGAGTACCCCAAACACAGCAATCTAAACAAAATGAAAAGGCAGAGAAATATTCAGCAGGTAAAGGAACATGATAAATGCCCACCTAACCAAACAAAAGAGGAGGAGATAGGGAGTCTACCTGAAAAAAGAATTCAGAATAATGATAGTAGAGATGATCCAAAATCTTGAAAACAAAATGGAGTTACAGATAAATAGACTAGACACAATTATTAAGAAGATGCAAGAAGTGTTTAATAAGGACCTAGAAGAAATAAAGAAGAGCAGTCAATAATGAATAATGCAACAACTGAGATCAAAAGCACTCTGGAGGGACCCAACAGTAGAATAACTGAAGCAGAAGACACGATAAGTGAGGTAGAAGATAGAATGGTGGGAAAAAATGAAGCAGAGAGGAGAAAAGAAAAATTAAAAGAAATAAGGACAACTTTAGAGACCTCTGGGGCAATGTTAAACATCCAAAGATTCGAATCATAGGAGTCCCAGAAGAAGAAGACAAAAAGAAAGGGCATGAGAAAATACTTGAGGAGATAATAGTTGAAAACTTGCCCTAAAATGGGGAAGGAAATAGCCACCCAAGTCCAAAAAACCCAGAGAGTCCCAAACAGGATAAACCCAAGGCAAAACACCCCAAGACACATATTAATCAAACTAATGAAGATCAAGCACAAAGAGCAATTATTAAAAGTAGCAAGGTAAAAGCAACAAATAACATACAAGGGGATTCAGATAACAGCTGATCTTTCAATAGAAACTCTTCAGGCCAGAAGAGAAAGGCAGGACATACTTAAAGTGATGAAAGAGAAAACCCTATAACCCAGATTACTATACCCAGCAGGGATCTCATTCAAATATAAAGGAGAAATCGAAAGCTTTACAGATGAACAAAAGCTGAGAGAATTCAGCACCACCAAACCAGCTCTTCAACAAATGCTAAAGGATCTTCTCTAGACAGGAGACACAGAAAAGGTTTATAAACTTGAACCCAAAACAACAAAGTAAATGGCAATGGGATCATACTTATCAATAGTTACCTTAAATGTAAATGGGTTGAATGCCCCAACCAAAAGACAAAGATTGCTTGAATGGATACAAAAACAAGACCCTTATATATGCTGTCTAAAAGAGACCCACCTCAAACCAAGGGACACATACAGACTGAAAGTGAACGGCTGGAAAAAGATATTTCACACAAATGAAGACCAAAAGAAAGCAGGAGTAGCAATATTCATATCAGATAAAAGAGACTTTGAAATAAAGACTGTGAAAAGAGACAAAGAAGGATACTACATAATGATCAAAGGATCAATCCAAGAAGATATAACAATTATAAATATATATACACCCAATATAGGAACATGTCAATACATAAGACAAATGCTAACAAGTATGAAAGGGGAAATAAACAATAACACAATAATAGTAGGAGACTTTAATACACCACTCACACCTATGGATTAGATAAATCAAACACAAAAATTAGCAAGAAAACACAAACTTTAAATGATACAATAGATCAGTTAGACCTAATTGATATCTATAGGACATTTCACCCCAAAACAGTGAATTTCACCTTTTTCTCAATTGCACACAGAACATTCTCCAGGATAGATCACATCCTGGGTCATAAACTTAGCCTTGGTAAGTTCAAAAAACAAAAATGAAATAATTTCAAGCATCTTTTCTGATCACAATGTGGTAAGATTATATGTCAACTACAGGAGAAAAAAAAACGATTAAAAATACAAACATATGGAGACTAAACAACACACTTCTGAATAACCAACAAATCATGGAAGAAAGCAAAAAAGAAATCAAAATATGCATAGAAACAAATGAAAATGAAAACATGACAACCCAAAACCTATGGAATTCAGTAAAAGCAGTACTAAGGGGAAGGTTCATAGCAATACAAGCTTACTTCAAGAAACAAGAGAAAAATCAAATAAATAACCTAACTTTACACCTAAAGCAACTAGAAAAAGAAGAAATGAAGAACCCAGCGTTAGTAGAAGGAAAGAAATCATCAAAACTAGAGCAGAAATAAATGAAAAAGAAACAAGACTATAGCAAAAGTCAATAAAACTAAAAGTTGGTTCTTTGAGAAGATAAATAGACAAGCCATTAGCCAGACTCATCAAGAAAAAGAGGGAGAAGAATCAAATCAACAAAATTAGAAGTGAAAATGGAGATATCACAAAAGACAACATAGAAACACAAAGGATCATAAGAGACTACTATCAGCAACTATATCCCAATAAAATGGACAACTTGAAAGAAATGGACGAATTCTTAGAAAAGTATAACCTTCCAAAACTGAACCAGGAAGAAATAGAAAATATTAACAGGCCCAACACAAGCATGGAAATCAAAACTGTAATAAAAAATCTTCCAACAAGCAAAAGCCCAGGACCAGATGGCTTCACAGGAGAATTCTACAAAAAAAATTTAGAGAAGAGCTAACACCTACCCTACTCAAACTCTTCCAGAAAATTGCAGAGGAAGGTAAACTCCCAAACTCATTATATGAAGCCACCATCACCCTAATACCAAAACCAGACAAAGATGCCACAAAAAAAGAAAGCTACAGGCCAATATCACTGATGAATTTCCACATAGAGGGAAAAATCCTCAACAAAATTCTAGCAAACAGAATCTGACAATATATTAAAATGATCAAACATCATGACCAAGTAGGCTTTATCCCAGAGATGCAAGAATTCTTCAATATTTGCAAATCAATCAATGTGATACACCATAATAACAAATTGAAAGATAAAAACCATATGATTATCTTAATAGATGCAGAGAAAGCCTTTCACAAAATTCAATACCAATTTATAATAAAAGAAAAAATCCAGAAAGCAGGCATTGAAGGAACATATCTCAACATAATAAAAGCCATATATGGGCTTCCCAGACAGCTCAGTTGGTAAAGAATCTGCCTGCAATGCAGGAAATCCTATTTTGATCGCTGGGTTGGGAAGATGCCCTGGAGAAGGGATAGGCTACCCACTCCAGTATTCTGGCCTGGAGAATTCACAAAGAGTTGGACGCAACTGAGCGGCTTTTACTTTCAGATGATAAACCCACAGCAAACCTGTGGATTTGGTTTAATTTTTCACCATTATCTCAATGGTGAAAAACTGAAAGCATTTCACCTAAAGTCAGAAACAAGACAAGGGTGCCCACTCTCACCACTACTATTCAACATAGTTTTGGAAGTTTTAGCCACAGAAATCAGAGAGGAAAAAGAAATAAAAGGAATCCAGATTGGAAAAGAAGAAGTAAAACTCTCACTGTTTGCAGGTGTCATGATCCTCTACATAAAAAACCCTAAAGACACCACCAGAAAATTACTAGAACTAATCAATGAATATAGTAAAGTTGCAGGATATAAAATTAATACATAGAAATCCCATGCATTCCTATACATTAACAATGAGAAAACAGAAAGAGAAATTAAGGAAATAATCCCATTCACCATTGCGAAGAAAAGAATAAGATACTTAGGTATAAATCTCCCTTAAGAAACAAAAGACCTGTATATAGAAAATTATAAAACACTGATGAAAGAAATCAAAGATGACACAAATAGATGGAGAAATATACCATGTTCATGGGTCGGAAGAATCAATGTAGTGAAAATGAGTATAGTACCCAAAGCAATCTATAGATTCAATGCAATCCCTATCAAGCTACCAATGGTATTTTTCACAGAACTAGAAAAAATAATTTCACAATTTGTACAGAAATACAAAAAACCTTGAATAGCCAAAGCAATCTTGGGAAAGATGAATGGAACTGGAGGAATCAACCTACCTGACATCAGACTCTACTACAAAGCTACAGTCATCAAGACAGTATGGTACTGGCACAAAGACAGAAATATAGATCAATGGAACAAAATAGAAAGCCCAGAGATATATCCATGCCCCTATGGACACCTTATCTTTGACAAAGGAGGCAAAAATATCAATGGAGAAAAGACAATCTCTTTGACAAGCGGTGCTGGGAAAACTGGTCAACCACCTGTATAAGGATGAAACTAGAACACTTTCCGACACCAGACACAAAAATAAACTCAAAATGGATTAAAGATCTAAATGTAAGACCAGAAACTATAAAACTCCTAGAGGAAAACATAGGCAAAACACTCTGACATAAATCACAGCAAGATCCTCTATGACCCACCTCCCAGAATATTGGAAATAAAAGCAAAAATAAACAAATGGGACCTAGTTAAACTTAAAAACTTTTGCACAACAAAGGAAACTATAAGCAAGGTGAAAAGACAGCCTTCAGAATGGGAGAAAATAATAGCAAATGAAGCAACAGACAAACAACTAATCTCAAAAATATACAAGCAACTCCTATAGTTCAATTCCAGAAAAATAAATGACCCAATCAAAAAATGGGCCAAAGAACTAAACAGACATTTCTCCAAAGAAGACATACAGATGGCTAACAAACATATAAAAAGATGCTCAACATCAACTTTGAGAAATGCAAATCAAAACCACAATGAGATACCATCACGCACCGGTCAGAATGGCTGCTATCAAAAAGTCTATGAACAATAAATGCTGGAAAAGGTGTGGAGAAAAGGGAACCCTCTTACACTGTTGGTGGGAATGCAAACTAGTACAGCCAATATGGAGAACAGTGTGGAGATTTTTTTTTTTTTTCAAAGATTTATTTATTTATTTTTTACTTTACAATATTGTATTGTAGAAACCCCACTGCTGGGCATACACACTGAGGAAACCAGAAATGAAAGAGACATGTGTACCCCAATGTTCATCACAGCACTGTTTACAATAGCTAGAACATGAAAGCAAGCTAGATGTCCATCAGCAGATGAATGGATGTGAAAGCTGTAGTACATATACACAATGGAATATTACTCAGCTATTAAAAAGAATGCATTTGAATCAGTTCTAATGAGGTGGATAAAACTGGAGCCTATTTACAGAGTGAAGTAAGTCAGAAAGAAAAACACCAATACAGTATATTAACACATATATATGGAACTTAGAAAGACAGTACAAAAACCCTATATGTGAGATAGCAAAAGAGACACAGATATAAAGAACAGACTTTCATACTTTGTGGGAGAAGGCGAGGGTGGGATGATTTGAGAGAATAGCATTGAAACATATATATTACCATATGTGAAATAGATGACCAGTCCAAGTTCAATGCATGAAACAGGGCACTCAAAGCCAGTGTACTGGGACACCCCAGAGGGATGGGAAGGGAAGTGGGAGGGGGCTTTGGGATGGGGGGCATATGTACACCCCTGGCTGATTCATGTCAATGTATGGCAAAAATCACCACAATATTGTAAAGTAATTAGCTTTCAATTAAAATAAATAAATAGTCCCTCTCTATCATTTCATAAATGAAGAAACTGAGAGCTTCAGAGGTGTCCATTCTACTCCCCTATGGCAGAGCAATGATGAATACATGTAATAATGACTGCTGAGTTTTTTTCATTGTTTTTACAATCTTTCTTATATTTACTGCTGCTGCTGCTGCTAAGTTGCTTCAGTCATGCCTGACTCTGTGCGGCCCTGTAGATGGCAGCCCACCAGGCTCTCCCCCTGGATTCTCCAGACAAGAACACTGGAGTGGGTTGCCGTTTCCTTCTCCAATGCATGAAAGTGAAAAGTGAAAGTGAAGTCGTTCAGTCATGTCTGACTTTTTATGACCCCATGGACTGCAGCCTATCAGGCTCTTCCGTCCATGGGATTTTCCAGGCAAGAGTACTGGAGTGGGTTGCCATTACCTTCTCCATATATGTATTGACACATATATAAATTTTAAACTTTTTTAGCCATTTCCCAGCATTTACAGTTTTTTTTCTAAAAGGATCAACAATACAAAGATGTTTAAAGATTAATCATCCCTCCCCCCAGTCTAATTCTACTCGTCATTCCACATAACTCAGGTGTCCAGTGTTAACAGACTTGTATGGACTCCTTGGTAATACATATACACACAACATAAATATACACATATAGGCTATTTGCTTGTATCTTCTTTCTGTTTTTCCCAAAGCTGAATTATAATATATACACTTTGTACTCTTCTCTCCAATATTAGGCTCGCGTGGCAGCATACGTGGATGGCCCTACAAGAATGTGTATATGGGTCCCACATTTCTTTAAGTTTATACATATACATAAACACAGTATTTTACATTATGGGGTGAAACACATGTTGGGAATTTTCAAAGCAGTATTATTTTTTCCTTTCTTTTTTTCATTTTTATTTTTTACCTTTTATCATTTTCTCCCTTTCTTCCTTGAGGTTATCCATTTAAACACATACACGTATCTGTTTTATGAGTTTCTACTTTTTCTAATCATATGAGTGTGAGTGTGTGCATGCTCAGTTGTGTCCTACTATTTGTGACGCCATGGGTTGTAGCCCACCAGGCTCCTCTGTCCATGAAATTTCCCAGACAAGAATATTGGAGTGAGTTGCCGTTTCCTACTCCAGAGGACCTTCCTGACCCAAGGATCAAACCCAAGTCTCTTGTTTCTCCTGCACTGGCAGGTACCACTGCCTCCCAAGCAAATTTGAAGATCTAATTAGTTTATTAGGTGATTCATGGATCAGGTAGTAGCCCATCTAGCAACTATAAGGGTGCTAAAAGGAAAGGTCTTTATAGGCAGAAAGAAGGTGGGGAAAAAAAGTTGGGGGTGGGGGCAAGAGGAAACAGCAGGGTTTTTTTAATGCAGATTGTCTCACTAGTGTTGATCAGGAAATTTCAGATTGTCTAAAGGTCACATTCCTGGGAGAGACTGAAATTGCAATTAAATCTTTGTTTGCTGTCATCGGGGTAAATGACTCCATTTGGGGCTTGTCGTTTTTTTTTTAACAATATAACCATACAAGCAACAAAGTGGCTAGCATCTTTTTCTCTCTTCTCCCATCACAGAAACACATACACGCACACACACATACACATATGCAAAAGAATACATTCAGTTAACATTCAGAGAAATACATTCAGAGAAAATCACTGATCTTGATAGCCCCGTGTTAAAGTATAATTTTCAAAACAACTGAAAGCAAGATTTCCTTAACAAATTCTGAATGAACACATTTCAAAGATTAATTTAATACATGAATGAGGGAACCAACAAAATGGTTGCGGTTGCTGCTGCTGCTAAGTCGCTTCAGTCATGTCCGACTCTATGCGACCCCATAGACGGCAGCCACGGGGTCCCTGCTAGAGAATCCCGTCCCTGGGATTCTCTAGGCAAGAACACTGGAGTGGGTTGCCATTTTCTTCTCCAATGCATGAAAGTGAAAAGTGAAAGTGAAGTTGCTCAGTTGTGTCCGACTCTTAGCAACCCCATAGACTGCAGCCTACCAGGCTCCTCTGTCCATGGGGTTTTCCGGGCAAGAGTACTGGAATGGGGTGCCATTGCCTTCTCCAACAAAATGGTAAAGCTACTTCAAAGACAGAATTCAAGAAATAGAAGTTTGTACACTCAGTTAGGAAAGGGATGATAAGCAAATTTCCTGAGAGCTAATGAAAAATAGTAATAGATACTCAATCTAAGGAAAAAAAATGGAAATTTTACTTGAGCCAACTTGGGGCTTTGACCCCAGGAAACAGTCCTTCAGAAACTTCTGAGGGCTGTTCCACTATCAAAACAGCTATATAATTTTGGGGGCCAAAGATTTATATGTCAAATGACATGTTATTGACAGTTTATACAATTCAGATCTACAGATACAAGACAAGTAATAGGGCACTGTGGTCTCTTAAAGATTAAGAAGGAAAGTTACCTCTAAGGAGTTATGACACTTTATAAGATTAAGAAAAAATATTATCTCTGAAGGAGATCTGATTAAAGGAGATGCACAGTACATACTAAAGAGGAGAGAGGAATCCCAAACAGGCAGAGGAAATTTTTGTTGAAATTTTCTTGTCTTGACATAAAATAGGAATTTTATTGCATCACTGAGTTAGAGACAAGACCAGCTAGGATCCTACCAGGCAATAAAACCATAACCTTTGGTGTCTCCTCTACCTGGCAGAAATCATTTTCTTCTAATGGACCAAAATTTGCAAGTTAACAAGTAGCTTTCATAGTGTCCGTATCCTAATCAATAGTAAATAGCAAGTAAAACAAAATTATCTCTCCTAGTCTGAGTCTACGAGGCAATGCGTGACATTAAAAGGACATGGAATCAACCTTTCGCCTTACTTTCTGGTTTTGAATCATTAGTCTTAACATCAAGCTGAAACCAATAGACTTTGGAACTGTTGTAGGAAGGGGGCCCCTTCCAGTGTCCAAGAGTGAGCTCTTGTCTGATTCTTAGAAATGAACTGTCCGAAGAGACACAGGTGCTGATAAAGCAAGAAACTTTATTTGAAAGGGGCACCCGGACAGAGAGCAGCAGGGTAGGAGAACCCAGGAGAACCGCTCTGCCAGGTGGCTTTCAGTCTCAGGTTTTATGATGATGGGTTAGTTTCCGGGCTGTCTCTGGCCACTCTGACTCAGGGTGCTCCCTGGTGGTACATGCATGATTCAGTCAAGATGGATGCCAGTGAGAAGGATTCTGGGAGGTGGAAGGACATATGGACTGGTATCTCCTCTCTCCTTTTAACCTTTACCAAATTCTTCTGGTGGGTGGTAGCTTGTTAGTTCTGCATTTCTCACCAGGACCTCTTGTTGTAAGATAACTTTGTCAGGGTGGACAGTTTCAGTCAGTGGTTCCCCTAACAGAACTGTGCCAAGGTTGCTGCTGGGGCTGCTAAGTCGCTTCAGTCGTGTCCGATTCTGTGCGACCCCATAGATGGCAGCCCACCAGGCTCCACCGTCCCTGGGATTCTCCAGGCAAGAACACTGGAGTGGGTTGCCATTTCCTTCTCCAATGCATGAAAGTGAAAAGTGAAAGTGAAGTCGCTCAGTTGTGTCCGACTCTTCACGAACCCACGGACTGCAGCCTACCAGGCTCCTCCGTTCATGGGATTTTCTAAGCAAAAGTACTGGAGTAGGGTGCCATTGCCTTCTCCGTTGAGTCACACCCTAAGAAAATGTAGAGATTCCCCAGATGAAAACTTCATATTGTCCTTCCTCCTGTCAGTTATGATAACACCCTTAGACCTGTCTTTTGGGCCACTTAATTATATAAAAGCTGAACACAGGATTCCCATTAAGACTATGGACTCTTCTGTCATTGTTAATGGGCATGAAAAGACTGCTCTAAATCTTTCACATAAAAAGCTTCCACACATAATTGATGTGTTTATTATTACTGCAAATAAATTTATTCATTGTAATGATCTAAAAAATTAGTGTTAATGAGCACTTCTCACTGACCAACATAACTTTCTGGTATGGGGTTTATATTTCTAGAAAGTTGTACTAGCCCATTTTAATTTTTTAGCAAAGAATGACTGTCCAGACTCTTTTGATGTATAAATTTGATGATTTTGCTTTTATTCTCTTTCTCGGGTACTGTATAAGGAGGTGTCAACTACAAACTGGCACTTACCAGAGCATTTGCCACGACTACACAAGGGCATTTGCCATCTGCCTCTGTGGAGACTGAACCCTATGCTGCTGCAGCTGCTGACCTGCAACGCCCCCTCAGGGGAATTCAGGTGAAGAGTGAGGCACTCTGTGCTCCAGGGAAACTGGTGCGAAAGGTCTTTAGATAGTTAAATATTTTCAGGCACTGATTTCATGATCCCAGTGCTTGCATCTCCTCACACCTAAAAAAGCACTAAATCCCTTCACGGTGACATCAGCTCCTCATGACTAGCAGAAAACATATTGTAAAATAAGTGCTTCATTGCATTGAACTCCCCCTTCACCAAAATCTTATATATTGACCTTCCCTCACTGCCTCTTTGGAGCAGTCTCTCAGAGCTATCTGAGGTGCTGTCTCCTGGGCTGTAGTTCAGTCAATCAATCAGTCTTGTCCGACTCTTTGCAACCTCATGGACACCAGGCCCCCTTGTCCATCACCAACTCCCAGATTTTACTCAAACTAATGTCCATTGAGTTGGTGATGCCATCCAACCAGCTCATCTGCTGTCATCCCCTTCTCCTCCCACCTTCAATCTTTCCCAGCATCAGGGTCTTTTCCAATGAGTCAATTCTTTGCCTCAGGTGGCCAAAGTATTGGAGTTTCAGCTTCTGCATCAGCCTTTCCAAGGAATATTCAGGACTGATTTTTTTTTTAGGATGAACTTGTTGGATCTCCTTGCAGTCCAAGGGATTCTCCACCACAGTTCAAAAGCATCAATTCTTCCGTGCTCAGCTTTCTTTATAGTCCAACTCTCATATCCACATATGACTACTGGAAAAACCATAGTACTCTGCATATAAGTTAAATAAGCAGGGTGACAATCTACAGCCTTGATGAACTCCTTTCCTGACTTGGAACCAGTCTGTTGTTCCATGTCTAGTTCTAACTGTTGCTTACTGATCTGCATACAGATTTCTCAAGAGGCATATCAGGTGGTCTGGTATTCCCATCGCTTGAAGAATTTTCCAGAGTTTGTTGTGATCCACACAGTCAAAGGCTTTGGCATAGTCAATAAAGAAGAAGTAGATGTTTTTTCTGAAACTCTCTTGCTTTTTTGATGATCTAATGGATATTGGCAATTTGATCTTTGGTTCCTCTGCCTTTTCTAAATCCAGCTTGAACATCTGGAATTTTTCAGTTCACATACTATTGAAGCCTTGCTTTGAGAATTTTGAGCATTACTTTACTAGCATGTGAGATGAGTGCAATTGTGAGGTAGTTTGAGCATTCTTTGGCATTGCCTTTCTTTGGGATTGAAATGAAAACTGACATTTTCCAGTCCTGTGGCCACTGCTGAGTTTTCCAAATTTGCTGGCATATTGAGTGCAGCACTTTCACAGAATCATCTTTTAGGATTTGTAATAGCTCAACTGGAATTCCATCACCTCCACTATCTTTGTTCGTAGTGATGCTTCTTCTTAAAGCCCACTTGACTTTGTATTCCAGGATGTCTGGCTCTAGGTGAGTGATCATACCATTGTAATTATCTGGATCCTGAAGATCTTTTTTGTATAGTTCTTCTGTGTATTCTTGCCACCTCTTCTTAATATCTTCTGCTTCTGTAGTTATTTTGCCCCAAATAAAACTTAGCTCTCAACTTTCACATTGTGTATCTTTTTAGTCAACAGAAGGGATCGAATATTTCTTCTCAGTTTTCTGCCTCTAACTCTGAAGAAAGGTAGTTTTTTGGTTGCTAATAATTTGACTTTTGCCTTTAATGGACATTAACAGTATATTGTGAAAGATCAGAAGAGATGATAGGCAGGGAAGAGAAATGCCTCAGACTGAAAGGAAATTAAGAATCCAAGTGCCCCTTGCCGGCAGCCAACACTCAGAGTGGATAATAGTGTGTTTTATATAGAAAGCTAAGACCCATGCCCTGAGGTCTTCAGCTTTGGCAAGGCTTCCTTCACTTGTAAGGATGCAGAAACAGAGAGCTCCCCAACTTTAAAAGACTGTGCTGTGCTTAGTCTCTCAGTCATGTCCTATTCTTTGTGGCCCTTTAAACTGTAGCCCTCCAGGCTCCTCTGGCCTTAGGATTTTCCAGGCAAGAACACTGGAGGGGATTGCCATTTCCTCCTCCAGGGATCTTCCAACCTGGGGATCAAACCTACGTCTCCTGTGTCTCCTGCTTTGTAGTCAGATTCTTTACCTGCTGAGCCATCGGGGAAGCCCTTTAAAAGACTAGTACCCATTTAAAGTGAGAATTCTACAACTAGTATGACAGAGACTGGAAATCAGAGGCCTTTCTCCTGGGTTCTAGGCCCTACATAAACTTTCTTAATTCTGATGCAAACTACAGAAGAAAGAAGGGGAAAGCAGAGGAGGACAACAGAAGAGAGGAGAGGTAGACGGCTTAAGTGATTACTGAGGGAGAATGTCCTATCTGCCTTACAGGATGAGAGTATCAAATTCACCAATTAAGTTGTGTTAGATGAAGAAGTGATTTTTTTGCACACTTGAGTTTGCTGTGATTCAAATCTGTCCTTCTTTCTCCAGATGATGATTTACTGAAGATGCTGGATCTCAATATTGACCCCACCACTACCACCACCACAGTCACCTATAACAAATGAAAGCCAGCATTAGCATTCGGTTGTTTGATGCCAAGCATATATTCCAGAAATCTTTATGTGCTAAGAAAAATAAATGAGTCTCATTCCTCTGAGAACTATTATAAGCAGGGAAGAGGAAGAAGGAGGATGACTGAGTGGAATACCACCAGATTAAAAATCAGGGGGCCGGGGTCTTCATACTGCAACTAATGCCATGTACAAATTTGGATGAGTGACAACCTACTTGTGGTCAGTAAACTACTTCTTCTGACTTCAGAGTTAGATATGTCTCTCACTCTCTCATTCATAATTATACCATCTCTGTTGGGCATAGTTTCTCAGGCTTTCCCCAAGGCATTGGATATGGCTATTAGTTGGGGAAACACACTGAGCAACTCTACTGCTATCCCTAACACTGTCTTAAAGTTTTGAATTGCTCACCAGAATTGGGGAGGAGATACGCTCCCCTTAACTCTAATAATAAGAGTCCCTGCTTTTCCTGTATGCAGGTCAGGAAGCAACAGTTAGAACTGGATGTGGAACAACAGACTGGTTCCAAACAGGAAAACGAGTACGTCAAGGCTGTATATTGTCACCCTGCTTTATTTAACTTATTTGCAGAGTACATCATGAGAAACGCTGGGCTGGAGGAAGCACAAGCTGGAATCAAGATTGCCGGGAGAAATATCAATAACCTCAGATATGCAGATGACACCACCCTTATGGCAGAGAGCAAAGAAGAATTAGAAGAAGAGCCTCTTGATGAAAGTGAAAGAGGAGAGTGAAAAAATTGGCTTAAAGCTCAATATTCAGAAAACTAAGATCATGGCACCCAGTCCCATTACTTCATGGCAAATAGATGGGGAAACAGTGGAAACAGTGGCTGACTTTACTTTTCTGGGCTCCAAAATCACTGCAGATGGTGACTGAAGCCATGAAATTAAAAGACACTTACTCCTTGGAAGGAAAGTTATGACCAATCTAGACAGCATATTAAAAAGCAGAGACATTACTTTGCCAGCAAAGGTCCATCCAGTCAAGGCTATGGTTTTTCCAGTGGTCATGTATGGATGTGAGAGTTGGACTATAAAGAAAGCTGAGCACCGAAGAATTGATGCTTTTGAACTGTGTGGTGTTGGAGAAGACTCTTCAGAGTCCCTTGGACTTCAACGAGGTCCAACCAGTCCATCCTAAAGGAGATCAGTCCTGGGTGTTCATTGGAAGGACTGATGTTGAAGCTGAAACTCCAATACTTTGGCCACCTCATGAGAAGAGCTGAATCATTTGAAAAGATCCTGATGCTGGGAAAGATTGAAGGCAGGAGGAGAAGGGGACGGCAGAGATTGAGATGATTGGATGGCATCACCGACTTGATGGACATGGGTTTCGGTGGACTCCGGGAGTTGGTGATGGACAGGGAGGCCTGGCATGCTGCAGTTTATGGATTCACAAAGAGTCAGACATGACTGAGCGACTGAATTGAACTGAACTGAACTGCTTTCCCACAATTCCTAGATGCTTCAGTAATTGAAGAGAATTCTATTGACATTTCCTAGAGCCTCTTAAATTTGTAAGAGATTCAAATTGTTAGATAAAACTCCTGTCACCTAGAACAGGAAAAGAAGTCAGAAGAATATATCTGAAGATAGTAATAAGTAATGATAATACAATTAGTAAAACATTGTGGGTGCTGCTGTTCAGTCACTTAGTTGTGTCCCCAGCTCTTTGAGACCCCATGAACTGCAGCACCCCAGGCTTCCCTGTCCTTCACTATCTCCCAGAGTTTGCTCAAACTCATGTTCATTGAGTCAGTGATGCCATCCAACCATCTCATCCTCTGCTGCCCTTTGTCCACCTGCCCTCAATCTTTCCCAGCATCAGAGTCTTTTCCAATGAGTGGGCTCTTTGCATCAGGTGGCCCAAGTATTGGAGCTTCAGCACCAGTCCTTCCAATGAATATTCAGGATCGATTTCCTTTTGGATTGACTGGTTTGATCTCATTGTAGTCCAAGGGACTCTCAAGAGTCTTCTCCAGCCCCACAGTTAAAAACATCAATTCTTCAGTGTTCAGCCTTCTTTATGGTCCAACTCTCACATCCATACATGACTACCAGGAAAGCCATAGCTTTGACTATCTAGAGCTTTGTCAGCAAAGTGATGTCTCTGCTGTTTAATATGCTGTTTAGGTTTGTCATAGCTTCCCTGGTGGCTCAGATGGTAAAAGCATCTGCCTGCAATGTGGGAGACCCAGGTTCGATTCCTGGGTTGGGAAGATCCCCTGGAGAAGGAAATGGCAATCCACTCCAGCACTCTTGTCTGGAAAATCCCATGGATGGAGGAGCCTGATAGGCTACAGTCCATGGGCTCGCAAAGAGTCGGACATGACTGAGCGACTTCACTTTGCTTTTTTTACTAGGTTTGTCATGGTTTTCCTTCCAAAGAGAAAGCCTCTTTTAATTTCTTGGCTGCAGTCACCATCTGGAGTGATTTTGGACCCCCCCCCCAAATAAAATCTGTCACTGCTTCAACTTTTTCCCCATCTGTTTTTCATGAGTGATGGGACTGGATGTCATGAACTTAGTGTTTCTCATGTTGAGTTTCAAGCCAGCTTTTTCACTCATTTCTTTCACCCTAATCAAAGGCTCTTTAGTTTCTCTTCACTTTCTGCCATTAGAGTGACATCAACTGCATATTTGAGGTTACTAATATTTCTCCTGATGGTCTTGATTCCAGCTTTCGATTTATCCAGTTGGACATTTTGCACGATGTACTCTGCATAGAAGTTAAATAAATAGGGTGACAGTATACAGTCTTGTCATACTCCTTTCTCAATTTGAAACCAGTCAGTTGTTCCATGTCCAATTCTAACTGTTGCTTCTTGACAGGTCTACAGGTCTCTCAGGAGACAGGTAAGTTGGTCTGGTACTCCCATCTCTTTAAGAATTTTCCACAGTTTGTTGTGATCCACACAAAGACTTTAGCATAGTCTGTGAAGCAGAAGTAGATGTTTTTCTGGAACTCATTTGCTTTCTCTATGATCCAATGAATGTTGCCAATTTCATCTCTGGTCCCTCTGCCTCTTCAAAATCCAGCTTGTACATCTGGAAGTTCTTTTTTTCATTACTATTAAATAGTAAAAAAGAGTAAATTTTGATATATGCTACAGCATGGATAAACCTCTAAAATACAATAAATAAGACAGAAACATAAGGCCACATATTTACAATTATATTTTATGAAATGTCAAGAATAGGCAAATCAATGGGGCTTCCCAAGTGGTGCAGTGGTAACGAACCTACCTGCTAAACAGGTGACCCAAGAGACACAGGTTCGATCCCTGGGTCAGGAAGATCCCTTGGAGGAGGAAATGGTGACCCACTCCAGTGGTATTCCAGTATTCTTGCCTGGAAAATTCCATGGACAGAGGAGCCTGGTGGGCTACAGTCCATGGAGCCAAAAAGAGTCAGCAAATCTACAGAGACAGAACACAGATTCATCACTGCCAGGGTCTGCAAGGAGGAAATAATGGGGAGTGAGTGCTTACAGGTACAGAGTTTCTTTTGGAGGGTGACAAAAAGGTTCTGGATTTAGATACTGTAAATAGTTGTACAATCTTGTTAGTATACTCCATACCAAGTTGTACATTCTAGAAGAGTGAATTTCTGGTTTGTAATTATACCTTAATAAGACTGCTATATTTTTAAAGTCCAATAGATAAGGAGTTGTTGAATCTGGATTTTAATCTATGCTGTCATAACTGTATAAAGTGACTTCAGACAAGTTTCTGCTCTTTCTGGTCACATTCTCCTCATCTGTAAAGTGAAAAATGTTGAATAAGTGCCATTCTGTTTCTGACAATTTATGGTTCCATTCCTCAACCACTTCCTCTATGAAACTGCTTTTGCCCAATTATCTAAAGGTGATCTTCTTCTGCTTTCAGTTCTCATAACTTTCACTGCCTTGTTTGGCTACTATTTGTGCTTCCCCTTATCTGCTCTACCAGAAATCTGAGACACTTAGAGGAAGACTCAGGACTGTCTTGAACATGACAGCCATTTGATAGATTTTCAGCTGACTAAAGACATGAAATTATTTATATCTAGAAGAAATTGTATGAAATGCAGCACATACCAAAAATAAATAAATAAATAAAATTTTTTTTGGTTTATGTATAACTAAAATAAGGGATTGGTAATTTCTCAAAAAATTTGACACAGATTTTATGTTATTTCTTAGCCTAACAGAACTGTAAACTTGAAAGAGTTCTTCATAATGTAGATATACTACATTAATTCCCTTTTATCCCAAACAGCTTGCCTGTACCATGGTTGCCTCACTAATGTTGATATCAAGCATGATGAAAATAACCCCAAAATGAAAAGAAATAAAATGCTTGAAGCATTATTATTTATTTGCAGTTAATCAAGTATTTAGTATGCCAGTAGGTGTTCTGAACCACATCATTTTTAAGCAATGAAATCTCACCAATAGAAGATCTGAGGGGAGTTCACAATTATTAAATCCTCATTGAGAGGTTAGGCCACTGTTTTCCTGCAATCATTATTGAGTTTGCAAATTTTTTTAAATAGAAAATCATACAGGCTTCACTGCTTTACAAAACTTTCCATAATGTGTGTTTAACAAGTTGAAATTTTTAGACTAGAAAGAAAATTGAGTAAAAATGTAACCAACTGTTATCTTACTTCTTTTTTCCCTCTAAATACAAAAAACAATTACCTAAAAACTAATCTTCAATTTTGTGTTCTTTTCTCCACTGCTGTACTACAAAATTCAACCTAAAACATTTGTCCCTCATTAATAAAAATACAAAAAGAAGAATTATGGAAAATTAGTCCTAGCCTGCTAGGATTCAACTATAACCTCATCCCACTACATTCCCTTTTTATTCTGCATAATTGCAAGTTCAGAATACCTAACTGCATTCCTAAATGCAGAGTTTACAGAAATTCTTTGCAACTGATAAGAGAAAAAACTAAAGAGGCATCAAAACACATTGAGAACCTATGCAAAAGTAAATTTGGGCTACATAACTGGTAACACCTGAGAATAGTTTTTATGCTACATTTCATTTTGCATATGAGATGCACCTGAAAAAAATCAACTTTTATAATACTGGAGATGATTTCAGTAAGCACCCACATCTCTCAAATGTACTGAGTTAAAACTCCTGTATAATATTTCTAGTTTTCATCTTGGGCATAATAACTTCTATCTTACTGTCACTTAAAATTTGTATTTAATAAATATTCATGAGTACTACCTATTCTTCTCGTACAGTTAATAATAATATTGACAAAAATAAGATTTATTTATTAGTGTACTAAGCACTATACAGAATTATTCAGAGTCTTGTCTCAGTCAATCCTAACAGCAATTCTGTGAGAACGGTAGTTCACACTTATGATCCACATGTTACAAATGAGAAAACTGAAGGTTAATGACTTGAAGTAATTTGTTCTAAGTTGGAGAAGGCAATGGCACCCCACTCCAGTACTCCTGCCTGGAAAATCCCATGGACGGAGGAGCGTGATAGGCTGCAGTCCATGGGGTCGCTGAGGGTCGGACACGACTGAACGACTTCACTTTCACTTTTCACTTTTATGCATTGGAGAAGGAAATGGCAACCCACTCCAGTGTTCTTGCCTGGAGAATCCCAGGGACAGGGAAGCCTGGTGGGCTGCCGTCTATGGGGTCCCACAGAGTCGGACACGACTGAAGCAACTTAGCAGCAGCAGCACACAGCTAACAAATGGTTCGACACTATACTAAATACGAATAAAAAACACCCAGGTGTCTTCAAAGAATTTACAGTCCCGGTGAGTCTGTCAGAGTAGGAGCCAAATAAGAGACTGTAGGTGACGATTCATGATTCAATATGAAACCAATCAACTTAAAGGTGACAACTTACAACATTAGTGTCAGGACTTCCCTGGTGGTCCAGTGGTTAAGACTGTGTATTCCCAATGCAGGGGCCCCAGGTTCAATCCCTGGTCAGAGAACTAGATTGTGCTTGCTGCAACAAAGATCCCGTGAGCTGCAAGTAAGACATGGTGCAGCCAAGTTAAAAAAAAAAATAGTGTTATGGTATGAGGTGTATACTAGTCAAGGTTCTCAGAGAAACAGAACCAACAGAATGTGTGTTTTAGTGGGAAAGAGAGAGAGATTAATTTTAAGAAACTGACTCAAGTGACTATCATGATCCAGACTTTGTTTTATTAAGACTTGTGAAGAATTATGTAATCACCTATGTACCCCAGGCATACCTTGGCATTCTAATCTACTAATAAATTTTCAATACACTGCCACAACATACAGATCCCAATACCTTTTCATAAGGAAGGACAGGCAAGGATGATCATGGTCTTCTCTCTAAAAGGTCAGAGTGAAATGTCTGCAGTAACTGGTAGTGGGCTGATCAGCCCTCTCCCACAGAGGTAACAGCAAGTTTAGTAAAAATAATAACTAGCATTTACTGAGCACTTATTATGTACCAAAAAATGTTTTCTATTTTTTTCCCAACTTTTAGTTTGAAATCTTTCATATCTGCAGAATACTTGAAAATATAACACAAGGGACATGCATATAAACATTAATTAACAATCTACTGCATTTTTTGTATATATATATATATATACACATACATACATATTTATGGCTTCCCAGATGGCTCAGTGGGTAAAGAATTAGCCTCAATGCAGGAGACACAGGAGATGTGAGTTCAATCCCTGGATTAGGAAGATCCCCTGGAGAAGGAAATGTATTCGTGCCTGGGAAATTCCATGGACAGAGGAGCCTGGCAGGCTACAGTCCAAAAGGTCACAGAGTCAGACACAACTGAGCAGATATGTAAATATATATATTATATACACATGACACTGTTCAAAACAAATAATTGCCAAAGATAAATTCACAGGTATGCACACGTGTACAGAAACACACACACACACACACACACACACACCTTTTTTAAGTTAAAATATTTGAAAGTAGTTTTCAGAGATCACAACACTTTTTACATTCCTTGCAACAAGTTGCCCAAATTTGCAAGCTGATCAATGTAAATGCTGGGCTTGGAACCCTGGCAGTCTAAGGTGGAGCTTGTGGTCTAATAACTGAGCCTCTGATTCATGATTCAAGTAGGTAAAGGTGAAAGAATTCTGACAGGTTGGGTAGATGGGGCTCCTGTCAACCATAGTCAGGATGAAAGCAATACCAGAGAGTTTCAGGGGAGAACATGATGGGAGAAAGGGGAAAGCAGGTGAATTAAAGGTTGGAGAGATGGGAGAGGGGAGAGGAGAATTTTTATATTAAGAAAAGTGACTTTAAAATGAGAAGTTGTACTAAGACAAACTCTCCCACTGTCTCCTTTTTTTCTAGGGAAAAAAGATACTATTTCATACATGATATTTCAGATTGTAAACCCCAAAGGGCAGAAAGTAGGTTCTGCTATGCATCCAGGATTTCCACATGGTCAGGTTCTTGGTCGGACACTTAGTCTTTGCTTCTGATGTTAACGAACATAGACTTCTGAGGCACTGAGTTATCCAGTCGTTAGAATTCCATTTAACAATATATAGCATCTTCATGAAAACTTTTTATTTTTTAAATTTATTTATTTTTTATTGAAGGAAAATTGCTTTACAGAATTTTGCTGTTTCCTGTCACACTTCAAAATGAATCAACCATAGGTATATATATATATCCCCTCCCTTTTGAAACTTCCTCCCATCTCTCTCCCCATCCCACCCCTTTAGGTTGATACAGAGCCCCTGTTTGAGTTTCCTGAGTCATACAGCAAATTCCTGTTAGCTATATATTTTACATATTGTAATGTAAGTTTCCATGCTACTCTTTCCATACATCTCATCCTCTCCTCCCCTTACCCCATGTCCATAAGTCTGTTCTCTATGTCTGTTTCTCCATTGCTGCCCTATAAACAAATTCTTCAGTACCATTTTTCTAGATTCCATATATATGGGTTAGAATATAATATTTATCTTTCCCTTTCCATCTTACTTCAGTCTGTATAATAGGTTCTAGGTTCATCCACCTCATTAGAACTGACTCAAAAGTGCTCCTTTTAATGGCTGAGTAATATTTCATTGAGTATAGGTACCACAACCTCTTTATCCATTCATCTGTTGATGGACATCTAGATTGCTTCCATGTTCTAGCTACTGTAAATAGTGCTACAATGAACAATGGGATATATGTGTCTCTTTCGATTTTGGTTTCCTCAGGGTATATGCCTAGGATTGCTGGGTCGTATGGTGGTTTTATTTCTAGTTAAGGAATCTCTATACTGTCTTCCATAGTGGCTGAATCAATTTACATTCCCACCAACAGTGCAACAGTGCTTCCTTTTCTCCATACCCTCTCCATCATTTATTGTTTGCAGACTTTTTGATAATGACCATTTTGACCAGTGTGAGGCGATATCTCATTGTAATTTTGATTTACATTTCTCTAATAATGAGCGATGTTGAGCATCTTTTCATGTGTTTGTTAGCCATCTGCATGTCTTCTTTGGACAAATGTCTGTTTAGGTCTTTTTCCCACTGTTTGATTGGGTTGTTTGTTTTTCTGGTATTGAGTTGTATGACCTGCTTGTATACTTTAGAAATTAATCCTTTGTCAGTTGTTTCATTTGCCATTATTTTCTCCCATTCTGAGAGTTGTCTTTTCACTTTGCTTATAGTTTCCTTTGCTGTGCAAAAGATTTTAAGCTTAATCAGGTCCCACTTGTTTACTTTTGTTTTTATTTCCATTATTCTAGGAAGTGGGTCATAGAAGATCTTGCTTTGATTTATGTCATCAAGTGTTCTGCCTGTGTTTTCCTCTAAGAGTTTTATAGTTTCTGGCCTTATATTTAGGTCTTTAATCCATTTTTAGTTTATCTTTGTGTATGGTGTTAGGAAGTGTTCTAATTTCCTTTTTTTTACACGTAGCTGTCTGGTTTTCCCAGCACCATTTATTGAAGAGGCTGTCTTTGCCCCATTATATATTCTTGCCTCCTTTGTCAAAAATAAGGTACCCATAGGTGCATGGGTTTTTTTCTGGGCTTTCTGTATTGTTCCATTGGTCTATATTTCTGTTTTTGTGCCAGTACCATACAGTCTTTGTGCCAGTACCATACTATAGCTTTGTAGTATAATTTGAAGTCAGAAAGGTTGATTCCTCCAGCTCCATTCTTCTTTCTCAAGATTGCTTTGGCTATTCGGAATCTTTTGTGTTTCCATATGAATTATGACATTTTTTCTTTCAGTTCTGTGCAAAATGCCATTGGTAATTTGATAGAGATCACACTGAATCTGTAGATTACATCTGGTAGTATAGTCATTTTCACAATATTGATTCTTCCTACCCAGGAACATGGAATATCTCTCCATCTGTTTATGTCATCTTTGATTTCTTTCATTATTGTCATAATTTTCTGTGTACAGTTCTTTTGTCTCCTTGGGTAAGTTTATTCCTAGATATTTAATTCTTTTTGTTGCAATGGTGAATAGGATTGATTCCTTAATTTCTCTCTCTGATTTTTCATTGTTAATATATAGAAATGCAAAGTGATTTCTGTGTATTGATTTTTTATCCTGCAACTTTGCTAAATTCATTGATTAGCTCTAGTAATTTTCTGATACTATCTTTAGGGTTTTCTATGTACAGTATCATGTCATCTGCAAACAGTGAGAGCTTTACTTCTCTTCCAATTTGGATTCCTTTTATTTCTTTTTTTTCTCTGATTGCCGTAGGCCAGGACTTCCAGAACAATGTGAATAATGGTGAAAGTGGACATCCTTTTTTATTCCTGATCTTAGGGGGAATGCTTTCAGTTTTTCACCATTGAGACCAATGTTTGCTGTAGGCTTATTATATGGCCTTTACTATGCTGAGGTAGGTTCCTTCTATGCCCATTTTTTGAAGAGTTTTAATCATAAATGGGTGCTGAAAATTTTGTCAAAGGCTTTTTTGCATCTATTGAGATGATCATATGGTTTTTGTTTTCAATTTGTTAACATGGTATATCACAATGATTTATTTGCATATATTGAAGAATCCTTGCATCCCTGGAATAAACCCAACTTTGATCATGTTGTATGAGCTTTTTGATACATTGTAGAATTCTGTTTGCTAAAATTTTGTTGAGGATTTTTGCATCTATGTCCTATGATGTTGAGGATTTTGCCTCTATGGTCTGTAGTTTCCTTTTTGTGTGTTGTCTTTGTCTGATTTTGGTATCAGGGCAATGGTGGCCTCAGAATCAGGTTGGAACTGTTCCTTCATCTGCAATTTTTTGAAAAAGTTTTAGAAGGACAGGCATTAGCTTTTCTCTAAAGGTTTGATAGAATTCTCCTGTGAAGCCATCTGGTCCTGGGCTTTTGTTTTTTGGGAGATTTTTGATCACAGCTTCAATTTCAGTGCTTGTAACTGGGTTGTTGATAGAAGTAGAAATCTATTTCTTCCTGGTTCAGTCTTGGAAGATTGAACTTTTCTAAGAATCGGTCCATTTCTTCCAGGTTATCTAATTTATTGCCATATAGTTGTTCATAATAGTCTCTTATAATCCTATGTATTTCTGCATTGTCTGTTGTAACCCTTCCTTTTTCATTTCTAATTTTGTTGATTTGATTCTTCTCTCTTTTTTTCTTGATGAGCCTGGCTAAAGGCTTGTCAGTTTTGTTTATCTTCTCAAAGAACCAGATTTTAGTTTTATTAATCTTTATTATTATTTCTTTCATTTCTTTTTCATTTCTTTCTGCTCCAATATTTATGATTTCTTTGCTTCTACTAATTTTGGGGTGTTTTTGTTCTTTTTCCAGTTGTTTTAGGTGTAAAGTTAGGTTGTCTATTCGATGTTTTCCCTGTTTCTTGAGGTATGATTGTATTGCTATAAACTTCCCTCTTAGAAGTTTTTGCAGCTTTTGCTGCATCCCACACGTTTTGAGTTGTCATGTTTTCATTGTCATTTATTTCTAGAAATTTTTTTTATTTCCATTTTGATTTCTTCAGTAACCTCTTGGTCACTTGGAAATGTGTTGTTTAATCTCCATGTGTTTGTGTTTCTTACAGTTTTTTTATTGTAATTGATATCTAGTCTCATAGCATTGTGGTCAGAAGAGATGCTTGATATGATTTCAATTTTCTTAAATTTACTGAGGTTTGATTTGTGACCCAAGATGTGGTCTATCCTGGAGAATGTTCCATGTGCCCTTGAGAAGAAGGTGTATTCTTCTGCATTTGGATGGAATGTCCTGAAGATATCAATGAGATCCCGCTCATCTAGTGTATCATTTAAGACGTGTTTCCTTATTAATTCTGTTTCGATGATCTGTCCATTGGTGTGAGTGGGGTGTTGAAGATTCCTACTATTATTGTGTTACTGTCAATTTCTTCTTTTATGTCTGTTAGTGTTTGTCTTATGTATTGAGGCGCTCCTATGTTCAGTACATAGATATTTGCAATTGTTATGTCTTCCTCTTGGATTGATCCCTTGATAACTATGTATATTCTTCCTTATCTCTTGTAATATTCTTTAAGGTCTATTTTGTCTGATATGAGGACTGCTGCTCCAGCTTTTGCTTTCCATTTACATGAAATATGTTTTTCCATCCTCTCACTTTCAGTCTATTTGTGTCTTTAGGTCTGAAGTGGGTTTCTTGTAGACAACATATATATGGGTCTTGTTTTTGTATCCATTCAGCCAGTCTGTGTCTTTTGGTTGGAGCATTTAATCCATTTACATTTAAAGTAATTATTGATATTTGTGTTTGTATTGCCATTTTCTTAATTGTTTGGGGTTGATTTTTTAGATCTTCTTTCTTCTTTGTATTTCTTGACTATACAAGTCTGTTTAATATTTGTTGTAAAGCTGGTTTGTTGTATTTGGTTTGTAATATTTGTTGTAAAGCTTAACGTTTGCTTGTCTGAAAAGCTTTTTATTTCTCCATCAATTTTGAATGAGATCCTTGCAGGGTACAGTAACCTTGGTTGTGGATTTTTCCCTTTCAATACTTTAAATATATCTTGCCATTTCCTTCTGGCCTGCAGTTTCTGCTGAAAGATCAGCTATTAAGTATATGGAGTTTCACTTGTATGTTACTTGTTGCTTCTCCCTTGTTGCTTTAATGTTATTTCTTTGTGTTTAGTCTTTGTTAGTTTGATTAATATGTGTCTTGGCATGTTTCTTCTTGGGTTTATCCTGTATGACACTCTTTGTGCCTCTTGGACTTGGTTGACTATTTCTTTTTCCATGTTGGGGAAGTTTTCAACTATAATCTTTTCAAAATTTTTCTCATACCCTTTATTTTTCTTTTGTTCTTCTGGGACCCTTATAATTCTAATGTTGGTGCCTCTGATATGGTCCCAGAGGTCTCTGAGACTGTCCTCAGTTCTTTCTATTCTTTTTACTTTATTCTGCTTTTACAAGGTCTTTTCCACCATTTTATTTTCCAGCTCACTGATTCGATCTTCTGCCTCAGATAGTCTGCTATTGTTTCCTTCTAGAGCATTTTTAATTTCAGTAATTACATTCTTTGTTGCTGTATGTTTATTCTTTAATTCTTCTAGGTCTTTGTTAATTGATTCTTGCATTTTCTCCATTTTGCTTTCAAGATTTTTGATCATCTTTGCTATCATTATTCTGAATTTTTTTCAGGTAGTTTGCCTATCTCATCTTCACTTATTTGTACTTCTATATTTCTAGTTGGTTCCTTCATTTGTGTAGTATTTCTCTGCCTTTTTATTAGTTTTTTTTTTTTTTTAATGTATTGTGCTTGACATCTCCTTTTCCCAGGCTTCAAGGAAAGTTGAATTCTTTCTTGAAGAAGGTTGAAATTTTTCTTCCTTTTGGCTTCTTCCCACCTAAGGTTGGTCCAGTGCTTTGTGTAAGCTTGCTATAGATGGAGATTTGTGCTGAGTTTGTTTGTTTCTTTCTTTTTCCTCTGATGGGCAAGGCTGAGTGAGGTGGTAATCCTGTCTGCTGATGATTGGGTTTGTATTTTTGTTTTGTTTGTTGTTTAGATGAGGTGTCCTGCACAGGGTGCTACTGGTGGTTGGGTGATTCCCATTCTTGTATTCAAGTGGTTTCCTTTGTGTGAGTTCTCACTATTTGATACTGCCTAGGGTTAGTTCTCTGGTTGTCCAGGGTCTTGGAGTCAGTGCTCCCACTCCAAAGGCTCAGGGCTTGATCTCTGGTCAGGAATGAAGAGTCCACAAGTGGTCTGTCCTGACATTAAGTGAGATTAAAACAAATACCCATAAACAAGAAGCCAAAGTTGAACCCCAGAAAAATGGCAGTTACAAAATCAGGCAAATAGTAATTAAAATAATGGAATATATGCATAGACATATACATCCATGAGCAAAGTGAAAACAGTCCAAAAACAATAAAATACAGCAGACTGACCTGTCAAACAAAGAAAATCAAAAATTATATTTACCAGTTAAGAGGAAAAGAACAGTAAGGGAAAGCAAACAAAGGAACAAATGTAGGAAAAATATAATAGGTTTTAAAAACCTAAAAATTAAAATTATAAAAAAGAAAAGAAAAAAAAAGAATAAGAAAGAAAAAAGCAAAACTCCACAGAACTGCAAAACCCAAATATAGAGGCAGAAGTTTATAACAACAATAAAAAGTGTGACTGAATATACATATATACATATATACCCATAAGCAAAATCAAAACAATCCAACAAAAATAAAATACAATGCATTGACCCAGTGAACAAAGGAAATAAAAAATTATATCTACCAGAACAAAACTAACTAAAGCACAAACTGGGGAACAAACCTAAAGCAAGGTGCCAATTGGGGAATAAAGCAATGAAAATAAAACTAAAAAATATGTTGAGAGGAAAGGAAAGAAAGAATAGATACACAAACTTAAATAGAGATAAAGAAGATTTATGTACATTAAAGATTAACTGCAAGGGGAAAAGAACAGTAAGAAAGCAAACAAAGGAATATAGAAAAAATAATAATAGGTTTAAAAAATTAAAATTTAAAAAAAAAAGAGAGAAAAAAAAAAAGGAAAACTCCACAGAGCTGCAAAAGCCCAACACAGAGGCAGAGGTTTATAACAACAATAAAAACTGAGGGGGAAAAAAGCTCAATAGCTTAATTGGATTTCTTAGTGCCAATAAAATCGACAACTACAATGAGGGGTGGAGGAAAAGAAAAAAAAAGTCTTTAAAAATCTATAGAACAAGTCAAAAAATAAGAATAATAAATGCTTTTCTTGAGTCACTGCTGTCAGAGTCCTTTCCCTCGCTGGGAGTCACAGCCCACCTTACCTCCTTAGGATGTTCTCCAACACTGTGCTGATCTCTGGACCTGCTGTGGGGGCAGCTCAGATTCTAATCTGGCCCTCCTCCTGTGTGTTCTTGCCCCCAATGTCCACAGCTATTAGAACTAGTGTGTTTTCTTTTGTGGGAGCTCCCAATGGCCTTTTATATATTCCACAGACACAGAGTCTGCTTAGTTGATCATGTGGATTTAATCTGCAGCTTGTACAGCTGGTGGGAAGGTTTTGGATCTTCTTCCTTAACCACACTGCCCCTAGGTTTCAATTATGGTTTCGTTCCCACCTCTATGTGTGGGTCATTCACTGGGGTTTGCTTCTAAGGCCGCCCTGTAGGACTTGGGTTTGCCCCTGTGAGGGCCAGGTGTAGAGGTTGTGGAGCTGCTTGGCTCCTAAGGGTTCTGGCAGCACCAGGTACTCAGAGGGGTTGGCGGCTACGGCAGCAGGAAATACAGTGCTCTAAAAGGGTATGGCAACCAGTACTGGCCAATACGGTCCAGTATTCTTGCCTGGAGAACCCCTTCTCTGACAGAGAAGGCCTGGCAGGCCACAGTCTACACGGTCGCAAAGAGTCAGACAGGATCGAAGCAACCCTGCACGCATAAACACAACACTTTTTTTTTTATCACCTGTGGCAGCTCTGCCCCAGTGAGAGCTGAGCATGAAAGTGGTACAGCTGCTTGGCTTCTGGGGACCTTGGCAATGCCAAGTGTGCAAGGACACAGATTGCCTCTGCCACAGGAGTTATATAAGGTCCTATCAGAGTCTTTTTTTAAGCCTCTTGTAGCTGGTGATCAGAATGCCTCTTTCGCCAGTCTTTCTCCATAGCTCCCCCTGCTTCAGGCACTTAGAGGGCTCCTTTGCCTGGGGTCCTTCTCTGTTGCTCCCTGTATCTAGAACATAGAGCCCCCCCTCCCGCTTCGTCTTGGGTCCTACTTTGTAGATCTGCACGTCAGGCACTTAAAGGGTCACCCTGGGTGGGGTCCTACTCTGTAGCTCAGTGTGTCAGGCATTTGATGGGGCAGCCTCTCTGTTGTTCAGCTGCCAGTGCAGGCTTGTGGGGAGAGAGAGGCTTTGGTGACGGCTCCGCCCACTCCACGTGACTCAGCAGTATCACCTTGCTTCCGTGGCTGCCTGGTTTTACTCCACAGGTATCTCTCTCCACAATCTCCTCCCTCACATCCCTTCAGTCTGTCTCTCCGCAGTCAACAGCAGCCCTCGCCCTGGGATTGCTCCACAGTCCCTAAACTCCAGCTCCCAGCTACTGTGCCTTCCAGGGGACCAGCGTTCCTGTCTGGGGTATATATGGCTGCAGCAAGGACTGTTGGATTCTCATTCCATTTAGGCTGCCACAGATTAGCTCTTTCACTCTCAGCCTTAAATGTTTCCCCTCTAACTCAGAGAATTGCTCCGATGTGGGATCGGACCCCTGCTTCAGTTCCCCCATCCACTGAGGGCAGGTCCAGTCCTACTAACAGTCCTGGTTTTCCCCCTAGTTCCTTCATCCTACTGAGTTTTATGTGGCTCTATATATTCTTTTCCACTAGTCAGGTACTCCTGTCCCATCTCAGCTGGTGTTCTGCATGCACTTCTATGTCTGAAGGTGTATTCCTGATGTATCTGTGGAGAGAAATGTACTCCACATCCACCTACTCCTCCGCCATTTTGTTCTGAAAGCTTTTTAAAAGCTATCATGAATGTAGCCCTGGGGATCTGTAATACAGGAACAATGAGAGAGGATCTATTTTACAACATATATGTATTAATATTAACCCCTGGAGAAGGAAATGGCAACCCACTCAAGTAGTCTTGCCTGGAAAATCACATGGACAGAAGAGTCTGGCAGGCTATAGTCCGTGAGGTCAGGCATGACTGAGCACATGTATTAACCCTTGCTCATAATGGCTGAAGTATCCAAAGAGCTGGTGAAAAAATTCTCAAATTCTTTAACGATGAAGTACACAAAATTAGGTTAGAAGGTTATTCATTTTGTTTAAGATCAAGAAACTAACTCTATCTTTGTAATCAATACAACAGTGTGGACCTAGAGACTGTCATACAGAATGAAGTAAGTCAGAAAGAGAAAAACAAGTATATATTTACACATATATATGGAATCAGAAAGCTAGTATAAATGATACAAAGCAGAAATAGAGATAGATATAGAGAACAAATGTATGGATACCGAGAGGAAAAAGAGAAGATGGGTGGGATGACTTGGGAAATTGGGATTGACATATATACACTGCTGATGCTGTGTATAAAACAGATAACTAATGAGAACCTACTGTATGGACTCTACTCAGTGCTCTGTAGTGACCTAAATAGGAAGGAAATCCAAAAAAAGAGTAATATATGTATATGTATAGCTGATTTCCTGGTGGCTCAGGTGGTAAAGAATCTGTCTGCAATGCAGGATACCCAGGTTTGATCCCTGGGTCAGGAAGATTTCCTGGAGAAGAGAATGGTAACTCACTCCAGTATTCTTGCCTGGAAAATTCCATGGACAGAGTAGCCTGGTGGTCTACAGTCCATGGGGTCACAAAGATTCGGATACGACTGGAAGACTAACACTTTCACTTTCATAGCTGATTCACTTTGCTGTACAGTAGAAACAAACACAACATTGTAAAGCAACTATACTCCAATAAAATTTTTTAATGCTTTACATAGTTCTGCATATCTATATAACTTGGTATGTAACTTTTAAGGAAAAGAGTATTAGGTGAAGGAAGGAAAGAAAGCAATCTTAGAGGTTTACCTAAAAGTTGAGAAATAAAAAATAAATGAAAATAAATCTTGCTGACATCACACCTTGCTTCCCCCACAAGGCTGTCGATTCTATTCACCCACCTGCCTGTTCCAACCTCTTACTCTTTAAGGCAGCAACTTGCAAACTTTGTTCACAGTGACTTATGGTGAGAAATACATTTTGCACATGCAAATATATTTATAGAAACGGTGATATTTTAAAGTATCATATTTGTATATACTTTTAAAATCTTTTCATTCTCTCAATTAATGAAGTATTTTTCTATCTGATTAACAACCTTGTAAAGGGTCAGAGAATCAATCTGGTGAGTTTAATAAGCATTTTAGAAAATAGAAAAGAAAATATCAAAAATACATCACAGGGCATACAGGTGAAGTATTGTTTCACAAAAAGTTTGTTTCAGTTTTGCATGTATGTAGGTGTGCGTGTTCTCCACACAAAGTAAAATGTATTTCTTATGGGGGGGGGTCATTTTAGTCAAAAATGTTTGACATCTTATTGTTTTGTGACATTGCAGTTTGAAAGACACTGCAGTCTTTGGGACCACGAGCAACTACCATTCTTTTCAAAAATCCTCTATTGCAGTGTTCAGAATGTTGAAAATTTTCATGATGTCACATCTCAGTGCCTTACCCTCTGGCCCAGGGGAATGTGAGTTTGAGAAACGTGACTACACAAAAAGTCATTTGGGTGTGTGGATCAAAGAAACACTGAATCTTCCTGTCCTGCTCACTTTTAGATTCTTGGCACACAATAAAGATATAGATAAATGTGCGTGTATGTGTGCTAAGTCACTTCAGCCATGTCCAACTCTTTGCAATCCTATGGACTGTAGCCCCCAGCTCCTCTGTCCATGGGATTCTCCAGGGAAGAATACTGGAGTGAGTTGCCATGCCCTCCTCCAAGGCATCATCCCGACCCAGGGATCGAACTCATTGGCAGGCGGGTTCTTATAAATGTTGACAATATCAAAAAAGCAACAAATGTTTTAAACACTAAAAAATGTACCATGAGGACTGAAATTGATATACTAATAATAAAATGTTAGCTATTTTTATATTGGCTGAAATAACATGATTGAGCAACATGAATTCTTCCAAATTTGATGTCAGAAATGTATGGTTCTCATGCACAAGGAAGGGTTTCCTTCTTAATTGCTGGTAAGCCTATTTTCACCAAAAGTAGATTTCTATGGTGAGAGCCACTAAAAATACCTGAAGGCAAAGATCATCAGATAAATATGAACTGAGTATATGGCCCAAGAGAGGATAGTGTGACAACTGTTAAAACTTAATCATCAAAGATAAACAAAACTTTTTATTTTGATACCAAAAAAAAAAAAAAAGCATTTTATAATCATGGGAAGAGATTTTCAATAAGGAAAAACTTGAATTGATTCCTAAAGGGCATTTTGTCTTTTTATGTTTTAACAGTAGGAATTAATAGATTTTTTTTTTAACTTTGAAAAAAAATTCAGCAATTACAGCTGAAATAGTCCACAGCAGCTAAACCAAAGCGATGATACAAGTAGTACGTTGAACCGAGGGATTGGATAAGATTTCCTAACGACTTTGTCGTTTTCTCATATTAAGGATTTTAAAACAATCCATGATAACTGACATGCTACCTCAGTCAGTTGTTGTCAATAAGCAAAGCCGATCTGAAAATAGTCCCTGGCTTTTTGTTTTTAAAACTATAGATAAATTCTGGCACTGAGTGGTTAGAGCTGCCTCTGTAAGTCAGCTTTCTGGACAGTTCTTTCATGAGCTGAATCATAGTAAGAATATGCATAAACTCTTGAAAGGCATTCTCATTAGTATTCCTACCCCACATCATCTAACTTTGGGCTATAACTCCACAAGAGGAAGGGAGTGTAGAAGGAAGGGGTGGGGGAAAAAAGACAGGGGAAAGATTTCAAAGAACCAGCCAGTGCCCTGAGACAGGAGTTTCTTTGAACATGGTAGAATAAGACACTCAACTTCATTGATGAGCTGCTAAGAGAGAATAATAAGGAGATCCATTGCCCACAATTTGTTGCCAGTTTTTGCTTTCTGTTTTAAATGCCTCTACAAAACAAGATAGTGAGCTGTCAGGCTTTCTCCTTCAGCGTTCATATAGAGAGATTATGAAAAAGAATGAAAATTCCAAAGATTTGTGCTTCCCGTAATTAAAGTATATTATTTTCTATCTTTTCTAATATTTCTTCTCTAATTGTTTTGTATATAAGAAAACACATAAATTCCACATAAATTCAATCACTCTTTAGCTGAGCACGTCTTTTGCCTCTAGTGATGTTTTAGCATTTAAAGATGATGCTTTCTTGTACTAACTAATGTGATCTTCAAAGTGTAACAATAGTATGAGAATTTCTCTAAAACTTAGGGAAGGCGGAAAGTTACTATCCAGTCAGTACTCTCTCTAAATGTCTTTTCTTTTGCAAACAATATGATGAAGGAGATAGAGGCAGTTAAATTGCAGTCATTCTATTTTGATCTAAATCACATATTACTTTCCTTATTAGAATTTAATTGATTAAGCATGAAATTATCAGCAAGTGACTTGTTTTAATTAGTAGGTACTAAAGAGTTTGATAATAGTTTTAATAGTGAGAAGCTGCAGTGTTCACTAATCTATGAACAAAATAAGATTACAGTGTTCAGCCAACTTAAGTGGGGGGGGTGGTGATAAATAGCATTTAAATATTTCACATGGAGGAAAAAATTTAGTGGAATGTTGACCTGCTAATAGGTTAAGTTTAACTGTAAAAGTAAAAACTTTACAAATAAGTATTAATTGTGCAACCACTACATGCCAGGCATGGGATTCAAGTTTAAGGAAAAGACATTGACCTCAATATTTCATTGCTATGAAATGCAATATCCCAATGCAGTGAGAAAAAATATTAATATAAATATTGTAAGTAATATAAGTTACAAAGCACCATGAGAACTCAAAACATAAATAAAATAGTTACTTGAAGACCTCTTGAAAATGGTAGTTTAGAGGATAAATTTATGAGGTAATTGTTCCTGGGGGAAGAGTATTTCTGAAAGAGGTAAATTATGTCCAAAAATAAATAAATAAAATACAAAAATATACAAAAAACCCAGATATAAATTATGCATTGCTAATTATTAAGCAAGGCAGGATGATATAAATTCTACACAGAAACACAAGCAATATTCCTTAGAATTGCAGGAGAATACCAGGTAAAGCTTCAGACAGAAGGTAGTATATCAGTTTTTGGTAGCGTATCATCAAGGCAAATGAGATTATGCTGTATAACCACTCTCCTGAGTTCTATTACCATTGCTATCAGTAAGTCTTGCCTGTCTTTGAACTTCCTATAAATAAAATCTTATGATATGTAAAAATAAATAAATAAAATTGAATAGGCTAATAAGAAAGTTAAAAGATAAAGCAGTGACTTTTTTAAAGGGTTTTTTTAATAAAAATAGCTAAACATATTTTTCACATATTATCAACATCTGCAATTGATGAGGTAAAACATAAATGTGATACTAAACCCTAGATTCATCATACATATTAATTGTTAGTTGTCCACTGGGAATTAAAGGGTAGAAACCAACTCACAGTGGAAACTTTATGAGTCTAACTAAAAAATGCTTTTCGGTCTAGTCCAACAAATCTTTTACCCAGAATGGGCATTTTCAAACTTCCATATACTATGAAAGACTACAACTTACTTCCTGAATTTTAGAAAAGTATATTGTGGATATTCTTGGAGACTTACAGTACTGAGATAAGAATTGTATCCCTTTTAACCTGACCCTTAATTTGCCTCTCCTTTCAGATGGGTCTCCTGGAACTGTCTTTTGACTCAAATCTGGGAAGAGTGAAGAAAGGTATTTTTTCATGGCAAACTATCAATACAACCAAATGTTGAAGAAAGCTCAACAAATAAAGTTAACTAAAATATAAAAGGTAATATTGGAATATTTGTAAAGACAATAAGACCCAGTCCTAAAATACAAAAAGAAAGAAACAGACATACTCTGATAATATGTTTCAGGATGGCAGGAGGAAATCCAAGAAAGCCTTATACCCTGGAATAGAAGCGAAGAATGTATATGAAGGAAGATGGGTGATTCAAATGCTATTGAATGACTAACGTTAAAGCAGAGACTTGATCATGGAACATGGCAACCTGCATGAGCTTCAGGGAGCACATTTGGTGGAACAGTGGAGGCAAAAAGGCCAAGTGAAGTGGGTTAAAGAGGGAATGGGAAGACACAAGTTGGAAACATAAGTAGGTAAATTTTTCAAGTAGTTTTGTTACAGAGGCAACAGAATGGGGCAAGAAGCTGACATAAAAAAAGAGGGATCAAGAGAAAATTTTTAGCTTGGGAAAAGTAACATCACTTTTGTTTTATGATACAGTGGGAAAGATTGTTGTTGTTCAGTCATTAAGTCACGTCTAACTCTTTGAGATCCCATGGACCGCCACATGCCAGACATCCCTGTCCTTCACCATCTCCCAGAGTTTGCTCAAACTCATGTCCATTGAGTCTATGATGCCATCCAACCATCTCATCCTCTGTCACTCCCTTCTCCCCTTGCCCTCAATATTTCCCAGAATCAGGGTCTTTTCCAATGAGTCAGCTCTTTGCATCAGTTGGCCTAAGTATTGGAGCTTCCAATACAGCATCAGTCCTTCCAATGAATGTTCAGGATTTTCCTTTAGGACCAACTGGTTTGATCTCCTTACAGTCCACGAGACTCTCAAGAGTCCTCACCAGCACCACAATTCAAGAGCATCAATTCTTCAGTACTCAGCCTTCTTTATGGTCCAACTCTCATGGATGGCATAAAACAGAGAGGGAGAGTTTTTGGGGGGCAATACAGTGAGAGGAGATGAGTTCTAGGGCACCATGGGAGGCCTGACTTGAGACAAGAGCATGGATATTCCACCTATGGTAACAGGCAGGATGTCAGAGTATGTAGGGGCAGATGGCAAATGGATTGAAGTGATGGAGAAAAATCTCTGTAAACTCTCTTGCAAATTCTCTAATTTTCTTAAAGAGGAAGCAGATATTGAGGCTTGGAAAGAAATAAAAATATTTTAAATCCTCATCAAGAGAGTAGGGAAATGAATCTTTTGAAAAATTTCTAGTATGGTTGCCTTGCAAAATTAAGGGTCTACTTCTAACTTCAAGTCAATGTGGCATCTGTTTTTCTCCAGACAGTTTTAGCTTCAGAGTTGCAGACATGGAGGAGGCTGAGAGAATCAGGATTATGAATCTGCCAAATGAGTGAGGCAATGAGAGAGGAGTAAGAGAGTGGCGGGTGTTTATAGGGGGGTGATTATAATGATAAAATTTAATCTGGAAGAATGAAATCAACTAAAAAAAAGTAGGATCAAAAAGATCATAGGTCTTTTGAGGGCCCTAATAATAAAGAGAAAGTTCTGGAAAGATAGGCTGCAGAGTGGAAGACTAGGATATTTGATATTGAGGTTATGAAGGAGTCTAGGCATGACCTTATGAGAGTAAGGGACAAGATCACAGGAAGAGAAGGGGTCAAGGAACTGGTAGATCAAGAGTTGGAAGAATCACTGATACATCTATTGAAATCTGCCATAAGTAAGACAGGAGTGTTATTGGAGAGAATGAAACAGGTGTGTTTTATCACCAAGAAATCAGGAAAAATAACCCAGGAGCCCATAAATGTCAGTTTCAATGAAGGGCAGGGTTAATATCATCTGATGGCATAAGATTCATGGTTGGTTGTGTTTAGAAAGAAGAGAGGAAGGAACACCTGAGAGTAACAATGAGGAGCTAGGAGGACATGTACCCCGCCTCCAGATCAGTGGACGCAGGGCTCTGGGAGCAAAAGCAGCCACCACTTGAGAGATTACAGGGACAATGTGACCTTAGGGAAGAGCTGAGTTTGCCTTAGAACAAAAGGGTGAAGAGAGGCTGAAGCTATAAGGCATTTTTACTCCAACAGACTCTGAACTCAGGGGGCACAATAGATGAGTTTTAAGACTTAGGGAGGGTGAGAGGAAAAAAAGCAATAATTTTCCACTGGGACCACAAGCATCCACATCACCTGGGAACTTATTAGAAATTCCCATTCTTAGGCCTAACTCTACGCCTACTGAATCAGAAGCTAATTCAGGCCCAGCAATCTGTGTATTAGAAAACCCTCCAGTTGATTCTGATATGCAGTAAAGTTTGGGAGCCACTGGAATAAGAGAAGATTCACTTGGTCATACGGTGAAGGAGAAGAGGGTGACCTGGGTGGGGGTTTTGTGGTGGCTGACATCATCCTGGATGGAGAACAGAATGACATTATGTCTGGATTCAAAGAAGATTGTGGAGAGAAGTCTTGAGTGTTGGGGAAATGGGGAGAAGAGGGATAATTATGTTTTAGGAGTTTCACCCCCTGAAAGCCTAGAGGATCAGAGATATAAATTTTCTCTTTGGCATAAAGGGTTTCCATTGTTGCATGTTGTCACCACACTAGAGCATTTGCCCACCAGTGTCTCACTTTTCTCTGTATGTTGTCTATCGAGATCAAGTATTTTTATTGCAAGTCACAAAAAGCTACTGTAAATAGCTTAAATGGATAAAGGAACATTTTTTCTAAGGATATAAGGATTCCAAGGCAAAAAGAGTAATGATACCTAGTAAGGAGTTTTCTCAGTGTGTGTGTGTGTGTACATGTGTGTATATGGATTTCTAGGACAGTACACATTAGATAAGTAAGATGAGATGTTTAGACAGCATCATTGACTCAACAGACATGAATTTGAGCAAACTCTGGGCAATAGTGGACAGAGGAGCCTGGCAAGCTGCAGTCCATGGGTTTGCAAAGAGTCAGACACAACCTAGCAACAGAACAACAACAACATCAACTAGACAACTGTAGTTTCAGATGTGGTGTCATAGAATATAAGCATGGTTCCAGGGCCCATCCATAAAAGCACAGTTAGGAAGGGGGCATTTCTCAGAGAAGCCTTGGGGGCTGGGCTGCCCCTCAAAATGCCATCACTCCTGACACAATCCTAAATCAAGGACTTAGCAAAATTTAGCTGGATAAATACCTAGTAAGTTTCTTTCAAATGGAAAGTGGGATAGCACCTTGATTCCATATATTAAACACTGACAATAATTTTAAAAAGGTCTGTTTCTGTAAGACAGAGCATAGCAACTACTCTGAAACTGAAACATATATATTTACATAGCATTTAATAGATTAAAATATTTCTTCTCATTGACTTAAATAAGATAGATCTATCATTCTGGATATTTAGAAGCCTGGTGTGTGTATATGTGTGTGTGTACACATGAATATATTTTGTGTTGGGTATGTGAGCTTTACCAACTCTATCTGTACCATGTATGACTTCTCTAAAGTAGCTTAAAGTACACTTCACACTTCTGAAATTATCACAGACCTTTGATGAATAAGCCTTCCCCAAATGTGAGAGTTGGACTGTGAAGAAAGCTGAGCGCCAAAGAATTGATGCTTTTGAACTGTGGTGTTGGAGAAGACTCTTGAGAGTCCCTTGGACTGCAAGGAGATCCAAACAGTCCATTCTAAAGGAGATCAGTCCTGGGATTTCTTTGGAAGGAATGATGTGAAAGCTGAAACTCCAGTACTTTGGCCACCTCATGTGAAGAGTTGACTCATTGGAAAAGACTCTGATGGTGGGAGGGATTGGGGGCAGGAGGAGAAGGGGACGACAGAGGATGAGATGGCTGGATGGCATCACCAACTCGATGGTCGTGAGTTTGAGTGAACTCCGGGAGTTGGTGATGGACAGGGAGGCCTGGCGTGCTGTGATTCATGGGGTCGCAAAGAGTCAGACACGACTGAGCGACTGAACTGAACTGAAATGGATTTTAAATGAGTAAGCCTTTTTACTTCTCATGCTCCCCAAATGTTTTATGAAATCTAACTTTCTGAATTTCAGTAATACTTTTATTCTTCTATAATTTTTTTCTAAATATCTGTAAGATAAAAGAGGAAACAGAGGCCCTGGCATAGCTAAAGCCAAATGACAAAACAGACTCGAAACCTGTATGGAAACCAAGTTCAGAAGAGACCCTCTGCATGGTCCATGGCTAGTGCCTATGTCCAGTATCTTTTCCTACACGAGGCTTAAACCAATTAAGACTTGGTGTGCTGTCATTTGATGTTTTCTTTATGTTTAAAACCACATTTGTTTAAAACCACAATTCCAGGAATAACTGTTGAATTAAATGTGTATACTTTGCATAACCACAGTATTTGCCAGTGACACATGCTCTTCACACAGAAAGAATTCACAGGATGAGAGTCTCCCAAACGTTAAAGTGTATCTAAATTAGGAGGAATAAAGACAGAGGGGAGAGAGAGAAAGAGAAGGGGGAGGAGGTGGGGAGGAGGGAGAAAGAATGGGTCCTAAGTTCTGAGTGTATATTATTTACAGCAGCACCCTATATAGGATAAAGATATCATAAATCCAAGTGGTGTCGTCATAGCAGAAAACAAAATGAAACAGAAAAAGCAGAAACAGGCAGATTTAGACAGAAGTCCAGTAGAACGAGGGCTTCCCAGTTGGCGCTAGTGGTAAAGAACCCACCTACCAAAGCAGGAGACATAAGAGACGAGGGTTCGATCCTTGGGTTGGGAAGACCCCCTAGAGTAGGACATGGCAACCCCTCCAGTATTCTTGTCTGGAGAATCCCATGGACAGGGTAGCCTGGTGGGCTATGGTTCATAGGGTCACAAAGAGTCGGACACAACTGAAACGACTTAGCACACACGCATGCCCGTAGGAGACACATTCTAGTCTGAGGGACTTGACAAGAGGACAGAGGGAGAGGTTGGGGAAGGAGGCACTATGGAAGGAAGGATGTGAAAAGGGGAAAGAAAAAAGTCAGGAGTCTCCATTTCTATGAATGTGACGGTGAGGGTCACTGCTGACCTTCCCCCAGTCTTCTGGAAATTGAAAGAAGGAAGGAGACCAGATAGCCCTCCTTTCCCTCACCCACCACATCCAGCATTAAATCCCATCAATCGCCCTGGGGAACACTGCTCCCCACTGCCCTCCACATCACTTTGTTCTCCCTAACATGGGGCCACCAGCTCATCTCCACCCTGGATGACTACAGTAACCTCCCATGCAGGCTGTCAGCCCCAGGCTTCCTCCACCACACCAGTGCCTTGTCACCTAGAAACCACAGTGATTTTTCCAAAACAAACCAGTAGCCATCTTCAGCCATTGTCTTCAAGATAAAACCCATACTCTTTTTCCCAGCTTGTCGAAGTCTTCTCCAGTTCTTCCATCCCTACCTCTGTAGCCTCACTTCTTGCCTTGGAATGGGAAATGGCAAGGAAGTTGTATGTTTGTCCATAATCTGGCACAAGTTGCATCACTTGAATGACACCATACTCTCCTCATATTTCTATACCTGCCTACTCATTCCTGGACTTCCTTGGTGGTTCAGTGGTAAAGAATCCTCCTGCCAATGCAAGGGACCCGAGTTTGATTCCTGGGTTGGGAAGATCCCCTGGAGATGGAAATGGCAACCCCCTCCAGTATTCTTGCCAGGGGAATCCCATGGGCAAAGGAGCCTGGTGGGCTACAGTCCATGGGGTCACAAAAGAGGTAGACACGACTTAGCAACTAAACAACAATAACAATTATTCATTGCCTGGTGGCCCAAATTATCTACCCACAGCCCATCTGCCCCTACCCTTACCCTTCACTTTTCTCAGACAACTCTCTCAAGTCCATGTCCCCAAAGGTAACGTAGTACATCAGAAGATGCAGAGACTCCATTGAAGAAGCTCTTATGGGCATCATTGAAATGGAAGTATTTGAGGTCCATGCATTTATGTAGTCATTCTCTTTGGGATACTCTTCTCCTCCTTTGTATCCATTACATTCTCATTAAAAGGCATTAGATGAGACCTCAACCCAACCCACCTGAATGGCATCCTGACCTCCCCCCACCAGATGCCAGCCCCTCGCCCAGGGTCCAGCCAGAGCTTCCTGACAAGCAGGAGCAGTTTACCTTCTGGAGCCCCTGTAGGGGCTAAATGCCCAGACCCCTACCCTCAGCCTGACAACCTGTCTCACTGTTGAAAAACAGTTCAAGGTAGCACTTGGGACCAAACGTGTCATTTTCCTTGTCAAAATGAAAGCTGTAAATTTTAAACCTAATGCTTAATGTATCCAGATATTGAACACAGGGACTTTTATCCTGGGCTTAATGGTCTGTCTAAAAACATCAAAAAAGATTACTTAAAAACTCTGGGCCTCAGAGGTCCTATAAAATTACACGAAGCACCCCTCCCCCTCACCATCTCCTCCAAGTTTTAAAAAATTTATTGGAAAACACTTATGCAATATATGAACTGCTTTTTTTTCTGAGCCTTAGATACCGTGTGCTTGATTGCTGGGGGGTGGTTAAGAAATGCAATAGGATAAGATGAAATTTTATTAGATTACAACCTAAAATTTTAATAGACTTTCTGGTTCTGGGAATGGATGCAAACCTTATTCAGCATCTTCTTGAGCGGAGAAAATGTAAAAGTATGGCTTTCGTCCTTTAATATAATGTGACAATAAAGAATGGCAGTGCTTTTTAATTGTTTTTAATTCAGATATTTGTAAAGACCTGATTAGAACAGAAAGACAGGAGAAGGTAAATGCCAGCAATAGAAAGATAATTAGAAGGTAATTATAGAAGGAGACTAGGAGTCGAAGGTAATTGTTAAGATTTTAGGAATGGAGAAATTATAACACTGGACCTGAGTAGTTTTATCATAAACTCGCCCACAAGCATACATTTATTGGAGACTTTAAAACCCACTCCTCAGCCAGACTGTGATCCAGTGATGTGGTAAAGTTTACTTCCAAGGTCTTACTGACATAACCAAAAAAATTCTTTGTTGACATGAACAGAATCTTTATTCTCGCTAGGCTATAAAGAGACGGGGAGTGTTTTGCATACAATCGTTATCTTTCTGCCCAGAGAAAATTATGAACCATGAAGTTTAGAGGGGTCAAGACTGCTTTCAATTATTGTATTAAATCTAAGACTGCATCCTTACCCGGCTGCCTTTCTAGAGAACAGGGCTGCTAATTAGGGGGAGACGATGTTTGGGAAAAATGGAAAGCATCCAAGCTCTTCCTGAATTCAGAATTTCCAATATTTTTAAAGCACTATAGATTCACAGATGGTAATAGTATCATTCTCTTCATCCGCCTTAAGAATGCTCTCTGATATATCTGCTTCTGAGATAATAATAACTCCATTATGGGTCCTGCATTTAAGGTTCTTACTGTAATGCCCCGACATTTTGGTGTATGTCTGGCTGATCCACAGCACAGCAGTCTCATTAAGGATTATTCCTGGGCTAAAGTGGAATCTAAAGGGTTAATGAGGCTGGGCAGTGTCAGCCGGTAGCAGCTGCTCAAGCAGCAGGCTGGGAAAAGCTCTGTTGATTTCCATTCTTCACTGCTGAGTGATGAAGGGCAACCTATATGCTCGAAGTCTAGTCAGGCCACAACCTGTACTGATGTAAAAAAGAAAAAAAATTCAATTCAATCCATGCCCCAGGTCAACAATTACTCCAGGATACATGATATGAGGGCAAAGTCAATGCATTTACAGTGTATAAGGGGCTAAAACCATTCGGCTTGGGAGGTTAGCCACTATTTTCTTTATCCTTTACTATGGAAAAGATTCTATCAGCTCCGATCTAGAATCTGAACAGTTCTTTGATCCATGATTATATACATCTTGATTCATTGTATGGATGCTTCCAGCCGTCATATTCTTCAGCTGGTCATTGGATCTCTGCACTTATTTTGGAATTCTGATCCCAAAACTCCACTACTCAACACAACACACTGCTTTCTAAACACTAAAAAAATGTTTAATTTTCAAAGATTTAATAATTTTAATATGAAAAGGAGAATTTGTCATAAAATGTTCTCATGATACCCCTGAAACATCTCCTTTGTTTGACTTCAGTAGGTAGAAGAATCACCTGGAATGCTTCTGAAAAGATTCCCAAGCCCCAACTCCAGGGAGTTAAGTGCAGCAGAACCTGGGGTAGGGTCTGAGAATTAACGTCTCGTAAAAGCTCACGGGTGACAATGGTGTGGCAGGTCCAGCAACCACACTTCCCCCAGCAGCACTATTCTTAATCTTCCTTTTCATTCTCCTCTCCTGGATTTTTCTTTTTTTCCCCCATGTATATAGATATCTATATCTATATGCATCTATATGAATCACTTTGCTGTACACTTGAAACTAACACAACATTGTAAATCAACTGAACAGTTCAGTTCAGTCAGTCAGTCATATCCGACTCTCTGCGACCCCATGGACTGCAGCACGCCAGGCTTCTCTGTCCATCACCAACACCCAGGGCTTGCTCAAATTCATGTCCATCGAGTTGGTGATGCCATCCAATCATCTCATCCTCTATCATCCCCATCTCCTCCTGCCTTCAATCTTTCGCAGCATCAGAAGTCTTTTCCAATGAGTCAGTTCTTTGCATCAGGTGGCCAGAGTATTGGAGTTGCAGCTTCAGCATCAGTCCTTCCGATGAATATTCAGGACTGATTTCCTTTAGGATAGACTGGTTGGATCTCTTTGCAGTCCAAGGGACTCTCAAGAGTCTTCTCCAACACCACAGTTTGAAAGCATCAGTCCTTCAGTGCTCAGCTTTCTTTCTAATCAACTAATACTTCAATTAAAAAAGAAAGAGAAAGAAAGAAATATATGGGCTTTTATGGTGGCTCAGATGATAATGAACATGCCTTCAGAGACCTGAGTTTGATCCCTAGGTTGGGAATATCCCATGGAGAAAGGGAATGGCAACCCACTCTAGTATTCTTGCCTAGAGAATTCCATGGACAGAGGAGCCTGGCGGGCTACAGTCCATAGGGTCACAGAGAGTCAGACACAACTGAGCAACTTAACACTTTCACTTTAAGAGATATATAGATATATACTTTTTCAGATGCTTGTTCCATATGGGTTATTACAAGACACTCAGTATAGTTCCCTGTGCTATACAGTAGGACTTTGTTGTTCATTTTATATACAGCAGTGTATATCTGTTCATCTCAAACTCCTAATTTATCCCTCCCCACCCCCTTTACCTCCAAAAACCATAAGCTTGTCTTCTAAGTCTGTTTCTATTTTATAAATAAGTTCATTTTTATTATTTTTTTTCATTTTTATTATTTTTTTATATTCCACATATAAATGATACCACATGATTTTTGTGTTTCTTTGACTTAATTTGTTGTTGTTGTTCAGTCACTCAGTCATGTCTAACTCTTTGCAACCCCGTGGACTGCAGCACACCTGGTTTCCCTGTCCTTCAGTATCTCCTGGAGTTTGCTCAAACTCATGTCCATTGAGTCAGTGATATTATATAACTTGCTTTACTTATTATGATAATTTCAAGGTCCTTCCATGTTGCTACAAATAGAATTATTTCATTCTTTTTTATGGCTGAGTAGCATACCATTGGGAGAAAGCAGTGGCAACCCACTCCAGTGCTCTTGCCTGGAAAATCTCATGGATGGAGGAGCCTGGTAGGCTGCAGTCCATGGGGTCGCTGGGAGTAGGACACAACTGAGCGACTTCACTTTATTTTTTTACTTTCATGCATTGAAGAAGGAAATGGCAACCCACTCCAGTGTTCTTGCCTGGAGAATCCCAGGGACGGGGGAGCCTGGTGGGCTGCCGTCTATGGGGTCGCAGAGAGTCAAACACAACTAAAGTGACTTAGCAGTAGCAGCAGCAGCATACCATTACATATATGGCTGAGTAGTCTTTTCATTACATATATGTATATATGTGTACACACACACACACACACACACACACACACACCAATGCTCTTCATGTATTATCTTTGCTGGATTTTTCCTCTCCATGAGCTCTAACTTGGCAAGTTCTAAGATTCAGGCTTACACCTCTTCTATTTTCCCTCCCCAGGCATCTTATGCAATCCTCTGGCTCTATCTAATGTCTATAAGCTGATAAAGCCTAATTTTCCCCCTTAATTCATGACTGTGCATCTACTTGATATTTGACAGCCCCTGATCCCCCTTTCAAATCTGGCCCACTCCACTGTTCAACTCAGAAAATGGCACCAACACATGAAATCACTCCAGCCAAACCCTTCATCGTCCATAGCTCTTCCCGTCTCCTCACATTTCACTCCAATCCATCAGTAAATCTCATTGGCTCTCTTTTCAAAATACATCAAGAATGGGGTCATTTCTTATAGTCTACACTGGCCAAGCCTCCCATCATATCTTGCCTGGATTACTGCTATCATTTTCCAGCTCATCGCCCTATTTTGCCCCCTTGTCTCCTACCCTATCATGTACACAGAACAAACAGTGATCCTTTAACCTGTAAGTCAGGTCTCCTTCACTGTTCTACCCTCAACTCTCTCCATATAACTCAGAAGGAAAGGCTGGAGGTTTGGCAGTATCCCACAAGGTTTTCCATAATCTGACTGCCTTCCTCCACCCTTCCCTCACCTCCCATGCTTGCAGTTTCTGCCTTACTCACAGGCTCTGGCCACACTAGCCTCCTTGTGCTTCCTTTCATATGGCAAGCCTATACCTGCCTCAGTGCCTTCGCACATGCCGTTTCCTCTGCCTGCAATGCTTTCCCCCTGGGTATCTACAAGGCTCACTCCCTCAGTCCCTTCATGTCTCTGCTCAGGTGTCTACCAAAGAAATTCCCCTGGCTCCCTCCCTAAAAGAGACCTGGCCCTGACCCACAACACTCTCCAATCTCCTGATCCAATTTCACTCTCTCTGCTGTGGCATTTATCATCCCTGGTGACTTCTTATTTATGCATTTGTTTATGGCTTGCCTCTCTCCACCAGGATGCAAGCCCCATGAGGAAAGAAATTATTTTTCTATCCACTGCTATATTCCTGGTACCAGAAATATTGATACTGTCCAGTCTGTTGGAGGAGCTTGTTAAATATTTGAGGACTACATGAATAAACTAATTGAAAAGTAAATATTGTAGTCTGTAAAAAAAAAAAAAAAGATTTATTTTTCCTCTCTAAAATTGATCAATTATGCTTCTCAGCTTTAATCACTTTAAGATACCACATTTCTGCAATATTAACTTCAAGGGGATTATATGGATGATTTATTTCAGTAAAAATTACCCCAAAGACTATTCATTTCAGCCTCACAGTAAAATTCTGCAAATCTCAGGCCACTCAACCTCTTTGCCCCTCTACACTCTTTTTCCTCAAGCCCCTGGTTCCCAAGACCGTTAACCTGAGAAACAAGGTCTTTTTGAATGACTATAAGCACAGAAAGACCTGCTATGTCAATATATCAAGCAGACTGGTCACAGGTGGTCACAATGTTGGACAAAGAATGTAAATTCTGAAACGCTGTGGTCACTGCACAGAGCAGTACTGCCTGTTTGAAATGTCCCCAGACCTAATGAAGACAGCTCCAGAGTTCTCACAGTTGATAAATACGAGAGATGGCAACAGTTGGAGAGTTAGGTAAAGGAACCAGTATGAAAATAGCTTTGGAAAAATACTCTGCAGTACACTGCCACCATTCATCCCTCACACTGAAAAACTGTATTAGTGCTTAAAATGACTCCTCTCACTAACTTTCCACCCAACTCAATTTCATTTAATTCAATTTAGGCTCACGGGCTTCTACTCTGAACTCTGCCGTCTTGGTGCTTTTGAAAGAGTAGTGACATTGATAGTTGAACCTGTGGGCCATCTTGCGTGTTTTCTAATGTGATTTGCTGGACGGACGTTTGCAATGAAAAGCAACTATTAAAAAAATAAATGCGTGTAGGGATTAGAGTCCACATTTTGAAATGTCAGTAAATACAGTATTTGTGTGACAGATCATAATGATTTGTAAAAGGCGGCCATATGTGTATCAAGCTCTCAGTCTTCCTAATGTTTTTTCCTTTAAAAATCTTTTATTTTTAAAACTGGAAAAAAAAATAAACCAGCATTAAACGAAAACTATCTTTCAAATTTTTGGAGGAAGGCAGACTAAAATTCCACGTCCTCAGCCCGCGGATTTATCTCTTTCAAAGAAAAACCAGGAAACGTTTCCAGCTTGTGCACTCCTGTCATATTACAACACTGAGGGTGATAGAACGATTTAAGAAAAAGAAATCAAGGATAGAACTTTCGAGTCAGTTCTTCAGTCTTTAATGTACTGTTTCACTACTTAACAGTGCCTAAAGGTAGCTTGCCGGTGTACTCTCACAAATAGCACCATTAACAGAATTTTACATGCCTAGGTCACTTTCCTTTGATCCCAAAAAAGTCTTAAAACATTGTACAAACAACAGACTGGAGGCTACATTCCTGAAAGACAGCCACTTCTGGGGAGTAGAGGCGGTCCCCGACATAGCAACGCAACATACGGGACAATTTCAGACAAAGAACAAAAAGCAAGTGATGGTCCTTCTGAAAACCGCCAAGGATGCTAAGTGTTTTCAAAGAATGAAATCAAACACAACGACCTAAGGCCGGTGGAGAATTTTCCTAGGAGATAGAACCTCTGCTTAAACGTAAGGAAGTACTTAATGGCCATCCCAGACCTCCAAATTTCATGGTCTCCTACACATAAACTAGTCTTCCAAACGTACTGAAATGATATCTCAGGCATAAGCTTTCCTTTGTTCTAGTGCTTGTTTGTAAGAGATCTTTACATGAACAAAAGCTTCTGTCTTTACAATAACCATCTTTCTTTAGAAAAGGCGAGCAGTATACTTTTGGGATGCCGAATCGCACAATAGAGGAAACCAAATAATTCCAGTGAGGTTTGATGAGCCCTCAGCAAATCCTACAACAATTCTCGTCATCTGTCACTCAGGAAATATCTTATAAAGAACTGTGTGGCATTGCTACTGTCTATTACCTGCAATATTCCTTTTGGTTCACTTGAGATTTTTTTAAAATATATAATGAATGCATTCAATAATTGTTTGAATTGCTGCAGTGCATTCTATCATAAATGGTTTATGGATAACCATCAATTGGTTCTGCTCATCAGTCTAACAAGTGCAATGTACTACTCAGAGCAAAGGATGACTATTTATTTAACAGATCTTGGCAGGAATATTTGTTGCATGCCACAACTTTACAAAGAACATTAAAATCAATGACAATTTATAAACCAAAGACTGGGAATTATGCTTTGGATTCCCATAATTCATCAGAATAAAGCTGTCAGATACCTTTTATTATAAATTAATAGCATGTTGTCTAAGAGAGCTACCGAACAGATGTTTCGCCAGTTCAGTACTGACATCTAGTGGGCAATGAAAAATATTCTCGCATGTCCTCCCAACTGGGTTTTTTCCCTCTTTCCCAAAAGATGTTCGCTGCTGCCGCTGTGTCAGTCAAAAGATTTTTATCATGCAAGAAACTCATTAGAATTTAAGTTTTAGTACTCATTCGAATTTAAGTACTTGTGTTTGAGCTCACAAATATATGTTGGAAATTTTAGTGATAAACACTGGCCAGGTACTTTTCATTTAAAATCTACTCAGCTTTTTTAAAATCTGTTTCTAGAATATATTTTAAACTTTTTAGGACTTTTTTGTACTGGAGGACTTAATTACTTCTAATTCTTCTAATTCTCCAACTACACTATTTAAAGCAATAAGCTTCCAACTCCAGCATCCTCATAAAGAAAAAGAAAAATAGTTCTAAATATAGTTTTTAAATCAACATTTACTTAGCTTGTGTATGATTCAAAGTTAGGGTTCAAATTAATTACTGGGATTTTTTCTTTCCAGTTTAATGTGACTTACGAATGACCAAACTATTGGAGAGAGAGACTGAGAGTCTACTTATGTGCACTGTTTGAGTATTTTGTTTCCTTAAACAGTATTTTCAGGTTGATCTACACAACATTCCATGGTCATTAACATGCTGAAAAACTGAAAAACATCTTCATGTACCTGGCAACCTCTCAGATACACAGTCTTGGCAACAGGCCCCCTAGAACAAGTGAGAGAATTTTTATGCCTCAGTTCAGTTCAGGTCAGTCGCTCAGTCATGTCCAACTCTTTGAGACCCCATCGCCAGGCTTCCCTGTGCATCACTAACTCCCAGAGCTGGTGCCCCAGGTAACAGACAAATCTGAGACTTTCCAAGTGTTCCAGGTTACCTGATCTGAATCCAAGCTGGACTTGACCTTCCAGGGGATTTAGAAGGTTAAGGACAGCATCCTTTTCAGAGCCTTTTGGAATTCAGAGTTCCTGAAAGTAAAAAAAAGATAAACAAAACCAGTGTTTCCTGTGTGCCTGCTTTTGTGTCTGGCACTGCAATGGGCACTTTACATAAGAGATGATGAAGTACAGATCAGGGATGAACACTATCGGTCCAACTTTTCATGCCTTAAAGGGAACACAAATGACTTCCTCTAGGACGGGTATCAAGCTTAAATTTCTAGAAGAGGATTAATATCTCTTTCTACACTTTTTTTTTACTGGGGGACAATGGTAAAACTCAACCAAAATCATAATCTGCTCCATTCCACTTTACCAAACTATAAAATGGTGAAACAGCACATGAAACCACCTTAAAGGTTTCACAAAATTTATAAAATTTATTTTAGGTTACTTGAAAGCTGTGCATGACAATTATTTTAGTAGGCCTATGTGATTATTATGAAGGTGAATAAATAGAGTAGAACACAATATCCTCTCCACAATAAAGAGAAATGAACTTCAGAAGTTTTTTGTGTGAAAGTAGGGGGTAAACTTGCTTAAAGCATAGCCCATAATTTTTTATAGAGTAATGTAAAAGGAACTATTTCAGGATTTTCTTTTTTAAGAAATTCTTCAATCCAGTCCCAACCTTCAAATCACTGTTTGAACATCTTTCCAAACAAGCTTTTCAGAAGTCATTAAAATAAAGATTTGTTACATGAATAAGGACAACTGAATAGCATGTTATCAACTAACAAACCCTCCCAGTGGGCAGCTTTTTTTTAATATATATTAACTAAAAGATAAATTAGGCTGTCTTCTGCTATCATGAACAACTAACTTCAGTTCTTTTCATAAAAGGACCCCTATCACACTCATGTTAATTTTTGACTATCTTCCCTTCATTCTAAAAATAATTTTTAACTCTAGAATCATTCTAAATCCTACTGTCTCATATAAGCTATAGACCTACATAAACTCCCTGTATAAGGAAACATTTTAAAGATCCCCATTGATGAAGAAATCCACCAGTGCTTATGTACAACTGTCACATTTAACCCTAGAAGCGGATCAAAGGCGACAAGGCTTAGAATCAGATAGATGGGACATTCAAAAACAAGTGCCTGCCTAGAGTGGATATTTTAAGTTCAGAAGGAGACAGGTTGAGTAGAAACAAACAAACAAAAAATGTGGATGTGAAAAGGACAGCAAGCAAACCCAACCCACAGGTCTAAAAGTAATGATCAAATGGAGGAGACTCAAAGCTAAACTTGAGCCCTAGGATAAGTCACTGTCCCTTCATGTACCCTCCCCACACTGTGCTGGTAAAATCCAGCCCAAAAATGCACCAAGAGAACCAGAGGCCTGCCAGGCCAGCTTGCTCCTGATGAAAATAAGATCAAGTTCTTCTAGTTATAACTTTCAGTAAAGTCTTCCCCTCACTGGTATTAGGGGCTTCCCTGGTGGCTCAGATGGTAAAGAATCTGCCTATAATGTAGGACACCCGGGTTCGATCTCTGGATCAGGAAGATCCCCTGGAAAAGGAAAAGGCAACCCACTCCAGTATTCTTGCCTGGAGAATCCCATGGACAGAGGAGCCTGGCTGATTACAGTCCACAAGGTCACAAAAAGTCGGACACAAGTGAGCGACTAAACATACACATGCACCATTATTATTTTCGGTTGTGAGTGAGGTAAGCAGAATCATTACACATTAGGTCTGGAAGGGACCTCAAAGAACCTCTAGTCCACCTTCTCAGCCCCAGAGAAGAAAAAGAGCCTTGGAGAGGTTAGGGGTGTTGGAAGTTCAGTTCAGTCGCTCAGTCGTGTCCAACTCTTTGCAACCCCATGAATCACAGCACACCAGGCCTCCTTGTCCATCACCAATTCCCAGAGTTCACTCAAACTCACGTCCATCGAGTAGGTGATGCCATCCAGCCATCTCATCCTCTGTCGTCCCCTTCTCCTCCTGCCCCCAATCCTTCCCAGCATCAGAGTCTTTTCCAATGAGTCAACTCTTCGCATGAGGTGGCCAAAGTACTGGAGCTTCAGCTTTAGCATCATTCCTTCCAAAGAACACCCAAGGCTGATCTCCTTCAGAATGGACTCATGTCCAACAAAGGTTGGATCTCCTTTGTTGAAAGTTAGTAATACACTAATGGAGTGATGAGGAATAGTGGGATGAGAGGTCATCAGAGCTAAGACCATAGATAGCCATCAAGCCAGGGAAGACTGAGGGCCTGGAGGATGAAGTAAAGCTAAGAGCAGAAACTAGGATAGAGGCCCAGGCTTGTCCCAGAATTGCTGGGCAGGCAGAGTCAAAACTTCCCAGTGAAGTAAGGACACATCCTAGGCACCCAAGACTATTCTCAGGCTTTTTATCAGAACTCAACAAAGTGGGTGAGAAATCAAGGCAAGCAGCATAAGAAAGGAAAGCAGAGCATGGCAGATGAGTAAGAACCAGCGATCCACGAAAGGGAAAAGGACAGTCGAGCTCACAATCTAAACCAAGACTTCAGCACTGACGTCTGCCACCCGGAAAGGACTTCAGAAACTAAAGTGACTCTGACTCAGGCTCAGAGAATCTATATGGTTCTGTGAAGGTGGGATTCAAGCCTGGCCCAGCTAATTTGGGGGGTCGAGCTGGTCACGGGATCACCTGGGTAAGGTGATGAATATGTGGGCATTAGGTAATCAGAATGTTGAGAAGGCAGATCCTAATAAAACCTAAGTAAATTGAATGCACTGTATGTACCTGAAAATGAATCAATAAGATGTGCAATTGATCCACATGCACAGGTTAATATTTGTACGCAATGCAGAGACCACAACTACACAACTAGATAATCTAGATGCGTTTCTTGTTCGTTTCATCATGTCCTATCGCCACTCCCTTCAACTTTCAGTTGTTTTACTCTTTGTTGATAGGTTTTCCACCACAGACTCCCCAGTGCATTTTGAAATTATTTTCCTGGGTAAATTCACACATTCTATTTATTTTTCAATGCTGTCTTTTTTTTTTTTAAAGAAGTCTACTTTTAAAACATCATTTCCAGGACTTCTCAGGTAGTTCAGTGGTTAAGAATCTGCCTGCCAATGCAAGGGACATGGGTTTGACTCCTGGTCCTGGAAGATCCCACATGCTACAGGACAACTAAGCCCTGAGTGCCATGGCTACTGAGCCCCTACTCCACAAGAGAAGCCACCATAACGAGAAGCCTGCACAGTGCAAGTAGAGAAAGCCCCACCACACCAATGAAGACCTAGCACAGCCATAAACAAATAGATAAAATTAAAAAATAATAATAAAATGCCATTTCCTATGGACAGGGTGCATATTTATCTATTTACTAAATGTTTATGCTTCTTTTGGCTTTCCCTTAGTATTCTGTGCTTACCTAGGGGCTCAAGAAAAGGCATGTTGTGAATTCAAATCAGTTTGTTTTCCACCTGAAAATTTTAAATCTAAAGATTTTGAATTTTACCTAAGCACACCAGAAACCATCATTTTTTTCTGTATTTTTTAAATGAGTAAATTCTAACCAAATGGTTTCACTTATATGATGAAAAATAAAATTATATCTAAAAGAATTTTAACTGAATCATCTTAGGTTAAATAAGTGAATAGAAGTAGAAAGGAAGCTGGGTGGCTTATAAATTAATGGATTTAATCAATGATTTACAGTTAATTTACTTCACTTAAGTCCTTCCTTCAATCTATGCCCAAGGCTTTTATCTTTGAATTTCAGAATAAAAAAGCCAAACTTTTATTTGGAGAAATGGGCAGACATGAGGAGGGAGGGTAGTTGAAAATGCCAACAGCTTTCTGTGTATTCCTTTTGATATTTTATCAGTAAGGCTTTAATAGTTGCATAAGAACCACATGTTGATGTAATGCAAATGTTCCAAACAAAGATATCGATGACTCTAACTGATGAAATAACTAAATATCAACAGTAAAAGGACCTCCAAGATGATAAAAAAGAACATCACAGAGGGGGGAAAATGAGTTGCTGGCCAACATGTAAACAAGAATTTGACTCTGTTTATTTCTTCCGTTCTTCAGATACACTGGAGAATTGCTTTGTGCCTTGTACCTCTCAGGGTCCAATTTAATATCTTCCTGTTTTTTAGAAGGTGGTTTATGCAACTTATTGGAATGTTTCCAGGAAAAGACTGAGAGAAACCAAGAAAGAGAAAAGGGAAGGAAGAAAGGGAGGAAAGGAAACTTATAAGAATGTAAGGCTCAATAAGTCATAATGCCCTTGGCAAAAGCTTTCCAAGTCCCCCTCTCCTGTCTTAAATTGCAATTATTTTGCTATGATGTATGGTGTCAAAATAGTGATCCTTGAGAATAAAGATCTTTATTTTTGCCCCCAAGCCACTATTTAAAAAGAAATGCAAATTTCCCTGAATGCATGTTTATTTTCAAGCCTGACATGATCTTGTTCACAGACTACAAAGTCTCTCAAGAGAATTTCTGAAGCTCAATAACAAAAGACGTTACATCTCTTTCCACATTCTCACTAATTGTGAAATAGGGGGAAATAACTGGGAAGATGGGGGATTGAGCCCCACGTTTGGTTATCACATGTTGTTTCAAGCCAAAGACTCTGCCAAAACTCCTTCTGCTTCAAGGACAGGGGTGTCATCTCCTGCTTCCGTCTGTACTCAGAAACCACTGCAGGCTCTCAGACAGGGAGCAACACACTCAGTAACCACCCAGACTTTTTTCAAGTTGCTTAGGAAGAGTTCAAGGTGGCGCTAGTGGTAAAGAATCTGCCTGCCAATGAAGGAGACAAAAGAGGTGCAGGTTGGATCCCTGAGTTAGGAAGATGACCTAGAGGAGGAAATGGTACTCCACTCCAGTATTCTTGCCTGGAAAATTCCATGGACAGAGGAGCCTGGTGGGCTACAATCCATGGGGTCACAAAGAGTTGGACACAACTTAGCAACTAAGCACAGGAAGAGTTCAGAGCTTCACCCTGACTCTGTGAAATCTAAATGTGGAAATTCCCAACCGCCCTCATTCCCTGACTCCCAAATGTACCCAGACACATAAATACTACTGCATCTGTGGATGGGTGAGTTTTCAGTGATTCGCTGTGTGCACACCTATGCATGCCTGTCGATATGCGCACTGCCCAGACTTTCCTCAGAGAGCAAGAACTGGATGTCTATACAGACATATTTTTCTTTTTAAAAATGCCAACAAAGGTAAATCTTTGCACCGGAAGATATCTTGGAGATCATTTTTTTTTAAGTTCTCATTTTAAAGATGATTTGTTCATGCTTCTAACAGATATTTTTAATCCAAGAATTTCCCAAAGACTTTAAATGACTTGTTCAGAGAAATTAAATATGGTGCTCAGTGTTGCACAGAAATGTAAAGAAAATTTGAAATGCTGTATAGTATCATTTCATCTTCATGAATCACAACCTTGTTGTGGTGAAATGGCTTTTGTAACTCAATGACGCTATGAGCCAAGCTATGCAAGACCACCTAAGACAGACAGGTCACAGTGAAGAGTTCTGATAAAATGTGGTCCACTGGCAGAGAAAATGGCAAACTATTCCAGTATTATTGCCTCAAGAACCCTATGGACAGTAAAAAATGACAAAAAGATATGATATCAGAAGATGAGCCCCTCCAGGTACCAAGGTGTCCAACATGCTACTGAGGAAGAGCAGAGGGCAATTACTAATAGCTCCAGAAAAAAAGAAGTGGTTAGGCAAAAGTGGAAATGACACTCAATTGTGGATGTGTCTAGTGGTGAAAGTCAAGTCCAATGATGTAAAGAACAATATTGCAAAGGAAACTGGAATGTTAGGTCCATGAAATTGGACATGGTCAAGCAGGAGATGGCAAGAGTGAACCTTGACATCTTAAGAATCAGTGAACTAAAATGAAAGGGAATGGGCGAATTTAATTCAGGTGACCGTTATATCTACTGTGAACAAGAATCCCTTACAAGAACTGGAGTATCCCTCATAGTCAACAAAAGAGTCCAAGACTCAGTTCTTGAGTGCAGCCTCAAAATGACAGTGATCTAGGTTCGTTTCCAAGGCAAACTGTTCCACATCACAGTAATCCAACTCTATGATCCAACCACTGATGCCAAGAAGCTGAAGTTGACCGGTTCTCTGATGAGAAGCCCGGCAGGCTACAGTCCATGGGGTCACAAGAGTTGGACACAACTTAGCAACTAAACCACCACATCCCTCAATGAAATTGGAAAATTTTTTAGTTTCCTAAATTATCTTGAGAATGACGTATACACACTACCATATGTAAGAGAGATAACCAACAAAGATCTACTGTATAGCACCAGGAACTTTACTCGATATTCTGTGATAACCTGTATGAGAAAAGAATCTGAAAGAGAATGAATCTATGCATATTTATAACTGAATCACTTTAGTTAGTGTACACCTGAAACTCACACATTGTAAATCAACTACACTCCAATAAGATTTATTAAAAACTAAAGTTTCCTAAATTATCATCCATGTTATTTCAACTCCTCCAATGTTAAGAAGTGATTATCAGTATTTCCAGGCCAGTCAAATCGAAGCATATGTTAGAAATGTTTGTTCTTTAGTTCCTTAATATCACTGCTTATGGCACTTTCCTAATGTTTAAAAAAAAAAAAATCATAGTCTCTATTCCCAGCCTCTTCTTTTTCCTCGGTGGCAAAATGGGCACAGAATTAATCATATAGACAAGGGGCAGTAAACTTTCCCACAAAGGGCAAGATATTTCAGGCTCACAGCCATATGGTCTCCATCTCAGTTACTCAACTCTGTCATCATAGCACAGAAGCAGTCACAGATAATAAGTAAATAAACAGCTCTATTGGGTTCCAATAAAACTTTATTAATAAAAACAGGCTGACGGCCAGATTTGAACCAAGGGCTGTAGTCTGCCGACTGATATAGACTATTATTACCTGGGTGTATCCCAGCTAATTTATCATCTTTCTTAGAAGATAAATTGCTTTTTCCCGTAATTACAATGCTCATTTTTTGATACAATCCCTAAGGTAACACATTCCAACAGAACTTTTAGCCATGGTAGAATTGTTTTATATCTGTGCTGTCAGTATAAGCACCACTAGCTATACGTGGCTACTGAACACCTGAAATGTGGCTAGGTGGCTGAGGAGCTAAATTTTAAATTTAATTTTTCCTAATTTAAATTTAAGTTGCCCTCTAGGAGCTGGTGGCTACCCCAAAGGACAGTGAAGCCTTAAGGATCAATGAAGACCACCAGGCACTATTTTAGACAGAGCCAAAATACTGGAAGGCCTATTGTGTGCTCAAATCACAAGGTGTAGACAGGTATCTATATCATTATGCCCGTGACCAGCCTTGGGCATTTCAAAGGCATTCTTTTTCTAATAAAATAATGTTTTAGATAACTCTCCCAGTAGAAAAGTATAATTTAATTTATATATGTTGTATTTTATTTTATTTTATTTTAAATTTTATTTTATTTTTAAACTTTACATAATTGTATTAGTTTTGCCAAATATCGAAATGAATCCATCACAGGTATACATGTGTTCCCCATCCTGAACCCTCCTCCCTCCTCCCTCCCCATACCCTCCCTCTGGGTCGTCCCAGTGCACTAGCCCCAAGCATCCAGTATCGTGCATTGAACCTGGACTGGCATCTCATTTCATACATGATATTTTACATGTTTCAATGTCATTCTCCCAAATCTTCCCACCCTCTCCCTCTCCCACAGAGTCCATAAGACTGTTCCATACATCAGTGTCACTTTTGCTGTCTCGTACACAGGGTTATTGTTATCATCTTTCTAAATTCCATATATATGCGTTAGTATACTGTATTGGTGTTTTTCCTTCTGGCTTACTTCACTCTGTATAATAGGCTCCAGTTTAACTGCATACCATTCATTTGGGGTTTTTATCATTTATTTATTTATTTTTGGCTATGCTGGGTTTTTGTTGCTGCTTAGGGTTCCTCTGGTTGTGGCAACCAGGGGCTACGCTTTAGCTGCGGTGCACAGGCTTGTCATTGTGGTGGCTTCTCTTACTGTGGAGCATGAGCTCTAGGGTGCAGGGGCTTCAGTAGTTGCGACTCAAGGGATCTAGAGAGCAGGCTCAGTAGTCGTGACGTGCAGGCTAAGTTGCCCTGCAGCATGCGGAATCTTCCCAGGCCAAGGATTGAACCCCTGCCCCCTCCCCCACCCCCACACTGGCAAATGGATTCCTTACCACTGGACCACAAGGGAAGTCCTCTACTTTGTATTTTTAAGAAACTTTTGGGAATCCATCAGTTGGAATAAGTGCATGACACCTTCATTTTGTTTTAATACAGCATTGGGTTAAATTTGAGTCAATAAGTAAATTGCACCTGCAATTGTAAGAGTTGAGGATTTATCACTGCCTTCACTGTGCTAACTGCTTATCTGAAAAAACAGAGAAAGCAAATTCATATCCTCCAAAGTCTTAACTTCCCTATTGAAGGTATATGTTTCATTAATAGGAGTACAAAACAATTAAACTGCCCTGGAATGAGTGAATCAGAGAAAACTGAAAAGAGCAGGAGATATTTGATTTGGACATTGACCAGAAATAGGGAAGAAAAGTGGGCTTCCAGGTGGAGCTAGTGGTAAAGAATCTGCCTGCCAAGGCAGGAGACATAAGAGACGTGGGTTCAGTCCTTGAGGGGGGAAGATCCCCTGGAGAAGGGCATGTCCATCTATCTCCACAGACCATGCAGTGCCATGCTCACTCAGTCGTGTCCAACTCTGCGACACATGGACTGTAGCCCACCAGGCTCCTCTGTCCACAGAATTTTCTAGGCAAGAATACTGGAGTGGGTTGCCATTTTCTTCTCCAGGGAATCTTCCCAACCCAAGGATTGAACCTGCATCTCTTGTATCTCTTGCATTGCCTATTCCTCCATGGCCTCCACCACTTCCTATTACTTGACGTCTAGTAGGTTTCATTCATTCATAATACTCGCCTGGCCTCAAAGGCATTTGAGTTTTTTAATCCCAACCTAAGACAGCTGATTTGGGTGAAAGTTTAAAATTTCATCGGGTTTCAGAAACTTCCTCTACAAATGTTACCTTCTACAATACCATATTTTTACTCTAACCACAATGACTTAAATATTCTGTTTTCTTGAGAATATCCCACATTCCCAATCTTTTAATTAATTTAGGCATATCCATCTTCTTGAATGGCTTCATCTCAAAATTTTGGAAGAAAGGAATAATAAGCTAAAGAATCAGAAAACAGACATTGGACCTTAGCCCTAAGCAGTTTTATTGCTTCTTCTGTTGAATCTGGTGCAGTAGGCAGGTGTTAGTTTCCACTGGGTATCTCAGAATGACCTGTACCACATATCTATGTGTGCCATCTTCCCTGGGACCTCCTGGAAGCATGGAAAGACAAATGTCAGGATCCGATCCAACCCTAAACCTCAGGTTTCATGCTGGCTAGGAAAAGCCCCCAGTTATTTTCAATGTCTGGTAGAATCATCCATGGTCAGATAACTTTTCTATTTGAAAGTTAGAGGGTTTAATCTGCTTAATATTGATTAAGATGCAATTAATGAGCAATATTAGTGTAGCTTACCAGGTGCCTCAGTTGGTAAAGAATCTGTTTGCCAGTGCAGGAGATGCGAGAGATTTGGGTTGGGTCAGGAATATCCCCCTAGAGTAGGAAACGGCAACCCACTCCAGTATTCTTGTCTGGAAAATTCCACAGACAGAGGAGCCTGGTATGCTACAGTACATGGGGTCACAAAGAGTCAGACACTATTAATAACACACAACCAAGAACTACAACAAAATTAGTGTAGGTGAAGTTGGAATTAATTTTATACTAAAGAAGTTGTAAGACATCAGGTTCTTGACTGAGAAGATGCTCCAGCTTTGATGACTTCCTGCACGCCAAATAACAAGATGTTCACATATGATAGTCAGTAACTGGTGACATCTTTTCTCTTTATTTGCAAAACTATGAGCTATGTGTTCATGGATTTCTAACTGTATTTATTGCACAAATATACTAGGTAGAGTGAAACATGTTTCTTATGTGTTGGTATAAAGCCTTTATCATCTTACACAGAATAGTATAAAACCACATTTGCCTGATTAAAAACTGTACTTATTTGAAGTTTCATAAACTGAGTAGAAAATGGACCTGTGAAACCATGAACAAGTCTCATGTGACCATGTGACTGCAGGGACAGGAGGGCAAGGAAGGATTCTGAGGCACCATTTTCTCTTTTACTAAGAGTTTAGAATGTCCCACTCTTCTAAGTTTTAAAGATGGGGTTGGGATGGAGGGCAGAAAATGTCTCATGTGTGGATGCCTACCCTAGAATCACAGTTGATCCTAATGTTTAAATATTAGATCTGACTTTCAGGCTGAAGTTTGAGAGGAGTGATACTGTCAGTCCCTCTGTTCTGTAAATACCCTCACAATGCATTTTAGGAAAACCCCACAGAGCTACCAGGTGGAGGCACAGCCCAGTAAACACAGTTGACTCTATGCTAGGCCCAGAGCTTGGATCCCATGTAGCTGCTCCTGAACCACTGATGCTGGGCAGAGTCCAGAAAAGGTAGCTTTGGTAGCAGGGGCTAAGAATTACACCTTGATCAACTTTAACCTAACACCTGCATCTGTGCTAAGTCATTTCAGTCATGTCTGATTCTTTGGGACCCTATGGACTGTAGCCCTCCAGGCTCCTCTGTCCATGACTCTCCAGACAAGACTATCATAGTCAGTTGCCATGCCCTCTTCTGGGTTATCTTCCCGACCCAGGATGGAATCCGCATCTCTTTTGTCTCCTGAATTGGCAGGCGGATTCTCTACCCCTGGCGCCACCTGGGAATCCCTGGTGCGGGGCAGGTCAAGACAAGGTAGTTTTGCTAGCTGAGGCTAAGAATCAAGCCTTGATTAACTTGAGTAAACTAATGCAACCAATCAAACGCCTAGGAAAAAGTTTTGCCAAGGCTACATGGCAAGTAACCAAATAGGAAAAAAAGATGAAGAAATTCTATGCTGCAACTTTGAGGCTTAAGCCTAATTCCAAGTCTAATTCTACCTAAGGAGCCTTAGAAATCTCTAGGGCAACACACATATAATATCTATGCTGTCAAAGGCACTTGTCTTCCTTGCCCAGTAAGTTCTTTTTAACCCCAAAGGGCGAAAAATACACACAAATCCTCCCTCTATCCACGTTCCCTCTTAGGAACCTCAGTCTTGCCTAAGCAAATTCTTTCCCTGTTCACAGGGAGACAACACCAGACTTTGCTTTGGGACTACTTTCTAAGCCAGGACAATCTGATGTAGCATGTTGACTCAGGGGACATTTGGGTGCAGACATCTTCCATCAGCCATTGGAAGCAAAAAACAAACAAACACAAAAAAATTAAATTAGGTGAGAAGAGACAACTGCAAACGATTATGAGACAGTGGCGTGGTCATAAAAATTCAGACGGCTTCCATACTGCTTCATGAAAATCTCTAATTTCTCTCTGTATTTTTAATAGTCTGAAACTGCAGTTTGGAATTAGGAGTGTGTTTGGTGTTTAGAAATACTAGGAAGAACTCCAGTCAGTAAATCCACACTGAAAGAAGAGCTTTGCCTCTGTATCAAAAATTAGTGAATGAATGTACAGTATAATGATTTGATACACAATATGTATTGTGAAAGGATTCCCAGAATCAAATAAATTCACACCCATCACCTCATACATTAACCTTTTTTAAAATTAACTTGCAAAACTAATACAATTATGTAAAGTTTAAAAATAAAATAAAATTTAGAAGAATAAAAAAAAAAAGATTATTTGGCTCTGGAACACCTCAGAGTAAGACTCAAGAATTAGGGTACCCCATTTTTACAATGGAATATTACCCAGGCATAAAAGGCACAACATTGGGTCATTTGTGGAGATGTGGATGAAGCTGGAGTATGTCATACAGAGTGAAGTAAGTCAGAAAGAGAAAAACAGATATTGTATATTAATGCATACACGTGGAATAGAAAAATAGCACAGATGATCTTATCTGCAGGGTAGGAATAGAGATGCAGATTTAGAGAGCAGACGTGTGGACAAGGTGGGGAAGGGGAGGGTAGGACAAACTGGGAGATTAGGATTGACATATATGCACCAGGGTGTGTGCTGTTGTGTTATAACTTATTTCAACCTGATGGACTGTAGCCCCATCAGGCACCTCTGTCCATAGGACTTCCCAGGCAAGAACGCTGGACTGGGTAGCCATTTCTTTCTCCAGAGGATCTTCCTGATCTGGGGTCAAATGCAGGTCTCCTGCATTGCAGACAGCTACAACTAAAACTCCCCCGTGCCACAACTAAGACCCAGAACAGCCAATTTTTTTTTATTATTCTTAAAGTTAAATTTTAAAAAAGGTAAATATGTGAGGTGATGGGTGTGAATTTATCTGATGGTGGGAATCCTTTCACAATGCATATCGTGTATCAAATCATCAAACTGTACCTATAAAAGTTTATAATTTGTCAATTAAACCTCAATAAAGCTGAATATATACATATATATATATATATATATGTATACATGTGGTTGCCTCTGTGAAAAAGGGGGGAAGAAAATGTGATACAGTGCGTCCCCTGCATATGAACCTTCAAAGATGTGAATGTGTGTGCCCCTGAATGCCAGCTGTTTGGTTGTTTACTGCGCTTTTCAAGGTACGGTACTGAAAGGGTAAAAATATTTATTTTTTGTGCTTGTTTATCTTTTATGTACATATTACTTGTGTGAAAAGTATTATAAACCTATTACAATACAAAACTATATAGCTGATGGAGTTAGTTGGGTACCTAGGCTAACCTTATTGGACTTAACAAAAAAATTGAACTTTAACAAACGCACTCTCAGAATAGAACTCCTCTTTATGTAGGGGACTTCCATCATAAAAAAGAGCAAAAAATTCCAAATCAAAATAATTGGGTCTTACCCTTGATTCCCCAAAATAATAGTGTAGTCTTGGTGTGTGTGTGTGCTCAGTTGTTCAGTCATATCTTACTTTTTCTGGCCCCATGGACTGTAGCTTGCCTAGCTCCTCTGTCCATGGGATTTCCCAGGCAAGAATATTGGAGTGCATTGCCTTTTACTACTCCAGGGCATCTTCCCAACCCAGGGATTGAACCCTCATCTCTTATATCTCCTGCACTGGCAGGTGGATTCTTTATCACTAGCATCACTTGATTTGACCTCCCTGGTGGCTCAGAAGGTAAAAGAGTCTGCCTACAGTGCAGGAGACCCAGGTTCAGTCCCTGGTTGGGAAGATCCCCTGGAGAAGGAAATGGCAATACAATCCAGTACTCTTGCCTGGAAAATCCCATGGACGGAGGAACCTGGTAGGCTACAGTCCATGGGGTCGCGAAGAGTTGGACACGACTGAGTGACTTCACTTTCACTTTTCACTTGGTTTAGCTTTGGGCAAAGTCATCTAATCTCTCTCATTCTCAGTTTTCTGGTTCATCAATGTAAACAGAAATACATACCACCAGGGCTATTGTATAAATTAGAAGAAATAATTCATTTTAACAAACTATGAAACATATAGGGTGCTAATAAATGTTAGGATTATATCAAAATGATAATAATAACATAAGGCTTTTTCTTTTATTGATTGATAATTCAAACTACAGTGGTTTGCCACCCAACAAGGGAAAAACACCCATCAATTTTTTTAAAAAAAAGAAAGCATTTCAAAGTATATACTCAGGATATTTTCTTTTTTTTAATTTCACAATATTAAGTATGGAAAACATCTTCTATAATGTCTCCAAACCACTTTCAAAAGCAAGTATGAAGTAAGTAATCTGGACTAAGAAATTGCTATAAAATAAAAAATGTTAATCCTTGAAATCTCAGAAAGAGAAAACTCCATTCATGCAAGTATAATAGGATATTGTTCCTTAAAGGAGAAAAAATTATCTAAGCTTCAGTACTTAGGTATATGGATAACATCTAGTCCCTCAAACTAAATCATCAATCCCTACTTTTTCTCTTAGCATTACGTAAAGGAAAAGAATGTAAGAAGATATTGCTAAAAACAGCACATTTACATCCATCACAAAATAATCATACCACTTCCCTTGTAGCCCAAAGTACATTTAATATAATTAAAGAGAGAAGAGAAAATGCTTGAAAACGAACAAGACTTTTTTTTTTTTTTCCAAAAACATAATTGAAGGAGCTTTGTGCTTCTGTCCAAGATAGAGGAAGAGAAATCATATTTACCTTTCCATTAGAAACAACTAAATAAACAGACAAAAGATATGAAGCAATTGGCTTTTGTAACATTGGATGTTACTGACAAAGGACAGAGGTCCCTGAAAGATGAAAAACAAATGAGACAAGCCCTGTAGCTGTTTCAGTGTATTTCCACAAGAGAGATTCCAGGCCACACCACAGAGAAAGGGAATGCAAGGAAAACTTGGTAGTTTGCCTGAGCTGAGGAGACTTTGCTGAGAGTCAAGAGAGGCCCAGACAGCTAGAGCTCCCTGAGCAGAACCCTGGAGGGGAAGAAGTCACACAAAATGAGGATTGCCTAGGGAGATCTGCAGATGATTGTCCTCGGGACTTTGGCTGGGTACTGATAAGACATGCATGTGTGGTAATTGCCCAAGGCTGGGGACAGAACTAACAGAAGCAGAAGATATTAAGAAAAGGTGGCATGAATACATAGAAGAACTGTACAAAAAAGATCTTCATAAACCAGATAATCACGATGGTGTGATCACTCACCTAGAGCCAGACATCCTGGAATATGAAGTCAAGTGGGCCTTAGGAAGCATCACTATGAACAAAGCTAGTGGAGGTGATGGAATGCCAGTTGAGCTATTTCGAATCCTGAAAGATGATGCTGTGAAAGTGCTACACTCAATATGCCAGCAAATTTGGAAAACTCAGCAGTGGCCACAGGTCTGGAAAGGGTCAGTTTTCATTCCAATCCCAAAGAAAGGCAATGCCAAAGAATGCTCAAACTACCACACAATTGCATTCATCTCACACGCCAATAAAGTGATGCTTAAAATTCTCCAAGCCAGGCTTCAGCAATACATGACCATGAACTTCCAGATGTTCAAGCTGGTTTTAGAAAAGGCAGAGGAACCAGAGATCAAATTGCCAATATCCACCAGATCATCAAAAAAGCAAGAGAGTTCCAGAAAAAACATCTATTTCTGCTTCATTGACTAAGCCAAAGCCTTTGACTGTGTGGACCACAATAAACTGTGGAAAATTCTGAAAGAGATGGGCATACCAGATCACCTGACCTGCCTCTTGAGAAATCTGTATGCAGGTCAGGAAGCAACAGTTAGAACTGGACATGGAACAGACTGGTTCCAAATAAGAAAAGGAGTACGTCAAGGCTGTATATTGTGACCCTACTTATTTAACTTATATGCAGAGTACATCATGAGAAACGCTGAGTACAAGCTGGAATCAAGATTGCTGGGAGAAATATCAATAACCTCAGATATGCAGATGATACCACCCTTATGGCAGAAAGGGAAGAAGAACTAAAGAGCCTCTTGATGAAAGTGAAAGAGGAGAGTGAAAAAGTTGGCTGAAAGCTCAACATTCAGAAAACTAAGATCATGGCATCTGCTGCCATCACTTCATGGCAAATAGATGGGGAAACAGTGGAAACAGTGACTGACTTTATTTTTCTGGGCTCCAAAATCACTGCAGATGGTGATTGCAGCCATGAAATTAAAAGACGCTTACTCCTTGGAAGGAAAGTTATGACCAACCTAGACAGCACATTAAAAAGCAGAGACATTACTTTGCCAACAAAGGTCCATCTAGTCAAAGCTATGGTTTTTCCAGTGGTCATTTATGAATGTGAGAGTTGGACTATAAAGAAAGCTGAGCGCCAAAGAATTGATGCTTTTGAACTGTGGTGTAGGAGAAGACTCTTGAGAGTCCCTTGGACTCCAAGGAGATCCAACCAGTCCATTCTAAAGCAGTTCAGTCCTGGGTGTTCACTGGAAGGACTGATGCTAAATCTGAAACTCCAATACTTTGGCCACCTGATGCGAAGAGCTGACTCATTGGAAAAGACCCTGATGCTGGGAAAGATTGACGGCAGGAGGAGAAGGGGACAACAGAGGATGAGATGGTTGGATGACATTACCGACTCAATGGACATGGGTTTGGGTGGACCCTGGAGTTAGTGATGGACAGGGAGGCCTGGCGTGCTGTGGTTCATGGCATCACAAAGAGTCAGACATGACTGAGTGACTGAAATGAAAACTGAAACTGGGGACAGAACTGCCTGAAAGGATTAAAGGAAACAATCCCAGGAGCTAACTGAGAACTGGAACTAGTCTGTGTTTCCACCAGCCTGAGTGAAAAGCCTTACAATGCAGAGGCATCACACAGAGGCTGCAAAAAGATTTTGCTTCAGTATTGGGTCAGAATTAGCTCTAGATTAAATGCAGCTTCACCCCCGTCTAAAAAAGTTCAAGGGCAAGACCGAACTGTTTCCAAGTAACATACTTACATGCCAAAAAAAAAAAAAATACTGCAAGAACATTGTAGGAATAAAAAAACAAAGAAATTAAGAAGATGACACTCTTAAAGTCTAACACCCAAACAAAAATGACCAGGCATGTAAAGAAGCTGAAAAAGTATGACCTGCAATAAGGATAAATATCAATGAATTGAAATAAACCCAGAAATGACACAGATGACATAACTATACACAAGGCTATTAAAATATTTATGATAACTGTAGTCCACAGGTTTGGGAAGCTAGAAAAAGATTGCACATGTTAAGCAGAGACATAGAAGACATTTTTTAAAAAGAAGAACCTAATCAACCTTATGAAAATAAAAACTACAAAGTATGAGATGAAAAATTCATTGCTGAAAACAAAAAGATAATGAACCTGAAATCATAGGAATAGAAGTGATCTAAAATGAAACTCAGAGAAAAGTATGTTTTTTAACGTATAAATGACCAGTCAGCTGTGGAACAACAGCATACAAACTAATATATCTATGACTGGGGTCCACAAAATGTTAGTTGCTCAGTTGTGTCCAACTCTTTGTGATCCCATGGACTTTATAGCCCATCAGGTTCCTCTGTCCATAGAATTTTCCAAGTGAGAGTACTGGAGTGGGTTGCCCTTCCCTTCTCCAGGGGATCTTCCTGACCCAAGGATTGAACCTGGGTCTCCTGCACTGGAGGCAGATTCTTTACTATCTGAGCCACCAAGTGGATAATAAAATATTTTTGAAGAAATAGTGACTGAACATTTTCCAAATTTTATAAAAACTTTAAACACATATCCAAGGTGTTCAACAAATTCCAAACACAAGGAATGTGAAGAAACATGCACCAAGACACAGTATAGTCAAATTAGTTATAAAATGATAAGAAGAAAATATAAAAAGAAGCCAACCCAAAAACACATTATGTGCAGTAAAACAAACAAACAAAAAAAAAGCAGCAAGTTACTTGCTGAAAATAATGCAAGCAAGAAAATAGAGGGGCAACATCTTTAAAACACATAAGTTGGAAAATGGTTATAACGAAAATCTTGACCCAGCAAAAATATCTTTTAAGAAAGTAGCAAAATAAAAACTTTTCAGACAAACAAAAGACAAAAGAATTTATTAACACACCTTCCCTAAAATACATGCTTATTTTTTACTCTCCTGGTTCACCAGGTACTTCAGGGGCCATGGGCTTTGGTGCAGACATGACCAACTCCAAGAAACACACACAACCAGTCCTGAAAATGGCACAGAAAAAAATATCAAGAAACCCTGATCCCAAAGATATGAATCTCTTAAGGAGATTGGCCCCAAGTTCCTAAGGAATACGTGCTTTGTCAAGAGGCATAAGAAGGGCTTGAAGACGACGCAGGCCAACAAAGTCAAGGCCTTGAGTGCACGCTTGGAGGGTATGAAGACCCGTATGAAGCCCAAGGAGGTCAAGGTCAAGATCCCAAAGGGTGTCAGCCCCAAGCTTACTGGACTTGCCTACAGTGCTCACCCCAAGTTTGGGAAACATGCTTGTGCCACAGATCTCAGGATCAAAGGCCAGTGCCAAAGCTTAAACCAAGGCCACGCCCTTGACTCCAGCTCCAGCTCAAGCTCCCAAAGGTGCCCAGACCCCCACGAAGTAGTCTCTGTCTGTGAAGAGGAGTGTGAAGGACTGGTGTAAATCTGCTGTCTACATGTGGCTTATATCCTCCTGTGCTAGTCATACAAGCAAACCCAAAGCAGAAAAAAAATTTCTTTAGGCATATGGAAAATGATACCAGATGGAAATCTGAATCTAGACAAAGGAACAAAGGGCATCAGAAACAGTAAATATTCAGATAAGTAGAAAATAATCTCTTATTCAAAGTTCTTTTTAAAGTCATTGTTTATATAAAACAAAAGTAAAACATGGTATGGTACTTTATGTCATATGTAGAAATAAATTATGTGACAAAAATAGGTCAAAGGGTAGGTCAGGAAAATGGATGTGCTCTGCTATATGTAAAGTGGTTACTATCTCTTAATGGAAGACAGCGATAAGTTAATATTAAGTTAAAGACATATATTATAAAAACCTTTGTGTTGTTTAGTCACTCAGTCATGTCCAATTTTTTGCAACCCCATAGATTGTAGCCCACCAGGCTCATCTGTCCATGGGATTTCCCAAGCAAGAATACTGGAGTGGGTTCCACTTCCTCCTCCAGGGGATCTTCCTGACCCAGGGATCGAACCCATGTCTCCTGCATTGACAGGCAGATTCTTTACTACTGAGCCACCAGGGAAGTCTTACTTTCAGTTGGTGCCTGCATATTACACAGAACCATCTATAAATCAGGCTTGAGTTTTTTCTTCCACAGTCAACTTGTTATAGAGAGCATTTCATGATACCATAGGTATGGACTGAAAATGTAGCAAGAGAAGAGGAGCACTGACTTCAAGGCCTGCTCAAGTTGCATTGCATATACACCACTTCTACTTGACAATGGAGTTCTCTATTCAAATTTATGGTTTAGTGGGTGAGACAACAACCAGTTCATGATGGGTAGCTCAGGATGCATGGTAACTTGGTGACCCATAGTGGGTGATCATAGGAAAGTGCCCCAGCTACAAAGGAGACTCAGAAAGTGAGCTAAAATATTTGAAAGATGGGACTCATCAATTAAGAAATTCTCCAAATATCAGAAGGGTGTTCCAAAAGTTATTTGGTAGCCAAAAAATCATGACAAGTGTCTGCTGCTGCCACTGCTGCTAAGCTACTTCAGTCGTGTCCAACTCTGTGTGACCCCATAGACAGCTTCTCTGTTCCTGGGATTCTCCAGGCAAGAATACTGGAGTGGGTTGCCATTTCCTTCTCCAATGCATACATGCATGCTAAGTCATTTCAGTCAAGTCTGACTCTGTGTGACCCCATGGACAGCAGCCCACCAGGCTCTTCTGTCCACGGGATTCTCTAGGCAAGAATACTGGAATGGGTTGCCATTTCCTTCTCCATGACGAATGTCTACCACAACTTATTCTTTGCTTTACCAACATTAATTACACCCTTATTGCATACACTGCCTTCCATACAAATTGAAAAGCATTCATTACAATGACAATAAAATGCTCTCAACTATGTTAAACAATTATCCTCATATAGGAAATTTCCCTCACTCTTTGCCCACAAAATAGAGCCATCTGAAAGAATTATCAGTTTCTGCACCTACCTCCAAATTCAGGTTATTTGAATGATATCTAATCCTTCACCTCAATTCCAACTTGACATTTTGTAAATTGTGATCTAAATTGCAACATTAACCACCACCTTCAAAATACACTATATAAATACAATATATGGGAAAGAGCAATAGGAAAATTAGTCAAAATATATATGAAATAGCAAAAAAAAAAAAAGGGGGGTATAGACTAAAAAATAATGTCTAAGATGGCAAAGAATTCACCTGCAATTCAGGAGACCTGGGTTCAGTCCCTGAGTTGGGAAGACTCCCTGTAAAAGGGAATGGCTACCCACTCCAGTATTCTTGCTTGGAGAATTATATGGACAGAGGAGCCTGGTGGGCTACAGTCCATAGGGTCCCAAAGAGCTGGACACGACTGAGCAACTAACACACATAGAGACTACTTCTAATTCTCACCACAAGTCTACATCAGTATTCATGAAGTCTGTATCAGTTGACTATGTCCATTATAATGCTGCATAACAAGCAATCACAACATTTAAGCAAGAATATTTCAAGAAGAAGGAGGTAATAGAAGCAGGAAGAAAATTTGGAAAATGTACTCGTAATACCAGAAAGAAAGAATATTTCAAGAAGGAGGTGATCAAAAGACAAGTAAGATGAATACTGAGGACTTCCCTGGTGGTACATGGGATAAGAATCCACCTGCCAATGCAGGTGACACGGGTTCGATATTTGGTCCAGGAAGATTCCACACGCCAAGGGGCAACTGGAGCCTGCACACCAAGCTTACTGAAGCCCCCGTGCCTAGAGCCCGTGCTTTGCAACAACAGAAGCCACTGCAATGAGAAGCCTGTGTACTGCAACCAACAGTAGCCCCCGCTCACTGCAACTTGAGAAAGCCCACAGGCACCAATGAAGACCAGGAATCAAAAATAATCATAATAATAAATAATTTTTTAAAAACTGAAAAACTTTCTGCTTAGCTACATGAAAGCCCTTGATGATTTAATAGGAGCTGTTTCCATGGAGAAATGGAGGGGCTAGCCAGAAATTTTACATTGTGATGTATACCATGGCTTGTGAAATAAAGAAAAGTATGGAGATGAACTAACTCTTTTTCTGGCCCCATCTCTTCCCACTAGATCCACTGGGCTTCCAGCTTGATGTGTCAGCCAGTGCACAGGCCATATGCACCTGCAGGCCCCGATGCACTCAACTCACCCACGCAGCCTCGTGAACAAGTGGCCCACGTTTTCCCTCGTCTCTCCAACCAGCTGTGCTGGGATTCAGCGGCATTTCTGCCGTTCATTTCCCAAGCTTGTTGTTCCTTCATAAGCACTGGGTTACTGGTCACCCTAGTTCTTCCTTCTTTTTCACAGTTCCATCCCTTCCTCACAAACATTCCTCAAAGTTCTAACATATGGTTTGCACATGTCCAGTATTTCTAGCATTTTTAAAGCCTTTGACTGTGTGGATCACAATAAACTGTGGAAAATTCTGAAAGAGATGGGAATACCAGACCACCTGACCTGCCTCTTGAGAAATCTGTATGCAGGTCAGGAAGCAACAGTTAGAACTGGACATGGAACAACAGACTGGTTCCAGATAGGAAAAGGAGTACGTCTAGGCTGTATATTGTCACCCTGCTTATTTAACTTCTACGCAGAATACATCATGAGAAATGCTGGGCTGGAGGAAGCACAAGATGGAATCAAGATTTTCAGGAGAAATATCAATAACCTCAGATATGCAGATGACACCACCCTTATGGCAGAAATTGAAGAGGAACTAAAAAGCCTCTTGATGAAAGTGAAAGAGGAGAGTGAAAAAGTTAGCTTAAAGCTGAACATTCAGAAAACGAAGATCATGGCATCCGGTCCCACCACTTCATGGAAAATAGATGGGGAAATAGTGTAAACAGTGGCTGACTTTATTTTTTAGGGCTCCAAAATCACTGCAGATGGTGATTGCAGCCATGAAATTAAAAGACGCTTACTCCTTGGAAGAGAAGTTATGACCAACCTAGATAGCATATTCAAAAGCAGAGACGTTACTTTGCCAACAAAGGTCCGTCTAGTCAAGGCTATGGTTTTTCCTGTGGTCATGTATAGATGTGAGATTTGGACTGTGAATAAAGCTGAGCACTGAAGAATTGATGCTTTTGAACTGTGGTGTTGGAGAAGACTGTTGAGAGTCCCTTGGACTGCAAGGAGATCCAACCAGTCCATTCTAAAGGAAATCAGTCCTGGGTGTTCTTTGGAAGGACTGATGCTAAAGCTGAAACTCTAATACTTTGGCCACCTCATGCGAAGAATTGACTTATTGGAAAAGATTTTGATGCTGGGCGGGATTGGGGGGCAGAAGGAGAACGGGACGACAGAGGATGAGATGACTGGATGGCATCACCGACTCGATGGTCATGAGTTTGAGTGAACTCCAGGAGTTGGTGATAGACAGGGAGGCCTGGCGTGCTGTGATTCATGGGGTCGCAAAGAGTCGGACGTGACTGAGCGACTGAACTGAACTGAACATTGGTTTATAACATCATATAAGCTTCACACATACAACTTTATATCTCTACTTCTGTATACACTACAGTGTGCTCACTACCCAAAATTTGGTTTCCACCTGTTACCGTATGTTTGACCCCCTTTATCTACTTCACCCTCACTCCCAACCTCTTCCCCTCTGGTAGACAACACTACTCTGTTCTGTAAAACTATCTGTTTTTATTTGGCTTGGCTTGGCTTGTTTGTTAATTTTGTTTATTATATTACACGAGGGAAATCATATGGTATTTGTCTTTCCCCATCTGATTTATCTTGCTTAGCATAATACCCTCAAGGTCCACCCACGTTGTTGCAAATGGCTAAATTTCATTCTTTTTATGACTAAGCAGTATAAGGTTTCATCTTTCTTTAAGACTGACCATATTCCATTATGTATATATACCACATCTTCTTTATCTATGTATTTGTTGATGGGCACTTAGGTTGCTCCCATATGCTGTGATGAACATAGAAGTGTATGTATCTTTTTGAATTAGTGTTTTTGTGTTCTTTGAATAACAGTATTTCCAACATTAATACGGTGTGTTTGATATTTATCTTTTCTTTTAACATTATGGTGGGAATCTATAAAGATCTTTATTTTTGCAACCCCACAGACTGTAGTCTGCCAGGCTCCTCTATCCATGGGGATTTTCCAAGCAAGAATACTGGAGTAGGTTGCCATTTCTTCCTCCAGGGGATCTTCCCAAGCCAGGGATTGAACCCACATCTCCTGCATCTCCTGCATTGCAGGCAAATTCTTTACCAGCTGAGCTACTGGAAAACCCATATGTAGTACAGATAAATTATATATATATATATATATATACACATAAATTATACATATTCAATATTTCTTATATCCCCAAATCCTAGAAGTTTCCAATTTTTTCAAGAGACAAAAAAAATCATTAAGGGTTCTCTTTGTGATAACCACTGTTTCAAGTTTGAAAACTCCTTCTCCATAAGACATGCATTTCCTTCTAGATTTTTCTATTGATATGATGATACTGCTTTTCAAATAGCTTAACAATTATATAAGATAAGAGGAAAGGACTAAATTTACAAGTGGTAGTAAAGGTTACATTGAGGGAGGGACCAGTATATTTTAAAAATGTGAAAAAACATTATCATTAATAAATCTAATTTTTGATCTAAATGTTATCCTTATATAAATCTGAATATTTGTGCTCATTGAGATCAAAGTATATTTGTGAAATTTCTTCAGAAATAATTAAATATAGAAAAATAAGTAGCCATTATTCACCTTTGGCTTCTCTGGTTATCCAACAATTAAAGCTATTGCTTAATTTTCAAACTTTGTAGAAAAGACAATCTTTAGCTTGCAAACATAAAGTGGCAACATGGACACTCAGCCATTGTGGTGTGTCTTTAGCATCCTTATTATTTCTGAATAAATATTAACACTTTAATCCATCCTTTTAATACAAGCACAAATCCTTTTCTTTGAAGAAAAGCAGTGTTGATTTATAGGTGAGAAAATGACATGGTAAAAGTTGAAATAATGGTATTCTTACTGAACTAACATTTATTTTTTGATACACTCTTTTTAGTTTGTCTTTTAATAGGTGGGTTTTTTTAATTCTTTTCCATTATGGTTTATTACAGGATATTGAAATGTAGTTGCCTGTACTACACAGTAGGGCCTTGTTTATCCATTCTATATATAATGGTTTGCATATGCTCGTCCCAACTTCTCAGTCTATCCCTCCCCCGCACCTCCCCCTTGACAACCACAAGTCTGTTCTCTATGTCTGTGAGTCTGTTTCTGTTTCGTAATTCTGTTTCATAGATATGTTCATTTGTGTCATATTTAAACCAACATTTATATTCTGCTACTTTCGACTTTAATGAGAATAAGGCAAAAATACAAGTGGCTAACATTCACTGGAGCATCCTATGGGCCAGACCCTGTAATAAGTGCTTTTTATAAATTAACTTTCTTATTGTTTCTATGCTTCTATGAGTCAGGTGCTCATGGCCACTCCATTTTATAGGTTAGGAAAGCAAATCTTAGACAACTTACTTAAGATACTTTTCTCAAACAGCCATAAATCAAATATAACATTGAATTTGCATGACACATGAACACATACCGCATAATGGCAAACTGTGTCTCTCTACCATAACCTGCAAGAACATTTTTTCATGATACTGTCCCGTCGTGGCCGCTAGTTGTGTTCCACTCTTGCGACCCTATGGACTATAGCCCGCCGAACTTCTCTGTCCACGGGGTTCTTCAGGCAAGAATACTGGAGTGGGTTGCCATTTCCTTCTTCAGGGGATCTTCCCAACCCAGGGATCAAACCCAGATCTCTTGCATTGCAGGTGGTCTTCTGCATTGAAGGCGATTCTTTACCAACTCCCTTACATAATTTTTGTGAAGTTCTCCAACCAGCTCAATATTGAAGAAGACAATTCACTTCAGTGAAACTTGTGTGGCTATTTTAATCAGAAACAATATATTTCACTATGTATATGAGTCATACTGCATGTGAGGTTCTTACAGTACGTCACAGAACAAGTTACCTAATTTACTTCTTCTGTTAACTATTATTTGACACATCTTTACACTCTATCTCAATGCTGAATTTAAAAGACATTTTTAATTTCAGTATTTAGAAAAGACATCTTTTGTAGTAATTACTAATATACATGTAAATGAAATATTACATACATTTCTTTTTTAATGAAAAAAAGCACTCTCAAGGATCCTAAAACATATCTTTTAAGTGAAATACAAGCTGGTGTTTTTTGTATTTTATTTTAACATGCTCCCTAAACCTTCCTGCCACTACCATCACCTAATCAGATACTCTTCATTTTTAGTGTTTTCCAGTATTATCCCCACTTTCTGACAGTTTGCCAGATTCTCACAGACTTTCAGAATTGACAAAACGCACTGTGAAAAAATGTCTTAACAATGTGCAAAGTCTTTCATGTATTTTATTGAAATATGTGCATATTGCTTATGATCCTGCTTAATAAGACATAAAACTGGAAAGTGTTCAAAAGTTAAAGCCCAGGCTGCTGTCATCATCTTCATTCCTGTGAACTTACATTACTTTTGTTGAAGAAAAAAAGAAAAAATAAATAAATTGGGGGTTCACAAAATATCCCTCCTAGATTCTAGAAGAAAGCAACATGCTCTGTTTCCTACCATCAGAGATCTCTAGCTAAGACGAACTTTGAAGGACACTGAGTCTAACCTCATAATCTTAAAGAAGTGAAAACCAAGGCTCATTGGTTTCCAGAGTAAGCACGCTGAATAACTGAGGGAAAAAAAAGTATTCTGATCTCACTCCAGTGCTTTTTCTCTTATGGTGCATGAGCTTATTCAGGTACATGGATCAACAGTTCTAGGAACAGATCACTGTTTTTATTATTAACAATTATCCATAGTATTCCTATTTCAATAAATAAAGAATTTAAACTAAGCTAATAATCTCCCAATTTCATTAATAAATGAAAAAATAAGAAATGTCTTATCAGCCTTTAGTATTAAGGACAATTAAGCTTGCCCTCAAAGTCTTCCCTAATGACATAAAGAACACATAGATCATTTTTAAGGTATTAAATAATAATTTAACGTACTTATTTTAAAATAAAAATATATGAATAAAAATACAGGACCAACAAAAAAAAATCTCATCAAGGATCAAGATGTGTCAGGCTGATGTGGACAGAATAGAATAAAAGAAAGATACTTAATTCTCCAGAGTTTCAATAATGGAGACTCAGATTTGGCTCTGAGATTCTAAGTGACCACAGGAAACAGGGAAATCTAATGATGTCAGTCTCAATGTCCTTGAGTAAAAAAAGCTTCCTATAAAACTTAGTCAAAAAGTAATATTCTTATTTGTAGATTTAACCAGTAAAAGTTGAAAGTATCCTTAGCAAATATATTAGAAACTATTTGCAACAATATCTAATTGTTCCCAACTTAATTCACTTAGCTGACATGAACCAATTAAACTTCATAGAAACCCTGATAGAATGGCCCTCTTTACTAAATAACTCTTGGGAATCTGATTTATTTCCTCATTATACTTTTCTACTTTCCTGAGAAATCTCTTTGCTTGATTCTGTCTTAGAACATCCATTGCCCTCATGTTCAAAGTCCATTTAGAGCAAATGATTTCACAGTAAATGAGAGAGAGAGATAAAAACATACATGCATATGTATGTATGTGTATATATATATATATATATAAAAGAACCGATGCTTTCAAATTGTGATCCTGGAGAAGACTCTTGAGAGTCCCTTGGACTGCAAGGAGATCAAACCAGTCAATTCTAAATGAAATCAATCCTGAATATTCACTGGAAGGACTGATACTAAAGTTGACGCTCCAATATTTTGGCCACTTGATACGAAGAGTTGACTCACTGGAAAAGACCCTGATGCTGGGGAAGATTGAAGGCAAAAGAAGAAAGGAGTGGCAGAGGATGAGACGGTTAGAAAGCATCACTGACTCAATGGGCATAAATCAGAGCAAACTCTGGGAGACAGTGAAGGACAGGGGTCTGTGTGCTGGAGTCCATGGAGTTGCAAAGAGTAGGACACAACTTAGTGACTGATCAACAACAACAACATATATAGAAGAATCACAGACTTTACAGTTGACTTGAATCTTGAATATTTTTAGTCCAACTCTCTTATTTCACAGATATGAAGAAACATACCTCAAAAGGTACAATATTATACTCACTGCTTCAAACTGAATAGTTTCCAGACATCTAGGAAATGTCTTTTCTTGGTGTTACAAAACTTGGGAAACTCAGACTTGGACATAATGATAACTGTTACTTTACTGTTTCCAAACTACATTAGTATAATTGCTGAAGATTATCCAGAATATTGCCAAAGACATAGTACAGTACCACATTTTCTGAATAATCTTAATGGATATTTCAAAGTGTATTTTTTTTTCCTGAGGGCCCTAACCACCCATGACAGTTTGAACATGTGTCCAATTTAATGATCAATCTTTTCTAGCTCAGTATAATCTTCGAGGTACTCTTTTTATTGAAAAAGGTAAGCAATTATGGTTATCTTTCTGCTAATACTGAAATTTTCATATCATGTAAACAAATTATATTATTAGGGTTCTCAGTTGCAAGCACATTCTTTTTCTGTGGCCTCACCTGCCGAGTGTCATATGGGATCTTAGTTCCCCAACCAGAGATCAAACCTGTGCCCTCTGCAGTAGAGGCGCAGAGTCCTAACCACTGGAGCACCAGGAAACTCCCACAAGCACATTCTTGATAAGGGATTCATTAAAAAGATCTTGCTCACAAAATGGCATGAAGGTATAATTTTGGAAGAGGGAGAGAAACAAGACATTTCCAAAAATACATCCAGAATGACGTGACAAAATCAATCTGTTGGGAACACCACCCATACAATAGTCACTAGAGCTGGTACTGCCACCAGGACCAGAGCCTGACCCTGATGGTGTGCTCTGGCCCTGCCACAGTGCCCCTGCCACCACCCACCATCAAAACAAATTCTCTATGGTTCCTCTTCCTTGTATCATCTGCTCTCAATTCAAAGTTCCAAGTGAGTACATCCAAAGCACAGTTCAGTTTTCCCATTCCTAGCAGCAGAGGAGACTAGAAAGGAAGTGGCAATTTTGAACTCCACGGTAAGAAATGAAATACACCTTCCACCAAGACTTTTTTTTCTTTTTTAGGTATTGGCTGTGCCTGGTCTCAGCTGCAGTTTGCGGGATCTTTGTTGCGGTGTGCAGCATCTTTTAGTTGCTCTATGTGGACTCTTAGTTGCGGCATGTGGGTTCTAGCTCCCTGACCAGGGATCGAGCCCGGGTCCCTTGCATTGGGAGTGTGGAATCTTAACGCTGGACCACCAGGGAAGTCCCTCCAACCAAGATTCTTAGATGGAAAGTCTTCCAAATAAAAGAATGGCTTCCTGATGCACATGACTTGTGATAATCTCATAATTCAAACTTTAAGCAAAACCCCATAATCTGATATTTTCATGGAATGTTGTAATTTTATTATTAGCAACATTGTTAATAGCATTGACAATATTACCAATTGATAATCATCGGTGTTAAAAAAAACAACAGGGGGTAGATAAACCACCTTGTGAGTCACTCTTCAACTTGAAAATAAACTATAATTTACTCTATCCTGATTTTGACTCAAATGTGATGCCAAATTTTTCTCCATGAAGAAAAAAAAAATACAATTCCAAGTCTAAAATCTCTGACGAATAGCTTCTAGTTGACAGGTTCACATACAACTGTGCAGTAGAGAGAGTTTCAAGGGTCCCCAAGTCTGGGATGGACTTGTTCCTGGCCACAGGTTCTAACCAAGAGCTAACCAAGATGTTTGCTAAAACCTGGCATTTCTTGGGCTTCTTCTTGAAATTCCTTGAACAGCTATCCAGGTATAACTATGTCATGATTTTATGGAGAAACAAGACTCCCTCACAGTATAGACAAGCATCTAAATAGTGTGAGATGTTCTAAAATAAACCCACCCCTTAGTCTTAGTCTGGGCTTTTGACTCAGACAGTAAGGATTTTGCCTGCAGTGAAGGAGACCAGGGTTCGATCCCTGAGTTGGGAAGATTCACTGGAGGAGGGCATTGCAACCCACTCTGGTATTCTTGCCTGAAGAATTCCATGGAGAGGAGCCTGGCTGGCTATGGTCCATGGGATTGCGAAGGATCGGACACAACTGCAGTGACTGAGCCCTGCCCTTAGTCTTGTTACCAACGCCTTAGATTATGGTGTACCTAAGAACTGTGGACTTCTCTATTCTTTCAAATCACAGTTATGCCAAAATTATTGTTAACCCATCAATAATTTTTTTAAATTTTATGACCTCTATTTCCTCACTTGAATGATGAGGTTAATAATTCCTGCCTTATCCGGTCATGGTGAGATTTAATGGAGTTGAGTATTTAAAACACAAAACCCACTCACAGAATAGACATCAACATGTCAGTAATCTTGTCCATTTTAGCATAAGTATTCTGCAGGAGTTAAAGGGGCTATTAAGATGCAAGTGTTGCCTGGCAAATGACTAAGTGGGTATTGAATAGAACCAGAGGGAATGGTAGAGGATAACGTGAAAAGGCAGTGAGGATGAGGTTTTGGCAGCCTGTTGGCACTGTCATGAATAAGGAAGACGTGAGAGCTGTATACACCTCGCAGCAAGTTCTAGCAATGGCTGGGAGAATGAGTCAAGAAGAAAAAAGATATTTTAATAGGTTAGAGATCTTAAAATAGGGTCATATTTAAGACCTGATTAAGTTTACCAAATCACTATTCTGGCTTAAACAAGAGGCCAAGAATTTAGTCTCAGAGGCAGTATACATTCCTCAAGATTTAATTCAGTTAGAACAATTTCCATGTTACACTCAGACTATCAAGACACAAAAGTTTGGAAATTCCAGTCAAAATTTTGTAGTTACACACACAACAAACCTTGCTACCAATCACTAGGACATGATTTCACTGTTTTCTTGCATAGTTTTCAAGAAGGCTTCTTACAGGCTTTGCTATGAAATGAGTATCATTTCCTATTCGGAAGAGACTTCTTTGAAGCACCCAAGTAACAACAGAGTCAAGTAGCTCCATCTTTGTGGTAGGAACTTATTGAAATGAAGGAAAGAACCAAAAGTAACATTCAAGAGGTATAATTCAATTACCAAACTTAAGCATTTCTTCTTACAAGGTGATTTTTTTAAATAAGTGTAATGAACACTTAAAGACATTTGTCATGATGGCAAATTCTGAGACTGGACTTTTTTCAGGCAGTGTTTTTCAATTTGAAAATAAGGAACTATTCATTTAGGTATTTCTTCTCAGACACAAAAAGAAAAGAAATAGCCTTGATCAGAATCAGAAATTGAAAACACTTACCGTAACTTTAATCCCTACCTCACTTTTGACTTGCTTCTGCGACTGTCCAACTTAGTCAAATCATTTTGTGATTTTATAATATCTTGTGAAATCACCAAATTTCTGTTACTAACGATATCTTTACTAATCCAGAGAAATTTTACAAGAGTAATAATTATAAAGTGATTTGAGGCCTTTCATTTCAATGCTAAATTTTATTATAACTTTTATTTATCCATTTAGGTTTTCTGATTGAACTAACTGAAATATATTCACCTAAAAATATGTAGAACTCTAAGGCCTTTTGAGTTAACCAAAAGCAATTTTTTCCAATAACATTTAATAGTCTCCATTTCTTTTTTGAGAAATAATACTGCTGTGAGCATTTTTGTAATATTTCATCCACTAAAGTAAAAACTTATGGCAGTTTAATTCCCCAAATAAAAGGGGCTGCTGTAAACATAACTGAGCTACCAGGAAGCAGATGGTTTTAATTATCTCCAAAAAGCTATTTATACTGGGAATTTGAAAAAACAATCTAGAAACAATACTCATTGTAGAAACATACATTTTAATTAATTTGGGCTTTAAAAAAGAATAACGAGTGATTATTAAGTGTTACCTAAAGTCAAACTGGCATTAAAGGCTTGATATGGAAACCTTGAGTGCCTGTGTGGCAAGCCTTAAATAACTGCAGTTGCATATGTAATTGTACATTTGATCTCTTACGAATAAACTGAGGGGCAGAGGATTACTTGAAATCAGTACAAGCCCACTTGCATGATGATACACGATAATAGCCATGTTTGCACCAGGAGATAAAAAGTGCTTATTATATTCTGTACAAAGCATCCCAAATCTCACATCCAAGAACACTCACTGGGACTTCAGAAACAAAGGCAAATCATGCTGGATCATTTTCTTCCTCTTTCCATAAAGATTCTTTTAAGTAGAATTGAGCATAGAGTGCGTGCATGTGTGCCAAGTAGCTTCAGTCACATCCGACTCCGTGCGACCCTATTGATTGTAGCCCGCCAGGCTTCTCTGTCCATGGGATTCTCCAGGCAAGAATACTCCAGTAATGGAGCGGGTTGCCATGCCCTCCTCCAGGGGATCTTCCCAACCCAAGGAGCCCGTCAGCATCTCTTGAGTTTTCTGCATTGACAGGTGAGTTCTTTACCACTAGGACCACCTGGGAATCCCACAGCAGAGAGTACTGGTTAACAAATAATCCCTGAGTCTAAGGTTGCCAGATTTAGCAATAAAAATACAGGACATCCAGTTAAGTTTGAATTTCAGATAGACAACAGCTGTCTATCTGAAATTCAAATTTAACTGGATATCCTGTATTTAATCTGGCAAACCCTATCTAGGTGCCAATTCTGTCTCAGTCACTTGCCAGCTATGTGAATTTGGGCAAGTTATTTAATGCCTCTGGGTAGAGGTTTCCTTATCAGTACAATGAGGATAACAAAAGTACCTGATCCACAGGTTTGTTTGACAAGTAAATGAGTTAATATCTATAGAATGCTTAAGGTTGTGCCTGGAATATAGTGAGTGCCATATGTTTTGCTGGGGAAGATCCCCTGGAGAAGGAAATGGCAGCCCACTACAGTATTTTTGCCTGGAGAATCCCATGAACAGAGAAGCCTGGTGGGTTACCGTTCATAGGGTTGCTAAGAGTCAGACACGAGTGTGCGACTCAGCCTACACATATGTTTTGTTAAATATTATTCCTGCCTGGAAGGAAAAAGTAAGTCATAAAAAGACAGCCTTAGAGTTTGCATGGAAAAGTCTTTTTCCCTACTATTCTTAAAAACATTTTTGTGTTGGGACTTCCCTGGCGGTCCAGTGGTTAAGACTCTGAGCTTCCACTGCAGGGAGCACAGGTTCCATCTCTGGTTGGGAACTAAGATCCCACATACCATGTGGCACAGCCAAAAAAAAAAAAATTGTGTGTTAATTACATGTGCCTCAAATGTTTCTCTATCACCACTCCCTCTATTTCTCCTACTGCAGCATCCCACACCCACACCTCATCTCCTCCTCTGCTGTTCTTTCTGTAAGTCAGAGGTTCTCTGACCTCTGTAAGTTACAGGTTGTGTAACTTAACCTGTAAGTTCTCTCTGTAAATCTCTGCTTATGCTCTGGCTCTAAGGAAGTCACACCCGAACCACACAGGATTACATAGCCCTTGACTATTCAAGGAGCTGCCAATGCAGACCAGTCACATTTACCCAGAACTGGACAAAGACAAGAGCAAGCATAATTCAGAAGGAGGTGGGAGATCCTTCACTACAGCAATCAAGGTGGGTATTTACCCATGTTATGTGGATATTCTCCTGGAGTCTATGCTTCTCCCAAGTGGTGAGTCTTTTCTGTCCAATCTCCAAACAAGAAGCTATTGTTCTCTCTCCCCTCCCCTCAAAAACAAAATGCGGTCAAGTGTTGCAAATGAAGCGTAAAGGAACACACGAGCAGAACTGCAGGCAAGGGAGAGTGTGAGGACAAACTTCGTGTTCCAATAAGGTGCAGAGCAACTAACTAATCAGGGCCAAATGGAGAGAGCACTAGGATATGGGCTGGGAGGGAGAAAATTTTCATTCAAATTTTGAAAAATAAAACTGGATGCTTAAAGGGACTTTTCAGCAATATTTCCTAAAATTCTAAATGGCATTTGGGAATTCTGTATTAGTTTTATAATGTTATTATAGAAAATTCCCACAAAGTGCATGACTTAAAAACAATGGAAATGTATTCTCTCCAAGTTTGGGAGGCCAGAAGTCTCAAATCAAGATGCAGGCAGGTTTGGTACCTCAGGGAGCTCTAAGGGAGAATCCATTCCATGCCTCATCTCCTGACCTCTGGTGGCTGCCACCACTCCTTGTCATTCCTTGACTTGTAGATGCATCACTTCAATCTCCACCTCTGTCTTCACATGGCTCTCTTCCCTGATACCCTCTGTGCCTTCTTGCCTGTCTCTTATAAAGGCCCCCCCTAATATAGGATGCTCTCTTCTCAAGATTAGTTACATCTGCAAAAGCCCTTATTCCAAATAAGGTAATATGATGAGGTTCTTAATAGATTCATTGTTTGGGGCTGGGAGAAGGCAGGGGACACCATTCAACTCATTAGAGATCCCAAAAAAGTAAATGATATTTCAGGGTAGACACATTTAGAATGAGAACAAGACAGAGCATTCAGAAGAAAATTAGCAGAACATGGGCTGTACAAGGTGAAAGGAATTCAGCTTAGACCTGAATGGAGACCTGTCTCTTAGAAATACTAGACTAAGGGTTTTCAACATTTATTTAGTGAAAAGAAATTGTGTGTGTTAGTAGCTCAGTTGTGTCTGACTCTCTGAGACCCCATGGACTGCAGCCCACCAGGCCCCTCTGTCCATGGGATTTCCCAGGCAAGCATACTGGAGTGGGTTGCCATTTCGTCCTCCAGGGGATCTTCCCAACCCAGGGACTGAACCCATGTATCTTACATCTTCTGCATTTGCAGGCAGGTTCTTTACCACTAGCACCACTTAGGAAGAAGAATTAGAGACTGATATTTTTTTTTTAAACACACTCTCACAGGTAATTTACTAAAAAACAGTCTAATAAACTTTATGGAGTTAAAATTCACTTATTCTTAATAAATCATTTTTATTATATTCAAGATTCCCCCATTTATCCAGCTTCTGCAATCCCAGCACAGAGGTTATTATAATATAAATCATGACAAGAATGTGGCACTCAGTCAGAACTAGATAAGTAGAACAATTCTGGAGAAAGCTAATTCAAACTTCTTCTGTCTACATGTGGTACATGCTACCTAGTGACATCTGTAAAGAGCCTGAAGTCCTCTGTAGTCTAAAAAGTTTAACTTTCACCTTTGTGTGAGCGAGCTAAGTCACTTCAGTCATGTCCAACTCTTTGCAACCCTATAGACCAGAGTCCATCAGGCTTCTCTGTCCAAGGCATTTCATCTTTAAGAAGCGTTTAATTGCCAAGCCCTAAACCAGGAAAGTTTTTATGAAGACTTTACATTTTTAGAGAAGTTTTAGATGCAGAGCACAGTTGAAGGGAAAGTATAGAGATTTCCCATATATCCCATGCCCCCTCACAGACACTGTTGTTTAGTAACTAAGTCATATCCAACCCTTTGCAGCCCCACGGACTGTAGCTCACTAGGCTCATCTGTCCGTGGTATTCTCCAGGCAAGAATACTGGAGTGGGCTGCCATTTCCTTCTCCAGGGGATTTTCCTAACCCAGGGATAGAACCTGTGTCTCCTGCATTGGCAGGTGGATTCTTTACCATTGAGACACCAGGGAAGCCTCACATGGGCATAGCCTCCCCCATTATCAACATCCCCCCACCAAAGTGGAATAATTTGTTACAACTAATGAGCCTACATTGATACATCATACTGTTCACTCATAATGCTGTACATTCTATGGTTTTGGACAAATGTCTAATGACATATATCTATCATTCTGATATTATACAGAATATTTTCACTGTCTTAAACATCCTTTGTGCTCCATGTATACATCCCTCCCACCAACACCCAGAAAAACCACTGATCTTTTTACTGACTCCATAATTTTGCCTTGAGATTTCATTTTTAATATTTTGTGTTTATATTGTATATAAAGTATTTAATATTTTATATAATTCCCAGGTGGTTCAGTGAAGAATTCACCTGCCAAGCAGGAGTTGTGGGTTTGATCCCTGGGTCAAGAAGATCCCCTGGAGAGGAAATGGCAACCAACTCCAGTATTTTTGCCTGGAGAATCCCATGGACAGAGGAGCCTAGCAGGCTATCGTCCATGGAATCACAAAGGGTTGGACATGATTTAGTGACAAAACAACAATTTTCACAACCACACTGTAATGTAGGTACATCTATATTTTACAAATGACAAAATATAAACCTGTATCTTTCTGTCAAATAAACCCATGCTGTTCTCTTGATAGGTTGTCTCCCCATCTTTGCTGTGAGGTTATGCACATGATGAGTCCCTTCAGTTGTGTCCAACTCTTTGCAACACTATGCACTATAGCCCGTCAGGCTCCTCTGTCCTTGGGATTCTCCAGGCAAGAGTACTGGGGTGGGTTGCCAAGCCCTTCTCCAAAGGATCTTCCCATTCCAGGATCAAACCTGCGTCTCATGTCTTCTGCATTGGCAGACGGGTTCTCAACCACTTGCACCTCCTGTGAGGTTGAAGAATACATATGGAATATGGGAAAGTTGTCCTTTCGAGGAAACATAGGAGGTTCTATCGTTCATTCACCAACCATGTTCTCCTTTTCATCCTTACAACATGTAGCACAGGACTATATACTTAGTGTGCTTTATATAAATTGGTCACAACTTGATGAGTGCAAAGTGAAAGGCCCTGCAATAAACCTGGGCTGACTAATTAGACAGACCCCAATTCATTAGGTAGTACTAAGAAACTAGTTAGGAGCTTTTGCAAATGTCTGGGAAGTTCAAGTAGATAGAATGATGAAATTTCACAGTAAATACCTACAGTCTGGCCCAACAACCTTCAAGGGCTGAAACGTCTGACTCAGAAAAGCATCTTTACCTAAAAATGCAAGGAAGTAACAAGAAGACAGCTGTGTTGATTCAGTTTAAGTAACAAGGCCATGCTGCTTCGAATACCATTTAAAGGTAGACCATATGAAATTCAGTATTTATATATTGCAATGCAGATTTTGTGGTTGTAAAAAAAAAAATTACCATGATCCTTTGAATTTAATGGTTTATTCTTTACCAATCCGTCAAAATAATATTTTAAACTAACTCTTGGTCATTCAAAAGTAGTTTATCCCATGTGCCTAGACCCTTTGCCTCTCCTAATTGGTTATGATGATAACTATGAGTTTCCTATTAAAAAGTAGGAGGGACAAGGAAACAGACATGAACTTCAAATGAAATAATCTGGATACTAATTGGTAGCTCACATGAAAAGTTTGGTGGAAAAAACAACTACAACCTCAAAATGAAATGTTGATAGAAAGTTGTTTTTTGGAAACTTCCGGATGTTTGGTATCTGTGTTGAATTGGAGCATTATTTCATTTTTGTTCTTGCTAACCACATCAAAGAATAACAGCAGGGACTTCCATTATTATGTATATCTCAAAATTTTGAAAGTCTGTAATAAAAAAAGAATTTTGTTTTTGTCCCGTTTTAGCTACAAAAGTATAAACATTAGATGATAAAATTACTCCATAGAATAATGGCTAAGAGTTTTGCCTTGGGACTTCTAAGGTGGTCCAATGATTAAGAAACCACCTTGCAATGCAGGGGGCGCAAGTTCAATACCTGGTGGGGGAACTAATATCCCACATGCTGCAGAGCAACTAAGCTGGCACACCACAACTACCGAGCCCACATGCTGCAACTAGAGTCCGTGCACCACACAAAGGACCCACGTGCCACAACCAAGACCTGATGTAGCCAAATAGATAAAAAAGAGTTTTGCCTCCTATAACTTTTCATGAACGCAATCAGCTGTATTGCTAATAGGGATTGCTAGAATTTAGAAAGAGCTGTGCAGGTATTTATTCTAATATATTTGTAATGGGATTTGCAGGGAATAGGGAGAAAGTTACCAAATAGCAGGTTGTGAAGCTGCATCATCCACCAGCATAACTAAGGGGACTTTGGTTCCTAAGGCCAATGGAAGAGGTAAGAGAGCTGGAAGGGAGTGTAGAGCACAGTGCCATGGAAAAGCAGAGCAGACTTTGAGAGCCACCTGCCTATACTGCTTTTAAGAGAAGGTGGGAGATGTAGCCTACTGATAAGAACTAGCTCATTGGTCATGTGACTATGAAAATTAGTTCCTTGGTCCTCCTGACCTGGATACTAACTTGTAGCTCACATGAAACATTTGGTGGAGAAAACAACTACAACCTCAAAATAAAATATTGATCGAATGTTGTTTTTTGATCACATGATCTATGCCTCTCATCCATTCATTCAGCAAGTACATATTGGTCCCATAATCTTTATTTGTATCTGAACACCTCTTCCAGGTTGCTGTGGCCTCTTACAAACACTAACATGTAGTAATTAGGACCATTAGAGGTGTACGTATGTGCTCAGTCACCGTTATGTCCAACTCTTTGCAACCCCAAGGACTGTAGCCCATCAGGCTCCTCTGTCCATGGGATTTTCCAGGCAAGAATACTAGCGTGGGTTGCCATTCCCTCCTCCAGTGGATTTTCCTGACTCAGGGATCGAACCCACATCTATTGCATCTCCTGTCTGGGCAGGTGGATTCTTCATTACTCACACCACCTGGGAAGTACTGAATAACAAAGGCCTAGGAACATAGCAAATATCTATCAATAGCAGGTTAGTTATCATCAGTGTATACAATGGAACACTATGAAGTAGCTTTTAAAAAACAATATAAAAGATATGTAACATGTGGAATATTTTATGGCTTTTTATGGCATAATTAAGCAAAATTTAAAACTATATTAAAGCATAATCTCATTTAAAATATGGGTACTATATATGGGACTTCCCTGGTGGTTCACTGGTTGGGCCTTTACCTTCTGCTGCAGGGGATGCAGGTTCAATCCCTGGTCAGGGAATTAAGATCCCACATGCCTTGTGACCAAAAAAAAAAAACAAAACAAAACATAAAATAGGAGCAATGGTGTAATAAATTCAACGAAAGACTTTAAAAATGGCACATATTTTTAAAAATCTTTAAAAAAATAAAAAGTTTTAAAATAAAATATAGGCACTATATAAACACACACTTTTTTTTAAACACTGAAAAGCTATAACCAAATTCTAATAATGTTTTTCCTTGGGATGGTAGAAGCTATGGTTTTTCCAGTAGTCATGTACGGATACAATGGTTGGACCATAAAGAAGGCTGAGCACTGAAGAACTGACATTTTTGAACTGTGATGCTGGGGAATACTCTTGAGAGTTCCTTGAACAGCAAGATCAAGCCAGTCAATCCTAAATAAAAATCAACCCTAAATATTCATTGGAAGGATTGATGCTAAAGCTGAAGCTCCAGTACTGTGGTCATCTGATGCAAAGAGCCAGTTCATTGGAAAAGATCCTTATGCTGGGAAAGATTGAGGGCAGGAAGAGAAGGGGATGACAGAGGATGAGACAGTTGGATGGCATCACTGACTCAATGGACATGAGTTTGAGCAAACTCCAGGAGATAGTGAAGGACAGGGAAGCCTATGGTGCTGCAGTGCATGGGGCTGCAAAGAGTCGGACATAACTTAGCCACTGAAAAACAACAACAAAACATTTGTGATAGAATGATGCCTCTCCATCCTCTCATCCCCAAGGATATCCATGTCTTAATTCTGAAAATCTGTGAATATGTTACTTTAAGTGGAGAGAGGGATTCTGCAGATGGAATTAAATTAAATATCTTGAGATGAGGTTATTCTGGACTATGTGGGTGGGCCCAACATAATCATGAGCGTTCTTATAGGACGGGGACACGGGGATAGGACTTAGAGAAGATGTGATGACAGAAGCAGATACTGCAGTGAGGAGGCAAGGAGCCAAGGAATGCAGACAGTCCCTAGAAGCTGAAAAAGACTAGGAACAAACCCTCCCCTAGAATGTCCAAAAAAACCACAGTCTTTGATTTAAGTTTTATGAGATACATTTTGGACTTTTGACCTCTAAAACTATTAATAGAATAAATCTGTGTTGTTCTAAGCCTCTGTTTGCAGTAGTTGTCATAGCGGCAATAGTAAACCAATACACATTCTAAATTAATTTTATATTTTTAACAAATTATCAGTAATTTTTAAAAGAATTTCCCAAGTGGTTTTAATTGCCTTTGTCTCTCAGAAATCTGTTGCATGTCTATACATTAACAATCGGAGAAGGCAATGGCAAACCACTCCAGTACTCTTGCCTGGAAAATCCCATGGACGGAGGAGCCTGGTAGGCTGCAGTCCATGGGGTCGCTAGGAGTCAGACACGACTGAGCGACTTCACTTTCACTTTTCACTTTCATGCATTGGAGACGGAAATGGCAACCCACTCCAGTGTTCTTGCCTGGAGAATCCCAGGGACGGGGAGCCTGGTAGGCTGCAGTCCATGGGGTCGCTAGAGTCGGACACGACTGAGCGATTTCACTTTCACTTTTCACTTTCATGAATTGGAGAAGGAAATGGCAACCCACTCCAGTGTTCTTGCCTGGAGAATCCCAGGGACGGGGGAGCCTGGTGGGTGGCCATCTATGGGGTCGCACAGAGTCGGACACGACTGAAGGGACTTAGCAGCAGCAGCATAAACTAACAATAAATGATCAGAAGGAGAAATTAGGAAAAAATTACATTTAGAATCATATCAAAAGGAGTAAATCACCTAGGAATAAATCTAACGAAGGGGGTAAAAGACCCATATTCAGATAACTAGAGACACTGACAAAAGAGATTGAAGATAACACAAACAGATGGAAAGATATACTATGCTTATGAACTAGAAGAATTAATATTGCTAAAATGACCGTACTACCCAAAGCAATCTATAGATTCAATACAGTCCCTTTCAAAACACTGTTGCCACTTTTCTCAGAATTAGAACAGATAACTTTAAATTTGCATGGAAACAAAAAAGACCTCTAATAACCAAAACAAGCTTGAGAAAGAAGAACAAAGCCAGAGCTATTATGCTCCCTGATTTCCATTGGACTCTGTAGGCATGAATGTTGGAGTGGGTTGCCATTTCTTTCTCCAGGGAATCTTCCCTAACCAGGGAATGAACCACATCTCTCATGTCTCCTGCAATGGCAGGTGGGTTCTTTACCACTTTGCCACCGGGGAAGCCGTTACCAAGAAGTTACAGTAATAAGTATGGTACTAACACAAAAACAGATATATAGATCTTATATGGGAAGTCTTTGACAAAGGAGGCAAGATTATACAATGAGGGGGAAAAAAAGCCTCTTCAATAAATGGTGTTGGGAAAACTGAACAGAAATGCAAATAACCAAAACTAGATTACCTCTTTCTTATATGCATTTACCATGCATATAAGTAAATCCATAATGGATTGAAGACTTAAAAGTAAGACCAGAAACCATAAAACTTCTAGAAGAAAACAGAGGCATTACAACATGGGTGTTACCAATACTTTATTGAATATGTCTTCTCAGGCAAGGGAAACAAAAGCAAAAATAAATAGAACTACAGCAAACTAAAAGTTTCTGCACAGCAAAGGAAACCATAAGTCAGTCAGTCGGTCAGTTCAGTTGCTCAGTCGTGTCTGACTCCTTGCAACCCCATGAATCGCAGCACACCAGGCCTCCCTGTCCATCACCAACACCTGGAGTTCACCCAAACTCATGTCCATTGAATCAGTGATGCCATCCAACCATCTCATCCCCTGTCATCCCCTTCTCCTCCTGCCCTCAATCTTTCCCAGCATCAGGGTCTTTTCAAATGATTCAGCTCTTCACATCAGGTGGCCATAGTATTGGAGTTTCAGCTTCAACATCAGTCCTTCCAATGAACACCCAGGAATGATCTCCTTTAGGATGGACTGGTTGGATCTCCTTGCAGTCCAAGGGACTCTCGAGAGTCTTCTCCAATACCACAGTTCAAAAGCATCAATTCTTCGGTGCTCAGCTTTCTTTATAGTCCAACTCTCACATCCATATATGACTACTGGAAAAACCATAGCCTTGACGAGACAGACCTTTGTTGGCAAAGTAATGTCTCTGCTTTTTAGTATGCTATCTAGGTTGGTTATAACTTTCCTTCCAAGGAGTAAGCGTTTTTTAATTTCATGGCTGCAGTCACCATCTGCAGTGATTTTGGAGCCCCCAAAAAATAAAGTCAGCCACTGTTTCCACTGTTTCCCCATCTATTTGCCATGAAGAGATGGGACCAGATGCCATGATCTTAGTTTTCTGAATGTTGAGCTTTAAGCCAACTTTTTCACTCTCCTCTTTCACTTTCATCAAGAGGCTCTTTAGTTCTTCTTCAGTTTCTGCCATAAGGGTGGTGTCATCTGCATATCATAGGTTATTGATATTTCTCCTGGCAATCTTCATTCCAGCTTGTGCTTCCTCCAGCCCAGCATTTCTCATGATGTACTCTGCATAGAAGTTAAATAAGCAGGGTGACAACATACAGCCTTGACGTGCTCCTTTCCCTATTTGGAACCAGTATGTTGTTCCATGTCCAGTTCTAACTCTTTCTTCCTGATTTGCATACAGATTTCTCAAGAGGCAGGTCAGGTGGTCTGGTATTCCCATCTCTTTCAAAATTTTCCATAGTTTATTGTGATCCACACAGTCAAAGGCTTTGCCATAGTCAATAAAGCAGTAGATATTTTTCTGGACCTCTATTGCTTCTTCAATGATCCAACGAATGTTGGCAATTTGATCTCTGGTTCCTCTGCCTTTTCTAAATCCAGCTTGAACATATGGAAATTCGTGGTTCACATACTACTGAAGCCTGACTTGGAGAATTTTGAGCATTACTTTACTAGCGTGTGAGATGAGTGCAATTGTGTGGTAGTTTGAGCATTCTTTGGCATTGCCTTTCTTTGAGATTGGAATGAAAACTGACCTTTTCCAGTCCTGTGGCCACTGCTGAGTTTTCCAAATTTGTTGGCATATTGAGTGTAGCACTTTCACAGCATCATCTTTTAGGATGTGAAATAGCTCAACTGGAATTCCATCATCTCCACTAGCTTTGTTCGTAGTCATGCTTCTTAAGGCCCACTTGACTTCACATTCCAGGATGTCTGGCTCCAGGTGAGTGATCACACCATCATGATTATCTGGTTTATGAAGGTCTTTTTTGTACAGTTCTTCTGTGTATTCTTGCCACCTCTTCTTACTGTCTTCTGCTTCGGTTAGGTCCATACCATTTCTGTCCTTTATTGTGCTCATCTTTGCACAAAATGTTCCTTTGGGATCACAACAATAGATTACAAAGGTCACATACTGAATGGAAGAGGATATCTGTAAACAATATATCTGATAAGAGGGTAATATCCAAAATATACAAAGAACACATATAACTCAATATCAAAAAAAAAAAAATCAACAAACCCCATTAAAAAGTAAGCAAAGAATCTGTTAAACATTTTTTCCAAAGAAGACATACAGATAGCCAATAGGCCCATGAAAAGGTGCTCAACATCACATATCAGCAGGGAAATGCAAATCAAACCCACAGTGAGATATCACCTCACACCTGTCAGAAAGGCTATTATCAAAAAGGGAACAAATAACAAGTGCTGGTGAGGATATGGAGAAAAATGAGCCCTCATGCACTGTTGGTGGGAATGCAAATTGGTATAGCCATATAAAAAACAGTATGGGAAATGCCTTTAAAAGTAAAAATAGAACTATCATATGATCCAGCAATTCTGCTCCTGGATTTTTCATCAGAAGGAGACAAAAACACTACTTAGAAAAGATATACACACTTCTATGTTCATTTCAGTGATATTTACAATAGCCAAGATGTAGAAGCAATATAATTGCCTATCAGTAGATCAAAGGATAAACATGTGACACAAACCTATATATATGTATATATTCACATGCATACATACACACATATATACAATAGAATATCACTCAGTCAAAAGGAAAGAATGAAACCTTGCCATTTGCAAAAACATGGATGGACCTAGAGGGTATTATGCTAAATGAAACGTCAGACAGAGAAAGACAAACTCCGTTTGATTTCACTTATATATGGAATCTAGGAGAAGGCAATGGCACCCCACTCCAGTACTCTTTGCCTGGAGAATCCCACGGACGGAGGAGCCTGGTGGGCTGCAGTCCATGGGGTCGCTAAGAGTCGGGCACGACTGAGTGACTTCACTTTCACTTTTCACTTTCATGTATTGCAGAAGGAAATGGCAACCCACTCCAGTGGTCTTGTCTGGAGAATCGCAGGGATGGGGGAGCCTGGTGGGCTGCCATCTATGGGGTCACACAGAGTCCGACATGACTGACACGACAGCAGCAGCAGCAGCAGAAAACAAAGCAAGTGAACAGATACAACAAAACAGGCCAGAATACTGGAGTGGGTAGCCTTTTCTTCGTAACCCAGGGATTAAACCCAGATCTCCTGCATTGCAGGCAGATTCTTTATAGCTGAGCCATAAGAGAAGCTCAAGAATACTGGAGTGGGTAGCCTATCCCTTCTCTAGTGAATCTTCCTGACCCAGGAATCGAACTGGGGCCTCCTGCATTGCAGGCAAATTTTTTACCAACTGAGCTATCAGGGACATTGCAATAAAATTCGAAATAATTAATGTTTTACAAATGAAAAAAGAGATGATTAAAATCTGATTTGCAACTTTTAGTCCCTCATTCATATCAAGGTTAATATTAAGAAAAATTATCCAGAATTTGGAGTTACAACAAAAAGATTATTCTGTGCACTTTCAAAGTCATCTGGAAGTGTGGTGGATCAAGTCCACCTACAGGTTATCTGATGCCTTACAGCTGAAGTCAACAACCTTCTTTTGCAAAGGGCCATACAATAAATATTAAATATTCAGGTCCTTGTGAGCCATATGTGGTCTCCGTGTCATCCAATACCATGTGACTGCAGCCACATGCAATGCACAAGAGAATGCCTGCAGCCGTGTTGCAATAAAACTTTGTGAATAAAAACTGGCCTGGCTTTCCTAGGCTTTCCTAGGCCTACTGTGGTTTGCCTACCTCTGCTCTACAGAGAGGCAACTTTCCTCTTTACTATAGCCTGGGGACCAGAACCTGTGAAATTAGATATTAACTAGTAGAAGACTGATAAATTACAAAAAACTTTTGTCCAGGAGAGATACAAATGATTTCTTCCCAGTAGAAAAAATAGGTCTAAAGGGTACCATTTCATTGTGCTATAGGATATCAGCCAGTTTTGTATCTAACTTTTGTATCTGATTTCTATATTCTTTCTTCCATCAGTTCAGTTCAGTCACTCAGTCATGTCCGACTCTTTGTGACCCCATGGACTGCAGAATGCCAGGCTTCCCTGCTCATCACCAACCCCTGGAGCTTACTCAAACTCATGTCCATAGAGTCAGTGATGCCATCCAGCCATCTCATCCTCTGTAGTCCCCTTCTCCTCCTGCCTTCAATCTTTTCCCAGCATCAAGGTCTTTTCCAATGAGTCAGTTCTTCACATCAGGTGGCCAAAGCATTGGAGTTTCAGCTTCAGCATCAGTCCTTCCTAGGAATATTCAGGACTGATTTCCTTTAAGATGGACTGGTTTGTTCTTCTTGTAGTAGACTATATGAAATTTATGGATTAATATTTCAGCATCTCTGTCTCCAATTGACCCATCCCTCATCTTCAGTGCTCATTTATGGGAAACATAAATCATTAACAGGTGTTCACTGCATATTTGTATCTCAATTATGCTTTTAACTTTTTGAAAACTCTACTTTAGGACTTCCCTCGAGGTCCAGTGATTAAGAATCCACCTTTCATTGCAGGGGACACAGGTTCCATCTGTGGCTGAGGAACTAAGAGCCCACATCCCAAGGAGCAACTACTGAACCCACATGCCACAATTAGAGAGAAGCCTGTGTACCATGATGAAAGATCCTGCTTCTGGAATTAACACCTGATGCAGCAAAATAAATAAGGAAAAGAATACATGGGCATTTCCTTCTTTCCAGACATGGGCAATCCAAGAGAGAACCAGATTGGTGTTGCCTTAGATTCAGCTAAGAGAACCCCCTGGAAGGGCAAAGCCCCACCACACACCTAGGGGTTAAGGAAGGAGCAAGCAAGGAAACAGCCAGAGTCAATACTCATGGGATCCCCACAGAACTCACAGAAAGCACCCTAAGACAAAGAAGCCCAAAAAGGGCTGACACTGCCCAACAATAGCATCAGTCAAGTCAACCTTTTCAGCTCCCTTTGTCTCCTCATTTTCCTGCTGCTAATAATATTCCAAGAGGGTCCAAAATCATCCAAGTGAGTGAAGAGCAATGTGCTAAGTCGCTTCAGTCCTATCTGACTCTTCACAACCCCATGGACTGTAGCCCACGAGGCTCCTCTGTCCATGGGATTCTCCAGGCAAGAACACTGGGAGGAGTTGCCGTGCTCTTCTCCAGGGGATCTTCCTGACTCAGGGATCAAACCTGTGTCTCCCTGCAGCTCCTGCATTGCAGGCAAATTCTTTACAGCTGAGCCACCAAGGAGCAGAGGAGGCATAAAATCTCCAGGCAGGGAAATAGAAAAGGGGGCCGTGTTTTTCTAACTACAGACAGTCAGCTGTCAGACACAAGCTGGGACAGAGGGAAAGCTTTCAGTGAAATGGCACCTCTTGAGTATTAAGTAGATCGGAGCATCTTCATTACTAAACTGAGAATACAGCAATCATAGCAACCTTTATTACCAAGAATGAGCAGAAGGAAAGTCTTGAGTGTCTCCATAGATGGCATATTTGCCCAGCAACAAGGAAAAGGAACAGGGATGGTTTTCTGATGACAGCTCCCTGCGCCAGTGATGGCAGAAAGTGAAAATTTAGCTTCCCCAAGGGGGAAAAATACTAGGTACTCAGAGATTGTCTCATTTGGAAGGCACGCAGGTGTGCCTGGAATTCAGAGAATTTAGCCCATAGAAATCAGTAAGGAAAAGGGACAACCCAAAATAGGACAAGTTCTGAGTGACCAACCACATTTTATACTGGAAATTCCATCTGAGGTTTTTTTTGCCTTTGCTAAAGAAAATCTTCTCAACCATATTTTAATTTGTTTACTCATTCACACAGTTCTTAAAAATTCATTTTAAACCTAGATTAGTGATTGTTTTTCAAATAATTAAGTTCATATGCCATCCGGGGAGCCATTTTATAACATAGATTTGCTTGTCTTTCTAGTAAGATATAGAGACCAGTGATTCTCAACTAAAGGAGATTTTACCACTTGGGGGACATTTGGGAATAACTGGAGACATCACTCAGTTGTGTCTGACTCTTTGTAACCCCTTGGACTATACAGTCCATGGAATTCTCTAGGTCAGAATACTGGAGTGGGTAGCCTTTTCCTTCTCCAGGGGATCTCCCCAAACCAGTGATCAAATCCAGGTCTCCCACACTGCAGGTGGATTCTTTACCAGCTGAACAGCATATTAAAAAGCAGAGACATTACTTTGTCAGCAAAGGTCCATCTTGTCAAAGCTATGGTTTTTCCAGTAGTCATGTATGGATGTGATAGTTGGACTGTAAAGAAAGCTGAGCACTGAAGAATTGATGCTTTTGAACTGTGGTGTTGGAGAAGACTCTTGAGAGTCCCTTGGACTGCAAGGAGATCCAACCAGTCCATCCTAAAGGAGATCAGTCCTGAATATTCATTGGAAGGACTGATGCTGAAGCTGAAACTCCAATACTTTGGCCACTTGATGCAAAGAACTGACTCACTGGAAAAGACCCTGATGCTGGGAAAGATTGAAGGCAGGAGGAGAAGGGAACGACAGAGGATGAGATGGTTGGATGGCATCACCGACTCAATGGACATGAGTTTGAGCAAGCTCTTCGAGTTGGTGATGGACAGGGAAGCCTGGCGTGCTGCAGTCCATGGGGTTGCAAAGAGTCAGACACAACTGAGCAACTGAACTGGAGACATCGCTGGTTGTCACAACTGAGGTGATACTATTAGCATCTACTGGGTAGAGGTCAGGGTATTGCTAAACATCCTACAATGGACAGGGTAGCCTTCCACAACAAAGCATTATCTGGTGCAAAATGTCAATAGGGCCAAGGCTGTGTGCATATGCTCAGTCGTGTTCAACTCTTTGCGGCCCCATAGACTGTATCCCACCAGGCTTCTCTCTCCAATATTCCAGGCAAGAATACTGGAATGGGTTGCCATTTCCTCCTCCAGGGAACATTCCTGACCCAGGGATCTAATCCACATCTTCCACATTGGCAAGCGGGTTCTTTACCACTGTGCCACCTGGGAATACCAAGCCAAGGTTGAGAAACCCTAGCATAAACTGATTTTTAGAGAGAGGCTATGTTTAATTGTTTTAAAGCATAAAAACAATATGCAGCCATACCCTCCTGTAAGTTGTAAATTATAATATGAGCTGAAGGAAAATTTTAGTCTTAAAATTTTTAGCCTGAATCTAATTTTTTAAGTTTCATCTCGGGCTGGTTTCATTGAAGGTGTATGCTTATATTCCCAGATTTTTGCTAAATAAATATGTTACAAACGTCCCATTGTTTATCTGGATCTAATCCTTAGTTTTCTTTATCTAACCCATTTTTATCCCCTACTGTTCTGAGAATTTATATGCTGCCAACTGCATAAGTGTTTCTCACATGTTCATCACATGCTTATTTTTCAAGCAACTTCTCAGAGAAGATGTTCCTGTACAGATACTCTCCTTTCCACTGTTTACTGCCTTTCTACATAAATAACAGATTGCAGTAGTGATATCACTGGATCTGGTAGGGAGAAAAAAACACCAATAATAATGTTTTTCTTTTCAGTCAAACTATTAGCAGTACATGTGCCTTTCCCATGAGCCATTTTTGCTACCCATTACCAGAGCCACCAACCGCTGAAAAAGAAAATCTTTGCTTTTAAAAATAACTCTTTCCCTTCAGAATCCTGGCTGTCATTTATTAGGCTGGAAAACTGAATTTTAGTTTTGATATATGGATTCAGGTTTTTGTCTTCCAATGTTTGTGATGAGAGACAAACTCATTATGGTCTCTGGTAAGTTGTCACATTCTCAAATTTCACAGACTTGAGAATGAACAGTGGTATTGAGATATATATATATATTTATATATAAATATATATATATATAATATTTATAAGATAGATAGATAGATACAGCTAAGAAAAGCACTCAGATTTTAATCCCCAAACTTCAAGTCCCTTCTATTTTAAAACCTCAATGTATACAAGAAAATAATTCAATTTTTTTTCTGACTTACAAGGCTCTCCAGAAGCCTGTGGAACATGTTTTGATCTATCTGTTTCTTGAAATCTGAATGTTTGAGTGGGACCTCTTTCTCTGGTGGGTCAGCTGATAAAGAATCCGCCTGCAATGCGAGAGACCGGGGTTCGATCCCTGGATTGGGAAGATCCTCTGGAGAAGGGAACAGCTACCCACTCCAGTATTCTGGCCTAGAGAATTCCATGGACTTTATCGTCCATGGGGTGGTAAAGAGTCTGAGTGACTTTCACTTTCAAGTCTATTTCTTGGTGACTTTCAAGTCTATTTCTTGAAATCTGAATGTTTGAGTGGGACCTCTTACTCAAAAAGATTCAAGTTCCCTTCTAAAAAGGCCATATGGTCTCCAATTCTGCTGAGCAACATAAATCATTTCCTAAGGCAAGACTGGCCTTTAAGGTCAACTAAGCAATATCTAGGGTAAAGTCCTTTTGTGTGTGTGTGGTTGGCCAGCCAGCAGCTGTGTTCATCTTTTTCCTCTCCTCACACCTTGAAATTACTAATCTCCTCTCTCTCTGCTTCTTCTATCCAAAAAAATCCCCAAGATTTATTTTACTGATTGAATTATTTTTAACTCTTGATTGTATTTATTCCATATGCATGCAAATTAGTTTTGTATTTTGTCTAATGATTTTTACCTGAACTCCAAGCTTGTAGAGCTGCAGTTGTTCAGATTGGAAAGGGTTTGGCCCTTTAGTGAGAACTGTAAAGCCGAGATGAATAGCAAGAAACAGATACAGATAATGAAACACTTCCACTCACCCAGGATTCATCAACTGCTTCTATTTCTGCTGTTGGCATATGCCTTGCTACTCATCCGCTATAGATTGCAAAGCAAGACGTTGCATTTCTATACTCCAGTTTTTCTTAACATTTAGAGATTGGGTGTCTTGTGTAGAAGGAACGCGGTTTAATTAAATCATTTGTATCTAGTCTCATATGTTGTATGTGAAATCTCTTTTACCCTTCCAACTCCTATTTTCTGTTCAGAGTAACTTATGATTGATTAGTGCTCACTTGCCTTTTTATTTATAGGCATTGGCTTTCCATTTAATATTTCTTAGTGCACTTATTTTTTTAACTGCTGCTGCTTTGATTTTTTGGCATACACGCTAGTGCCTTCTGGACTGTGCTAAGCTTTGACAAGACTGAAGAGGAGGCCCGACTGAATTTGTCTAGTACAGCTAGCACTCCACTCAAAATAACTTTTCCTTTAAAAAATCTATTTTTACTGGTTCAAGCCTCGTCTAATCTTTCAATCACAAGGTTGAACTTTGCATTTTATTTTCAAGTACAAGGGGTAATGTTGAAGACATTAATAAATAGGAAAAAAAATCTCTTTTATCTCGGTGCTTTTAACATGGGTTAATTGGATAAAATTAAATCTGTTGTTTGATTCTTCTGTGTTAATCAGCTTTGTAGGCCAAAAATATCAAACACTTGGCCTTTTCCAGTAAAATATCTTATAGTGAAGATCTTTTTTCCCTTTGCCAGTTCTGGAACTTCATACGTGACACAGAGCACTATTTCTGATCACAAATGAATGATCTCGCAAGAGAGTATCCAGCTTGTCCTAAGATGGTTTATAATAGAACTTGTTCTAACACAACTGCCTGTCCAGTGTGCATTATCTACAGCTCTTGCTATCTTTGCACCATCTGAATTATTAGCTTTTTAGGAAAATAAGATTAACAAAAGAAATTTTTAGGAGATCAGGAGGAAAATGGTTTAATTGGTCCAAGTTTGCTTTGGCTGACAGGACCACTCCATCATCCCCTGATGGACTCCAGATTCACTATGTTCTTTGAAGCTTTATGGCAAATTAATAATGGGAATAGAATGCACAATACTCAGAGTAAATAGTAATGGAAACCATGGGCTTTGGTTCAATGTAGCAATAGGTTCATTATTGTAACAGATGTGCCATTCTGGGGGTGGAGGGGGATGTTGATAGTCGGGGAGGCTATAAATGTGTGGCAGCAGAGGGTACAAGGAAATCTATGATGTACCTTCCCCTCGATTTTGCTGCAGCCTTTGAACTGCTCTTGTAAAATAAAGTCTTAATTTTAAAATTAAAAAGAATGTAATGGGAAGTGGCAAAACAAAACTGATTTAAGAAAAATAATTCATCTGTAGCTTCCCATGACGGTGGAAAAAGTAACTACTGATTCAAGAGAAAATTTTTATTTTATCTTCATTTTTGAATAGGGAATAAATGTACCTGGTTATGGGCTTGTTAGATGGCACTAGTGGTAAACAACCTGTCTGCCAATGCAGGAGGCATAAAAGACTCAGGTTCAATCCCTTGGTTAGGAAGATCCCCTGGAGGAGGGCATGGAAACCCACTCCAGTATTCTTGCCTAGACAATCTCATGGACAGAGGATCCTGGTGGGCTATAGTCCATAGGGTCACAAAGAGTTGGACAGACTGAAGTGACTTAGCACATATACACATACTTGGTTATAAATTAAAGCAACATTAAAGACAACACAGTGGGGGTTCCCTGGTGGCTTTAGTGGTAAAAATCCACCTACAATGCAGGAGACACGGGTTCGATCCCTCATCTGGGAAGATGCCACGTGCTGCCAAGCCCATGCACCTGTACAATGACTGAGCCTGTGCTCTAGCCCAGGCTCCACCACACAAGAAGTCACAGCAATGAGAAGCTTGTGTGCCACAACTAAAGAGTAACCCTCGCTCACTGCAACTAGAGAAAACCCACAGGGCAAGGAAGACCCAGCACCGCCACAAACAAATAAATGAGTAAAATTATTAAAAAAAAAAAAAAAACCAGTGAAAAGATGTCCTCCCATCCTGCTTCTATCTGCCCCATTCCCCACCTGCCACTCCCAAAGGTAACCAAATTTTCAGATTCTGGTATATCTCTTCAGAGTTTCTTTATGCAATGATGAAAGTGAAAGTGTCAGTCTCTGTCAGGTCCAACTCTTTGCGACCCCATGGACTGTAGCCCGCAGGCTTCTCTGTCCATGGAATTCTCCAGGCAAGAATACTGGAGTGGGCTGCCATGCCCTTCTCCAGAGGATCTTCCTGACCCAAGGATCGAAAATGGGTCTCCTGCATTGCAGGCAGATTCTTTACCATCTGAGCCACCAGGGAAGACCTATGTAATGACAATCATATACAAATTTATATTCATATTCTTCATACCATACAAAATATAGATTATATATGTCATTTCAGATCTTTTTAATTTTACTTCTCAATACATTTGTAACAGTTTCCATTTGCATATGGAAAGAGAACTTTTTTCTTTTTTAGAGCTGCCTTGTATTGCAGCTACATGGGCCAAAAATTGCTTTTAAATCAGTTCCTTATTAAAGGACATTTAGATTATTTTCAACCTTTTGCTATAATAAACAAGGTTACAACATAAAAGCTGTGTGTAAGTCATTCTCATTGTGTGCAGTTTTATCTGGAGGATAAATCCCCAGAAGTGTAATTTTGGGGTCCAAAGGAAATGCATTTATAATTTTTAAAGATAATGCCACAATACACTTTATAGGGCTGGTACCACTTCAAGCTGATAGGTGAAACTGCTTTCTGCTATAGGTTTAATTAGCATTTATCTTATTATGAGTGAATTGAATATATTTTACATTTTTAAAGATCTAGTTGTATTTCTTTTCTTGTGAAATATCTGTTCATATCATTTGCCCACTTTAAAAAAAAAAAAAAAACACATTACCTTTTTCTTACCAACCTCTAGTAGCTCTGTATATATTAGGGAGATTAATTTTTTATACATAGTATGAACTGCAGATTATTTTTGCCAATATGCTATCTCTACTTTGATAGTTTTTACCCTGCAAAAGTTTTTATTGTATTAATATTGGGTTGGCCAAAAATTTCATTCATATTTGTCTCAGAAAACTCCAAATGAAGTTTTTGGCCAACCCAAGATAATTCTATTCACAGTTAGAAATCCTTCTCTATGGCAAAGCCTGAAGTAATTCACCCACGGTCTTTCCTCTGTTTTATGATTTCATATTTATATTGAAATATCTAATAATTTGGAGTTGATCATGGAGCTGACTGTGGCTCAGATCATGAACTCCTTATTGCCAAATTCAGACTTAAATTGAAGAAAGTAGGGAAAACCACTAGGCCATTCAGGTATGACATAAATCAAATCCCTTACAATTATACAGTGGAAGTGAGAAATAGATTTAAAGGGACTAGATCTGATAGACATAGTGCCTGATGAACTACGGATGGAGGTTCATGACATTGTACAGGAGACAGGGATCAAGACCATCCTCAAGAAAAAGAAATGCAAAAGCAAAATGGCTGTCTGTGGAGGCCTTACAAATTAGCTGTGAAAAGAAGAGAAGAAAAAAGCAAAGGAGAAAGGAAAGATATAAGCATCTGAATGAAGAGTTCCAAAGAATAGCAAGGAGAGATAAGAAAGCCTTCCTCAGTGATCAATGAAAAAAAATAGAGGAAAACAATAGAATCGGAAAGACTAGAGATCTCTTCAAGAAAATTAGAGATACCAAGGGCACATTTCATGCAAAGATGGGCTCGATAAAGGACAGAAATGGTATGGACCTAACAGCAGCAGAAGATATTAAGAAGAGGTGGCAAGACTACACAGAAGAAGTGTACAAAAAAGATCCTCAGAACCCAGATAATCAGGATGGTGCGATCACTCACCTAGAGCCAGATATCCTGGAATGTGAAGTCAAGTGGGCCTTAGAAAGCATCACTACGGACAAAGCTAGTGGAGGTGATGGAATTCCAGTTGAGCTATTTCACATCCTAAAAGATGATGCTGTGAAAGTGCTGCACTCAATATGCCAGCCAATTTGGAAAACTCAAGAGTGGCCACAGGACTGGAAAAGGTCAGTTTTCATTCCAATCCCAAAGAAAGGCAATGCCAAAGAATGCTCAAACTACTGCACAGTTCCACTCATCTCACATGCTAGTAATGTAATGCTCAAAATTCTCCAAGCCAGGCTTTAGCAATACGCGAACCATAAACTTCCAGATGTTCAAGCTGGTTTTAAAAAAGGCAGAGGAACCAGAGATCAAATTACCAACATTCTTTGAATCATTGAAAAAGCAAGATAGTTCCAGAAAAACATCTATTTCTGCTTTATTGACTATGCCAAAGCCTTTGATTGTGTGTATCACAATAAACTGTGGAAAATTCTGAAAGAGATGGGAATACCAGACCACCTGACCTGCCTCTTGAGAAATCTGTATGCAGGTCAGGAAGCAACAGTTAGAACTGGACATGGAACAACAGACTGGTTCCAAATAGGAAAAGGAGTTCGTCAAGGCTGTAGATTGTCACCCTGTTTATATAACTTCTATGCAGAGTACATCATGAGCAATGCTGGGCTGGATGAAGCACAAACTGGAATCAAGATTGCCGGGAGAAATATCAATAACCTCAGATATGCAGATGACACCACCCTTATGGCAGAAACCGAAGAAGAATTAAAGAGCCTCTTGATGAAAGTGAAAAGGAGAGTGAAAAAGTTGGTTTAAGGCTCAACATTCAGAAAACTAAGATCATGGCATCTGGTCCCATCAATCCAGGGAAAATAGATGGGGAAACAGTGGCTGACTTTTTTGGGGGGGCTCCAAAATCACTGCAGATGGTGATTGCAGCCATGAAATTAAAAGACGCTTACTCCTTGGAAGGTAAGTTATGACCAACCTAGATAGCATATTAAAAAGCAGAGACATTACTATGCCAACAAAGATCCGTGTCATCAAAGCTAACATTTTTCCAGTGGTCATGTATGGATGTGAGAGTTGGAAAGCTGAGCACTGAAGAATTGATGCTTTTGAACTGTGGTGTTGGAGAAGACTCTTGATTGTCCCTTGGACTGCAAGGAGATCCAACCAGTCCATCCTCTTTTTTTTTTCTTCTTCTTCTTTTTTTTAAATTTTATTTTATTTTTAAACTTTACAATATTGTATTGGTTTTGCCAAATATCGAAATGAATTCTAAAGGAGATCAGTCCTGGGTGTTCATTGGAAGGACGGATGCTGAAGCTGAAACTCCAGTACTTTGGTCACCTGATTCGAAGAACTGACTCACTGGAAAAGACCCTGCTGCTGGGAAAGATTGAAGGCAGGAGGAGAAGGGGACAACAGAGAATGAGATGGCTGAATGGCATCACCGACTCGATGGACATGAGTTTGAGTGAACTCTGGGAGTTGGTGATGGACAGGGAAGCCTAGCGTGCTGCAGTTCATGGGGTCACACAGAGTTGTACACGACTGAGTGACTGAACTGAACTCTAACTATATTACCATATATGATATTTTCAATTCTCTCTTCCTTAAAGCAAAGTGGAAATTAACAGCTTAATTTTTTTAAATAGAGTTGACTTTGGCCCAATCTACAATGACAAAATCACTAAATTCATAGGAATATTTCTTTAACACTTCTTGGAAGTAGTTTTCTGAAGGTTACTCTAAAAGAACTATCAGAGATGACCGTTAAAAAGTATGTAATAACAAAAGACAATAAGTGCCTATTAATATGGTTTTTCCTGTAGTCATGTATGGATGTGAGAGTTGGACTGTGAAGAAGGCTGAGCACCAAAGAATTGATGCCTTTGAACTGTGGTGTTGGAGAAGACTCTTGAGAGTCCCTTGGACTGCAAGGAGATCCAACCAGTCCATTCTGAAGGAGATCAGTCCTGGGATTTCTTTGGAAGGAATGATGCTAAAGTTGAAACTCCAGTACTTTGGCCACCTTATGCGAAGAGTTGACTCATTGGAAAAGACTCTGATGCTGGGAGGGATTGGGGGCAGGAGGAGAAGAGGACGACAGAGGATGAGGTGGCTGGATGGCATCACTGACTCGATGGACGTGAGTCTGGGTGAACTCCGGGAGTTGGTGATGGACAGGGAGGCCTGGCATGCTGCGATTCATGGGGTTGCAAAGAGTTGGACACAACTGAGAGACTGAACTGAACTGAACTGAACTGAATAACCAGATAATTGATTAGGCCATATATTATATTTTATGTCATTTAATTCTCACATTAACCATACAAACCTTATTATATTCATTGTGCAACTTAAAAATAACTGGGGGGGGGGTGGGAGGTTCCCTGTTAACTAAGTGCTAGGTTCAATCCCTGGTCCAAGAAGATTCCATATACCAAGGAGCAACTAAAGCTGTGCACCACAACCATTGAGCCTGTGCTCCAGAGCCCAGGAGCCACAACTACTGAGCCCACGTGCTGCAGCTACTGAAGCCTGCGTGTCCTAGAGCCTGTGCTCTACAACAAAAGAAGCCTCTGCAACGAGAAGCCAGAGCACTGCAATGAGTGACCCCTGCTCTCCGCAACTAAAAGAGAAGCCCACCCACAGCAATTGGGAAATTAAAGTAAAAATAAGTAACAATATACAAATAACTGGGACTCAGTAATTACAAGCACAGACAGAAATGGAATTTAGGTCTGCCTTCCTCCCAAACTCCTACTCTATAATATGCTGAGAATCACTGTGTCTGTCTCTCCTTCTCTCTTTTTTCTCTCCCCATGTATACACACACACACACACATATATATATACACACATATCTATACATACACTCATATATATACACACACATATACATATAAACATATACAATATTTTTGTTTTATAAACATATGCTATATAATTAGCTATGTTCATATACATATTACATAGGCAAACTGATAAAAATACTATTACTGAGTGCACATATCTACTAGGCATTAAGTACTTTGCATATTTGACTCAAATGGTCCTCACTTTTAAAATCTTCTATTTTTTTGTTTTTGTTTTTTCAATTGGTCCGTTTTTAACTTTTTAATTGAGGTGTGGTTGATTTACAATATTATATGTTTCAGATATACAACATAGTGATTCACAGTTTTTAAAAGCTATACTCCATTTATAGAGGATGAGATGATTGAATGGAATCTCATGTCAATGGACCTGAGTTTGAGCAAACTCCAGGAGTTGGTGATGAACAGAGAAGCCTGGCGTGCTGCAGTTCATGGGGTCACAAAGAGTTGGACACGACTGAGCAACTGAACCGAACTGAACTGAAACTCCATTTATAGTTATAAAATACTGGCCATATTCCCTGTGCTGTACAATATATCCTTGTAGTTTATTTATTTTATACAAGGTAGTACCTTGGACCCCTTAATCCCCTACCCCTGTTGTCCCCTGTCTCCCTTCCCTCTTCCCATTGTTAACAGTCCATAAAAAATCTTCTATTAACTCCACTTTCCAGATGGAGAAACTGAGGCAAAGAAAAGTTAATTTGCCCAGAAGTCACACAAAATACGGGGCGAAACCAGAATTTGAACTCAGATAACATGCTCAGTGCCTTGCTCTTCCCTTCTCCTCCACATCCTACTGTACACATTTGGCAATAAACACCATGCATAGGTGCAAGTTGATCCTGTATCAATAAATCGTCAAGTAACCAGAATGCCCAGAGACTGGGCCTAACAGACTTTTTGATCCCTAAGCATTATATGGATATTCCACTCTTCCTACAAGCTCCTTTCCATTCTTTCTTTTCTTTTTTTTTTTAGCATCTTGCCCTAGTAAACACAGAATACAGAAAATAATGTGACCTTCCTTTATAATTGAATATCTAGCTGTTATCAAACCCATAACAGAACCATTCATTTATCTCCTCCTCTCTAGGGCTCTCCTCTTCCATCTCTGTCTTCCAGTCGCTCTCACAATGGCCACCTCCAACACTCCAGCCCAATTTTGAATACACCTTTGTGCCAGCCCTTGACACTGAACTTACCCCCTCATTTCCGCTGATCTCCCTGCTTCTCCCCTCCTCATTCCCCACCTCTGCTCTCACCCCTACCTTCACTCCTATTTGAAGACACTGACTTACACTTCCTTACACCAGACCCACGCCTGGCACAGAAGGGTTGTTCACATGTATTTGTTTTATTAAACAGTATCTTAGACCTCCCTCTTCCCCTTTCAGCATTTCACCATGCTTCCTGGAACACATCACTTTTGCCTTTCCACCAACCCCCAGCCCCACCTTGAGCCCTGTGCCTTCAAATTGCCCACCACTCAACACCTACCCAGGTAGTGTCCTGTGATGAGAAATTATCCTGGACTTCAAATTATTCTTTCTTCACTGAGGAAGATTCTTAGTCTCTTAGTGCTCTGAGCTCAGTCAAACAGCCCTGAAGAAAAGCCAATCAGCTGACACTGCTATGGACACTCAACAGCCCAGAGGGCTGGTTCTCCAGGTGAAATCTACTTTTAAAAGAGGCAAAGTTAAGCTGAAAAAATGAACTACGAATAAAGCATGGAAACTGCTTTGGCAGAGGGGGAAGATGCCTGAGGTTCTTTAAAAACCATCTACACAGCTACCCATTCTTCACACATCCATTACGAAATTACATGTATGTAAGAAATGTAATAAAAAAGAAACCAAATCCCAAACCATATTTAAATATTTGAGTTTTATCTGTGATTGCTATACTCCCCATTTTCCTAATACTCTCTTTTTAGTTGAAAGCCAAGTGCTGAAGTTCTCCAGTTAATTCAGGGTTCAGATTACAATCAATTTTAAGTATAACTGCCTATCATCCAATCTCACTACTTCCTTCCAAGTTTATGAGACCCCAGCTGAGAATTTTTACCAACCTACACAGGCTGATTTGTAGTTAATTGAATTTTCATTTCACTGAAAACAGAAACAGCTGTAAAGTATCATTAATTCTACACAGAAGAATTTTCACGGTATGTTAAATCTCTGTTGCAATCCATTGATTCACCATATTAACAAACTAAACAAACAAAAAAATATGATCTTTTCAATCGATTCAGAAAAGTGAAAGTGAAGTCGCTTAGTCGTGTCTGACTCTTTGCAACCGCGTGAACTGTAGCCTACCAGGCTTCTCTGTCCATGGGATTCTCCAGGCAAGAATACTGGAGTGGGTTGCCATTTCCTTCTCCAGGGGATCTTCCCAACCCAGGGATCAAACCTGGGTCTCCTGCATTGCAGGCAGACGCTTTACCCTCTGAGCCACCAGGAAAGTCATAGACAAATCTTATATACATTTCTCATAAAAATGCTCAGCACACTAAGAACAGAATTTAACTTTTAAAACCTGGCAAAAGTATCTATTAATACAAAAGACCTGTGGCTAATACCATACTGGATGACTGTATTAGTGTTTTAAGGCTGCCATAACAAAATACTACAGACTGGGGGGCTTAAACAACAGAAATGTTTTTCTCACTATTCTGGGGGCTAGAAGACCCAGATGTGGGTCAGACTGATTTCATTCTAAGACCGCTCTGCTTGACCTGTTGATGGCAGTCTTTCTGTCTTAACAGTCTTTCCTTGATATTTACACATATCTGTGTCCTCATCTCTTCTTCTTCTAAAGACACTAGTCATATTGGACTAGAAGCCACCCATGTAACCTCAGTTTATTTTCATTGCCTCATTAAAAGCCCCACCTCCAAACAGAGTCACATTCTGAAGTGTTGGGAGGTAGGACTGCAACATCTGGATTTGGGGAGAATACAATTCATCCAATAACAATGGTGAAAGACAATACTTTGCCCTATGAAAAGGACAAGGCAAGGATATCTATTCTTACTACTCTATTCAACATTGTCATGGAGGGTCTAGTCATTTCAGTAAGGCAAGGAAAAGAAATAAAAGATGTCCATATAGAAAAGGAAGAATAAAACTATCTTTATTCACAGAAAATACAATGATCATATATACAGAAAATAAAATAAAATCTACCAAAGTAGCTGTTAGAACTAACAAATGAGCTAGCAAATGAATTTCTCTATACTGCCAATGAACAGTCAAAAGATACAATTTTTAAAATACCATTTATAAGAGCATCAAAATTCATGAAATACTTGAGGATAAATCTCATAAAATATGTACTAAATCTGGACAATAAAAACAAACAAAAAAAAAACATTGCTGAAAGAAATTAAAGAAGATCTAATATTGTTAGGATGTCAACTCCTCCCAAATTGATCTGTAGATTCAACTCAATTTCAATTAAAATCTCAGCAGGTTTATCTATAGAAATCAGCACACTGATTTTGGAAATGCAAAGGGACGAGAATAGCCATAATAACTTGAAAAGAAAAGAAAGCTGATGAACTACGCCTTTATCTGATTTTAAATTTATTATAAAAAATACACAATTACCTTTACTAACTAAAGATACTCAAATAAACCAATGAAATGGAGCAAAGAGACCATAATTTTTCTATCCATATAAAAAAAGCTGATTTTTTTAGAAAGATGCAAAGGAAAATTAGTGGAGAAAGGATACTCTTTTCAATAAATGGTACCGTTTTCAACAAATAAGCTATTAAGACATGAATGCCAATAATATTTCACACCATATACAAAAATAAACTCAAAACATATCACAAACCTAAATGAAAGAGCAAAAAATATAAAACTTCCAAAAAAACATAAATTAGAATCTTTGTAACTTTGGAGCAGGCAACACTTTCTTAGAAATGATGAAAAATATGGATACATTTATCTATAAAAACTAAGTAAATAATTAGAAATTTGTGAAAAATCAAGAATGACTGCACCTCAAAGACATTGTTAAGAAAATGAAAAGCCACACACTGGAAGAAAAGATTTTTAAATCTTATAGCCAACAAGGAACTATTTGTATCCAAAGAACTCTCAAAACTCAATATAAAGAAAACAACCGAATTAGTAAGTAGGCAAATGATTTAAACAGAGATTTCACCAAGAAAGATATAGTGATGGCAAATAAGTGCATGAAAAGATGTTCAATATCATTAGTCTTTAGGAAAATGCAAATCAAATATATAGTTAGGTACCGCCATACACTGATTACAACAGCTAAAGTGTTGATGAAGATTTAGAAGAACTAAAATTCATTAACATTGTTAGTTGGATTGTAAAACAGTATACGTACTTTGGAAAACATTTTGGCAGTTTCTTAAAAGGTTAAGCACACACCGACCATACAATCCAGCCATTCTACTCTTAGGTATTTACCCGGGACAAATGATAGCATTTGTTCATACAAACAGCTTTGAATGATTGTTCACACAACTTGATTTGTAATAGTCATAAGCTAAAAATTATCAAATGCCCATTAATAAGTGAATAAAGAAACAAATGATGATATACCCATACAATGAAATACAACTCAACAATGTTAAGGAATGAATTGTTGACATAGATGTTGACACAACTGAGTCTCAAAATAATTATGCTAAGTGAAAGAAATCATAATAAAAAATTAACTATATAATTCCATTTATATAAATCTCTAGAAAATGAAACTTATTTAAAATGACAGAAAGCAGGTCAATGGTTGTCTGAAGGGGCCCGAGGGAGAAATTATCAAGAGGCACAAGGAAACTTCGGGGGTCACGGATTTGTTCACTGTCTTGATTGTGCTAATTATTTCACAAATATATATGTATATATATTACATATAATATACAAACTTATGTGCAGTTTACTGTATGTCAATTATACCTCAATAAAGCAATTGAAAACAATTCATAGGAAACTCTGTAACTGCTTCAAGGGTAGATGGATGCATAGAAGGAAGGAGTAGAAGATAGCATATCCTGTTCCCTTAGCTAAAGTTTTCTCCTGGAAGGCAACTTCAACTCTAATAGACCAATCAGTGCAGATGTGCTAAACGACGCTCATGTGTTATCTACACCCGGAGTTCATTTTAAACATATCTCCCTGGAGATAACCTCTTAACCCAAAGGAGCTATTCTTGTGGTAGATATTTCAGACATTCTGGAAAGCTGGTGGGGAAAATACCATTAAGAAAAACAAGACTTTACAAAGCCCTTGCACGATCCCCAGCTGGCAGCCCGCCTTCAGAACAGTGGTTCAATAAAATGACTCTCACCAGCTGAGCCAATAGTTTTTCAAGGTGCCTCAGTGATCTCTAGGGACTAACTATGAGATTTTAAAAATCTTACTTTCTCATCTACGTTACCTGAAAATGAGAGGTTTCTGTGACATCAGTTAATCTTTACAAATGGAGAAACTGAGGGACAAAGGGCTGCAGAGGTCACAGAATAGTTCAGAGGCAAAACCAATTATGAAGTATTTCTCCTAAGCCCAGGTCAGAATCCCTTACAGGGTCTTTCAGATCGCGTTGCTTTAATATTTCATTAAACACTGAGAAAATACTTGACATCCTACCAAAAGTGCAGTGCACTAAAAAATTTAATACAGTATGCAATACTAACAGTTTGAGGACACAGAGGATTTATCTGGATAAAATAGAGAGTCCAACAATATTTTCATCAGTGGTTTGCTTTAAGAGCTATGTTTTATAGGCTGATCGGACCTGCTCCAAAAGAAATGGAATGTGTGTTTTGTGTAACAGCAGCTACACAGAATGCAAGGACTGTGGGAAGGACCTTTGAGGTTGAAGTCAAGAAATAGTAACTCTTTGACCACTCATAAACCCTGAGAGTATAATAAATTATGCACTTTATGAGGTTGCAAAATCGTGAGTGTTAAGAACTGTGTCTTGTTTCTTGATATATTCTTAGTTATTTGTTATTTATCAAACATTTTCTGTGTACCTAATACATGCAGATTATTTTGCACTGAGGACATGGTAACAATGAGACAAAGTTCCTTCTCTGAAAGAGCTTACCTCATAGGGTGAGGAGACAGCCAATCAACAAATAATCCACATAGCAGAGGATGATAAAAGCTCTTTGGAGAATTAAAATAGGGTGAAATACTTGATGGTTACCAGTTGGCCACTAGATTGGGTAGTCACAAGAGATGTCTGAAGAAGCAACATCTAGGCTGAGAACTGAATGATGGGAAACCAGGAACTTAAAGATCCACGAAAGCTCCTACCAGGCAGAAGGAACAGCTCGCATAGGAATAAAGGAGGTTGGCATATTCCAAGACATCACATAATGCAGATGGATACTGGGTGTGGGAGAGAGTAGTCATAGGTAATGAGGAAGAAGAGGCAGTCAGGGCATTGCCAAGGAGGATTTTTGAGAGAGAAAAAGGAGCCTGGGTTTTATTCTAAGCAGGATAGGAAGTTAGCGGAGAGTGAGGTGCATAGGCTTCCCTGGTGGCTCAGACAGTAAAGAATCTGTCTGCAGTGCAGGATACCCAGGTCTGACCCCTGGGTCAGGATGATCCCCTGGAGAAGGGAATAGCAACCCACTCCTGTATTCTTGCCTGGAGAATTCCATGGACAGTGGAGTCTGGCAGGCTGCAGTCCATGGAGTCGCAAAAGAGTCAGACACGACTGACTACCACTACACTAACGTGGGTGTAGGAGATCACATAATCTGTTTTACATTTGTAAAAGATCCCTCTGGCTACCGCATGGAGAGTCGGGTGTGAGGAAGGCAAGAGTGGAAAGAAGGAAACCAGTTACAATACTATCACAATAATATAGGAAAGAAGGAATAAATGTGGTAATAACAGCAATAAAAATGGGTGGGTTCAAGATGCTTTGTGAGTAGAATTGCTAAGACTTGATGCTAAGTCTTCTCTTGTGTTGTTGGAAGAGGGTGTTTGCTATGACCAGTGTGTTCTCTTAGCAAAATTCTGTTAGCCTTTGCCCTGCTTCATTCCGTATTCCAAGGCCAAATTTGCCTGTTACTCCAGGTGTTTCTTGACTTCCTACTTTGGCATTCCAGTCCCCTATAATGAAAAGGACATCTTTTTTGGGTGTTAGTTCTAAAAGGTCTTGTAGGTCTTCATAGAACCGTTCAACTTCAGCTTCTTCAGCGTTACTGGTTGGGGCATAGACTTGGAATACTGTGATATTGAACGGTTTGCCTTGGAAACGAACAGAGATCATTCTGTCCTTTTTGAGATTGCATCCAAGTACTGCATTTTGGACTCTTTTGTTGATCATGATGGCTACTCCATTTCTTCTAAGGGATTCCTGCCCGCAGTAGTAGATACAATGGTCATCTGAGTTAAATTCACCCATTCCAGTCTTTTTGAGTTTGCTGATTCCTAGAATGTCTATGTTCACTCTTGCCATCTCCTGTTTGACCACTTCCAATTTGCCTTGATTCATGGACCTAACATTCCAGGTTTCTATGCAATATTGCTCTTTACAGCATCGCACCTTGCTTCTATCACCAGTCACATCCACAACTGGGTATTGTTTTTGCTTTGGCTCCATCCCTTTATTCTTTCTGGAGTTATTTCTCCACTGATCTTCAGTGGCATGTTGGGCCCCTACTGACCTGGGGAGTTCCTCTTTCAGTATCCTATCATTTTGCCTTTTCATACTGTTCATGGGGTTCTCAAGGCAAGAATACTGAAGTGGTTTGCCACTCCCTTCTCCAGTGGACCACATTCTGTCAGACCTCTCCACCATGACCCACCCATCTTGGGTTGCCTCATGGGCATGGCTTAGTTTCACTGAGTTAGACAAGGCTGTGGTCCATGTGATTAGACTGACTAGTTTTCTGTGAGTATGGTTTCAGTGTGTCTGCCCTCTGATGCCCTCTTGCAACACCTACTGTCTTACTTGGATTTCTCTTACCTTGGACGTGGGATATCTCTTCACGGCTGCTCCAGCAAAGCATATCCGCTGCTCCTTACCTTGGACGAGGGGTATCTCCTCACCGCCACCCCTCCTGACTTTGAACATGGAGTGGCTCCTCTCGGCCCTCCTGCGCCTGCTCAGCCACCGTTCCTTGGACCTGGGGTAGTTCCTCCCGTCCGCCGCCCCTGGCCTCGGGCTGGGGGTAGCTCCTCCCGGCCGCTCTTGAGCTGTTGCAGCCTGGCACTCTTGGCCACCACCCCTGACCTCAGACGCGGGGTAGCTCCTCTTGTCCTCTGCCCCTGACTTCAGACACGGGGTAGCTCCTCTCGGCTGCCACCCCTGACCTCAGACGTGGGTTAGCTCCTCCCGGCCGCCGCCCCTGACCTCGGACATAGGTTGGCCGCTGCCCCTAGGGCATGGGGTCCTTCCGGCTTCTGCCCCTGACCTCGGATGTGGGGTAGCTCCTCTCAGCCGCGCTTGTGTAGAAAACGTAATAAAAATATTGTGATTGGTAGGAGCACATCAGGGATGAGTCAGTGGGGGCAGGCCATCTGTGGAGCAGGCAATTCATGAGGTACACTGCTCTGTGTCTAGGAGGACCTGTGTCTCATGTTACTTCTTCCCTTTTCCCATGTGCGGTTCAGGGTCCTGGCTGGATTCCTGAGACGGTTCAGCTGCCCGCACTGCAGCCACCTTAATTCAAAATTATCTGTGGTAAATTTAAACTGGCGGTTAAGCCTTAAAACAAATTTTAATTTACTTGAAGCCTCACACTACAACCAGTTCGCTTTAATTTGGACTTACTTTGACCCAGCCGGATTTTATGTTGTACAAGAGACAGGGATCAAGACCATCCCTATGCAAAAGAAATGCAAAAAAGCAAAATGGCTGTCTGGGGAGGCCTTACAAATAGCTGTGAAAAGAAGAGAAGCGAAAAGCAAAGGAGAAAAGGAAAGATATAAGCATCTGAATGCAGAGTTCTAAAGACTAGCAAGAGGAGATAAGAAAGGCTTCCTCAGTGATCAGTGCAAAGAAATAGAGGAAAACAACAGAATGGGAAAAACTAGAGATCTCTTCAAGAAAATTAGAGATACCAAGGGAACATTTCATGCAAAGATGGGCTCGATAAAGGACAGAAATAGTATGGACCTAACAGAAGCAGAAGGTATTAAGAAGAGGTGGCAAGAATACACAGAAGAACTGTACAAAAAAGAGCTTCACAACCAAGATAATCACGATGGTGTGATCACTCACCTAGAGCCAGACATCCTGAAATGTGAAGTCAAGTGGGCCTTAGAAAGCATCACTACGAACAAAGCTAGTGGAGGTGATGGAATTCCAGTTGAGCTATTTCAAATCCTGAAAGATGATGCTGTGAAAGTGCTGCACTCAATATGCCAGACAATTTGGAAAACTCAAGAGTGGCCACAGGACTGGAAAAGGTCAGTGTTCATTCCAATCCCAAAGAAAGGCAATGCCAAAGAATGCTCAAACTACCACACAATTGCACTCATCTCACACGCTAGTAAAGTAATGCTCAAAATTCTCCAAACCAGGCTTTAGCAATACATGAACTGTGAACTTCCGGATGTTCAAGTTGGTTTTAAAAAAGGCAGAGGAACCAGAGATCAAATTGCCAACATCCGCTGGATCATCGAAAAAGCAAGAGAGTTCCAGAAAAACATCTATTTCTGCTTTATTGACTATGCCAAAGTTTTGACTGTGTGGATCACAATAAACTGTGGAAAATTCTGAAAGAGATGGGAATACCAGACCACCTGACCTGCCTCTTGAGATATCTGTATGCAGGTCAGGAAGCAACAGTTAGAACTGGACATGGAACAACAGACTGGTTCCAAATAGGAAAAGAAGTACGTCAAGGCTGTATATTGTCACCCTGCTTATTTAACTTCTATGCAGAGTACATCATGAGGAACGCTGGGCTGGAAGAAGCACAAGCTGGAATCAAGATTGCCGGGAGAAATATCAATAACCTCAGATATGCAGATGACACCACCCTTATGGCAGAGGGTGAAGAGGAACTGAGAAGCCTCTTGATGAAAGTGGAAGAGGAGAGTGAAAAAGTTGGCTTAAAGGTCAACATTCAGAAAACTAAGATCATGGCATCTGGTCCCATCCCTTCAGGAAAAATAGATGGGGAAACAGTGGAAACAGTGGCTGACTTTATCTTTTTGGGCTCCAAAATCACTGCAGATGGTGATTGCAGCCATGAAATTAAAAGACGCTTGCTCCTTGGAAGAAAAGTTATGACCAACCTAGATAGCATATTGTAAAGCACAGACATTACTTTTCCAACAAAGGTCCGTTTAGTCAAGGCTATGGTTTTTCCAGTGGTCATGTATGGATGCAAGAGTTGGACTGTGAAAAAAGCTGAACCCCAAAGAATTGATGCTTTTGAACTGTGGTGTTGGAGAAGACTCTTGAGAGTCCCTTAGACTGCAAGGAGATCCAACCAGTCCATTCTAAAGAAGATCAGTCCTGGGTGTTCTTTGGAAGGACTGATACTCAAGCTGAAACTCCAACACTTTGGCCACCTCATGCAAAGAGTTGACTCATTGGAAAAGACTGATGCTGGGAGGGATGGGGGCAGGAGGAGAAGGGGACGACAGAGGATGAGATGGCTGGATGGCATCACCGACTTGATGGACGTGAGTTTGAGTGAACTCAGGGAGTTGGTGATGGACAGGGAGGCCTGGCGTGTTGCGATTCATGGGGTCGCAAAGAGTCGGACACGAATGAGCGACTGAACTGAACTGAACTGAAGCTAAGTCATATGCTGCATTTATGGGAAAGAATTAAAGGGTAATGCCTATATTTTGCTTGACTAACTAGGTTACTATGGCTTAATAGGTGCTAAAAGAAAAAAATCACTGGGATGGGGCCCACAAGTGTAGCTTTTTAGCAAGCACCATGGCTAATATCTATGCATATAAAAGTTTCATTACCACTGATTCAAAAACTGGGATATTTACATCAGCATGTTACCTAAACACATTAAAAAGCATAAAAGATGAGGCTGAGGGACTTCCCTGGTGGTCCAGTGATTAAGACTCGACTCTTCCAATGCAGGGAGCCTAGGTTTGATCCCTGGTCAGGGAAGTAGATCCCACATGCCACAACTAAGAGTGTGAAAGCTACAACTAATAACCCTGCACGCTGCAATGAAGATCGAAGATCCCATGGCCACAACTAATATCCAGCACAGCCAAATAAGTAAATTAATTAATTAATTAAAAAAAAAAAAGATGAGGCTTATTTAACCACTCCAAGCCCAGAGCCAATGTGGTTGAGAAAAAATTAATGAACAAGAATATTTATGATTTTGTTTCTGCACAGCTGAACAAAATCAAGGTAGCATTCCCTAAAATGTTTGCTTTGACTTTTACTTCTTTGGTCATCATGAAATTTCCTCTGAAAATATTCAGTGAGAATCAGTCTTCTAATACCTAGGAGTTGATTATCAGCAGTGATAAAGGTAACAAATAAACTTGTTTGTTTATTAATTACTAATAAATTGGAAGGAAATTCTATTTTAAAGTTTTGTGACTTCTTAGCTTTTTTATATGAATGACAAATTCCTGTGTAGGGTCTTCACACAAAATGTACAGAAGTATATGTGAAAATTACAGTACCATTCTCAAGGAGTTTTTGTGAGAACTAAAGGTTGCTGCTGCTGCTGCTAAGTCACTTCAGTCATGTCCAACTCTGTGCAACCCCATAGATGGCAGCCCACCAGGCTCCCCCATCCCTGGGATTCTCAAGGCAAGAACACTGGAGTGGGTTGCCATTTCCTTCTCCAATGCATGAAAGTAAAAAGTGAAAGTGAAGTCACTTGGTTGTGTCTGACTCTTAGCAACCCCACGGACTGCAGCCTACCAGGCTCCTCCGTCCATTTTCCAGGCAAGAGTACTGGAGTGGGGTGCCATTGCCTTCTCTGGAGAACTAAAGGAGATGACACCAAAATAAATAAATAAAACAAAACAACAAAAAAAAGGAGATGACACAGAAAAGGTACCCAGCCCACCGCTTGGAGCACTGCAGAAACTCAACAAATGGGGAGATGTTATTACCATTTTTTCAATTAAACAAGATGCAGCAGGCCTTTCGTAGAGGGCCAGCAGAAGACTGTACTTCCAATGCAGTGGGCACAGGTTTGCTACCTGTTCAGGAAACTGAGACCCCACATACCTCATGGTGCAGCAAAAATAAAATAAAAATAAAGAAATAACATGCACCTATGACAAAACATAAAGTGAAGAGGCAAATCTGAGATTTCTACTGTTTTAACCTCTTTAAAAGATTTCTAAACCAAGTCTAAACCATTGGAGGACACCCTACTATTTTTGATTTCCCCCTCTTCTTTATTAATAAAGAACCAACCACCAGTCTTCACAAAGACCACCCTCCAGAGAATAAAGTTAAAAACTCGCCCTTCAGAGAATAAAGAAATGGAGGTTGGCGCCTTTGCTGGTCCTCACTCCAAATCCATCCTTGATCTCTTTTCCCCCAGATGATGTGGCCTGGCCATCTCTTCAGCCATGTCATCTGGGTGGTCTCTTCTCTACCCAGAAGGTGTCAACCTGCCTCTCATTATTTGTGGATCATAAGGGAAAAACCATCAATTTCCAGGTAGTTTACAGAAAACCTCCAACTCTTCATCACAACTTTACTTTCAATGAACATATTTTAGGAGGCTTAACTAAAAGATGAGTTATCTATTTCTAAAAATATTCTGAAGTTTACCCTTAATGAAACCAGGCACTCGAAGGATCCTAGAGGATCCAACCCGTTACAGAGGTGCTTTTCTGTCACGTTTCTCCAGTGACTATGAAACATGAGTGGTACCACCCACCATAAGCATGCTGAAGCCCACCACATCCTATGATGTCACTTGTCCAAGGACTCACAGACAACAGTTTTCCCCCAGGCCCTTAGCAACTGGGTGCTCAAGAAAGAGCTCCCTGTGGGACTTTGCTGGTAGTGTAGTGGTTAAAACTATTTGCTTTCAATGCAAGGGGTGCACGTTTGGTCCCTGATCAGGTAACTAAGATCTTTTACAAGTCAAATGAGGTGGCCAAAAATATTTTTTAATTAAAAAAAATATTGTTTAAAGAAAGAGCCCCCTAAAACCCTAGGCTTTACATCTCCAACCTGAAAACCCAAGTCCCATCCTAAAACTTCTCTTTGAGTCTCTAACAGCAAGCAATCCAAGGAAGACCTGTTCACCTATGCACGTCACCTATTCCAGCTCTTGTTCCATTCCCTGTGTGTTAATTAGAACAGGAAATGGCTTTTATGCCATTATTACAGTACAAACAGAAACATTTGCCTTTTGGAAAGACCATCTTGATCTACAAATGGAAGTGGATCACTAAAAAATGTCTTCAAGATTTTAAAATTGGGAAGGCGTATTTTTTGAAGATTACCCAGTAAAACCAAAGATGTGACTTTTGATCATTATTCCATAAAATACTGTAACATATTGGCTAAGACTCTCATTTGCACACATCAAAAGCAAGCATCAAAAACTAACCCTAGGACTTCCCTGGTGGCTAAGACTCCATATTCCCAATGCAGAGGGTCTGGATTCAATTCCTGATCAGGGAGCAAGATCCCACACACCACAGTGAAGAGTTTGCATGTCACAGCTAAAAAGATCCTTTATGCCTCAACTAAAGGACCCACAGGCTGCGACAAAAACTGAAGATCCCACGTGTCACAACTAAGACCTTGTGCACAGCCAAGTAAATAGATATATCCTTAAAAAAAACTAACCCTAACTCACTGAAGTTAAAAGATTTTTTTAAAGAATATTGGGCATTTACAGATTAAAAAACTAATCAATCAAGTCTGGGGACCTGCCAATCAGAAACTGTTTCCAAAATCATGAAATCATCACTACCATCTTTGGTGGTACAGACTTTGCAGAAGGCACTTCTGTCGGACACCACCAACCACCGGGCTCTGGACCAGGACACTCTATTGATGCTCCCTCTGCTTCTAGGAGCAGTGCAACTGCCATCCCGTCATCATTTTCATCAGACTAGAATCCGGTCAGTTCTTCTCTTCACAAACTTCCCACACGTATTTAGGCAGAAGTGTGGGTCTGGAAGAACTCTGAGGTCATGTTGCCCATACCCTACCCACAAGAAACACCAAGAAGGAGGTCATTATCTGACACGCCCAGCTTTACAGTGGGAAGCAGTGGTGGTTTAGTTGCAAAGTCATGTCTGACTCTTTGGATATCTCATGGACTGTAGCCCACACATACTACAGCTAAGACTCAGCACAGCCACATAAATAACTAAAAATTAAAATTATTTTTTTAAATGTAGGCTATTGTGTGAACATATGAAATTTTTTGCCTCCCCGATATGGGTCGTCTAAAACTGCAAGCACAGAAATTAAGGCAAAACAGATACTCTCAATTTTTCGCAAAGGAGATGCCCTTTGTATCTCCCAACTTAGCTCATGATTCCTCCATTCATGCTCCTTCCACTTTGCATCTTTGATGTTTTCCCAGGGAATATGGTAAATGAATGCATCCAGACTCTTGACTATATTCTTTTTTTTTTTAAACTTTACAAAATTGTATTAGTTTTGCCAAATATCGAAATGAATCTGCCACAGGTATACATGTGTTCCCCATCCTGAACCCTCCTCCCTCCTCCCTCTCCATACCATCCCTCTGGGTCGTCCCAGTGCACCAGCCCCAAGCATCCAGTATCGTGCATCGAACCTGGACTGGCAATTTGTTTCATACATGATATTATACATGTTTCAATGCTATTCTCCCCAATCTCCCCACCCTCTCCCTCTCCAACAGAGTCCATAAGACTGTTGACTATATTCTGAATATGCATGTGTGCTTGCTCAGTAGCTTCAGTTGTGTCTGACTCTTTGCAACCCAATGGACTGTAGCCCACCAAGCTCCTCTATCCATGGGATTCTCCAGGCAAGAATAGTGGTGTGGATTGCCATGACCTCCTTCAGGAGATCTTCCTGATCCAGGGATCAAACACATCTCCTGCATCCCCTGCATGGAAGGCACAGTCTTTACCCACTGAGCCACCTGGGAAGCTCCATTCTGAATAAACCTCAGCTAAAAACGTTTCAAGATAAAGTAGCTCCATGAAAGAAGAATAAATCTAAAACTTTATATCTTGATGGATAATTATGTGTTACATATCAAAGAATATTTCAAACACTGCTGCTGCTGCTGCTAAGTCATCTCAGTCATGTCTGACTCTGTGCGATCCCATAGACGGCAGCCCACCAGGCTCCCCCATCCCTGGGATTCTCCAGGCAAGGACACTGAAGTGGGTTGCCACTTCCTTCTCCAATGCATGGAAGTGAAAACTGAAAGTGAAGTTGCTCAGTCGTGTCCGACTCTTAGCGACCCCATGGACTGCAGCCCACCAGGCTCCTCCGTCCATGGGATTTTCCAGGCAAGAGTACTGGAGTGGGGTGCCATTGCCTTCAAACACTGGATGATAATTATGGATCCTAAACAAAAATCCTAGGTGGTAACTTTCTCAGCATTACTCAAGCAGGTTCTCCTGGTCATTTGAGGGTAAGCCCTATGTTTACCTAATATTTTCTGTTACCTTCAAATTCCCAAATATCTATCATGCTTTATATGGGCAATCCATAAATACTCATCACTGAATGAGGTTACGTCACTTGGGTTTTAAGAGGTCAACAGAAAGGGTCCATGAGCAGTCACTTTGGGAAACATGCCTCTACCTGTGCTTTTTGGATATTTGCCCACCTGCCTTTTGAAATTTACCTAGCTGTGGCAGATCGTGCTAACTAATAATGAATCTATTAAATATATGGTGGATGACTTACAAATAAATTCATTTCTATCCAAAATCAAAAGGAGAATTGCATTTTAAGTTTATCACATTGCTACTGCTACTGCTAAGTCGCTTCAGTCGTGTCCGACTGTATGTGACCCCATAGACGGCAGCCCACCAGGCTCCCCCGTCCCTGGGATTCTCCAGGCAAGAACACTGGAGTGGGTTGCCATTTCCTTCTCCAATGCAGGAAAGTGAAAACTGAAAGTGAAGTTGCTCAGTCGTGTCCAACTCTAGCAACCCCATGGACTGCAGCCTACCAGGCTCCTCCATCCATGGGATTTTCCAGGCAAGAGTACTGGAGTGGGGTGCCATTGCCTTCTCGTTATCACGTTAATACCGTATTAATAAAAGAGTGTCATGAATTCATTTTTGCTTAACACAAAATACAAAGGCATAAAGTATTTAATACATGTGCTGAATGTCTGAACACTAGCCCCACCTCACACTTCTTATAAGGGGTAGGGACAAGAGACACGGGGTGGAGGCAGGCGGAAAGATGTTGAGCTGTGAAGGGCACAGAGCAGGAGTGGCAGAAAGCATACAGGAGTTGCAAAAAGAGTCAGAATGAGGTCAGATCAAACAGGGTCAGTAGAAACTGGAATCAATTTGAGACCAAAATAAAGAGCCTGGGACCTGGAGACAAGACCATGAGACAGGAGACAAAATTGTGCGGAAACTGGGAATGTTCAAACAAAATGGCAGAGAGAAGAGAATCCCACATCTACCACTACCTGGTTCTCAAATAGGGATGAATATGGAAATCACCCAGAAACCTAATAATACACCAGGCCAGTTCCTGGGAGTAGGAGAGGACCTGAAACTTCGTATTCTCAGCAAGTTCCCTGAGTGATTCTGATGCCAGCCAAATCTTAAGAACCACTGGTCTAGAGCATCAGTTAATGGATGCAGGGAGTGGCCTCTGAAATATTTCAATTACTTACATAAGTGAGAAATTATATTTCCTTAAAATGATATGGGACTTCCCTGATGGTTCAGCACTTAAGAATTCACCTGCCACTGCAGGAGACATAGGTTCAATCCCTGATCTGGGAAGATCCCTCAGGGCAACTAAGCCCATGTACCACAATACTGAAACCCATAGGCTCTAGAGCTGCAACTAGAGAAAGCCAGCATGAAGCAACCAAGACCCAGTGCAACCAAAAATAAGTAAATTAATTTAATTAATAAAATATAATAAAATGATATGTGTTGGATTTCCTTCTTTGCAAAATGCATTTTAGGATAGGCAATGATCTCCCCTGCCAGAGATCCCCTGCCAGCAGATATAAGAAGCAAAAACACTTCTCCCAAAAGAGGGATGGAAACAAGTCAAATGCCGTATATGATACCTTCACCATATTCATTCAGTTCAGTTCAGTTCAGTCGCTCAGTCATGTCCAACTCTTTGCGACCCCATGAATCGCAGCACGCCAGGCCTCCCTGTCCATCACCAACTCCCGGAGTTCATTCAGACTCACATCCATACAGTCAGTGATGCCATCCAGCCATCTCATCCTCTGTCGTCCCCTTTTCCTCCTGCCCCCAATCCCTCCCAGCATCAGAGTCTTTTCCAATGAGTCAACTCTTCGTATGAGGTGGCCAAAGTTCTGGAGTTTCAGCTTTAGCATCATGCCTTCCAAAGAACACCCAGGGCTGATCACCTTTAGAATGGACTGGTTGGATCTCCTTGCAGTCTAAGGGACTCTCAAGAGTCTTCTCCAACACCACAGGTCAAAAGCATCAATTCTTTGGGGCTCAGCTTTCTTCACAGTCCAACTCTCACATACATACATGACCACTGGAAAAACCATAGCCTTGACTAAATGAACCTTTGTTGGAAAAGTAATGTCTGTGCTTTACAATATGCTATCTAGGTTGGTCATAACTTTTCTTTCAAGGAGTAAGCGTCTTTTAATTTCATGGCTGCAATCACCATCTGCAGTGATTTTGGAGCCCAAAAAGATAAAGTCTGACACTGTTTCCACTGTTTCCCCATCTATTTCCCATGAAGTGATGGGACCAGATGCCATGATCTTAGTTTTCTGAATGTTGACCTTTAAGCCAACATTTTCACTCTCCTCTTTCACTTTCATCAAGAGGCTTCTCAGTTCCTCTTCACCATCTGCCATAAGGGTGGTGTCATATCTGAGGTTATTGATATTTCTCCCAGCAATCTTGATTCCAGCTTGTGCTTCTTCCAGCCCAGCGTTTCTCATGATGTACTCTGTATAGAAGTTAAATAAGCAGGGTGACAATATACAGCCTTGATGTACTTCTTTTCCTATTTGGAACCAATCTGTTGTTCCATGTCCAGTTCCAACTGTTGCTTCCTGACCTGCATACAGATATCTCAAGAGGCAGGTCAGGTGGTCTGGTATTCCCATCTCTTTCAAAATTTTCCACAATTTATTGTGATCTACAGTCAAAGGCTTTGGCATAGTCAATAAAGCAGAAATAGATGTTTTTCTGGAACTCTCTTGCTTTTTCGATGATCCAGCGGATGTTGGCAATTTGATCTCTGGTTCCTCTGCCTTTTCTAAAGCCAGCTTGAACATCTGGAAGTTCACAGTTCACATATTGCTGAAGCCTGGCTTGGAGAATTTTGAGCATTACTTTACTAGCGTGTAAGATGAGTGCAATTGTGCGATAGTTTGAGCATTCTTTGGCATTGCCTTTCTTTGGGATTGGAATGAAAATTGACCTTTTCCAGTCCTGTGGCCACTGCTGAGTTTTCCAAATTTGCTGGCATATTGAGTGCTGCACTTTCACAGCATCATCTTTCAGGATTTGAAATAGCAATATTGTCATTAGTCTCAATCAATTTTTAGTGTCTTTAAAAAATGTCAGGAGAGCTTTTGTTTTTTTCCTTCAATTCATTTGCTCCTCACTCTTTAATTCAGTATTTGGCCATGGAAGACTTCCTATACACACTGTGTTATTGAGTCCAAGATCACCATGTGAAATGTCACATGACAGTAAATCAAGAGATGAGTTGTTAGGGCCAGGAATAGCAACTTTATTCAGAAAGCCCCCAGACCAGAAAATGGTGGACGCATGTCCCAAAGAACAATCTTGCCACAGTTAGAATTCAGGCTTCTTTTATACGAAAGCAGGGCAGGAGTGGGGCGAGCAGGGGGGGCAGGGAGGGGTGGTGGTAAGGTCAACCATTTCCTGGTTATTTCCTGGTTCCTGTCAGCCTCCAGATGGGAAGTGTTCATTTCTTCCTTCCTGCAGTCATTCCTGGTCAGGATGTTTCCTGTGAGCTGAACAAAGGTATTTTAGCTTAATGTTCATTACCTGGGAGGCAGGGTCCCTAGATATGGACCATGCTGTATACTGTAAGCTTACAGGCAGCATCCCTCTAGTGATGCTTGTACTAGACTAGACTACAAAGGTTCTTCCCTATTACAACTCTGTTGTGGGCACCAGTCTCCACCTGAGTGAGCCACTCCTTCCACAAGATCTCAGGTCTGCACTAAGAATGGGTCTTGTGCTAAGAGCCAGCTTTTACTGCTTTTTTTTTTTTTTTTTTTTTTACAGCTTTACAAAGTAAAGCATTTACTTTGAGCAGCAGCAATTTTCTCTCCTCACTGTGCCTCTAGCTGATATGGAGTCTTGCCCTGCCTAATATCTAACTTAATGAATTAACTAGCTAGTTAACTGATTAAGATAAAAAGCAAGCTAAACAAAGCATTCAAACGCTTTATCTCAAATGCACAACTTTTGGATTTAGGAAACATGCTTTCTTCTCCTTGATGACAATGACTGATGTGTGGCTAAGATATCCTCCTTAGAGCTTTATGCCATTTTGCTGAGTAGAGGTACATTATAGAGAAAAGGGAACCCCCACTCTATGATGTTTTAACATTAGTTGAGGTGTGTTCACATATGTGGAGGAGGGAGGGAGATGTGTCATATGGATGTCTGTGACTGAAGAGTTATGTCAGGTCTTGCTGCTACGTCACTTCAATCGTGTCTGACTCTGTGCGACCCCATAGACGGCAGCCCACCAGGGTCCCCTGAACCTGGGATTCTCCAGGCAAGAATACTGGAGTGGGTTGCCATCTCCTTCTGCGATGCATGAAAGAGAAAAGTGAAAAGGAAGTTGCTCAGTTGTATGTGACTCCTTGCGACCCCATGGACTGTAGCCTACCAGGCTCCTCTGTCCACGGGATTTTCTAGGCAAGAGTACTGGAGTGGGGTGCCATTGCCTTCTCCACATCAGGTCTTAGACCCATAAATTATATATGTATGTGTGTGCATGCTTAGTCATATCTGCCTCTTTGTGATCCCATGGACTATATAGCCCACTAGGCTTCTATGTCCATGGGATTTTCCATGCAAGAATACTGGAGTGGGTAGCCATTTCTTACTCAGGGTATTTTCCCTACCCAGGAATCAAAACTGATCCCCTGCATTTCCTGCATTGGCAGGTAGATTCATTAGCACTGTACCACCTGGGAAATCAATATAAACTATATATGCTGAGTCCAAAATCTTCCATTGCTCTAGATAAATTGAAGGTCTTGCCCATAATTGACATGGTCACTAACTCTAACAGCCAAAATCTGTTTTGTTTCATATGAAGAGCAAGCTTAGTTTTGTATCCCCCTACTTTTTTAAACTGTAGTGTTGGAGAAGACTCTTGAGAGTCCCTTGGACTGCAAGGAGATCCAGCCAGTCAACCCTAAAGGAAATCAGTCCTGAATATTCACTGGAAGAATTGATGCTGAAGCTGAAATTCCAATACTTTGGCCACCTGATGGGAAGAACTGACTCATTGGAAAAGACCCTGATGCTGGGAAAGATTGAAGGCAGGAGGAGAAGAGGATGACAGAGGATGAGATGGTTGGATGGCATCACCAAACAATAGACATGAGTTTGAGCAAGCTCCAGAAGTTGGTGATGGACAGGGAAGCCTGGTATGCTGCCGTCCACGGGGTTGCAAAGAGTCAGACACAACTGAGCAACTGAACTGACTGAATGACTGACTCTTTCAGACAACTGCCCTTTGAACCTATCACATGAGAAGCATCAATTAAATGCTTGATGCATTCATTCAAAGCTGTCTGAGTCAATCTGCCAGGTCTCCGGTATTCAATGATGAAAAAGGCATGTCTCTATCCTCCAAAAGCTCACAATTTAGCAGAAAAGAAATAATTGAAAAAGAAGACTGGCTCACCCCTTCCAAACAACCTCCAAAGTTGTCTCAGAAATCCCTTGACATAGGGATGTTCTTCTGCAAGTCTCTTTTCTCAAATCTATTTTTACTACTTCCCTGTCTTTTTCTCTTCAAGTCAAGTTAAGCTTTCTTGAGTTTTCTACCTAAAGCATACCCAGAAGTATTTTAGTTCTATGATCAAAATTCAGAAGAGCAATGGCATTTTTTTCCTTAAAGTTCTGGAGAAATCTATTTCTAGGCTCTTCAAAATCCCAAGAATTCAAAACTTCCCTGGGAATGTAAAAATGAGTGCATTGAAAAAAACCACACCTATGTGTAATCAAAAGCTTAACGAGATCCAGAGCTACACAGCTGTTCATGTCACAAAGAGAGACACACTATTAAAGAGAAAAGAACTTGGGCTCTGAAGCAAGAACTAAGTTGAATTTAAACTCGAACCTTTCTGCCTATGAAACATTTAGGCATGTTGCCGTAGCTTTTGAAATTTTGTTTTCTACTGTTTAGGAGCACATAAAAACTAGCCTTAACTGTGATGATAGGTCTAGAAAAATGTTTGTGGTATCCCTTGTACCTTCTGGCTACTTTACAGTGGTGGTTTAGTCACTAAGTTGTGTTAGACTTTGCAACCCCATGAATTGTAGCCCACCAGGCTCCTCTGTCCATGGGATTTCATAGGCAACAATACTGGAGAGGGTAGCCATTTCCTTCTCCAGGGGATCTTCCTGAATGAGGGATTGAACCTGGGTCTCGCTGCATTGAAGGCAATGTCCCGCATTGCAGGTGGATTCTTTACTGATGTAGCCACTTTATATATAGTAGCTGTTACCACATTGTTCCTAATTCAGTTTCTTCTGGAAATTATTAATGACAACTCGGTACAATTATATACCAATAAAATCACTACTTAAGAAATCTGACTTCCTAAAGAAAGTCTAGGAAAAAAATAGTTTCTCTTGCCCTATATACTTGAAAATGCACAATTATTGACTTAGCTTGATCACTTGTGGAAGATTCTCTGTCACCTTAAGCCTATCCTAGAAGAGAAAGGTGCAGAGCCTCTCACTCAGCACCTCTCTGGTGATGCCCCCTGTTTCTTCTCCCCTTCCTCTTCCATGTTTTCTGTCTTTTTTGCTTCTTTGGGACATCCATCCTGGATATGAGACTTGGAGAACATAGATGAGGAAATACTAAGTAGTCAGGGGCTTCCCTTTTGGTCCAGTGGATAAGACTTCGCCTTCCAGTGCAGGGGGTGTGGGTTCGATCCCTGGTTGGGGAGCTAAGATCCTACATGCCTCAAAGCAGAAAACCAAACCATAAAACAGAAGCAATATTGTAACAAATTCAATAAAGACTTTTAGAATGATCCACATCAAAAAAAAAAAAAAATACTAAGTAGTCAGATTTCCTTGGAAGAACAGAGAAACTGTTTACCAAATGAAGGCTCTCTCGTTATCTGTTTTCAGTTTTCCAAATTCTTACATTACCATATGCTGACTAAAAGTGTTGAAAAAATCATTAGTTATAGACATTTACTGCATCAGATGAGAATCTGGGTACTCAACGACCAATAAAAATCAAACCTTCTCTACTTGGTGCCCTAAGAGTCCACGAACTAGTTCTAATCATTTATAAATCTAAATATTTTTATGATTAATCTTCTCATGTTAAGGTTGGAAGGCTAAATAAACATCAACTTTAATTTTTTCTGGTGAGAAATACATCAACTGAGTGAGCCATCATCAGTTATCTCATGCTGGTCAGAACCTTTGAGTGGCATTTACTATATGTATATATTATTTAAAATGATGGGAAATCAAATCATTTTAACAACCACAGTGCTGAAGACAATATTTTAAAACAAAGGACCTATGAGTGAAAAAAAAAAAAAAGCCTATTATTTGGAGGGGGGCAAATCTGGGGAGACGTTCAGTTCAGTTCAGCTCAATTCAGTCTCTCAGTCATGTTCAACTCTTTGTGACCCCATGAACTTCAGCACACCAGGCCTCCCTGTCCATCACCAACTTCCAGAGTCCACCCAAACCCGTGTCCATCGAGTCAGTGACGCCATCCAACCATCTCATCCTCTGTCATCCCCTTCTCCTCCTGCCCTCAATCTTTCCCAGCATCAGGGTCTTTTCAAATGAGTCAGCTCTTCACATCAGGTGGCCGTAAGTATTGGAGTTTCAGCTTCAACATCAGTCCTTCCAATGAACACCCAGGACTGATCTCCTTTAGGATGGACTGGTTGGATGTCCTTGCAGTCCAATGGGGAGACAATAGCCTATCCTATTTATCTGTGCTGTGTGCTGTGCTCAGTCAGTCATGTTTGACTCTTTGTGACTCCATGGACTATAGCCCACCAGGCTCCTCTGTCCATGGGATTCTCAAGCAAGAATCCTGGAGTGCATAACCATTTCCTCCTCCAGGGGATCTTCCCAACCCAGGGATTGAACCTGCATCTCCCTTGTCTTCTGCACTGTAGGGGGTTCTTTACTTCAGAGCCACTGGGGAAGCCCATCCTAATTTATGTAGTAGAAAGAATGTTATCACACCATAACACTTTCTCAACATCCCTCCCATTGCCAACATCACATGTCTCCAAAAAGAGGGTCCTTTGCTTTCTTGGATGAGCCCCTTTATCTGTTCTTAATAGCGTCAGACAGTTTCTATGCCCCTCAGTGGCTAAATCATCAGCCACCATAGCTCAATGGATGATCAATAAAAAGAACTGGAAGAATTCACATTATTCCATAAAAGAAATGTGTTCTTGTGTTTTCCAGAACTGCATAATTTATAACAAAAAAATCAATTAGTAAAACTCATTCACTGCAATATATTCACAGAATACCTCAAGAGCTACAGTTAGAAATAAAAGATACTGCCCTAAAGCATTCTCAGGTCTGTTAACATCCAAATACCCTATTGTAAACCAAACTAATTATCATGACAAACCTGTTTTAATTAATTTTATTTATTTATGTGCCTCTCTTAATTGCATTTCCCTTATAGGACTCACACCATTCTCACTCTGTATGGTAAGATAAAATATGCCTGTCTGCCAAGAACAAATTCTTGCTGGAAGGAATTTCTTCTATCGAGATAAACACTGGAGGCCATTTCCTGTTGGTAAAATGGATTCTTGACTTGCCCAGCCTCTTCTCTGAAAGCAAAGAAATAGAGAGACACAGAAATGCTGAGTCTAATGGTATTTAAGAAATGAAACTGGCTGGGGAACAGAGGACCCCTGGAAGAATGCAGTCATTTCATTTAAGATGCATTAACAGTCAGTGATGGGAAGACCAGAGCACTAAGAAAATATGGATTTCAAAGCAATTAGTTGGGTAGGATCCTTAGACAGAACCTCTGAAAAGGGAGATGTGCCAAGAGGGAAGAAAAGCTCACAGACATAAAATTCTGACAACACAAAGTCAAATCACTCCTCTGAGGAGGAGGAAAGAGAAGGCCTCGCCATCAAATGTAGGTGAACTCTAGACAAGTGTCATGGAGCTAAAAGAGCTATGTCAGGAAGGCTAAAAGTCAAGAACCAGTAAAGGCTTTCAAAGGACTTCCCAGGTGGTCCAGTGGTTAAGAATCTGTCTGCCAATGCAGGGGACATGGGTTCGATCCCTGGTCTGGGAAGATTCCATGTGTCATGGGGCAACCAGGCCCATATGTCACCACTACTGAGCCCATGCCCTAGAACCTGTGCTCCGCAACAAGAGAAGCTACCAGTAAAGCTCACCACAACTAGAGAGAAAGCTCACACACAAGAAGGCCCAGGACAGCCAAAAATAAATATTTTTTAAAAACTGAAACTTTTTATATTAAAAAAAAAAAAAAAAGCTAACAATCAATGAAAAGACCTTTTTTCCTTCGGTAGATAAAGAAACTAACAACAACAACTACAAAGATAGATACACAGCTTTGGGGCCGCTGATAGTGAAGGCATGGAACAAGAGCTCGGGATATTATTTCCTGTTTCCTGTGTATCATCTGTTAAGGGAAATGTCAGCTATCCCAGAAAGGCAAGAATGAAACTCAGAAGGTAGAATTAAAGACCAAAACTGAAAAAAGCAAGTTCACAATGCCAGGCATTTTTAGGATGAGCGAAGTGCTTCTGACCAAGTGAGTTCATCTCAGGCTTCTGAAAGAAACCATACAATAAAGTAGCTGAACCTCAATGAAATTTGCATTAAGGAAACCTGGAGTAAAAGAAAAGCGCCAGAAGATAGAGACAAGCTAATAGTAACTTAACAGACTTAAAAGATGAGTGTAAAAGAGTGAGTTTCGTTAATTGAATTCTCAAATTCTGTGTTGATTTGAGCAGGATTAGAATTGAGAAAGTCAAACGGATCTATACGGAGCCAACCTAGATTTGTGATGAACAATTCAAGCCAGACCTAGCTCATTTTCTCTCTTGATAAATTACTAGAGTGAGAGACAAGAAAAATACTGTGGACATATGGGTCTGAGTTTCAGCGAGGCATTTGACAGGCTCTCTCATTTTACCTTTGCAGGGAGTATTTTCCAAACTGGTGTCTGCAGAGAACAGACTTTCACGGGATATTCATAGATCTTCCGGGAGCAGAGTTCATGCACAAGTACATTTGGAAAACATGAGTTAAACAAAATACAGATTTTGAAGTGAAATATATAAAATAATATGCACCGAGGCTCTGTAAGAAGAGAATACAATGAGGAGCATCCCCAAAACTTCTTTAAATGTTTGTTTATGTATTTATTTTTGGTGTGGCACATGGGTTTTGTGGCCCTGTGACATGTGGAGTCCTACCAAACAGACCAGGGATCGAACCCATGTCCCCTGCATTAGCAGGCAAACTACCAACCAGAGGACCAGCCAGAATGTCCCCCAAACTTTTTAAAATGTGGCACTGAATTTTGTTTAGGTATATCTCTTAATATTTCTTGAAATAAATTTGAGAATTGCTTTATTGAGACAAGAAATATGTATGGAATAAAATCCACAATTAGAAAGTTTCCTGATTATTAGATCAAACATACCCATAAACAGAGTCCTGAGATGAAGAGAGATCTCCAGTGAAGGTAACAAGGCTTTGACCTTAATGTTGCCCTTAACATCATCATCATCAACTTGTTTGAAGAATTGGCTGGTACTTTTAAAAACTATGGATGCTACAGACTAGGCAGAGAACTATGTCACCACGGAGAACTAAAATGTTTTTAAAAATTCAACTGGATGCAACCATGAGTTGATTCTAACAAGATGAAGGTGAATTATGTAAGATCCTACAAGGCGTAGGGGAAAAAGAGGGGTGCAAGTGCAAAACAGAAGTGGGTTGATGGAGGAGAAAAGACAACAGCTGTGTATATGAAAAAACTTCAGATTTTGGCACAAAGCTCATTATACATTAACAGCACAGTGTAGCTGACCACAAAAACCGTAATGTGCTCTTATATTAACAGTATTATAGAACCAGGGATTGCTTTTGTCTCCTACAACTTGGACATTTTGTGAAAAGTACAAGCCAGTCATTTTGTAAAGTGTCCATCAGTTTGGATTTGTCTGCTGTTGTCTCATGGCTAGAGTTAGGTTATGCAGTATTGCCGGAATACCACAGAAGTGATGTTGTATCTTTCTTGGTACATCATAGTAAGAGGCAAGGCATGTCCATCTGTTCCCACTACCGGTGATACTATTTTAATTTTGATCATTTAATTAAAGTGGTATCTATCAACTGTAGAGACTTTCAGATGATCTATATATCTCAACCCTGGGGGAGAGCATGGAAATTCACTCCAGTATTCTTGCCTGGAGAATCCCAGAGGAGCCTGGCAGGCAACAATCCAGAGGTTTGCTAAGAGTCAGACACGACGGAAGCGGCTTAACACACAACACACAGAACCAAGGGCAATGGAAGCAGTAGCCTACATTTACTCTGTTCTGGTCCTACCATATCTGAGAAACTCACTTCAAAGGCACATAACCAAGCTGGAAGAGTGCAAAGACATTACCCATAGGGTAAAGATGTAAAAAATCAAGCAGCATTAAGAAATGCGGCAGAAGCTAAAACTTCTTCATCTACAGAAGAGGACTGAGGGAGCACAATCTGTGTGTGTGTCAGTCGCTCAGTCGTGTCTGACTCTTTGCAACCCCATGGACTGTAGCCCGCCAGGCTCCTCTGTCCATAGAATTCTCCAGGCAAGAATACTGGAGTGGGTTGCCATTCCCTTCTCCAGGGGATCTTTCTGACCTAGGGATCAAACCTGTGTCTCTTGCATTGCAGGCAGATTCTTTACCAACCAAGTCACCAGGGAAGCCCAGGAGGCACAATAGTTGCCTCCAAATATTTGGAGAATTGTCTCCTAGAGATAATACAGTTAAACTTCTACAAGACAGAACTGTGCTGAGTAAAGGTGTCAGGAAGTACACTTTTGCCTGAACCTATTCTCATAATTGAAGCTTCCCTGGTGGCTCAGATGGCAAAGAATCTGCCTGCAACATGGGAGACTGGGTTCAATCCCTGGCTCAGGAAGATTCCCCAGAGAATGGAATGGCAACCCACTCCAGTATTCTTGAGGTGGGCTTTCCAGTATTCTCATAATTAGAGCTGCTTGAATATGAGCTGACTCTGACACATGCAAATTCCCTGTCCTTGGTGTGTTGAAACAAAGGTTTGACTAACAGTGAATGGAAACAGAGTGGAAGCCACTCATATGGAGAAAGAAATGAAGCCTATGGTCTTAGAACTTTTTTCAAATCCTACAATTCATACTTTGGTTGCAGAACATGAGCATGACAGTCCTCACTTGATGTCCTAGAATTACTAGAGGGAAGCAGAAAGCCAGAAGCAAGGCACAGAACCCATAGATGAGGACTAAACTAACATAAAGCACAGTCCTAAAACCTTGATTTCTTTGTCTTAGTCTTGGGCTTAGTCTTGGGCTTGAGGACAACCAGTCCACTCCAGAAGCAAAGTGGAGCCTCTACCTTTATGATGGGGTCACCAACTGCTAAATCTTACCAAAGAGTATGAGTTTGCGGATGTTGACTTGCCTTGAGTTATAAATTCCCACCACCAGAACTAGCCCAGCAATGGAAATAAAATTGGGTAGGGAGTGCGTTAAGGAGGTAACAGATCCTTCCACCCATGAGAAGGAAGAGCAGTAGACACTGGGAAATGGTAAGTTCATTATTTATGAATCTTGGATCTATCATTTTTACCTGCAAAGAATATTATGCTACAGTTTCAGATTAAACAGAACTATTTTCTATTTCCACTTGAATCCTGAGATAGAAAAAAATGGTTCCTTTGGGGGTACAAAAATGAATTTGAGTATGAATATGTGAAAGAAATCATGGAATATATGACTAAAAGAGAATACATAGACTGAACTTAAAAAGATGGCCACATCCTGGAGCATACACTAAAATTCAAATACCCAAGAAGAGCTGGATTATCTAACACATAAAAATAATTTTAAAAAATAGAAAAAGTAATAATAATGATAGTAAATACTCTGTGGCAAGCACTTTTCAATGCCGTGTGTACATGAAAAAGTTTTATTCCCACAACAACCCTAATGTAGCTACCATTATTATGTTATTTTTTTTTAAACTTTCATTTTATTTTTTAACTTTACAATATTGTATTGGTTTTGCCATATATCGAAATGAATCCACCACAGGTATACATGTGTTCCCCATCCTGAACCCTCCTCCCTCTCCATACCATCCCTCTGGGTCGTCCCAGTGCACCAGCCCCAAGCATCCAGTATCGTGCATCGAACCTGGACTGGCGACTCGTTTCATATATGATATTATACATATTTCAATGCCATTCTCCCAAATCATCCCACCCTCTCCCTCTCCCACAGAGTCCAAAAGACTGTTCTATACATCTGTGTCTCTTTTGCTGTCTCGTATACAGGGCTATTGTTACCATCTTTCTAATAGTATGTTATTTTTACAGAGAAAACTGAGGTAGTGAAAGACAAGGTAACAACAACAGAAAGGTAACCCACTGAAACAGAAAACAAAGAAGGCACACATTTCAAATAGGGCACACGTTAACAAGGAAAAAGAAGAGAACATTAGAACCCAGTGATGCTCAGGGTATAGGAAAGCAGACAGTTCATATGCTGATGGTGGGAGTACAAACTGATATAGCATTTCTGGAAGGGAAATTGGCAATAGGTATAAGAGCTCTTAAAAATATCCACTCTCTTCTTCAATCCAGTAATTCCACTTCTGGAACTTTTCCTAAAGAAAAATAAGTATGTGAACAAAGGTTTCTCCACAAGATTATGCATTGTGTCATTGCTTATAATGGGAAACAAATTGTTCCAGTACATATGATAGCTAAAAATACTAAAATGCAATGCAGTCTCTAAAATTGAATCAGTAAATATATCTATACACATGTAAAGATACTTCTTATATTTTCTGAGTGAAACAAGCAGCAAATTTATTCTGGGGAAAAAAATTCTGGAAATGTATGTAATCAAAATTAAAATGACAGTGTATCTGAATGGTGGGATTATCAGTCAATGTTATTTTCTTCCTTTGAACTTTTTTGCATTTTGGGATAGTGTGACAAGGAACCCATAACTTGAGAAATAGTTAAGAGTGTAATTGAGAGCGGGTTCTGGAGCCAACACATTGGAGTTTAAATCTTAGGTCTACTGTTATTCAATTTCCTCATCTGTAAAATGGGAATAAAAATGATACTTCTTAGGATTGATATGAGAATTAAATGAATTCATATAGCTAAAGCATTTACAATAGTGTCTGGACCCTGATAAACAACAAAGAATGAGTATTGCTTATCATATTAAGCAAATTCTCAAGAACAAAAATAATATCACCAACCAAGTTATGTGTTCAGAATAGGAAGTCTGCAACATGTACCTCTGTGAATTCTCAAATAAGAACCAAGCAACACTATACTTCAAAGAAGGGGGAAAAATCCAACAGATACTGGAGGCTTCACATCCAGCCACTTCATTCACAGAGAGCACCCGTGTGTTGTGTCTGTATCTGGTTTTGAGGTACTTTACAGTTGTACAGCTATTATTAGCCACACCATGTCCAGTTAAAAAGCAGAAAGTTTGAAGTATGGTAATAATAGGCATGTGATTATGATAGAAACAAAACATTTTTTAAAACTGAAAGTAGTGAGAAGATGATGACATGTTACACATCCAGGTGAGATGAATCACTGGACCAGAAGGGAAATTCTTTAGGGGGAAAAAAAGGCAAATCATGTGACATGTGAAAAATGCCAGACCTAGCTGATCCACAGGAATCAGCAACAGATGACGAAAAGTGTGTAAGGGCAATGAACAACTTTGAGGGCACGGCCAGATGATAAAGCATCAAAACTGGACATCTGGCAAGCTAATGGTAATTCACTGGCCATTCGTTTGAGAACTAAAAATGCTAAGCATGGTCAATATGCTGTAGATGAAACCTTTGTTACAAACCATAGATGAGTCCATCAGTCAAGGCCTTGTTTGAATCTACCCAATTTCCTTATGGAGCTGAGAGGTGGGATGAACTCCACCCAAAGCTTGGCATCCCCCGACACCAGTGACACAGAGAAACAGGTGCGCCTGCATGCTGAGTCACTTCAATCATGTCCATTTCTTTGTGACGCCATGGACTGTAAGCCGGTCAGGGTCCCCTTTGTCCGTGGGATCTCCCAGGCAAGAATACTGGAGTGGATTCCCATTTCCTCCTCCAGGGATCTTCCTGACCCAGGGATTCAGTCTCTTATGTCTCTTGCATTGGCAGGCGGTTCTTTATCACTAGCGCCATCTGGAAAGCCCAGAGAACCAGGCAGAGAGGTTTTAGTGGCCTCAACAGATTAGCTATGTAGACAAAACCAGTATTTGGAGGAAAGGTATCTGACAGACTGTGTGTTAATCAGGAGAACAGCATGCCTTGTGTCAACTCTCCCAACTTACATTTTGTAAAAATGCACTTGAAAAATGCAAGCTTAAACTCTTCATAGGAATATTGCTATGGCTTTGTTATTAACCTTAAAGTGAATCCTAAAGCCTGTGTTGGGCTTCCCTGATGGCTCAGTGGTAAAGAATCCACCTTACAATGCAGGAGACATAGGTTTGATCCCTGGGTCAGAAAGATCCCCTGGAGAAGGAATTGGAAACCCACCCTAATATTCTTGCCTGGAAAATCCCATGAACAGAGGAGCCTGACAGGCTACAGCCCATGGAGTTGCAAAGATTCAGACACAACTTAGCAACTAAACAACAACAAAAGCCTGTATTATAGTTTCAGGCTTCAAGTCATATTGTGTCATACTGATTTATGTGCAATGCACTTAGGAATGACTTTTTTCATAAGTAGAAGCACTTCATTACTTAGCCTCAATGAGGTGCCCAGAAAACTCGGAAAGAAGGAAAATAAAATCAGCTGATGAATAGATCATGTACAGATATACTAGTCACCTAGTAGGAGGAAGTAGAATGGTATTCAGGCCAGCAAGACTCAATTATAACTGTAGTAATTTTTTAATATATCAAAACAAACAACAAATTAGGAAAAAAGGAATGTTCAGCCTGGAAATAAAAAATGCATTCAGGAAAAGGCTGGCAGAGTCCATCCTAGCACTGTCCAATAAAGAAGAGATGAGGCTAATGGATAACTCTAAACAAAGATGGCTACATCTTACTGCACCAGGCTGACTCCATTAAATATGAAATTCTTCTAATTCTGCCCATTCTGTTGACTTAATCAACAAGCAACTCTCAAATTATGAGCTGGCTTCTTATGTAGATATTCCTACAGAGACATAATGCTGTGTTGACAAAATCCATTATAAACATTATGGCCCTGATGAACCATAATTTCATATTGTATATTATTAAATTGACTGATTATTGTTTTGCTATCTAGCTTGACAACAGAAAATCCATAATATCCTGTGTCTATACATTTGAAGGCTTCCCTGGTGGCTCAGCTGGTAAAGAATCTGCCTATAATGCAGGAGACCTGGGTTCAATCCCTGGGTTGGGAAGATCCCCTGGAGAAGGGAATGGCTACCCACTCCAGTATTATGGCCTGGAGAATTCCATGGACTGTTTAGTCCATGGGGTCGAAAATAGTAGGGCAGGACTGAGTGATGTTCACTTTCACTTTCTGGTGGCTTAGTGGTAAAGAACCTGCCTGCCAATACGGGAGATGTGGGTTTGATCCCTGGGTCAGAAAGATCTCCTGGAGAAGGAAATGGCTACCCACTCCAGTATTATTGCCTGGGAAATTCCCATGGAGAGAGGAGCCTGGCAGGCTACAGTCCATGGGATCACAAAAGAGTCAGATACGGCTGACTAAACAACAACAACAAGCATACATGTAAAGCCATTCCTCACTGAAATTTTAAAAACTGACATTCTTATACATCAGTCTTCCCAAATTTGGTTCATGTAAGCCAGCCTCTAAGAAACTGATCCACTCTTCTTAAGGAGAAAGTGCAAGACTGAGGAACTTGACCTTGGGCATAGGTAACTAAGGTCATCCTGTTCAATCTCCATTGACTTTCCCTAGCAGAAATATCCTGATGTTGTTGATAGCTGCAGGCAAGCATTCTACAATTTTCTAAAGAACAAAATCAAGAATTCTCTCTATACCCAATGGTGTTCCACTGAAACACTCACAATTTGAAAAGGAACCACAAGGAAGCAACAAATAAGATATTCTCCCTAAATATGTGTTTTAATCCTGGGAAATACAAGACAGAGGGAAACGGAGAAGTGGTCAGAGCTATGTTACTGCAGAAAAGAGTGACCCTAGCAGTAGCTAGTGCACGCGTACTGTCTCTTCAGTCCTGTCCGACTCTGCGACCCCTTGGACTGTGGCCTGCCAGGCTCCTCTGTCCATGGGATTCTTCAGGCAAGAATACTGGAGTGGGTTGTCATTCCTCTGCCAGGGGATCTTCCCGACCTGGGGATCTTCCCGACCCAGGGATTCAACCCACGTCACTCACATCTCCCTCATTGGCAGGTGGGTTCTTTACCCCTAGCGCCACCTGGGTAGCTAAGTAGACCGCAGATTCGAATTACAATCCTCCCTTGGTATCCATGGGGAACGGTTCCAGGAAGAGGTTAGTAAAATCCGAGGATGTTCAAGTCCGTTATATAAAACAACTAGCTAGTATGGTCAACCCTCCGTACCTGCAGGTTCCACATCCCCAAATTCAACCAACCACAAATAGATCCCAAATTTTGGTTAAGTGAATGTTGAACTCGAGGATACACAGGACTGATTAGACTCTTTTCTCTTTAAACATGATGCTCCCTTTGGCACTGGTTTAGGAACACAGATCTGAGTGAATGTATTGTGAGTCCCTGTCTAATATACAATGGCACTGCTTCTGTCCACAATTGTTATTGATCCTATAGAAGCTACTGGGCCAAGTCATAAGAGGCTATCACTTTGAATCCACTGCAGAAACTTTACAGTTAAGTGGCCCACAGTCTTTTGAATGACTTCATCTACACATGGAGATCTTCTATCCCTTCCTTCACGTCCTTGAGACACTGTTTCTGACACGTTCACTAACACACACAACTGACTCTCATTAAGTCAGATTATTTTTTTTCACTCCAAGAACGAGAGTAACCAACAAAAGCTCCTCAAGAGGTTCACAGAAAGGAAGTAGTTAAATGATAAAAATGTGAAATGTTATGCGGCAAGCTGTGTACAATTAACTAGAATTCAAATATACACCTTGTTCCAATCCAAGCCATTTATCAGATAAAAATAGTCGGCTACAAGAATGTCATGATTAATGAGGTGAGACTCCAGCTAATTACTGTTTCCTCCAGAAGTAATTAGGTTGGCATTGCTAATCAAGATGAATGAACACTCTGACCCGCTTTTTTAAATGTAAAACTATGAGCCGCTACTGCAATAACATCATTTAGTTCAGGCAATGTAGTCTTTATTAGGCTTGTAGTTTGATTAAATTCTTTTGTTACACTAGGCTTTCCACACATGAACAGATGAATGCTGTGATGTTCAAAGAGTTTTTCACCCTTAATTAAAGACTGAAAAGGCTTGTTCAATTCACAGGGCGATACACAGGACAGCTCTAAATTGATAGCTTTTAAGTAGAGAATGAGGGAAGGCGGCTTAGGGCTCGTCCACCTGCGAGAGGTTTCCTCGCCCTCTTCCTCGTTCTATAATTCCACTTATTATGGCTGAGAAATGCATGTGAAATACTTTTATTATATTTTTATTAAACAGCTTTTTCATTTCATCGCAGCCTCTTTGAAGGAACACAATGCGTATATCGGTGCTTATTTTTTAACGTCATGAATATACGCAGGAGGAGTTATAGCTGATTCCATGCCATTAACAGAAACAAACTGAGGTGTGGTGCACAGGTCTGTAACAGCAGCACGGTCCACACAGCTCATTCCTGCCACTTAAAGCAGAGCGACTAACGTTTCATACTCATGGTTATAATGAATATAATCATATCTCATATGATTATATTTTATTTCCATTTGAGCAACAGGACTTGCTCCTTGATCAACCTGATGAACTCTGTAGAAGATCACTTATTAATCATCTACCAAAAATGTCAGTATCTTTACCCCCAAATTAGCTTGCTAGAGGTTTGTCTTAGATGCTGGTGACTGCATCGTTTCCACGCGCTTAAGAACTTTTCTTCATCTGCCTCTCCTGTCTTTACTTCTTCACAAATTTCCATTTTCTGATTCTTAATGTTTTTCTATAGTTATTCCAAAGGGGTGGGATTATCCTCTCTACTCTTTCTTTGCCAGTTGGTTTATATTTCCACTTGCCAGGTTGGGAAATCCTATTTTTATATCTTCTACTTAATTATATTCCCAGTCTAGAATATGCTGTCTCCTCTTTGATTGACATGTTTAGACCTCCTGCTGCTCTGTTTTTCTCTGCAATTTTGTATACAGGAGGATAAAATAATCTTAAATTTTGACACCTTGTCTAGGTCTGGGAGTCAGTTTCTTTTTCAGGGTTTTTCCTTGTGAATTTTATAAATGGCTTTTAGTATTAGTGATTTCCATTTTTAAAAAATTCTGTCTTCATTTAGAAAGAGATGAATCCGGCTGACCTGAAGGTCCTACACTGTCTGTTCTGAATGCCTTTTAACAAGCAGCAGAAAGCCAGGCATTCGAAGCCTGACAGAGACCCAGAGATGGAAAATGGGCCACCGTGGTATACAAAGCCCCATTGTGCAAACAGAAAGCCTAGACACCAGTGCCCACGGCACCGGGATAGGTAAATGTGTCAGTACATGCCCCACTGCTCCAGGGTAATTGTCAGGGTGTCATTATCCACGACACTTCATTCTCTTTCCTAATTTTCCAGTTGGGTTTTGAATTTGTCATAGTTCCGTGTCATTTACTTTACTCCATCATTATTCTACACCAGGCTGCCTTTCTTAAATGCGGCTCCCCTCACGTCTACGGGTAGCGTTAGATTTCGTCTTAGGATGTTGTATTAAATAGCTCCCAAGTTTTTTTAGACTTGTCTCTCGGGTTCTCTCTTTTCCTTGGTGCCTGTCTGTTTAGCACAAGGATAGCTCCTGTTCTGCCTGATAAACCCAAGCTGGTATCTTGTGCTTTCTGCCATGTGTTATTTAATTAAAACATGTAGTTCTTTCTTGGTCTTCTAAATAGTTCTGGCACCATAATAGTTGCTGAGACTCGGGGCAGCAAAAGGACTTATCATTGAGCTCCTGACCTTGATCTAGCCTTTCCCAGTTTCACAAAATTTTCTTTGCTGATTGTAGTATGTAGTCTTAACTCCCTGGCAAGAATTAAAGATAAGCACTTTGGGTTCAGGTCCAATCCAGGGACTTTCAATATATATTCCTAAGGCTACAATATATACAAGAAATTCTTATTGTACTGAATTATATTTCCCAGGAAAAAAAAACTTTGGAAGAAAGTTTCTATGTGAAGGTAATGTTTTTAAGCAGCACTCTTTGACTGATGGACTGGTTGAGTTTGTTCAGCAAAAATGAAGTTAAATATTAAACATGTATAATTCACATGCATAAACAATATCTGTCAATAAAGTCATCCACAATGTTAACCCCTTCCTTAATTCTTTTTAAATATAATCATATTTAGTGTAATTATTCTGTTTTCTCTCAACTCTACACTTTTACAAGTTTGTTTTGAAAAATATTGCATGGAAAAAGAAAATTAATTTAAACCTCCTCGGGCTCCCTGTTCATTTATTTTTTTTTTTCAAATTAGAGCTACTGTATTTCTAACCCAAGACTCTAAGTTTTGTAATTTGATTTCCTGTTTATAAGGCAGAATTTTTTTTAAACTGACTTTTACTGAATTCAGCAAAGGTGTATGAATCCTCAATAAATAACAATGGCTGGTCCTGAGAATCATGACCTCTGGAGTGAGAAGGAAAGAAATTTCTATTAAGGCAGCAGTGATAAGTTTAGAAAGTCAGAATCTCTTTTCTCACAATATTATTTAGGGGTTGACTAAGGATGAATAAGGGTTTCCCAGGTGGCTCAGTGGCAAAGAATTCCTGCCTGCCAATGCAGGAGACATGAGTCAGGAAGAGCCCCTGGAAAAGGAAATGGCAACCCACTCCAGTATTCTTGCCTGGGAAATCCCAGAACAGAGGAGCCTGGTAGGCTACAGTCCATGGGGTGGCAAAGTGTCAGACACGACTTAGTGACTAAAGAACAAGGATGGTCAAACAGTGGTTTCTTGAGTAAAACAGGTGAGGAAGACAGAAGTCTATACACACCAATCTCCCAAGGCCAAGACATAAACCCAGCCAACAGCAGGGACTCCCTCAGTCAAGCAAGGCAAATGTCCAGAAACAGTGGCTAATTCTGTCTTGATTTAGCTGACTGTCAGCACTAGGGTTGCAACAGATGGTGCAAGGTCCCAGCTCGGTGGATGGAATCCAGGGGACCACTGACATTTAGAAGTTTTAAGATCAACCGTTTCTAATCTAAGGCCGTCTATTCATTTAAATTATAGTCACTGGGAAAGAGGAAAGAGGACCAAGAACAGCAATGGCCTTACCCTCTTGCTGAGGTTCAAGAGCAGGGCTCCATAAACTTAGGAAGAGACTATAGGCCAAGATCAAAGAAATCAAAGCATTAGTCCACTCCAAGACAGTGGGACCCACAGGAGAAGAAAAGCTATGACTTCAAGGAGCAGCCCAGTGGCCAAACTGGCCTGCCAAGGGATAATCATTCATCCAACAAGCATCATACTTCAAGAATGAGGGTTCCACATGTAAAATAGGTAATCAGTGCGAATTTACTGTATAGCTTAGGGAGCTCAAACCTGGTGTTCTGTGACAACCTAGAGGGGTGGGATGGCATGGGAGTGGGGAAGGAGGTTCAAGAGGGAAGGGACATATGTATACCTATGGCTGATTCATGGTGATGTATGGCAGAAATCAACACAATATTATAAAATAATTATCTTCAAATTAAAAATAATTTTTTTAATTTCCATTACCATAATAAAAATGTGGGTTCTGCAGTCAGAGAGTTTACAAATGAGTACAGAAATCACTCTAAGTCACTAGCAATAATAAAGTGTGAACAAGCTGTAACAGAATAACAGGAGTCCTAAACCTTGTCTGAGATGGGGAGAAGATGTCAGGAAAGACCTCTCCTGGAGGAACGCGTGTTTAAGCTGAAGCCAAATGAGAGTCTAATCTGCTGTGAAGGAGAACCTGGGAATAATTCAGGAGACCCACATTCAACCACACCTGCTAGATGCATGAGAGTAGGATACGAAAAGAGGAAGTTAGGAAAAAACATATTATTTTTTACTGGCTAGGGATGTGACCCTGAACAAGTATGTGGAACCCTGATCCTGGTGAACTCATGTGAGCAGAAAGTAATATTTTCTTCTTGGAGGATAAACAGTTTAAGCCATCTAGACTTAAATTTATCAAACTGTATTCCAAGGACAACTAGTCTCATAGATTAACCTACATCAAAAAGGTATGTGGTCAACTGCCTTTGAAAGACTCTGAACATTATTACCACCTCTTCAAGAATCACAAATCATGCTATATACATTTAATTAGGCTTCCCTGGTGACTCAGACTGTAAAGAATCTGCCTGCAATGAGGGAGACTTGCATTCAGTCTCTGGGTTGGGAAGATCCCTTGGAGAAGGGAATGGCAACCCACTCCAGTATTCTTGCCTGGAGAATTCCACGGACAGAGGAGCCTAGCAGACTGCAGTCCATGGGGTTGCAAAGAGTCGGACACAACTGAGCAACTAACACACGATATAATCTAATTTATTAAATAATTACTTTGTATATACTTATAAAATTATATCATTTATAATATTTCTATATGTCTTAATTCATTTAAATATAAAAATAAAAAGACATATTAATTAAATATATATACATTTAAGGCACCAAAAAGATTTACAATTAATAAATGTGCTTGAATTTTTTAACCATGCTAATTCACAAACTTATTTAACCATGAAACTCATTTTTATGTAAAAAAATATTAATATTTCTTAGAATTAGTGTACTGTGCATCATACATCAACCAAGTTTTTTTAAGGGGCAAAATAGTAAATATTTTATATATAGGGGAACATACATAAGTGTCACACTAACCAATTTTATTATAGTGGCAACCCAGTCATGGACAACATATAAATGAATGGATGTGGCTGTTTTCTAATAAAATTTTAATTATGAACACAAGCAATAGGCCAGACTTGGCTCCTGGGTAAGGTTTGCTGAGCCCTTTTCTAGACAATGACTCACTACTATAGGCCCCACATCAGAGATTACCCTTAGCCATTCAGTGACCAGTGGACTAAAGGGGAAAGAATGAGAGCCAGTATAAGAGGCAATCTGAGGCCTGTAATACCCAGAGCTGCTGCTGCTAAGTCGCTTCAGTCATGTCCAACTCTGTGCGACCCCATAGACGGCAGCCCACCAAGCTCCCCTGTCCCTGGGATTCTCCAGGCAAGAACACTGGAGTGGGTTGCCATTTCTGTCTCCAATGCATGAAAGTGAAAAGTGAAAGTGAAGTCGCTCAGTCGTGTCTGACTCCTATCGACCCCATGGACTGCAGCCTACCAGGCTCCTCCGTCCATGGGATTTTCCAGGCAAGAGTACTGGAGTGGGGTGCCATTGCCTTCTCCGAATACCCAGAGGGAAGAATACAAAAAGATGAACTCTGGGTAGAAAAGGAGAAAGCCTAAGAGATTACGATGAATGAAAGCAAGATATTTTAAGGGGGATAAACCTAGAGACTATTATATAAAGTGAAGTAAGTCAGAAAGAGAAAAACAAGTATCATATATTAACACACACATACGGAATCTAGAAAGATGGTGCTGATGAACCTATCTGCCAGGCAGCAGTGGAGACACCGACATAGAGAAGAGTCTTGTGGACACAGAAGGAGAAGGAGGGGAGGAAAGGGTGGGACGAATTCAGAGAGTAACACTGAAACATATGCATTACCATATGTAAAATTAAATAGCCAGTGGAAATTTGCTGTACGACTCAGGGAACTCAAACTCAGTGCTCTGACAACCTAGCGGTTTCCCAGGTGGCTCAGCGGTAAAGAGCCCGCTTGCCAGTGGAGGAGACATAAGAGACTCAGGTTCGATCCCTGGGTTGGGAAGAGCCCCTGGAGGAGGGCATGGCAACCCATCCTGTATTCTTGCCTGGAGAACCCCATGGACAGAGGAGCCTGGCAGGCTACAGTCCATAGAGTTGCAAAGAGTCAGACACGACTGAAGTGACTTAGCACACACACAAGTGACAACCTAAAAGGGTGGGTTGGGGTGGGAAGAGGAAGGGAGATTCAAGAGGGAGGGGATATGTACACCTATGGCTGATTCATGTTGCTGTATGGCAGAAACCAACACAATATTGTAAAGCAGTTACCCTCCAGTTATAAATTAAATAAATTTTAAAAGAAAGGAAAAAAAACCAAAATATTTTCATGTATTTTCTGAGCACATGACAACTCCAGCACACCAGGACCATGAACCAGTTGTATCCTTGGCCAGATCCCTCATCAGCATTTTCCTGGATAGAGCAAGTGGGCAGCACTTGAAGTTCCCCAGCACGAACATGCAGAAATACCTGAAGTGAAATTGAAAAACCAAAAGACTGGGAGGTAAAGGCAGGGACTGACAATGGTCAGACATGCCTCTTTTTATTCCTGCTCCCATCTTCAGGCAAACAACAATCAGGGTTTGTCCTAAATGTAGGGTGATAGCTACATACCTTTTGAGATTTCTGCAAATCTCTCCCAATATCCAAAATTCTGTCTTAAAGATGTAAATCTTGTAGGAAAACAGAAAAAACAAGGGAACAGGTGTTGAAACAGTCAGATATACACTGTCCATGCCTCTAGTCAATGACACCAGAAATACACCTGCAGTTCAACAAAGAGGGGCTTACTGACATGTTGCAATGGGGGAGAACACACACATGGAGAACCATGGGGCCCTCCCAGTAAGAAGCTGTTATGGGACTGTTAAGGAATATGCCATGAGACTTGGAATTTGTCTTAGATGTCTGTGAGGAGGAGTCAAGAAGTGGGGCTCTGCTTCAGATTTAATTTTTTGTGGTTGGACACTGCTCAGGTTTGGGGCCGTGTCTGGACATGATTATGGAGTGATATGGTTTGTCTTGATCCATCACAGCCACAAAGTGGTCTCGTCTGATGTTAATGTTCTATAACATTTTTATCTTCAACAAGAGCCCTTGTGGCCTAAATATGAGTGTGAGGACAATCCATAGCAACACTATAGCTTAGCTGGGTCAGGTTCTAGCTGTCAGACATAGCTTTTCCCTTTCTCATGACTGCAAATTTGAAGCATAGCAGAGGGAAGTTAGATGTGATTCAGTAGACATAAGTACTAAAAGGATAAATATTTGGAAAAGGATGAGAAATTCTAAAACATGAAGTTAGGCAACACAATATCAAGTAATTTCCAATGGAGAAAAAAGGAACTGTCTTAAAGAAATTCAAAGTAGTAGTACAAGGAACACTTAAGTGCTCCATGTTTTAAAAAGCGTATGCGAAAGAAGAAAGGAGAAACACAAAACCATTGTTGGCTGGGCAAGGAGAGCATGAACCAATGAAAAAAGACAAAACAGCCTAATACCCGATGTACTTAGTGACTGCTTCTGACTGCAGAGAATTTTGGATGGAGAGGAATGCTGCATCAAGCAACTTCTATATCAGAGTACCAGAGGGAACAGATGGTACTGCTCAACTGGATAGCTGAGAAGAGGTTAAAAAAGAAACTCTTACAACCATTTAGGAAAGGCATAGGGATGGCGTAGGCCCCTGGAGTTAGCAACAGCAGCAAACTGTCACTATCTCCAGATCTGAAGAGACAAGGGGAGGGCCAAACACTAGCCCCAGACAGGAGACTTTACGGAGAGGGTTGATAGTAACGCAGCCTTTACCAAAGGAAGGAGCCACAGTGGTTCAGCAGTGAGGAATCCAGGGAAACAAACACCCCAATGTCGCTTTTCTTCCTCCATCCCATCTCCTGCCGGTGACTCCCATTCGGCAGGGAAATGTGTGAGTGCAGGCCATAAAGTCAGCCTCCTGGGGCACAGAAAAGGTGCAATGTACATAGGGAGGGAAAAATGGAAGGTAAGTCACCTTCAGCTCAAAGATTCCACTGCTCCAAGATACCCTTTAGTGCCTTCCATTCCCAACCTGACAAAGCAAATCAGGCGTGCATAAAAAGTGAAGCTCCAACAATGAAATCCTACTTTTCCCTTCAACATGGGCATACTTTGTTGGGATCTGTATTCACTTTTCACTAACTGCTTACGATCTTCACTCCCCTTCATTGTCCCCCATTAGAGATCTCCCATCCCCTATTTCTGAGCTCTTTGCTCAGCTCTTTGCTCTTCCACCTGTTGCACTCTGCTAATGGGCCCCACTGGGCTGGCTCCTGGACACACTCCCCTCCCCCAGTCTCAACCTCCTAGTCCTATTCAGTCAACCTCCCAAGTGGTCTGGTGCTCCTGAGGCCAAAACCAATCATAATTCTTTATATGTTTAATGTGGGAGAAGTGGGAATAAGGAAATGTATTTAGAACCAAAATTATTCATGACCACTCCACAAGGAAACTCCATAATCACTCCACTCTATTAGTCCCAAAATATCAAGGACATAATATAACTTACTGTGAGTTTACATAATTATAAGCACCAAAGAATTGATGCTTTTGAACTGTGGTGGTGGAGAAGACTCTTAAAGAGTCCCTTGGACAGCAAAGAGATCAAACCAGTTAATTCTAAAGGAAATCAACCCTGAATATTCATTGGAAGGACTGACGTTGAAGCTGAAGCTCCAATACTTTGGCCACCTGATGCAAAGAGCCGACTCATTGGAAAAGACCCTGATGCTGGGAAAGATTGAGGGCAGGGAGGAGAAGGGGATGACAGAGGACAAGATGGTTGGATGGCAATGGGCATGAGTCTGGGAAAACTCCGGGAGATAGTGAAGGGTAGGGAAGCCTGGCATGCTGCAGTCCATGGGGTTGCAAAGAGTCGGATACAACTTAGCAACTGAACAACAAATGAGTTCACACATGCTCATTTATAATTAATCACTACAGCATAACCTAGGAAATAACTGCATTCAGAGAAATTATTTTGGTTAAAGCTTTCAGGCTAGAATTAGAAGTCAGCTATAATCTCCATGAGGGCAGAGACTATGTCTCACTTTGCTCACTGGTATCTCTAAAGGATGGAGCAAAGAGCATGCTCCTGGTTCTTAAAACTATGTTAGTTGAATAAGTATATTTAAATACTTCATTTAATACTTCACTAAATACATCATTTAAGATGATGACATCTTTCAAATTTCCAAAAGCAAAAAAAAAAAAAAGTGGTATCCCAATTTTGAATATTACATACTTTTCTTCTTTTTTGCCCCTTTGAAAAAAAAAAGAGAAAGAAAACCAGATGCAGAAATGAGTATATCATGCCTGTGAGCTTATAGCTTATACGCCTAATCAATCCATTTAAAGGTCTGCTAATTTGTCACTCTATTTTCCCCTTCATGTCTGTGCCTTTCCCTCCTCAAAACAGGAAGAAGCTTAATGTATTTTTAATTAAACTTTTAATTTTGAGGTAATTGTAGGTTCATATGCAATTGTAAAAAATAGTACAGAGATCATTTGACTCACTTTCAACATCTTGCAAAGCTACAGTGCAAGATCACAACCAGAATACTGAAATTGATGCAGCAACACACAGAATATTTCTACCATCAGAAGAATCTCTCTTGTTTCATACTTCACTTTCCTCCTCCCCGACTGCCTCATTCAGCCCTGGTGACCACGAATCTGTTCTCTATTTCCACAGTTTTTTTATCTCAAGAATGTTACACAAATGGAATTGTACAGTATGTAAGCCTTTGGAGACTGGCATTTTCACTCAACATAAGTCTTGAGATTCATCCAGGTTGTTGCATGTATCAAGTACTTGTTCCTTTTTATTGATGAATAGTCCATGGTACAAACATGCCAGTTTGTGTAACCATTCACTTTTTAAGGACATTTGCTTATTTCAGTTTCCAGCTATTACAAACAAAGCTGCTGTGGACATTTAAGTAAAGGTTTTTGTGCAAACTTCACGTAAAGGTTTTTGTATAAACATAAGTCACATGGTCTAACTCAAAGACAAGTGAGAAGTCCACGAAGACTACCTTGAGCTCCGAAAAGGAGGTGAATGTATTACATTTCTATAGAAGAATGAAGCTTAGGGACCAATCATTCAATCTACCACAGTTGCTTAACCTCCAGCTGCTGCTGCTGCTGCTGCTGCTGCCAAGTTGCTCCAGTCGTGTCTGACTCTGTGCAACCCCATAGACGCAGCCCACCAGGCTCCACCATCCCTGGGATTCTCCAGGCAAGAACACTGGAGTGGGTTGCCATTTCCTTCTCCAATGCATGAAAGTGAAAAGTGAAAGTGAAGTCACTCAGTCATGTCCGACTCCCAGCGACTCCATGGACTGCAGCCCACCAGGCTCCTCCGTCCATGGGATTTTCCAGGCAAGAGTACTGGAGTGGGGTGCCATTGCCTCCGTTACCTCCAGCTATCAGCTATCAAAAATAACAGAGCAGAAACCTTTCTTGAATGTTCTTCCTTGTAAGTCTTGAGTGTATTCTCAAGTGATAAGCACTTAAGAGTGGGAACAATAGATCACAGGGAACTGGTATATTTCTCCAAACACTATTGAACTACTGTCAATATGACCATAACTATTAACACTCCCATAAGCAATACAAAAGAGTTCCTATATCTTCAGATCCTTGCCAAGAATCAGAATTCACTCACCTTTTAACTTTTATTAAAGTTTTATTAATTAAAACTTTATAAGTTTTAATTTAAAATTTTATTAAACTTTTATTGCCTTTTAAACTTTTTATTTTCTGACATATGAAACGTGTTGTTTTAATCTGTGTATCTTAGATAAGATATGAGTTCATAAATTTGCTACTATTTAGACTCTGTTCGTTGTTGCTTCGTCGCTAAGTCATATTCGACTCTTTTGCCACCCCATGGACTGTAGCTCCTCTGTCCGTGGGATTTCTCACGCAAGAATACTGGAGTGAGTTGCATTTCCTTCTCCAGGGGATCTTCCCAATGCAGGGATCGAACCCTGTCTCCAGCATTGGCAGGTGCATTCCTTACCACCGAACCAGGGAAGCCCACAGTCTACAAATTGCCTATTCATATGTGTGCATATATTTTCGGTTTTGTTTATTTTTACTGATTCTCAATTCTTTCTATATTTGTATATTACACTTTTGTCAGTTTAAGATGTCAAAATATTTTTTTTCATTTTTGTCTATTAGTACTTCCTGCAGTTTCCTTTATGAAACAAAAATCTATAATTTTGATGTAGTCAACTTCATTAATTTTTTTTAATTTTATTTTATTTTTAAACTTTACATAATTGTATTAGTTTTGCCAAATATCAAAATGAATCTGCCACAGGCATACATGTGTTCCCCATCCTGAACCCTCCTCCCTCCTCCCTCCCCACACCATCCCTCTGGGTCGTCCCAGTGCACCAGCCCCAAGCATCCAGTATCGCGCATCGAACCTGGACTGGCAACTCGTTCCTTACATGATATTCTACATGTTTCAATGTCACTCTCCCAAATCTTCCCACCCTCTCCCTCTCCCACAGAGTCCATAAGACTGTTAAATTTTTTTACTTGAATTCATCTGGAATACACTTTTATAAGCAGTATAAGATATGGATATAGTAATATTTTTCCTCATTTTAGTGAGTTTTTTACAGCATTTTGTACCGAATACCATGGCACCCCACTCCAGTACTCTTGCCTGGAGAATCCCATGGATGGAGGAGCCTCATAGGCTGCAGTCCATGGGGTCGCAAAGAGTCGGATACGACTGAGAGATTTTCGACTTCACTTTCACTTTTGACTTTCATGCATTGGAGAAGGAAATGGCAACCCACTCCAGTGTTCTTGCCTGGAGAATCCCAGGGACAGGGGAGCCTGCTGGGCTGCCGTCTATGGGGTCGCACAGAGTCGGACACAACTGAAGTGACTTAGCAGCAGTTAACATATCAGTGATCAATGTAAAGAAATAGAGGAAGACAATAGAATGGGAAAGACTAGAGATCTCTTCAAGAAAATTAGAGATACCAAGGGAACATTTCAAGCAAAGATGGGCACAATAAAGGACAGAAATGGTACAGACCTAACAGAAGCAGAAAATATTAAGAATACGTGGCAAGAATACATAGAAGAACTATACAAAACAGATCTTCATGACCAGATAACCACGATGGTGTCATCACTCACCAAGAGCCAGACATCCTGGAATGTGAAGTTAAGTGGGCCTTAGGAACCATGACTACAAACAAAGCTAGTGGAGGTGATGGAATTCCAGTTGAACTATTTCATATCTTAAAAGATGATGCTGTGAAAGTGCTGCACTCAATATGCCAGCAAATTTGGAAAATTCAGTGGTGGCCACGGAACTGGAAAAGGTCAGTTTTCATTCCAATCCCAAAGAAGGGCAATGCCAAAAAATACTCAAACTACTGCACAATTGCACTCATCTCACACGCTAGCAAAGGAATGCTCAAGATTGTCCAAGCCAGGCTTCAACAGTACATGAACTGTGAAATTCCAGATGTTTAAGCTGGATTTAGAAAATGCAGAGGAACTAGAGATTAAATTGCCAACATCTATTAGATCATAGAAAAAGCAAGAGAATTCCAGAGAAACATCTACTTCTGCTTTATTTATTACACCAAAGCCTTTGGGGATCACAACAAACTATGGGAAATTCTTCAAGAGATGGGAATACCAGACCACCTGACATACCTCTTGAGAAATCTGTATGCAGGTCAGGAAACAGCAGTTAGAACTGAACATGGAAAACAGACTGGTTCCAAGTCGGGAAAGGAGTACGTCAAGGCTGTATATTGTCACCTGCTTATTTAACTTATATGCAGAGTACATCATGAGAAATGCTGGGCTGGATGAAGCACAAACTGGAATCAAGATTGCCAGAAGAAATATCAATAACCTCAGATATGCAGATGACACCACCCTTATGGCAGAAAATGAAGAGGAACTAAAAAGCCTCTTGATGAATGTGAAAGAAGAGAGTGAAAAAGTGGCTTAAAACTCAACATTCAAAAAACTAAGATCATGGCATCTGGTCCCATCACTTCATTGCAAATAGATGGGGTAACAATGGAAACAGTGACATACTTTATTTTCTTGGGCTCCAAAATCACTGCAGATGGTGACTGCAGCCATGAAATTAAAAGACACTTGCTCCTTGGAAGAAAAGCTATGACAAACCTAGACAGCATATTAAAAAGCAGAGACATTACTTCGCCAACGAAGGTCTGTCTAGTCAAAGGTATGGTTTTTCCAGTAGTCATGTATGGATGTGAGAGTTGGACTGTAAAGAAAGCTGAGCACTGAAGAATTGATGCTTTTGAACTATGGTGTTGGAGAAGACTCTTGACAGTCCCTTGGACTGCAAGGAGATAAAACTAGTCAACCCTAAAGGAAATCAGTCCTGAATATTTATTGGAAAGACTGATGCTGAAGCTGAAACTCCAATACTTTGGCCACCTGATGCAAAGAACTGACTCATTGGAAAAGACCCTGATGCTGGGAAAGATTGAAGGCAGGTGGAGAAGGGGACGACAGAGGATGAAATGATTGAATGGCATCACTGACTTGATGGACATGAGTTTGAGCAAGCTCCAGAGTTGGTGATGGACAGGGAAGCCTGGGATGCTGCAGTCTATGGGGTCACAAAGAGTCAGACATAACTGAGTAACTGAACTCAACTCAGTTCACATATCCCATTAATTTGTGATGCTGCATTTATTGTTTATTGGGTTCCTGTATTTAAATAAATCTATTTTTGAGTTCTCTATACTCCATTAGTCAATTTGCTTATTCGTGAGTCAGGCCAAACTATTTCTAATAACTATGTAGTTATTATCCTACAATATCCTGTAGGATAAGACTCCTTCTTTTGTTTTTTTTTTTTTCAAATTGATGTAGCTTTTTATCAACTTTAAACATATTTGAACGTGTTTGGCCAGCTTTTCAAAATTCCAGTTGGAATTCATTTATTGTCTGTAGATTAACTGGGGCACAATTAACATCTTTACTTAGATCAATCCTGTCCACTATAAATATGGAATATTGTTGTTGTTCAGTCGCCAAGTCGTGTCCTACTCTTTGCAACCCCATGGACTGCAGCACGCCAGGCTTCCCTGTCCTTCATTATCTCCCGGAGTTAACTCAAACTCCAAAATATAGAATATAGTTCTGTTTACTGTAAGCTTTTACGTCCTTTAATAGGATTACAGAGTTACCTATGTTAAGCTCTTATGCATCCTTGACAGCTCAATTAGTAGATACAGCATAGTCTTTACTGTGATGTGTATGGTACATTTTATTGCATTCTTAGTTGATTATTGCTGATTGGAGTAATACTACTGATTTTTGTTAGACCTTTTAGCTAGCACATTTGCTTGACTCTTTCTAGCATATTTCTAGTAGCTTTTTTTGGTTGGTCTTGTCAGATTTTCTATGATGATCAATTATTTTCAAATAATAACGTTAAACCTTATATCTCATATATTTTTCTTGTCTTATAGCATTGAACATGAGTTCAAAATCACATTAAACACCTGCAGTGATAGTGGTTATCCTGTCTTATTCTTAACTTTAATGAACATGTAGCTGAATTTTCTCCAGGGTGTAAACATTTTTCTAGAAGTTTCAGAATATTTTATTTATCAAAATAGAGAAATCCCTTCCCTTCCTGATTTTATAAGGTTTTTTAAAATTATAAATCAATACTGAATTTAGTAAAATGCTTTTTCTGCATCTATTCAGATAATAAAAAGAATTGTCTTCTTTGTTTTATACATGTGGGGATAAAATAATAATAATATTGTTTTAACACACTGCTGGATTCAGCTAGCTAATATGTTATTTAGGACTTTTAAGGGTACTTGTGTATTTGTATAGTAGATATAGATATACTACTACAATATTTTGAAATTAAGGACTTGTATAAAATACTTTCAGCAGCTCTAAATTGTTTCCTATTACCAAACAATAAACTGGAAATCAACAGATCCTTAAAACTTTAATAAACTTATCTGCGAAACTGTCTGGGCCGGAGCATTTGGAGAGCAAAGATACATGATTTCTATTTCCATTTTCTACAACTGTTATTTAATTTTTCTTTCTTCTTGCTTCATTGCTGTCGTGTTTTTATCTTAAGTTATCAAATTTATTAGCATACAGTTGCTCATATTTTTATTCTCATATCTATAGTCATGTCTTTATTTTTATTTTTTACTTTATTTGCACCTCTCTGACTGAGCGACTTCTCTTCCACTTTTCACTTTCATGCACTGGAGAAGGAAATGGCAATCCACTCCAGTGTTCTTGCCTGGAGAATCCCAGGGATGGGAGAGCCTGGTGGGCTGCCGTCTATGGGGTCGCACAGAGTCGGACACGACTGAAGCGACTCAGCAGCAGCAGCAGCAGCACCTCTCTTTACCTTATTAATTTTCTCAGAGAATAGCTTTGAGTTTTGTTCATCTCTGGTTTTTGTCATCTATTTCATTGAGTTCTGTCTTTACGTTTTTAATTTTATTCCTTCTCAAAAAGGTCTCTATTAGCATTTTTCAAACTTCTTGAGTTGAGAGTTTGGCTCACTTTTTAAAAATGAAACTTCGCTTAAAGGACTGTTTCAACTATTATACATATTTTACCATGTAAATTTTCATTAGTCATCAATTCTAATTATCTCTCCATTTTCTTAATATTTTGTATTTACTATATAAAATATTACAGTTTTGCATAGAATGTTTTTACATTACTATACTTTACTGTAAGGGTTTTACAGTAATGTTGACTTCCAGCTATATGGACGTTTAAAAGTATTCGTTTATTATTGTTGGGGGACTGATATAGTCAGTATGATCTTGTTCTTTGGGAATTATTAGAATTTTATCAGTCAGTGGGTTTCTTTACAAGAATATATACTTCCTACTTATTGAATAAATCTATGTAGATATGTGTGTTTACAATATATAAATAATATATGTGGCATCTATAAAACTTTATATCCAATAATACATTTTATACATGAGTTTAAGCAAATTAATTCTCCTACTCTAATCCTCAACATTTAACTTTGTCTCTTTGCCTTAGCTTTTGAGAAGAAGGAAATTAAAATCTCCAGCTATGATTCCTTAACCTTCTGTCTCATCTTACAAATCTATCATTCATTGCTTTGTATATTTTAAATCTATACTATTAGATATATGTGTATGACATAATATCTTTTTTATTTGTTTTTCCTTTTGCCATTTATAACATCTCCGTTAATCCTTTATGACCTTAGTCTTGAATTCTATTTCTCTGATATTAAAGCTGTTTCCTGAAGGTTATTTATTTTAGCTCAATTTTTAAAATATTTATCTATTTATTTACTTATTTGGCTGCATCAGGTCTTGGTTGCAGCATGCAAGATCTTCACTGCAGTGCACAGACTCTCTCTCGGGCTCAGTTGCTCCGAGGCATGTGAGATCTCAGTTCCCCAGCCAGGGATGGAACCTGCATCCCCTGCACTGCAAAGCAAATTCTTAACTACTGGACTACCAGGCAAGTCACTTTAGTTCATATTTATCTAGCAAATATTTTTTATCTAGCAAATATATTTTACCTAGCAAATATTTTCACTTTTTAAAAACTTCTATGTCTTATAGACAATATACTGCTATACTTTTAATAAAATGAGGTATTTCTCACCATCTTATATTTTCTGTTCACTCCATTTTTATACTTTCTCCATACTTTCTTCCGTTCAGTAAGTAAAACTTCGGCTAAAAAATAATTTTACGCATGTTACTTCCATTTTCTGGTGGATATCCTTACCCGAGTAAGACCCATATTCATGTTCTTTTATTCACAGCAATTGTCTAAACTTTCAGTACTTAGGAATATCTTTGTATAGAAAAAGTTCCTTGACTTTAGTCTTGGCAATGATTTTTCTGGATATAACACAAAGCACAAGCAACAAAAGCAAGAATAAATCGATGGGACTACATCAAACTAAAAAACTTTGCACAGCAAAAGAAAGAGCAAAACAAAAAGCAACCTGTGGGATGGGGGAAAATATAGGCAAATCATATATCTGATAAGGGGTTAATATTCAAAATAAATAAGGAAATAATACAACTCAATAGCAGAAATACAAATTATCTAATTAAAAGATGGGCAAATGACCTAAATAAACATTAAAAAAAAAACTCATGCTTTAGGTACATGCAGAAAATGTTCAAAATCACTATTCATCAGGAAAACGCAAATCAAAACCATGAGATGTCACTTCTTATCTGTTAAGATGTCTATTATCAAAAAGTCAAGAGATAACAAGTGCTGGCAAAGATGTAGAGTAAAGGGAACTCTTCTTTACTACTGTTGAGAATGTAAATTGGTGTAGACACTATGGAAAACAGTCTGGAGTTTCCTCAAAAAGTTAAAAACAGAATTACTTTATAATCCAGCAATCCCACCTCTGGGTATATATTCAAAGTTAATGGAATTACTATCTCAAAGGCATACCTGCACCCTCAGGCTCACTGCAGCATTATTTAAATAGCCAAGACATAGCAAAATAGTTGTCCACTGATGATTAATGGATAAAGAAGTTGTGGTGTATGTATACACACATACAATTGGAGAAGGAAATGGCAACCCACTCCTGTAGTCTTGCCTGGAGAATTCCATGGACAGAGGAGCCTGACGGGCTACAGTCCATAGTGTCATGAAGAGTTGGACATGACTGAGCCACCATAACTCACACTTATATATACAATAGAATACTATTCAGCCATAAGAACAGGGCCATGCTGCTACTTTTGATAACATGGATAGATCTTAGACCATTATGCTATGTGAAGTTAGTCAGAGAAAGATGCTGTTCTATTCAGCTCAGTTCAGTCTCACAGTCATGTCTCTTTGTGACCCCATGGACTGCAATGCACCAAGCTTCCCTGTCCATCACCAACTACCGAAGCTTGCTCAAACTCATGTCCAACGAGTCGGTGATGCCATCCAGCCATCTCATCCTCTATCATCCCTTTCTCCTCCTCCCTTCAATCTTTCCCAGCATCAGGGTCTTTTCCAATGAGTCAGTTCTTCGCATCAGGTGACCAAAGTATTGGGAGTTTCAGCTTCAGCATCAGTCCTTCCAGTGAATATTCAGGACTGATTTCCTTTAGGATGGACTGGTTGGATCTCTTTGCAGTCCAAGGGACTCTCAGTAGTTTTCTCCAACACCACAGTTCAAAAGCATAAATTCCTCAGTGCTCAGCTTAAAAAAAAAGAATTAAAGTCATTGAAAAAGAGTAGAATGATGATTATGAGAAGCAGGGAGTGGGGGAAATTGGTGAAGGTGGTGGAAGAGTATACAAACTTTTAGTTATAAATTATAAATTCTGGGCATCTAATGTCCAACATGATTCACAATACTGGGTTGTATACTTGGAAGTTGCTAAGAGAATAAATCTTAAAAGTTCTCACCACTCAAAAAAAAAAAAAAAGTAATAATAATAATGGTAACTAAGTGAAGTACTGGATGTGTTAACTTATTGTGGTAACAATTTTGCAATGTATACTCCATATGTCATAAACTCAAACAATGCTATATGTTACTTCCTGTTTTTAATAGGTTGAGGTTATTATTTTTAATAGTTTAAGGCTATTTTTCTTTAACATGTTGACACAATTACTGCATTATCTTCTTACCTCAAGTATCACTATTGAAAAGTCTAATTTCAATCTGATATTTTCAATTTTGTGGATCTAAAAACTTTTAGAATTTAAAAATTTTCTCTTTGAATTTGATATTCTTAAATTTCACACCTCCAGGTAAGGTTTTCCTTATTTATCCTATCTTGTCCTCCATAAGCTCTTTTGTATAACTAATGTTCATTTTTTCTTAATTGCAAAAAATGTGTTGTCACTATTTCTCAATTGTTCCCTCACCCTATTAAATTTCCCAGTCTCCAGTCTTCCTGGGAGAAGGCAATGGCAACCCACTCCAGTATTCTTGCCTGGACAATCCCATGGACGGAGGCGCCTGGTCGGCTACAGTCCATGGGGTTGCTGAGAGTCGACGCAACTGAGTGACTTCACTTTCACTTTTCTCTTTCATGCATTGGAGAAGGAAATGGCAACCCACTCCAGTGTTCTTGCCTGGAGAATCCCAGGGGCGGGGGAGCCTGGTAGGGTTGCACAGAGTTGGACACGACTGAAGCAACTTAGCAGCAGCAGCAGCCAGTCTTCCTGAGACTCCACCAGAGGTATACTCTCATTTATCCTCCTTATCATAATTTTTTATTTTCTATTTTTCTTTTTTTTAATTCTTTCCTGTGTCTTCTAGGAGATACTCTTACATTAACTTCCCAGTTAACTAATTTTTTCTTTGCCTCTACCCTTCATGCTCTATCCTTCATTGAAATTCTTTATTTCAGCTGTTATAATTTTTATAGCCAGTGTTTCTATTTGGTTGTTTATTATAACTGCTCCTTCATGCTTTATGTAACCAAAATGCTTTCATCTCTTTGATGACATTTATTACATTTATTTTAAATTCTTTATCCATCTGTTTCATTCATTCTGATTGGTTTATGATAGATAATCTCAGTGTTTTCTTTCTTTAGGCATAGGGTGCTTCTTAGCTTTTGGCCAAATGATGATTATTTTATCCTAGAAAAATTACCTGTATTAGCCAAAACTTGAGAAGGGCAAAGTTTAGGATTCTGTTTGTTCTCTTCATAAGTTTATGAAGAACGGGTGCCCACACTCCAAGTCACGGAGCTCCATGTCTTGACTATTTCTATTTATTGCCTGTGACCGTAGCTCTTTACTATCTGAAAGTGAAAGTCGCTCAGTCATCTTTGCGACCCCATGGACTATACAGTCCATGGAATTCTCCAGGCCAGAATACTGGAGTGGGTAGTCTTTCCCTTCTCCAGGGGATCTTCCCAACCCAGGAATTGAACCCAGGTCTCCTGCATTCAGGCGGATTCTTTACCAGCTGAGCCACAAGGGAAGACCAAGAATACTGGAGTGGGTAGCCTATCCCTTCTCCAGCAGATCTTCTTGACCCAGGAATGGAACCGGGGTCACCTGCATTGCAGGCAATTCTTTACCAACTGAGCTACCAGGGAAGCCCCTTACTATCTGAGCCACCAGGCAAGTCCTTGGTGACCCCAACTTTTAAGGAATGCTTCCTCTCACCTTAAACTGCTCTCTTCTCAAGGTTTTCTTCCTTTGATATATTGATCTAACTTAGAGTATGGAGGGACCGGCAGCAAGTCATTCTTTTGTTATCTGCTCCTCACTCAAGCCAGTCTCTGGCACTGCCATAATGTTGCCCCACAAACTCTTGAGTTATTGGGCTGGCACTACCTTATTTTCTGTTCTACAGTTAAATGGGAGCAAACACTAATCTACCCAGAGATATGTATGCAGAGAGACATTCACAACCCCAAAGCTCCCTCCCAACTCATTACCAATATATATATACACACACACATACACACACACACCATCACAACTACCTTCTTGAATGGATCTCACAGTCGTCAATTTAGTTATTCATGCTGGTTTTTTCTTTATGTGAGTCTCCAGGGTTAGATTGTGGAGGGAGTAGCAGCCCATATTTGTTCATCATGTTGTTGGAACCTATCTTTACTTTTCTACTGCATTAAACAGAAGAATTTTCCGAGTCTAGTAAATAAATAAGAAAGCTGAATCTATTTTCATAATTTTCCTCAAAGTTTGTTTCTACAAGTGTAGATGGACATGTCTCAGTCTATTAGCCATGAAGGATGGAGTAGAGAAGCTGTCCAAGAGAATACAGGGCTCAGTTTTCAGACAAGAGACTCAAAATGAGCTTTAGACTCCAGGATATGCTCCATGATATAAGAGTAGCAATTACAAGGGATTTTCTCTGGAAGAACATAGTTTTCAGCCTATCTGCTCTAGATGCAGGCTCAGAAATCTATCCTAAACAAGCCTTGAGCCACACCCAGTGAGCAAGTTACACCAGGAGGCTGCCATACTCAAGGTCACCTGAGAACCAAGTAGAGGGTAAGTCACAGAAGACATTATAAGCTCCTTATCTCTAGAGCATGAGCAAATTGGTTTACTTGATAACTGTGACAAATTCTACTTTACCAACTTTCAAAGGACAGGGGATTTTTTATTGTTGTTGTTTAAGATAGTGGAAAAAAGTAAAAGTGTTAGTCACTCAGTTGTGCCAACTCTTTGCCAACCCCATGGACTGTAGCCTGCCAGACTCCTCTGTCCATGGAATTCCCCAGGGAAAAATACTGGAATGGGTAGCCATCCCCTTCACCAGGGGATCTTTCCCACCCAGGGATCAATTCCGGGTCTCCTGCACTGCAGGCAGACTTTAAAGATAGAATCAATTATCAATTGCTGTGCAACAAATTACTTCAAAACTTAGAAGCTTGAAACAATAAATGTCTATTAATATTATTTCATAGTTTCAGTGGGTCATGAATTCAGTAGCAGCTTAGTTGATAGGTGCTGCTTACGAATTCCAGAACAGATGATAGGAAAAGCTGCAGTCATCTGAAAGCTTGAGTAGAACTGGAGGATCAGCTTCACTTACGTGGTTATCGACCAGAAGCCTCAGCTCTGTGCTGGCTGTTGGCAAAAGGCTTCAGTTCCTCAGAACCTGGGCTGCTTGAGTGTCCTCACAACATGGCTGCTGGCTTCCCACATAACAAGTAATGTGATAAAGAATAAGGAAGGAACCAAATGCCTTCTGCCACCTAGTCTCATCATTTCCAACATATTCCATTTGTTTTAAGCAAGTCACTAAGTCTATCCCAAGATAAAAGGAATTAACTTTCTCTTCCTGAAATGAAGGAAGGAATAGTAAAGAGCTTGTGGACCTTTGTTTTTTAAATCACCACTGCAACTTCAGTTCAGTTCAGTTGCTCAGTCATGTCTGACTCTTTGTGACCCCATGAATCGCAGCACACCAGGCCTCCCTGTCCATCACCAACTCCCAGAGTTCACCCAAACTCATGTGCATCGAGTTGGTGATGCCATCCAGCCATCTCATCCTCTGTCGTCCCCTTCTCCTCCTGCCCCCAATCCCTCCCAGCATCAGGGTCTTTTCCAATGAGTCAACTCTTCTCATGAGGTGGCCAAAGTATAGGAGTTTCAGCCTCAGCATCAGTCCTCCCAATGAACACCCGGGACTGGTCTCCTTTAGGATGGACTGGTTGGAGTACAAATAAATGATAGGTCTCCCTTGACCAACACAGGGTTTAACAAATCCAGTGCTACATCAAATTTTAGAACTTTGTTATGTAAAGTTTAAAAATAAAATAAAAATTAAAAAAAAAAACAAATTTTAGAACTTTGTCAATCAAGTTAACAAAGAATTTCAAGGACATAAAAGCAATATCCCTTTTGTCATGATGTGGCAAATAGATATTCAACTGTTTCTCTAAACCTTTATAATACTGAAAAATGCTAAGAACTCTAAGATGTTAGAATTGATCAGAAAAAGTATCTAAAACTTCAAAATAAATCCAAAGATGCCAAAATCACTTTTCATTGTCATACTGGAGCACTGTCTAACAGGTCTGTCCAAGGTTTATTTAATTTTCTAGGGGAATATATCTTTGTTTGACTCCTCATTTACTGTTCATTCAAGCTCAGACTCTATAAAGATATGTATTACTTTGTGAACTTTAGTCTGATAAGTGATGATTTCTCTCCAATAGAAAAATAACCCTAATGTTTATTATTTTATTGCTCTGTGAGATATAATGCATTTAGTCTCTTATTTAGTCAGCTTGTTTTATCATTCCTTTCATGACTGACTATAAAAGTCTTTGTTCCTTCAGTTCTTTTTTAAACCAGTTTTACCTCCTGGCTGGACCCCTCACTAATGAGTTAAATAAACATTGACATATTCTTACTTTATACTTGTACAGAGTCATGTTTTTAGCTTTCTGAAAATTATACTTTAATCACCTGTGAGCCGAGTCTATTTCACTATGTTGTCCAAGAAGTATACCTTGTGAATTTTTTCCTCATTCAAACATTTCTCTTGAGTCCTGGAAGAAATCCCAAAAGAAAAATAACTTTTCTTCATTGACTGTCTGTTTTTTATCCTTCTGATTTTGTGTTTTTATTTTCACTTTTGGTTGTGAGTCTGTACTCTGTCCAATTTGTGGTTGGGACCGTGTCTTCTCCCGTCATCCAGTCCATAGATTTCTAAACAGTGGACCATTAGGCCAATCTCAGTCTAGAGATCACCTTGCATATACATGAGTCTGCTCCGCACATATGCCTAGTCGCTCAGTCGTGTCTGACTCTGTGACCCCATGGACTGTAGCCTGCTAGGCTCCTCTGTCCATGGGATTCTCCAGCCAAGCGTACTGGAATGGGTTGCCATTTCCTCCTCCAGGGGATCTTCCCAAATCTGGGATCAAATCCACATCTCTAGTGTCTCCTGCATTGCAGGCAGGTTCTTTACCTGCTGAGCATTATTCACCAATGGTACAAAGGATGATTGGAAATCTGATTTTATGGTATGGCTCTGTCAATATAATGGGGACCCAGTCTTGGTCAGATGAGAGATGACAGATAATCTATAGTCTGTTTGACTTTTTGGTTTGTTGCTTTGTCTATGTGTGAGCCTAACCCAATTAGGAAAACGCTTTATGCTTATTGAAAAGGAGCTCTCTGAGATCTAGACAGATGAGTTTTTCATTTTTGTTTACCTTAGACCTGTGTCTGTAGTTGTGGAATTGAAGCTACAACCCTTCTGTGTGTCTCTGTGTTGATAAATGAGAAAAGAATTCCTTTCACTTCATTACTATGAAATATTTTCCTACCTCTGGAGGGTAATAATACATTAAATTTTAAAACCTCAAATTAAAGAAGCTCTGTTTTATTTGGTTGTAGAGAACTACAAGGGATTACATAAATTTAGGATTTCCAGAATTTTGATAATGCTCTTTAAAAAAGCAAAAAATAGAAGCTTTCACAGAAACTGCTAGGTCAGAAGCGTTTTTATATAATAATCCAAGTTCACACAATGAAAGTGAATTTTGCAAAAATCACAATGAATTTTCTAATTTTTCTTAAAAAGAGCTTCTTGTAGGACTTCCTTGGTGGTTCAGTGGCAGAATCTGCCTGCCACTGCAGGAGACATGAGTTTGATCCCTGATTCAGGAAAATCCCACATGCTGTGGAACAACTAAGCCTGTGTGCCACAACTACTGAGCCTGTGCTCTAGAGCCCGGGAGCCACAACTTCTGAGCCCTCTACTGAGCCTGTGCTCTAGAGCCTGGGAGCCACAACTTCTGAGCCCTCCAGCTGCGACTACTGAAGCACGAGCGCCCTAGAGCCCATGCTCTGCAACCAGAGAAGCCACTGATTTGAGAAGCCTGCACACCGCAACGGAAGACTGGCCCCTGCTCCCCACAACTAGAGAAAAGCCCATGCAGCAACAAAGACCCAACACAGCCAAAAATAAATATTACTAAATTAAAAAAAAATTTAAGAGCTGCTTGTTTTTTCCTTAGTTTTATCAAAGTGAAGGATAATCAAAGCATACCTTTTTAAAGATTTGTATTTACTTATCACAAAGAAACTAGGAATCTGCGGTACTTAGATTTTATTTTTTATAAGTTTAGATAATATTGCTATTATATAACTTTTAATTGAGGAAGATTACACTTCAGCTGGGCTTCCCAGGTGGTGCTAGTGGTAAAGAACCTGCCTGTCAATGCAGGAGATGTGGTTTCAATCCCTGGGTCAGCAAAATCCCCTGGAGGACGGCATGGCAACCTACTCCAGTATTCTTGCCTGGAGAATCCCATGGACAGAGGAGCCTGGCTGGCTACAGTCCATAGGGTAACAAAGAGTCAGACACAACTGAAGCATCTTAGCATGCACGAATACACACTTCAACTAAATAATTGTAATTCTGATGAATATTTTACATCAACAGTAATTATGTCCTGTAGTGTGTCACCTGAAACTTGTTTTCCAAGGTCTTTTTTTTTTTACTTTTAAGACAGAAAACTAATATTAAATTGAGTTAATAATTGGAATGCTCTTGGATACTTGACATAATATCTAAGTAAACATAATTTTAATATATATATTTTTGTTTCTTTTTCTTGCACATTGTAAAGAGCTATACTTCTGAGCTGGTAACATACACATTCATTTTTCCTACTTTAAGAAGGTATAAAAAGATGTGTGTAGCTGTAAAACATATGTGTGCTCATAAGTTTTGTGGTCTGCTAAAAGGCTTGTGTATCACAAACAGTTCACAATGAACTACCTCCAGTGTTTTTCTGATTAATAGAAGTGAGTTACTTAGGTTAAACACTGTATTGTTGAAGGTGTACTAGAACAATCAGCTACAAATGTGAAGGTAAGAAAATGGGGTATGTGTGAGTCCCCCCCACCACCACCGCGCAAAGAAACAGAGTGGCTTTGTCTTAAAGTGTTTTATTTCAGAACATGAAAAGGAATTATGAAAGAAAACTTGAATGAATTTAGAAAGTCATAGAAAGTTAGAACACAAACCCCATTTGCTTTGGTTTTAAATATGTGCAAACAATGAGTCTGAAAAGAAGAAATGAAATATGTAAAAGGAAAATCAGCAGAGTATGCTTAGTCTGATGCATTAATTTCAAAATAGAAGGCTTTCATGAAAGACTAGAATTAGGTTTTTCTCTCTTGAAATGAAAAACTGTTCTCAGAGTAATTAGTCTGCTCTTAACAAGAGGTAGTAAAAAGAGATTCCTCATATTCTCTGTTACCAGCCCAGGTAACAGAAATTCTATATCTCAGCAGAATAATGTTCTGTGCTTTGTACTGCATTTTTATGCCCTTCATTATTTTCTAAAGCAAACAACAGAATCAGGAAACTTAAGACAGACAACAGAAGTTATACAATCTGAAGAAGATAGAGAATAAAAGATTGAAAAACAAAAGTGAACAGAGCATAAAGAACTTGGGGAACACTATTGAAAAGTCTAATATATGTGTAATTGGAGATGTAGAAGGTGACCTTCAGAAGTTAATTTTCTGGATTAATAGCTGTTCACCACTGCAGGGCTCTAGATATTTCAACCATACTCCAGAGAGGTTCATATGTGCACATTCCTGGCTGCATCAAGGTAAATGAACAGAACAAAGCACAATATAACAAGACTTCTTTGTAATTAAAATAATCTTTGGAGTTAATTCTTATCTTGAGGAAGGGTTGTAATTTGTTAAGAAAAAATATCCAAAACTTGAAAACAAGGCAAAAGGATGACAGTTAATCTTTCCAGTGTTATACTGTGGCATTCGCTAATAGGTCTGCCCAAAATTTATTTAATTTTCTACAAGAATGTCCTTTTGATTGACGTACTATTTGGGGCTTCCCTGGTGGCTAAGTGGTAAAGAATCCACCTGTCAATGCAGCAGACCCGGAGACATGGGTTCGATCCAAGGGACCCACGAAGCTCCCTTGGAGAAGAAAATGGAAAGCCACTCTAGCACGCTTGCCTGGAGAATCCCATGAACAGAGGAGCCTGGCAGGCTACAATCCATGTGGTCACAAAGAGTCAGACACAACTTAGCATAAACAGCAACTATTTACCACTGATTATAACCCAGACTCTAAAGTCACAATCTAATTTATAGACTTTCACCCAGCATAGATAGAAATGATTTCTTTGACATGTGTTCACTTTCTGTTTGTACAAGTAATCATTTTACTTTTTTGAAACATTTACTTTGACAGGATGAAATCACTGAAATTCAGTTTTGGAAAAGTCAAATGATGGCATGTGAAACTTTGGTTGTGGGCAGAGATGGACACAGAATCTTCTCCAAAGAGTTGTTTTGTGTGTGTGTGTTTTAGGAGACAACTGACACAGCCTTAGATACTTTCATGTGATTTCATGAGGCAAAACCAAGTGTATAAGATTAAATGCTGCTTTACGAATCATTAAAAGCCATCCTAAAATCAATTTAAAAATTGACCAGAAGCCACTGCAATTTGCTCCAAAGAGAAATAACATGCTGAGTAAGCAATGCAAATGCTCCTCACCCTTCCCCAGACTGAAGTAACCTGCTGGATCAGCACGGTGACAGCTACGACTACAGTGAAGTCAAAGACAGCAAGACCTGCTGAACAGAAGCCAAAAAGATGGGCATTTCATTTACTCTGTTCTTAGTAACTGTATTAGTTTCAGTTTCGAGGAAGAGCATAATGGCAGAGTGTGATGTAAGACATATCCTCAAACTTCTTTGAAATTTGCTCTAGAAAACCATCTCAAAAATAAGAGAAAAGCCTCAAATTCCCATAAGATAAGTAATCAGGCTTTTTGTGTCATCTGATACTTTTGATCAAGAAACCTAAATTCAAATCAGTCAGATGTTCTGACTGCAAAGGACTACAGCATCCCTGGAAAAGGATGCAGCAGCTGTTTCCCACAAAAGATAAGGCTCCTATACATGACGCTCCTAAGTATTTTCCTAAAGTCACCAGAATCAGTTCTTCTAAGTTCACATAAACACACTCCGTTCTTGCTGTATTGATATCTTTGAGCCCCTCACTTGTGCTGTTAGATGATACTTTTTTAAAGTATTTTCTGCTATCTCCAAAAATTAAACAGTTTTAGTTGGGCTCAGTAAATAAGTATAATCATTTCTTTCCCCACTCCTCTCTCAAAAAAAAACAAAAACTGAAACAAGTAAATTTCCAGAACACACTGTGTAATAGTAAGGGAAGACTGCTAATTGAAGATGAGATGCAGACCTAAAAAATAATCTGAGAGAATGGAACAGCAAATACCCTTAAATCCTGACATTTTTGAACATTTTTATGTGTTTGCTTTTTTTTCTATTTGGGCTTGAGATTACTACTTCAAGAAGCTTATACTGGCAACGCGATGACAGTTATGAAGTGGAAAAGAAATGGAAAGAGGGTAACATTTCAAGTTTGTGTTTTTTTTCTCACAAAGTCCATGGATTGTGGGAGAAAAGTAAAAGACATGAGGAGAAAAAATAAAGCATTAATTAGAGGGCATATCTTTGAACAAACTTGGGGACAAAATTACAGATTTTTGTTTGGGTATTGTGTTTTGTTTCTGTATGTGAGCTATGCTCTGAGCTCTGTGCTACAGATTCTATTCTGGGATCCCCAAATCTTAGCATAGGTAGTACCAAGAATTTGATAGGCATTCCATAAACATTTGTTAAGGACATGATAAAACCAAATAATTAGTGAGCTATTAAAAACTGCTATGACAATAACCTTTATTTATAAAAAAGATTTCAGTTTAAGGGTAAGGTATAAAGAAGTGTTTCTGGCCAGTTCTTCTCAAACTTTAATGTTCATACAAATCACCTGGATATTCTTGTAAAATGGCAAATTCTGACTCAGTAGTTTTGGGCGGGGCTGAAGAATCTGCATTTCTAACAAGTTCTTAGGTGATGCTAATGCTGTGCATTCATGGGCTACATTTTTTATTTTTAATTGGAGGATAATTGCTTTACAATATTGTATTAGTTTCTGCCATACAGCAACATGAATCAGCCATAAGTACATATATGTCCCCTCCCTTTTGAACCTCCCTCCCACCTCCCACTTCATTCCACCCCTCTAGGTTGTCACAGAGTACCAGGTTTGAGTTCCTTCTGTCATACAGCAAATTCCCACTGGCTATCTATGTCACATATGGTAATGTATATATTTACATGCTACTCTCTCAATTAGTCCCACCCTCTCCTTCCCCTACTGTGTCCACATGACATGGGCCACATTTTGAGAACCAAAATCCTGGACAAGCTGACGGTCTGTGTCAATAAGGAGGCTACAGAGTTGGGCATCACAGAGAAATGTTGGACACATGGCCAGCAAGGAAAAAGGAAGGCATGGGTCAAGCAGGCATGGCCATAGGGGAGGAGAGGAATGACCATCCGAGAAGTCTGCACACGGCCCTGTCCTTTCTGGCTCTATGAAATGAAAAGTTTTATTTCCTGCTTGAAAAGCAAAGTTTCAAGAATCAGCAAGCAAATGGGAGAAGGAAACAGAGACTGTCTCCTTACCCTCGAAATCATATTCAGACCATCCATGAGGCTTTATGAGGCCAGTTGAGAGAGGTTGTGAAAGACCAGTCTCTGCCCCTTATGGCACCTTCTCAAGTCCTCATTTCCTAGAGGAGAGACCTTGGCTACAACCACAGGATGCCTATTTCCCCAAGATCTTTGAAGCTTGGAAGAGATTATTCTGGCATCACTGGCCTCTCAAGCAGCTTTCGCCAATTAATTGCCTCTTTCCCTCTCTTTTTCTACCCACCTGTCCTCTCCCCTACACCTAGTCAGCCATCAGCCTCCATCACGGCCATCATATTCATGGAGGTCATGATGCACTCAACAATGCACCTTTAGTTAAAGGTCAAAGTGACTGAATCTACTCACCTACATTCCTGGCCCACAGGTTACATGAACCTTTAGCCCCTGACGTTATCTTTTGAACTCTAGTTTCATACAAACACAAAAAACAAGAACAGAACTCAAGGTATGGAGGAAAAAACATGGTTATTTTCCGGTGCTCGCTCTTCACCCGAGATGCAACAGGCAGTAGTCTCCGCCTGCCTTCTTATGACAGTGGTGGTCCTGGGCTGGGGCCTCAAGTGTCAGTCAAGACACAGAACAACGAAAGTAGGAAGCTGGATGCCGCTGGGCGGCCGCTCTCAGAGCAACCACTTGACGCAGCTTCCGGGGCATAATTAATTTAGATACCATGTGAAAGTCAGCTCCTGGAGCTGTGTGATTCTGCAGCCCTGGAAGGGACTCTTGAGAGAAAACGACCCAAAGAAGGAGATGGGAGAAGGGGAACACATGACGGTGAAGGAAGAGAGGTGAATTTCAGCTCTAAGGAAGTTTTCTCCAGAACATTTCTCTTTAACTTTATATGGGAATATATACAACAACAAGGATTAAAATGTATATATGGCCTCAGGAAAGTATCCGTGCCATTCGTTAACCACCAGGTCATCTCCCTGGCTCTGTAATAACAACACAAATTACTGTCTCATGTGTAAACTACTGAGCATTTATTTCTAATGCTCATGCTTTACAATAAGAATAATGCATAATACTAAATGTGTCAATGTATATTATTGGGAGTCTTATTTTATTTCAACAATAATATAACTTTGCCAACAAAGATCCATATAGTCAAAGCCATGGTTTTTCCAGTAGTCATGTACAGATGTCAGAGCTGGATCATACAGAAGCCTGAGAGCCAATTGGTGCTTTCAAACCATGTTGCTGGAGAAGACTCTTGAGAGTCCTGTGGACCAAGGAGCTCAAACCAGTCAATCCTAAAGGAAATCAACTCTAAATATTCATTGGAAGGACTGATGCTAAAGCTCCAATACTTTGGCCACCTAATGCAGAGAGCTGACTCATTGGAAAAGACTTTGGTGCTGGGAAAGATTGAAGGCAAAAGAATAAGAGAGCAGCAGAGGAAGAGAAGGTTAGATAGCATCACTGACTCAGTGGACATGAATTTCAAACTCTGGAAGATAGTGAAGGACAGGGAAGCCTGACATGTTGCAGTCCACGGGGTCGCAAAGAGTCAGACATGAATTAGCCATTGAAAAACAACAACAATGTCCATCTACTTCTGATTGTGACTGAACAACAACAGATTTTATTGTAGTTGGTATGTTTCCAATCCTAAATTCAACAAGTAAAAAGGGAAAAATTAGTATTAATAAAATTTTTAACTAGAAATGTGTGACAAGATAAATGGGCCACCAATAACATAATATACCCAAAGAGAGAAACTAAATGAGTAGTTGTGCTCTGAGAGAAATCAAAGACCAATCATAACAGACACATGTCATCTCAACAAAAAATAAGCAGTGTTGAAGGCTTGCAATTTTAAGCGCAATGTTAGAAGCCATTGTGTCTAATCCCATTTAATCCTAGCAACGATCCTATAAAATTGGTACAATTATTGTCTCCATTTTACCCCTAAGCAAATTGGAGCACAAAGGGGATCAGTAACATATTAAAGGCCGTATAATTGGTAAGGAGCAGAACTGGAATTCAAGTCCAGGCTAACTGAAGTGCCCATGATTTTGCCAGTAAGATATACATGATCCCTAGAACCAGCAACCCACATTTGTTCCTCTGTACTTAACATTGGGCTGAGTGTTTTACTATCTTCTAAAGCATTAACATAAATCCATGGCATATTCAGTTCTACTTCAGCTAGTCTGAAAAAAAAGAACATCAAGAAGCTTCAAGTGAGTCCAAAAGAGGAAGAATTTCTTAAAGTTTATCCAGGATAGTTCAGGGGAAGTAGCACTCTGGCCAAATAGTGTGACCAGTTCAAATAACTTAGCCATAGGAGGGATATTCCAGATCAGTTCAGTTCAGTTTAGTTGCTCAGTCGTTTCTGTCTCTTTGCAACCCCATGGACTGCAGCACGTTAGGTTTTCCTGTCCATCATTGAGTTGGTGATGCCATCCAACCATCTCCTCCTCTGTCATCCCCTTCTCCTCCTGCCTTCAATCTTTCCCAGCATCAGGATCTTTTCAAATGAGTCAGTTCTTTGCATCAGGAGGCCAAAGTATTGGAGTTTCAGCTTCAGCCTCAGTACTTCCAATGAATATTCAGGACTGATTTCCTTTAGGATGAACTGGTTTGATCTCCTTGCAGTCCAAGGAACTCTCATGAGTCTTCTCCAACAACACAATTAAAAAGTATCAATTCTTCGGTGCTCAGCTTTCTTTATAGTCCAACTCTCACATCCATACATGACTACTGGAAAAACCATAGCTTTGACCAGATGGACCTTTGTTGGCAAAGTAATGTCTGTGCTTTTTAATATACTGTCTCGGTTGGTTTCTGCTTGGCTTCCCTGATAGCTCAGTTGGTAAAGAATCTGCCTGCAATGCAGGAGACACCGGTTTGATTCCTTGGTCAGGAAGATCCCCTAGAGAAGGGATAGGCTACCCACTACAGTATTCATGGGCTTCCCTTGTGGCTCAGCTGGTAAAGAATTCGACTGAATGCAGGAGACCTGGGTTCGATTCCTGGGTTAGGAAGATCCCCTGGAGAATGGAAAGGCTACCCACTCCAGAGGTTCTGGTCTGGAGAATTCCATGGACTGTATAGTTTCTGGGGCCACAGAGTCAGACACGACTGAGCGACTTTCACTTTCACTTTCATTTCAGACCAAGATCATCCAAATATCCCTCTTGCTCTGATACTATAATTTCCAAACCTTAAGATTATACTTTTATTTCCTGGATTTCTTTTTCCCCCTACAATGAGAGAATGGGAGAAACACTGGCATCACTTCATGGCTTTCTCAGAATAAATTAATAAACTGACATTCTTATTTATACATCAGTGTTTGTGAGTTGGGATACGTCAAGTCCGCCTGCTTGACTAAATTATCAAAGCTGAATTCTTTGATCTGTTACATCAAAGACCACACCAAAGTTCTGCCATTTTGAGAACCCGTTGGTAAAGCAGTTGACCTCCTGGCCTTTCAAGAGGATGTATTAATACTTATTTTGTGCTGAGCTAAATAAATGTGCACTCATTTGTTTTTGTTTTGTCTGTTTTTCATGTGTTGTTTCTTCAGTCACATACAATTTTTAAAACTAGGGGAAATATATCTCTTTGACTATGGATTGGTTGACATGATTTCTAAGGTATATAATTCCCTTGCAAGACATTTGGCCCTGTCCAATAATCAATAAGACTTCTGGTCCATAAAACATATGGTCCAAGGACTTCCCTAGTGATGCAGTAGTTAAGAATCCACCTGCAAATTCAGGGAACACAGGTCCCGCTCCTAGTCTGGGAAGATTCCACGTGCCACGAAACAACTAAGGTCATGCTCCACAACTACTGAAGCCCTCGCACCCTTGAGCCCAGGCTCCAAAACAAGAGAAGCCACTGCAGTTGAGAAGCCTGTGTACAACTAGAGTAGCCCACACTCGCCACAACTAGAGAAAGCCCATGCGCAGCAATGAAGACCCAGCACAGCCTAAAAGAAATACAAAATAAGTAAGCCAGAAAGAAAAACACCAATACAGTATACTAACGCATATGTATGGAATTTAGAAAGATGGTAACGATAACCCTGTATGCGAGACAGCAAAAGAGACACAGATGTATAGAACAGTCTTTTGGACTCTGTGGGAGAGGGAGAGGGTGGGATGATTTGGGAGAATGGCATGGAAACATGTATAATATATAAGAAACGAATCACTAGTCCAGGTTCGATACAGGATTCTTGGGGCTGGTGCACTGGGATGACCCGGAGGGATGGTACAGGGAGGGAGGTGGGAGGGGGATTCAGGATGGGGAACACGTGAATCCGTGGTGGATTCATGTTGATGTGTGGCAGAACCAATACAATATTGTAAAGTAATTAGCATCCAATTAAAATAAATAAATTTAAATTAAAAAAAAATTTTTAAAGACCTATGGTCCACACCTAAAGCTCCTTGAAATTTGGTCCTATTCAAAATGTCCATCACCACACTTGGTCCATGACAAATGATTTTGGATAGAACAAAATAACAAAAAAAAAAAAACTTTAGCATGGACCAAATATCTGTTAACCATATAATAACAAAAAAGATGAAAAAAAAGTAGAAGAGGAGGACAAATAAACATTAATTAATAGCCAGTGTAGTACTATTTGGGGAGAATGACTTTGAACCAGAATTATTCATGTTCCCAGGAGAAGAAGTTGAATAGAAACATAAACCAAAGTCACATAAAATGAAGGCTAAATAAAAGCCTTAGAGAAAGTCAGAGTTCTTTGGTCTGTTCCTAATTTCCAGAAAATGCGTTTACAAATGGTCAGGCAACTGAGCATCTGAGATCTAATTGTGTCACATCTAACAAACTGGTTTGATGTTCTCCTTTTAGAAGAGCAGATGGAGTCGTCTAAAGACTATGAGAAACCCCTGAAGAAAGATGTGACAGTCTGAGGAACAGACTTAAACTAATGTTTAAAAAAATAAATGCTTTCGTGAATTAGCAAGGATTTTGCAATCCAGATCTAAATGAGATTTTCATCATTCTTTAAACAATGCCAAAGTAATTTTCTGGTTTTGAAGAAGAAAAAAGGACAAGAATTTAAGAAGCTAAGTAAAGAGCAATTGATGAGAAGGAGTTCGGCATGAATGCAACATCAAGGAAAATGGTTTCAGAGGGTTTTTCTTGTATTAAAAATGTCTTTAAAATATAGGGCACTGCAAAGAATAATATAATAAACACTTGTGTATCTAATACATAGTTCAAACAAATACTCATATTTTGTCATACTTGCTTCAAGTCACTTTTGAGAGAAACAGATCCTTATAAATACAGTTTACATCCTCTCTATTCCTCTTCCCAGTTCAATTCTCCTCCCTTTCTCCCCAAAACTCATTACTATGAGTTGTGACGTGTACTACATCTACTATATAGGTATGCAGTATAAAACAGTACCATATATACAAGTATATATACAAAGTAAGTGTAGTATTAAAATACATATAAAATACACCAGGACTTCCCTGGTGGTCCACTGGTTAAGACTCCGAGCTCTGACAATGCAGAGGACTAAGATCCTACATGTCACACGGTTTGGCCAAAAAAAGAAAAAAATACAGATTGGAAAAACACCAAACTTGTATATCATGTAGGTATACATGTAACTCATATATCTCGTGTACTTTCAACTATATTCATAAAATTACTTTTAAACTGAGACATTTCAGAGCATAAATTTCAGAGTTAGTTGATGTGGCTAAAATCTAGTGGCCATTCTTGGAAAATAATAAGAATAGAGATAAAATTTAGAGCAAGGACTTTGTTATAGTGAATTCTGAAAGCTATTTTATAAATTCTGAGCATATACAGAGAATGAAAAGGGATTTCAAAGATGGTGATGTGACCAAAAGTTCTACCAAGAAACTCATGTTTTATAAATTTGAAATCAGAAATGAAACGAGTCCAAATAGATTTCAAAGGTGAATTGAGGTACTATAAAAGATTATGGTGGCTCATTGAACTCTCTTCCAGGCATGCTAAGCTACTCTCTGGGAATAATTTACACAGCTTTGGAAACGACATTAACTCTTCAAACCTCTAGGGTACTCCTCAGTAAGTTACTATCTGATGTACTGATTTTTCTTAGCACCTAAATTATTCTCACAACAGTAGCTCTTTCCTGAGATTAAGTTATGGTCTCCATAAACCATATAGTTTTCTGATTACTTAAGTGTTCCTGTGACCTTCAAATGTGCTCAACTTATTCACAGAAGTAATTTAGGCCACCTAGAAAACCCACCTAAACAAGTAAAATTCACTCTGATGCTACTGTGTCCATATGCTTAAAGACAACGGTATGAAAAAGGTCAATCTGATACATTCAAGCCTATTAAAGAATCTACTGACTGTACTGCCAATTCAAATGGCCATTATGATTGGCAAGCAAAGCCAATTAAATAAGGAATGGTTCACTTATGGCTTTTATGCAGTCAGAACTTCAGTGAGTTACAAATGCTCTGTAAGTCTGGCTCATGGTCAGATTTCCTTGGGATCATTAACAGTCCCTTGGTAATTTTATCAAAGAGAGAGGTATCGATCCCAGTATCCCAGCCAAATTTTAACTTACAGAATTACAGCTGACCCTTCCCAAATTCCCTCAGATTAAGTGATATATTCTGTGAGAATAAGCACCCCTGACTTCTAATGTGCTTCATCAAACCCACGGATGTTTCAGTTCAGTTTAGTCGCTCAGTCATGTCCGATTCTTTGCAACCCCATGAACCACAGCACACCAGGCTTCCCTGTCCATCACCAACTCCTGGAGCTTGCTCAAACTCATATCCATTGAATCAGTGATGCCATCCAACGATCTAATCCTCTGTCATCCCCTTCTCCTCCTGCCTTCAATCTTTCCCAGCATCAGGGTCTTTTCAAATGAGTCAGTTCTTCACATCAGGCGGCCAAAGTATTTGAGTTTCAGCTTCAGCATCAGTCCTTTCAAAGAATATTCAAGACAGATTTCCTTTAGGATGGACTGGTTGGATCTCCTTTCCATCCAAAGGACTCTCAAGAGTCTTCTCCAACACCACAGTTCAAAAGCATCAGTTCTTTGGTACTCAGCTTTCTTTATAGCTCTTTATAGAGCTATAAAGCTCTACAAAGCTTTCTACTCAGCTTTTTTATAGCTCTTTCCTTATAGCTCAGCTCTCACATCCATACATGACTACTGGAAAAGCCATAGCTTTGTCTAGATAGACCTTTGTTGGAAAAGTAATGTCTGCTTTTTAACATGCTGTCTAGGTTTGTCATAGCTTTTCTTCCAAGGAACAAGTGTCTTTTAATTTCATGGCTGCAGTCACCATCTGTAGTGATTTTGGAGCCCCAAAAAGTAAAGTCTGTCACTGTTTCCAATGTTTCCCCATCTATTTGCCATGAAGTGATGGGACCAGATGCCATGATCTTTGTTTTCTGAATGTTGAGTTTTAAGCCAAGTTTTTCACTCTCCTTTTCACTTTCATCAAGAGGCTCTTTAATTCTTCTTCACTTTCTGCCATAAAGGTGGTGTCATCTGCATATCTGAGGTTATTGATATTTCTCCCAGCAATCTTGATTCCAGCTTGTGCTTCATCCAGGCCAGCATTTCTCATGATGAACTCTGCATATAAGTTAAATAAGCAGGGTGACAATATACAGCCTTGACATACTCCTTTCCCAATTTGGAACCAGTCTGTTGTTCCATATCTGGTTCTAACTGTAGCTTCTTGACCTACATACAGATTTCTCAGGAGGCAGGTCAGGTGGTCTGATAGTCCTATTTCTTTGAGAATTTTCCAGTTCCTGCCTTGTCCAACTCAATAACACAGAAGCCTTGATGAGCCCACAGAAACCTCTTCTCCCACCACACACTCAACAACAAAAAATGAACCTATTCTAATTCTTCTTTAGTGTGTTTTTGATCACTCCATTGGCAGGATCAACTCAATGTGGCATAGACAGACACTTATTTACAACCACCGATTTCTCTACATGCCTTCCCAACAAAGAGAGAGAAGCTGAAGTGTGAAGAGCAAAGCCATGAGCTTTGACTCCTGCTGGAAAAAGAGAAAATCATCAGCCTCACTGTCTACGCCCCTTGGAGATCAACTTTAGCTATACTGGTTCAGAAATGGAGGTCGGAAAACACCAAGCAATGACATTACTTTAGCAAAATGAGAAATCTGATCAGTACTTTTTCCCTGAGAACACCTGGGGAAGATCATCTCTAAAGGGGGGTAAACTAACATGGAGTAAAGTGGCCCAGAAGATGAGGCAACTGTAGTGTCCCACCAGTCTGCAGGATAACTTGGAATGAGAATCCACAGACTAGTGGATTTTTAATTGTCAGTCTTATAATTTTGTCAATAGAAAACTAAATAATATGTTATTTATTTGCTTGATTTTATTTGAAAACTCAGTTGATTCAATGAGAAAAAAATGAACTACCAGGGTTTGATATCACTCAGGTTTTAATCTCGAACTCATCAACAAGTTAACAGAGTTCTAGCTTTCATATACTTGTTTTGTATGTTTATATAGCTCAAGTTACCTATAAACACTAGAGTGGGATTTCTTCGGTAATAAGGATTAGAGGCATTGTTATTGTGGAAAATAATATAAATGATTATAGTTAAGAAAGCACTAATGCCATTCCTCGGAATATAAACTACAGCATAGTTGGCTGTGAAACATAAATACATCTAGTTAACACTTAAGCACATTTTGAGGGTCTGAAAAATCATCTTTTCTCTTTCTGAGCAATACTGACACTCATTACCACCTTTGAATATAATTTCATGCAACTTAATTTTCTTATTTATAAAACTGTTTCCAGGTGTGATTATTATTCATCCATCACATGATATATTTTTAAAAATGAAAACTGACAGCATTCACTTCTAAAATTTATGTATGCTGGTAGAATGCTCTAATTATACAACAAAGTAATTTAGTTAATGTAATTTTTTTGGTACTCAGTTATACTCCCTAAAGATGTTCGTAAATTAAAAAAAAAAAATTAAACTCCAAGTCCATGTATTTTTTCATTAATACTATTCACGATTTCTTTGTGGATTGTAACTATATAACCCAAGGTGATGTCTGCTAATTCTTTCTCAAGTTCCTTTTCTTAATCTGCATAATAAGAAACCCCAAGGATAGACAGAAAGAGCATCTTTGATATAATCGTGGGCTCACAGCAAACTCTGACAGTAGAGTCTGAAAGGATTACTTCAGAAGGTAGGTCCTGAAAGTGAGAAAATTCAGGGAAATTTCAGACATCCTTAATCTATTTGTGAATGCAGACAGCAGAAGTACAACAAATGACCCCAGTACTAAAGAACTCCAGAAAGCCATTCCACTTTGTATTAAGATATAGGTGCAATCATTCATTCATTCAACATTTATTGAGAGCCTATTAGATGACTGGCACCAGGTAGAGCTTCCCTGGTGGCTCAGCTAGTAAAGAACCCACCTGCCAATGCAAGAGATACAAGAGACATGGGTTTGATCCCTGGGTCTGGAAGATCCCATGAAGAAGGAAATGTCCACCTGTTCCAGTATTCTTGCCTGGAAAATCTCATGGACAGAGCAGCCTGGCGGGCTACGGTCCATGGGCTTACAAAGAGTTGGACATGACTGATCACTGATGCACCTATGCCTACTAAGGTACCAGGCAGCAGGAATTCAAGAATGAAAAGGATGGGTCTCTGCTCCAGTCTGGGGAGGGAAGGGGGAAGACCGATGCACAAAGGATTTGCCTGTAGTGGTTAAGATTGAACATGGCTACAAGCTTCTCCTGGAAATGATGGTGATTCAGGTAAACATCAGTCAAGTCTGCTCTGAAGGAAGATCCGTGGTAAAGAACAATCGAGCAAAAGACCCTGGCTCCCGGGGTCCTCCTCCAACTGAGCATCAGAGTCTGCTGGCAGAAACCCTGTAGTCTCCAGCTTAGAAATCCCTCCCCTGTTGCATCAAGACTGTTCACAGACCTTGAGTCCTACAGCAGGTGTACCCAACCTCTTGGATCTAATGCCCAGTGATCTGAGGTGGAACTGATGTAATAACAGTAGAAATACACAATAAATGTAATGCTCTTGAATCATCCCTAAACCAATCCCCCGCCCCCCACCAGCGGTACAGGAAAAACTGTCTTCCATGAGACCAGTCCCTGGTGCCAAAAAGGCTGGGGACTGCTGTCCTAGAGGACACCCCCCAACAAAGGGGCCTGGTGGGACTTTCTGCCTGCAGCACTGTTTATTTATCCTCTCTCATAATTAAACCTTCTTCTAATCCTACAAGGTAATAATATTTGCAAATGGAGAACACCTGGCTATCCAACATGATGAATTTTCCAGGCTTCTGGGAAAAGGGTTGTTCAAGCCAAAAGAAATCTAACACGCCCCCAGAAAGTAACCTGAGCCCTTCACAATATGAATACACAGGCACAGGGGTTAAATGTATAATGTATATTCAGCACAGAGAAAGCATGAATATTATGTCTCTGTGTGTGTGCGTGTGTGTGTGTGTGTGTAACCACAGAATTCTAAGCTTGTAGGGTGTGCTTTACATCTATATCATATGTTATCCAGATACCAGTTGTATATTATAAGCTGCATATGCAATACCATATGGACACCATAAAATATCACATGTGTTGTCAGGATAATTTTACATTTAGTGCATGATTAAAATGTCTTATATTATACACCTATCTTTTCTGTGTGTGCATGGATTTGTCTCACAAATTGCTTTCATTATCAAATTCAGATATCAGTCAAAGTTAAAGTCTCTTTACTGAAATTTAATAAAAAGCAATATGGAAACGTGACTACAGTTTGTTTTTCTTCCCTAGATTTTTCTGCCATGCAGCATTTAACACTGGTGCAGCCGTCAATACCCATTCATCTGCTATCGGGCAGCTTTTTCCTTTCACTCACTGTGACATTTTTAAAGTGGCAAAAAAAAAAAAAAAAGAAAAAAAGCTTAAAACAGCATATTTGTCACTTTTTTCTTTCTAGTGACCTTTTAAACACTAGGGAAAATTATATGTACTAAACCCTTTAATCACTCCATGTACATTTCACAATAGTGCTTTCTATAGGGGTATCCTTTAATTAAATTTAAGAAATTTACATTGTACACACTGCTGTTCATTTAATTATTCAAACATTTAAACATAAAAAACCTCATAACTTTTAGCTATGGCAACCATGTGATGTAACTATTATCTATATTAAGAATCATTTTTTATAAGGAGAATTTCAGAAATAACTTGTACATACCCTCAGCTTCCAGTCTTTAAGTCCTGATAAATAGCTACATGAAGCACTTTCCTTCAGTATTTAAGAAATTTAAGAATTTAAATCCAGTGAAGAAAAACAGTCTTTATGTTTCCATATTGTTTTTTATTAAATTTAAGGAAAATTAAGAAATTTAAGGAAAAAGATACGTGGATGGCAAGACATTACATGGAACGCTTCTAGGAGGAAGATGTTGATTGGGTCTCTGGGCTTCCCTGGTGGTCCAGTGGTTAAGAATTCCAATGCTGGGGTCATGGGTTTGATCCCTGGTCAGGTAGCTCAGACCCCACAAGCCACGGGGCAACTAAGCCCAGGAGGCACAACGTAAGATTGCCAGTGCCACAACTAAGAGCTGACACAGCCAAAAATAAACAAATACAGAAGTAAATATTAAAAAGAAAACTGAATCGCAACCCTATTTTGGATCAGCTGTGTGACCTTGAGGGAGTCACTGTGTATCTTGATTGCACCCTTATGTCACCGTTTGCAAAATAAAATACTGATAGCCACTTCTTTTCATCACAGTATCATTGTGGGGATCGAATTAGTAAATATCTGTGAATATGCCCTGAAGTCTACTTTAAAAATGAAAAGTAACATGACTTTTAGTTCAAAAACAAATATTCTCTGTTTTCTAGAAGTGGAGAAATTTAAAATTCTTGTAACACAACCAGAAAGAAACCAAAGGTTTAAAACAAGCTAAAATATCAACATTAGCAGTACATTATTTTAAATCAGTGTCCTTTCTAAAAAGAGAAACAGAAATACTGCTGTCCCTGCTATAGAATGGTATTACAAATTGCAAAGAGTAGTAATTCTGGAGTGCCCATTTAGTTTCATTTTTATTCTTATCATTTTCACTATGACTGTCATACCTTTAGACACGAATAAGTCTCACAGACATAGAAAACAAATGTATGGTTACCAAAGGGGAAACAAGGAGGGATAAGTTAGGAATTTGGGATTAGCATAGACTATATATAAAATACTTTATCTATATATATAACTACTATAAACTACTATATATAAAATAGATAACAAGGACCTACTGTATAGCACAAGGAACTATACTCAATACTCTGTAATAACCCATAAAAGAACCTGAAAAAATACATAAACATATATATACATATATAACTGAATCACTTTGCTGTACATCTGAAACTAACGCACACTGTGAATCAACTATGTGTGTGACTTCTAAGTCACTTCAGTTAAGTCAGACTGTTTCTGACCCCATGGACTACAGCCCACCAGGCTCCTTCATTCATGGAATTTTCCAGGCAAGAATACTGGAGTGGGTTGCCATTTCCTAGTCCAGGGGAACTTTCCAAGTCAGGGATTGAACCTGCCTCTATTCCATCTCCTACACTGGATGCGGATTCTTTACCACTGAGCACGTGAGAAGCCTGTAACTTTCATACTAGAAAAGTTTTTTTTAAAAAAAGGAAAGTGAATGGGCAGCACACCCTAGGTCAGAATCTCTTATTTCACCACTTATGAGTTAGCCACCAAGAGAAACTTAGTTTCTCAAATCATCAGTTCTCTGGTCTCTGCAACTGAGAACATAATACTGAACACAGAAAGTTCTTAGGAGTTCCTGCTCCCTCATAAATAGTGTATCTTAGTCAGTCAGTCAGTTCATTCGCTCAGTTATGTCCAACTCTTTGCAACCCCATGGACTGCAGCACGCCAGGCTTCCCTGTCCATCACCAACTCCCAGAGCTTGCTCAAACTCATGTCCATCGAGTCCATGATGCTATCCAACTATCTCATCCTCTGTCATCCCCTTCTCCTCCTGCCCCCAATCCCTCCCAGCATCAAGGTCTTTCCAGTGAGTCAGTTCTTCACATCTGGTGGCCAAAGTATTGGAGTTTCAGCTTCAGTATCAGTCCTTTCAGTGAATATTCAGGACTGATTTCCTTTAGGATTGACTGGTTTGATCTCCTTGCAGGCCAAGGGACTCTCAACAGTCTTCTCCAACACCACAGTTCAAAAGCATCAATTCTTCGGTGCTCAATTTTCTTTATAGTCCAACTCTCACATCCATACATGACTCCTGGAAAAATCATAGCTTTGACTAGATGGACCTTTGTTGGCAAAGTAATGTCTCTGCTTTTTAAATATGCTTTTAGTTTGGTCATAGCTTTTCTTCCAAGAAGCAAGTGTCTTTTAATTTCATGGCCGCAGTCACCATCTGCAGTAATTTTGGAGCCCAAGAAAATAAAGTCTGTCGCTGTTTCCATTGTTTCCCCACCTATTTGCCATGAAGTGATGGGACCAGATGAAATGATCTTCGTTTTTTGAATGTTGAGTTTTAAGCCAGCTTTTTCACTCTTCTTTTCACTCTCATCAAGAGGTTCCTCCTTACTTTCTGCCGTAAGGGTGGTGTCAGTGTATCTGAGGTTATTGATATTTCTCCCAGCAATCTTGATTCCCGCTTGTGTTTCATCCAGCCCAGCGCTTTGCATGATGGGCTCTGCATATAAGTTAAATAAGCAGGGTGACAGTATACAGTCTTGAAGTACTCCTTTCCTGATTTGGAACCAGATTGTTGTTCCATGTCTGGTTCTAACTGTTGCTTCTTGACCTGCATGCAGATTTCTCAGGAGGCAAGTAAAGTGGCCTGATATTCCCATCTGATATCCCATAGTTTGTTGTGATCTACACAAAGGCTTTGGCATAATAAAGCAGAAATAGATGTTTTTTCTGGAATTCTCTTGCTTTTTCTATGATCCAACAGATGTTCCCAATTTGATCTCTGGTTCCTCTGCCTTTTCTAAATCCAGTTTGAACATCTGGAATTTCATGGTTCACAGTACTGTTGAAGCCTGGCTTGGAGAATTTTGAGCATTACTTTACTAGCGTGTGCTGCTGCTAAGTCACTTCAGTCCTGTCCGATTCTGTGCGACCCCATAGATGGCAGCCCACCAGGCTCCCCTGTCCCTGGGATTCTCCAGGCAAGAACACTGGAGCGGGTTGCCATTTCCTTCTCCAATGCAGGAAAGTGAAAAGTGAAAGTGAAGTCGCTCAATCGTGTCCGACTTTTAGCCACCCCATGGACTGCAGCCTACCAGGCTCCTCTGCCCATGGGATTTTCCAGTCAAGAGTGAGATGAGTGCAATTGTGTGGTAGTTTGAACATTCTTTGGCATTGCCTTTCTTTGGGATTGGAATGAAAACTGACCTTTTCCAGTCCTGTGGCCACTACTGAGTTTTCCAAATTTGCTGGCATGTTGAGGGCAGCACAGTGTATATTAAGGCTCTGGTTTGTAATACAGAGAAACGGTATTTATCACTGTTGTTTTGGCAAGAACTCTGTTACCACACTTTGCTCTCATAGTAAGGTGGAAGACAATCTGATTCTGGAGTTCAACAAGAGTCCAACCAGCGTTCTAGAAAGTTGCTGTGCCCGTCTTTGGGCACCACATGAGGACAAAGAAGAAAGCTGAGCAGCGCTGAAAGCAACCCGCGTTGACACAGTGGGGGAGGTGGGGCGGGAGTGGGCGTGGCTCCCAGGGCTGAGTCTCGCCCCTTCTCCCTTTCCCCTCAGTGGCCACGCCCAGAGCAGCCGCTGAGTCCTTACTACTCGGGGATCCAAACAGACACAGCCACCTCCGAAAACACTATGGCATCACCTCTCCCATCAGTTCAGCAGACCCTAAGGAAACTGAGTGCCTACTTACGCAGAAACTAGCTGAGACTCTGAATCCCTCTGGGGTTTGGGAAGAGGAACTACAGTGCAGGAATTTCATTTTGGGAAAATGAACTTTTCAGTAAAATGTTTTACTTTTGGATCTCATAGATGAAGAGTACATACAGAAGGTGCTGATACTAATTGATGTGTTGTGTTGCCCGAAGACATGTTTATGGAAGTGTCTTCTTCACCTCATACTATGATAAACTGAAATTACAGGAAGAAGTAAATGATGTAAGGGGCTTCCCGTGTGGTCCTAGTGGTAAAGAACCCGCCTACCAATGCAGTAGACATAAGAGATGCTGGTTCCATCCCTGGGTCCGGAAAGATCCCCTGGAGGAGGAAATGACAACCCACTTCAGTATCTTTGCCTGGAGGATCCCATGGACAGAGGAGCCTGGTGGGCTACAGTCCATGGAGTTGCAAAGAGTCGGGCATGACTGAAGCGACTTAGAACACACCTAAAAGATGGAAGAGCTGTTGAAGAGGCATTGGTAACCAGTTATCAAGTTGCACTTTTGTGGAATAGAGATTGATATTTTGTTTGCAAGATGGACACTGCAGAAGACTTGGATTTAAAAGATGACAGTCTGCTTAAATTTTTAGATATAAGATGCATAAGAAGTCTTATTGGTTGCAGCATAACTGATGAAATTTTACTACTAGTACTAAACATTGCTTCAAAGGCAGTGCGGTGGTAAAGAATCTGCCTGCTATACGGGAGACTTGGGTTCGATCCGTGGGTCAGGAAGATCCCCTGGATTAGAAAATGGCAACCCACTCTAGTATTCTTGCTGGGAGAATCCCATGGACAGAAGAACCTGGCAGCTACAGTCCATGGGGTCAAAAAGAGTTGGACACAACTGAGTGTGTACACACACACACACACTAAACCTTGACAACTTCAGGTTAACCCTAAGAGCTATCAAACTGTGTGCCAAATGCTGCAACATCTATTCCAATATATTAGGTTTCGTTGGTGCTATTTCCTGGGCTATGATAGTAGGAAGAACTTGCCAGTTTTACCCAAATGCAGTAGCATCAACACTTACACATAATTTTTTTTTGGGGGGGGGTGGGGGGGGTATTTTCCAAATGGAAATGACCAAATCCAGTCCTATTGAAACAGCCTGAAGAAAACAGTCTTAATTTGCCTGTATGGGACCCAGGGCTTCTCAAGTGGCACTAATGGAAAAGAATTGCCTGCCAGTGCAGGAGATGCAAGAGACTTGGGTTCGATCCCTGGGTGGGGAAGATCCCCTAGAGGAGGAAACAACAACCCATTCTGGTATTCTTGCCTGGGAAATCCCATGAACAGAGGTGCCTAACAGGCTACTCTTTGGGCAGCAAAGAGCCGGACACAACTAAGCGACTGTACATACACACAGTTTATAATATCAAGGTCACTAGTATTTTAATATATTCTATATAGAACTATCTTATAAGCCAAAGTTGTATGGGCATTTGTGCTTTAAAAAATAGTAATGGAGACTTCCCTGTGGTCCAGTGGTTAAGACTCTGCTTCCAATCAGGGGACATGGATTCAATCCCTGGTCAGGGACCTAAGGTCACACACGCCTTGGGGCAACTAAGCCCGTGCCCCACAACTACTCAGCCTACGCACCACAACGAGAGAAAGCCCAAGCACCTCAATGAAGATTCAGTGAAGCAAAAAAAAAAACTAAAAAAAAGCTAATAAAAGAATACTAAAAAAAAAAAAAAAAGATTCCATCCGGGAATCAAGATGAAGTTCTCCCCATCCTTCAAGTGGTCGTCTTGGAGCCATCTTGATTTGGTTTTGGCATCCTAATGAAACAAAGTCTGGAAAGGACAGCCCTCCCCCTCAAGGCTAAATATCACTGTTAGTTTGCAACCTCCAGAGTTTGATTTGTCACCTGAGTGAAATTCAGAGTTGCCCCTCCCCTACACGGAGGACAAAGAGAGACCAAAGGAAGAGGCAGACCCTCCATATTGGTAGGTGGCAGGTGTAATCAGCAAGGAAACTTACTTAAGAGGCTTGTCACGGGACCACAAGATGGTTAGGTCTCTGCCCCTCCTGGTCAGAACTTTTTAAATGTATATAGATGCCATAACTATGTTTAGTCATGTATATACCATCCAGATGGTCTCAACAACATCTCATCCCCTCAAGGCTCTGTCTTTGAAATAGCTCCTAGTGTGCGAATGGTGGGTGAAATGTGTATTTCAAAGACAGGGGAGAGGGTGTGGAGCCTCTGATTGCCTGCATCCAACTGCCAGGTCAACAATCGTCCTGGGATGTCCTGGGACTTCCCTGGCAATTCAGTGGTTGAGACTTCGTGCTTTCACTGCAGAGGGCCTGGGTTGGATTCCCTGGTGGGGGAACTCAGATTCCGCATGCCTCATGGTAGAGTCAGACAAACAAAAACAGTCGTGACATCTTTGTCCCTTCCCATCATCCTCTTGTACGAACAGGAAGTGAAGTAATGGGCTACTGTCATGCCTGGTGGCAACTGGACTGCTCTGATTAAGTACACTAAACAACGCAAGAAAGGAGAGTACTACGATCGCTTGAAGCCGTCGTGTCAGGGAGGTTCTGAACAGGGTCCTGGGCTGGGTCTTAAAGAATGAATAAAATTTACTAGCTGGCAAGATTGGGGGAAATATTCCTTAACAAAGACAATGTGTGTCCAAATCTCAGGGACATGAAAGGACATGGATGGTTCACTGTGTGGAAGCCAGATTTGAAATTTGAGATCGGACGGGGATCAACAGTGACTGTCTCACGGCACCATACTGAGAAGTCAGGGTTTTAGCCTCTCTTCTGCTAGGACCCAACGAAGTGTTCAGCGGGAAACAAACTTTTCCAGATTCTGTGTTTTGGAAAGATCATTAAAAGTTTGTATATAGAATGGGTTGCATTGAGGAGGGTGGGGAGATTGCACAATAAGAAATTAATTAGGGGGCTTTCCTGGTGGCTCAGTGGTAAAGAATCCACGTGCCAATTCAGGAGACACAGGTCTGATCCCAGACCTGGGAAGATTCCACATGCCGCGGAGCAACTAAGCCTGTGTGCCACAACGACTAAGGTTTTGCCCTAGGGCCCATGTGGCACAACGACTGAAGCCTGCATAACCTGGGGCCCATGCTCTGCAACAGGAGAAGCCACTGCAACAAGCCCACGCGCCTCACTGGGCAGGAGCCCTTGCTCCCAGCAACTAGAGAAAGCCTTGCACAGCAACAAAGACCCAGCGCAGCCAAAAAAAAAAATTTTTTTTTAAATATTCTTTTTTAAAAATTATTTTAGGAAATTAATTAGTAGACTTTAGAATAGTCCAGACAAGAAATTGTGTGCCCCTGGACTAAGGCAGCATGGGTGTAAGTTCAAGAAGGGGACAAGTAGGAGATGGAATCAGAACATAGAGAATGAGTGTAAGAAGTGGGAAAGAGAAAGCAGCATTTTCCAGTTTCCTGACTAGGGTGCCTGAGTGGATAGTGGGCAGATTAAACATAATGAAATGTTTTTCCATGTGAAAATGCTCAAACACGAACACACCAGAAGACATAATGAAGCAGTCCTATGTTTGCACTTATTTACAACAAATGTTTAGATTTCTGAGACACTTTTGTTTATATTTGACATTTGGAAATAAAGGCTAAACAATTCTATTCCTATATATTTAAAATCACTTTGAGTGTGCGGTAGCTCCAAACGCTAGGCCATCTTCTGGGCAATGATATGCTTTCCCAAATTGGGACATAATTCAGCAATAATGTGTCATGCTTGATAATGTTCTCAACAAAACATGACACAGTTTCCTTCCATTTACGTGGTAGTGGCAGTCTTAGAAAATTCTGTATATCTTTACACGGTACAAATTTACTGTACAGTGTGCGTTAATTGCTCAGTCATGCCTAACTCTTTGCGACTCCATGGACTGTAACCCACCAGGCTCCTCTGTCCATGGAATTCTCCAGGCAAGAATACTGAAGTGGGTTGCTATTCCTTTCTCCAGGGTATCTTCCCAACCCAGGGATTGACCCTGGGTCTCCCACATTGCAGGCAGATTCTTTACCATCTGAGCCACCAGGGAAGCCCCAAAATTCTATGTATCTTTACATGGTTCAAGTTTACTGAATGTTCATAGGTAAAATGGTGTTATACTCCAGGCTTAGAAAATTGTGAACAACGTTTTCCCTTACATGGATGCCTGTTGAGAACATCTGAGGTTGTACAGAATACAAGACCATTCTCTGTGTGAGACTGTCCTGAGTGTTACAAAATCTTGAGTGTCTCTGCCTCCTCATATACTATGGTGACACTTAAGTGATTTTAGCAACCGAAGCATTGAGGCAATTAAAAATACTCCCAAGACATTTCCCAAACATTCCCCAGGAAATCTATCACTCTGACCCCATTTAAGACTAGTGTGTTTGGGGAATGTTCCAGAGAAAACACCACAGCATCCTCTTTTTCAGCATCTGTGGGTACCATTTCAGCCCAGTAATTAAAAATCTCCTTCTTTAAAGAGGGCCTTCCCTGGTGACTCAGACGGTAAAGAATCTGCCTGCAATGTGGGAGACCCAGGTTCAATCCCTGGGTCTCAAGGATCCCCTGGAGAAGGGAATGTCTATCCAGTCGAGTATTCTTGCCTGGAGTATCCCATGGACACAGGAGCCTGGTGGGCTACAGTCCATGGGATCACAAACAGTCGGACATGACTGAGTGACTAACACATACTTTACTTAAAGGGAACTAATGATCTTGTTAATTGAGAAATCTTCTTAGCTTTGAATCAAACTGCACTAATGGTTAATCAGAAAGCATGAGAAGAAAAGAAATCAGTATCTGTCAGTTATTCTTTAGTTTTTAGAAGAAGTCTCATCTCTGCCTCTGAGTGTTGGTGGGGCCTTAAGCACTTCATGAACTATAACAGGACCTGTCAGTCTAGCAGTAGAGTTCAGGGCAAGATGTGGAGAATGAGCCTAGCTTTACTTTATGGCTGCCCTGGCCCACTAGATTGTTGAGTCTAGAGGCATGCTGGAGCTAGCTCAGGCTGGCTTTTGAAAGCCAACCTAAATTTTGCTGAATTTGTGAGCTGGTTAACAATATATTAGGAACTCAAAATTACCCATGGTGACAGTATTCAGGGCTTCCTTGATGGCTCAGTGGTAAAGAATCTGCCTGCAATGAGACGCAAGAGACATCAATTCAATCTCTGGGTCAGGAAGATCCCTGGGAGAAGGGAATGGCTACCCACTCTAGTATTCTTGCCTGGGAAATCCCATAAACAGAGGAGCCTGGTGAGCTACAGCCATGGGGTCACAAGAGTTGGGCACGACTGAGCAACTAACTAGTATTCAAATGATGGAAACTGGAAGACACTGTGAATCAGGCCTCTCCTCATTGCCCAGAGCCAATGGTTAAGCATTTGCTGGTACTCCATTGGTTGAAGTTCTCCATCCTGCAGGACAGGGAGATTGCCCCTAAAGAGGCATTTTTCAGAAGTCCATCATCCTCTACATCCTATCTTGGCCATAGGCTGCTCATTATAACTTCAGTGCTTGGTGATCGTGCTTATGTATGATCACACTTACATGTTACTTGTGGACACCTCAATGCTGTTTCTCTGAAGCATCCATGCAAGGATATCATGGACAAACTGCCTCTATCCTGGGCTAAAATGACTCACCCCAAATAGACACTTTTGGGAAATGCTAGCACTGCTGTCCACCAAGGAGTGCATTCCAGGCTTCCCATAACCCTCTTAACAGCAGTTCAGTTTTACTCAGTTTCAGCACGAGTATAAAAGTAGATTCATTCCTTCTTCACTCTATCATCTGTCCCTGCAAGCCCAAGCTTGGGGAAAAGCCACAGTTGCCTCTGAAGTGACTTTAAACTTACAAATCCCTGAGCTTCAGTTTCTGGGTCAAAAAGAATAAAGAGTTTTGCCAGCCTCAAGTCACTAGATGCTGTAGAAGTCCGTCAAATCTGCTGACTCAACACATTTTGCTTTAACTATTTAGGAAAGATGCCAACTGAAGTTGAATGACAAAAGAGATGTGCAGGGAGTGCGAAAACTAAAGAGAAGGCAGGAAAATGAATATGTATTATTATTCCTACTTCAAACAGTCTGACAGCATTTTCACTAGTTATTCTGTCTCCTTTCTGCACTGTATCTTCTGAACTAGTTATTATTTTGGCTATTTTACAGGCGGCAAAATTAAATGGGACTTCCCAGGTGGCTCAGTGGTAAAGAACCTGCCTGTCAAGCAAGAGACACAAGTTCAGTCCCTGGGTTGGGAAGAACCTCTGGAGAAGGAAATGGCAACCCACTCCAGTATTCTTGCCGGGAGAATTCCATGGACAGGGGAGCCTAGCGGCTACAGTCCATGGGGTCACGAAGAGTTAGACATGACTGAGCGACTAATACTTAATACTTAAAATTAGTTTGGTCAGATAAATAAGCTAGGTCTGGGACATTTGGAGAAATCAGAGCTAAAATCCTGGTTTTCTAAGATCTTCCTCTCAATCACTCTGACTGCAGTATGTGTTTCCCATTTGGTAACATGAAGGTAGTGTAACTAAGGTAGATTCAAGGTATGTTGCCCTTGAACCTCACCCATGCTTAGGCTTTTATATAAATGAACCTCTTAAAATAGTTGAAGAGTCAAACATCCATTTAGTTCAACTGAATTCTAGGACATTTTTTAAAAATCAGTATAAGCTACAATAATTCATATTATTAATATTTGATCATTGTATCTTTTTTCTCTTTTTCCTTTTTTGAAGCAAATTTATTGAGATATAAAAGCATGCAATAAACACAATAAGTGTACAACATAGTTAAGTTTTATGTATGTATAAACCCACAAAACCATTTTTACATTCAAGATGATGAGTTTTCTATTACCTCCCAAATATCCTCATGCCTTTTGTAATTCCTCTCCCTTTCCCATCCCACCTACCCCTGCAGGCAAGATATGATCTGCTCTGTCAATATAGATAATTTTTTATGCTCAAAGTTTTATCAAATTGACTCATATTATATGTACACAATATCTGGCCCCTTTCACTCAGCATTGCAATTTTGAGACAAATTCATGTTGTTAAATCTGTTGCCCATTTCTAATCAGGTTATTTTCATATTATTGAGTTATGAGAGTTTTTTATGTATTGTGGATACAGTGCTTTAGCAGCTATATGCTTTGCAAATATTTTCTTCCGGTCTGTGGCTTGTCTTTTCAGTCTTTTAACAGTATCCTTCAGAGAGAAAGAGTTTTTAATTTTGATGAGGCTGAATTTATTAATATTTTATTTTACAAGTCATATTTTTGACATCATATCTAAGAAATCTTTGTCTAACATAGTGTCACAAAGGTTTCTACTTATGTTTTCTTCTGGAGGTTTTATAGTTTTAGGATTTACATTTAAGTCTATAATCCATTTTGAGATTTTGAGTTAACTTACATATACACTATCAGGTTAAGATTGAAGTTTGTTTTTGTTTGTTTTTCATATAGATATCCAATTATTACATTTATATTTTGCATATATGTTTCCAGTTATTCTAGCATCATTGTTGAAAAGACTATCCTTATCCATTGAATTATCTCTGCATCTTTTTCAAAAATCAATTGTCCACATGTGTGGGGGTCTATGTTTAGTTCCTTTTGTTTCATTGACCTTTTTTCCCTATCCTTATGTTATTGCCATAGTTTATTGGTTAATGTAACTTTATATAAGTCTTGAAATTAGGTGATACTAGCATTCTGATTTTGTTCTTCTTCTTCAAAGTCATTTTGGTTATTCTAGGTTCTTGTATTTCCTTGCAAATTTTGGAGTTAGCTTGTCAATATCACACACACACACACACACACACACATACACACACACAAACACACTCACACAGAGCCTGTGAGTGTTTGATTGGGTTCGCATTGACACTATGGTTCAGTTTGGAAAGAACTGACAACTATATTTCTATATACTTGCAACAAACATTCAAAATTTTAAAATGAAAATTAATATCACAATAGCATCAAAATATTAAACACTTTAAATATGATAAAAGATGTGAAAGACCAGTTCACTGAAAAGCACAAGACGTTGCCAAGAGAATCACAGACCTGAATAATCAGAACAATGTACCTTGTCATAAGTCAGAAGACTCAACACTGGAATGATTTCTTTTCCCTTTAATAATGGAAGCAACTGCATTTTTGCTTCTCTTTGACTATGTTCTGCCTAAAAGAATCTGAGCAGAAAAAAATATGCGTAACTTCTGAGTCATATCTTTTTCGATTTCCATTTTTTCCTTCCTTTGGGTCAATGAGAATGGGGATAGAATTTGAGGGCAATGCCTCTTCAAATCTAGTCTTCTGACCAGCAGCATCAGCATTACCTGGGAGCTTTTTAGAAATTCAGGTTCTCTGTCCTCACCCCAGACACACTGAATCAGAAACCCTGGTGTTAGAGTTCAGCACTCCCTGTTTGGGAAAAAAAAAAAAAAACCAGGTGGGTCTGATGCAGGGTAACATTTGCCAGCTACGGCCCACTGGGAATGCAAAGCATCAAGTAGGGCCTGACTGGCTGATATCCTCACTGAGCGAGTTGCCCACTCTCCCTGGACCACCAGCCTACCTCCATCCTCTTATGTGAAGGAGAAATAAACTTCTTTTGCTTGAGACATCTGTAATTTTTTGCTTGCTTTTTGTGTTTCTGAAATACCTTTTTATTGGAGTCTCACTGATGTAGGCGTTTGTCATTTTTGTCTCTTTGTTATACCAATTTAACCCATCCCTAGGTAAGGCCCCTTCTTGCCTCCCTGTGATATTCTCCTGTCCTTGTGTCTGCGAAGTTTCTCTTTTAGGATACACTGTTTATCTAAATGCTATCAAGAGCATCACTTCATGTCAAGGATTGTATTTGCAAGGATTGTACACCAAAGAGTACATCATAATAAGAGTCAGTACCTTTCCTGTATGCATCTTGACACTTGGAAAAGTTGGATAAATAATAAAGCTACATAATATGTTATATTCAAAGATATAAATTATCATATTCAAGTTAATCTTAAAAATTTAAATATGAAACATGCATTTTCCTTTTTGCATAATTTCTTCGCTTTTTCTCTAACTTTGATGAGGAACTACGAGGTTTATCCTTTCCCTTCAAAGTATTAACTTTTTTTCAATCCATTCCTATCATGTAGGTACTTTAGTCATCAGTAACAGCAAGAATTATCCTGAAGACTTGTTGGAAAGAATTGAGAAGGTATGAATAGCCCTAGTTGCTAAAAGTAAAAGAAAAACTCTTTAGATAATATTCACACTTGACTGTTTATCAAATCTTCAAGCAGGAAAAAAAGAATTATGATGTGGAAAAAATTTAGTATTATTTTAATCATTTAGGTAGGTAGGTGATAGGAAGATAGATATAAAGATAGATAGATAGATAACTTCCCAAAATATAGTGAAATGCTGTCAATAACTTGATGGAAATTTTTCAATGATTCATCACAAAGCACTTCTTATGATGCTTGAAACAGCCTGTCAAACAACTTGAATACTTCCTGGTGACAGGAGATTCAAGTGTTCACAGCTCGCTCAATATTCCACTTATTTGTGAAGCACCTATTCTGTACCATGCAGCCTCTTCAATTTTTGAACAGTTTTAATTGTTTTAAAGTTCTAACTCATACTGAGAGGAAATCCTCCTGTAAAGAGCTTCAACACAGCTCCAGAGAAGAAACACACTCTGCTGGAGGTTGGAGAGAGACACACAACTGCCTCCAGGGAGCTCAAAATGTCATGCGGCCAGGGGTTGGGGGTCTGACAATGGAATAATAAACACTGAGCTATATGGGGGTTCCCAGGTGTCTCAGCTGTAAAGAATCTGCCTGCCAGTGCAGGAGATCTGGGTTCGATCCCTGGGTCAGAAAGATCCCCTGGAGAAGGAAATGGCAATCCAGTCCAGTATTCTTGCCTGGGACATCCCATGGACAAAGGAGCCTGGTGGGCTACAGTCCATGGAGTCACCAAAGAGTTGGACACGACTGAGTAACTAAACAACAACACAGATTTACAAAGTGCTCTGAGAAGCCAGATGCAAAAGCCACTACTTCTGCTGAGAGTGCTCAGAAGACTCCAGAGAAAGCATGGTATCAGAAAAGGGTGAACGGGACTCAAAAGAGAAAAAACATCTCGTTCGAGGAAGAGTATGAATACAAGCATGGAAGCCTAAAAAAGCATGACTTATTTGAGAAACTTAAAGTGGCTCAGTAAGTCCAGAATAAAAGTCTGTGGAGCAGAAGATAGGACCGACAAAAGTTGGTAAGAAGCAAGTCAGGAAAACACTTGTTCTTCATGATAAGAAGTTTGAATTCCAGGCTTTGGGGGAATCAGTAAAGAATGTTGAATGAGGTCTGTGACAACCTGGAGGGATGAGGTGGGGAGGGAGGTGGGAGGGACGTTCAGGAGGGAGGGGACCATGTATACCTATGGCCAATTCATGATGATGTATGGCAAAAACCACCACAATATTGTAAAGTAATTATCCTCCAATTAAAATAAATAAATTGAATAATAAAAAAAGAATGTTAAATAAGGAAGTAACATGATTGGCTTTCATTTTTCTTTTTGAAGTTTTATTAATAAGCTTTATTTTAAGCAGATATGGTATATAACATCCTAGAATTTTTCTTTTAGTTTTTATTGTATATTGGAGTATAGTTGATTTACAGTGTTGTGTTAGTTTCAGGTATACAGCAAAGTGATTCAGTTATACATATATCTATTCTTGCTCAAATTATTTTCCCATTTAGGTTTTACAGAATATCAAGTAGAGTTCCCTGTGCTATACAGTAGGTTCCTTTGTGGTTTATCTTTTTTAAATATAGTAGGGTGTATATGTTGATCCCAAACTCCTAATTTATCCCTCTCCCATACCTTTTCCTTTTGATATCCATAAGTTTTTTTTTCTGATTTGAACAATTACTCTGAAGTACAGGATGAATCTGAGAAAGGAGAAAACATAAGAATAGAGAAAAAGTATTGGGCTTCCTTGATGGCTCAAATGGTAAAGAATCTGCTCACAATGCAGGAGACCTGGGTTCGATTCCTGAGTCCAGGAAAATCCCCTGGAGAAGGGAATAGCTTCCCACTCCAGTATTCTTCAGAAAAGGCAAGGGCACCCCACTCTAGTACTCTTGCCTGGAAAATCCCATGGGTGGAGGAGCCTGGTAGGCTGCAGTCCATGGGGTCACAAAGAGTTGGACACGACTGAGCAACTTCACTTTCATTTTTCACTTCCACGCATTGGAGAAGGAAATGGCAACCCACTCCAGTGTTCTTGCCTGGAGAATCCCAGGGACCGAGGAGCCTGGTGGGCTGCCATCTGTGGGGTCGCACAGAGTCAGACACGACTGAAGTGACTTAGCAGCAGTAGCAGCCAGTATTCTTGCCTGGAGAATTCCATGGGCAGAGGAGCAATCTGAGAAAGGAGAAAACATAAGTAGAGAGACCTGTACCTGATGTGTTTCCTCTCTTTCTCTCTCCAACCCTCTCTCTGTTCCTTTCTCCTGAAATAGTAAATATGTCTAAACCAAGGTGCTACAAGTGAGGAAGAGATGAACCAACAGAATTCAGAGATAAAATCATCATCAGTACTTTCCAACCAACCAGATATGGGGATTGAAGGAGTGGGCTCTAATTCTGCCCCTTGGAGCATCACAGATTTCTTCCCTATGATAACTCTTCATCCACTTGAGAATAATTATCACATTCTTTCCCTCATCTTTAAGACAAAGTGCTCCTTCTCTTTGACCCAAGAGCAATAAAATGCCGTTCCCCAGTCTTACCATCCTCCAATGTTTGATTAGATAAAGAAGGTGCCTTCTCTGAAATTTCTCAACTCAACAATGTGCTCAAAACTCAGTGAACAAATTAATGCATTCTTCTTCAGCCTATAGGTATTTACACCAGCCAAAACATCTCCCTCACTGTTCAGTTGTCAAGAAAATATACTAATGCTTCTAAATCGAGAACAAAAATAAAATCCCTCAGAAATAAAGTTTAACATTTCATATTTTTGGCTCTTAAAACATTCTTCTATTTGTGCTATCCTGAACATATGACTTGCAAAGTGAAGTAGCCATAAATCAGGCTGCAACACCCCTCCTCTCAGACATTTGTCAGGAAAAATTATTAATACACTGGCTAAGAGAACACTAATAAAACAGTGCATTGCATTGCATTTGGTCCTTATTCAACAATGGCAAAGAGTTCCAAAGCAAAAGACAAAGAAAATTAGAATTATTATTATCCCATACCCTGTTCTACTGATGAAGCACATTCTTGATGCTGGCAAAACTCCTGGACCTGATCTTTATTTTTTAACCTACTGATTCTTTTCCATCAGTGACAGACTTGTTCTGCCACAAGAGATGCATTTCCAAATTGGCCTGAGGGAGACATGTGGGTTAGAAACAATATTGTCATTGGCCTAGTTCTGGCAAGATGGGTGGAAAATCAGACAACTGTTATGTTTTGCAGTTGTGGGCTAATAGTGCCCTCTGTTTTCCATTTTTGCTCCCATCAACAGAATTACCAGATGGCTAAGAAGCCACTATAATAGAAGTAATGTTCCAATATAGTGGGAAAAGACCAACCCAATAAACACCCTGACATTTATCTAGTTGCAATTAGCAATCTTCGTGTTTAAAGATAAAGTTTTTTAAAAAGAATACATAACAGAAACCCTTGAAGCTTCACTCCTTTCACCAGAATACTTGTGCGTTGTTTTTTTTAAAGAGCAATACATTCATTGCAGACTCCAGCATTCTCACCCATCCTCCCAAATGCCAAACCTTATGACCCAAAGGACCACAGTCACTTAAAAGACTTGTAACACTCTTCAAAATGCCTCCAGAGATTCTGAGTCAGTGGGTCTATGATGGAACATAAGAATCTGTAATTTCAAAAAATCTTTCCAGATGATAGGGAACCACTTTGAGAAGTCTGAGATCTACCTGTGGGAGAAACTTTTAACTCAGGCTGCTGGCCAGGGAACTAATCAGTTGGGTGGATTTTCAGTTCAGACAGCCTCTGCTCCTACCTCCGGGTTTCTTGGCGCCTCCTAGTGGACGGAGAGCAAAGTACCCATGGTGAGTGTGTTCCCTGAGAACCAGTGATTTTTAGAATAGTCAAGGAACTGCCTGGAGGAAAAATAAAAAAGCTTCCTCTCTTAACATGTGAACATGTAACTCTAGTAGGACTCAGTTAATAAAACCACTGTTTTCTTCACCACCACCTTCAAGTTTGGTTCATTCCATTGAGTTAATGCTTCATCTACTCCTGAAAGAAATTCTGGGAAGATGAAATTCATTTTTCCAGGCATCCTCAGATAAGAAAACCATTTTGTGTGAAAGAGTCTCATCTTTTAATTATAAGTTAAGTCAAGAGGACTTCCTAGGTGGTACAGTGGTTAAGACTTAGTCTTCCAATGCACTGGGTTCCGGTTTGATTCCTGGTTGGGAAGCTGAGATTCCACATGCCTGGGGACCAAAAAACCAAAATAGAAAACAGAAGCAATATTGTAACAAGTTCAAAAAAGACTTTAAAGATGCCCACATCAAAAAATAAAAAAGTTAAGTCAAAAGTGCATAATTCAAAGCTACAATGTTACTCCTCGCCAACTTGTACTGGTACTCCCAAATGAGGTCTGCACATTCAAACTTTTCTCAATATCCTCTCTAGTTTCTCCCCTTCCTCCACCTCACTCATTCAGCTTCCTCTGCCCAGGCAAGACTGCAGGTGGAGCTGGGGTCAGAAGAGAGAAGGGAGAAGTAAGGACTCTACAAAGTCTTGCCTGACTAAAACCATACCACCCGCCACTGGCTCCCTCTGCTGGCTGCTGTGGAAAGCGTGAAGGGTCTTTGTGGAGCTCCTGCCATCATTGAGAACTCTCACCGAACAGATTCGTTCTGTCTGGCTCACGGCTCACAGGTCCTCCTCTGTCAGTTCCTGACTTCCTCTGCACAATTAAAGCCTTTCTTTTTTTTTTTAGCTGATGATCTTTTGTTTTTGTTTTTTGATCGATTACCATAATAAGTTGATTTAACATTTATCATCTCATATATATGCCCAAAAATGAATATGTTTTTTCCTCTTGATGAGAAGTCTTAGGATCTATTCTCTTAACAACTTTCAAATATACCCATAAAGCAGTGTTGGGGCTTGCCTGGTGACTCAGACGGTAAAGAATCTGCCTGCAATGTGTGAGATCTGGGTTCAATCCCTGGGTCAGGAAGATCCCCTGGAGGAGGAAATGGCTGCTCACCTCAGTATTCTTGCCTGGAGAATCCCAATGGACAGAGGAGCCTGGTGGGTTCCAGTCCATGGGGTCACAAAGAGTTGGACATGACTGAGCAACTAACACATTCATAAAGCAGTGTTAACTATAGCTGTCGTGTTGTACAATACATTATAGCCACAGAACTGGTTTACCTTGTAACTGGAAGTTTGTGTCTTTTGACCTTCATCCAGTTCCTTTACCCAGCCCTGCCTCTGCTGCTGCTGCTAAGTTGCTTCAGTCGTGTCCAACTCTGTGCGACCCCATAGACGACAGCCCACCAGGCCCCTCCGTCCCTGGAATTCTCCAGGCAAGAACACTGGAGTGGGTTGCCATTTCCTCCTCCAATGCATGAAAGTGAAAAGTGAAAGTGAAGTCGCTCAGTCGTGTCCGACTCTTAGCGACCCCATGGACTGCAGCCTACCAGGCTCCTCTGCCCATGGGATTTTCCAGGCAGGGGTACTGGAGTGGGGTGCCATTGCCTTCTCCCGCCCTACCTCTGCTAACTGCAAATCTCTTTCTAAGAAGTTGGTTTGGTTTTTTTTTTTTCTTGTTTGTTTGTTTATTTAGATTCCCCATACAAGCCAGAGCACACAATATTTATCTTTCCTGTCTGGCTTATATCCAAGGTAATACCCTCAAGGTCCATCCAAACTGTCACAAATGCAGATTTTCCTCCTTTCTATGACTGAATAATATCCCATTGTATGTTTAAGCCACAGATTCTTTATCCATGCATCCACCAATGGACACTTAAGTTTTTTCGTGTCTTGGATACTGTAAATGATTACAGCCTTTCTTGAAGAGCTCTCTTGCTCTCCCTGCCCCTCAGAGCTTGGGCAGGATTCAAGGCAGTTCAAGGCTAGCTTTCTTTCTCACACGTGGCCCACATCTGATCCACTGAAAAGACTCCTGTGTCATTCGCTGTCCCACCATCAAAGCAGGAATATCGAACCAAGAATTTTGCTTTTAGGTGCTTCAAGCACGTATCAGACATCAGTCAACCATGTTCCTCCAGCAACAGGAAAATAATGTATTCCTTTGAAGTGCATTTTGCTTGACATAAAGCAAAGAAGCCTTCCTTCTACTTCATCTGCATGAGGAAAGAAGATGGGAAGAATACTAAAAACCCCCTCTAAAAATCCTCTTATCTCTCTAACCAACTCCTCTCAGTCTCTCCAGCTTCTCCCATAACCCAAGGTAGATGATCTACAAAATCAGTCTATTGTTGTTATTCAGTTGCAAAGTCTTGTCCGACTCTTTGCAACCCCATGGATTGCTGAACCCAGGCTTCCCTGTTCTTAACACCTCCTGGAGTTTGCTCAAACTCATGTCTATTGAGTCAGTGATGCCATCCAACCATCTCATCCTCTGTTGCCCCCTTCCCCTCCTGCCTGCAATCTTTCTCAGCGTCAGGGTCTTTGCCAATGACTCAGCCCTTCGCCTCAGGCGGCCAAAATATTGAAGCCTCAGCTTCAGCATCAGTCCTTCCAATGAATATTCAGGGTTGATTTCCTTTAGGATTGATTGGTTTGATCTCCTTGCTGTCCAAGGGACTCTCAACAGTCCAAAATATGTTTAAGTGACCCTGCACCCCCTCCTTGGCATGCAGTACTTCTATTGTCTTGAATCCTCAGATGAAACAGCCATTTACAGAGTCCCCTTTTACATTTGGGCAGCTTAAATCTTAGTCTTTTAGACTGCAAAACTGAGAAGGGCAATGGATTTCCAATAGAGGATCTGAACATGCCCTGCATTCAGTTGGCTCTTTGACATTTGAAGTCTGGGCAGACTGGCAGGTCCCATTTGCCAAGGAGCAATTACTTCTGTAGTAATTAGGTCTGAAATCATGTTGCCTCTTTGAATCAAAAGCAGTTATCTGTGCAAGATAACACTCAACCAGTGCAGACACAGAAGAGTAAACAAACAGCCAGTGTTTCCTCAGCCAGACACAAAACTGAACTTCATGGCACATAGAGATTCTGAGAGTATTAAACAATACAAGACTAGAATCCTAAGGATACCGAAGAGATTTATTGACCAAAGACAAAATCTAAAAATATAAACTGATTATTTCTATTATAACAGGAAAAGAACAGAGGGACAAAGTGAGGGGAAAAAGAGAAAACTTAAGTAGTAATTGGAAAGCAAAAATTTAGATGTATCAACTATTCTGAAGATCAACAGTTTGATTGCCTTGTTTTACATAAATAATAACAATAGGGACTTCCCTGGTTAAGACTTCGCCTTCCAATGCAGGGGGCCTGGGTATGATCCTGAGTCAGGGAGCTAGATCCCATGTGCTGCAACTTAGACTTGGCACAGCCAAAATAAATAAATAAAAATAAATATTAAACATAGAAATTATTTTTAAAAAAGAAACAGCAATTCTGAATTGCTAAGAGAACTAAAAATTTTCCACCTCCCTTTTCTGCTTTTATTTTTGGTCTGCGTGAGATAAAGACAGACAAAAGGACAACTACAGGTTTGACTCCAGCAATAAGCATATCAGCTTAAAATGAACAAAGCTAACGCAAATTGGCAAAAGTTTTTCATGCAAAATGAACCATCAAATCCCAGGACTTGAAGCATATAAATTCTTGGCATTATTCAATGGGTGTTTATTGACTGTTCATGCAATATTAAGCTTAGGGCGAAGATGGCAGTGGGGAGTGGGTGCTTATGGAGTGGTTAAGAATAAAAGTATGAGAGAGATCTTCCCTTGAGACATTTTATCCTCATTAAAAAGTAATTCTTACAGGTTCAAATCATTGCTTCAAATCCAAAGACATTCAGAACTGCATGTAAAGCCATATTTTGTTTCAAAAATAAATTTCAAGACTTCCCTCATGGTCTAGTGGTTAAGAATCTACCTGACAATGTAAGGGACATGGGTTCAATCCCTGATCTGGGAAAATTCCTCATGCCACAGGGCAACTAATGCCATGTGCCCGTGTGTTCCAACGTCTCCACCACTAAAGAGAAGCCACCACCACAAGAAACTCAAAGCACAGTGAAAAGTAGCCCCTGCTCGCCCAACTAAAGAAAAGCTCACATGCAACAACAGAGACCCAGAACAAGCAAAAATAAAATAATTAAAAAGATTCACATCCTCCATAAAGTTTTTTTTTAATCAATAAATTTCAGATTTGCTAACAAACAAAAACAGTTATCCCACCCCCAAATAAAACCCACAGCAAACATCAACACAATAATGAAAACTGTAAAGCATTAACTTAAAAATTAGAAAAAAGGCAAAATTCCTGATGTCACCAGTTCTGTTCACATTACACAGGATATCTGAACCAGTAAAAGAATAAAGAGAAAAGATGTAAAAAACATGAGAACTGAGCAGGGAAAATCAACAGCCAGTATATGCTTATATACATTTGTTGTTGCTGTTGTTTTGTTGCTAAGTTGTGTCTGACTCTTTTGCAACCCCATGGACTATAACCTGCTCCTCTGTCCATGAACTTCTCCAGGCAAGAATACTGAATAGGTTGCCATGTCCTTCTCCAGGGGATCTTCCGAACCCAGGTGCAGTCAGGAGATCTTTTACCCTGAGCCACTTGGGAAGCCCAGCACTTGTATACATAGAAAACTCAAAAAAAATTATATAGCTAAACTGCTATAAATATTAAGAGATTTTTAACAAAGTAGCTGGATATAGGATTATTAGTTTTTAAATCCATATTAAAAAGTCAATTGTACTTTTACACACCAGCAATAGACATTTACAATGTATAACTTTAAAAGATATCACTTAAAAATCAACAGTTAAGAAAAGTTGTATAAATAAATTTAACAAAATCTTTGCACAGTCTCCAAGAAGAAAAATATAATACTTTACATGAAAGATGACTTATGAGAGCTATACCATGTTCATGGGATACATGAACATAGATATACTGTATCAGTTATCCTTAACTTATTCTGTATATTCAATTTCATTCTAATCATAGTTCAATAGGTTTTATGGAACATTAAAAGCTAATTTTTACTCATATGTAGATTGATGGGTAGATAGAGAGATGAACAGTTATTTAACAAAGCGATATAGCAAAAAGTTATTATAGAATCTAAGCAGTGTATAGTCCCTTGAGCTGCAAGGAGATCCAACCAGTCCATCCTAAATGAAATCAGTCCTGAATAGTCATTGGAACGACTGATGCTGAAGCTGAACTCCAATACTTTGGCCACCTGATGCAAAGAACTGACTCATTGGAAAAGACCCTGATGCTGAGAAAGATTGAAGGTGGGAAGAGAAGGGGATGACAGAGGATGAGATGGTTGGATGGCATCACCAACTCAATGGACATGAGTTTGAGTAGGCTCCGGGAGTTGGTGATGGACAGAGAGGCCGGGCATGCTGTAGTTGCTGGGGTCACAAAGAGTTGGACACGAATGAGTGACTGAACTGAACTGAACTGAAGCAGTGTGTTTATGAGTGTTTGCTACAAAACTCTTTCAACTTCTTTTCATTTTTGGAACTTTTCATAATAAAATGTTGGGGGAAAATCATATGTAAATGTCAACAGGTAAGACTAGCCCAGAGACTCCTGAAAAGGAAGAACCAGGAATGCACATAGGAAAAGTTCAAATAGAAATTATAATAATTAAGAGATTATGACATTGGTGTGGAAATAGAAAAACAAATCACTAGAATAGAATAGAAATCAGGCATTTATGAAAACCTAGTTTATTTCAGATCTGACCTTATAGATCACTGGGGAAAGGGTGGGTCATTCGTTAAATGGTACAAGGAAAATTGGTAAGCATATAGAAAATAATTTAAATGTTAACAACAAAACTTTAAAACTTTTAGGAAAAAGTAAAGAGAATATCTTTAAATATCTTTAAATTAGTGAAGGCAAAAAAAGATATATAATAAAACCATTTGCAGGAAAGATTTAAAACAGACAATGTTAAAATATATATATAATATGTATATATATATATATATATATATATATATATAAAGGATACTAAAAGGATAAGCAAAACATTACTGTTATTGTTCAGTTGCCAAGTCATGTCAGACTCTTTGCAACCCCATGGACTGCAGCACACCAGGCATCCCTGTCCTTCACCATCTCCCGGAGTTTGCTCAAACTCATGTCCATTGAGTTGGTGCTACCATCCAGCCATCTTATCTTCCATTGCCCCCTTCTCCTCCTGCCTTCAATCTTTCCCAGAACAAGGATCTTTTCCAGTGAGTTAGCTCTTTACATCAGGTGTCCAAAATATTGGAGTTTCAGCTTTAGCTTCAGTCCTTCCAATATTAAATGTATAAAATTTATGAAATGTTTTTCTTTCTATGCCAGTAGCTCTCTTGTGAACATGGTGAACATTTTTGAAATCCACTGGACTTTCTGTAAGAAGTGTGGCAACACCAATCTCACAAAATGACGCAGTACAAGAAGGGCAAAGATCCTCTGTATGCCTGGGGAAAGCAGCCTTATAACAGGAATCAGAGTGGCTATGGTAAGCAAACTAAGCTGTTTTTCTGGAAAAAGGCTAAAACTACAAAGAAGATTTTGCTAAGGCTTAAATGTGTTGAGCCCAATGCAGATCTAAAAGAATGCTAGGGGACTTTTTGGCTGTCCATGGTTAAGACTTCACCTTCCAATACAGGGGGACAGGTTCCATCCTTGGTTTGGGAGCTAAGATCCCACATTACTCAGAGCCAAAAAACCAAACATGAACAGTATTGTAACAAATTCAATAAAGACTTTTAAAATGGCCCACATCAAAAAAAAAAACTTAAAAAAATAAAAGAATGCTGGGTATTCACAGATGCAAGATTTTTGAAGAGGGAGGAGATAAGAGGAATGGCCCAAGTGATCCAGATCTAAGCTCTAACTTTTGTTTTATTATAGAGACATAAACTATTGAGGTTATGCTCACTTCATTTGGTGGCTTTGATCTTTGGGGAGGAAAATAGTGTCGTCAACAAAGTTCTCCTTGTGGGGAAATTTATGTTTTAAAAAAGTATATGGAGTGGAGAGATGAAGATGAAATTTGGAATGAGCATATCAAAAGCCACAGATGTCGTGGTAATGATCTTTTTTTTTTAATTGGGTGATATATACGAATATATGTATTCTAATACTTTGGCCTTCTGATGCAAAGAATTGACTCATTGGAAAAGACCCTGATGCTGGGAAAGCTTGAAGGCAGGAGGATAAAGGGACGACAGAGGATGAGATGGTTGGATGGCATCACCAACTCAGTGGACATGAGTTTGAGCAAGCTCTGGGAGTTGGTGATAGACAGGGAAGCCTGGCATGCTGCAGTCCATGGGGTCACAAAGAGTCGGACACGACTGAGCAACTGAACTGATACATGAATATTTCTTTATATTTATAAAACTGGACACATACTGTTTTATACATGATACAATATGCAAATTAAAGATTTTAGGTCAAATGCAGAATGCTAAAAAGCCTAATGCGTGCTGTGCTTAGTCGCTCAGTCCTGTCCGACTCTTTGCAACCCTGTGGACTGCAGCCCACCTGGCTCTAGTGTCCATGGAGATTCTCTAGGCAAGAATATTGGAGTGGGTTGCCATGCCCTCTCTCCTCCAGGGGATCTTCCCAACCCAGGGATTGAACCCAAGTCTCCTGCATTGCAGGAGGATTCTTTTACCATCTGAGCTACCAGGGAAGCCCAAAAGGTCTAATAGGAAAGTAAAAATCTAAAAAAGCTAGTCAAAATAGAAAGAGATCAGTAAACTCTTAAAATCCTAAGATTTTTATGTCTCTCAACTTTAAAGGAAATAAGCCAAAATAAGGGTGACGCTGGCTTATACTTTAGTAAATTTGGTAAAGCATCCATGAAATATAATCTAGAGGTGTAAAAACCACACATGACTTCATGAAGTTCTTTTTTATTAGCCTTCTCAAAGTTTACAAATTGTAGCTAAGTATGTCTTTCCTGCCTTAGAAGAGCAAGGGAGTGGAAATTATGACCAAATATCCATCCCTCCCTCCTTCCTTCCATCCTTTCTCTCTACTTCTGTATTAGTTTTGGTTTCCTAATACTATATATTAAATTACAAAAAGAAAAACCCCACAGAAGCTTAAAACAAGTTTATTATTTCACAGTTTTGGGTCAAGAACTTAGTCACAGGCCAACTGGGTCCTCTGCTCAGAGTCTTGCCAGGCCAAAAAAGCAAAGTGTGACAAGAGCTGTGTTGTCATCTGTGACTGAGTCCTCCTCCATACACATTCAGATTGTTGGCAGAATTCAGCTCCTGTGGTTATAGCACTGAGGTCTCAGTATTCTTGCTAAGTTCTGGCTCATGGTCATCTCAGTTTCTAGAGGCTGCCCTCTGGTCCTAGCTACACGGCATTCCTACAACTTACAGCTTACTTTTCAAAGCCAGCAGGAGATATCTCTCTCATGCTTCAAATCTAACTTCTTTTAAGGGCACACCTGATTGAGCCAGGCCCTCCTGGGATAATCTCTCTTTTGTTTAATACAAATTCAACTGACTGGGGACGTTAATTACAGCTGGAAACCACAAGTTGTTTAAGATGTCTGAAGCATAGAATGACAGGCGGCATTGAGTGGGATAAAATGAGAGAAAAAAGTTAAATCACTTAAGACATTTTAAACCAATTATGGAATGTGGTCCTTATCTTAGCAACAGTTAGAAACCTTGAAATAGTGAGGGTTTTTAGGAGCAAAAATATTGACTGATCAGATCTGCAGTTTAGAAGAATGGCTTTAGGGGGCAGTAATAATGATGTGCTTAGTGTCGTGTCCGACTCTTTGGGACCCTATGGACTGTAGCCTGGCAGACTCCTTTATCCATGGGGATTCTCCAGGCAAGAATACTGGAATGGGTTGTCAAGCCCTCCTCCAGGGGATCTTTCCAACCCAGGGATCGAACCCAGGTCTCTCGCACTGCAGGTAGATTCTTTACCATCTGAGCCACCAGAGAAGCCCAAGAATACTGGAGTGGGTAGACTATCCCTTCTCCAGGGGATCTTTCTGACCCAGGAATCAAACTGGGGTGTCCTGCATTGCAGGTAGATTCTTTACCTGCTGAGCTTTCAGGGAAGCCCAGTAAGAATGATAAAGAGAACACTTCATTTGAGCAAGTATTTGTTTTGTGGCAAAAATAACTCTAGAAACTAAAATGAAATGCATGGTCTCAGAAATGCTTTAATTTGGAAAAAAAATTTATTATAACCAGAAAAAAAGTCACATGCCCTTCCTCCTCTAACCTACCACAAATATACACAATATGATTTTTGAAAAAATAGCTGAGAGACAGGAAAGTCAAAATACAAAAAAACAACCTTTAGGGGAGAAGCACATTGCAATCCATACCGTATCTTCATCTACTGTTTCCAGGAAGGGTAAAATTTCATCCTTACATGTCCTTGAAGTCAAAGGGATACAGAAAACTTAGCCAGTTACAAAAGTCATTGTGTTCACAGGATAAATTGTTCAGGAGAAGAAGGAATATGACTGATGGCAACACTAATTGAAACTTCCCCTCCCCCCATCCTTTGTTTTTTTAAGTAATACACCAAGCGTTGGGAGAGGTCAAAACAGAGACGTGACCAATGCACAGGTGAGCTTGCCGAAAAACATCTCTTGATGAAGGGAGGAGAGAATATGGCTCTTCAGAGAGAAGGGGCATATCCTGGTCATAAATTTATCTCCATCTGTGGCATTCGATCACTTCTCGGTCAATGTGTCAAAGGGCTTATTTTGTGATTGGAGCAACCCACGTGTATGATAAATTGCCAGCCTCATCTCTTGACTGACTTGTAAATCTCAGTCCTTTTCGGGAATTAACTACTTGCTAAATTCATTTATCAAAATTAAAACTAGGTTTTCGGAATGTTGCCCTCCAAATCCCAAGAAACTATAAAAGATTAACCTTTTGCAGATCCTTCCAGACTGAACACCAGTGGGTAACATCAACGCAAGTGATTAATAGGAGCTTTCTAAGATCCGGGGGAGTTGCTGACAGCCATTTCCCTCATATGACAGCATAAGTCATCTCCTAATCAACCTATGAAAACACACACCCTGAAACTCTCCGTACTAATGGAACACATCCAATTAATATTTAGAATATCCATAGGAGTTCTGTTTTGCATTAGTACCAGAGGTTTTTACAAGTGTATCAGACCTCCTCAAGGCTGTAAAACAGAATTCATTAACTCAGTCTCGTTCAATCACTCCAGAAGCAACAGTAGCAGCCGCAGAATGAAAGTCCAATCCAGAGTGAATCAGCTTCCAGAAGTCGCAGCTTCTCTGTGATGCTGCTGTTTGTTTTTAAGGTCATTAGCTAACATTTGTATCTCACTGACCCCTGGACCATCCAAGTTGCATACAGCCTGTATATTCACCATGGAGAAGCACACTCCTCTTCCGTCTTCTTTCTTCCTCGTGTATTTACAGCCCATGGTGCTATCTTGGGGCCTTAAAGGCATTTCATCCAAATATCCACATTTGCACAAAATGTTCCGACACCTTCCCAGTACAATCCGTGACATTTTCCCTCCCCTCCCTGGGAGGCGTGTGCTGTGAACCTGCTCCTACTTACATGTGAAATGGCAGCTGGGCTTATTAATGGTTCCCTCAGATCCTCTACCTCCTTTAGTCCTCAAAACAAACTATGGCTCAGTTCATAACAGGTCTGAGAACACCCTAAATAAAGTACCACAGAGACTTCGTTTCCCACTAAAGGGTACAGGTTAGACCCAGATGGAGGTATAAAACAGTATGTGTCCTATCAAAGTAGTCCCAGATTCCCTTAATTACACTTTATGGAGTTGTTCCCTTTGAATCCCCTAAATCAGTGGCAAGAGATCTTTTCCTTTTCCCTGGGGAGCTACAAACTTACACGGTAATCATTTAAATGGGGATCATACAGGTTATGCTAAAGTCATTCATTTTATAAACTTATACAATACCTAGCAGTACCGAGTATGTATGGTAACCGTACACTGTGTGAAGCAATTTATATGCATTATTTCTACCAATCTTGACAATGATTTTGTCGGAGACCGAGGCACAGGGAGTGTCTGTAATGTGTCCAAAGTTACTCAAATAGAGAGTGGTTAGATCAGGAGTTCCAGAGCCCGGGCTGTACTTACTGACTGCCTTCCCTTTCACCGTGAGTGAAGCTCTGAAGTAGGTCCTAGAGTCATATTGGATGGATGAGTCACATGGATGCTGAAGACAGTATTTCTGCCCCACCTCCACCTGGGGCTTAAAGTCCAAGAAAAACATGTCAAAATCTATTACAAACCTAAGAACAGAATGGTGATCCAGCATGGAGAATGGAAGAGCCAACTTAGGCTAGAAGATTGAAGAAAGCTTCCCCAGAGGAGTGGCATTCAAGCCATAAACATGATGAATGATATCCATGGGTTCCATCCCTGGTCTGGGAAGATCCCATACGCTACAAAGTAACTAAGCGGTTCACCACAACTGCTGAAGCCTGCATTCCTACAGCCCATGCTCCTCAACAGGAGAAGCCACGGCAGGGAAAAGAGTAGCCCCCATCACCACAAGCTCAGCAACAAAGACCCAGCTCGGCCAAAAATGGATAGATTAAAAAAGGTTTAAAACTTCCACCAGAGCACATGGACTGGCAGGCATAACAACCTTTCCCCTTGAGTGGAGGATCTTTGTGTAGGACAGAACATACTCAGCACCATGAGGTGGTCCTTGCTAGGAATTAGGTAAGAAAGTATTTCAGGATAGTGAGATTGGAATGCAAAGACCAAGAGAATCAATTTTTGATAACAGAAAAATAGTGAAGAACAAGGCAGAAGATGGAAAGAATCCACCTTAGAGTTTAAGGATAATGGTGAAGGCTTGAAATGCAAAGAAAACTTGTTAGAGGCAAAAAAAAAAAAGTGATCTGATCTGTATTGATAATTCACCTGAGGTCGTATACTAGCTCCACCAATTACACATTTGTAATTCTTGTATGTAATTTTATTTTAAAAATTGAAAGTGATCACAAAAGTCTAGACTATAGGAAGGTATAGGAAAAATAACAAATAAATCATGAGTTGAAAAAGAGAGACAGAAATAAAGCAGGAATCTATACAGTGAAAAAGTATGAAGAGAAAAAGCAGCCATGACAATGTGGCAATTTATTTGGTTACTGATTCCAACAGACAAATTATAAAATAATATTTTAAAATTGGCATGGGAGCAATGGAAATGTGAGCATTAACTAGATTTTATAATATAAGGAATTAACATTTGGGGAGTGATATTGGCACTGTGGTTTTGGTTAAGCATCCTCAGGTTTGAGAGACGGTTACAGACATATGGAAAAATCTGGTACGAGACTAGAGCTTGCTTCAAAGTAACTTGGGAAGTGGGAGTGTGGGTGGGGATATGGGTAGAGTAAGACTAGCTATGAATTGATAACTTTGCAGCTATATGATAGGTACATAGGGATTCATTATACTATTCTGTGCATTTTCATGTAAGTTTCAGGTTCTTTATAACAAATTCTGTTTAAGGACAAAACAAGATTCTATTCAATGAGTAATGGAAAAATTGCATTGCTTCTGATGATGGTCAGTTAGGGAGATAATGAAAGAGAGGAAACAATTTTTAAGGGGAGGATACACAAGTCAGAAAAAGACCAAAAGATGAAAAGGACTGGAACACAGAGACACGGAGGCATAAATACAAACAGAAAAAGAGGAAGCAACCAAGCAAAAGACAGACTTGTGAAATGACATTACCACCTTGTGGTCTTTTAGGATATTGCTCCTAGCTACTCCAGCCATGATGTTTTTTCACACTTGTAGGCATTTGTGGGGACGCCACACCTACACTTGGACCAGGTGAAACGGAGGTAACAGCCATGCCTAAGCTTTGGTCTGGAGGTTTCTTATTTGTGACCAAATTTTGTTGACTCTCCTAATATTTTCAGACCATACCTGACCTTTTATCACAAGGTTCCCACATTTGTTACGTTTTATTGTCCTAAGTTTCCCACTTTATTTATTCAGGGTTAGCTCCTGATTTGGTATTTCAGGACTTTGTAAATAAATCTTTGTTCACCTATCCAAACCCTCTGTGGTTTGTTTTTGTTAAAAACAGCTTTATCGAGATTATAATTGATATCCAAAAAATTGGACATAATTAACATATATAATTTGATGAGTTTGGAGAGATGTATAAACCATCATGACAATCAAGGTGATAAACATAATCATCACCTCTGTTTATTACATCATCTATTTGCTACTCTAACTCCAGCCTAATCTTACTTTTTTTTTTTTCAATATATAGTAACACAATCTTTTTTGTTTTTGTTTTTTAGTATTTATTTATTTGGCTGCTCCAAGGGCTCCAGAAGGAGATGGGCTCCTTAACGGTGGAACATAGGCTAGTTGCTCTACAGTGTGAGTGATCCTATTTCCCCAACCAGGGATCAAACCCGTGTCCCTTGCATTGGAAAACGAATTCTTAGCCACTGAACCACCAGAGAAGTCCCTTAATCATACTTTCTAATGCCTCCATCTCCTTGAGCATCATACTCACCTTTCTCTTCCCTTTTCCAACTCCACAGAAGTTGTTTTTCTTGCAGTATGTGACAGAACAGCACAATGTAGTCATTGTGTGGGAGCAGCCCCACAGACAAAGGAAAGGATTGGAAAATGTGGAAGCAAAGGGATTCTATAGCTAAAATGGCCCCATTATACAGCTATTTGACCCAAGGAAGAACGGTCCATCTCATAAACAATAGCCAAATAGCCCCAGTGCTATTACTATCACATGGTATTATGTTTTAAATTTTTTCCTCCTCTCCATCCACATTCCTCCTGTGTGAGCTCCTGCTGATCTCCCTGGCATGGACTCTGCCAGCGTCCAAGCCAACCTCCTTACTTCCACTAGCCCCTCCTGACCTTCCACACTGCCTCCAGGGACTTCCCCAAAATACAGGTTAATCCTGGACTCTCTGCTTAATACCTTCCACTATTTCCTAACATCCACGAGAAAAGAATCCTAAGCTCAGACAGCCATGCTGTTTCTAATCTCATCCACTGCAGTGCCCTCAAGGCACATACACTGCCCCATTCATTCCAGATTGCTGGCTGTTCCCGACAAGGCCACTGTATATGTGACACCCCCTGTCTTGGCACTGATTCTTATCCTTGTCTGATAATCCATTTTTATGCCTGGTTAATTCCTAATCTTGATTTGTCTTCACTTAGACACTGAATTGGGCTTCCCAGGTGGCTCAGCAAGAAAGAATCTGCCTGCCAGTGCAGGAGATGTGGGTTCGATCCCTGGGTCAGGAAGATCCCCTGGAGGAAGAAATGGCAACCCACTCCTGTATTCTTGCCTGGAGAATCTCATGGATAAAGGAGCCTGGTGGGCTACAATCCATGGGGTCACAAAGAGTCGGATGCGATCAAGCACACGCACGCACACACACAGACACTGAATTGAGACTCAGACCTCACACGACTGACCTCACTTCCCAACTGAGTGCTCCTGTAGCATCTTCACACGATTCTACTTAACTCACTGTGTGGTGATGGTGATGTGTTTATTGGTCTCTCTGCAGCCCTGCCTCCAGTCTCGTTAGAGTCAAGAGAAAGGTAACTGGAAATGTGCTGCATTAATATAAGCTCTCTTAGAACTTAGCACAGTGCCCCACAAGGCGTGGGTATGCAATAAAGTTTGGCTGCCTTCTCCTCTGCAGCTCTCTGTGGGAATCTGATCTCTGAATACAGAGTGGGTGGCCAGAGCTTTAATAAAGAAAAGAGATACCACTGGGGACTTATCAGATTGGGTATTTTTTAATGATAATTAGCCAGTGTTAGTAAAGATTCTCTTAAAGTTCAGCTAGGAAGTAAAAAAATTTGTTCAAGCCTTGTAGAAGTAAATATAACAAAATATATTAAACTCGTGCATATCATTAAACTCAGAATGCCACATGCAGGAACTGAAATTGACAATATGCACACAAAACTCCATACAAGAATGTTTGTCACAACAGTATTGATATAGTCTAAAAAAATCTGAGAATCGAAAATGTCAAAAATAGAAGCTTAACAGAGCAAACTGTGGTATAACCATATGATGGAACTCTAGGCAGTGCTTAAAAATTATATAATATGAAATTTACTCTTGAAAAGCAAAAATAAAAAATGCTGGTTATAAGACAACTGTAGTCAATTTTATAGTGCATGTGTGTGTGTGTGTGTGTACATTTGTGTGTGTGTGCATATGTTTGTTTCTATCATTATTCATCATCAGTCATCGCTCAGTCGCGTCCAACTCTTTGCGATACCATGGACTGTAGCCCACCAGTCTCCTCTTTTCATGTGCTTCTCCAGGCAAGAATACCGGAACGGGTTGCCATGCCTTCCTGCAGGGTATCTTCCCAACCCAGGGATCAAACCCGCATCTCCTTTGTCTCCTGCATTGGCAGACAGATTCTTTACCACTGAGTCACCTAATGCAATAGACATTGTACATACATACATTTATACACAAACATAAGATAGCCATGCAGAGTCAAAGTTTGGAAAATATATATAACCAAAATGAAAATAGGTTTATAAATAATGTAGTTGGCTTCTCTGTACTTTCTGATTTTTCTCCACTGAACAGGTATCCATTATAATAATACGAGGGAAATATAAAGTTGGTTTTCTTTTTAAGAGAAGAGGAAGCGAAAAGGAAAGGCAACTGAGTCCCTGAGGCCATCAAGAGAAGAACTAAGGAAGCTGACCTGAATGTAAAAGAGCATCTGAATCTTAATAACACATAGACCTCTGGAATTTTACAGAAGGTTAAGCCAATTGGTCATATGTGCCTTAGTGTCAAGTACTTAGATCAATATGTACTTGAGGTCAGTGTCAATGAATGGAAATAACTGGAAGAGGAGGGAACTGGAAAGAGGAGGTGATATCTGTCAATATTCTGGGTCAGATTATTCACCTAACCCTTCTTTCCTTGCTTGTCCCGGCCCGCCTCTCCACTCTGCCTCCATCCTTAACACAGAGACTTGGAGAATACTAGAAACTTCTTTTACTCATGGAGAACAGGCAGGATATCTGTGGAAGCAGCGAATCAAGAATATCTAGACCATATGCCTGCCCAGTCTACTCAGAGTTGCTTCACCCTAGACTTAGGCCTCTCACCCCTAACCCAGAGCTCAGTGGACACAGTTCAGTGCTTGGAAATTTATTTAAACTTCAGTTCAGTTCAGTTCAGTTCAGTCGCTCAGTCGTGTCCAATTCTTTGAGACCCCATTAATCGCAGCACACCAGGCCTCCCTGTCCATCACCATCTCCTGGAGTTCACTCAAACTCACGTCCATCGAGTCGGTGATGCCATCCAGCCATCTCATCCTCTGTCGTCCCCTTCTCCTCCTGCCCCCAATCCCTCCCAGCATCAGAGTCTTTTCCAATGAGTCAACTCTTCGCATGAGGTAGCCAAAGTACTGGAGTTTCAGCTTTAGCATCATTCCTTCCAAAGAAATCCCAGGGCTGATCTCCTTTAGAATGGACTGGTTGGATCTCCTTGCAGGCCAAGGGACTCGCAAGAGTCTTCTCCAACACCACAGTTCAAAACTTAGGTTTCATCAAAAAGTTCGCACTGTTTGATTTACATAGAAAACCAACAGAGAAAATCTCCTGCCTTGTTAGACTGGATACCAAGTATTCATTTTGAATGGCTTCCCAGGTGGCATTAGTGGTAAAGAACCCACCTGACAATGGAGGAGACAAAAGAGACCTGGGTTCTATCCCTGGCTTGGGAAGGCCCCCTGGAGAAAGGCACAGCAACCCACTCCAGTATACTTATCTGAAGAATGCCCACAGACAGAGAAGCCTGGTGGGCTATGGTCCATAAGGTTGCAAAGTGTTGGACATGACTGAAGCAACTTAGCATGCACACACGTTCATTTTGAAAACTCTTTAGTTTCTTAAAAAAAAAATTAAAATCATACTAGATGAAACAGGAAGTTGAAGTTTGTGATAGTTAACTCTGTGTGTTAACCTGATTATGCCAAGGGATTCCCAGATAGCTGGTTAAACATTATTTCCAGGTGTGTCTATGAGAGTGTTTCCAGAAGAGATTAGCATGTGAATGCTCGGGCTGAGTACAACAGATGGCCCTTCCCTATGTGAATGGGCCCCACCCGATTTGTTGAGGGAGGCAAAGGAAGGGAAGTTGTGTTCTCAGTTTGATCATTTCAGCTAAAGCTCTGATCTTTCTGCAGTTAGCTATCCTGGTTCTCAGACCTCCAGACCCTAGATGGAAACTTCATCACGGACTCTCCCTCTCAGGCCTTTGAACTACACGATCAGCTTTCCTGGGTCTCCAGATCATAGATAGCAGATCATAGGACTTCTCAGCCATTGGTTCTGTTTCTCTGGAGAACTCTGACCAGAGTCATTTCATAACAAGTGTTTTTCTTTTCAAGAGAATAATTTTAAATTTCATGTTAAATATCTTTTAACAACTGCCTAAAATTCCTTCACATGGTTATACCACAATTTGCTTTGTTAACTTCCTATTCTGGCCATTTTGGGTTTCCAGATACTTTTAGACTATATCCAAACTGCTGTGACAAACATTCTTCTGTTGAAATTTTTGTGCATATTGTCAATTTCAGTTCCTACATGTGGAATTCTGGGTTTAATGATATGTCTATGTTAAACATATTTTTTTGTACTTACTTCTATAATGAGTTTCCCAGGTGGCTAACATGGTAAAGAATCTACCTACCAACACAGGAAACTCAAGAGAGATAGGTTCAATCCCTGGGTCAGGAAGATCCTCTGGAGAAGGAAATGGCAATCCACTCCAGTACTCTTGCCTTGAAAATCCCATGGATGGAGGAGCCTGGTAGGCTGAAGTCCATGGGGTCTCTAAGAGTCAGGCACGACTGAGCGACTTCACTTTCACTTTTCATTTTCATGCACTGGAGAAGGAAATGGCAACCTACTCCAGTGTTATTGCCTGGAGAATCCCAGGGACGGGGGAGCCTGGTGGGCTGCCGTCTCTGGAGTCGCACAGAGTCGGACACGACTGAAGCGACTTAGCAGCAGCAGCAGCAGCATGACCAACAGGATCCACATCATGACGGCTGTTTTGAGACGCATGGTTCCTTGGGGTCCCATGTTCAACTATTCCATCTCTACTGAGGACCAGTAGCTCACTAACAGCTATTATCAAAAGGCAATTAATTCTCTGCTGCACAGGGCAAGATTTTACTCCCAAACCTCTAGATCCCTCTATCGGAGGGCTCAAAATAATGCTTGTCTCTATCTATCAGTGCCAAGGTAGACCCTATGTCCAACAGACATTCCATGTATTCCTACTCCTGAATACAGTCTCAAGGGCTGTCATTCCCTTTGAATAAGGATTGGAGAATCATCAGTATTAATCATCTACTTACTATGGTGTTATAGTGACCTTCTCCCTGAGGCCTTGACCAACCCTTTTGTAAACAGAATTCAGATTTAAAAAGTGGCTGACTAAAAATTGGGCAGGAGTTTTATTATCCTGACTGCCATCACCCTTCTGTCCATCCGACTTTGCTTTTATTTACATATAGCTTGCTAATCTCTTTTGCCCTGAGGGATGCTGTTTCCTATTAACCATCTCCACCAGGGCCAATCCCTTATATGTTCAGGCCTCTGAGCAAATGTTTTTTGAGGACCCCTGTCTACATAAATCGTTGTTGTTGTTTAGTCACTAAGTCGTGTCTGACTCTTTTGTGACCCCATGGACAGTAGCCCACCAGGCTTCTCTGTCCATGGGATTTCCCAGGCAATAATACTGGAATGGGTTGCCATTTCCTACTCCAGGGGATCTTCCCAACCCAGGGATCAAACCCACATCTCCTGCGTCTCCTGCACTGGCAGATTCTTTACCACTGAGCCACTGGGGAAGCTTGGTTCCAAGGTTATTACAAAATTTATGGGCCCATGTGAAGTACAGTGATATTAATGAAAATTTAGAATAATGCATAGAGAAGAGGTAATTACATATTATTTTTCTGTCCAATCAGCACATGTAATGATTCTTTGTGCCATCCATAAACATCCTCCTTGCCTTTAGGTCCAGTAGCCACCTCTTAATGTTCTTTATTGTCAAAAGCACCACTACTGGCTAATTTCATATCTCCCATGACAAGAAAAATGTAGCTCTTCAGAGTGCTTGGGAACCAAAAAGATCTTCTTGCCTCTGCCTGCAGTTCCTCTAGACCATTTTTAAATGATGTTACATTAAATACTATTTATGGTACATACATACTGATGATGATCTTGCATCATCCTTTGTAGTTTCCATAAACAGTGGCTTCCAGTGACTCTCTCAAAGTTGTTCCTGTGCCTTTTTTACTTATTTATTTATTTATCTGGCTGTGCTGGGTCTTAGCTGTGGCATGTAGAGTCATAGTTGCAACATGTGCAATCTGCAATGTTCAATCCCGCCCAGGGATTGAACTCCAGATCCCTGCAATGGGAGCATGGAATCTTAGCCACTGGACCACCAGGGAAGTCCCTCCTGTGCTTTTTGATGATAACCACAAATGCACATCTTGCTCATTGAATACAAGAAAATATCATTTGTTAAAGTTAAATTTATCATTTGGAGTTTTATAGCCAAAATGTAAAATAACATACCTTCAACTGTGTCCTCTCTTGAATTCTTTAGGCTGGATTCCAAGAATATGGGTTCTTTTAATGTTGACCACACTACTGCCTTTCACACCCTACCACCAGCCGGGAGAATAGATGAGAGACCCATGGGTGAAGAAGGAAATGCCAACTCACTCCGGTATTCTTGCCTGGCAAATCCCATGGACAGAGGAGCCTGGTGGGCTACAGTCCATGGGGTCACAAAGAGTCAGATAGGACTTATCGACTAAACAACAACAAAAATGGGTAGAGTATGGAAAATTGGCTTTTTTTTATCTGCACGAGAGATGTCTGTTCTTCATCTGACATGATTTAATGTGATTCATGTTAATCAGAAGCAAAAGGGGACTTCAATAGAAGTACTTATTTGCATCACAGAGCAATGGTCTTGAAAGCCTTCAAAGAAGAGGTACAGTGCAGTCAGGAGAACTAGGAGAACTGCCTGAGCCTAAGAAATGGAGTAACCACTCTGGGTACCAGTGGAAGAAGGATACGCAGAGTAAAGGATGTTTAAAAACATGCTCACTGTCCTGGGGTACTGTAGACCAGAGCCAGTACCATGGTTAAAACATATAGCAAATCAATGCATAATTCCACATGCTCAATCCCAGGAGTCAGTAGTAGACCACTGGTAACCCAGAACCCTAAACTCATTCTGGTCATACTCAAGTAAGAGTCATTTCAAAGCCAGAATGTCAGACCTATTCAGGCAGTGGTCTTGAATGATCCATTGGTGTGCTGCATCTGACTGATACCAGAGAGTCAACTGTTAGCCTCTCTTCCCAGCTCTACACTTAGTGACATCATGTTGCTGCTGCTGCTAAGTCGATTCAGTTGTGTCCAACTCTGTGCAACCCCATAGATGGCAGCCCACCAGGCCCCGCTGTCCCTGGGATTCTCCAGGCAAGAACACTGGAGTGGGTTGCTATTTCCTTCTCCAATGCATGAAAGTGAAAAGTGAAAGTGAAGTCGCTCAGTCGTGTCCGACTCTTAGCAACCCCATGGACTGCAGCCTACCAGCCTCCTCCGTCCATGGGATTTTCCAGGCAAAAGTACTGGAGTGGGGTGCCATTGCCAACATCATGTTAGTAACCTAAAATTGACCGTGGAGAGTGTATTTATACCACGGGAATTGGCAAACACTTCAGGGCTTTCTGATGAGTTAGCTAGTTATTAAACTGCTCTTAAAGGCCAAGCTACATTGGAGACTATGAGACTGTAGGAGCATTAACTAGCAAAATTGTATCCCCCAACAGGGCCAGCCCCAGAGGCAGGAGTGGATGAGACATATGACTGGATATATTGAAGCCTAAGGATTGGCTGGATGATGGTGGGAGAAAAACAGAGGTGGCCAGTAGGTGAGGATGCTGGTTGGAGGGCCTGAGGTGACATGCCAGAGTCTAAGCTAGATAAAAGCAACAGGCCAGAAGAAGGACATTTGGACACAAAAGGAAGAGGTGCAAGTTCTGGAGGTTTTAATGAAGGAAGAGAAAAAGTAAAGTGGAAAAAAAGGAAATGAAAAAAGCTAGATAAATAAGAAAGTGCATTTTCAAATGACAAATTAGGCACAGCCCATGACCTTCCAGATAGGATGCTGATATGAAAAGGAAATGTTAAAATTTGAAAAGGCTAGAGAATGTTCAGCCTGGGTTGCTCGGGTGACATTCTCGGGTATAGCTAAGTTGTACCTGGTGATGACAGCAGTGGAGATGAGAGAAAAGACTGTGACTGAGATCCTGAAGCGCCTTCATGAACATGAGGGTGTGGCCAGAAGAATAGAAAATGACGGAGAAAGTGAGTATGGCATAGTTTATGAACTTCACATAAGGCAAGTGTTTGCTGGAAAGAAATAGTGGGAGGTTCAGGGCCCTAGCCACATGGATTCATGAGAGAATGAGCAACCTTTGCTGTAGGGACTGTAAGTGGTATCCTCAGATACCTTGTGCCACAGTGAACGTTTTCATATACTTTTTCTAAACCCCACCCCAACATACCCACACGCATTAATACCTACTTGCCTTACCCACTTACAACATTAAAGCCCTAAGATATTCTAAATTCCTGCCATCTGTACTAATCAGCTCAGGCTACCACGACAAAATACTAAACTTGGATACATTCAAGTGGCTTATTTTTCCACAACTCTAGACCATGATCAAGGTGCCAGTTGATTAGGTTTCTAATGAGAGGTCTCTTCCTGGATAGTAAATGTTGTGTGCTCACAAACCCTTTCCTCAACACATGAAAAGAGTAAGCAACTTCTCTAGTGTCTCTTCCTATATGGAAGCTAATCCTCTCGGATGAGGGCCCCAGCCCTGTGAATTCATTTAACCTTAGCTACTTCTTTTGCACCTCTATTTCCATGAGGGGGGTTAGGATTTCAACATGTGAATTTGGGGAAAGGCATTCAGTCCGTAAAACCATTCAAACGCTAGAAAAAATGACTTACTTGGCAAGAACCTATATAATATTTCAGAAAGAAAAGACTTGAAGTGACACTCAAAGCCTGAGACCTCCAAAGACAAGGTACCTTCTTCAGTAGCCAGTGTTTAGCTAAGATGACCCTGTACCAGCTGCAGTTCAAGCAGGGAGCACAGCACAGGAAGAGCAGGGATGTGCCGACGTGCAGAAGAATACCGGAGAGTCCCAATTCTTCTATGTAAGCTTTTCAAAACATTAATCCTAATGCTGCAGTCCAGGGGGTCACAAAGAGTTGGACACGACTAAGCAACTGAATAACAAAATCTTTACAGAAGTATTTTGGTTATTGCATTCCAGTAGTTTAGAACTAAAAGGGACTCTAGAGGTAATCTTATTTAATCTGAGAAAAATGAGAAAATGAAGCCCATAAAATTTCTGGTCATTACTGGGAATTTCTGCCACCCGAACAGGATCTTTCCACCATGAAATACTTGCCCTCTAGTTTCTAGTTGTCTCCAAAAAAAAAAAAAAAGATACTCTGAGTTGACAAGGAAAAAGAACAATAAACTCCACTCAACGTATCCAAAGACTGGCACTATTAGCAACACCCAGTAAGCAACACCCACTAAGTTTTTTAATGGCAAAAGATAAATGAGCTGTTGTGGTCAACACAATCTCAGGTAACATGAAGACAAAGAAAAAAAAAAAAACAACTCAGCTCCTCTAATCAAGAAGGAAACTCACTGGCTAATGTAGCCAAGTGGTTGTTTTCTTTCTTGTTGACTTTTTCTTTTGAGACTATTTCAAAGCTGGAACTCAGAAATCTTTTTTAGCAGGATTGCTTTAAGTTGTTAGGGATGTCACAGACACCCTTTTACAAGGCACCTACACAGCCTTCTGCTTCTATGTGAGAAAAAAAAAAAAAAAACTGCAAGAAGCACAATCAAATTTTAAGTTCTTTTCAAAGTGTTACAAAGAGGGAAAAAGACAACAGTTTGAGTTAGATTCTTGAAATGTGAGAAATTTAAAAAGGCAATTCTTATTAACTAGATACTAAATACATATAGTTTATATAAAAGACTAAGTAATTTTCAGTTATTATAAAGATTCACAATATAAAGAGCTGAGAAAGACCAGTGAGAGAAACTGTAGTCGAAATCTGGATGTATGATTCATGATCGTGTGTTAAAGTAATACAGTAAAGATACCTGATACATCAGTGTAGTTTTAGGTTCATTCTTCTTTTGTGATATTCTGGTTGTGCTAAGAAGGCAGAGGAGACAATCCAATGCAACTGCCAAATCTTTAGAAAAAAGTAGATGGTTCCCCACATAACAAATTATGAATGATGGATGCTTTAAAAAAATAAGGTTCTGGTGTAAGTCAATGTTTTACTGACATTTATGTGATTTTACAAGAAAAACAATACAGATTCTGACTGAAACTCATTTAGAGTGGGAAAAGATCTTTCACTGCTTGTTTTAATGTTATTGGACATACATTTTTAAAAATACATACTGGGTGAGGGGGCTTAAACAGCTGGTGGGATGCTAGATTCTAAGAACACTGAATTCTGGTCATCTGTAGGAAAATCACAATCATTAACAAAATATTTCTCCAAATTGGGACTCAACTAAATAAAAAATTAAAACCAAGCCCTGAAGAAGTATATATTAAAAAAAAAAAAAAAAAAAAAGGATTTCTAACTTCCAAAGGAGTGAAGCACAGCTTCCCTAATGAAATTGCTTTTCTGGTATCACATCAACTGAGGAAAAGCTATTCTGGAGAGCCATTTCCATGGCTAACCTCTCTCCAAAATCAAATACTGACTTTTTATTTCACTTAGTATTTTTTGCTTAGAAATACTTCCTAATTATTCAATACTTTGATTCATTCATTCAACAAATATAAATTGAAAGGTCCATATAGTCAAAGCTATGGTTTTTCCAGTAGCCATGTAGACATGAAAGTCAGACCATAAAGGCTGAGTGCCAAAGAATTGATGCTTTTGAACTGTAGTGCTGTGGAAGACTCCTGGAGTCCCTCGGACAGCAAGATCAAGCCAGTCAATTCTAAAGGAAATCAACCCTGAATATTCACTGCAAGGACTGATGCTGTAGCTAAAGCTTCGATAATTTGGCCAACTGACGCAAAGAGCAGACTCATTGGAAAAGACTCTGATGCTGGGAAAGACGGTTATACCATAAAGATAAATAAGGCTCATGTTGTGAAGGCTCATTAAATATACTCAGGAAGGCAAATACATAACCAGACAATTATGGATACATTCACTAATAAGAGGTATTACTGGACACTGCAGTGAGGTGGGCAAAAGGGCTAGAAGGAATGATTGCACAAGCATGGAGGTGGCTTTCTGGAAGCGATACTTCCAAAGTAGTCTGCAAAGAGTTTTTTAAAAGCTTTAACAAAGCCAAGCATTAACCTGGTAAGTGGACAAGCAGCATGGGGAAAAATTCAGGGGTTTTTCATAAGACTGTTATGTCCCAGAACTATGAGCAGATGGGTGATGCTCTAAAAGTATAAGGCAAGAGGTGAGACGAATCTGAGCTGAAGAGCTGAGACCAAACCAAGGAAGTCTTCAGCACTGTTTGGAGAGCCATTTTAAACAGTGAAATTGTCAACGAAATGCATAAAAAATGTGAAAAATGTGGCACTAACCACGTGACAAAAGAACATTAACAGTATGAGAGCTGAAACAAAAGGCAGAGTTATCAGCTTATTCTACCTCAGCTGGGAATTCATGTGTTGGGGGAACTCAAACTTTGCATTACTTTGCACATGTCCACAGAAGATAAGAGCAGCCCAAGAATTGACTTTGGGCATATAAACAAATTTTAACAAGTAGGCAAATTTGCCAATATGGAATCCTGGAATAATGAGGATAAATTGTATGCACACACACACATATATATACACACATAAATATATATAACTCTGTTTAACACCACACACTGACAATAGAGAATATATCAATACCCTCTTCAAGAACATTTCCCACCCTGGTGGCTCAGACGATAAAGAATCTACCTGCAATGCAGGAGACCTGGGTTCAACCCCTGGATTGGGAAGATCCCCTAGAGAAGGGAATAGCAACCCACTCCAGTATTCTACTGAACAACTTCAAACAGTCTAATCACGTGTAATCAGGGACCCATAAAGAGAAGATAGAACAGGTCTGAACTAATACCCAAAGAAATAATGGCTGAAACTTCCCCAAATTTGGTGAAAGACATAAATTTACAGATTCAAAATGGTCGAAACCCAAGCAGGATGATAAATAGAAAGGAAATCACATCAAAATGCATTACAATCAAATTGCTGAAAACCAATTAAAAAGAGGTCTTTAGTTCAGTTCAGTTCAGTCGCTCAGTCGTGTCTGACTCTTTGCGACCCCATGAATCGCAGCACGCCAGGCCTCCCTGTCCATCACCAACTCCCGGAGTTCACTCAGACTCACGCCCATCGAGTCAGTGATGCCATCCAGCCATCTCATCCTCTGTCGTCCCCTTCTCCTCCTGCCCCCAATCCCTCCCAGCATCAGGGTCTTTTCCAATAAGTCAACTCTTGGCATGAGGTGGCCAAAGTACTGGAGTTTCAGCTTTAGCATCATTCCTTCCAAAGAAATCCCAGGGCTGAAAGGTCTTGAAAGCAGCCAAAAAACAAAAAAGAAATGTACTTTTTCTTCATTCATTTCAATGATCACTAACTCATCAGAGGTAAAATGAGTGTTCTTAGGAAATACAAGTACTGAAAACATTGAGGGGTAAAGATTTACGGGACTTCTCAGGTGGCACTAGTAGTAAATAACCCACCTGCCAATGCAGGAGACTTGAGACATGGGTTCAATCCCTGGGTTGGGAAGATACTCTGGAGGAAGGCAAGGCAATTCACTCCAGTATACTTGCCTGGAGAAGCCCATGGAGAATGGAGCCTGGCAGGCTACAGTCCATGGAGTCGCAAAGAGTAGGACATGAATGAGCGACTGAACACACACACACACACGCAAAGATTTATGTGTGCAAATTACTCAACTAATTCACAAAAAAAAATACACAGAAAAGGGTACAGCAAAGGAAGTTAAAATATTAACAGGGGAACTCTGGGAAGGATGTATGAGAGTACACTAAACAATCCTTGTGACTTTTCTGAAAAAAGTGTTGCTCAGTCGTGTCCGACTCTTTGTGATGCCATGACTGTAGCCTGCCAGGCTCCTCTGTCCACGGAAATCTCCAGGGAAGAATACTGGAGTGGGTTGTCACTCCCTTTTCCAGGGGATCTTCCCAACCCAGATATTGAACCCAGGTCTCCTGCACTATAGGCAGTTTCTTTACCATCTGAGCCACAGGGAAAGCACTGTGACTTTGCTAGTATTTCCTAATTCTGTCCACTGATGGAACTTAGAAGTAGTAATGCCCAAAAATGGTTAAGGCCTTAATTTCTAAATATTCTCTAAAAATTAAAAAAATGTTAAGGCTCCGTAAGTATTTGAACTGAGGGTTGGGGCAGGGAAAGTACAAATCTAGCCTGGAACACCTTATTTTGCCATAAAAGGAAGTGCTCTAGAAATGATGTGGACAGTGTTGAAAGAACACAGCAGCCAATACAGTGAAGGAGCTCTCAATCACCAAGTTGAAACTAATTGAGCACTAGAACAAAAAAAAATTACAGCTCACAAAACATCCTTGCGTCCCTACTGGTTGGATAAATAAAAGTAAATAAACAAAGGTACAGCTTTTCCTTAAGAGTAAAATTCTAATTTATGAATGTACAAGGAAAGAGGGCAACAGAAAAGCAAGATCATGCAAACGTCATAATACTGTCTCAGGGCAAAAACTGCCCATGGACGCTAAAGTTAATAGCAAAAAAAGCAAAAAATCCTGCAGAGCTTCAAAAACCTGGGAGACATTTTAATCAAGTAACTAAGATTAAAACCACTAGTAACATACATATCAATATATTATACCTCACATAACTTCCCAGGAGACTCAGCGGTAAAGAATCCGTCTGCCGAAGCAAGAGACCCAGGTTCGAACCCAGGATTGGGAAGATTCCCTGGAGAAGGAAGTGGCAACCCTCTCCAATATTCTTGCCTGGGAAATCCCATGGACAGAGGAGCCTGGCAGGCTACAGTCCATGGGGTGGCAAAAGAGTCAGATATGACTGAGCGACTATAACAACAATCTCATAAGATATACCAAAAAGGATACATTACCATGGTATTCTTAACAAAAATTCATATCTATATTTTCAGAGTAAGGAAATAAGAAAAACAAATAAGAAATATTTGTTTGGAGAGGCAAGGAAGAACTCTAGAAAGTTGAATCAGATATTGGAGCTATCAGTATGGACTCAATCCTAAAGGAAATTAACCCTGAATATTCACTGGAAGGACTGATGCTAAGTTGGAGCTCCAATATTTTGGCCATCTGATGTGAAGAGCCGACTCATTGGAAAAGACTCTGAGGAAGACTGAGGGCAGCAGAAGCGGGCAACAGAGGATGAGAAGGCTGGAGAGCATCATCGATTCAATGGACCTGAGTTTGAGCAAACTCTTTCAAGGACAGCGGGGACTGGAGTGCTGTGGTCCATGGGGTTACAAAGAGTTAAGACACAACTGAGCAACTGAACAACTTCAAATATACAAACAGAATACACGAACACTGAAAAGCTTTTTCTACAAAAGGAAAACTACAAAAATAAGTTGAAGTCACAAGTTTATGGATACAAGCAGTTAGAACTCAACTTTATTGTTACAACCAATTTTTATTTACAGAATATAAATCTCTTCAAAAAGATACATTCCTTCATTTAATCAATGGTAAAAGGCCTTATTAAACGGAAATAAAGCCTAAACATCACTTATATTTAACAGAAATACAGATTCATGAAAAGTTCGTGAACATATAGCAAAAAATGCATTTTTATTTAAGCAGTTTACATGAATGAGGCTGTTTTTAATTTTATTCACTGGCAACCCCATTTTAACCACAGAACAAATTTTACTTAAATTAACAGCAGTAAAAATGTAAAAATTAAATTTGAAACATGAAAATAAACAACAAAAAACAGGAAGTATCTTCATTACCAAACAGATTACAAGTTCTCAGACACTCAGATACTTTCTGAGGCATATCAAATACACCTACCTCAAACGTTGCATTCATTTGAGAGGTATCAATACATTTTCAGTGCTGAGACTATTTGTAGCACTTACAGTATTTACAGAGCAGCATTATACTACTATGTTTCACATTTGATAAACACAAATTTAACCTTTATGCCACAATTTCCCAATTCAACATACAGCTAATGCAATGACAGTTATTAATTTAGTTTTTTTCTTCTGAAAATGATAAGGACATTATCATTTAAGAACATGGAATAATGCCAGGTCTTCTTTCTTAAAATAATAGTATATTTTAAAATCCAAATACTTCAAATCATGGAAACTTCACCCAGCTATAAAGCTTCCTAAAGAGAATAGAGTTTAAAAAACTCCTCTTTGCAAATTCCACCAATTTACAATTACTTTAGTACACGGAAGTAACAGAAAACTTCCTCAGATTATTGAACAATAAAAATGTCAGTGTGTCACTACATAAATTAGGTAGCAGCACACCACAACCATGCAAGTGCTCTTATTTCCGCCACTGCTTTTTTTTGGGGGGTGGTCCTTTTCCAGTTCATAGGATCTAGTATTCATGGATATCATCAGATCTTGGTCTCTCTCTTAAAGTCCCTTCCTTAAGAGTTTTGAAATTTAACTAATGGAACAATTCAAATCAGCCAGCTTTTTCTTACTCTTCATTAACTAGTTCAAATATAATACATAATGTTTTCAGTTTTTATAAACACCTTGTGTTTTGTCAAAATGATTAATGGTATTAATACCATTAATGGGCAAGATGTAAACAAAAATATGTCTACATTTAGGGATTAAGAGTATTTTACAGAGCAACTTTTTTCATAACTGGAAAAGTCATAGGATACATAATGAACACAGATTTTAACTGGCTGTTTGATAACATCAGTAAGTACAGGAAAAAGAAGAGAAAGCAGATTGCAGGATAGAACCCTACTAAAAACTTGAGTTCTGAATGCCTCAAACTCAAAAAGGTATTTTCTACAAGCACTACCATTATTTTTTCTATTCAAATGGTTGAAATCTGTCCATTTTAAATTATAATCCAGAAAGGAAAATTTTAGTGTAAAACCTGTTCAAAAAAATCCAATTCATCATGTAATATATCTTATTAATTTCAGTTTTTCAAGTACTCAAGTAATGCAAACTCAAGCATTTTCCTTTAGAGCAATACATTTACACACTAAACTTCAAAGATGGGGGGAAATTCATTTAAAATAATTGCTACATTTTTCTGTCTGAAGACACCAAACCCAAGACAAAACACTGTAATCACACAAATGGTATGTAACAGAAAAAAAAAAAAGGTGGTTCCTTATAACTAATATCTTTTGTTAAAAAAAGAAACAAAAACAAATGGCCTTAATATGTAACTAAGTTTCCAATCAAACACATTCTAAAATCTAACAAACCATATTAGAAAATTCAGAGCAAATCAATTTTGAAATAAAGATTAAAGTTGCTTTAGGACATCCTTATAATTCACTTTCCTTGGTACATAATAGTTACTAGCATTTGCCTTTTGTGTTGAGTGATGCAAGTTGCCGTCAATAACAAAACTTTCCTCCTAGCATAAAGCATTGTTAACTCTATTAACTGAAATACTAATATTAAAAGTTTGTCTATATCACTTTGGAACGCAGTACAAAATGCTTATTAAAAGCAATGTAAAGCAGAAAAGCAAAATGATAGTTTTCTCATTTACATTATGAAGGATTTTGAAAATGTAAGAAAGAAATACCTATATAACTTTAAAAGTGGAGGTTTTTAACTTTTAATTCAGAGTGTTTAGGGGGAATTTTTCCTTTAAATCTGGAAGCTTTCATAATATGTTTATGAAGTTAAATATTCCTAGTTCAACAAAAATGGAATTAGCAGTCATTAAAAGAACAGTTCTATCTTTTTCTGTATTTTACAATCCCCTAATGAACAATCTCATACTTAGAGAAGCCAACTGAGATATGCTTAAGTTGAACTAGAAGCTATTATTTATCATCTCCCTTGTACATATGGGACTTAAGAATCATATTGAGATATATAAAAATTGAAAGTGTTTTTTTGGTAGGAAAAAGTTAACAGCCTTGAAAATAGAAAAGGGTAATACTTCAGTTTGCAATCATAAAATTGCATTTTTAATTTGCTTTAGTTTAGAATCATGACTCAAAGAATGGAATTCTTACAGGGTATTAATTTAATGCTTGCAAGAATCTAACCTCCAAAAACTAACGGCCAAATAAAGAATGAAAAAAAGTCATATTAGGCACTGATAGGCTAAACAACTAAGTACTGACGTTAACAAAAACGGATAACCCTATTTCCAGTTCCTCTTGTTATCCCACTGTACCGCCCCATCTGTTGGTTATTTCCAGTCTAAACCAAAGAGCTGGATCATTCCCTTACAGAAAAATGTCTACAAAAGGGAAGAGAATGCAAAAAACAATACACAATCTCATATGCAAGATACAATTCACACTAATTTACAAACTTTTATTTACACTGTTGTATATACATTCCAGGCAGACCTAGTTGATGAGTTTTGTGCTCATATTGATCTCAAATGATCACGTGAACAGTATGATTTACTACCACATCTCTTTAATTCCCAGAAAGTGGTGGTAGCATGGGGTCTGGAGGGAAAAATGTCAAGTATTACTGGTCAGGTAAGATCACACAAGTAGGTACGGAACAAAGGGGAAAAGAATTGTGGAATTCTGCTTGTTTAAGCATCCAGGCCACTATGGTCTACTGACTAACAATGAGTATACATGAATGCCACTTCTCTAACAACCATTTTCATATTTACAAAATGAGCTTACTATCAGTTATTAGGTAAGGCATTCAAGTTCCTTAACATAAAAAGGCAAAAGACATCTCAGCAAGCCACAGGACAAATTTTAGAGGGATGCTTTCCCTTGAGAATCCCTTAAATGGTCAATTCAAAGGGAAGCAATTTTGAACTCTATTATTAGGCTGAAGTATGATCCCCAAAACCTGCAAAGGAAGTGAGAACATCATGATACCCCAAAGAGTGGGAGAAATATCTTAAGTATCTTATTTTGTTCCCAAGATCCACTGCCTAGGGCTAAAGTGAGAGTCTTTATTCCCCTTTACATTCACTTCCTGAATCTCTTTGAACCACTTACAACAGGTGTCACAGCGAGCAGCCATGCACAGTCTACCAGCAATGGCTCAGTGAATCTATTCAAAATAGTCTGAAGAATACGGAGGAAGACAGAAAAATGATCTCCTCTCCTCCCACCCTCTCCAAGATGTATACTGTTGCCCTTTTAGGAAGTCAGAAAGCAAAAAAAACCTCCAGTCCTACATATTCTTCGTTGTCCTAAGAAAACGTTCCAGCCACAGATGAAAATTCCACCAAAAACAATTTCTCAAGTTCACTCTTAACATTCTATAAAAAGCTATTAACTGTTTAATTGGTTCCTTTCCTTTAGTTAATTAGGTAAAATTCTACTGATCCAATGATAATACGGTTTATAAAAACAGAAACGAACATTTGCAATGTTGGGGAGGTAGGAAACAAATCGTGGCTAACACTGTTACAGATTCAAACAGATTTTAAGATTCTACTCATGTAACTAGAATTTACCATTTTAAATGCCTGTGTTTCTACTTACTTTACCAGTTTTAAACATCTTGAGCTAATCCAAGTTATTTTAAAGCACTTATCTGAGAGTATAAGTCATTTGGAATAATACATCAGACACTCCATAAGATTTCTCAGAGGATAAATTTGCAGTTGCATATTCTGAATATGCAGATCCATTAAGCCAACCTTGTACATGGGCACTTATGTGACCAAAGTGTGCAAAGCTTCTCAGACTAATTTTCTAAGCAAAGTTAACCATGACTGCTCAACTCCACACAGCAGTCTTCAAAACTTGAAGTTTGCTTATCTATCCCAAAGACCCAAGTTCCTTCCAAATAGTAACTGTCATCCTCTCACAAACAGACAAAAACAAAATCAAAAGAAATCAAAACAAACAGAAGCCCTCCTACCATGAGTATTTTTGCTTAATTCACACTGTTATATTAGATTTTAAGTGTACAGGATGTTCTAAATGTTCCTTATTTAATTCTTTTAACCACCTCAACTTAGTTCTCTGAAACTACGTGTTATCAAGTAGTAGAATGAATGCTGAATGAATGCTATCATTCTAAAGACACAGAAGCCAAACTAAAACATAAAGCCACAGTGTAAGGAATGAATCTGGAGAAGTAAAAAAGAATTAATCTAAACAACATTTTCTTGTTCCCAAATATTATAAGCATTCTACCTTTGTTTCAAAAATTAGTAACTGCTGTACTAGCTACTATTTAATAACAAACAAAATACAGAATATCCCAATAAGTGAAACAAAATTTTTGGTTAGAAACAAATTGATACAGTAAAATTTTAAAAACAAACTGTACCTTAAATGACCATATATAGTACATGAAAACATTATTTAATGCGGATTTTGGTAACAAAACCATCATATATCTATTCCAGGATTATATGGTAAATATTAATATTTATTCTGCCAGACTATGTAAGAAGAGGGAAATTTAAATTCTAAGATATTCCCCCCTCCAAAATGCTTTCCAATACTTCAGAAAGATGTACCACTATCATAGACAGTGAATGTATTTCATTCTCCTACACAGGTATTTTTCTATGAACATTTTAAGTTATCTAAACCAGCGTCTGGCATTTCAAGAGTAAATGATTCATTTTACTTACAGTGTGTCAGAAAGGTTACACTAAAAACCAAAAATGTTTACTGAAATTAATCTTACTTTAAACATAACAAAAACAATATTTTCTCTGGAAATTTTTCACTGCTTACACTCCACAAACAGATGAAACAGATGAAAGCGGTCACAAAATTCATGTTAAATTTATAATAAATAATTCACATATAACATAGATTAAATTATAAAAGGATTAAACTGACATCTTTGTATCTTTTTGCCGATTTAACAAACTTCTAACCCACCACATACTGAAAGCAGTAGGTATATTTCTTGACATCATTCAGACTATTTTAAAAATAAACTGGTTGTTAAGAGGCATAATTTGTAAAGCAAGAAAACCAAATTAAAAGAATTTTAACAAATATTGACTTTTTGGAATTTCTTAAAGATCCACAAGCACTGTTCAGCTACTTAAGAATAATTAAAGTCTTCTTTACTCAGGCACTTTCAATGCAGTAACCTCAGGCTTCATTTTAAAGTACTGGTTAAAACGAACAACTGCATACCTATCAAGAAAAGAGAGTAACAACAGAATTAGAGCTAAAAACCTTAATCCTCCATTTTCACTCACCCTTCTAAGTTAAGTTTTAAAATTTAAAAGGACATATTTTTAGTTTATTGCACCACCTACTGGACACTTTTCTAATACTGAGAACATTTAACAGATTAAACCAGATTTCCTTGCAAACCAACTATTAAATGCATACAACTTTTGTAACATCTGACTAAAAACAATAACTACATGTCCCTTATGGATTCTAAAATGAATCCAAAATGAGTAGAGACAAATGTAATGCATACAATAAAATTAAACTTACCCAAGGAAATCAAAATCAATAGTGGAGTATTTGGCTTGAATCAAAGCCCACAATCCCCAAAAGAAATGAGAAGCCTAAAAGAAGGAAAGAAATATCAAGAATTATGATAATTGATTTCTTTTCAAAACAAATATCAAATTGTAAGTTTTTCCTCTTTCATCAACTCCATGCATATTTTCTTGATGCCTTTTTAACACAAAGTATCTACATCACAGGTAATACTGAAGTGCACAATTCTCTGTTGCTGTTGCTGCTGCTAAGTCGCTTCAGTCGTGTCCGACTCTGTGCGACCCCATAGACGGCAGCCCACCAGGCTCCCCCATCCCTGGGATTCTCCAGGCAAGAACACTGGAGTGGGTTGCCATTTCCTTCTCCAAGGCATGAAAGTGAAAAGTGAAAGGGAAGTCACTCAGCCATGTCCGACTCTTAGAGACCCCATGGACTGCAGCCTACCAGGCTCCTCCATCCAAGGGATTTTTCAGGCAAGAGTACTGGAGTGGGGTGACACTGCCTTTTACGGTATAATCAGAAGCTGCACAATAATTTTGTATGTATGCTTTACTAAAATCTATTTCACTATTCACTTAGTGAATCTAAGAATTCACTTCCCAGGAAATATTCTATTGTAACCAGAAGTACTATAACTAGAAAAAAATTACTAGCTGTGTGGCTGTAAGCAACTTAATTAACCCCTCTGCATCTTTGTTTCCTCATCTGTAAAATGCAGGTGTGATCATTTATAATAAGAAATAAACATCTGATCTACATTCACTGTTTCTGGCTCATGGCTCCTTGGACTTTCCTAAGCATAAAGCAACTGGGAGCATTTTTTATATAATATCTGGTCTTTTGTCGTTGGTTCCTAAAATAGTTCCAAAGCCATAAAATTGAAAAGAATGCCTGGTTATTCTTAACAAGTCCCTTTCAACCACATGTTACTGAGGTGTCTTTTGAAAAGATGCTAAACTTGAGGGCTGGTTGCCAGGGGGAACCAACCAGGTGATTAGATGGTTGGAACTTTCAACCCCATCACCTCCACACCTCAGGGGAGGGAAGAGGAGCTTGAAGACTGAGATAAATCAATGGCCAATGATTTAATCAATCTTGCCTCTGTAATGAAGCATCCATTAAAACCCAAAAGGAAGGGGTCTGGCGAGTTTCCTGATTTCACGAACCACAACCTGTGCACATGCTGGGGAGGGGAGGGGTGTGTTCTACCCTACACTCCACGGAAGAGAAGTTCCTGAACCCAGGACACTTCCAGACCTCACTCTACCATACTTCTTCATCGAACTTTCTTCTGTATCCTTGTAATATCCTTAATGATAAACTGGTGAACATATGCAAACATTTCTCTAAGGTCTGTGAGCCACTTTGGCAAATTAATAGGCCCCAAGGAGGGAGTTGTGGAAACCTCCCATTTATAGCCAGTTGGTAAGAAGTACCAATAGCACCCCAAACTTGCAAGTAGCATCTAAAGGAGTGAGGGCAGAGTCTTGTGGGACTGAACCCTGACCTTATAGAATCTGACACTATCTCCAGGTGGAAAGCATCAGACTTGAGTAGAATATGTAAGACACCCAATCACTGCCTGCTGAGAACTGGAGAACTGCTTAGTGTGTGTGTGTGTTGGGGGCGGGGGAAGGAGAGAACCACCTCAGAGCAACTAACAATAGTATTTACACCTGGCATACAACAAACATCCAATAAAATGTTAATTATTATAATTACACAAAACCAGAATGACAAAAATGAGGAAGACTTTAAAAAATGGTCTTCTTTCTATCTAAGGATATGTCTCAGGTATTGAAAGGTGAATTATGAAATGCTCTCCTTCTTTTGAAAGTCTAAGTCAGCGGTTCTCAAAGTGGTCCATGAATCCATGGAAGATTCTGAGGCCCCAAGCTATTTTCATTACAATACTAATATGTTACTTGTCTTTATGACTCTGTTTACATTTCCAGTAATGGAAAAGCAATAATGCGTGAAGCTCCTGGTTCCTTAACATAAGCCAAGGCAGTGGTACACTAAACTGTACTAGTATAATGGTCTTACTCTTTACCACCACACACTCACAGTACAAATCCAGTCTCACTAAAGAATGTATTTTATGAAGCCATTAAAACTATTAATCTTATTACATCTCCACCCTTGAATACATGATATTCCGACATTCTGTGAGATGACACTGGAAATACACATAAAGCACAGCTGATGCCTACCCAAAGTATGAAGGCTGTCTCAAGGTAACACACATATGATTGAGTTGTGTGACCTAAACTTGCACAATTTTAATGGAATATCATTTTTACTTGAAAGAACAACTGACATATGAACTAGTTATAAGACTTGTGTATTTGGCAGACATTTCTCAAATATAAAAAAAGAGAACTTGTCATTTCAATGAAAATAACTGACAGTATTTGTTGCCAATGACAGACTTAAGACTATTCAACCTAAATCAGAACACTGGAAAATCTGTGTTCAACTCTGTGAGATTATCAGCTTCTCAATTAAGTATTTAATATTTTTCTGATATTGGCAGTGACATAAATAAGTGTAATTTTTCAATATATAATGAGATGTATCAACTTTGAGATGATTATACAACTTAATAAATGCATATTTTCCAAATAAGTAATGAATGACATTAAAATTACAAAATCACACACTGGTATAAGAGGTATTCAAAGTGTAAGATAAACTAAGGAAGTTTAATGTAATAGAGTACAAAAGTTAACTGATATGCTCAGATTAAACATTACTACTAACCTTTAAGAAACTATTACTTATTGAATTTTGGTGAAGCATCAGAAAAAAATATCCATAGTTCTCCGAAAAGGCAAAATACTTCTCTTTCCCAACAACATATGTGTGTGAAACAGGACTATCTTCACACACTTGAGAGAAAACAACACATTATATGAGATGAAATGCAGAAGCAAATATGAGAATCTAACTTTTGTTAAGCTAGACATCAGAGAAATTTGTAAAAGTATAAAATTATGTCTTTCTTCTCACTGAAGTGTTTTTTGTTTTGGAAAATAGTTATTTTTAATTTTTAAAAAGCTGTTTATGTTAATCTGAGCTTTTTAAAAATATATATATTTAGTAAATATTTTAAATTTAATATCCAAGATGGTAAATATTGATAACGAAACCATATAAACAAGATCTCACAGAAGTCTTCAAAAATTTTTTTAAAGTATAAAAGAGGGTAATGAGACCAAAATGTTTGAGAACCCTAATAATATAAAAAAATCATCTGCAAATAGTATCTCTTTCTATTAGTCTGGTTCTGTAGTAGGAAAACTAAAATCAGGGGAAATTCTACACCTAAAAATAACATCAAAACAGCTCTCCCCAGTGTTTCAAGCACTGTTATCAACCGTATTTCTCAATTTTTATTCATACAGTAATGTAAAATAACTAAATGATTCTCTACTGCTGCTGCTGCTGCTTAGTCGCTTCAGTCGTGTCCAACTCTGTGGGACCCCACAGACGGCAGCCCACCAGGCTCCCCCGTCCCTGGGATTCTCCAGGCAAGAACACTGGAGTGGGTTGCTATTTCCTTCTCCAATGCATGAAAGTGAAAAGTGAAAGTGAAGTCACTCAGTCGTGTCCGACTCTTAGCGACCCCATGGCCTGCAGCCCACCAGGCCCCTCCATCCATGGGATTTTCCAGGCAAGAGTACTGGAATGGGTTGCCATTGCCTTCTCCGGATTCTCTACTAGAGAAGCATTATACATAGAACCTCACTTATTTTGGTAGGTTAACACCTTTTACAGGCTGAAAATGAAAAAATTATATTTATATTAGACTCCTATATGAATAAAAAGGAAAGTGAGGGAACAGTCCATTTATTATTTGCATTCTCAAAAATGGAAAAGTGAGAATACTGAAGTACAACTAATATAATAATCTGTGATTCTATGATTTACTAATACTATTTCTCTCAGATTTCGAAGTTACAGATATGTAAGTCTATCAAAGGGCATTTTAATTCCTAGGCCACCCACATATGTTGCCAAGAAAAATTAGAAGCTTTATATAGTGAATAAACAACTTAAAATAAATTCTCAAACTCTTTTCTGAAAACCTCATATATAATTTTAATATATTATAAATAATACATATTTATATGTTTATAAATATATAATTATACAATATAACTTTACTTACAAAGAATCTGAAGTCTGCCAACAACGTGTCTAAAAACTCGTCAGAGCTTAAAAAACCCATGCATTATCTATTTGGTTTTATAATGTAAATACCTACTTTTGTTTGTCATCATCTCAACATTAATTGGAGAAGGCAATGGCAACCCACTCCAGTACTCTTGCCTGGAAAATCCCATGGACGGAGGAGCCTGGTAGGCTGCAGTCCATGGGGTCGCTAAGAGTTGGGCAGACTGAGCGACTTCACTTTCACTTTTCACTTTCATGCATTGGAGAAGGAAATGGCAGCCCACTCCAGTATTCTTGCCTGGAGAATCCCAGGGACAGAGGAGCCTGGTGGGCTGCCGTCACAGAGTCAGACACGACTGAAGTGACTTAGCAGAAACATTAATTAATTATAGTAAACAATCAATAACAAGTGAAGTCTTTTAATATTTAAGAGTCTGACCATGCCCTGAGGAATAAACATTTACCAACCATTTATTTTGGAGCTTCTCTAGTGGCTTAGCTGGTAAAGGATCTGCCTGTAACGCAGGAGACCTGGGTTTGATCCCTGGGTTGGGAAGAAGGGAAAGGCTACCAACTGCAATATTCTGGCCTGGAGAATTCCATGGACTCTATAGTCCATGGGGTTGCAAAGAATCAGACATGATTGAGTGACTTTCACATAACCATTTATTTATTTAAATCATCTACACCTTGATCTTATTACTCAAACCTCTTTTCCTCCCTTATCAAAACAGCCTTATAATGTATGTCAGTGCTATCTTCTTCATGACAAGTGATCAAGGGAGGAGGAGGAAAGAGTTTTTAAGACACATCCATAAGGAATAAGAGGGACTTGCCAGAAAATACTGGGAAAAGGGCATCCTAGGTAGAAAGAAATAATCTATACAAAAGCATACAAGCTTAAAACACCTTGGAGTGTTTATAAAACATGATGACTCTGCTAGAGGAGGAAGTGGGATGTGAGAAATACAGTGGGAAATAAGAAAATCTGTAGATGCTATCATTTGTATGTCACTCTGTAAACCACGGGGAGCCATAAAGTAGAAAAATGACACAATCAGATTCATAAATTAGATTCTAGTTATTAGAAAGATCACTTTTAAAACGTACAGTATGAATTACAGACAGAAAAAACCTAAAGGTGAAGAGACAAGTAAAGACTAACATAGGTGAGAGATTAAGTCCTTAATCATAGGTCATGCAATTAAGGAGAAAAGGGGTGCAATTCACAGAATTTCAGGAACCAAAAAAAAAAAAAAAAGAACCTGAAAATAGAAAAGTGTGAGAAGAGGAACACTTGAAAGATAATTCCTTCTTTCCTGGTTTCAGAATACAACAACAGAGTACACATCATTTTAATTAAGTCAAAACAGTACAGTAAAGAATAAATAATGGGAAACAGGACAGGATGCTGAAAATAAAATTCAAGTTTGGACACATTGTGGTCAAATACTAACAGGACCCTGGAGAGATACAGTCCAGATCTGGAGCTTGACAGTGGGAGGAAACTCAACTTGGGATCATTAAAAGAAAGGGCAGTAAAAGCCAGGGAACTGTATATAAAGTAGGGAATTCCCTGGTAGTCCAGTGACTAGGACTAGGCACTCTCACTGCTAAGGGTCCAGGTTCAATCCCTGGTCAGGGAACTAAGATCCCACAAGCTGTATGGCACTGCCAAAAAAAAAGGGGGGGGGGGGACGCAGAGCCCAAAATCTGAACACTAGGAAACACTAGAATGCAAGAGAATGAGAGGAAGAGTAAGAAGAAAGAATAGCCAGAGAAGCAGACAAGCAGGAGAGCACAAAAGAGGAAAACCAAGGAAAAATGGTACCACAAAAATTAACAAATAAAAAACTGGAATCAATGGGAAAATATACCATCAAATGCTATGGACAGACAAAGTAAGATAAGACTTAAGAGTTTTAACTGGATTTAGCAATTATGCCATTATTGTTAAGAAAACCCTATAATCTCTAAGATCATGCTTAAAAAAGAATAAATAGAAACAGCAGGCATCCTAGGACCAAATGGAGAGCATGTCATTAATGTTCTAAAGTCATCAGGACAGTAGATAAAGAAGTCACATTTCAACACATCCTCTTAAGATGTATTCTGAATGGCTCTGGAGAAATGCTACTTTTAATACTATGAAAACAGTACGCCCATGAGCCACCATTAGGGTCTATTTGTACAGACTACATAGCAAATAATTCCCCTGTCAATTGTAGAGAATTGTATTAAAACTAAAAAGACATAGTAGGTAAAAGAACTGCAACCCAATATTCAATTTGTCTCAATACCTTAGCTGAAAGCTCATTCTTTTTTTTTTTAATTTTTTTTATTTTTAAACTTTACAATATTGTATTAGTTTTGCCAAACATTGAAATGAATCGAAATGAAAGCTCATTCTAATGGCAGCATGTCATTCTCAAAAGATAATTTAAATGAATTAAATTTTGAAAAAGTAGATGCATTTAGAGTAAAGAGAGGTGGGTCTTGAAAATAACAGAGCATTAAAATACCAAAGATGTGGGAAATAACTGCTTATCAAAAGGTCATGAAGACAAAATACTGCGCAGTTATGAACACAATTCTACTGGTTCTTCCAATTTACTTTTAATCATGTTAACATGATAAGTTCATGTGATGATTACATGTATTCTGGAAATAACCTCACTTCTCATACATCTATCCTTGATTATGTTTTTTATAACATAAAGAGAATTCGGTATTTTAAAAAAGTGCTTCACACTTTAATCCTAACTCTAACTCAAATCCATTCACTGAACGAATAATTTTATTGAGCACTTAACCTGTAGTTTGGCATTGCTGTTCTAGGCGCTGAGGATACAGTAGTGAATGAAATAAAATCTTTGTCCTCAAAAGCTTTACAGTGGAGGAATTGTAAACACTCTTGTTTTGTCATTATTTTAAACAATTAACAAGTTCAAAAAACTCAAAATGGGAACTGCTTAAAAAAATGATGGAAAACTTTTTTTAAGCTATTAACACTGTATCAAGAACCTTTCATTAATTACTTAAATTTAAACTTACCAAAGCAAACTGATTGACTTGAATGAAGAGTATTTCCACTTCCTTTTCAGTAACTTCAGTCCCAAAACCCTTATATTCTTTGTAGGCTTCAAGGTAAGAACGCAGCCACTGGCCCTGTAGTTCTCTACCTGGATAAAGACTATAGTCTACATCACTCACACCTAAAATAGAAAAGTACACTGAGATTTTTTTAAAACACATGACATATCTTCTGTCTACTTTAATAATGTGCACCATCTACCTATTTTTTCAGAAAAAAATTATTAAATGTCTCCATTTTTTGCTGAAACACTAGATATTAAATAAATACCATTTACTAAATAAACCAATCATAACGTATTCCTAATTAAATTCTAATACACAATACAGTTGATCACCATAATCAATTTTCACTGCCTCAATTTTTCCTCAAAATGTGAAGCCTGAACCAACTACCATTAGGTGTCACAAATCTTCATTTACCTCAGTACCTCAGGAGATTCTTATGATTCTCATGCACACTAGCATCTAGAGCATTTTCTAGAACTATGGCTTTAAAGCATCTTTAACCATTACTCCCAAAGTAACAAATACATTTAAGTGGATAGACCTATTTTTTGTTTTCTGGTCACGCAGCATGTGGGCTCTTAGTTCCCCAACCAAGCAGTAAACCTGCACCCCCTACATTGGAAACATGGAGTCCTAACTACTAGACCACTAGTGAAAACCATAAATACATTTTTATATTGAAGCCTTACACATGCACCTGATACTATATTTCATGAAACAATATTTACCCTAACTACACCTTCCAATTCTGATATTTTCTATTTCTTCTGCATTCTTTGCTTTAATTAATTCCTCTACACATCTGATCTCATGATGTGCAGTTTGAAAAATACTAATTTAGTTCCTAGTATTTTACCTAGCATTCAAGTTGATCCTAAGTTGATCCAAACTTTCTTCTCTGGTCTTATGACACTCTATTCTCCTTCATGGATTTTATATCCTACAGGAATAGGTGTATTCACCTTGAAGATTTCTTCCTTCTTCTTGCAGTGCCCTCCTTTCTATTTGCATATCCAAATTCTACCTTTCTCAATTTTTTTTCTACACAAAATCATATTAAGATCACTGAAGCTTCGTATCCTCACCAGTTAAGCATATTCATGGTGATAACTCTTTTTATGCACAGCTACTCTCCCTTCCTATAGATAAAGAAATAAATTCTTGAGCTTTTTAGTTAGATGACATTTGAAAAGCCCAGGTATACAATGGAAAGTCAAAGTCACTCAGCTATGTCCAACTGTTTAGGGCCCCATGGACTGTAGCCTGCCAGGCTCCTCTGACCATGGAATTCTCCACTAGGGCTTCCCTGGTGGTTCAGCTGGTAAAGAATCCGCCTGCAATGCAGGAGACCTGTGTTTGATCCCTAGGTTGGGAAGATCCCCTGGAGAAGGGAACGGCTACCCACTCCAGTATTCTGGCCTGGAGAATTCCATGGACTGTATAGTCCACGGACTTGCAAAGAGTTGGACACAACTGAGTGACTTTCACTCACACACAATGGAAACAGCAAAGGCCTTTAAATGATAAAAAAAAAAAAAAAAAGTTGGCTTCAAATCTTAGTTCTCTGCATTTTACCGTGACCTTGGTGAATTACTTTTACTTTACTCATTTGTAAATTGAGAACATGGATTGTGTATAGAAAAAATTAGATGGGATTTATAAAGCAACTATGTCAATTCTTAAAAAAAAAGTTAAAAGCCACAATCATTATTTTTCTCTTATTTTCCTTAAGAAATTAAGGAAGAGGTCATCATCTCTTTTCTCTAATAATAAAGAAAAACCAAAATGGTCATGAAGAACATAAAAAGTGTTGCCCCTACCCCCAAGTTGATCTTCTGTAAAGAAAAAATTCTAAAAGCATCCTTTCAAAGTTATATATGCTACCCTGCTAGAGGAACACATTCTCTGCTGGATTTTACCTGCAAATTCATTGAAATGATTTCCAATATCATATGCCAGGTAGTTGTATCCAGAATATTCATAATCAATGAACTGTACATCACCTATGTGAGACACAAAAACAAAGACATAAGAAATCACATATAGGATAAGAAAATCCCTATGCTCTTTATAATTAAATAGCTTCCAATATTCTGTCTCATTGTACGTGCTTGGTTACATGCACTTCTGAGACAATACAGGGTAAGGCTGTGAATTTTATGGCAATGAGCTTTACAAAATTCAAATTACATACATATGTCAACAGCTTCTTTGCGGACATCAATGTCCACTATACTAAATAAAAGTCAAAAACTACAGTCATTCTCCACATTCAAACAAAAGCAAATATGTATTTAACCACATGGGGGCATCAGTTACTTAAAAATTCAAGTTTAGTTAGAAATGAAAACCACCTTTGGAAACAATAATTTATGCAATCTTCTAAAAAAATTAATATATATTCCAACAGTGAGTTTACCGATGGAAAAAATACATAGACTTTCAAAGGTTTGAATTCTGCGAGTCCTGCACTTAAGCTATAACACTTGCTGATTAACAGAATCTCTTTAAGGTAAGATAGTTGCTATCAAACTCTTAAATATTCTTGAAATGCTACATAATTAAGGTTTCCAATAGCTTACTTGAGCAGCATTAAGGTGGTCATTTTATCATTTAAAGGAACAGAGGTAAGCTATTTTTTCTTTTTGAGAAATTTTTATATAAACTAAAAAAATTCCTATTCTAAATTAGTGCTTTATATAGATATATATGCAAATTTTATTATAATTCTTCAGACTATCCTGTTCCATTCACCCAAGGGACAAATTCCTGCTTAGGAAGCTTCATCTGTGAATACTGAGCATTAGTTAGAAGATTTGGCTCAACAGAGATATAGGTCCTATTTTTTAAAAGACAGATGAGGAAAAGAGAGGGAGGGAGGGAGAGAGAAAGAGAAACATTAAGAAAAAAACATCAAAATGGGTCACTGTCTACACCAGGAGATCACAAACTCAAAAGGCTCAACAGTTAAAATGGATACATGAACACAGATGTAAGGCTGTAAGAATAGTTTCTAAGCTGCTGATATTGAGAAAATACAGAGCATATGTCTAGTTACACTATCTTTTAAAACATCAAGCTGAGGTAATAAACTTCTGTTTTAAACACACTGGCTTTTCCCAGATGAAAGAGCCTTTTAACTATCATGTGTTGCTATAAATTTATATGTTTAATCTTGGACTGTATGTTGATCATATTCCAACTCAGAAAAAGAGTATTATACGACCAAAAAAATGTAATAGCAAGTGGAGTATTTTACACAAAAGCTAAAAAAAATTAATATAATTGCATTTAATATATAATTCAAAACTTTCATAATAGTCATCTAGAGTAAAAAAGTGAGATCATCAAAGTATAAAAGTCCAGTTACCAAAATCTATATGCATATTGACAAAATAAGGTTTCTAAGAGCTGGTGACTACATAAACCATTGCAACTCAACCAATTTATATTCTTGGAAAAACAAAAACTATCCCGCAGAAAGTCTTAAAGTTAACCAAAGCACTTCACTAACCTGCAGAACAGAAGGACAGAACAAGCTTTAACCAAATCACTTCACCAATAAGTTGCAAAATGAAAGGTCAGAATATATTTTAAAATTTTCTTCTAGGTACCCTTGGGAATGACAGGGTAAAGACCACCATGATGACAAAATACTTTGCAGCCATGATAAAAATTTCATTTTCAAAAGTTATTTAACGGCCAGGAGAATTACAAATGTTATATGACAAAAGATACAAAATAGTAAACACAGTGATCCAAATTATTAAAATATGCCTGAAGAGAGAAGGAAAAAAAAAGAAACATAATACATAGGGGGAAAAAGATGGTGGAAATAAACCAAAACATTTTTATTGGTTTCATTTCAGATGGTAGACAAGTGACCTTTTTTCCTTAATTCTTTACAATAAACATTATTTTAAGGAGAAAAAAAATGATAGTTTAAAAAGATTAGGATGAAAGAGACTAAACATAATGATTTGGGAAATACCTATCTACCCACCCAGACTTCAAAATATGAGGATTCCAGAGGATTTACCAAGTTGTCTTACTGAGTCAACCAAACAATTTTAATAAACAATTTTTCAAATTACAGCTGTTGATTGTTTTAGCTCTTTAAATATAAATTCTTGTAGAGCTCATACAAACTGTTACATGCCAATAAAAATACACAGCCCAGTCCTGAAGCTTACTTTAGCCACATAAACAAAAGCTTCAATTTCAATTTTCAAAATCATATTTAGAATTTGGCAAATATAAATAAAACAGCAGGTAAAACATGCCTGCTTATAGAGTATACACAATTTAAATAAAGCATAGATCATTTTAACAAAAGTTAAAATCTGTTTCAGTATGAAAATTTTAGCAATGACTTTTTGTAGTAGCATTAATTCATTAAAACTAGCCTTTATTTTTAAATGCTATGTTGAGTTTATAAATAATGAAATTTTAAAAATAAGAAAATGAAGCTAACAAGATACAGATGAGGCTGTTACCAGGCTCCGTGCATGTGAACAAGTGATGCGATAAACCTCCAGTCAGTGCGTTTAAGAAGCACGGGTGCGCCGCCACATGGCAGCAACAATGGCATACCTAATCTGTAGCAGATGAAGAAAATTTGGCAAACTCACATTTTACAAGACACAAAGCTTAAAAGGAAAAAAAAATTTTTTTTAATCTGCATTAACTATCTTTTCAAACTACTGCAAACAAAGTGGAACTCAACCTTAAATTTAATCTTCTGCAACAAAGTACAATTAAAGAGGCCTGCTTTCCTTATTTTGGGTGCCAGAAAAATCAAATTACTGGAAAATGCTTTCCTACAAGAAAAAAAAAAATATCCTGAACTTTTTTCCTCTACAAATTTAACTTCTGAATTCTAAAATTTCCAATTTAGAGAAACATCCACATCACTATTAAAAACTAACAGCTCATATGGCATGACTATCTTGTTTTCTCAAAAGCTACTTTTTCTTTTATTACTGTTTCTTTATCTTCACAGTAATGAAGTCCACTCTTACTGAGTTAAATCATTTAAATCTCAGTACAGTTTAAACAATATTTAAAGTACTTTAAAACCAAAAAAAGTTAATTAACTAAGGCTATATAATTCGCATGATGCATTCATTTGGACTCCTTTACTTGTTGTTAAGGAAGAAAGGATTAAAAGCAAAATAACCAATATGAGAACCTGAAAATGGTTCCAATTCACCCTACTTGCTCTACAGAGTTATGTAAGACAGGAAGAGAAGAGAGAAAAAGTAACCACAATTACACTTAAGTTGGCAAAATGTTTTCTCTCTTAGGCAGAAAAAGGAAGTATTCAATTCTGGGAAAGTTTCCTTTCATCTCTTTCTCTGGAGTCCAGTGACTTTACCCTGGACATGTACACCTTCACCACAGCACTCATCGTTGTGAATGTAAACATCCGTTTTCTTATCTGACTCCTCCATCGTTTCCTGGAGGGGCAGTAGGAGGGGCAGCAGGTCCCTTCCACCTTTCTTCATGCAATCCACAGAGCAAACCCTAGCACACAGGAAGTAGTCAAATGCTAGTGAAATAGTAATAAATGGAAGTTTTGCAGAGAATGCTCAGACACAGTGATAACACATGTTTAAATGGGAGCAGGGGAGATAAGTATGAAACACTAAGGAACAAAGTATGGCATTTCTGACATTCTTATTCAAGTATATGGTTGAACATACAGTGGAAGTGAATGTATGAGTACAGAAAAAATTCTAAACTAGTAACTATTTTAGGTAGCTCTTCCTTAATAGTTCAAGTTTTTACAGTCCATTTAAGTGTTTTATTATGTGATTTAGGGATATTTTATTTTATGCTAAATAGTGATTTAGACTACAAGGTAAAACAAAGTTAAGACTATCCTTCATAATAATTCTACCCTGGAAAATATACTCTAACAAATACGATAACAAATTTTAATTTAAAAATAAAACTAACCAAAAAAAACTCTTGTTAAAAATCAATAAAGTAACAACGGTGCTCTTTCATGAATAATAATAAAGTGAGTAAGATTTAGAGTCAATCAAAAGACTACGAATGGTGACTCACCCATTTTCTAATTATATTGTTTAAAACTCTGAAGAAAAACCTAGCTTACTCTGTAATTGCCCAAAAAAGCTTTGTTTCCTTAGTTATACATTAGCTTCCTGCATTTGCTGACAGAAAAAAATAATCAGTGGCAGCCATTTAAAGTTACATATTAGGTCTTAAGCTTTTTATGAAGTTTTTATCAATGGGGGGCTTCCCTGGTGGTTCAGCTAGTAAAGAATCCACCTGCAATGCAGGAGACCTGTGTTTGATCCCTGGGTTGGGAAGATCCCCTGGATAAAGGAAAGGCTACCCACTCCAGTATTCTTGCCTGAAGAATTTCATGGCAAAGAATTTCATGTCCCAAAGAGTCAGACACGACTTCATGTTCATGAAGAATTTCATGTCCCAAAGAGTCAGACACGACTGAGCAAAATTCACTTTATGAATTGGGGAAAAGAAGAAACAAAACAGCCACCAGTAAACATTCTGACAGAGGATCAAGACATGAGACGACAAACTCAAAAGCTTTAGCGATTACTTCTAACTGTCAGCAGCTAAAGGATTAGTTGAAATTAAAATACGAGATTTGAAGTCAGTTAATAAGCAATATTGAAATTTGTTCCACTCAGTATAAATTCTTTTTAATTAATTGCTGATTAACTTAAAAGAAGACTGATAAGTCTTATCATACAGTTCTGGAGCAAGAGTCACTGCTTTTGGTTTTATCATTATATAGCAAATTCCATCATCATATCATCAAGTATACTTTTCTTACCTTTTTAAGATGTCATTTCACTGAAGCCAAGGAATGGGACGCTGTCTTACCAACCACCTAATTCCTGGCACTGACTAACATTTCAAAAATCTTGACAACTACCATCAACTTCAGAAAGGAAGCTTACTCTTCTCCCATATTCCTGAGTCCTGTCAACTGACATGATGAAAACAAGTAGAGGCAGGATTTCTTCTGTGATGCCTACCAGTTCCTGTAACATTCACAGGTGAAAATGCCTACAAACTGCAGAGTGCTCACAGTCTGTCTGTGTTTGTGTGCGTATGAATAAGTATAGCACACATACATATATACATTTTTAACTTTAAATTAATCACTCAAATTATAGTTAAGATAAAATCTGTAAATTGCACTTAAAGACAATCTGAATTGTCATCTCATACTACTAAGCCATAAATCCTTCTGGCTTACAGTTACCATTTTTACTTTTTCAGAATCAGATACACTTTGTATAATACATCTCCTATGAACATAATACAGGGGTTGGCAAACAATGTGTTCTCGAGCCAAATTCAACCCAGTGCCTAACAATATATGGCTGTGTTTGTGCCACAACACAGAGCTTAATAGTAGAAACAGAGACTTTAATATGGGATGAAAAGTCTAAAGTATGTACTACATAGCTCCTTACAGAAAGCTCCTTACAGTTTGCCAACTCTTATCACAGTATAATAGCTGCAACTGAGAGCTGTTAAGTACCTAGCCTGGTGCAATATGTGTTATATGCCTCATCTAAAATCTTGTCAGGAACCATCTGGAGTAGCTATTAACTCTAGTCTCAAACAGAGCAAATCAAAGTTCTAGACTATCAACAGTATAAGCAGCACTTCCTAGAGTCTTAAGCCCATCCATAAAAATTTTTGTTCAGATGGTCTTGGATGGAGCCCAGATACCTACATTTTCCCCAAGTACCCTAAGTGATTCTGGTGCAGACAGTAAAGGATTAAATATAAACACTTAATGAAGAGATAAAAACAACTTCTTTAATACCACCTACTTCCATATGTGATTGAGCAGGGATCTGCACACAAGAGTGTTTGGTTCCAAAATCTATATTCCTTTTGACTTCTCTTTAAAGTTACTTAAGAGTCTGATTACTCTTTTAAGAGTAATATATCTCCTGATAAGAGTTACTTAAGAGATTTTTAATCTAGTTATACTATATATAAATCTAAGTTATTATAGCTGAAAAGTACATGCAGAGACCAAGATGATCCAATATACATTCATGAAGTTTAAAATTTGTACTTTCAAGAAATTAAGGGTCTGAAATACACTATATCTTATTACTTTATATATATCAATAGGTGGGTACAAAATGGTGAAGCCCTGAGCTCAAATCACATGAACGACTTAACAAGTGATAACAAATCAAACACATTTGTGAACATAATATGTAATTTAATCATTTATTCTATGTAGAAACCATTTTAATTCTGAAAGACTTAAAACTTGGGATTTCAGATGCTACAAAGCAGTAAGTTAAAGAACTCTGCAGTGTATGTTTCTAATTTCAATGAACCTCCTGAGAGTACCATTATAAGTACTAATGCTATGCTACAGCTCAAATACATATATTCTTTGCTTATTAAATTCACTAAATTTATATAATTTACCTTTTTTAAAAGTATGAGGCAAGTTACTTCTCCTTATAACTAAAGACAATATGTCATAACCACATTACTTCAAAACCATTAGCTCCTAATTCAAAACAAGTAAGATAATAGCAGGATAAGATAATAAAAAATAAAAACAAGCTTCTTGCCACATTTTCATGAGTTTCAGATTTTACCTGAACAACATTCCAAACATGTTTTCTTAATGCTTATGTATCAACTAATCACATAGAAATTGATTTTTTTAATGGCTGCCGCAAAGTCCAAAGTAGCCTTCCTAATGAATAGTATAAAACCATTGGTAAGAAGAAAAAAAAAAAACATTGTAAGAAAATATAACATAATATTTTCATAACTAACACACAAACATAACCACAAAGACAAGAAGAAACAAATAGTACATAATAGACTCCTATGACGAAGGGCAAACTCTAAAACTGTATCAACATATTTACACTTGTTAAACTGTGAGTTTTATTCTTCAATGTCAGGAAGAAAAATTAGACACAAAAGTATGATTTAGGTAACTCCTGGTAAAACAAAGAATGACAAGAAGTTTGAACTTTTAAAGCCAGGATGAAGCATAAATATTTTATTTGAAAATAGGAGAACTTTTCATATCACTAATCAGCAGTTCAGATAGCCAACTAGTTAAATAAAAAAGCAAAAATTCATGTTTTATACCTAAAACATAGTAATCTGATTTTTTTGGTCCCTTTTATTTTAGATATAAATTACGTTTGTTTGGTGAAATGAATATGCAAAAGAAACTTATAAAATAAAAATGTAAAAAGTTAAAATTATATTCCAAAGGAAATAACAGATTCTCTTAATTAACTTGCAGTTAAAAATAAAGCTGAGTGTCCACTTCAAATGTAAGATGAAGGCCCTTACTTGAAATTCCATTATATAATATAATGTGTTATTAGGTCTTGCACTGAACTTAAAAGATAATACATCACTTTAATGAATAACTAATATTCTTGTTTCACAAATGGCATTGAGATTTGGTTACTATTATACAATGTAGTACATATATACTGTAACAACTATAGGTAATAAATGGATAACAATAAATTAAAGGACACTGTCAAGTACTTAACATTGTGGATACACTGGAAGTTTTTAAAAAAATTATTCCACAGACTTCAAGACATTCAAAATAGAGATGTTAGCTCAAAACTTTTTTAGACTCTCTAATCTAGATTAAAATATCAAATATAAAAGGGACTTAAGCATGTTTTTGAAAATATGTGCTTCAGTTTACCATTCTTGACAGTGTTCTTTGTTTTTCAAGTTGAAGTCAGTTATAAATATTACAAGCTTTTGCATTAGAACAGTCTCAACTTATAATTTGATAAGAATGGTCATAAATAATAATTTGACATAATATGACCACTTAATCAGAATTCTTTGGCTTCAGTATCTTCAAAAAGCACACTTGTAATTCAAAATAATCTTCCAACTGTAATATTTATCTTCAAAACTGGTTTCCTACAAAATGCAATAGCTTCAAAGTTTCAGACAGACTTTTTGAATTAACACTAATCTTTCAACCAAAATTGTGTCTTTTAACACAAAATTGTGTCTTGAAGGGCATCTACCATTTTAGCAACCAAACCTCAAACCACTTTATCCAATAATATTATACAATCATGTGTTTCTTAAATATGAAAACATTAGAGAATTTGAATACAACAAGATAAAAACAATCCCCAAAAACATTTCACCAAAAAGTATCTCTGTCCTCCTCAAAAAATGTTAAGACAATTTACTAAAGTGTCTTGATTATTACTTCAGTAGATAAAATTTCAGCAACTACAAAATAAAATTTCCTCCATCTGTGGCTTATTTCCTTAGCATCAAAATATCTAACAAGTCAGTAAAATAAACAGGTAATAGGAAACCTGGATACATTTGTGTTTAATACTCTGTCCCCCCCCAACACTCAGAATATTTCTATATTTATAAAACAGTGCAATGTCAAGTTGGTTTTTCAATAACCCTCATTACAAGCAGGTGCATTTTCAAACCACGAATTATCAAATATTTACAATTAAATTTATAAACAGTCATGTCATCATTTTTCACTTAAAACTCTAACAGAAACCAAAAACTATTTCTAATAAACCAATTCTAAGAAACATATTTTATACAACTATGCAGAATATTCCTAATATAGCACAGTTACCATGACTTTGTAACCAAAAGAAAACACTTCAGTCTTCATACATGTTTTTAACCCTTACATTTGAATTATATTGATTGATACAAAGATCAAAGGACTGTTATAAACACAAAGAAAAAAAAAACTTTACTTACTGCTAAAGTCAGATACCTACCTTGTTTCTCATTGTAGATTATATTCTTACACAACAGGTCATTATGGCAAAGCACAACAGGTGAGCCCAGGTTGGAAAGAATCTTCTTCATCCAAGTCATTTCTTCCTGAAGAATCTGAGAGCTTGGGATATCACTTAAGAACCTTTCAGTTAAAAAAAAAAAAAAAAGTTACATCTTGTTTATATTAATGACAACATGTTTTTTTAAGTTTCCCTAAGGAATAAAACCTTTTTTTTTCTTTTTGGTCATATATAACTTGAATTTTTTCCTTTCAGTTTTAAGATATAACTGACACACACAGCATTATACAAGGTGTACAAAATTAAATTTGACTTACATACATAATGAAATGATTACTACAATAAGGTTAGTTAAGTATCCATCATCTCATACAGATATAAAATAAAAAGAAATATTTTTCTCTTAAGGAACTCATGTTCTTAACAACTTTCATATATAACAATGTAACAATATAACAAAAGTTGTTATAACAATATAACAACTTTCATATATAACACAGCAATGTTACTTTACCATGTTGTATATTACATCCCTAGTGCTTATTTCAGAGAAGGCAATGGCACCCCACTCTAGTACTCTTGCCTGGAAAATCCCATGGATGGAGGAGCCTGGTGGGCTGCAGTCCATGCGGTCGCTAGAGTCGGACACGACTGAGCAACTTCACTTTCACTTTCCACTTTCACGCACTGGAGAAGGAAATGGCAACCCACTCCAGTGTTCTTGCCTGGAGAATCCCAGGGACAGGGGAGCCTGGTGGGCTGCCGTCTATGGGGTCACACAGAGTCGGACACAACTGAAGCGACTTAGCAGCAGCAGTGCTTATTTATTTCATATCTGGAAGTTTGAAATTTTTGCCTACTTTCATCCAATTCCCCCTTCCCCACATCCCACCTTTGGTAATCACAGATCTGATCTCTTTTTGTCTGAGTTAGTTTGTTTGTTTTTGAAATATAAATGACCTACAATATTGTTACTTCCTGGTGTACAACATAGTAATTCGGTATTTCAATACGTAACAAAAAATCTATTTTTAATAAGTTCTTTCCATTTAAATGTAGACTTCTGAATTAAAACAGGCCAATTATTCTAAGATTAGAATAAAGAAAATCCATGATAAACAACTTTAGTATGAATAAAAAGCAACTGAACAAGACACCTTAAATGCACAGCATAAAAGTAAAAAGTGTATCAGTACAAAACAGGGCGAGGGAAGAATATACATGTCTAACAGCTGACATTTACTAACACTATTCTTCTCAATGTTTTATATTTATCTCCATTTTATAGATGGGAGAAACCAAGACACATAGTTTAATAAAAAGAAGTTTAAGTATTTAAAGTCACAAAGACAGCCTATTAAAGAACTAAAACATCTATCTCAAGCTTGGAAGGGTGAATGTAGAATAAATTAGTTAAAGTCACATTTGAAAGTCAACAGATATATTTGGGCTTCCAGGTGGCTCAGCAGTAAAGAATCCACCTGCAGTGCAAGAGCTGCAGGAGACTTGGGAAGATCTCCTGGAGGAAGAAATGGTAACCCACTCCAGTATTCTTGCCTGGAGAATCCCATGGATAGAGAAGGCTACAGTCTACGGGGTCGCAGAGAGAGACATGACTGAAGTGACTTTGCACACATGCATGCAGATATTATCTATTACGGACAAATCAACTCATTATTATGATAATCATCAATCATATAAACATTATGATACTATCATATGATAACGATATCATAGAATATTCATCTTTACAGAGAATTGCCTCAGTAGTTAGACTGGAAGGATGAGAGTTAGTTTGACAAGAAGGATTGGTGATTATGGCTTTTTATTCTGTACTCTTTTCTGTACTATTTATTGTGCCATATTTGTAATAATAAAAATACAATGGAACAAAAATAGTGTGCTGCTATTAATTCCTCAATAGCACCATCAGGCTTACAAAACTGCTGTTCCTCCTCTTCTTCCCTAAAACTTCAAGACAAGTTCTCTTCATTCTTTCTCTATACAGTCTCTCAGATTACCCCTTTCATTTTACAATACAATAAACAGTCTGTATCACAGTTTACTTTAATGAATCTGCCTATTCACTGTTCTCCCAACTGCTGCATTCTCTTCTACACATAGCTTCCAACAGAGATCCGTATATGCGCTTTTTAAAATGGTGTAATTATTCAAGAATTTATTTTAAAAGTACCGAGTTGAATGGAAAAATAGGACTCAAAGGATTATTAACATAATCACAATCATGTACAGACAAAAAGGAATGAAAGGAAATATGAAAAATATTTTTAATATTAACTATTTTTAATACTTTAGTTGTGTATTTTCTACTGGGGCAAGGATCTTTTGTTATCTACCATAGGGCATCTCCAGATTTATCACTAACCTCAAGAATTTAAAGTAACCTCTGAATAATAATTTTTAAAATAGCAGCTAACATTTATTTAGCACTTAAATGTACAAGCACTGTTCTAAGATATGTGTATATACTGACTCAATCCTCACAAAATCCCTAAAACACAAAATCCCTTGTTATTTCCATTTTACAGAAAAGGAAACAGGTACTTTGTCCAGGGTTACACAGCAGAACTGAGATTTGATCCCAGGTAGTCTGGCTCCAGAGCCTTGTACTCTTAATCCATACAATATCATACTGCCTCTCAACACTGAACCACTGCCAGCTTCATTATTTTAAAGTGATTTTTTTCCTGAAACCTTTCAATAAAATTGTTATTTTGAAGGTGGATTCTTTTTGTTTTTATGTGATCACTGTCTGAGTATCCAGCACCATGGACACACTTTCAGAGGTCTGTCTACCCCAGTTTACAGGGTATCATATCCCTGTCCTTTCAGAGTCTGACAAACTGTGCGAAAACAAAGCACACACACAGTGAGTCAAACTAATCTTTCGAAATAATCAACTTTAATTTTTTCCTAATGAATTATAAAAAATAAAACAAGAAAAAAAAATCCACAGGTCCTGCTTACCTCTGTCATTCTTAAAGACTTCCTGAATACAAAAGCGGAAGTCTTCATGTACATTCTAGATATAAAGACAAAGCAAGATTTGCAATTTCTGTACTAGTATTAATAACATTATGGAAAAACATGCTCGGTGTAGTTTCTGAGGCATGTGTCACAGACTGTTTCAGAGGGTCCCAGCAGGACTGCGCTCTCTTTGTTAGGAGCATTCAAGATGGTTAAGTAGGAAGACTGAGCTCACCTGCTCCAGCGGGCACATCAAAATTACAACTACCGACAGAGCTACTAATGAGGACAAAGACCAGAAGACTAGCACAAAAGATTTTTCAAAGGTAGAATGGAGAAGCCACAGTAAGACAAGTAGAAGGGGCAGAGATGCAGCACAGTGAAGACCCACAACCCTGGGTGGGCAACCCACAAATGGGAGGATAATAATTACAATTGCAGAGGTTCTCCACATGGAGAGAAGACAAGCTCCATATCTGGCTCCCTAGCCCAGGAATCCTACACTGGGAAGGCTGGCTCCTAGAACATTTGGCTTTTTAAGGGCATACTTTCAGGAGAACCAGAGGGCTGTGGGAAACAGAGATTCCACTCTTAAAGGGCACATACAATATCCCACATACTCTGGGATCCAGGGCAGAAGCAGTAATCTGAAAGGAGCCTGGGTCACACCCACCTGCTGATCTTCAAGAGCCTCCTGGAGAGGCAAGAAGCAAATGAAGCTCTCCCTGGGCTCACAGGCACTAGCAGCAGCCATTCTGGGAGCTCATTCTACCAAGACACTGGTCCTGGCAAGCCCCACTATGGAATCCTCCCTCTAGCTCACTGGCACCAGGACCCAGCCCCACTCTAGCTGCTAAAGTTTTAGGACACCTTGGGCCCCTACCGCAGCCATCCAGGGATCTTGCCCCACCCACCAGCAAGCTGATACCAGCTTCCAGGACACCCTGGACCCCAAAGCCAGCTGTGCTTGAACCAGCCCTGCCCACTGGAGGTCCTGACACCTACTCTGAGGAACCTCAGGGTCCTGTAGCCAGAGACCCTGGGACCTGACTCCACCCCACAGCAGACCAGCTCTAGGCCCAGGAAGTTCCAGGATCTGCGCCCTGTCCACCAGAGGCCCACACTAGACTGAGGATCTGTAGCCCCACAACCACCGACCCCAGACCCAGTTCTGCCCACCAGAGAGCCAGTCTGGCCCGCTTAACATTGCTGTACATTATACACGGAAGTTGTTAAGAGAGTAAAACCTAAGAGTTCTCACCACAAGGAAAAAAATTTTTTTTCTATGTCTTTATTATGACAGATGTTCACTAAACTTATTGCAGTAATAATTTCATAACATATATAAGTCAAATCATTATGCTGTATATCTTAAAACTTATTCAGTGCTGTGTGTCAATTATATCTCAATAAAACTGGAAGGAAAAAAAACTTGTTTATATAATTTAGATTCTAAATTCTGATTTATACATTTATCTTTATAGGAAATGAAATATCTTAGTTACTCTGAACCTGAAGTCCTACAAAATCTGAGACTCCAGTAAAAGAATTTTCAATCTCATTATATGAGACTTTAAAAGTCACAATAAACTAAGACAACCCAAACCTTTTCACACTTCAATATGACTACACTGCCCCAGTGTAGATCTCTAGGCCCATTCAAAGCAGCCTTCCTTGGAACAGAAAGAATTGCTTTAAAAAGGTCTCTATGGTCAATTCACACTATAAAAAATATACCCAATAACAGTAACCTTTATATTATGTTTACTGCCAAATAAATGTTCTATATTTGTTTCTTGGCTCCCCACTTCCCCACTTTTATAGGGACTGATTTTTTTTTTTTTTTTTTTTTTTGAGCTGACTAGGGAAGAAAGCAGATTTCTGTAGTGCCTTCTCAGAGTCAAATGAATTAATGTTTATTTTACTTAAATACAAAGAGATAAACAAAATCAGATTTTACACACCTTACAGTTATCTTCGAAACCCTATATATGTAGCAAAACAATGTAAAACATAATTTCAAATGAAAAAAGTAATTCTACCTTTTATTAATGTCTTCATCTGCAAATCCTGTGGGAATGAGAGAGAAATATTTTCCCATCTTTAGCCACAGGTTAGATTTGGGAATCCAGCCATTGTGTGCATGAATAGCATGGATTTTAGCAAGCTGACGAGCTATTAGCCTGTTTAAAAACAAAACAGCATAAAAAGGAAAGTGTTATGCACCATACAGTTCATATTTACTCAAAGGTAAACTAAAATAATTAGGATGCTTTTATCATGTAACATGATTTCTTTTTACCTTACATAAGATTCAAAATAATATGGCAAGTCAACTCTCATTAGAAAAGGTAAACATTTAATACATAAGTAGGAAGAAATACCTAAAATTAATAAAGCAATTATAGTCCAAAGGGATTGAGTGGCAGCCTATTTTGATTATACAATGTCAGCAACCAGCAGAAGAATACACAACTATAAATGATTTCAAGGCACATATTAGACATTAATTACCAATACATTTAAATTACACTGAGTCATTTTAATTTTGAGCCTTTGAAGTCACTGAAGTTAAAGGGCAAAGAGGACTAAAAGGTAAATGGGCAGATAAAAAGGTTTTATGAGTTAATTTCTGAAGGGGGGTGTTAACAAATTCTCTGAACAAATGTTAGGATTTTATGATGTCAATCAATCTTGATATAATGACAAAATAATTTGAAGCTGTGTGTATTTATGTCCACACTATCTTTTTATCTGTAGAACCTAGTACAGCAAATGCTAATAGAGGAATAAGCATACTACATAGAAATAAGAACTAAATTAACATTCAGTCCATAGAACAGTAAATAGAAAAGTGACAACAATAATCTACAAAAAAAGAACTTAAAACTGGCAAATCTTCAACATTACAATCTAATGTAACATCCCTCAAAGTAAAGTCCTAGGACTTACAATACAGCACCACCAAGGAATTTCTGAAGTTCTACCCTGCATCTACTGAATCACAAACTCTAGGGGTACACCCTAGCACTCTGCATTTTAAACAAGATTTCCAGGTGATTCCAATTCACTGTGTAATTTGAGAAGTACTGACTTAATGTTCCAATTCTGCTTTTGAAGTCACTGAGGTTAAAGGGCAAAAGAGACTAAGGTAAAGAGGTAAGTGGGCAGATTAACAGGTTCTACGACTTAATTTCTGTATCTTATGTTAACAAACATTAGCTGGCCTATGTACTAAAATGGATCTTTGGAAACTTAAAAAAAAAAGAAAAAAAAAAAGCCTGGGTATTACCCCAGAAATTAAATGGTTTGGGGTGCAGCCACGGCATCAAGGTATTTTAAAAGCTTCTCATGCCGTGAATACGCAAAAATCACTTTAAATACACACGGAATCTAGTACTGTAGTTATAGCTCACCAATCTGTGATAAAATAACACAGTTTTATTATGTTTTTATACTACAATGAATATTCTTATCTACTTAGTTTTTAATAAGATTCCTGATTTTCCTTTGGAAAAACTTCCATCCCTCTCACTTTTAGTTCATGTGGTTCCTTCAGAGCTGATCTCCATCCTAACCCCCTATCCCAGCTGCACCACTAACTTCAGGAGTGAAGAGATGACACAGACTTGCCCAGAGCACTCCATTCTGCATGCCAGAGTGATTTGTTCAGGGTATATTACCCAAGCCCAGGCTAAAAGGATTTGATCCCAAGACTTCTACGGAAGCTACTGACTTTGGGTGAAGCCATCAGAAAAAGAGGAACACACCCTCACACACACACACACACACGCACACTGTGCAAATTGATTAGATAAGTCTGCAACGGCAAGTAATTGTAACTGTCACTCTTCAGAAAAGTTTGCCAGAAAAAAAAAGCTAGCATACAGTACAATAGACAGCAACACTCCTCATGACAGACACTATTAGAGCCCCTGGATCCACCCATGCTTGAACTTAGTATTCTCAGATATAGACACCAACAAATTCCTTCTTCTTTGAGCCAGTCTGAATTTTCATATTATTATCCTCAATAAGAGTCCTGATGCAGCTCAGAAGTGTTTAGACATTACTGCAAGTGAGTTCCAGTTTTACTACAAGAAATATTCAATGCTTTGTTTGAAAGAACATAGCTTTAAAGAACCAAGCAATTGACTTATATTCTTCATCTTTCCATTTAGATGATTATAATTCAGCTGATCACATCTATTTTGATATTCGATGATCTGAAAAATATTTCACAGTGGGGGTAATGCTCAATGCTTGTAAGAAGCAGAAAATTGTAACTGGTCTGACAGCACTTGAAGCAACAAAATGAGGTCTATGGGACATAGCCCTCACAGATCTGTCTTTGATGCACAATGCTGTAACTGAATTCACTGTTTCCCTATTGATTCTCTCCTGTACCCAGATACAGAAATTGGTCAGTTTCTCTTGTCTTCAGAGCACTACTGGATTTTACTATCGAATTAAAAATGAGTAAAAAAGTATTTGTAATGCTGTTCTTTAACCTACCTAAATTTTTAAAGAGAAACTTCCTAATATTGTTACTCTGAAGCTTAAAGATTACATGTAGATCACATCCAGCCAGTTCCTCGGCCTAAAGACACTGCAAGTGTCATGTCTGATACATTCAATATTTTTCTTCTTGTGAGACATTCAATATTTTTCTCCTTCTACTGTTTTCTATTCTGAAAAATAAGTATGATGAGGTTTCACTGTAACTGAGTAATACTTGATTTTGGCCTTTATCTTGATGATTAAGTTACAATTCTATCTACGGATGCTGAAGTTATTTAAAAGGAGAGGCAAAAGGTATCTTATCTGAGAATATCTTTTGCCTTTAAGGCACTGCATTCTTGTCTAAGATGGAAAACTTTGCTGATTTGAGAATAAAACTAAGTATGCAACCATGAGAAGAATAAATCGTATTTTGATGAAAAAAAAAAAAAGAATCCTAATGCATTACCAAAATATTAAAATCCGTGATCTTTTTAGGTATGTGTGTTTTGGTTCATACCTCTCAAATTACCAAATAATCATTTTTTATCAATAATTATTGCCTGAATGATCTTAAGACCACATATTCTATAAGAATACAGAATAAAAAATCTATTTTTATTATCAATCTCTCATACAGTATTTGCATTAAAAAGCTAGGCCCATAAAAGTGCTATAAATAAACATATAGCACTTTAAGCACTAAGAAACTTCATTAAAAAACCAAGTGATAGTTAAAACAAAGTGCAAATAAACACACATATATATTTATATCCACGTGCATACATGTATACGTAAACTGGTTTTAAACTTTAAGAGAGGGAGTTGGGACAAGAGGTCTGAAGAAAAGTAATCCATGTTACATAAAACTCAAGGAGAAATCTACATCAACACAACATTATGACCTAAAACTGTTTACCCAACAAATGAGACCAATGATTCCAGAGAAGGGTCACATATTAGAATAGATACTTAATACCAACAAATTTTTATTTGCTGTTTTAAATAATAATGTCATTTTTCATTGTTTTACCCCAGAGTTTATATGAGACTCTGATTTGAAAACCACAAAATGTAGTTTCAGAAGTTCTCCAAATACAAGTTATTCAGCTACGAGTGACTGAAATGACAATTCTACGGTAAATAGAATGGTCATAACTCCAAAGGGCTCTTACATGTTAACAGAATCTGTTGAACAGCTGCTACGAGAAAAAGCACCTACTAATTGTGAGAATCTTGACTTTTGGGGCAGAAAGACGGCTAACTGGAGCTGGGCCAGGATTTGAACTGATTATGTGATGCAAAGGCCAAGGTCTTTCCATTACAGTATACTGCACTAACACTGCATGGAATTAGCAAATCAATGCATTTCTCTGAGTCTCTGGGTTCTTAGAAGGAAAGCCAAATTACTCGTGTAATCTTAAAATCTCTCCTTCAAATCTAAGAGGGGATGTCTGTGAATAAAAGAAAAAAATTTACATAAACGTCCACTCAGTTTAGAGATTTAAGTTCAATAATGACAACAGGAATTTCACATTCATATTTATATACAAGGCTCCTGTAAACTAACTTCCCATCTCATAACAATTTCCTACTAGTCATAATAGAAATATTAAATATACATGATCTATGGACTAAAAGAGGCAAAGTTTTCCAAATGATACTGATTTTTATCAAAAATCAGCAACTATTTTCATCTTTGAGTAAATTTCTGAAATTACAAGTGAAATTATAAAAATTATTTTATATGAAATTTTAAAAATACTGTTACATAATGAGATACATATCTACTCAAATGGAAAACAAACTATTAATTACCAACCTACAAGAGCAAAATTAGTATTTTCAAACAAAGCTATATCAAAACTTAAGAGCTAATGATTAGTATCTTCTAAAGTAAATTATAGATGTATTTGTCCTTTCTAAAGGTGCATTGTCAAAATAGTATTTGATAACATAAGGGACAATGTTAATATTAAATGATAACATCATGCTTATATAACAGGTAAAAATATATTCAGAATATTATTTAAATGTTTTATAGCATTTTCCTATGTAATTTTTTAAAAATAGCAGCAAATAATAATAGTATAGTTGAGATTGCTTTATTAATGCTACTGATCAATACTATCACTAGGTTATCCTACAAGAGGCAAACACCATGCCTTATTCTTCTCTCTTAGCATTCAGCACTAAGAGGAGGTACTTAATAGATACTTGATGAATAAGAATCATCATCTTGGTAACAGATCAGGGTACATTTAGAAACTTACCACAGGATTCTACCACTATTGGAGTTATTCTCAGGTGGATTAAAATCTATCCTGGATTTTTTTTTAATCTCATATAATACCAGTTGTGCCAAAATTAATGCAGAGCTACAGAAAGACACAGTGACCATCCATTTGAAACACTGCCTGTTCTTTGACAAGACATAACTTGTATAATAAGTCTTTTTTTTCCCTCAAAATTTAGAATTCAAGCTAATTTCTACAGGGCTTAGAACTATTGGTCTATCTTCTCTGCAGCAAAATTAACAAGGAAAGGAAGAAAATCTATTATACAAATATCCTCATGGAAATAACAAATATAGTTAAACTGCAAGCACAGCAACTACATACTTAAAAACCAGGCTTTGCTAAGAGATTTTAAAAATTAAATAAGTCTACTTACAAGTTCCATACTCATCTGAAATTTTCGATAAATTGGTCTTGAAAAAAAACAACATGTAATTTGTGAAGGATGGCTTTGTTAGGAAAATTTTTGGTTTTTCACTTGTAACTGAATTCAACACAGTTGCAGAACACAAAATCAACACATAAAATATGTTGCAATTCTACATTATCAATGAACAAAATTCTCCTCAAAAAGGAGATTAAGTAAAACAACTACATTTACAATAGCATCAAAAAGAATAAAATGCTTAAAAATAAATTTATCGAAGGTAAAAAAATTTCTATACAAAACGTTGCTGAAAAAAAGTAAATACAGAATTAAATGGAAATATATCCCCTGTTTGTGGACTGGAAGACTTAAAATTGCTAAAATGTCAATACTAGCCAAAATGATCTATAAATTCAATACTATCACTACCAAAATCCTAATAGCATTTTTTACATTAAACAGAAAAAAAAAAGAAACCTAAAATTCAAATGTAATTTTAAGGAAACCCAGACAGATAAAAACAAGTTAAAGAAAAAAAGAATAAAGTTAGAGGTCTCACATTTCCTGATTTCAAAACTTATTACAAAGCTATAGTTATCAAAACAGAGTGGTACTGGCATATCACCACACACACAGACCACTGGAATAGAGCCCCAAAATAAACCCCCCAGTTTATGAGCAAATGATTTTCAATAAGGATGCCAAGACTATTCAATGGCAAAGGACAGTTTTCTCAACAGATGGTGCTAGAAAAACAGAATATCCACATGTAAAAGACAGAAATTCCTTAATCCTTTCCTTAAATCATCATAAAAATTAACCTGTCAAAAATCTAAATGTAAGAACTAAAACTATAAAACTTTTAGAAGAAAATACAGGGGAAAATCTTCATGACACTGGACTTGCTAAAAACTTCCTGGATATGACACCAATAGCACAGATGACAAAAGTAAAAGCAAACAAACTGACTACATATATCAATTTTTTCTTTTTTCCCCAGATGGGTAGGTAGGTGGCAGGTTAAATAAGCAAGAGAACTTACATATAAGGCTTGTCTTGGGTAGCTGCAGGAGAAATAGATCTACCTGCCTGCCAGAATCTTAGAAGTTTATATAGAAGTCTTAACGGGGTTCGGTAATGTATGCCATCCAGATAGTCTCAACAACACCCCATTCTCTCAAGGCTCTATCCTCGAACATAGCTTCCACTGGGGGAACAGTGAGCAGAGAACACATTCCAAGGGTGGGGGTGTGAGGAACCTCCTACTGTGTGAGTACAGCCCCGGTCAACTGATGGTCACATCTCCTTGATGATCTCTTCCAACAACTGCAGAGGTTGTTAGTGATCAACAAAACAATCCACGTACATCAAAATTTAAAACTGTGCATTAAAGGGCAAAATCAACAGAGTGAAAAGGCAACCCATAGAATTAAATAAAGTATTTGTAAGTTATATATATGATATGGAGTTAATATTCAGAATATATAAGTACTCTTACATCTTGACAACAAAAAATAATCCAATTAGAAAACTGGAAGAGGACCTGAATTGACATTTCTCCCAAGAAGATACACAAATGGCCAACAGGCATAAGAAAAGATGCTAAATGTGACTAACTATTAGGGAAAAAGAGATCAAAATCACAATGAGATACCATCTCCTTATAATCAGGATGGCTACTATCAAAAAATAATAATAATAATGTCAGCAAGGACTTGGAAAAACTGGACCCTGTGCACTGCTGGTGAGAATGTAAATTGGTATAGGTGCTATGGAAAACAGTATGGCAGTTTCAAAAAAAATTAAAAATAGAATGACTGTATGATCGAGCAATTCTACTTCTGATAATATACCCTAAAGAACTGAAAACAGGGTCTAAAAAAGCATTTGCTCACCCACGTTCGTAAGAACATTATACATAACAGCAAAAAAAGTAGTAATACCCAAATGTTCATCCATGAATTAGTGAGTAAACAAAACATAGTCTACACGTACAATGGAATATTATTCAGCCTTTAAAAAATGGAAGGAAACTCTGATACATGCTACAACATGGATCAAGACATTAAGCTAAGTGAAATAAGCCAGTCACAAAAAAACAGAAGTAACACTAATATAAGGTATCCAGAGCAGTCAAATTCATACAGACAAAAAGTAGTATGGCTGCCAAGAGGGCGGGAGGGGAGAATGGGAAGTTGTTGCTTTTGTATATACAATTTTAGTTTTGCAAGAGGAAAGAATTGTGGAGAGTGTTTGCAAAACAATGTGAATGTACTTAACACTATGCAACTGCATACTTAAAATTAAGATGGCAAATTATGTTACATGTATTTTATTACAATTAAAAATAAAAATGTTAAATAATATAAATGGTCATAAAAAAGAATACAGTTCTTAAAAAGACTTGATTAGAACAATTCAATTATTTTCTATTAGCTAATTTTATATACAACAGGAAAAACAATTAGGTAATAAAAATAAGATTTCTTATTTTCACTATCACAGATGGTCCTTCTTCTATGTAGTCTCAATAAGATAAGGTTTTACTGCACTAACATCAAGGCAAATGCTACTTTAAATTCCATATTCAATAAAGCCAAATGTTTGAAAACCTCAAGGCTGCAGAGAATTTCTTCAAATACCCACTAATACTCACTAGTTGCTCCTTTCTTGGAAGCTTTTTAAAAACCGTAACTATAACAGGCATTTTTTGAAATTGAAATAAAAGATCCCAAATCCTACCTTCCCAACAGATTTTTTAAACACTCCTTTCAGTTTTTTACATAAACAAATTACTGCCTGATTGCAGCCACAGTTCAACTAATAAGAGCAGGGGCAATGTAGGTGAGAGCACAAAGTAGTAAAGTAGGCAGGCTCTGGTTATGGGGGTAGATGCTCGAGGAGTTCCAGGGGGACTCCTGAGGCTCAATCCCGCCTTTGCGTATGTCGAGCCTCCTTCCTCATGACCTTTGTCACGGGCGGAGTACCTCACTCTGGCCCCCAACAAATAAGCTGATTTTTTCTTAGTCCTACATCAGACATTTTGTATGTTTTAGACAACATTCAATAATAACATAACATTTATTTGTGCTAATGTACCTTTGTTATATTCAAATATGAGTTGTTATCACACAACCAAGCCATATGACTTTCTTTTATAACTTACTATATATTGCCCTACGGATTTCCAAAAGAGAACATTACCAATTCTATTTGCAACCCATAGTTTACCAGTTCCACTATAATATGCTCAGCACTGGAAGCTGGCATTTTTTAGTTATGTTTATTGATAAATGTGCAATAACTCATTTTAAACTGCACTTCTCCCTGTATGTCTGTTGCTGAGCGGTTTTAATTACACTTCAGCCAATATTTCCAGCAAGAGGCAAATTTTAGAGAAATACCAGGTAAGAAAATTCCTAAACACCTTAGAATTTAAAAAAAATATAATAATAATTAAAGGTTTCTGTAATACTTGACTGCTGTAGAGAAATTCAAATTAAAAAGTTCATGATAAACTTGCATAGGCTGAATTACTAGTTAAGTATTAGCATGATGTAATTCATCTTTACCTGTCATCTCCCTCAGACTCCTCCATGTTCTGCATCACCTTTAAGGTCCAATTCAAATATCATCTTAGTTAAACACTGCTTATTTCCCAACTATACCACAGAAAATTAGTTGTACTTTTTTTAAAACCTTTTCTACTCCTCTATGTATACTATTTAGCTTATTTTCCCCCCAAGGCTACTGTCTATCACAGACTGTATTACTTACTAGTAGACCAGCTGACTGTTTGAATTACTTTTCCTCCCCTCAGATCAGTCACTCAGTTGTGCCCGACTCTTTGCAACCCCATGAATTGCAGCACACCAGGCCTCCCTATCCATCACCAACTCCCGCAGTTCACTCAGACTCACGTCCATCCAGTCAGTGATGCCATCCAGCCATCTCATCCTCTGTCGTCCCCTTCTCCTCCTGCCCCCAATCCCTCCCACCATCAGAGTCTTTTCCAAGGAGTCAACTCTTTGCATGAGGTGGCCAAAGTACTGGAGTTTCAGCTTTAGCATCATTCCTTCCAAAGAAATCCCAGGGCTGATCTCCTTTGCAACGGACTGGTTGAATCTCCTTTCAGTCCAGGGGACTCTCAAGAGTCTTCTCCAACACCACAGTTCAAAAGCATCAATTCTTCGGTGCTCATCCTTCTTCACAGTCCAACTCTCACATCCATACATGACCACAGGAAAAACCATAGCCTTGACTAGACGAACCTTTGTTGGCAAAGTAATGTCTCTGCTTTTGAATATGCTATCTAGGTTGGTCATAACTTTCCTTCCAAGGAGTAAGCGTCTTTTAATTTCATGGCTGCAGTAACCATCTGCAGTGATTTTGGAGCCCAGAAAAATAAAGTCAGCCACTGTTACCACTGTTTCCCCATCTATTTCCCCTGAAGTAATGGGACCAGATGCCATGATCTTGGTTTTCTGAATGTTGAGCTTTAAATCAACTTTTTCACCGTCTTCTTTCCCTTTCATCAAGAGGCTCTTAGTTTCTTCTTCACTTTCTGCCATAAGGGTGGTGTCATCTGCATATCTGAGATTACTGGTATTTCTCCCGGCAATCTTGATTCCAGCTTGTGCTTCTTCCAGCCCTTGTGCTTCTTCCAGCCCAGCGTTTCTCATGATGTATTCTGCATATAAGTTAAATAAGCAGGGTGACAATATACAGCCTTGACGTACTCCTTTTCCTATTTGGAACCAGTCTGTTGTTCCATGTCCAGTTCTAACTGTTGCTTCCTGACCTGCATACAGGTTTCTCCAGAGGCAGGTCAGGTGGTCTGGTATTTCCATCTCTTTCAGAATTTTCCACAGATCCACACAGTCAAAGGCTTTGGCGTAATAAACAAAGTAGAAATAGATGTTTTTCTGGAACTCCAACGAACGTTGGCAATTTGATCTCTGGTTCCTCTGCCTTTTCTAAAATCAGCTTGAACATCTGGAAGTTTATGGTTCACATATAGCTGAAGCCTGGCTTGGAGAATTTTGAGCATTACTTTACTAGCGTGTGAGATGAGTGCAATTGTGCAGTAGTTTGAGCATTCTTTGGCATTGCCTTTCTTTGGGATTGGAATGAAAACTGACCTTTTCCAGTCCTGTGGTCACTGCTGAGTTTTCCAAATTTGCTGGCATATTGAGGGCAGCACTTTCACAGCATCATCTTTCAGGATTTGAAATAGCTCAACTGGAATTCCATCACCTCCACTAGCTTTGTTCATAGTGATGCTTCCTAAGGCCCACTTGACTTCACATTCCAGGATGTCTGGCTCTATGTGAGTGTGAGTGATCACACCATTGGGATTATCTGGGTCGTGAAGATCTTTGTTGTACAGTTCTTCTGTGTATTCTTGCCACCTCTTCTTAATATCTTCTGCTTCTGTTAGGTCCATACCATTTCTGTCCTTTATTGAGCCCATCTCTGCATGAAATGTTCCCTTGGTATGTCTAATTTTCTTGAAGAGATCTCTAATCTTTCCCATTCTGTTGTTTTCCTCTATTTCTTTGCACTGATCACTGAGGAAGGCTTTCTTATCTCTCCTCGCTATTCTTTGGAACACTGCATCCAGATGCTTTTATCTTTCACTTTCTCCTTTGCTTTTCGCTTGCCTTCTTGTCACAGCTATTTGTAAGGCCTCCCCAGACAGCCATTTTGCTTTTCTGCATTTGTTTTTCTTGGGGATGGTCTTGATTCCTGTCTCCTGTACCTTGTCACGAACCTCCATCCATAGTTCATCAGGCACTCTATCTATCAGATCTAGTCCCTTAAATCTGTTTCTCACTTCCACTGTATAGTCCTAAGGGATTTGATTTAGGTCATACCTGAATGGTCTAACATAGTAAATACTGATAAATATAATTCACAATAACAAAAGCTCTTTAGGTCCTCAGTAAACTTTAAAAGTTTTAAAAGAGTCTTAGGACCAAACTGAGAAGTTTAGATCTAAACTATAAACGAACTTGCGGTTTTCAAATCAAGCCCACTTATTACAGTTTTCAAGAGCAGAAAAGAAAATTTTATCAATTTTAGAAAATTTTTAGAGCATTTCCTTATAAAAACACAATATATTGAATTAAATAATAGAAGTTTAAAGAGTAACAAAGAAGTGTTAACAGTATTAAAAGGATCTTAGTGAGCAATAACTCTGAAACTATGAGCAACTGAGTGACAAAACTTAATAAGAAATGTGTAATGCTTTGATTCAAGCACTATTTTAAAAAATTAAGGAGAAACCTTGACCTTCTATAGCAAGCTAATCTAAAACCTATCACTTATATTTCTTTTGCAGAGTAAACTATGAGAATTCAGATAAAAAGGAATGCTTTTTCTTTAGCAAAAACAAAACCCAAACAAGAGAAAGTTTCTAAATTTACTAAATAGTTGCTTAAAGAAAGAAAAGGCAGTTTCAAAAAACATTTCCTTAGTGCACTTAACTTTTCAAAAGGATAAATTACTTAGGAAAAGAAATGTACCTGAAAATGGCAGGGTTGCAGACATGCTTTGGATCCAACGCTTCTCCCTGTATAAATTCATAGCACAGTCCATTATTGAAGGTACAGTAGAGCTGTGGTGCGCAGCCATGAGCCTGCAACACTCGGAAACTCTTCACTTCCTCATCACGGTCGACTAACAACTCAGTCTTATTGCCATAAATTCGCACCAGGACGACATCCTCCATTGTATTACCCACATAACAGCCAATAAGTTTATTTGTGATTCCATCAGTGAAAAGCTGCCCCCAAAAAAAAGAAAAAAAAAGGAAAAACAATTATTCACTTTTAAGGAAGAATTAGGAGATAACTTGAAAAACATTAAACACTAACTGAAAAAAAATCTACTTAATTTTTGAATATAATTTTGCCTGTTGCTGCTGCTGCTATTCAGTCGCGTCCGACTCTGTGCAACCCAATGGATGGCAGCCCACCAGGCTTCCCCGTCCCTGGGATTCTCCAGGCAAGAACACTGGAGTGGGTTGCCATTTCCTTCTCCAATGCATGAAAGGGAAAAGTGAAAGTGAAGTCGCTCAGTCGTGTCGGACTCTTCACGACCCCATGGTCTGAAGCCTACCAGGCTCCTCCGTCCATGGGATTTTCCAGGCAAGAATACTGGAGTGGGGTGCCATTGCCTAACATGTCTATAACTTTAATTCCAGATGTAAACAAAATGGAATGCTGCTATTTAATATGTTGTGTAGTACAACACACACATTCTTTCTCTCGCCTATGTCTAACAGATTGGAAAATCTCTGAAGATAGGGAAAGTGGCTTTCTTCCTAGCATAATATATGTTATAAAAAAATCTTTAATAATGTTCACAAGTTTAAAACTACAAACATAATGTACCATAATTTTTATTATGGTAAATCTCCAATTTATAAAAAAACTTAATTTTAAATGTTATTTTCAAAGATTACTTAACATAATATACACTAGAAATTCTTCTAAGTATTCAGGTTATAATAATTTAAACTTGAATGCTACAGCTAAATAAGCAGCAGCAGCACAATCTTAATTAGATGAAGATAGGGAAGTAACTAGAGATTTCACAGATATTTTCTAAAAGGGAGTTTGAGGACTTTTCAAGATTTTTTTTGCTGCACCCTGAGGCATGAGGGATCTTAGTTCCCCAACCAGGGACTGAACCCATGTCCCCTGCAGTGGAAGGGCAGAGTCTTAACCAACAGCCCACCAGGGAAGTCCCCTCAGGAGTTTTAAGGTCCTTTTTCAGATTTGCATATAATATTATATGAAAAAGCAAACAGATGATTAGCAATATTAGTTCTCTAAGTCTATTCAAAAACTGCAACTTTTGTCTTCCTCTACATTAATTTGACACTCAGTTCAGTTCAGTTGCTCAGTCGTGTCCGACTCTTTGCAACCCCATGGACTGCAGCACGCCAGGCCTCCCTGTCCATCACCAACTCCCAGAGTTTACTCAAACTTATGTCCATCGAGTCAGTGATGCCATCCAACCATCTCACCCTCTGTCATCCCCTTCTCCTAAAATTGACATTAAAACTTTCTATTTACCCAATTATAACTCAGAGCTTTTGGAGGCTCTTGGGTAGAATAAAGGGATAAAAGTGAAAGCAAGTGTTAAGGACATTTTTCCCAAGACAAATGGGAAAGAACAAGAATAATGAACAAAGGATAAGTTTTAAATGTATACACATTTAACTAATGCCTGAGAAAGAGGGTAATCATTTTTATTTTGATAAGACTGTTGTAATGATAAATGATACCTGAAAAGGCTTTAGATCTTCAGGTGAAATTTAAAAGAAGTGTTTACTTATCCTTATTTACCTAATGTAGGTAAATTTAATGAGCTAATGTGAAAAGATTTATTTTGAATATCTATGTTTTGGGGGTATGCAGAGACATACAAACTCTGCTTTCCACCTAGATTTCAAAAAGCTGGTAGGTAGGGAGACAATGACAAGAAGCATATGCCCTTATACTAAATTCCAATCATCATTTTCTTAAAAACTATGCTGCAAGTTTGTTCTTATTAAAATATCAACTCACACATATTACTCTGTAACTCCTCCAAATGTCATGTAGAAATAAAATATTTCAATTATTGAAATAAAGTTTGAGAAATTAATGTTCTGAAATGCTTATGATGAATGACACTCCACACTTCTCAAAGGAGTAAAATCTATGTTTTCTACATCCCCTCAACAAATATTTAGTAAGGACTTAAATACTGGCTTCCCTGGTGGCTCACCGGTTAAAGCTTCTGCCTGCAACGCGGGAGACCTGGGTTCAATCCCTGAGTCAGGAAGATCCCCTGGAGAAGGAAATGGCACCCCACTCCAGTACTCACGCCTGGAGAAGCCCATGGACGGAGGAGCCTGGTGGGCTACAGTCCACGGGGTCGCAAAGAGTCGGACACGACTGAGCGACTTCACTTTCACTTTAAATACTAGCTTGTCTTATTGACATAACTTATAACAAAGTTATTCTTTCACTCTTGCCTGTAATAAATTTCTTTAATTGTGCATGCTATATTGTATATTTATGTGTACACACAGAAACACACATTTAAGATGTATGCACTTAAAAGGGCTAGAAGTGGATAACATTACTGGATAAGATTATTGAATAATATACACACATTTATAAGGATGACATTGAGTCACAACTCCAATGACACTAACCCTAACATACTCTACTATACAAAATAGCTAAAAATTTACAATAAAATGATAGTCACAATAAATTTCTGGGGCAAAAAAATATTACTTCATTTATAAGAGTATTTTGCTTCCCTGATTGGCTCAGCTGGTAAGGAATCCACCTGCAATGTGGGAGACCTGGGTTCAATCGCTGGGTTGGGAAGTTTTCCTGGAGAAGGGAACGGCTACCCACTCCAATATTCTGGCCTAGAGAATTTCATGAACTGTATAGTCCACGAGGTCACAAAGAGTCAGACACGACTAAGCGACTTTTATTTCACTTCATAAGAATATTTTATGTAAAGTATCACTTAATTTATATTTATGTATAAATAAGGATAGAAATGTCTACAAAAATATCCAACAGAAATATTAGGTAGTTTAAATCCTGTCTCCTGTTTCCCTGTTTTAAACTTTTTTCTTTTGGCTTATGCATGTTTTCTTTTTTTTTTCTTCCACAATCAATCCAGTTTAAATGCGAAAAAATTAAATTAGTGAGAAAAACAAAAGGAGCCCAATAGCTAGGAACAGACCCAGTACATACAGCAAGGCCTGGAGATTCAGTTGAACGTAAGTAATTTCACAGAACATCAATATCAGATGAGACCACTCTGTGTCCATAACACATCAAGACAAAAACAAAGCCACTCCGTAATCATGTGTGAACACAGATAAAACCCCATGAATTTTTTCCAAACCACAAAAATCACCAAACATCCCCCTGCTCTGGCTAATATGAGGAACTGCTGTTCCTTTTCAAGTCACAGCTCTGTCCCTGCTTCATTCCTCCAGTCCTCTAGGTAACTTAAGTTACCCACAGTCACAGACTTGCTCCACTTCCTTTCTGACAGCACCCAATCCACAGGAAAGCCTCATGTCTGACTCTTTGTGATCCCATGGACTATACAGTCCATGGAATTCTCCAGGCCAGAATACTGGAGTGGGTAGCCTTTCCCTTCTCCAGGGGATCTTCCCAACCCAGGGATTGAACCCAGGTCTCCTAGGTTGCAGGTGGATTCTTTACCAGCTGAGCCACAAGGAAAGCCCAAGAATACTGGAGTGGGTAGCCTATCCCTTCTCCAGGGGATCTTCCTGACCCAGGAATCAACAAGGGTCTCCTGATTTGCAGGTGGATTCTTTACCAACTGAGCTATCAGGGAAGCTTCCCTGAACCCTCTCCTAAATTTTTATACTAAGTCCTTTCTAATACCCACCATTACTCATGGAATAAGTCTTCCGCAACTGCAAGGAGTAATAAATCCAATTTGTTCAGCTATTCAAATGACCTCTTGATGGAGATTTCTGAATTTAAAGATGTATGGATAATGCTTTTTCGCTCTTGGATGGTTCCTACCTCATGCATAAATCAATAATTAATTCAAGGTACTTCAGCTTTCCAAAACAGACAAAAATATACTAGGTATATGCTAGGTATGAGTATTATATCAGATATACACTAGAAATGTAAAATTCCACCTCATTGGAGGGGGTACAAAAACAATAGAAATCTCATGGAGCTCCTTTTCACAGGGCTTATCCTACACTGTTTGTCAAGTATGTAAGATAGTACTAGTTCAGAGAATGAGCTCAGAGCAAGACTGCTCCACCTGACTGTAAATTCTAGGTGTGTTAGTCTATTCTTAGGCAAGCCACTTAACTTGTATGTGCTTTATTCATCTCATGTTTAATATAAGCAATTAGAATCTACTTTATAGTTTTAGTTTTTATTTTTTCACTTAATATGTTTTTATGAGAATTAATAGCTTCCCTTGTGGCTCAGCTGATAAAGAATCCGCCTGCAATACGGGTTCAATCCCTGGGTTGGGACGATCCCCTGGAGAAGGAAAATGCTACCCACTCCAGTATTCTAGCCTGGAGAATTCTGTGGACTGTATAGTCCATGGGGTCGCAAAGAGCTGGACACGACCGAACGACTTTCACTCATGAGAATTAATGACTTAACATATACAGAAGCACATACAACAGTTTCTGACACAAAATAAGCTCTTATCAAGTATGCAGATAACTACATATTTAAATTTCAACACAAGACAGCAAAATGATTCATAATGAGATCATAAAAGTTAATAATTATGACAAGATCTATGTTACAGATTAGCCCTAGACTCTGTGTGCTGCACTGCCCAAACCTGTACAGGTTGCCATTTGAAGTAACACAGAAACTCTGGTTGGTGAAAAGAAATTATAGTTTAATGACACCTTAGAAGTTAAAGTGACTATCAGTGAACCTGAAGACCTTCTTGAGACCCCCAAAACATAATCCAATGCCTCCTTTCAGTACATGACACTATCCTGCAATGACAAACTCTATATCTTAGCTACCACGAAATTTCTTTAGTCCCTAAGATGATTAAGAAACCAAGCAGAGTTTTGACATTTATTTATGGTTTAAAATGACCAATTAACTACTAAAGTCAAATGAATAAGCTTCCACAGGCCAAGATAATGGGAAAGACAAGTTTCAATTATTCTTTAAGACAATGACTACTAGACAAGACCAGGAATTTAGAAAGATGGAATTAATTTGTGTCAGTTAATTGTTTTGTGGAAGAAACCATTGTGATTCCACCACCTTCCAAAATGACAGAATGAAAAGCAATGTAAAAAGAAAACAAAATACCATTTTCATGTATCTAACTGGCAAAAAATTTTTTAATATCAGAGATTGGAGAAGGTATACAGAAAGATACTTTACAATACTGTTTTGAGGAATAAAAAATTACATAAAGTGAGAAATAGCATGACAGTTTTATGTCAACTTGGACTGGCTATAAGGCCCAATTATTCAATCAAACATTAATTTAGATGCAGCTCTGTAGGTATTTCGCAGACTTATTAACCAGATAACTTCAGGTAAAAGATTAATCCCCTTAAGTGAGCCTCATTCGACCAGGTGAAGAGCTACTAAAGCAAAACTTAGGTTTTCCTGAAGATACTCTGCCTTAAGGCTACAGCATCAATTCCTGTCTTAAGAGTTTCCAGCTTACCAGACAATGCCATACAAATTTCAGATTTACCAACCTCTACAACTGTGTGAGCCAGTTCCTTGAAGTAGACCATTTATATATATATATATATATATATACACACACACACACATGTATATGTGTTTGTATATTTTTTCCTTTAAATTTAATTTCACTAAGAATTTACTCTATGGATATACTTAAAAGAAGTTACCCAAAATATATGCATAAAAGTAGTTCACTGCAATACTGATTTTAATATCTAAAAAATAAAAACAAAATTTAAAAAAAGATTACATACACTGATATGGAGATATCGAAGATATATTATTTTAAAAGCACAATATAGAATAATTTAATTATATTTACTATATTTATAAATGTAAGTAGATAATGTATGCTGGTAAACCCATACATAAATTATTTATGCTGGTAAATAATCTGACAATTTTTTATAAGTCAAAAAAAACTTCAAAAAATTACCTTTGAGGAGAAGGACTTGGTATTGAGGGATTTAGGTGTTGTTTTTTTTTTTTACTTTCCATTTTATAGTCTTATTTATGTTTTAAATATTTTATTAAGAGCATGAACCATATGTATCTATTAAACAAAATCAACAGGGTTAGATAGTGTTCTTTTATGAATGTGACATGCCTATGTGTGTGTGTAGTCGCTCAAGTCATGTCCAGCTCTTTGCAACCCTATGGACTGTGGTTCGCCAGGCTCCTCCGTCCATGGAATTCTCCAGGCAAGAATACTGCAGCGGGTTGTTATTTCCTCCTTCAGGGGATCTTCCCAACCAAGAGATCAAGCTGTCTCCTGTGTCTCCTGCAACGCAGGCAGATTCTTTATCTGCTGAGCCTTTCTAATATTCCTCTTTATACTCTTTAGAATTCTTTTTAAAACCTCACTTTAAAAGTAATTAAGTCACATGATCTTTAACATGATCAAATATTATGTTTCTAGCTATCAAAAATTGTGGTCAATACCATAAAAACATGAAAATATTTACAACGGACATGAGTTTGAGCAAGCTCCAGGAGGTGGTGATGGACGGGGAAGCCTGCAGTCCATGGGGTCACAAAGAGTCGGACACGATCGAGCAACTGAACTGAACTGATGTGAAGAACAGGAATACAGAAGTGTACATAAGATTCAATAAAACAACTATGTAAAATATTTAAGGGAGAAGTAGACTGTAATAAACAAAATAGAACAGTTGATTGTTTAATAAAATATGGACAGGAAGTGGGGTTTTTTTGCTACTCAAAGTTTTAATATTGTGTTACATCTTTTCAGTAAAACTAAATTACTTCATGATTATATAGTTCTTTATTTAAAAAATTTACACATACAGTATATTTTCTCAGAGTACTAGAAAAAATGACTAATTCAATTCAAAAATATTGTTCTGTTAACTTTTTTTTTAAACTGTTACTGTGATTACCACTAGAGAGAGGGAAAAGGTAGGAGCAGAAAGGGAAGTGGGAGATATTCTGGGTTACTGGTTAATATTTTCTCTCTTTCCCTGAGCTAGGGCTACAAAGGTATTTGTTCTACAACAATTTATGTTTCATTTTTTTCTGTAAGCTTGTTGTATCTCACAATTTTTAAAAGGGTGACAAAATTTATCTATAGCCCATAAGATGTATCAGAGTAAAAGAACTTCTAAGAAGAAATTCGGGGGACTTCCCTGGTAGTCCCAAGTAAGATTCTGTGCTTCCACTGCAGAGGGTTCAGGTTCAATCCCTGGCCAAGGAACTAAGATCCCACCTGTCACGTGGCAAGGCCAAAAGATAAAAAACAATGACAGAATCCTGAAAAATACAACTTGATTCCTTACATAAAGGCCTTTCATTACTGCCCTATCTTTGTCAGCCACAAAAAGAAACAAGAAACAAAACAAAGCCCTTAAGCTTCCCACTTCCTCCCAGACCTGCAAGCAATTAACAAGTCCTGCACATTTATTTTCTGAAATGTCAAATCTATCCCTTATTTCCAGCTTCAAGGCCACTGTCCTAATTTGGATCCCAGCACCGCTTATCTATACTAACATAACAGTCTCTCCTCAGTTGTCTTTCACAAACATTTTTTAACACAATACACTGGGGAAAAAAACGTATTTATGGTTTAATTCAACACATATATAGTTTTATGTAAAACTAAAGAAAGCTTCACAAGAAATATTCAACCATATTACTTGCAATGCTCTCTGATCTATCCTATCACATCTTAACTCATCTTTTTAAACTGTAGTGGTTTCAATCCACTATACTAATTTAGCATCCTCTTAGTAAGCAGCAACCAAGAGTTTCAAAAATAATGTCCTTTTTAAGTGATCTGCTGCTGCTGCTAAGTCGCTTCAGCCGTGTCCAACTCTGTGCGACCCCAGAGACGGCAGCCCACCAGGCTCCCCTGTCCCTGGGATTCTCCAGGCAAGAACACTGGAGTGGGTTGCCATTTCCTTCTCCAATGCATGAAAGTGAAAAGTGAAAGTGAAATCGATCAGTCGTGTCGGACTCTAGCGACCCCACGGACTGCAGCCTACCAGGCTCCTCCGTCCATGGGACTTTCCAGGCAAGAACACTGGAGTGGGTTGCCATTTCCTTCTCCAATGCATGAAAGTGAAAAGTGAAAGTGAAATCGATCAGTCGTGTCAGACTCTAGCGACCCCATGGACTGCAGCCTACCAGGCTCCTCCGTCCATGGGATTTTCCAGGCAAAAGTACTGGAGTTGGGTTCCATTGCCTTCTCCGTTATAAGTAATCACTCACTTCCCAATTCAAAACATTTTCTTCAATGGATGCTGCCTAAATAGTAATCTGCCATTTCTCTAAAAAATATGTAACATACCTCCTTAAAAACATTCACCAACTTCCCATTATGTCCTAGATAATAAAATACCACCTCCTAATGAAGCATAAATACTTCATATTTAACCTCTCCCTTATTTGGAAATCACTTTGTACACCACACTCATACTCCATGAAACACTCATAGTTTACGCAAGTGGTTTTTCTTTGCCCAGAAATACTTCCCCATTCCATCTCCTATCTTTCCTTCCAAATTCAATTCAAGGTACCCCTTGAAGCCTTTCTGTGAAGCCTTTCCTTCTCCATTCTCCCATGCCTACCTTCTGCTACAAGAAATGCTGCTGAAAATTAGCATTATGCCAGTACAAAAAAATACATGTCAAAATTTTAGGAGCTTACAATTCTTTTAGAACAACTTTCTACTTACAAAGGCGGGGGGGGGGGGGTGGTGAGCCAGGGATGGGGAGCAGGGTGAAGTAATTAAACATACTGTGCATAATTTTTACCTATTTCATTTAATTCTCCTGATACTCTACTCTTAGTAGTAAAGTAGTAAAAGAATAGTATTAAAATTACTATTTGTAGTAGTGTAAGAGGAGAGTGAAAAAGTTGGCTTAAAACTAAACATTAGAAAACTAAGATCAAGGCATCTGGTCCCATCACTTCATGGCAAATAGATGGGGAAACAATGGAAACAGTGACAGACTTTATTTTGAGGGGCTCCAAAATCACTGCAGATGGTGATTGCAGCCATGAAATTAAAAGACACTTGTTCCTTGAAAGAAAGTTATGACCAACCTAGACAACATATTAAAAAGCAGACGTTACTTTGCCAACAAGGGTCCATCTAGTCAAAGCTATGGTTTTTCCAGCAGTCATCTATGGATGTGAGAGTTGAACTATAAAGAAAGCTGAGCACTGAAGAAGTGATGCTTTTGAACTGTGGTGTTGGAGAAGACTCTTGAGAGTCTCTTGGACTGCAAGGAGATCCAACAAGTCCATCCTAAAGGAAATCAGTCCTGAATATTCATTGGAAGCACTGATGCTGAAGCTGAAATTCCAAAACTTTGGCCACCTGATGAGAAGAACTGATTTATTGGAAAAGACCCTGATGCTGGGAAAGATTGAAGGCGGGAGGAGAAGGGGACGACAGAGGATGAGATGGTTGGAGGTATCACCGACTCAAGAGACATGAGTCTGAGTAAACTCTGGGAGTTGGTGATGGACAGGAAGGCCTGGCAAGCTTCAGTCCATGGGGTGCAACATGACTGAGTGACTGAACTGAACTGATAGTAGTTAAATTCTGTTTTGGACTATGCTACTATTTTCCAAGGTAGATAGTAATTTCTTTTTATAGAGATTTTTAAACTTGCCAAAGGTGACAAATGGCTGACATCAGTATTTGAAACCATCCTCTTTCTACTACACTATGCTGAGGCCTCAAAAAGTGATGAAATGGTTGCTCAGTCCAAGACATATAGCTATTAAAACCTGAAAGTGAACTAGCACATTAGACCCCTGACTTTGTGGTCACACATTATCAAAACACACGGGAGCCTATCAAACATTACACATCCTTCACAGGAGCCTATTAAACATCCCATCTCTCTTTGTCATAGTTAAAATACTCTTAGGTGTTATCTCCCACTCAAATACTTTCCTATTAGATAGTAATGATTTTAAAAGAAAGCAGAAGTGAATCCCTTTTCCAAAATATTGTCACATGTGGAAAAAGTAATGAAATTATATTTGTAAGGAACTTAAGACAAAATCTTTCTATGAACTTTGCAGAGAAATGGCTTCCCTGTCTTAATCATAATATACAAACTGCAGTCCACGGGGTCACAAGGAGTTGGACCCGACTGAGCAACTGAACTGAACAAACATAAACTTTTATCAAAGAGCAATAATTTATGAGTTCTCATCCCAGATCTGCCATTACTAACTTCAAGTTCAGTATCATTTAACTATAAAATACATATTAACAGTTTACATCTATCTCACAGGATTGTTGGGAGAGTGTATGCCAAAGTGCTTTCTTTATAAACAGTAAAATATTAAATAAAAAACACTCTGATGTATTATTTTAGACCTACTCTCCCTATTCTAACATACTACACTCCACAAAGCTCACCACTACTTTATATTGTAGTCTTTTAATTTGGCAGAGATAGGGAAAAAATAACTCAACTTTTTAAAGCTCTATCTAAAATAAGATATATTATCCCATATGTCCATAAGTTGTGAGCAAAGACGGGACCCTCTATCATTTTGAATGTACTAACATCTTTTTTTGTTTGCTTCTGGATTTTGTAATGTGCTCTCAAAGTTCAGCTGGCAAGAGTAAGTGCCAGGTAAATAAGTATTATTAGATTAAGCTTCTATGCTATGCTATGCTAAGTCACTTCAGTCGTGTCCGACTCTGTGTGACCCCATAGACGGTAGCCTACCAGGCTCCCCCGTCCCTGGGATTCTCCAGGCAAGAACACTGGAATGGGCTGCCATTTCCTTCTCCAATGCACCTAAGTGAAAAGTGAAAGTGAAGTCGCCCACTCTAAGGTATGTTTAAATAATATTTTATATCACAAAAGAATTTGAGAAAAAATCTTTTAAAAATATGTGCCATTATTACTGATACTTGTTTTAGTCTTTTGACTACATGTGAGGTATGACTTTTATCTTTATACTTCAAAGGAGATAAAAGCAAATCTCAAAAGAAAATATTCCTGTCCATATTTACTAAAGAAATTCTGAAGCATCATAAAAGCAGAGTTTATAATGACCTAGAATGTGGGAGTCAGATCTACTAAATTAAGAGATGAATAACCATCAACTCAGCTTAGCAGTTGTCCCAGCTTCTGGATCAAAAGCTTTGCTTGCACATGGAGGGATTAGATTTCTAAATAACAATCATCATAAGAGCAAAACAAATGGTAGTATTTACCTTCATTTACAAATAAGCACACTGGAAGTTTGGATAATGAGTACAAAGGTCTTAAAGTCAAAAGCTGGTACTCGGGTTTCAGGTAAGGCTCAATCTCAAGTACTTTCAACAACCAGAAACAGTCTGAATGTTAACACATTTTATCTTTTTTTTCAACCTATATCCTGGCTTTACTTCACTGAGTTATATCTAAAAAAATGATAGTACCCATCTAAAATGGTTGTCTGAGGGATTAAACGATTTAAAAAAACACCTAATGTACCTCTAAAATTCCAGTCATCAAAGCTTCAAACTCTTAAGTCTCTGCTTAAAAAGTAATACATCTTGTCAGAACCAGGGTTTACCAGAAAACGGCAATGTCTTTAATTAATATGTTTATTTAATAACTGATGGCCAGAACATAACTTATTTAAATAAATGTAAAAAACCAGAATAAGTTAATAAATAATAAACTAAAGAAGTGTAGAGTTTCAACTTGGAAGTTTCAATTAAACTAATTTTCCTTAAAGAAAATACGCTGTTATTGTTCAGTCACTAAGTTGTGTTGGACTCTGCAACCCCATGGACTGCGGCACGCCAGGCTTCCCTGTTCTTCACTATCTCCCAGTTTGCTTAAATTCATGTCCCTTGAGTCGGCAATGCTATCTAACCGTCTCATCCTCTGTGTCCCACTCCCTCCTTCTCCTTTTGCCATCAATCTTTCCCAGCATCAGGGTCTTTTCCAATGAGTCAGTTTTTCAAATCAGGTGGCCTAAGTATTGGAACTTCAGCATAAGTCCTTCCTTCAGGACTGATTTCCTTCGAGGATTGACTGGTTTGATCTCCTTTCAGTCCAAGGGACTCTCAGGAGTCTTCTCCAACACCGCAATTCAAAAGCATCAATTCTCCCGTGCTCATCCTTCTTTATGGTCCAACTCTACTATTTTTTTTTTAAATTACACATGAAAATCACTTTTGATTCACAATGTCCTACATATCTGGCTAACAAACACTCCCTTAAATTTTCAAAATTTTTGTCTCATAACTTTTTTCCAAAACATATGGGTCCTTTTAATCTGCTCAAAACTCTTCCAGACAGTAAGAATTGAAGCCAACATTTATGAAACTCAAGTGTCAAGGACTGTTCTGGGCCTTAGGGCACTATTCATGTTTTATTCATTTTTATATAGGTGACTACTTTAGCAAAGCACCTGAGATACTGTTGAGTCAGTTAACTTTGCTGAAACAGTCAACAAAATAAGGCAGATGATCTGGCTCTTACATTATTGCTCAGATTTGAAACAAACCTCAAATACGCCAGCCTTTAAAATTACTCTGTGTTTGCAACGGAAAAGGAGGTTCATTTTCATATATAGTACCTAAAACTGCAAAAGTTAAAAAGAAATAAGTGCTCAAAATACATTTCCTGTATGCTGCATCATAACTTATTGAAAATAAGCTATTCAAAAACGCATAGGTTCTCCAGGACTTTTTCTCCCAGTTTCTGTCTATGAATACAGTGGCTCCGGAAAAAGAAATATTCACAAGCCACCTATCGTTCTAACACCAGATATTGTTAGTTTCACTCACATGATTAAAACCTTTACAGAAATACTGATACAAATAAAATAACGTGTGCAGGGCCACCTAAGAACCCAATCTGATAATGCATGATGACCATGGTCATTACTTTGGGATACAGGGCTGTCGCCAATCCCAGGATTTGAGAAGATAAAACGCAGGGTGAGCATCAGTGGGTTACACCGACGGGGGGAGGGTTGGAAAGGGAAAGGAAAAGATCAGAGAAAATTAATTACTGCATTATTCGTGAAAGGAAAGGCGACAGTGGCTTAGGCCGACGGGCGAGGACCCCTTGCAAGGGGAGTGGAAAGGGTTCATTCCGCAGTCTTCTAGGAAAGGGGAGGGGGAGGAGGGGCAAGTAACAACAAGAACCTTCCTGAGGTGGAAGGGGTGCGTCACTAACGTAGCCGCTTCGGGAAAAAGGAAATCTGCCCTCAGGACAACCTTAGTAAGCAAAGATGAAAGAAGGGGGAGTGACCTTCCTAGGTGTGACGGAGGAAACACAGGGTCACTTCCCAAAGAACGGAGCAAAAAGACGTTCCCGGAGATCCTCCTGGGGCCCCGGGGACCATAAAGGATGGTGAGGTGAAAACCCCCCACTCCCTTCCCCCTGGGCCGCGTCAAGGTCGGGAGAGACCCGGGGCTAAGGTGTGGGCGTTACCTGCAGGGTCACCTCCTGAGGGTCCCAGTGCGGCCGCAGGTGTTGCAGGAGGCTCAAGGCCCCCTCCCGGCAGCGCTGCTCCTCCTGATCTTGCACCGTGACGTCCAGCTTGGGGACCTCCGGGGAGCCGGGCGGGACGTGGATATAATTGGCCATGGCCCAGGCGACGGCAGAGACTACCACAACGACGACGGCGACGGCGACCACGAGAACGGCGGGCGCCGACAGGCTGCTGGATCCTTCCGTCCCGGGGCGCCCTCGCGGGAGGGCTGGGGGCGTTCAGACTGACGGCCGAGCGGTAGGAGAACCGGTGGAGGCGGCACTCTCGCCGACCTGGGTCTGGACAGCGGCTGAACTGAGCGGGGAATGCTCACGGGAAAAAAATTCCTCTCGTCTGCGCTCGGCCGCCGGCGGGCGCGGAGCATGCCGGGACTGGCCTGACGCTGGCGTCACGCGTGGGGCGGGGCCTCGGCTGCGTCAGGCTCAAGGCCGCGTGTCTAGCTCCGGGGCACAATGGGCCTGGTTCCCAGAGCTCGGTTTCTCGGCCTTTATCAGACTCTTCCTGGCGTGGTGTTAGTCGGAAACACGCGGGGCTCGCCTTCTGGAATGAGGTTGAGCCCTGCCAAGCCCCGAACGAAAGGCACTGAAGCTTTAGCTCACCTTTTTGGAGGAAGGGGTGGGTCTTGGGATCTGGGTTTGAGGTAGGGCTGACTTTTTCTGGAATGCCAGGGACGCGTCCTGAAATAACCCCAGGGTCAGCCTCTGAGTTTGGCCTGAGTCTGGGCAATCTAAATTAACTGGGTCGCCTTGATCACGGAACTGCTGTGTACTGAGGTCCACATAGTTGGGTTGACAACTAAATTACCATCAGCAGTATACTGAGCTCATGGTATACTGGGACAGTTAAGATAATTGGGTAAAACGGAGACTGCACTTCAAGATGTATTTTTAAAGGTCGGTTATTTGACCGTACTGAGAATTATTTAGAGTCAGGAGGAACAGGTTATAGTCTATGAAGATGGAAGGGAAGTAATTCTGAGGCTCAGCAATGGAGATGCTAGGTGGGCTTTTGGTCTTGTATCAGCTAATACCACTGCTAAGAGAATACTGGAAACTGGGTAATCCACAAGTAATTTACTGGGACTTCCTAATTTTCCTTATAATGTGAGGAAATTGGTTTTAGATTTGACCTCTTAATCTGTCTTCTCTGCAACACTTGGTAAATGGTGAATATACTTGTTAGTGGTGAATTACATCACTAACAATTCAGCTTAACAGTCAAAATGTTTAATTATCTGATTAACATCAGTTTACATTCCGATTGTTCAGAACCTACTTACCTTTGTAAATCACAAAATAGCTTACTTTCAATAAGGGGAGGCCGGCGGGGGCGGGGGTGGAGGGGGCCTGTGCGCGTGCCAAACTTCATAAACTGAAAACAAGGAAAAGAGAGTTTTATAGACAGCAAGAAAGTTGATTCAGCATATTCCAAACTTAGTCTTTTAAATCGTATACTGCAAGAAATGCTAAATTACATGTTCTTCTTGTTTGTGTGGAAATAATATACTAATAATTTCACATTTCAGGTAGAATCTATTTTATTTTTGTATAATTTGTACTTGTATTAAACAGTTGGAATTTTAAGAATTTTGAAACTATTCTGAATTGTGAAATGATTTTAAAAATTATTTCTGGAATTACACAAGTTTGTAATTTTAAAGAAATATCTGTTAATAATTAGACCCCCCCCCCAAAAAAAAAACTATTAGGTGCCTAAGAATAAAACTAACAAAATATGTGTAATACTTTATGGGTGAAATTATACTAATGGAGAAATGAACCACATCCATGAATAAGAAAACATAGTTATTATAAAGACCTCAGTTTTCACTGAACTAATCAATAAATATAGTGCAATTACAATTAAAATCTCAACTGAGTTTTTCACAAAACTTGTTAAAGTGACATTAAATTCACACCAGAACTTAAGGTCAAACAAAAGCTGCTATGATTCTTTGTGGGAGAGGGAGATTGGAGAATAAGTTGGGAGAACGCATCCTACCAAGATTTATTATATAACGGTTTTCAGTTCAGTTCAGTGGCTCAGTTGTGTCCAACTCTTTGCGGCCCCATGAATCGCAGCACACCAGGCCTCCCTGTCCATCACCAACTCCCGGAGTTCACTCAGACTCACGTCCATCCAGTCAGTGATGCCATCCAGCCATCTCATCCTCTGTTGTCCCCTTCTCCTCCTGCCCCCAATCCCTCTCAGCATCAGAGTCTTTTCTAATGAGTCAACTCTTCGCATGAGGTGGCCAAAGTGCTGGAGTTTCAGCTTTAGCATCATTCCTTCCAAAGAAATCCCAGGGCTGATCTCCTTCAGAATGGACTGGTTGGATCTCCTTGCAGTCCAAGGGACTCTCAAGAGTCTTCTCTAACACCAAAGTTCAAAAGCATCAATTCTTCGGTGCTCAGCCTTCTTCACAGTCCAACTCTCACATCCATACATGACCACAGGAAAAACCATAGCCTTGACTAGACAGACCTTTGTTGGCAAAGTAATGTCTCTGCTTTTGAACTTAGGAGTGGGCAAACAAACCAGGAGAACAAATAAAGATTCCAGAAAAAGATCTACACATTTATGAGATCTTTGAATATAATGAAAGTGGCATTAAAAATTAGGAAAGAATGGATAAATAGTACTGGAGTAATGGCTATTTGTATGGGAAATTTTTTTGATCCCATTGTTACCCAAATTGGGTTTGCCACTTCATGAATGTGAGCCAAAAGACATAACCAAGGCAAAGATCTGGACGAGGTAATATTTATTACTTGCAGCAAGTGAAGAGATACCAGGGAACATCTAAGCAACATCTCCTAGAACAGCAAAATTGGCGAAGTTTTAAGCTAAAGGAGCATGCATATTCATGAAGCAAATTGGGAGGAATATGCATATTTATGAAGGAACTTGAATAGAGGATCAGTTCAGTTCTCTACTCTTTGCGACCCCATGAATCGCAGCACACCAGGCCTCCCTGTCCATCACCAACTCCCGCAGTTCACTCAGATTCACGTCCATCGAGTCAATGATGCCCTCCAGCCATCTCATCCTCTGTTATCCCCTTCTCCTCCTGCCCTCAATCCCTCCCAGCATCAGAGTCTTTTCCAATAAGTCAACTCTTCACATGAGGTGGCCAAAGTACTGGAGTTTCAGCTTTAGCATCATTCCTTCCAAAGAAATCCCACGGCTGATCTTCAGAATGGACTGGTTGGATCTTCTTGTAGTCCCAGGGACTCTCAAGAGTCTTCTCCAACACCACAGTTCAAAAGCATCAACTCTTCGGCGCTCAGCTTTCTTCACAGTCCAACTCTCACATCCATACATGACTACTGGAAAAACCATAGCCTTGACTAGACGAACCTTTGTTGGCAAAGTAATGTCTCTGCTTTTGAATATGCTATCTAGGTTAGTCATAACTTTCCTTCCAAGGAGTAAGCATCTTTTAATTTCATGGCTGCAGTCACCATCTGTAGGGATTTTGGAGCACCCAAAAATAAAGTCTGACACTGTTTCCACTGTTTCCCCATCTATTTGCCATGAAGTGATGGGACCAGATGCCATGATCTTCATTTTCTGAATGTTGAGCTTTAAGCCAACTTTTTCACTCTCCACTTTCACTTTCATCAAGAGGCTTTTTAGTTCCTCTTCACTTTCTGCCATAAGGGTGGTGTCATCTGCATATCTGAGGTTATTGATATTTCTCCCAGCAATCTTGATTCCAGCTTGTGCTTCTTCCAGCCCAGTGTTTCCCAGCTGAATAGAGGATAATTCAGCATATTACTGGGGCAAAGGTCAGCAGAGTCCAAGCTTTAGCTAATGGAAGTCATGAGGGTCAGAAAAGGTCAGCGTCTTCCTTCCTTAGGTTGTGACCAGTCTGGGTCTTCCATCTGGGTGAGGGGACTTAAGCGTCTGTAGAATAGCTCAAAGATTTGTGTCAAATTATATAGATAGATATACAGATACACCTTGAGAAAGAACTAGGACTACTTTATAGCTTAACTGTTGTTTCTTGATTGCTTTTCTTCTGTTTCTAAACTCCTTTGTTCCCTTGAGATCATTAGTTACTGAGATCTGTGCAAGGCAAGCGTTGCAGCCAAGCTCAGATCACAAAATGGCTTAGGCCAAAAATGGCTTCTCTTATGTCCAGAAAGCCATGCCTGGTTTTCTTTCTCTGGAGACCCTCTATACTATCTGCTTACAGGCTTAATTAAAATTAAAAATTTCTGCTCTGTGAAAAACATCTCTGTATTTAAGAGAATGCAAGTCCAAGACACAGACTGGGAGAAAATATTTGCACAACATATATCTAATAAAAGATTTGTATCCAAAATATGCAAATAACTTTTAAAACTTACTAATGGAAAACAAACAATCCAATTTAAAAATGGGCAAAGGATCAGAACAGTGACCTAACCCCAATTCCATACACAGACAGCAAACAAGCATATGAAAACATTTAACATCAGATCATTAGGAAATTGCAACTTTATACAACAATGTGATATGACTACACATTTATTAAAATAGCTGAAATACAAAATACAAAAAATGGTGTTGAAGATATAGAGAAACAGGAACTCTTAATACTGACAATGATAATGGTATAGTCACTTTGGAAGAGAGTTGAGGAGGTTCTTACAAAGGTAAACGTTGTCTTACCATAAAATCAGTAATCATGCTCCTTGATCTTTACTGAAATGAGTTGAAAACATACATTCACACAAAAAAACCTGCATAAGAATATTTATAGAATTTTTATTCATTTATAGCATTTTTATTCATAATTCCCAAAACTTGGAAACAACCAAGATATCAGTGAACAGGTGAATAGATTTAATAGATGAATAGATGGCATCCAGTCCCATCACTTCATGGCAAATAGATGGGGAAATAATGGAAACAGTGGCAGACTTTATTTTGGGGGGCTCCAAAATAACTGCAGATGGTGACTGCAGCTATGAAATTAAAAGATGCTTACTCCTTGGAAGGAAAGTTATGACCAACCTAGACAACATATTAAAAAGCGGAGACATTACTTTGCCAACAAAGGTCCATCTGGTCAAGGCTATGGTTTTTCCAGTAGTCATGTATGGATGTGAGAGTTGGACTATAAAGAAAGCTGAGCACTGAAGAATTGATGCTTTTGAACTGTGGTGTTGGAGAAGACTCTCGAGAGTCCTTTGGACTGCAAGGAGATCCAACCAGTCCATCCTAAAGGAGGTCAGTCCTGAATACTCATTGGAAGGACTGATGTTGAAGCTGAAACTCTAATACTTTGGCCACCTGATGTGAAGAGCTGACTCATTTGAAAAACCCTGATGCTGGGAAAAATTGAAGGCAGGAGGAGAAGGGGACGACAGAGGATCAAATGGTTGGATGGCATCACCAACTCAATGGACATGAGTTTGAGTAAACTCTGGTAGTTAGCAATGGACAGGGAGGCCTGGCGTGCTGCAGTCCATGGGTCACAAAGAGCTGGACACAACTGAGCGACTGAACTGAACTGAATAGGTGTAAAAATAACAACAACAGCAACAACAACAAAAACCACCAGGACATGTATCCAATGGAATATTATTCAGCAATAATAAATGAGGGATAGATCCACCAAAAAAAAAAAAAAAATGAAAGAAACTTTAATGCATATTGCTAAGTCAAGTCTGCTGATTTGAAAAGGCTATAAAATGATTCCAATTATATGCCATTCTGGAAAAAGCAAAACAATAGTAGAGACAGTATAAAGATCAATGGTGACCAAGTGTTCAGCCAGAGGAAAGGAAGGATGAATAGATGGCTCGCAGGAAGTTTCAGAGCAGTGAAACTATTCTGTATGTATGATACTGTAATGTGGCTATAAGACTTGAACTTTTCAAAACCTGTAGAACTGTACAACACAAAGACTGAACCCTAATATAAACTAGGGACTTTAGTTCATATTTATGTCTTTGGCAAGGCAGTAATTATTTTAACAATGTAAATGAATGCATGGAAAAATTGTAGAAGGAAACAGAGGATCAATTTTGCAAGTTAAGGAAAGATTTCCTAAAGAAGTTTCATAAAGCGCATACCATAAAGGAAAAGAATTGAAAATATTAAAATTTAAAACTATGAAATTAATTGGCTAGTCATAAAAAGACATATTAATTGACAACACATAAAAAAGATAAAAGATAATTGTGACATATATCCTCAAAAAAGGGCTAATATTCTGAATATCACTAATCAATAAGAAAGTCGTCACCCAAGAGAAAATGAATGAAGAATATTAATTTTCAGAAGAGAAAATCCAAACAGGAAATAAACATCAAAATATACTTCTATAACTAATAAACAATGCAAGTTGAAACAACGAGACATCATTTTATTTCCATCCATTAGACTGGGAAAAATTTTGAATTCTTACAGTGCCAAGTGTACATTACTGGTAGGAAGGTGAAATATTAAAAAAATAAAAATGAAAAAAAACCTATGGAGAGCAATTTTGCAGTATTTATTAAGATGAATATAAGCATTCTTTGCCATCCACCAACTTCAATTCCAGATATATACAAAAATCTCACATATGTACATGAGAAAGTGTGTAAAGAATGTACATGCAAGTATGCCAAGTCGCTTTAGTTGTGTCTGACTCTGTGACTCTATGGGCTGTAGCCTGCCAGGTTCCTCTGTCCATGAGATTCTCCAGGCAGGAATACTGGAGTGGGTTGCCATCCCCTCCTCCAGCGGAGCTTTCCGACCCAGGGATCAAACCCACATCTCCTGCACTGGCAGCTCTTTACCACTAGTGCCAGCTTTGAAGCCCAAAGAATGTGCACTGCAGTACTAATCATAATAGCTTATAATTGATAACAGCCAAGCTGTCCCTCAGTCAACATATACTTGGATAAATGATAGATAGATGGATAAATAGACAAGTAGAAATATCCTACAGCAGAATCATGACAGCAGGTGGAATACATCCATCTGCTTATACATACATTAGGAGACAACAATGTCCATAGAAGTCAGAGGTCAAGCTGTAGCTTTAAGGACCCAACAGCAACAGTGCCTCTGGATAGTTTGCAAATAGCTGACTTCTCTGTTTCCTCTCTTCCCCTGTTTTTATCTCTAGTCTGCTTCTAATTGTCTGTTTTTGCTTTCTTGTGATTTCTCCCTACTGGTTTCTTTCCATGGGTTCCCTATCACTCAGAGCTTATTCAACAGTTGTTCCCAAAAAGGTCTTTCCATTGCTTCCTTTATCATAATAACCTGTTTGATTTTTTTATATATAACTTGTCACTATGTAAGTTATCTCAAAATCAATGTATTAACTTTTTTAGTAGCTACCTTGGTAGCACAGTGTTAGCCCTAAAAGAGCAAATCCACAGTCTCTCTTGTCTACTGCCCCTTCCACTACATAGAATAGTGCCTAGAAAATAAAAGGTACTTAATGAACAAATGCTTGAGTTCACCTCATTAGCTCCTGAAACACCCAGTCACAGATAAGAATAGCATTAGCCAGGGGCTGAATTAGCTGGAGTTGGTGACGGACACAGAAGCCTGGCTGTGCTGAAGTTCATGGGGTTGCAAAGAATCAGGCACGACTGAGCAACTGAACTGAACTCATAGAGTACTCTGATCATGCTGAGCTATGGATCTATGGTTTTTCCAGTAGTCATGTATGGATGTGAGAGTTGGATTATAAAGAAAGCTGAGTGTCAAAGAATTGATGCTTTTGAACTGTGGCGTTGGAGAAGACTCTTGAGAGTCCCTTGGACTGCAAGGAGATCTAACAAGTCCATCCTAAAGGAAATCAGTCCTGAATATTCATTGGAAGAACTGATGTTGAAGCTGAAACTCCAACACTTTGGCCACCTGATGTGAAGAACTGACTCATTGGAAAAGACCCTGATGCTGGGAAATATTGAAGGAGAGAGGACAAGGGGACAACAGAGGATGAGATGATTGGATGGCATCACCGACTCAATGGATATGAGTTTGAGTAAACTCCAGAAGTTGGTGATGGATAGGGAGGCCTGGTGTGCTGCAATCCATGGGGTCGCAAAGAGTCGGACACAGCTGAGCAACTGAACTGAACTGAACTGATCACGCTGAACTTTCCTGTCTCTGTCCTCTTCCTAGGTCATAGGCCAGCCCATAAATTATCTTTGGCTTTGGAAAAATTCCTTAGCTTCAGGGCATCATTAAAATTGTTCAGCTTGTAAAATAGAAGTGAAGGTATAACAGCAATATAACATTCCAACAAACTTTAGTCCCCCTCCAGTATTTAGCATTACATTGTGGCCTTCCAATACTTGTGAAGATCTGTCTTCTATCTCTGCTTCTTGAAATCAGATTCATTCTTCAGAGCTTAACCTCCAGCAACCATCTTCACAGAGTTTAGCTAGATTTTCCCAATCTAATTTTACTTTTATCCCTTTTATGCATCCATTCAGTTCAGTTCAGTTCAGTCACTCAGTCGTGTCTGACTCTTTGTGACCCCATGAATCACAGCACGCCAGCATCTACTAGAACACTTTAAAAATTCTGCCTTGTGCCACCTGTATTGTAGACTTAAGTCATAAAGATTATGCAACACATAAAAGACTAGTAAAATATTTATAACTTGCTACATAATAAACATTTTATATGAGGGAATAAAAGGACTACTGAATATACATCCAGAGGCTCTAGTCATAAATATTTTAATTACAGTGGAGTTAACCTTAGTTACCAGAGTAATGGGTTCAATCCCAGGCTTGGAAAGATCTTCCTGAAGAAGGAAATGGCAACCCATTCCAGTACTCTTGCCTGGAAAAATCCCATGAACGGAGGAGCCTGGTAGGCTACAGTCCATGGGATTGCAGAGTCGGACACAACTGAGCAACTTCACTTCACCAGAGTAATAACGCAAAGAATTCACAGAAGAAAATATTCTGTGAAACAAGATCATGTGGGCATATCTAATCGCTAGATCATCCACCAGATTCAACACGTGTTTAAGAAGAAATCACTCTTGTACACCTACCAGAGAATCAGGATTCATTAATGCTATCATAGACTGAACTGAAAATTTAGAAATTCAAAACATCTGTGACCCCTCTTTCATATTCAAGGACAGGCATGCTCCACACACCTGCTCCTTCTCTTAAAAAAAAAAAAAAAGAGAGAGAGAAAAACAAGACCCTCTAGGTGTTTGGATTTTCAGATGCTGCATAAAAATGAAGCTGCCCCTGTTCTTCACTTTACAACTTTAAGATAGCCTAAGGGAGCTGGCCATCTATAAAACCACTGCAACAATCACATGTGTGCTCAGTTTTAAAAGCTAATAAATATTTAACTCTATAAAACATGTCTATTGGTGCTTGTTCTAGCTTGCTTCTTTCTCCTGTTCCTAGAATCGGATTATAACTATTTCATATAATAGGTTAATTCCTTAATAGCAAGAATTCTATCATTTTCCTCTTAATAGCCTCGATGGTGTCAAGAGTGTCTTGCATACTGTAAATTACAATTGTGGATTTAGTAGAACAGAGAAATATTTCAAATGATTCTGAATTATAAGAATCTAAAATATGTAAGCGGGGAAAATGTTGTTAAAGATATATGGGTAATGAGAGGGAATGTACCTTACCAAATATTGAATCATATTATAAAGCTATAAGTTGTGAGGCTGGCACTGTAATATACAGATCCCAAAAAGAAAAATCCATGTGTAAATGGGTTTTTAGATGTAATAAACTTTAATAGTTTAAATCAGTGGGAGAAGGCAAATTAATTAAAAAATAATGTTGAGATCATATTTCTCACAGAATTTGTTAAAATTCTGCGTTTATTATTTTTATTTATTTATTTCCTTTTGGATTTTTTTGGCCATGCAGTGTGGCTTGCAGGATTTTAGCTGCCCCACCAGGCCTTGAACCTGGGCCCCTGACAGTGAAAGCATGGAGCCCTAACCACTGGACAGCCAGGGAATTCCCTATTATTGTTATTTAAGTGATATTAATTAAAAGTTCATAAGTACTGATCAATATTTCATCTTTTGTTGCTGTTGTTCAGTCACCAAGTAGTGTCCGACTCTTTGTGACCCCCGTGGACTGCAGCGCACCAGGCTTCCCTTTCATCTTTAATTCTATATAAATCACAGCCAAGAACATCATTTTAAAAATGAAGAAACAGGGAATTCCCTGGGGGGCCAGAGTTTCGCTGCTGTTGGACCAATCAGGGAACTGTAAGATCCCACAAGCCATGTGATGAGACCCAAAAAAAGGGAGAAACATATTTAGCTTAATTAAATCCTGTGTTTTTATTAATCCATTTTTCCAGGACTTTGCTGATGATTGCCATTTAACAGTCACTTAATTATTTCTTGAATAATAAAATGGTGACAGGCTAAATATGTTCTGCATTATAGTTTAAAACAATTTTTTCAGACCCCTAAGTTACACTGAATCACTCTATGTTGTTTTTAGTACCATTCCAACTTTCTCCCAAATGCACCCAAGAGTTTAAATACCAATTCCCAAATTAAACATTTAATATCTCTATTTTCATGCTTATTCAGTCCTTATAAGAAGTGTTTGAAACTGTGTTTTAATAGTTGGAAATCAGGATTTCAGAGCAATCATGTTATGCACACAAACTCAGTTCAGTTCAGTTCAGTCGCTCAGTCGTGTCCGACTCTGCAACCCCATGAACCACAGCACGCCAGGCCTCCCTGTCCATCACCAACTCCCTGAGTCCACCCAAACCCATGTCCATCAAATCGGTGATGCCATCCAACCATCTCATCCTCTGTTGTCCCCTTCTCCTCCTGCCCTCAATCTTTCCCAGCATCAGGGTCTTTTCAAATGAGTCAGCTCTTTGCATCATGTGGCCAAAGTATTGGAGTTTCAGCTTCAATGTCAGTCTTTCCAATGAATACCCTGCTGCTGCTGCTGCTAAGTCGCTTCAGTCGTGTCCAGCTCTGTGCGACCCCATAGACGGCCTCCTACCAGGCTCCCCTGTCCCTGGGTTTCTCCAGGCAAGAACACTGGAATGGGTTGCCATTTCCTTCTCCAGTGCATGAAAGTGAAGTCACTCGGTTGTGTCCAACTCTTAGCGACCTCATGGACTGCAGCCTACCAGGCTCCTCCGTCCATGGGATTTTCCAGGCAAGAGTACTGGAGTGGGGTGCCATTGCCTTCTCCGAATGAATACTCTACAAAGGTCTAATGTCTACTACTTGTGGGCCTACAGCATTTGAAAAATACAGCAAGTAAGAACCAGTCTCTCCAAGTTCAGACTCGACTCTATCTTGTTCCAAAGGATGAAACTTTGCTTTCTAGCTCTTAAAGCATATTATACAGATACTGGAGACATATCTAAGGGGCTGAAAGGATTTGAGCTTTGCAGCTAGATGATACTACTGCCGAATTTGAGCAATGTATTTAATCTCCTTTAACCTCAGTTTTCCCATCTGCAAAACAGTGATAATAACAGAGATGCCAAAAAGATGTAAATAGATGATATCCAATCTTCAAGATAATGCCTGGTCCCAGTAAGGGCTCAAATATGTGTTGAGCCCTTATTTAAGTTTTTTATCTGGATTAAATGAAGACTCAGTGGACATCAGGTTGAGCAAACTCTGGGAGGGAAACCTGGTATGCTGCAGTCCATGGGATTGCAAAGAGTCACACACAACTTAGCGACTATACAACAACAACATAATAATTCAGTCAGTTCAGTTCAGTCGCTCAGTCGTGTCCGGCGACCCCATGAATCGCAGCACTCTAGGCCTCCCTGTCCATCACCAACTCCTGGAGTTCACTCAAAGTCACGTCCATCGAGTCGGTGATGCCATCTGGCCAATATCCTATGTAGTCCCCTTTTCCTCCTTCCCCCTAATTAGCTATTATTAAATGAGATGGTGCTATTATTATTTGACTATAAAAGGTAAACGACCTTCTTAGCTTAATCCAGGAACATTGTCACAATGCTTAAACCTTAGTTCAGTAAAGGGATTTCAAAATCTATAGCTAAGTTATGGTTTGGATGTCTGCCTAAACTAATGAAATCTTTTTTCTTTCCTTGGGAGAGGTGTATCAGGCGCTGCTGCTGCTGCTGCTAAGTCGCTTCAGTCCTGTCGGACTCTATGCGACCCCATAGACGGCAGCCCATCAGGCTCCCCTGTCCCTTGGATTCTCCAGGCAAGAACACTGGAGTGGGTTGCCATTTCCTTCTCCAATGCATGAAAGTGAAAAGTGAAAGTGAAGTCGTTCAGTCATGTCCAACTCTTAGCGACCCTGTGGACTGCAGCCTACCAGGCTCCTCCATCCGTGGGATTTTCCAGGCAAGAGTACTGGAGTGGGGTGCCATTGAGGCACTAGAAGAGAATATTCTGGGGGAAGGGTAAGGAGAGTATCAAGGACCTACTTTCTCTGGCCCTTTGTAATCCACTAGGCTGCTCAGGTTACTCGCCTTTTCTTCCCTTTGTATATTTTAAAGCTGCTCTGAGTAACAGGACCCGGAAAGGGAGTACAATAGCCGGGAATGAGGAGTGATGCAGTAACTGGCGGCTCACTGATAACGTCTGCCAGGCTCCTACGACCTGAGCGGAGCAATGGGGCCATTATTTTGCAGGACTGAAAGGTAACGACAGAGGATGAGATGGTTAGATGGCATCACCGATTCAATGGACATGAGTTTGGGTAAACTCCGGGAGTTGGTGATGGACAGGGAGGCCTGGCGTGCTTCGGTTCATGGGGTCGCAGGGAGTTGGACACGACTGAGCGACTGAACTGAACTGAACTGATGGGTAATGAAAATTCTGAAGACTGCTGAAAAGTGACGTACAAGCCTTTTTAAGGAAGGTGGGCAGAATGTCACCCTATTAATGGTAAACTAGTGAGATAAACCAGGAGTCCTAGGTGACTACTAAATAACAGATTCTTAAGCCATCCAAAAATAGACATCTGGAAGAGCCTTAATAGGAAAGGCAAAATTCTGATGGCTCAAAGAGAACATAGCCTACTGTTCTAATTAATTAACTTTCATAATGGTGTCAGGCCATAATGAGGAAACACTGAATTTCACCTATTTGGAATTTGGGAAGATGTGGTTCTTTTTTCTTATCAACACGTTAGGATTATATAGATCCAGTCCTTTAAATTCAGTATTATAAATTAGAAAGAAATTTGACTGAAAATCTTATCCAAGTGGTTAAAACTATCACGGATGGTGAAATGTGCCAGGTAGGCTACTTGAGGATCATGTCTAGAGTCTTGTTTTTTTTTTTTTTAAATACACTTACATATGACAAGTATTGTAGAAAACCAGTAGGAATTTCTACCCACTCCCATACCCTTGAGTTAGTGCTCAGTGATAATAATACCCAAATCAAGGTACAAATGGGGCTTCCCTGATGGCTCAGTGGTAAAGAATGTGCCTGCCAATGCAGGAGACGCAGGGTCAATCCCTGGGTTGGGAAGATCACCTGGAGAAGGAAATGGCAACCCACTCCAGTATGAGAAATCCCATGGGCAAAGGAGCCTGGCAGGGCTACTGTCCATGAGGTAGCAAATTAGCAACTGAAACGACGACTACAATAAGGTACAAATATATTAGAGGTGGCTAATACACAGACATTCATACAGAAGAAATAAAAATTTGGGTTAGGGAGAAAAGAGGAAGGAGCAAAATGTATTTTTTAAAATGTGTAAATAATGTAAAGTGTTCTAATTGGACATGACAAGGATATGAAATATGTATTTATTTAGGTACAAACTAAAAAAAGAAAAAAGTTTTAAAAAATATTTATTGTTTGGCTGCGCTGGGTCCTCACTGTTGTGTTCAGGCTTTCTCCATTTGCAGCGAGTGGGGGCTACGCTCTAGCTGTAGCGGCTTCTCTTGTTGCAGAGTGGTCTCAGCAGTTGCAGTGCACGGGCTTAGTTGCTTTGAGGCATGTGCATCTTCCAGGACCAGGAATTGAACCCCAGTCCCCAGCACTGGCAGGCAGATTCCTATCCACTGTACCACCAGGAAAGTCCCAAATTATTTTTCAATATTAATTATATCTTGAGTCGTTTACAAAATAATAAACATTAAAATAGGATGCATGCCAAATAATACAAAATCAAAATTATTAGCCTGAGATTAAAAAGAAGGGCCCAACATTAAGAGGCAAATGAATAGTCTTCCAAACGAAAACTAAGTCAAAAAGGAACTTAAAAATACAGTAACAATTTGGGAAATAATTGATATGAAAACAGTGTTGCAAGATAGACCTCTGCTAAATCAGAACTCGGACTTGTAAATTAATTTATGATTTTGTGTTTTATCATCAAAATTAAAAAAGAGAAAATAAGCACTGTAGTTTTCATTTAAAAAATACCCCAAGGAGGGGAAGATGAGGGGTGGGCACACATCCCATAAAATCAACCTCTCTTTCAGCTCAGCCAAGGCTTTCTTAGCTGTAATAGAATATGCAAATATAAATGGGATTCTTACTGCTGCTGCTGCTAAGTCGCTTCAGTCGTGTCCGACTCTGTGCGACCCCATAGATGGCAGCCCACCAGGCTCCCCAGTCCCTGGGATTCTCCAGGCAAGAACACTGGAGTGGGTTGCCATTTCCTTCTCCAATGCGTGAAAGTGAAAAGTGAAAGGGAAGTCGCTCAGTCATATCTGACTCTTAGCGACCCCATGGACTGCAGCCTACCAGGCTCCTCCGTCCATGGGATTTTCCAGGCAAGAGTACTGGAGTGGGTTGCCACTGCCTTCTCCAAAATGGGATTCTTAGGTACATCCAATAACTAGTTTGGGAGGAAAAAAAATGTTTAAATTGTATTGGCAAGTCAGACAAAAGAATAAATTATCCAGGAATAAAGATGTGTAAGAAAGCTTTTCCTATAGTGCATACTTACTTTTTTAAACTATAAAATATTAACATGTATAAAGAAAAATCCAGTATTTTTTTTTCTCAGTAAGAGAAAAACATCTGCAGTAATTATCAATAACATAATCAGATAGCATTAACTCTAATAACAATAGCTCCAGATTTTTGGTTAAAAGTAATTTAATCAACATGGCAATTGAGGGATTTTCCAGGGGTCCAGTACTTAGGACTAAACACTTCCACTACCAAAGACCCAGGCTCAATCTCTGGTTGGGGAACTAAGATCCCACAAGTCACAAAACCAAACCAAAGAAAACAAAACAGCAACTGAACAGAATGACAAAGTGGTCAAAACATATTTCCAGTAACCTTAAATTTCACACACATGATGCCCTGTTTCACAATTTCTTCATACATTCATACATCTCTTAAAATTTTTGCCTGTTTCAGAATTTTTTCAGATTATTTTTGCTTTTCTTCCCAAGTATTTACTGCTAATTATACTACTCTGAGCTATTTAAAATAATGAAGTTTGAAAGTAACCTAAATATTCAAAACTTGTTTGAATATGCCTGTGTAGCATAAATTTATGCAATCATAAATTAAAATGTAGTTTCAAAATTTTACATTTTGAGGGACTTCCTTGGTGGTCTAGTGGCTAAGATGCCACACTTCCAGGAGACCCAGGGTCAATCCCTTGTCAGGATCTAGATTCCACATGCCACCACTAAGACTCAGCACAGCCAAGTAAATAAATTAATTAAAATAATTTTTTAAATTTACATTTGGGAATGAAAGACAAAATGTAATGTATATAATGTGTTTTCAAGGTAAAGAATTGGGTGTGTGTGTGTCTTTGCAGGAGCAGAAAAGGAATTAGGAAGAAGCTGTTGCCTTAACAGGCTTCCCAGGCGGCACAGTGATCTTGCCAATGCAAGAGGTTCAGGTTTGATCCCTGGGTCTGGAAGATCCACTGGAGAAGGAAGTGGCAACCCCCTCCAGTATTCTTGCCTGGAGAAGTCCATGGACAGAGGAGCCTGGCCAGCCGTAGTCCATGGGGTCACAAAGAGTCTAACATGACTGAGAGACTGAGCACACACACAGAGCCCCTGGATAAATGTTTAACTATCTGGTGCTGTACTGTTCGCTGTGTGCACATTGCTGTACAGCATATCTCTAGAGTTTTTTCATCTTTCATGACTGGGATTCTGTTGAACAGAAACCTCTCATTGTCCCCTTACCCTCATCAGCTCCTGTCACCCTACTTTTTGCTTCTATGAATCTGACTGCTTTAGATACTTTATATAAGTGAATCCAAGTATTTGTCCTAATTTAGGGATTGGCTTATTTCACTCAACGTGATGTCCTCAAAATTCGCGTGTTGTAGCGTATGACAGAATTTCCTTTTTTTTTTTTTAAGTCTTTATTGAATTTGTTACAATATTGCTTTCATGTTTTGGCATGTGGGATCTTAGCAGCCCGACCAGAGATTGAAACTACATCCCCTGCATTGGAAGAAAGGTAAGTCTTAACAACCAGAACACCAGAGAAGTCTCCAGAATTTCCTTCTTTTTAAGACAATGATATTCCATTGTTTGGATATACATCATTTTCTTTACCCATTCATTCATCTGTGGACTTTTAGGTTTTTTTCTGTTTCTTCACTATTTGTGAATAATACTGCAATGAACATAGTGGCACAAATATCTATATGAGATCCTGTTTTCAATTCTTTTGAATAAATCCCCAGATAAGATTTCTGAATCATATTGTAGTTCTACTTAAAATGTTTTGAGGGGCATCCATGCCATTTTCCATAGTGATTCCACCATTTTACATTCCCACCAACAGTGTACAAATATTCCAATTTCCTCACATCTTTACCAACACTTTTTTTTATAACGGCCATACTAACAAGTGTGAGGTGACATCTCATTGTAGTTTTGACGGCATTTCCTTGAAGATTAGTGATGCTGAACATACTTTTATCCACTCATAGACCATTTTTATGTATTCCCTGGAGAAATATCTATTTATTAAGGCCTTAACCCATTTTTAAGTTGGGTTATTTGGGGTTTTGTTATTGACATGTAGGAGTTCTTCTTATATTTTGGATATCATTTCCTTTTCAGATATGTGGTTTGCAAATATTTTCTCTCAGTCCATAGGTTACTTTTCACTCTGTTGATTGCTTGCAGCACAAAAGCTTTCTATTTTGATGTGCTCCCATTTGTCTGTTTTTGCTTTTGTTTTCTGTGCTTTTAGTGACATATCCAAGAAATCATTGCCAAGACCAGTGTTAGAAAGTTTCCCCCCTAAGTTTTCTTCCAGCAATTTTATTTCTTTTCAAGTCTTATGTTTGTCTTTAACCCATTTTGTATTGATCTTGGTGGGTGTAAAGTAAGGGTCCAGTTTCAATTTTTTACATGTCCATATCCAGTTTTCTCATCATTTTTTGAATAGACTATCTTTTCCCCATTATGTACAATATGTCTTGGCACTTCTGTCAGAGTTGATTTCAATGTAAATACATGAGTTTATTTCTGGGTTCTCTATTCTATTCAACTGGTCTATATGCCTGTCTTTATGCCAATACCATGCTATTTCGAGTATTGTATTAATATTAATAGCTTTATAATATGTTTTGAAATGAAATGTGGGGTCTCCAGCTTTGTTCTTCTTTATCAAGATTGTTTTTGGCAATTTAGAGTCCTTTATGTTTCCATGTGAATTTCAAGATTTTTTTCAATTTTGCTAAATAAATTGAATTTGTTGAGTCTGAAAGGAAGAACTTTTTAGGTCACCTTAAATGACAGAAACAAAATATAATTACAGCATATGCTATTTTGTGTAATTTTCTCACACCACTAAACCTGTAGCAACATTTTTTAAATTAATTTCTATTGAAATATAAATGAAAAGTAAAATTATAAGCTGTTTATTAGGGTACAACATGATGATTTGATATAGCCATTGACATTTTGATAGGGACTGCACTGAATCTGTAGCTTGCTTTGGGTAATATGGACATTTTAACCCTATTCATTCTTCCAATTCATGAAGGCAGGGTATATTTTGGTTTATTTATGTCTAACTTGTTTCAGCATTCTGTCATAATTTATTTATTCATTCTATTTCAGTAGTTTTTTTTTTCCAGATGCCTTGTTGTAATGAACATTTTGAGTAGTATCTTTCTGCATGTATCTTTTCTTTAATTTTGGATTACTTTTTATGATAGATTAAAAAAATAAAGATGACTGTGTCAAAGGCTATAACTATATTTAAGATTTGATTAATGATTGCTTTCCCAAAAGTCTTTTTCAAAGTACATTTCTATAAGTTAAGTACATGTTCATCTGCCTATATTGTTTAAGCCATGGAGATTTGAGGAACTGTATGTTGTTGTTTACTCACCAAGTCACATCCAATTTTTTTGTAACCCCATGGACTGTAACCTGCCAGGCTCCTCACTCCTTGGGATTTCCCAGGCAGAAATACTGGAGTACGTTGCCATTTCCTACTCCAGGGGATCTTCCCGACCTAGGGATAGAACCTGTGTCTCCTGCTTTGGCAGGCAGATTATTTACCATTTTGCCACCAGCGAAACCTGGACTGTATGTTAACTGCAATAAAACCCAGTGTATCCTAAATATTGCTATGATTTACAAAGTTTTCTGATTACAGCACCAAAATGATTAAGCTTTTACATGGTTTTGAAACTTTATGGCATAAGATAAAATCTAAATGTGAATCAGAAGCTTTGTGTTGGAGAGCTAGCAGAAATTTTATAAAGATTTCAAATGTCTTTTGGGAATTCTGAAATGGAAACTCAAGAGACTTTTTGTGAAGCAGATGAAATGAAATTGGTTATGTCAAACAATATCACTGAGTGTTAAATTTTGCCAAGTAACTGGAAGGGAAGATTTACATGAAAAATATTCCTTTGAATCCCATTTGAAATTCTAGAACCTGAAGTAAAGATGATTCTAATTATTATGGGGTAGGCAGTATAACTTAGTTGTTAATAATAGGCCCTTTACCAAAATTATCAAATCCCAAAGGTTCTAAAACCCAAAAATATTGTTTTACATTTGCCCTAAACTCATTGGGTAACAAATTCAGACTTGAAGTGAAATCAAACTACTTAAAGTCCTCATTTGTTCCACTCCATGTGAAGCAATAAATTTAAATCAGATATATTTATTTCTTTGCTTATGGGGAAGTATCCAGACTGCTGAAAATGTTATACAAATTTTGGTGAAGGGTCTCATTTACTTTTCTAAAATCTGACTGATTCTGAATTATAAAGTGTATCAAACCTCATGAATTTCTGGTAAAGTATTACAGACTTGTGATAGTTAGGATTTATATATATATATATATATATATATATATATATATATATATTATGCTTCGTGGCTTGGAGGTAAATAATCCGCCTGCCAATGCAGGAAAGGAAATTTCAATCCCTGGGTGGGAACGATCCCCTGGAGAAGGGACAGGGGAACTTGGCAGGCAAAAGTCCACGGGGTGGCAAAAGAGTTGGACAACTTAGTGACTAAACGATGAACAACAACACTGTGCAGATTATACTAAGTGCTCTATGTTAACTTATCTTATAAAACTTATGATAAAGATACAGTGGTTATTTCCATCTTACAGATGAGAAAACAAACACAGAAAGGTGAAATAACTTACAAGGGGTGGAGCCTAAATTCTTGTCACGGCTCTAGTCAGACAGCTGGACAAGCTCAGCTTGTTTTTCAATCAGAGTGCAAGGCTTACTTAGCAGTAAAATCGGGCCAGTTTAATAGCCACTCACACTCAGTTTTCTCATTGTAGAATGAGAATAATATGACTGACTAGTCATATACTTGATTAGTACCTAGGTTAAATAAAACATTTGAATAACTTAAGACAGTAGCACATAATACCTACTCAATATACTCAATATATGTGTGCTATTGTGGTATGTGTTGGTCACTTTAAACCAACCTGAACTATCAGTCATGATGGGGACCTTGAAATACTTAGAAACAACTCAGAATTTTCATCAATAAAAAAGAAAATATCTATTTGGACTACCTAGGAAGACATCTTAAAAACATATAGTATATCCCTACAGTAGAAGCTAACACAACATTGTAAAGCAACTATAGGTTTAGTCACTAAATCACGTCCGACTCTTGTGACCCCATGGACTGTAACCTGCCAGGCTCCTCTGTCTGCGCTATGGTCTGACCTGTAGAACAGTATTTGACCCAAAGTGGGTAATCAATAAATATTTCCTGAAAGAACAGGGTTGTAAAGCTATAAAGAGGCAACCATATGCTTCAAACTGTGAAATGTTGATATATTATATGATGGTAGATAATAAAAATGTTAATGGGTTTATTGCCTTCCTGTAAACAAACAGTCAAGTCCACCGTCTATATTTCATTAGTGTTGTGCTGAAGATCCTCCCATACTTGTCTGGCAAGATGTCTGATAACGAATAAAAGAACTGAGTTTTACTTTCTATTTCAATCCCTCAGGTGACAGACTAGCCAGTGTAGGGGAAGAGGGGCACTTAGGTGAGCAGAAATTGGTCAAACGAGACTGGATTTTAAAGCTGATTTAAAGCTGATTGGAAAGCTCTGGGGTCTGACTGGGTTGTCCTTAAGAGATGAGTCAGGGGAATTTGATAGAAGAGTTGAAGTCATTTAGAAAACTCTAAGCTTTATGTTTATGTTATGTTGAAGGGAGACTGCTGAAAAGTAGTTATGCATGTTTTTTGGATAAAAGGACCTTGAAAAACTTTGAACCTTTAGAGTTTAAGAAACCTTAAGCTACTTAAGAAATAATTGATAATTTATATGAATCATCTGATATTAGCATTAGTAACAAATAAGTAGTATACTAAAACTGTAACATTATTTGTTTCACTTAATTTTATTGTACTAGAAATATCACTTGTGAATTGTGATTAATGATTTATAATAAAAATAGTATAGCTTTCCCTCCCTGAGAGCTATTCGCCCACCTCAGGCCACATCGATTTCTTAATCATTATCAATAGATTTATTGAGAGCAAATAAATAGCCCATTTGGGGGGAGAAAAAGCAATAGTAGGATACCTGAAGTATGTCCTTCCAGTCCATGCCTGGAAAAGCTTCTGCTTATATTTCAAGACCAGTATAGATCAACAAAATGAAAAGGTAAGTTATAGAATGGGAGAAAATATTTGCAAACCAATATCTTATAAATGATTAATATCCAAAATATGTAAGGAACTCATACAACACAAAAGTAAAACAAGAAAATATCTGATTTTAAAACAGGCAAAGGACATAAATATATATTTTTCCAAAGAAGACATACACATAGTCAATGGTATAAGTAGAGGTACTTAACATCATTAATCATCAGAAAAATGCAAATCAAAGCCACATTGAGCTATCACCTCACACCTCTTAGAATGGCTATTATCAAAAAGACAAGTGACAATAAATGCAAGTGAAGGTGTGGAGAAAGGGGAACATTTGTGCATTGGGGGTAGAAATGTGAATTGGTGCAGCTACTATGGAAAACAGTATGGAGGGTCCTCAAAAATTAAAAATAAAACTACCATATAATCCAGTAATACCACATATGTGTATTTATCTGAAAAAAAACAAAAACACTAAGTTGAAAATATATATGCATCCCCATGTTTATTGTGGCTTCCCTGATAGCTCAGTTGGTAAAGAATCCATCTGCAATGCAGGAGACCCCGGTTTGATTCCTGGGTAGGGAAGATGCCCCTGGTGAAGGGATAGGCTACCCACTCCAGTATTCTTGGTCTTCCCTTGTGGCTCAGCTGATAAAAGAATCTGCCTGCAATGTGGGAGACCTGGATTTGATCCCTGGGTTAGGAAGATGCCCTGGAGAAGGGAAAGTCTACCCAATCCAGTATTCTGGCCCAGAGAATTCCATGGACCCTAAGAGTAGGACACGACTGAGTGACTTTCACTTCACTTCACTTAATGTTTACTGTAGCATTGCTTACTATAGGATGCATGTATAAAGAAAACTTATTATACATATCTCGTATATCATAAAAAAGAAAGAAATCATGCCATTTGCTACAACACAGATGGACCTAGAGGACATTATGAAATGTGAGATAAGACAAAGACATATTCTATAATCTCACTTAAATGTGGAATCTAAAAAAAAAACACCTCACAGAAACAGGAGATTGGTCATGGGGGATTGATGAGAGAAAGGAATGAGTGAAGACAAAGAGTACAAACTTCCAGTTATATTGATAAGATGAATAAATTCTGAGGATCTAATGTACAGCTTGGTGAGTATAGTGAAGAATACTGTATTTTATACAGTTGCTTAACGTGAAACCTATATCACACAAGGAAAATTGGTAACTATGTGAGGTGATAGATCTGAGCTACCAGGGAAGCCCAAGAATACTGAAGTGGGTAGCTTATTCATTCTCCAGGGGGATCTTCCCAACCCAGGAACTGAACAGGGGTCTCCTGCATTGCAGGCAGATTCTTCACCAGCTGAGCTACCAGGTAAGCCTGTTCTTAAGGATCAGTTCAGTTCAGTCGCTCAGTCGTGTCTGACTCCTTTGACCCCATGGACTGCAGCACGCAGAAACTACATTTTATTTGCTTTTTATTCCCTACCTAGCATTGTGCTTCAAATAGTAGGCATTTAATAAATCACTGAGGTAATTACTGAATTAACTCACATGTATTTCTCAGAATTGAAAAACTGAAGTAAGTTTCGGATAACTAGCACATTTTGGAAAAGTCACAGATATTCATGATCATGAAGTGCTGAATGTGCTAGGTCATTAAACCTTTTTTCTTAAGATTACAGGAGATTTACCTAACAGAGCTGATAATTGACTTTATCATCACCCAACTGCCGACACTAACACAGCTCTTAAAATTATGAAAAGCATCTAAGTTTTGTTGGCGTTGTAAAGATCACTTTGTTTACTTCAGGCTCTGATGAACTTTTAAGTCAATGAACAGCTCTAAGAGATCTTAATTTCCCAGTAACATGAGAGTGAGCTGGATGGTGGAATATGACCTAAGGTTTGCAATTCTACACTAGTGTTTAACTTCTTCAGTAACTCATTAACTATTTGAATTGCAAATAGAAAGGGCATGATGATGCTGAAAGAACTAAGCAGACTGATAAACATTTCTGGAAATGGGAAATCCTTTACATTTTTGCAGTGTTCTAGGGCTATACAGCTTGTGAGTTGTCTTTGATTCACTGAGACATTCCCTCAAATTTTTTATTGTATGTTTAACTATCCCAACTTCAAACGTGGTGCAGTTAGGGTTGTGAACACTTCCTTTGAACTTTGTTTTGTGACTCATTTCTCATAACAAGGAAATTCCAACTTGGCACATACTCAAATATGTGCAGAGAGATAATTTTCAAAGAAATACACACGGTGACACAGTGATGATTTGAAAAAAAAAATCCTATTTTTTTTAAAGCTAATTTAATATTGTTTTGTGCAGATTCTTATACATGGTTGTATATCTTTTAGATTCTAACTAAAAGTGACATTGGTATTAATGTGGCTATTATCTCAGTTTTACAAGTCTGGTTACAGGTATCCTCATATCTGTTGACTTCAGTAACATGTATAATGGAAATATAAAATTTCCTAAAATAAAGGAGAAATATTTTCAGAAGTAGTACTAAGTGAAAACTGAGCTAAGAAACAATTAAGGCATTTATGCCTGTCTTGTTCATCATTTGTTTTCCTGGCAAAAAAATATCCCCTACAGAAACCTAATTATTATTTTATATTTTAAGAGTACTTAAAGTCTGGGTGTTAGTTGCTAGGTTATGTCCGACTCTGCAAGCCCATGGACTGTAGCCTGCCAGGCTCCTCTGTCCATGGGATCCTCTAGGAAAGAATACTGGAGTGGGTTGCCATTTCCTTCTCTACGAGATCTTCCCAACCCAAGGATTGAACCTGGGTCTCCAGTACTACAGCCAAATTGTTTACCATCTGAGCCACCAGGAAAGCTCAACTTAGATGCCCCAACTTAGATGCAGTTAAATAATTTTCTTTCTTTTTGATATATGACTGTTTTTCACACAAAGATGGGTGTCTTGAGCAAGGAAACTGTTAGTTCCACTGAACTGAATGCAAATCAAACTTTTATAGGATTGTTGCTAATTCATAATGCCATCAAAATAAAGACAAAAGAATAATAGTCTTTCTTGTATATTAGCTCATTTGTTTTTTTATTTTAAATTTCTTTAAATTTTAATCAAAGGGTAACTGCTTTACAAAATTGTGTTGGTTTCTGCCACTCAAATAATACTCTTCTAATGAATATGGATAAACATGAACAGAAAATCTAGGTTGATTATATCTGTGCTTCCTGGGAGCTAATGTAATATGGTGGTCACTAACATAGAACTAACATTCATTGACCATTACTCTACGCCAGCCGGGGGTCTGCACACTGTGAATATCATTAACCTTCACAAACACTATGAAAGAGAACCATGATGAGACATGAGCTCTTAGGGGAACAGATACATGACAAGAAAGGGAATAAAGTTTTGAACAGAGAGGTTAGTCATAAACTTAGCAAGAGAGCTGTTTTAGGGGGACTCAAAGCAATGAGTAAAAATATATTCACCCCAGTGGTTTTTAAATAGTAGAAAAATAGAAATAATATAAATCCAATTACAAAGGAATGACACATTAACCACAGTATTTTCACTGGACAGAGCCTTATGCTATCATCAAAAATTTGTTTCAAATAATGTGTACTAGTATAGATGTTCCATTCATCAACAAAAGAGAACACTTTTGATAAATGGAAACACTCTCAAAGAAATATTCTTCAGATATTTTTAAGGAATTCTTTCTTAAAAAATTTATTTGGCTGCACTGGGTCTTAGTTTTGGCAAGCAGGATCATCAATCTTCATTACAGCAGGCAAGATTTTTTTGTGGCATGTGGAATCTAAAGCCCTGACCGGGGATTGAATCCAGGGGCCTTGCACTGAAAGTGTGCAGTCTTAGCTACTGGATCACCAGGCAAGTCCCATTAAGGAATTCTAATAATTTACATGGCTCTCCTATACAGTCAGTAAAAACTACTGGCAGCTGACTGTAGCTCATATCATGAACTCTTTATTGCAAAATTCAAACTTTAATTGAAGAAAGTAGGGAAAACTACTAGACCATTCAGGTATGACCTGAATCAAATCCCTTATGATTATACAGTGGAAGTGACAAATAGATTCAAGGGATTATATCTGATAGACAAAGTGCCTGAAAAACCATGGATGGAGTTTCGTGAATTGTACAGGAGGCGGTGATCAAGACCATCCCCAAGACAAAGAAATGCAAAAAGGCAAAACAGTTGTCTGAGGAGGCCTTAAAATAGCTGAGAAAAGAAGAGAAGCTAAAGGCAAAGGAGAAAAGGAAAGATACCATCTGAGTGCAGAGCTCCAAAGAATAGCAAGGAGAGATAAGAAAGTCTTCCTCAGTGATCAGTGCAAAGAAGTAGAGAAAAACAATAGAAAAGGAAAGACTAGAGATCTCTTCAAGAAAATGAGATACCAAGGGAATATTTCATGCAAAGATAGGCACAATAAAAGACAGAAACAGTACAGACTTAACAGAAGCAGAAGATATTAAGAAGAGGTGGCAAGAATACACAGAAGAACTATACAAAAAAGATCTTAATAACCCAGATAATCACAGTGGTGTGATCACTCACCTAGAGCCAGACATCCTAGAGTGCAAAGTCAAATGGGCCTTAGGGAGCATCACTACGAACAAAGCTAGTGGAGGTGATGGAATTCCAGTTGAGCTATATCAAATCCTAAAAGATGATGCTGTGAAAGTGCTGCGCTCAATATGCCAGCAAGTTTGGAAAACTCAGCAGTGGCCACAGGACTGGAAAAGGTAGGTTTTTATTTCAATCTCAAAGAAAGGCAATGCCAAAAAATGTTCAAACTACTGAACAATTGCACTCATCTCACATGCTAGCTAAGTAATGCTCAAAATTCTCCAAGCAAGGCTTCAACAGTACTTGAACCGAGAACTTCCAGATGTTCAAGCTGGATTTAGAAAATGTAGAGAAATCAGAGATCAAATTGCCAACATCTGTTGGATCATCAAAAAAGCAAGAGTTTGAGAAAAACATCTACTTCTTCTTTACTGACTACACTAAAGCCTTTAACTGTGTAGGTCACAATAAACCGTGGAAAATTCTGAAAGAGATGGGAATACCAGACCACCTGATTTCCTACTGAGAAATCTGTATGCAGGTCAAGAAGCAACAGTTAGAACTGGACATGGGACAACAGACTGGTTCCAAATAGGGAAAGGAGTATATCAAGGCTGTATATTGTCACCCTGCTTATTTAACTTCTATACAGAGTACATCATGAGAAACACTGGGCTGGAAGAAGCACAAGCTGGAATCAAGATTGCCAGGAGAAATATCAATAACCTCACATATGCAGATGACACCACCGTTACGGCAGAAAGCAAAGAATTAAAGAGCCTCTTGATGAAAGTGAAAAAGGACAGTGAAAAAGTTGGCTTCAAACTCAACATTCAGAAAACTAAGATTATGGCACCTAGTCCCATCACTTCATGGCAAGTAGATGGGGAAACCATGGAACCAGTGACAGACTTTATTTTCCTGGGCTCCAAAATCACTGCAGATGGTGACTGCAGCCATGAAATTAAAAGACACTTGCTCTGGAAGAAAAGCTATGACCAACCTCGACAGCATATTAAAAAGGAAAGACATTACTTTGACAACAAAGGTCCGTCTAGTCAAAGCTATGGTTTTTCCGGTAGTCATGTATGGATGTGAGAGATGAACCATAATGAAAGCTGAGCACCAAAGAACTGATTCTTTTGAACTGTGGTGTTAGAGAAGACTCTTGAGAGTCCTATAGATGGCAAGGAGATCCTAAAGGATCCTAAAGGAAATCAATCCTGAATATTCATTGGAAGGATTGATGCTGAAGCTGAAGCTCCAATATTTTGGCCACCTGATGTGAAGAACTGACTTATTAGAAAAGACCTTGATGCTGGGAGAGATTGAAGGTAGGAGGAGAAAAGGACAACAGAGGATGAGATGGTTGGATGGCATCACGGACTCAATGGACATGAGTGTGAGCAAGCTCTGAGAGTTGGTGATAGACAGGGAAGCCTGGCATGCTGCAGTCCATGGGGTCCCAAAGAATCAGGCAAGACTGAGTGACTGAGCTTAACTGAACTTGGCTCTCCTCTAAAGCTGTTAACACTCCAGTAACACTTCCTACATCTCTTTTTTCTCTCCTTTTCAATTTTCTGTAAACTCATATTACTCTGGAGCCTCTTAGTTACAAGGGGTTTCCCAGCTAGCTCAGTGGTAAAGAATCTGCCTGCCAATGCAGGAGACACAAGAGATAGGGGTTCGATCCCTGGATAGAGATGATCCCCTAGAGTAGCAAATGGCAACCCACTCCAGTACTCATGTAGAACATTTCATGCACAGAGGAGCCTGGCAGGAGCCTCTTTATTATAAGCCACACTCTAATATTTTCTCAACTCTTTCCCCCTTCTGTCCACCCCTCTTCATTACTTATTTTTAAATTAATAGATTTTACAGTCTATTAATTTTTCTCTTCTTCCCACTGCTTCCTAACTTGGAACTGTACATCTCAAAAGTCCCTCAATCCATCCTGGCAGAGGGACCTTTTCTCTGGAGGAAAAGATGGGATGCTGGAATAAAACAAAATAGAAAGTCAGCATTATCTCTTTCAGCGGAGGAAGCGTCATTTCCACGTTAAGAATTTTTTATCCTGCTCAGTTATGAAGAGGCTAACAGAGTTTAAGATACCAAATATTAAAACTTGCTATCAAGTTCCAAATATTTAAACTTGCTATTCAAGTATGATTATCAAACTGGCTTTTTTTTGGTTTAAGTGTGACAACTTGTAAATACTCGCACCAGAAATTCATCATATAAACCTTTATCAACATTAGATATTTTACTTCTTTGTGTGTTTTTTCATGTGAATCTAGGAAAATTTATTTTAAAATACTGATAAATACACAGTAACAACAATAGTAACATCAACAGAAGAGCTAAAATATAAAGCACTGGAAAGGTCTCTCAGTCAGAAGGGCAAGGGTTTTGCGGTACAGAATAAAAACTTTTATTGGAATTATGTTCTAGGATCCTGCCAACCCCTTGCTGAGCCACATAAATATGATTTACATATAACCTTTGTTTACCCTGAGAGGTCAGAGCCCTCAGAAGTAGCCAGTTGTTAACGGAATATGTCAAGAGGAAGTAAAGCAGAAGTGAGGGCTGAAAAATATTTAAAATTGCTTCCTTGTTTTTGAATTTTTTTTTTAAATTTCCATTTCTAAACATAATTGATATTACTAGAGCCCTGCTGCTCTCTTTGATTAAATGAGAAAAGATTAATTGCTGTACTTTGCAGCTCAGTAGATACTTCCTGTAATATCCTGTTTTCTCTTAACTACTTAATCAATAGTTCAATTAAAACTCAGAAGACTTATAAGTAGATGGGATGAAGTTTCATGAGGTCTTGGATTTACTTTCAAATACTTTAGTAATAAGAAAAAAAAGGAAGGTAGATGCAGCCAGCATGGCTAATGCTGATAAGCCTTTAAATCTCTGAGCTGCATGGATTGTGCTGTGCTCTGCTGTGCTCTTCTCTGCTGTGCTAAGTTGCTTCAGTTGTGTCCTGCTCTCTGCGACCCCATGGACTGTAGCCCGCCAGGCTCCTCTGTCCATGGGATTCTCCAGCAAGAATGCTAGAGTGGGTTACTGTGCCCTCCTCTACGTGATCTTCCCGACTCAGGGATTGAACCCACGTCTCTTAGGTCTCCTGCATTGGCAGGTGGATTCTTTACCACTTGCACCACCTACTTTAAAATACTTTAGTAATAAAAAGAAAGAAAAAGAGGGTAGATGAAGCCAGTATGGCTAATACTAATAAACGTTTAAATCTCTGAGTTGCGTGTATTAGGGTTCATTATACGACTAGTCTCTCCACCTTTGTGAGTGTTTGCAATTTTTTATAATACGATTAAAATCAGTAGTTACATTGAAGGCAATTTCTAGCTCTTCGCTTTAAAGAATAAAGTTTCACGTTCCACCAATGAAGTTTTTTTGGTTACATCTTGATTTGTGCAGAATAGTATTAAAAATTTCTGATATAAAAAGTGTTCTAAATAGCCAAGGATGACAGAAACATATGTAAACAATAAATATCAGATTTAAGACATTTTGACATTAAAAGTAACACCAACTCGCATTTCTTGTCACTAGTAGAAAATCCAATTGCTTCTTCAACCAAGACTCTTCACCAGCTCTCTGCCACCTCCCACATTGCTCCTCTCCTTGCCTTTGGACTTCTGGAAATAGCTTTCAATTATTTTTTTAGCAGCATTCCTCTACTTTCTTTGGAAAATCACCTTTTCATAAAATAGGGTTGTTTATATTTTAAAATTAAAAATAACTTAGAGTCAGTTTTAGAGGAGGAAGCAGGATTGATTTCCCACTGCAAGCCCCATTTTTGCCTTGAAATTTCACCAAGCATCTGGCTTCACAAAGCTGTGTTTCTGAATTCCTCTGAATTCCTATCATATTTACTATTCATGTTCAGGCTCTTCTCTATTGTTACATGTAAGTATATGAACTAAAATGGAACTCATTTAAGAGCAGTGACTCTTTTCTAGATGTCTCTGGACTCTTAAGGGGCTGAATGTGATGTTTTATTTGTAGGCTGAACATTGAACTAAAACTCTGCTTTGGTCAGAGCACACGCGTCTTTCCCTTACCTCTCTTTGGTTCCTTTCAGCTTAGTAACCGTCATGGACAACTGAATGTGAATCTTGGGGCTGTTACTGGTTTACCTAGCAACCAGGAGGGTTCCCAAGGATACAAACTCTGAAGACAGACCCTTTTGATATGGTAATGAATGAAACAAAGGAGGGAGTCCTAAAACAGAGTGCAGTTCCATACAAACTGAAATCGTATGTCAATATTAGAATTACTATATAATTAACTGTGGCTTTATGGTCACAGAAGGAGTCATTATTGCCCTTTCTATAATCAAGCATTTTATTTCAGTCACATCAAGCAAATAGGTCTAACTTTTTAAAAATGAAATGAGGACATATGGAAGAGTAGTAACAACAATATTACAGATAGCCATATTCATATAAGTGAGATTTAGCAAATATGAGCATTCATTTTTCCTGTGAAATAAAAAATTACTGAGTAGAATCCCTCTTACCTTGTTTTCTTTTCTCTTTCCCCAGAAGAACAGCTATCCTGAAGTTGATATGTATATTCTCATGCATGTTTTTATATTTTTAGCATATGTATTATTTATATTCACTATATACTATGTAGTATTATTCCGTATGTTTACAAATGTTACACAAATGTTACACTATATGTGAGCTTCCCTGATGGCTCAGCTAGCAAAGAACCTGTCTGCCAAAGCAGGAGATGCAAGAGATGGGGGTTCAATCCCTGGGTCAGAAAGATCCCCCTGCCTGGAAAATTTCAAGGACAGAGAAGTCTGGTGGGCTGCAGTCCCTAGGGTCACAAAGAGTCAGACAGGACTGAGCACTCACTCATCCCCTTGCAAACTGCTTTTATAAAGTTAATTTTTATGAGACTATGGTTGATTTACAACATTGCGTTAGTTTCTGCTGTAGAGCAAAGTGGATCTGTTATGCATATACATATTGAATTGGCTAAAAAGTTCCTTCAGTTTTTTTTCTTAACATCATAAAGAAAAATCCAAATGAACTTTCTGACTGCCCCAATATATCCACTCTTTTTCATATTCTATTCCCATATGTCATTACAGAGTATTGGTAGAATTCCCTGTGCTACTCAATAGATTTTTATTACTTATCTATCATATATGTAGCGGTGTGTATATGTCAATCCCATGTTCCAATTTATCTCACCTCACACCCCTTGGTAATCATAAGTTTGTTCTCTACATCCGTGACTCTATTTCTGTTCTGTAAATAGGTTCATTAGTATGATTTTTTTTTTATTCTACATATAAGCGATATCATATAATATTGGTTCTTCTCTGTCTGACTTAATTCACTAAGCATGACAATCTCTAGGCCCACCATGTTGCTGCAAACGGCAAACTGCTTTTATATTAAAAATTATTCACAGGTTTCTCCTGCAATCTGAAAGTTCATGGAGCATTCCTATGGTATTTTCCTAAGCCAAAGTTGTGGAGAGCAAAGAAACAATTTCCTTTAGGGCTGCTGCTGCTGCTAAGTTGCTTCAGTTGTGTCCGACTCTGTATGACCCCATAGACGGCAGCCCACCAGGCTCCACCGTCCCTGGGATTCTCCAGGCAAGAACACTGGAGTGGGTTGCCATTTCCTTCTCCAATGCATGAAAGTGAAAAGTGAAAGCTAAGTCGTTCAGTTGTGTCCAACTCTAGCAACCCCATGGACTGCAGCCTACCAGGCTCCTCTGTCCATGGGATTTTCCAGGCAAGAGTACTGGAGTGTGGTGCCATTTCCTTCTCCATCCTTTAGGGCACATCCTGCTAAAAGGATGTTGAGATAAAGCACAGATCCTGCTAAAATAAGTCGAGATAAAGCACAGGTGCTTGGAATTCAAAGCTATGGCGGCTTGAGTGTAAATCCCAGGTGTTGCCTCTCTCTCTGGCACACACGGCCTCTATAATCACGGGCTGAAAAACAAATGTGGTCATTGTCGACTTTAGCCCACCAGGGGTCCATGGAAATTTCCAAGCAAGGGTACTAGAGTGGGTTGTCATTTCCTCCTTCCCAATCCAGGGATTGAACCTGCCATCTCTTGTTTCTCCAGGTGGATTCTTTACCACTGAGCTATCAGGGAATTCTGCAAAAACAATGCTGAAGGCTATTTTACTTTTTGCCATTTTCCTAAGCACACAAGCTCTCAGATTTGCTAACCAGATTTCATTTGGTTAACAAAAACACACACTAGTGTAGGTCTTTGATAGAAGGGGAAGTGACATAAAGCAAACATTTGGAAAGTGAGGGATACTTGCATTTAAGATTGTTGCATGCAGATATATGTAATGAATTCATTTTAATTGCTGCATAGGATTCCAGAGTGAATAGCATACGATTTGTTTACATACATATTTTCTTATGGAAAAGCATTAAAATTATAATCTCCAATTTGGGGGGAAATTACACCAAAAAAAGTCACTGTGAAAAATTTTTACATGATGACATATGTGAGAATCTCTTTAGTATAAACATTTGAACATGAAAAAAATGTTAATATGATAAATTGTTATAGATTTTCTGCCTTTGGACCATGCTTATATTCATGGAATAAACCTTATTTGGTCATAACTTTTTTCAGTTACTAGATTCGAAGCACATTTTATATATGATCTTTGGCTCTACGTTCACAACTGAGGTTTGTCTATGATGTTATTTTCTTATCAGATCAGATCACATCAGTCGCTCAGTCATGTCCGACTCTTTGCGACCCCATGAATCGCAGCACGCCAGGCCTCCCTGTCCATCACCAACTCCCAGAGTTCACTCACAATTAATTTTAGTACCAAGGTTTCTGTGTTGTGCTTAGTCGCTCAGTCATGTCCAACTGTTTGTGACTCCATGGACTGTAGCCTGCCAGGCTCCTGTCTATGGGATTCTCCAGGCAAGAATACTGGAGTGGTTGCCATACCCACCTTCAGGGGATCTTCCCAACCCAGGGATCGAACCCAGGTCTCCTGCATTACAGGTGGATTCTTTATTGTTTGAGCCACCAGGGAAGCCCAAGAATATGGAAGTAGGCAGCCTATCCTTTCTCCAGGGGATCTTCCCTTCCCAGGAATAGAACCCGGGTCTCCTGCATTGCAGACAGATTCTTTATCAGCTGAGCTACAAGGGAAGCCCGAAAAAACATATATGTGTATATAATCACTTTGCTGTATACCTGAAACTACAGAATATTGTAATTCAATATTGTAATTCAGTTTTTTGTACTTCGATTTTACACTAGAACATTCAAACACAGGCCTTAAGAGGTTTCTTCTTTTGGAGATCCAGCAGCAGTATAAATAAACTTGACTAGACCATTGAATAGGGCTTCCCTGGTGACTCAGATAGTAAAGAATCTGCCTGCAATGCGGGAGACCCGAGTTCAATCCTTGGGTCAGGAGACTTTTGAATAGTGGAGAGACCATAGACTTCCAAAGAAAAAACTCCGGCTTCCTGTACTCCCTGCTAAGGCCTTAGACTTAGGAAGGAAATGATCTTGGACATTTCCATGCATTAGCTCTTAGATGCACAACTTTCCATAACTTCAGATAGCACCACATCAGACAGAGATAAGCCATGCCATTGACCCCTGCTCAAACTGCAGAATCATGAACAAATAAATAATCGTTTTTAAAAGCCACTAAATTATTGGGCTGGTTTGTTATGCAACAATAAATAACTTAAACAAGGTGCTTGAGACCATTTTGGGGGGGATGGTGGAACACATTTATGGAAACAGATAATTAGGGATTTAAATATGTTGAATTTGAGATCAGAGTGGAAAATACAAATTTAAATATTCTGCTGTCAAATCTATAACACCTTAAAGAGTAAGAATATTATCTGGTGGCTCAGATGGTAAAGAATCTGCCTGCAATGTAGGAGTTCAGTTCAGTTCAGTCTCTCAGTCGTGTCCGACTCCCGGTGACCCCCTGGACTGCAGTACACCAGGCCTCCTGTCCATCACCAACTTCCAAAGTTTACTCAAACTCATGTCCATTGAGTCGGTGATGCCATCCAACCATCTCATCCTCTGTCGTCCCCTTCTCCTCTCACCTTCAATCTTTCCCACCATCAGGGTCTTTTCACATGAGTCAGTTCTTCACATTAGGTGGCCACAGTGTTGGAGTTTCAGCTTCAGCATCAGTCCTTCCAATGAATATTCAGGACTGATATCCTTTAGGATGGACTGGTTTGATCTCCGAGTGGTCTTCTCCAACACCACAGTTCAAAAGCATCAATTCTTCAGTGCTCAGCTTTCTTTATAGTCCAACTCTCACATCCATACATGACTACTAGAAAAATCAGGAGACCTGGGTTCAATCCCTGGGTTGGGAAGATCCCCTGGAAGAGGGCATGCAACCCACTCCATTATTCTTGCCTGGAGAATCCCCATGGACTGGAGGGCTACAGTCCATGGAGTCACAAAGAGTAGGGCATGACTGAATGACTGCTGCTGCTGCTGCTGCTGCTAGGTCGCTTCAGTCATGTCCAATTCTGTGCGACCCCATAGACCGCAGCTCACCAGGCTCCCCCATCCCTGGGATTCTCCAGGCAAGAACACTGGAGTGAGTTGCCATTTCCTTCTCCAATGCATGAAAGTGAAAAGTGAAAGTGAAGTCGCTCAATCATGTCCAACCCTCAGTGACCCCATGGACTGCAGCCTACCAGGCTCCTCCGTCCATGGGATTTTCCAGGCAAGAGTACTGGAGTGGGTTTCTATTGCTTTCTCAGGATTGAGTGACTAAGCACACACAAAGAAGAGTAAGGAGAAGGAAATGGCAACCCAGTCCAGTATCCTTGCCTGAAAAATCCCATGGAATGAGGAGCTTGGCAGGCTACAATCCATGGGGCTGCCAGTCAGACATGGCTTAGCGACTAAACAACAAAAGAAGAATAAAATAGGAGTATATATTTATAACACAATTTAAGCACTGATTGGTTGAACAAGTATTTACTAATAATCTATCATGTTTCAGGCATTCTGCTAGGGGTTGAAAGAAAATGTAAATGTTTCCAAATCTCTTAGCTAGTTAACGATTTTCAGAATATGTTTGTATGTACTGGTAGCTTCTAGCAAAGACAGACTGGGCTATTTCTCTAGTCCCCTCCACCCCCATTCCCAACAGCCTTGATATCCATAGTATCTTGCAATAACGATAAGCCGTAGGTCAACTCTGATAGGTGTACTAAGGTTTACTAGAACATCACATATATATATATAAATTATGGGCCTTCCACATTGAGAAAGAAGAATCCCATTTAAGAAATGCATATTAAAGTGATGAAGGAAACCAAAATTACAGTATTAATATTTTCATGGTAGATTTGGGAATTAGCCATTTGCCATTTTAATGTTTTATGGTTTGGTGCTTTAAGTACTTGACATATTTAATATTTTACAGATTATCCTCATGATATTCTCATTTTTCAATATAAAAAGTTATGTCAATTTATGTTTGCAATTTTAAGTTGAAAGACATAAGACAGTGTTATTAGGTTTTATAAATAATATTATAACTTTTAAAATAGCTTGAGATTCAACATAAATACATTTACATATTTAATTTTCTAGATTTAGGAGTTATTCAAATACTTGGGAAGTTTTGCTGATCAGACAGTTTTAATCAAAAGCCTCTTAAAAGTAATTGTTAAATCTTTTCAGATTTTAAATTAATAATTTGATTGATAAGTGAAGTTAAAAGCTTAAGAAGAAATGAGCTTTTTAACTTATAACTTTAATAAATCAAACATTAATTTAATAACCTCAAGTAATCTTTTCCCAAGACATTGTCAAGGACACCCAAATATTCTCATTTAAATAACGTACATTAAGGGTTCATCAATGTTAGGTGCAGCTTTTGGTGAAAAGGAATAAATGCTACCATGTGTGTGCATTCTCCTGCTTTGTTTCTCTATTTGTTTAATAGCTAAAATTTACATTTCTAAAACTTAGTCTGAATGTTTAAATATTTCCAATAGTAAACTGCTAAGAAAGACATTTTTTTCCTTTTTCTTTTTCTTTTTTTTTGAGGACTGTTCTATAAGGAGCAGCTTTGTTCAAAAATGGCCCAGAGAATTTACTGCAGGTTTCCCAGACAATAAGCAGCTGTCTCTCAGGGGGAGGGGCTGCCTTTGAACTCAGCTATCCACCAGCTGGTGGCTTCTTCTACCTACCAGGATTACAATTTTTCACGGATTGAAAGAGCTCCAGAAAGGGTTGAATCTTGGATTTGTGGAGCTTGAAATTTATCATCTCCATTTGCTAAACTTTCAGTTTTGTTTCCCCAATAAATCTTCTTCCTTAAGCATATCTTGTGACACTGCAGAATTCACTTTGACCCTCTTCTTAAGTTCTGCTGTTTGTATGCTGATTCAGTGCTATTACTTTACATCTCTTTCACATGCACCAATGGAAAAAATTAATTAGAAATTTTATCCTGCTCAAATACAAAGGAAGTGTAAGATATACCCTTACAGTCACAATTACGTGCAAGCAGAATGGAAGAAAACTTAGAAAGACACTTGTAATAATTAAATTAGAAACGGTCATTCCTATGAGCAAATTGCAACAGATGTGAAAAATATTTTAGGAATAAAAATGGATATTGCTGTAAATTATGTGTTGTTGCACCATATAACCCATTTTCATCTATGCAGATAATTTGCCTTTGTAGTAAATCCAAGATCTTCAAGAGAAGATCTATCTTGAGCTGGAAAGAAACCATCTAAGTATATGAACTTTGGTGTCTTCAAATGCTCCCAAGTGATGAATTGTTTTGGTCCTGGCTCTGCCTTTTTTCTGCAATGTGACTTCACTAGAGATCATATATAAAGCAGAGAACTTACAGCTTACTCTGCCAACATGATAGTTATATTGTTCTTTAGCTAAGTGGATGTGAAAGGTTCTTGAAAATTCAGGAAAGAGGTGCTACCACACCCAGCACTTAGCACTGCTCCATATTCCTGAGCACACAGCTTCCCAGTGCTTAGAAGACACAACTTTCCCCTCTTCGTGTTCTGAACAGGTATGTACCTTTAAGTCCATGTTCAATAGCTATCACCTCCTAGCGCTTTCATGGAAATGTTCAGCCTCATCTGAAGTCTTCTTTAGTCTTAAAGCTTTTACTGATCATAGAATTATTTGGCTCATATGTTTTGTTATTTACTTGGATCAGTTGTTATTTTATTTAATTTGGTTTCACTGTGAGACTTGCAGAATCTTAATCCCCTGAGCAGGGATTGAAGCCATGTAGTGAAAGTGCTGAGTCCTAACGACTGGACCATCAGGAAATTTGCGATTGTATTTTTATAATGGAGTGTAATGTCACATATTGAAAGTAGGAAGGGGATAGTATCCAAAAATATTCACAGTCTGAGCAGATGTCTACGTAGTTTTTGCTAGGCTGTGTGGGGACTCCAAGGTGATCATTCTTCTTGTTTCTAGGAATATCATAATGTAATAGTAGAGATAAAACATTCTGCTTATTAAATATTCATAGTCATTACCATTAAACACCATAAAATCATTATCATCTAGACAGTATCCGAAGTCCTAAGAGTAAAGGAGCTTGATCTGAAGAGATTTTAGAGAGAAGTCAGCTTATGGCAGAGGCTCTGAGATTCAATATGTAAGAGATTCAGGAAAGGAGGCTGAGAGTCCAGGAAAGGCTGTGAGCCTAAAACTGCTTTTTAAAAAATTACACTAGAAAAAACTGAGCACTAAAAAAATGTTCAATGTGGAATTACAGAAATACAAATTAAAACCATAATAAGACACCACTCCCCATCCACTAGAGTGGTTAAAATTTAAAAGACTGACAATGCCAAGTGTTGGAGAATATGAAGCAACTGGCTGCTGAGGGAAATCCAAATTGTGCAGCCATGCTGGAAAGCAATTTGGCAGTTTCCTATAAAGTTAAACATACAATTAAAACACAGTCCAGAAATTCCACTCTTCAATATTTATTCCTAGAGAATGAAAATATATGTCTCCATAAAGACTTGTTCCTAAATATTATGAGCAACTTTATGCATAATAGCACAAAACTGAATTCAATCCAAATGTGGTTAATGAATAAGCAAGAATATCTCCTTTTATTACTAAGTAATATTGGATTTTATGGGTGGGCTATTTTTTTTTTTTATTCACTAGCTGATGGACATGGGTTGTTTCTAATTTAGGGTTATAAATATTTAGGTATAAGTGTTTCTATAGACTTCAGGTTTTATTTCTCCTGGGTAAACGCCTAAGAGTCGAATTGCTATACTGTATGCTAAAGGTATATTTTGGGAATTCCCTGGTGGTCTGATGGTTGGGACTCTGAACTCCCAAAGCAGAGGATACAGGCTTGATCCCTGGTCGGGGAACTAAGATCCTGCAAATTGTGTGATTCAGGCCCCCAGAAATGCATGTTTCAGTTTACAAAAATCTATCAACATGTTTCTACAATGGCTACACAAATTGAATTCCCACCAGCAATGTATGATAGTCCCAGTTGCTCTGCATCCTAGCCAGCATTTGGTACTATCATTAAAAATATTAATGTTTCTAATATTATGGATTGAATTGTGTCCTCCCCCAATTCTATGTTGAAACCCTAACCTCTGAGTATAACTGTATTTGGAGACAGAGTCTTTAAAGCTAAATGAAGTTATAGAGTGGAGGCTTAATTCAACAGGACTGGTGTCCTTATAAGAAGAGGAAGAGACACCAGAGGTACACAAGCGCGGGAAAAAGGCCAAATGAGGACACAGCAATATGGCAGCAATCTACAAGCCAGGAAAAGAGGTTGCACCAGAAACTTACCCTGCCAACACCTTGATCTCTGGCTTCCAGCCTCTAGAACTGTGAGAAGATTAATTTCTGTCAGTTAAGTCACCCAGTCAGAGGTATTCTCTTATGGTAGCTAGCACAGACTACTACAAGTATATAGTGGAATCTCATATGGTTTTAATTTGCATTTCCTGAGTGATTAGTGATGTTGAACCTCTTTTCATGTACTCATCTGACATCTCTAGGTCTTCTTGTGAAGTATACATTTCCATACAATTATGAATATTAAACTTCCAATACTTCGGCCACCTGATCCAAAGAACTGACTCATTGGAAAAGACCCTGATGCTGGGAAAGACTGAAGGCAGGAGGAGAAGGGGATGAGAGAGGATGAGATGACTGGATGGCATCACCAACTTGATGGACACGAGTTTGAACAAGCTCTGGGAGTTGGTGATGGGTAGGGAAGCCTGGTGTGCCACAGTCCGTGGGGTCACAAAGAATTGGATACGACTGAGTGGCAAAACTGAACTGATGAATATTGTTGCATCAAAACTAATTTTTGTTCCAGATTTCTCGTTAGATCATTGTTTTTATCATAATACTGTGATTCATCAGTATTTTGTATTTGAATAAACTTTGCAAAAATTAGGTTTCAATGCTGATATCTTTAAATGAAATTTACAGTAACCTTCACAATAATGTTACATGTTTTACCTTAGAATGACCTTTCAAAAACTTAATTTTGATTCCATGAATTGTATTAAAAACTACTGAAATGAACTGATTTTTTATTTGAAGATCTGATAACACTGATATAAAAGCAGGCACCATTTTAACTATTTACAAACAACTTGTTCTGCTAATGGACCCAACACATTAACAGCCCTTGCTCCACTTTTCATGAGTGCAAAAAACATTCAATAAAAAATGAGTAAAATTAATTGAAACCATCATTTGATCAATGCATCACAATGTGGTATGTTAAGGCTTTCTACAACTGCACACGTTAAATTTTTGGTTTTGGGGCATAGTCTTTTTCAAAGAAGTGCTTACTTTTGAAGTATATATCACTTCTTCAACTAATTTTTCTTTTCTGGATTTTTAGCAGTCATTTAGTAGCCATTACTGTTATCCCCATGGTGGATTTAAATAGTAGCAAATATATTGTGCAAGTAATACTTCTATCATCAATATTCTTAATAAATGGAAACACAGTGCTTAATTTTTCACTAAACACACGTTATGGATTAAATTGCGCTGCGTTTCCCTTTAATGTATTAATATATTTCATATATTTCATATATTGCTAAGTCCTAATCGGCTGGATGGCATCACTGACTCGATGGACATGAGTCTGGGTGAACTCCGGGAGTTGTTGATGGACAGGGAGGCCTGGTGTGCTGCGATTCATGGGGTCACAAAGAGTCGGACACGACTGAGCGACTGAACTGAATCCCTCTGGTGACTGTATTGGAGACAGGGACTTTACAGAGCTATAAAATCTTGAGATCAATGAGAGCAAAAGGGTGGGGTTCTGATCCAATAAAATTAGTATCCTTGTAAGAAGAGGAGTCAGAGAGCATGCATACTCTCTCTCCAACATGTGGGGACACAATGAGAGGTAGCTGTCACCAACGAGCTCTCACCAGAACCCAGTTATATTGGCACTGTGATCTTGGACTTCTAGTCTTCTGAACTGTGAAAAAATAAATTTATGTTGTTTAAGCCACCCAGTCTATAATATTTTGTTAAGATTGCCTAAGCTAAAACATACAAGAGGTCAGTAGAAGCTTCTGAGTCAAAGAGTGACATAATCTAATTCTTCATTGGAATTATTCTGGCTGCTGTGTTGAGAAAACCTAGACAACCATGGGTAGCTAAGGGAAGAAACAGGAAGACCAGTTAGAAAGTTGGTGAAATAATAATATACATGAGATGTGATGATGGTTTGAACCACTTAGATAGTAGTTAAACATAAAGTGAGAAATGATAAGAATCTGGTTTCAGAAGCCACAAACAAAATTTGCTAAAAAATGTGAGGTACAAAAGAAAGAGGAAGGAGAACCTCCCTGATGGCCCAGAGGTTAAGACTGCCCTTCCAATCCAGGGGGCACAGGTTTGATCCCTGCCTTGGGAACTAAGATCCTTGGTTGGGGAACTAAGACCCCATCTGCTGCATGGTGTGGCAAAAAAAAAGAAAAGGGGAAGTCAAGGATGGCTCAAAGGTTTTTTGCCTCAGACAGTTGATATGATGAGAACAATTAATGAGATAGGGAAGAATGAAGATAGGAATTTAGGGGAAGACTTACCAGTAAGATCAGGAATTCTATTTCAGAAGGTTAAGTTTGAAATACCAACGCACATCCAATCTGTAGGAAAATGATTCAGGCTGCAGATTAAAATTTAGTACTTGTGAGCATTTAAATGATTTATAAATTTATGACGTAATAGAGAAGAACAAACCTGACTCCATATTGAACCTAATGTTTGATCTCTAAACCTTGTGCTTCGTTGCCTGTGCTTAGTCATGCTGGGGGTTCCCAGGCGGTGCTAGTGGCAAAGAATCTACCTGCTAATGCAGGAGACATAAGAGACATGGGTTAAATCACTGAGTGGGGAAGATCTCCTGGAGAGGAACATGGCAACACAATCCAGTATTCTGGCCTGGAGAATCCCATGGACAGAGGAGCCTAGAGGCCTACAGAATCACACAGAGTTGGACACAACTGAAGTGACTTAACATGGTCATGCTGACTCTACACCTTTTGTAAAAGAATGTTGCTTATAGACTGAAATATACAGGATAGTCCATTGTCAAGGTTCTGACCTTTAAAGGTATAAGAATTTTCCATGCATATAGAGATGAAAAGACACAGAACAAAGAATAGTATTTGTCTTGCTGGAGGTTTGTAAGAACATTGTGATCAACCTTACGAGGACAACTGCAAAAACAAAAGATTCTGGCACCAAGAAATTTGCAACAACCAGTCACATTCCCTCCTTTTTTGATATAAAAGAAGCTTGAATTCTAAGTCAGGTAAGATGGTTCTTTGGAACACTAATTCACCATCTCCTCAGTTTTCTGGCTTTCTTAATAAAGTCGATATTCTTTGACCCAACAACTAGTCTCTAATTCATTGGCCTGTTGTGTGGCGAACAGTATGAGCTTAGACTTGGTAACTCTTCAACCAAAACAACATAATTCCAATAGATTGAGTAAGAAGCAGAAATCATAATCCAGCTTGTTTCTATTAAATGAGACCGATTTGACCAGGAATAGGCAAACTTTTTCTATAAAAGTCCAGATAGTTAATATTTTAGGATTTGCAGGCCATACGGTCTCTTTCACAAAAATACAATTCTTCACTGTAGTGGGAAAACTGCCATAAACAGTATGAAAGTGAATAAACATGGCTATGTTCCAATAAATTTGTATTTACAAAAATAGGCAGTGGGCTAAATTTGATCTGTAGGCCATAATTTGTGGACTTCTGGGCCTCTAAACTAGATAGTAAAGAGATTTTCAAAACTGTAAAACAGTGTCAGTTTTCTCATTAATTTGTTTTGAAGAATACAGTTTTTGTTTGTTTGTTTTCCTAAAAAGTACCCTCATCCACTGTTGAAAGTCGCTCAGTCGTGTCTCCAGGCCAGAATACTGGAGTGGGTAGCCTTTCCCTTCTCCAGGGGATCTTCCCAACCCAGGGATCAAACCCAGGTCTCCCGAATTGCAGGCAGATTCTTTACCAGCTGAGCCACAAGGGAAGCCCAAGAATACTGGAGTGGGTAGCCTATCCCTTCTCCAGAGGATCTTCCTGATCCAGGAATTGAACCAGGGTCTCCTGCATTGCAGGTGGATTCTTTACCAACTGAGCTATCAGGGAAGCCCTGATCCACTATTGATGGGATTATGAATCGGTGAAGTCACTATGGGAAACAGTATGATGTGATCCAGCAACACCACTTCCGGGTATTTATCTGAAGAAAATGTAAACATTAGCTTGAAGGCCATATTATCACCATGTTCACTGCCACATTATTTATAATAGCCAAGACATGGAAACTATCTAAGTTCCACTGATGGACAAATGAATCATCAAGATGTGAAGATGTGCCTATATATAGAGAAACTCACACACACAAAGAAATATGATTCAACCATAAGAAAGGAGATCTCACCAGCATGAATTGCCCTTGAGGGCATTATGTTAAGTGGAATAAGTCAGACAAAGAAAGACAGATACCATATAATTTCACATGTATGTGGAATTTAAAAAAAAACAATGAGTCATAGATACAGAAAATAGATTGGTGGTTGCCAGAGGCAGGGTATGGAAGTTAGTGAAATGAGTCATTAAAATAAATGTCATGGGGATGTAATGTACAGCATGGCAACTATAGTTAATGGTATTGCATATTTCAAAGTTGCTAAGACAGTAGATCTTAAAAGTTCTCTTCAAAAGAAAAGAATTTTTGTTAAGTGTGTGAGGTTACATACCTAGTAACCAGTCGTACTGTGGTGCTCATTTTACAATATGTACAAATATTAAATCATTACATTGTACATTTGAAACTAATACATGTTTTATGTCAATTATACATCAATAAAAATTTTAATGAAAACAACTTTAAGTATTTATGTCAACATGTAATGAGCTTATAATTATTATTTTTACATGAGTGGGTAGAGTTTTTACATGTGTTAGTCGTTCAGTCATGTCTGACTCTTTTTGATACTAAGGACTGTAGCCTGCCAGGCTCCTCTATCCATGGAACTCTCCAGGCAAGAATACTGGAGTGGATAGCAATTCCCTTCTCCAGGGGATCTTCCTGATCCAGGGATGAAACTTAGGTCTCCTGGCATTGCAGGAGATTCTTTACCATCTGAGCCACCAGGGAAGCTAAATTTTTAGTGGAGTAAATATCAACAGATATAAGCCACATAACCAAAGCTCTTTGAGATTCTCAATAATTTCTAAGAGTATAAAGGGAGTCCAAAATGTTTGACTAAACTACTGGTTTAGAAGTTGGGAACATGGGACAGAATCAGAAAATGAGACAGAAGAAGACCAGCTCATGAGGAAGGAGGAAACCAGAAATGTGATGTCCTGGAAGCCAAATGAAGAAATTGTTTCAAGGAGGAGGGTCAGGTTAAATGTGCCAACTAATACAGAATTGTCAAATTGCTAATGATAAGGACCCAATAGACATGGAGCTTCAGGGGAGAGGAGGGCTAATCATTTGTGTTAGAACGCTGAGGAAGGTGATGACATCTGAAGCAATGGTTGAAGAATTTGCCATAAATGAGTGACAAGTTCCCACTTCAACCTGAAACAAGAGGCAGTGAGTGAAGGATGAGGGCACCTACAGGCAAATTTGTAGGTACAGGAACAGGAAACTCGGGGGGTGCCAATGTGATGGCTTCTGTTTTCACCTAGTAGTTGGAAGTGAGGCATTGTTAAGATAAGGATGTAACATGTTTGGAGGCTTAGAAGAGTAGAAAAAGTGAAAGGCGAAGAGAGAGAGCAGACTAGAGAAATGAGACGGCTAAGCAGGTGATGTTTCCAGGTGGGGTTAGAGATCATGAATATATCATCCAATCTACCAGTTGATGTAACTGAAGGATTTTTTTCTCTGACAAATATTTAACATCCCAGCTGTTGGGACAGAGAAGACAGACAGCAGAACTGCTGGACCAGCGACAGGTAAACTTTTTCTGCAAACAGCGTGATAGTACCTATTTTAGGAGTTTTGGGTCATAAGGCCATCACAGTTATTCAGCTCTGTTTTTGTAGTGTGAAATCTGTCATAGGCAATATAAAAATGAAAAAGAATCACTGTATTCCAATAAGACTTTATTTATGGAAATTGAAATTTGAATTTAATACAGTTTTTCTGTTTATATATATTTATTTTTATATATCACAAATTATTATACTTCTTTTGACTTTTTTTCCAACTGCTTTAAATTCTACACATAAATATTTACAGGCAACAAGTGGCTTTGGTCTGTGGGGACCAAAACTTGTGAGCCTCTACACTAGACAATGTGACAGATCAGAAGAAAGTTACACCCTTAAAGAAGAACTACCCCAGAACTCTGAGTAGAGCCGGGGTTGCCTTCCATTTGTAGGATGCACTTCTGCAGTACACAACAAGCACCTATGTATGTAAGGGTCCTCACAGAATTAAAGTCTATCACATGATATGACAGCAGGAAGAAAAGCACAGGAATTGAGAATATTGGCAGAAAAATGGCTGAAGTTATGAGCCACTGCAGTGTAAGCTGGATAGGAATGGAAGTGGAGGTAGAAAGGGGCTGATAGACATCCAGACAAGTGGGTCAAGGGCCATTAAGTGTTGATGAACCCAAGGATCTGATGTAATAGGAATAGCGAGGGGAAGAGTTGGAAGGAAGATGAAAGTCCTAGAGTGGTGTGATTTTAGAGTGAAATGTTTTCAGATGATGACAGTGTGTGTTTCTCATTCAGGGGTCAAAGTCTGTGATGAGAAAGAAAGAAAGACCAAGTTGTCGATAAGCGACTGCACTAACAAAGGTTGGAAGTTGATAAAAAAAAAAAAAAAAGAAGTTGATATAGCTGATGACATGAATCATATAGGAACAGTGAGGATGAAAGTATAATGATTTGAAAATGGTTCAGGACCAGAGGGGAGATCTATCAATTGCTCTAACATACACCAAACAGTCTCTAACCATCTCCCTTCCAAAAATTAGCTACCAACCTTTTGTTCTTACATCCCAAGGAATTAGGTCCTTTAAGATCCTTTTCTTTTCTTTCCAAGAACCAGTCTGGCAGAGAAACAGTAGTAAAGACACTTAGAAGATAATAGGTGAGGGAGAAGGAAAGCTGGGTCACTTTTTTTTTTTTGCTTCATTATATTCATATATTTAAGTTGCCTACTGGCTCTCCAGTTGAAAATATCACAGGCTTCTTAAACTCAGCATGCCCAAATAGAACTTGATTTTCTCCTTGAGGCACTCTCCCACCTCCCCCATCTAAACACTTGCCTCCTCTTGAGTATACTGTACTACTGAAAGACATCATCAACCCTCCCCTGCCACAACTATTTTCTTTGTTCTTCTTAATCCATCCAACTGTATTAAGACCCAGTGCTCCTCTTCCGCATTAGGTTCTCATCACATCTTTTTAATGATTTCCCTAAAAACCTGGCCTTTATTTAAAATTTTCATAAGTTTTTCATCATGGATTTTTTACATTTTTATTTTTGAATACCATTTATCTTATTTACTAAGTCTCTGGGGGCCTCCTTAAGTGGTACACACAAAGCAAGTGCTTCACTCACTTCATCCTTGTCCCACCTTCTGTGCATCCTCAGTCACATGTGACTCTTTGCCACCCCATAGATTATAGCCCACCAGGCCTTTCTGTCCATGGGACTTTGCTGGGATCCGGCATATTGCATATTGAGTGCAGCACTTTCCACAGCATCATCTTTCAGGATCTGGAATAGCTCAACTAGAATTCTATCACTGCCGGGAGCCAGCGTGAGGAGCTCCACCCATGACAAAGGTCATGAGGAAAGAGGCTTGGCATACACAAAGGCGGGATCGAGCCTCAGGAGTCCCCCTGGAAATTCTCGAGCATCTACCCCCAAAACCAGAGTCTGCCTACTTTCTGCTTTGTGCTTTCACCTACACCTCTGACTTTACGGGGGGCTGTCCCCCACTACCTCTCTGAAAAAGAGTTAGCTTACAGCTCCAGTTAATAATTCCTGGGTGTGACAGTGTTTCAACCTACAAACTCCTTTGGAAGTCCTCTAGCCTGCCTGAATAGGTTTTTCCGGCCACATGTGATTGTTCAGAGCCTCCCAACTGTGAGAGGCAGGAGATGTTCTGAACTGTCTAAACACAGATTCTTTTGAGTAGTTAAAAGATTGATTAGAAATTGTATTGGTGAAGGGTTTTTCACTTATTGGGCCAATGTTTGCTGCTAAGGCTCCATACCCCTTACCTACTGTATCCTTGGCAGTGTATTGATTGATATAATGGGTGTATAGAAATGTAAGTAGTAGCCTCAATGTTTGTAACCTTGGACGCTTGAGTTAATTCTTTTCTTGATTGAGCCCACCTCACCTTTGCCCTATAGGAATGCAACTCTATCCAATGCTTTTTGGAGGCTGGTGCCTGACTTTAGAATAATCACCTTTAGAGAAAGATAAGTTTCTTAAAATGTTAACAGGCCTCCTGGCCAGAAGATGATGTAAATCACCTGAACTTTTGCATATGATAAATTTGAAAGCCTGGCTTCGATTAGGATCAGGAACTGCTGTCCTTGCATGACTCCACCCCTTCCCCCATTATCCTCTATGCACAACTTAAGGTATAAAACTACTTTGGAAAATAAAGTACGCCCCTTTTCGTTCACCGAAATTTGGTCTCCCCATGTCGTTCTTTCTTTCACCTTCTGGCTGAATTTTTCCTCTGAGGCGGGGAAGCTCGTCAAGCCTACTAATTTTGCCTGGGCTTCTAAGATCTGACCGGGGAGGCCTTAGTGTCTCCTCTCCTTCGGGAGAACGGGAGGACGCCTGCGGCCTTCATAGGTGACGTTAATTCCCTGCTTTGGAATTTTATTCAGCCTCTTTTCTTCACTGAATTTTCCTACTGAGCTATCCTTATTTCAGCCTCTTTTCTCCACTGAATTTCCTCACTGAGCTATCCTCATTCTATTACTCTTTATATCCTTAATTAACGTTTAATTAAGCAGTTGTTTCCTGATCCTCGCCGACGCCGTCTCTCCTTCAAATACCCTGGATCAGCTGGGGCTGGACCCTGGCAGGATTTTCCAGACAGGAATACTGGAGCGGGTTGCCATTTCCTTCTCCAGGGATCTTCCCAACCCAGCGATCAAATCCATGTGTCTTGCATCTCCTGAATTGGTAGGTGGATTCTTTACCACTAAAACTCCAGTAAGCCCAAGATCTACTTTCTAAACAATTATCAAATATGCAATACTGTGTTATTAACTATAGTTACCATGTTGTACAAATGCGTGCTGCTTTAAGGTATTAAGGTACTAAGTTACTAACATTTGTGTGGCAATTTGTTAAAGCAGCAATAGGGCACACTTGCTGAGAAAACCTTTTTTTGATGCCCCCAAACAGTTCAGTGTTCCTCTTCAATGTTGCCTCCTTTTCCTGACCTTGCCTTCCTCATAGTACCTGCCTTACTGCATTGCATTTCTGGGCTAGGACCAAGACTTGTCACTCCCAAATATCTCTTTGGTAAGTGGATTATTTTGAGCTGAAATCAATCAAGGCCCAGAAGACTCAGGAAGAAGCTTTGACTGTCACCGTCAGTTCAGTTCAGTTCAGTCGCTCAGTCGTGTCTGACTCTTTGCAACCCCATGGACTGCAGCAAGCCAGGCTTCCCTGTCCATCATCACTCCCAGAGTTTGCTCAAACTGATGACCATCAACCATCTGTGATGCCATCCAACCATCTCACCCTCTGTTGTCCCCTTCTCCTCTTGCCTTCAATCTTTCCCAGGATCAAGGTCTTTTTCAATGAGTGAGTTCTTCATGTCAGGTGGCCAAAATATTGGAGCTTCAGCTTCAGCATCAGTCCTTCCAATGAATATTCAGGACTGATCTCCATTAGGATGGACTGGTTGGATCTCCTTGCAGTCCAAGGGACTCTCAAGAGTCTTCTCCAACACCACAGTTCAAAAGCATCAATTCTTCAGTGCTCAGCTTTCTTTATGGTCCAACTCTCATATCCATACATGACTACTGGAAAAACCATAGCTTTGACTAGATGGACTTTAGTTGGCAAAGTAATGTCTCTTTTTTTTTTTTTTATAGCAGAGTTTTATTAAAGTGAAAAGGGACAGAGAAAGCTTCTGACATAGACATCAGAAGGGGGATGGAGAGTGCCCCCTCGCTAGTCTAAGCAAGGGAGTTATATACTTTTTTAATTGGTTATTACAATAAATCAAAAGAATGCCTCAAGGTTGTAAAGATCTTACCAGGCCCACTCCCATAATATACATTTTAAGTTAACAGGATTAGTCAGAAGGTTTTCAAGGAGAAACTGTCCTCAAGCAGGATACATTGTTTTTACATAATCCTTACTAAGGAATGTAGGAGAAAAAGCTTGTCCTTTCCTCCTCCTTGAGAATTCCAGACCCCTATCTCCTCTTCGAGAGCCCCAGGTCCCTTTCTCCTTCTCGGGAATCCTGGACTTCTTATCAACCTGCCTAGGAATTGACTCTCTCTTTCTCCCCTTTTCTTTCAGAATTATGTTGCCAAGGGAAAGGGGCATCATTTTCATTCCATAACTACTTCCTGCTGTTGAGAGGCATTGTCCCTAAACTATTAAGGCATCATATTCTCCTAACTCTCATACTGAGGGTCTCTGATCGAGGGGCCCCAGGTAATAGTTGGAGGAAGTTGTGGCACTCATAGGAGCTCGAACAACCATTTGTAACCTAAAAGCTTTCAGACGGTTAGAAACAAATCCAGTTACAGTTACAGATGCAGGGAGCAAAAAGTAAAAACAGAACAATTAGAATAATTACAATTAGGATAGTTTTTCACCATGAGGAGCTAGTTAACATTTCCCAAAGTGAGGTGACTGAAGCTTCAGGAGAATCCATAGCCTGAAAATGTTGTTCATGTGTTTAATAAAGTGAGTAACATTAGTACTCATATCTGGTATATATGTACAACATTGGGTATGAATAATAGCACAAGTTCCTCCTTGTGCAGCCGTTAGAGTATCTAAGGCCAATCTGATTTGAAAATCACCTTTCTAATTTGTATTTGTTCAGCATTAAGGGCTAAAATGACTTCCCTGGTGGTCCAGTGGTTGAGACTTTACCTTCCAACACAGAGGGTGCCAGTTCGATCCCTGGTTAGGGAGATATAATCCCATGTGCCTCTTGGTCAGAAAATCAAAACATAAAATAGAAGCAATATTGTAAAAAATTCAGTAAAGACTTTAAAATGGTCCAAATGCAAAAAAGCAAAATGGCTGTCTGGGGAGGACTTACAAATAGCTGTGAAAAGAAGAGAAGTGAAAAGCAAAGGAGAAAAGGAAAGATATAAGCATCTGAATGCAGAGTTCCAAAGAATAGCAAGAAGAGATAAGAAAGCCTTCTTCAGCAATCAATGCAAAGAAATAGAGGAAAACAACAGAATGGGAAAGACTAGAGATCTCTTCAAGAAAATTAGAGATACGAAGGGAATATTTCATGCAAAGATGGGCTCAATAAAGGACAGAAATGGTATGGACCTAACAGAAGCAGAAGATATTAAGAAGAGGTGGCAAGAATACACAGAAGAACTGTACAAAAAAAATCTTCACGACCCAGATAATCATGAAGGTGTGATCACTGACCTAGAGCCAGACATCCTGGAATGTGAAGTCAAGTGGGCCTTAGAAAGCATCACTACAAACAAAGCTAGTGGAGGTGATGGAATTCCAGTGGGGCTATTCCAAATCCTGAAAGATGATGCTGTGAAAGTGCTGCACTCAATATGCCAGCAAATTTGGAAAACTCAGCAGTGGCCACAGGACTGGAAAAGGTCAGTTTTCATTCCAATCCCAAAGAAAGGCAATGCCAAAGAATGCTCAAAGTACCGCACAATTGCACTCATCTCACACGCTAGTAAAGTAATGCTCAAAATTCTCCAAGTCAGGCTTCAGCAATACGTGAACCATGAACTTCCAGATGTTCAAGCTAGTTTTAGAAAAGGCAGAGGAACCAGAGATGGAATTGCCAACACCCACTGGATCATGGAAAAAGCAAGAGCATTCCAGAAAAACATCTATTTCTGCTTTATTGCCTATGCCAAAGCCTTTGACTGTATGGATCACAATAAACTGTGGAAAATTCTGAAAGAGATGGGAATAGCAGACCACCTGACCTACACCTCTTGAGAAACCTGTATGCAGGTCCGGAAGCAACAGTTAGAACTGGACATGGAACAACAGACTGGTTCCAAATAGGAAAAGGAGTACTTCAAGGCTGTATATTGTCACCCTGCTTATTTAACTTCTATGCAGAGTACATCATGAGAAATGCTGGGCTGGAAGAAGCACAAACTGGAATCAAGATTGCTGGGCGAAATATCAGTAACCTCAGATATGCAGATGTCACCACCCTTATGGCAGAAAGTGAAGAGGAACTAAAAAACCTCTTCATGAAAGTGAAAGAGGAGAGTGAAAAAGTTGGCTGAAAGCTCAACATTCAGAAAATGAAGATCATGGCATCCAGTCCCATCACTTCATGGGAAATAGATGGGGAAACAGTGGAAACAGTGTCAGACTTTATTTTTTGGGCTCCAAAATCACTGCAGATGGTGATTGCAGCCATGAAATTAAAAGACGCTTACTCCTTGGAAGGAAAGTTATGATCAACCTAGATAGCATATTCAAAAGCAGAGACATTACTTTGCCAACAAAGGTCTGTCTAGTCAAGGCTATGGTTTTTCCAGTAGTCATGTATGGAGTTAGAGTTGGACTGTGAAGAAAGCTGAGTGCTGAAGAATTGATGCTTTTGAACTGTGGTGTTGGAGAAGACTCTTGAGAGTCCCTTGGACTGCAAGGAGATCCAACCAGTCCATTCTGAAGGAGATCAGTCCTGGGTGTTCTTTGGAAGGAATGATGCTAAAGCTGAAACTCCAGTACTTTGGCCATCTCATGCGAAGAGTTGACTCACTGGAAAAGACTCTGATGCTGGAAAGGATTGGGGGCAGGAGGGAAAGGGGACGTCAGAGGATGAGATGCCTGGATGGCATCCCTGCTCGATGGACATGAGTTTGAGTGAACTCCAGGAGTTGGTGATGGACAGGGAGGCCTGGGGTGCTGTAGTTAATGGGGTCACAAAGAGTCGGACACGACTGAGCAACTGAACTGAACTGAAGGGCCGAAGTAGCTTTTTGAGAATCTTGTAAAGCCTGTTGAGTAAAGTTAGTCAGAACATCAACTTGTAGTATAACATCTATAGTTCCCAGAGAGATAATCATACCAGTGAAATACAGACCTTGCCCAATGAGTTTTAAGGTGTGGCAGATTAGCAGGCTTCTTTGGAAACTCTGAAAATATGAAGCCATGAGTAAAAGCTGCACCTAGGGTGCATCTCCCTATCCAGCCAGGGGGAAGCCACACCCATAGGTAAGAGCCACGTATACAGTAGGTCCATTTTAGAGCAAGCCAGCATGACTGAGGGATCCAGTCCCAATCAGTGCCTGGCCAGGCAAAAAGGAGGACCTGAAGTTCTTATGTGAAGCAAAATAGTCATTAAACCAAGTTAAAATATAATCAAAATTAAGAGTCACATTATGTCCATAGTTACATCAGTTTATCTTAAGATTGTTAGATGTCATCGCACAGTTGAGGAAAGTCCTTTCTTCGAAGTGGAGAAACCCACCCTGGGAAGCCTTCAATTGATGAGGAGGCTGAAAAGCTGAAAGCTGAGTCACATAGTTAATTCTAAGGCTTCAGGATCTATGACAATATCTGTGCACAAAAACTGTCATTGAGATAATCCTTTCTTCTTAGGGGCAGTTAAGCCCTCATTAAAACTATGGGTCAAGCTTTAAACCAACTGTCTTGTGTTTCCTGAGTTAGCTTACACAGATGTCTCTTAATAATGTCATTAGCCTTTTCTATTTTTCTGACATTGGGGTCTCTAAGAACACGGTAAGTGATATTCTGTTCCTCAAGTTTTTGACACCCCTCGAGTTACAGCATCTTTAAAGGTAGAGCACTGTTGCTCTGAACTTAAGAGTTTAAGAGTCCACTTACATCATGAGAAGTTAGTACAGTAAGATTTTGCCCATTCAATTAACCTTGGGCTTTAGTGGATACTGCTTTTGATGTGAAAATCGGTCAGGGTCATTGAGCTTGATAATGACAGGAACAGTATTTTGTGCTCAACTCATAGTTTTCCCATCAGTCCACACTCTAGAATTTACATTTTGTTCAATTAATGGGAGAGAAAGAGCAAGCTCCATATTCATGAAAACAGAGGCCTGGACCTTGTTCAGTATATCCTTTGCTAGAAGGGGTGAGTGAAACTCTGGCAAGATCAGAAACTCATGAGAAAACAGCAAGAGTCCCAATTGCAGCTTAAAGGATGACTGAAATAATAGCCTTTGACTCGTCCTGACAGTCCCATTACAGTAGTGGATTGGGAGAAAAGTGGACCGGGGCTTCAGTGAGCACAGAGAAAGTTTCCTTGGGGTCCAAAAGGAATCGACTGATTGGCCTCCCAAAGTTATTAATACCCGGGGTTCCTCGGGTATTATTAGGATGGGGGCTTGTGTGGGGACCCCCAGGCACCTTCGGTCCTGATTGTCTTGAGAGTCTGACCCCTGGGGCCTACACCTCAGAGGGCAGTCTCTTCTCCAGTATGGTCCTTTGCAGACCGGACATGGAGCTGGGGGCAGCTTAGATGCCTGAGGGCATTCCTGCTTGAGATGCCCTTTCTTTCCACAGTAATAACAAGTCCATCCCTTTTCACCTGGGTCCCTCTGGGTATTTTTCTCAGGCTGTTTCAGAGCAGGTTTAACAGCCATTGTTGGTGCTTCAGTCTTTTGCCTGATTTTTTTTTTCCTATTTTCCTCCTCATATTCTCTACCATAATATCTGTCTGAGCCATCTGTAACAGTTTTTCTAAAGATTGATTTGGTCCAAAAGCCTATTTTCGTAACTTATGGCGGATATCTGGAGCCGACTGAGTGAGAAATCTATTGTTTAATATTACTCCTCCTCTGAACTTTTGGAATGAACATCAGTAAACTTGTGGAGAGACTTCTGTAGTCTATTGAGGAATTTACCAGGAGTTTCCTTCTCTCCTCGTTCTATGTCAGCCAACTTAATATAGTTTAAAATCTTAGTGTGCACTTGCTTAAGTCCCTCAAGTACACATCTGGCAAAGCAACTCTGTTATTGGAACCACTTGGCTCCCAGTAGGAAGGAGGGCTATTTCGTGTTCCCTCTTTCCCCTTATCTCACGTTCAAGCCATTTATCTCCAAAAGTAATTGATTTCCCCAAAACTCAAGTTTTTGAGTCAGGAGTCAGTGTCTGTCCCAATAAAGACATGCGTTACATCTCTCCAAGTAACATTATAAAGTAAAGTTAGTTCTGTAAAGCCTTCTGTGTACCTTTTGGATCCTCTAAATAGTTCAACCACAATTGGGACTGTTTGAATTTTTACCAAGACTGAGGCAACCCCTCCTGGAAGGGTGCCCTGTTCAGCCTTCTCAGCCTGTTCAGTTGGGAGCCTCAGATACAGGGGCAAAGTAAGAGGACAGGAGGGAGCCAAAGGTTTCACACCCAAATCTGCACCTTTAGGACAGAAGTCTGGCATGTCTCACAGAGAAATAAAGAGCAACATATATGGTACTTCTACCCATTTCTCTTGTTTTCTATGGAACTGGTCTAGTTATAAAACAGTATTGTAATTAAGAGACACTTCAACAGGCTAGCATTCCACATCTTCTAAAGGATACTGTGACATTCAGTATCACAGAAGAAGATCAGGTGTGTCTTTTTTAAACTTTGGGTCAAACTTGTTCCTTTAAAAAAAAAAAAAACATTATAAAGGAACTGCTAGCTCCCATCTGTAAGAGGGAAAAAAGTGCATCCACAGCTGTGGTTTCTTTCCACCAGAGGCGTCCCTCTCCACTCTAGATGGGGGTGTAGACAGACTTTCCACTGAAGCTTTCCTTCCCTGGTCAGACTTAGTCTGTCCCTTATGGATGCAGGTACCTTATTCATCCCCCCTGGTTCTACCACACACGTGGGGTGGAGATGCACCAGGGGTAGACCTGATAGCATCCCAAATTGACTTTGTTCCTTACCACCAAGACCTTTGTTTGATTTCTTCTCCTCCTCTGATGCCACCCAGAGTGGATCAGAGTAGTCTTTTGTAATGTTTCCCAAGCTAAGATGACTAGGGGAAGCATCCATCTTCCCTCTGCCTGTGCACATTCCTGAGTACAGTCCTGACTGCAGTAGAAATGGTGAGTCATAAAGGGATGAAAAACAACCAAGATGTCCCTTCTGAGTGTCACCATGCCAGCATATGTGAGAGCAAAAGGGTCGGCCAGCGAGGAAAAAGTGGTTTCTGTCCTCAAGCTATTAGGGCCAATCCTTCCAGTTCTTGTCCACAGATTCCACAAAAAGAATATCTAAGGAGTTGAAACAGAAGCCACTGGAGAGCTTTCTCTGGTCTTCTAAGAGCTAGCACGACCAAAGGAAGAGGCCCATTGCACTTGCAATCTAACCAGATCCTGCAATTCCTGATCTGTGTCCTCAAAAACCTCACGATCTTCAGCAGTGCTTCTATCCACATAGATCAGAGGCACAGCCATGACAAAGATTCGCTTTCAGGTCATTGGCCCCTGAGGCAGGCAACCAAGAGAGACGTTGCTGAAGCTAGAGTTCCACTTTCTTCCCAAACATGCTCCTGTAACTTTTAGCTCCTAGCAAGCCTAAATGCTTCCATACATGGGGTCTAAGTAAAAGTACACAGCAACAGCATGGATCACAAGTCCCTTGAAAGTCTATAATCTGACAGATTAGGTTAGTAGTTCTAATTCCCCATGTAATCATGAAGTAGCCAAAGGGACCAGGAAAAGTTGACCTAGAAAGGAAAGTTTGGTCTACACGCTTCGCCCATTTCTGGCCATTCTCTTCACAGGGACATTGAGTGTCTCTTGGCATTGGCAGGTAGGTATAAACCCCCGCCAAGGTTCCCCTTTTGGGGACTGCCTTCAGTCATTACAAGGCACTGCAAAACCACAGAGCAGGGCTCACCACTTGCTTCATACAGGGCATATCATTCATTCACACAAGCACACCATAGAGTTAGTGAAGTAGAGCAGAAAATGTTTACACTGAGAGAGCAGAGAGGCTAGAGCTCTTGAGTGTTCTTACCTTGTCCTGAAGATCCTGGAGGAGCCCCCAAGATGATAGCTTATGGTGAATGGTGTTGGATTCATGATCTCTGAAGAAGATTTAGCTGTGGGGCCAGACACCAGGCTTAACCACTCAAGAGTTTTGTATAGCAGAGTTTTATTAAAGTGAAAAGGGACAGAGAAAGTTTCCAAGGAACAAGTATCTTTTAATTTCATGGCTGCAGTCACCATCTGCAGTGATTTTGGAGGCACCCCCCCCCCCCCGCCAATAAAATCTCTCACTGTTTCTATTGTTTCCTGATCTATTTGCCATGAAGTGATAGGCCCAGATGCCATGATCTTAGTTTTCTGAATGTTGAGTTTTAAGGCAGCTTTTTTGCTTTCCTCTTTCACTTTCATTGAAAGGTTCTTAGTTCCTCTTTGCTTTCTGCCATAAGCTGGTGTCATCTGCATATCTGAAGTTACTGATATATCTCCCGGCAATCTTGGTTCCAGCTTGTGCTTCACCCAGCCCAGCGTTTCTCATGATGTACTCTGTTTATAAGTTAAATAAGCAGGGTGATAATATACAGCCTCGATGTACTCCTTTCCCTATTTGGAACCAATCTAAAGACTAGAGATCTCTTCAAGAAAATTAGAGATACCAAGGGAACGTTTCATGCAAAGATGGGCTCAATAAAAGACAGAAATGGTATGGACCTAACAGAAGAGGAAGATATTAAGAAGAGGTGGCAAGAATACACAGAAGAACTCTACAAAAAAGATCTTCACAACCCAGATAATCACAATGGTGTGATCACTCACACTCACCTAGAGCCGGACATCCTGGAATGTGAAGTCAAGTGGGCCTTAGGAAGCATCACTACAAATAAAGCTAGTGGAGGTGATGGAATTCCAGTTGAGCTCTTTCAAATCCTGAAAGATGATGCTGTGAAAGTATTGCACTCAATATGCCAGCAAATTTGGAAAACTCAGCAGTGGCCACAGGCCAGGAAAAGGTCAGTTTTCATTCCAATCCCAAAGAAAGGCAATGCCAAAGAATGCTCAAAGTACCGCACAATTGCACTCATCTCACACGCTAGTAAAGTAATGCTCAAAATTCTCCAAGCCAGGCTTCAGCAATACGTGAACCGTGAACTTCCTGATGTTCAAGCTGGTTTTAGAAAAGGCAGAGGAATCAGGGATCAAATTGCCAACATCTGCTGGATCATGGAAAAAGCAAGAGAGTTCCAGAAAAACATCTATTTCTGCTTTATTGACTATGCCAAAGCCTTTGACTGTGTGGATCACAATAAACTGTGGAAAATTCTGAAAGACATGGGAATACCAGACCACCTGTCCTGCCTCTGGAGAAACCTATATGCAGGTCAGGAAGCAACAGTTAGAACTGCACATGGAACAGCAGACTAGTCCCAAGTAGGAAAAGGAGTACATCAAGGCTGTATATTGTCACCATGCTTATTTAACTTATATACAGAGTACATCATGAGAAACACTGGGCTGGAAGAAGCACAAGCTAGAATCAAGATTGCTGGGAGAAATATCAATAACCTCAGATATGCAGATGACACCACCCTTATGGCAGAGTGAAGAAGAACTAAAGAGCCTATTGATGAGAGTGAAAGAGGAGAGTGAAAAAGTTGGCTGAAAGCTCAACATTCAGAAAACTAAGATCATGGCATCCAGTCCCATCACTTCATGGCAAATAGATGGGGAAACAGTGTCAGACTTTATTTTTGGGGGCTCCAAGATCACTGTAGATGGTGATTGCAGCCATGAAATTAAAAGACGCTTACTCCTTGGAAGGAAAGTTATGACCAACCTAGATAGCATATTCAAAAGCAGAGACATTACTTTGCCAACAAAGGTTCGTCTAGTCAAGGCTATGCTTTTTCCAGTAATCATGTATGGATGTGAGAGTTGGACTATAAAGCAAGCTGAGCACCGAAGAATTGATGCTTTTGAACTGTGGTGTTGGAGAAGACTCTTGAGAGTCCCTTGGACTGCAAGGAGATCCAACCAGTCCTAGGTGTTCATTGGAGGGCCTGATGTTGAAGTTGGAACTCCAATGCTTTGGCCACCTGATGCGAAGAGCTGACTCATTTGAAAAGACCCTGATGCTGGGAAAGATTGAGGGCAGGAGGAGAAGGGGACAACAGAGGATCAGATGGTTGGATGGCATCACTGACACAATGGACATGGGTTTGGGTGGACTCTGAGAGTTGGTGTTGGACAGGAAGGCCTGGCGTGCTGCGGTTCATGGGGTCGCAAAGAGTCAGACACGACTGAACGACTGAACTGAACTGAACTGATGGTCATACTAAAATCATGTGTCATGGCTATTAAGTTTACAATTCAGCTAAATTTGTATTCCTAGCCAGAAAAAAAGATAAAAATTAAACAGGCAAGAAGTGGACTTTTTCCTAAATACCCCATGAATACAGATGGAGGCGGTGGTTGCCTTGACAACTATGAGAAATCTGCTTTGTGCAGGGAAACAAATGAAGCATCAAAGCAAGAGGAAGTGAAATTATTAAGTAATTTGAGGTTTAACAGGTGTTTCTAAGTTTCTTACATAGTAAGACACATGCTTAGACGTGACCTATGTGCCTGAGACAGGACATTTTTATTTATGACAATAATGAATTGAATGTGGCTGGGCTGGGCTTGTTACCTCTGAATATGATTTCAACATGAGTCAGGGCCACATGGCAATTTATTTATTCCTATTTTCCTTTTGTCATAAATCTTTGTTATCCTCTAGCTTCATGATGTAATGTTAGTATGCAGATTCTCAAAGGGGGTGATCATTACCAAATTGCGATGGATTATAGAATTAGGCAATGGCACCCCACTCCAGTACTCTTGCCTGGAAAATCCCATGGATGGAGGAGCCTGGTAGGCTGCAGTCCCTGGGGTCGCTAAGAGTTGGACACGGTCGAGCGACTTCACTTTGACTTTTCACTTTCATGCATTCAGTTCAGTTTAGTTCAGTTCAGTCACTCAGTCCCGTCCGACTCTTTGCGACCCCATGAATCGCAGCACACCAGGCCTCCCTGTCCATCACCAACTCCTGGAGTTCACTCAGACTCATGTCCATTGAGTCAGTGATGCCATCCAGCCATCTCATCCTCTGTCGTCCCCTTCTCCTCCTGCCCCCAATCCCTCCCAGCATCAGAATCTTTTCCAATGAGTCAACTCTTCGCATGAGGTAGCCAAAGTACTGGAGTTTCAGCTTTAGCATCATTCCTTCCAAAGAAATCCCAGGGCTGATCTCCTTCAGAATGGACTGGCTGGATCTCCTTGCAGTCCAAGGGACTCTCAAGAGTCTTCTCCAACACCACAGTTCAAAAGCATCAATTCTTCGGTGCTCAGCCTTCTTCACAGTCCAACTCTCACATCCATACATGACCACAGGAAAAAGCATAGCCTTGACTAGACGAACCTTTGTTGGCAAAGTAATGTCTCTGCTTTTGAATATGCTATCTAGGTTGGTCATAACTTTCCTTCCAAGGAGTAAGCGTCTTTTAATTTCATGGCTGCAATCACCATCTACAGTGATCTTGGAGCCCCCAAAAATAAAGTCTGACACTGTTTCCATTGTTTCCCCATCTATTTGCCATGAAGTGATGGGACTGGATGCCATGATCTTAGTTTTCTGAATGTTGAGCTTTCAGCCAACTTTTTCACTCTCCTCTTTCACTCTCATCAATAGGCTCTTTAATTCTTCTTCACTCTGCCATAAGGGTGGTGTCATCTGCATATCTGAGGTTATTGATATTTCTCCCAGCAATCTTGATTCCAGCTTGTGCTTCTTCCAGCCCAGCATTTCTCATGTTCTCTGCATGTAAATTAAATAAGCAGGGTGACAATATACAGCCTTGAAGTACTCCTTTTCCTGTTTGGAACCAGTCTGTTGTTCCATGTCCAGTTCTAACTGTTGCTTCCTGACCTGCATACAGATTTCTCAAGAGGCAGATCAGGTGGTCTGGTATTCCCATCTCTTGAAGAATTTTCCACAGTTTATTGTGATCCACACAGTCAGAGGCTTTGGCATAGTCAATAAAGCAGAAATAGATGTTTTTCTGGAACTCTCTTGCCTTTTTGATGATCCAGCGGATGTTGGCAATTTGATCTCTGGTTCCTCTGCCTTTTCTAAAACCAGCTTGAACATCAGGAAGTTCACGGTTCACGTATTGCTGAAGCCTGGCTTGGAGAATTTTGAGCATTACTTTACTAGTGTGTGAGATGAGTGCAATTGTGCGGTACTTTGAGCGTTCTTTGGCATTGGAGGAGGAAATGGCAACCCACTCCAGTGTTCTTGCCTGGAGAATCCCATGGACAGAGGAGCCTGGTGGGCTGCCGTCTATGGGGTCGCACAAAGGTGGACACAACTGAAGCGACTTAGCAGCAGCATTACAGAGTCATCCAAGTTTCTTTTGCATCTTCTGTGTCACCAGATGCCAGCATGGTGTGGCCAGGCTCTCTGTTCAGGATATTACGAACCTGAAATCAAAGCGTCATATGGACTGAGATTTTTGCCTGGGGGCTCTAGGGGAAAATTAACTTCCAAGTTCATTGGTGTAGTTGGCCAAATTCAGTTCCTTGTGGTTCTTCTAAGACTGAGGTCCCCTTTGCTTGCTGGCTGTCAGCCAGGAGCTATTCCCAGGCACTAGAGGCTGCCCTTAGCCCGCTTCTGCGTGGCCACCATTACCACTTCACAACATGGGAAGCCAGACAGTTCTCTAATGTCCCCTTCTTCAACTAGCCAGAGAAAATGCTCTACTTTTAAAAAACATTTGTTTATATTTAAATATAAATAAATCTTCCTGCAATCCCTGGGTCAGGAAGATCCCCTGGAAAAGGAAATGGAAACCCACTCCAATATTCTTGCCTGGAAAATCCCATGGACAGAGGAGCCTGGTGGGCTACAGCTCATGGGGTCACAAGAGTTGGTCACGACTTAGCCACTAAACCACCACATTTACATTTATTTATTGATTATTGACTGCCCTGGCTCTTCGTTGCTGCATGTGGGCTTTCCTCTAGTTGTGGTGCTTGCTCTTTTCATTGTGGTGGCTTCTCTTGTTGCAAGATGGCTCTAGGGCACCCTGGCTTCAGTAGTTGCTGCCGTAGTTTTGGTACATGGACTTACTTGCCCCGATGCAGGTGGAATCTTCCTGAACCAGGGGTGGAACCAGTGTCCCCTGCATTGTAAGGTGATTCTTAACCACCAGATCACCAGGGAAGCCCAAAAATGCTCTACTTTTAAAGATTCAATATAATTAGGTCAGGTCCATCCAGATAATCTCCCTAACTTAAGGTCACTTCTTCCTGTAACAACATAATCACAAGAGGAAAATTCATCAGAGTCATAGTCCCAGGGATTATCAGGTAATGCACAACCTGTCAGTGGGATATTTGGGGACCATTTGAGAATTTTGTCAACCATACCACTACCCATGAAAGTTTATCAGGATGGGGAATATATTTTGAAAAGAACCCAACAAACAAAGAACATATAAGATTTTTCTTAGTACTTTCCCCCACATTCTCAAAGAGAATCCTTTCTCTAATGGAATTAAACTTGAATTATTCACGATTACATAATTAGTTTCATTCATTGTGATTTATATGACTAAATCCAATTCTTCCAGCACGACTCTGAATTTCCATTTGTTAGACAATGATGGTGGCAAGTGTTAGCATGTGTGGGTTATCCTTGCTTGCCAGTGACTTCATTTTGGGCTAATTTAGCTAAACCATTAAATAACAATAAAATATTTTTTTTGGAGTGCTAACAATATCCAACGATGTCTGTATTATTGTACTAGAGTTTTGTAAGATGCTACTTACTATTGGAAAAGACCCTGATGCTGGGAAAGATTGAGGGCAGGAGGAAAAGGGGGTGACAGAGGATGAGATGATTGGATAGCATCACTGACTCGATGGGCATGAATCTAGCAAACTCCCGGAGATAGTGAAGAACAGGGGAGCCTGATGCGCTGCAGTCATGGGATTGTAAAGGGTTGGGGATGACTTAGTGACTAAACAACAACTTACTATTGGGGGAAACTGGGTAAGGGGTGCGTGGGATCTCTTTGTTACTCTTACACCTGCATGCGAACCTACAAATTTCACCTTAAAACTCAAAGTTTAATTTTAAAAAACTATCCACTTTTTTGGTGGCACATTAAATTCAGGTGCCAGCTATCTGGAACACTGGGGCATTGATTTTGTTTTTTCCAGAAGAAAAAGATACATGAAAGGGGAGCAAGATAGAATGAGAAAGAATTTTTGGAATATCCTAAGTGAGGAATCTGATCAAAAGCTCTAGACAGGCTCTTCCCCAGCTTAAGTCAGCTGAGTTTCTAGATCAGTTTCTAAATTTTACAGAGTGAGTGAATTATCTACTCATGCTTTGAAGTTTGTGTGTTGTTTAGAATATTGGAAATCAAAGCTTTCCCTAAGTTTCCATTATATTATGCAGAGGATCAGATGTTTTAAGCAAAAATATTATGGCTTTTGTAACCACGTAAAAGAGAATGATTTAAAAAAAAAATGGTGTGAAGCACTCAAAGAGCAAGGAACATATTTTCTCCTAGACACTGTTTCTGTGATTTCAGTTACCATCACCATGTGATGAACCCATAAATATATTCTTCTCTGTGGATAGGCTACATCCTAGGTGAAAAGAGAGAAGAGCTGAAATGAGTCTTTGATTCTGTTCATTATGATTTTTACCATAAAAAGTATTAGAAAGAACTATTATGTTCTGGCTTGTTATATAATGAAGCTTCAAAATAAAAGTATCCTATGCTAAGAAAGACATCAATCTCTTACTTATTTCTCTATTTGACCCCAAGCAAAAAATTTTTCAGGTAAGTTCCAGATGCCATTCACCAGCTATTTTCTCCTCACATCTTCATTAAAGATGCATCATCACTCCAAGACTGTAATAATTGAAGTCATTAACTGACATGTCCGTACTCTGCTAATCTCTGCTTATTTTTCACAGAATTGCTAATCTTCAGGGAACATCTCAAACCATCATTTCTTTCTGAGTCAGAAAAACAGAAAGTGGAGAAAGTTATGGATGACAAGGACTTTTGAAACATCAGACTTTAGCATGGGCCATGTGACCATCTCTCTTACGTGGAAAGAGACAGATTTGATACACTGCCATTAAAATTCAAGGTACCCCAAAGCTGTATGGTCTAAGGAAAGAGTATAAAGGATGTTTTTGTCTTTATATCTTTCTCTACATCATGAAAATTTTTGCATGCGTGTGTTCAGTTGCTCAGTCATGTCCGACTCTTTGTGACCCCATGAACCACAGCATGCCAAGCCTCCCTGTCCATCACCAACTCCTGGAGTTTACCCAAACTCATGTCCATTGAGTCGGTAATGCCATCCAGCCATCTCATCCTCTGTCGTCCCCTTCTCCTCCTGCCCTCAATCTTTCTCAGCATTGGGGTCTTTTCAAATGAGTCAGCTCTTCGCAAAAGGTGGCCAAAGCATTGGAATTTCAGCTTCAACATCAGTCCTTCCAATGAACACCCAGGACCGATCTCCTTTAGAATGGACTGGTTGGATCTCCTTGCAGTCCAAGGGACTCTCAAGAGTCTTCTCCAACACCACAGTTCAAAAGCATCAATTCTTCGGTGCTCAGCCTTCTTCACAGTCCAACTCTCACATCCATACATGATTACTGGAAAAACCATAGCCTTGACTAGATGGACCTTTGTTGACAAAGTAATATCTCTGCTTTTGAATATGCTATCTAGGTTGGTCATAACTTTCCTTCCAAGGAGTAAGCGTCTTTTAATTTCATGGCTGCAATCACCATCTGTAGTGATTTCGGAGCCCAGGAAAATAAAGTCAGCCACAGTTTCTTCATCTATTTGCCATGAAGTAATGGGACCAGGTGCCATGATCATAGTTTTCTAAATGTTCAGCTTTAAGCCAACTTTTTCATTCTCCTCTTTCACTTTAATCAAGAGGCTCTTTAGTTCCTCTTCACTTTCTGCCATAAGGGTGGTGTCATCTGCATATCTGAGGTTATTGATATTTCTTCTGGCAATCTTGATTCCAGCTTGTGCTTCCTCCAGCCCAGCGTTTCTCCTATGTAGTCTGCATATAAGTTAAATAAGCAGGGTGACAATATACAGCCTTGACATACTCCTTTCCCTATTTGGAACAAGTCTGTTTTTCCATGTCCAGTTCTAACTGTTGCTTCCTGACCTGCATACAGGTTTCTCAAGAGGTAGGTCAGGTAGTCTGGTATTCCCATTTCCTTCAGAATTTTCCATAGTTTATTGTGATCCACACAGTCAAAGGCTTTGGCATAGTCAATAAAGCAGAAATAGATGTTTTTCTGGAACTCTCTTGCTTTTTCAATGATCGTACAGATGTTGGCAATTTGATCTCTGGTTCTTCTGCCTTTTCTAAAACCAGCTTCAACATCTGGAAGTTCATGTGTGTTGAATGCATGTGTTAGGGAGGGGGAAGTTTCCTCTTCTCCCCTTCTTGTGTTCTTGTAACTGGAGTAATAATAAAATTGACACAAGACTGATTCATATGAGAAAAAGGAACACAATTTGATTCATGCACATGGTGGTCCCATATAAATGACACCTAAGAAGTAATGAAAACAGGCAACTTTTATACTTTTTATACAAAGAAACAATAAATTTGTGAGGAATTGACCTGACAAAGAAACTTAGGTTTGGGGCGCCCAATTAGTGAAACATCTGAACTGCATTTGGGCTTGGGGTAGTAAATTTTAAAAGTCGCCAGGTTTATTTACACAGGCTTCTCAGCCCCAATTTCCTACCTCAGGACATAAGAATGTCCTTCTGCCTCCAGGTGAAAGAAGGGCATCTTTCACATGAGACATTTATTTCCTGCTTTCAGGGAGACAGAGAGGAGAGTCAGAGTGGCCCTGTTGCATTGGCCATTTCTTTAGCAACATTGATTCAAAATAATCAATATGCTATTGAGGTACATTTTGGAGTGACGTAGTCTGAACCCCAATACATGTAACATTTCAATTGAAAAAAGCCTGCCTTTCAAGGCCCTAAGTATAAAAAAAATTTTTTTTAAATGATATCATTTTAAGTATCAAGTTCACTTTGCAAGGAAAGAGGAGACTGGGTCATGACAATGGTTCCTGACTGTTAGGTGGACTTTGGAAACTTCGAAGGCAAGAAATTTCAGTGACAGACTGTTTCTGCCCTACTGGAATGCTGGCTATGTCTACCATATTAGAGCCAGTCTACCCCACCACAGGATGGAGCACATTCTCAGGAGACCTGAGACCCCCTAGTTAACAGCCAGTGTCGAACCCCCAGTCTTGCAAATTCCAGCGTTCTTGCAAGAACAACCATTCTTGCAAATATGTAGCTGCATGAGTGGGTCAGCAAAATTGACAGAGGAGCCATCCAACCAACTCAGAATTGGCATAAGAAATCCTTGCTGTAAAGTCACTGGGTTTTGGGACGCTTAAGGAAGACTTCATGAAACTCAATGTTTTAAAAAAGAAACAATAGTCCCAAAATAGAGTCATTTATGCTAAGTCCACGTCACCAATCAAGACTTAATACCTAATCTAATTGCTGTCTTAACTCCCTTGGAATGTGATCTTTAACCAGTTAGCCTGGAATTACCTGTCAGCACTAACTGAAGCAATTTGGCCAATAGGTACTTTCTCTCCCCTTAGAAAGGTGATCCTGTCTGGAACTGCATTGTTTGTTAATAATTTTCTATTTCTACCCCCTTTCTGCCTTTAAAAACCTTTCCTTTTCCATAACTCAAGAGAGCTCCTATCTGTTTACTAGATGGATGTTGCCTGATTCATGGATTGTTTAATAAAGCCAATTTGATGCTTATATTGACTCAGTTGAATTTTTGTTCTTTAAAAATATTACAAAACTTAACTCATTTTTCTTGATTTTCGTTTTCCCCCTTTTCTAGTAACAGTGCCTTCATTTCTGTGTCCTCATGTTTCAAAACTTGAGGCAGGCTTTTTCTTTCATTTTATTTCCCTTTAATGTGCAGAGCTATGTCTCATCAATTCTTCCTTAATAATTTCTGACTCTACTTTCCTTTCCACTAACAGTTACCATGTTTATGCTAATTTAATAGCTAAAGCACAGCAATGATTCTTTGGCCTTCAGCAGTTCAATTTATCCTGAATCCTCATGGAATTTTCATTTAGTAAAATATTGCTCTAATTATGCCTCTTTCCTCCAAAAAAATCCTTGGATGGCTTCCTTTGCTGACATAACAATGTTCTTGCTCCTTCGATTTATTGATCAAATCACCTCCCTCCCAATTCTGGTGGCCATTTGTTGCCCTGGGGATAACCTATCCTTCTTCCATGTTACCACTTTTCTCCAAAATCCAGCCATAACTCTAGTCATTATTTCTAGACTATTCCATCAGCATTCTTTCTTCAATAGTTTTGCTCTTGATTTTTTTCTCAAAGGAACCCCCACTGCTAATCCTCAAATTGCCAACTCAAATCTGTCTTTTATGTGAGGCTTCTTCCATGACTTTTCTCAGATTCCTTAAGTCCTTTAATATTTTGTCCAAACCATTCAGTTAACACCCAAAAGGTTGCTCACTGGTAAATAATCTGCCTACAATGCAAGAGACTGCTTGCAATGGAGCAGATGTGGGTTCAATCCCTGGGTTGGGAAGATCCTTTGGAGAAGGAAATGGCAAAGTACTCCAGTATTCTTGCCTGGGAAATACCACGAACAGAGGAGCATGGCGGGCTACAATTTATGGGGTCACCAAGAGTCGGACATGACTTAGCGGCTAATCAACAACATGTAGTCATTTATTATAGTTAACATTTTTCATGTGTAATAAATGTTTCATCCACATACCTGAACTACAAACTTCTGGAGATCAAGATCCATACCTTACACCTGTATAAGGATAAAGCATCGTCAGTAAATAGTAACTGGTGCTAAAGGAAGCAGTAGATTTGCATAATTGGGGAGAGAAAGGGCATTCTAGAGGAACAACAGGGACAATAAAATATGCAGTTTGTTCCAGACACTAGAAAGATGATATCAAATAAAGGGTCAATTTAAGTCCCTAACAACAGCAACGATAAAAGCAGTGCTCAACTATCCTTCCACTTGCTTACTTTTCTCCAAGGCACATCGGGGCTCATTTTTGCCTCAGGACTTCAACACTTGTTGTGGAAAATATGATAACCAAAACAGAATTTTTAAATTACTTTGTTGTTTGCAAGAGGTGTGTTACAGGAAGGAAAGAGGGGGCGTGTTCACTAACCGTAGGCAAATTACCACTGAACCCCAGTTCCTTAACATATGACAGGATCTATTTATACCTGTCCGCCCACCTCCCAGCCTCTCTTCCTCAGAGTTGTCTTGTGGCTTAGCACAAGGAAACGCCTCCCTAAATGAGCAGGGTGGCAGAAGAGAGGGCCCTGTAGTCAAAAGTTCTAAAGAGCTGTTTAAAAAGGGTGCTGTTTGCATATATTTGAAAGATTCATGCAGTTGGTCCAATAAAACACTCAGTAACCACTATTTACATGAGCCCTTAAATTCTCTAACAATCGATATGTAGTGGTGTCACCATTCAACAAATTCATTTATTCAACAAATATTCTCTGAGTGCCAACTATGAGATAAACACTATGCTGGGAGAAACATGCCTCACAATAAAAAATATGAAAAATTTATATACAGAGAAGTCTTATGAGGTGGCTCAGTTGGTAAAAAATCTGCCTGCAATGTAGAAGAGACCTAAGTTCGATCCCTGGGTCAGGAAGATCCCCCGGAGAAGGGAATGGCAGCCCACTCCAGTATTCTTGTCAGAATTCCATGGATAGAGGAGCCTGGTGGGCTACTATCCATGCAGTCACAAAGAGTGGGACACGAAGAGCAAGTAACATTTTCAAGGGCAGGAATATACCACCAAGGCAGCACAGAGGTAAAGAATCTGCCTGCCAATGCTAGGAAACACAGGAGACGTAGTTTCAATTCCTGGGTTGGGAAGATGCCCTGGAGAAGCAAATGGCAACCCATTCCAGTATTCTTGCCTGGAAAATTCCAAGGACAGAGAATATACTGTTGAGAATATTGACCAGTCAAGAGCTGGTTGGGCAATATTAATAGATAAATGTTCATGAAAAAAATATTGTGAACAGTTCACTTTGTAATGTTGAAATGATCAACAGGAAGAGATCACAATTTTATTTCTGTGTCCTCTGAATAACAGCCTCAATATATATAAAACAAAAAAAAATTGATAGAACTGTAATGGAAAATAAATAAATCCACAGTCATAATAGTTTATTAAGGAGAAGCTAATTTCTTTACCATCCCTTCTCCCTCTACATTGTTACATTGTGTATTCCCCTCCTTTTTTCCTGATAGTATCTTCTAAAAGGGCTATTTTCAAGTTATTCTATTTAAAATAATTCCTATTATTCTTTACTGTGCCTATACTTGCCTGAGATTACAGTATTCGTTTACCTACTTCCTAATTTCTCCTCTATTGAAATATATCCCATGAGGGTAGTGATAATATTTCTCCTTCACCATGAAATCTTTGGTTCCCTGAACAGTTTCTGCCACATAAAAATGTTTGCTGAATAAATGAGTAGCTAAACAATAGTCAATGGTTGTTGGATACTTCTGTGTTCCAGAAACTGTTTTTTTATGTTTTTTTTTGAAGAATTACTTACTTATGGCTGTGCTGGGTCTTAGTGGCTGCTCCTGCTTTTCTCTAGTTGCAGAGGGGGCTACTCTCTTGTGGTACAAGAGCGTCTCGTTGCAGTGGCTTCTCTTGTTGCAAAGTGCGGGTTCTAGGGCAAGGGGGCTGCAGCAGTTGCGGCTCCCAGGCTCCAGAGCACAGGCTTAGTAGTTGTGGCCTGTACGCTTAGTTGCTCCACGGCATGTGGGATCTTCCTGGACCAGGGATCAAATCCGTGTCTCCCGTATTAACAGGCAGATTCTTTACCACTGAGCCACCAGGGAAGTCCCTCCAGAAAGTTTAAATGCATTATTGAAATGCTCCCAGTACTTCTTAATTTTATAGAAATCCTTAGTTTTTACAGTGTAAGTAATTTACTCAGTCTCAAACAGTAAATGAGGAGTTAAAGATTTAAATCCAGGGCTCTTGTCTCCTTGCAAGTCCTTAGCATTTCATCAAACTTGAGAATCTGTTCTTCTTACACAGGGACATGACATTTTATTCATTTAATAAAAATATACTGTATTGCCTACTGTGTGTAATCTGCCAGCAATGCAATGATGAGACAGAAATGGACAGTGCTTGATTTCACAGGGCTTATTACCAGGGCAGAGGGCTTTAAACAACTACTCACGTAATTAATTATTTAGTTACAATTATTTTAACATTAAAAGGGGTAACTTAAAGTACTACACAATGCTGACCTAATCTGGGAATGCAGGGAAGGTTTCTTTGAAAAAATGCCAATTGTGTTGAAATTAATTCCCACTCATCTTTCAACTTAAATGTCTTGAGCACCCTAGACACAGGATGAGTAAAATAACTCACGGTAGACTTAATTTTAAAAGAAAACATTTATTAATTCTATATATTTCTTGTAGGGGTGAAAAAATTTCTAGGTTCTTGGGTTGGTCTAATAATTAAATAAGATAGAATAACAGGAGAAAAACACATTTAAATATATATGTACAAGAGACCCTCAGAGACAATGATGGTCAAAATCTGTCAGGAAATTGAGGATTATATAAGGCTGTGTCCTCTTCAGCTAAGGAGACACAGGTAGGGGCCTGGGACTTCAAAAGGAGGAAGACAAGTCCCCGGAACATGAGAAGAGTTTGGCTTGCCACACACAAGTCTTTCAGATAGAGAAGTCATCTCTGAACTGATTCAGCTAGATACATATATTTTCCTTTACAGTTTATTATAAGGTATTGAATATAGTTCCCTGTGCTATACACCCCAGACTGGTAATATTTTAATTTTACTATTCCTTTATTTATGAACTGGAATATATCTATAAAGAAAAACTTTCCCTTATATATTATTCCCTTAGGTTATCCTGAGGTGAAATTCTTCTAGAAAAGGCAAGATAATACTTTATTCATTCTCTTTAGTTTCTGTTCTCAGAATAATGTGTTTGTTTCCTAGCATTCTCCAAAGGGAACAACGAGGCTTTTTATTCTATTGCTGTAAATATTATGAACATTGGATTTTTACACATTTGATGTGTTCCAACAAAATATACATGCTATTAAATTTGATGTGGCCCAATAATAAATATATATATATACACACATATATTCAATATGGATATTATTACTAAAGATTTGATCATATAAAACAGATTAAGATTTCTTTGTAGTTATTTTCATCCCTGGGATTCTTTGCAGTAGGGATACATAGATGAACTTCTATGTTGTAAAGACATTTGGTTTTTTGTGTGTGTGGTTAATTTACTGTTTTCCTCTTTGAGACCCACGGACTGTAGCCCGCCAGGCTCCTCTGTCCATGGTATTTCCCAGGCAAGAATACTGAGTGGGTAGCCATTTCTATCTCCAGGGTGATCTTCCCGACCCAGGGATTGAACCCAGGTCTCCTGCATTGCTGCTGCTGCTGCTAAGTTACTCCAGTCGTGTCTGACTCTGTGCGACCCCAGAGACGGCAGCCCACCAGGCTCCCCTGTCCCTGGGATTCTCCAGGCAAGAACACTGGAGTGGGTTGCCATTTCCTTCTCCAATGCATGAAAGTGAAAAGTGAAAGTGAAGTTGCTCAGTTGAGTCCGTCTCCTAGTGACCCCATGGACTGCAGCCTACCAGGCTCCTCCGTCCATGGGATTTTCCAGGTAAGAGTACTGGAGTGGGGTGCCATTGCCTTCTCCGCTCCTGCATTGCAGGCAGATTCTTTACCATCTGAGCTAGGAGGCAAGCACCTTCTATATAGTTAGATTTGCCTTATTTTGATTTCAATTAAAAAAATTTTTTTTGTACTTTGTTTCCAAAGCCTGTGCGACAGAATAAAGTACTTTTCTAAAAAGGCTAGCTTCTTTCCTATCTTCTCTCTCTCCTCACAGGTAACCATTTTTATTAGTTTTCATTTATTCTTTGCTTCAAAATAATATATGTGAATACTTTTCTATTTATTATTATTCCTCCCCTTCCTTCGAGAAAAGATATTTGGTGGTTGTTTTTTTTTCCCCCTCAACTTGGTTGTTTTCAAAACATGCTTCTTTTTTTCATGCTTAGCCTGTATATCCTGGTAATTGTTCCTCAGTAGTATATAGATACTGTCTTTACTCATATTACAGTTGCATACTATTCATATTTAAATATGCAAATGACATAGTACTTTATTCAGCCTTTCATGATTTTCAGTCTTTTTCATGATAGGTGTATGTGTTCTTAGTCTTTTGCTGTTAAAAAGAGTGCTATCATTAATAGCCTTGTGCACACAATCTTCTGTGTTTTTGTTAGTGTTTCTTTGGGATATGTTTCTCGAAGTGGGATTTTTGCATCAAACAAAAATTCATTTGTAATTGTGCTAAATATCCCCACATTCTTCTCCACATGGATTATGTTTTGGCATTCCCACCAGAAACGTATGATATATGTTTCCCCGCAGTTTGCCAACAGAGTATGTTTGTCAAGCTTTTGGGTTTTTTTCCTACCAGATATATAAGAAACGACAATTCATTATGGTATTATTTGCACCTTTTAAAATTATGAGCATATTTTATATGCTCCAGGAGCATTCGATTTTCTTTTTTTTCTTTGTTTGCCCCTGCTCTGCGCAGCTCTGGGGATTCTAATTCCCAGACCAGGGATTGAACCTGTGCCCTTGTCAGTGAAAATCCTAAGCACTGGACTGCCAGAGAATTCCCTGATTTTCTCTTTTCAGGTGGTTCAGGGTACAGAATCTGCCTGCCAATGCTGGAGATGCAAAAGAGAGATGTGGGTTTGATCCCTGGGTCAGAAAGATTCCCTGAAGTAGGAAATGGTAACCCACTCCAGCATTCTTGCCTGGGAAATCCCACAGACAGAGGAACCTGGCAGGCAAAGGCCCATGGATCACAGAGTCAGACATGACTGAGCACCCACAAACAGGATGGACATGAACTATGTTTATACTTCTTAGTCATTAAAGATCTTTTTTAGAAGCTCTTTATATACAGAGCTATTAATCCTTTTTCTGTGATATAAGTTCCAACTACTATGATGTGAGGAACATGTTCAATTTTTCCTTTTCCATACAGCTATTTAGTTATCTCAACATTAATTATTAAGAAATGGAAAATGGTATTGTTTAAAGGAGACCAATGCAGTTGGAATAGGTCAGTGGGAGGGAGGGTCATGAAAATTAAGCTAGTAAAGTTAGGCTTCCCTTGTAGCTTAGTCGGTAAAGAACTTGCCTGCAGCGCAGACCTGGGTTAGATCCCTGGGTTGGGAAGATCCCCTGGTGAAGGAAATGGCAACCCACTCCAGTATCCTTGCCTGGAAAATCTCATGCACAGAGGAGCCTCGTGGGCTGCAGTCCATGGGGTTGCAACGAGTCAGGCACGACTGAGCAACTAACACTTACTTACTTAGTGTTTGTAGGGGCCAAATCACATAAAATCTTTTAGTATACTTTAGAAATTTTGGTTTTTCTCTTTGTAGCAGTAGACAAACATTCAATAGTAATATATATCAGGAGATGTTTGAGCAAACTTCCTTTGGCTAGGTGTGGTGGTGGTGAGTCAATTTCTTTACCCAAGTGGGAGTGAAGACAAGCCACAGGAGTTAAGTAGGAACTAAAGTCCCAAGGTATGTAGCTGAATTTATTCTTGGAATATTCAGATCCCTACATTAACTGAGTTTTGTTGTTCCAACCCCATAGGTATTGCTAAAATTTCAACTGGTTGCATCTGAATTGCAGTAGCTGTCTGTATGTATGTTGCCTGTAATGTGTGAAGTTACTTTCTCCTGTGGGAAGCAACTCAATCCATAGCAGGTCTAGAAATCCCTTATGCAACTGTTTGGAACAGACTGCAAGTGTGTCATATCACGGTGAGCTGTACAGGGATACTAGCCATAGATTAGGTTCACTTCTGTTCTTCCCATCAATTGCAGTAATTAGTAACTGCCTCACTTCTTACCATCCCTCCTTTAAATAGTCCACAGTGAGTTCAGCCTAGGAGCTGAATCTTGCTCATTACAGATTTTAGTAAATATATATCTCTAGCTTTACTTTTCAAGATACATTGGAACATTATTGAACATCTCCTCTAACAATAGGAAAATACTGGACATTAACAAAGGGGTTGAGAAATTTATACCAGTGTAATTCGATTAATGTTACATTCAGTGTCTCTGTGAAGATAATGGCCTATAGGGTCAGGAAAACTCTATTAATGTCATGTAACTGGCAAAGGAAAAATAATCTGCATCAGAGGAAATACAGTGGCTGAGTTAAAACTTTTAAGGGTCAGTATCTAACTTGTATATGACTTCCCAGGTGGCTCAGTGGTAAAGACTCAGCCTTCCAAGGCAGGAGACGTGAGTTCAATCTCTGGGTCAGGAAGATCCCCTGCAGAAAGGAATGGCTACCCATTCCAGTATTCTTCCCTGGAGAAAACAATGGATAGAAGAGCCTGGTGGGCTACAGTCCAAGGGGTGGCATAGAGTCAGACAAAACTGAGCATGCATACACAGGAGGCAGTCTAACTTGTATAACTTGTAATGAATTATGGTGAATTGGGATCTATTTCAGTCTGTAGATACTGAAACAAAACAATTCATTTGAATAACAATCCCTTAGAAATGGAATAATCTACCATTAGGTGATAGGGTAACACAGGTGGAAAGTCATAGTTTGGCTTTAAACAAACCCATCAAGGCAAATATTAAACTAAAAAGCCACTTCTGATCTCCCTAAGTTTTGAACATTTTTACTTTCTTATAAAGAAAAGTCTCTGACAAGAAAAAAGGGATGTCATCTAATCTTGGCAAAAATATTCCCCTAAAACAGAGTGATGCAAATATATTTGCTATTTAAAAACATCTCTTTGGCGGCTTCATAGATTTAAAACAAAAGTGGAAGTGGGGTTACCAGACATCCAGGTGATAAATAGTGAAGGAAGTAGATGGATTTGAAAGATACTTATTGGAAGGACTGATACTAAAGCTAAAACTCCAGTACTTTGGCCACCTCATGGGAAGAGTTGACTCATTGGAAAAGACTCTGATGCTGGGAGGGATTGGGGGCAGGAGGAGAAGGGGACGACAGAGGCTGAGATGGCTGGATGGCATCACCGACTTGATGGACATGAGTTTGAATAAACTCTGGGAGTTGGTGATGGACAGGGAGGCCTGGTGTGCTGTGATTCATGGGGTCCCAAAGAGTCGACATGACTGAGTGACTGAACTGAACTGAACTGAACTAGGAGTAAAAAGCCACAGGACTTGGCAATTCTTTGAGTGTTAAGGGTAAGAGGAAGAGTCCAAGGTAATTATCAATTGTGGTTAGAGTTTTCCAGAAAGATCTTCAATTCAGTTCAGTCTCTCAGTCGTGTCCAACTCTTTGCGACCCCATGAATTGCAGCATGCCAGGCCTCCCTGTCCATCACCAACTCCTGGAGTTCACTCAAACCCATGTCCATGGAGTCGGTGATGTCATTCAGTCATCTTATCCTCTGCCGTCCCCTTCTCCTCCTGCCCTCAATCCCTCCCAGCATCAGAGTCTTTTCCAATGAGTCAACTCTTCCCATGAGGTGGCCAAAGTACTGGAGTTTCAGCTTCAGCATCAGTCCTTCCAAAGAACACCCAGGACTGATCTCCTTCAGAATGGACTGGTTGGATCTCCCTGTAGTCCAAGAGACTCCCTCTTCTCCAACATAACAGTTCAAAGGCATCAATTCTTCAGCGCTCAGCTTTCTTCACAGTCCAACTCTCACATCCATACATGACCACTGGAAAAATCATAGCCTTGACTAGATGGACCTTTGTTGGCAAAGTAATGTCTCTGCTTGTGAATATGCTATCTAGGTTGGTCATAACTTTCCTTCCAAGGAGTAAGCGTTTTTTAATTTCATGGCTGCAATCACCATCTGCAGTGATTTTGAAGCCCCCCAAAAATAAAGTCTGACACTGTTTCCACTGTTTCCCCACCTGTTTCCCATGAAGTGATGGGACCGGATGCCATGATCTTCGTTTTCTGAATGTTGAGCTTTAAGCCAACTTTTTCACTCTCCTCTTTCACTTTCATCAGGAGGCTTTTTAGTTCCTCTTCACTTTCTGCCATAAGGGTGGTGTCATCTGCGTATCTGAGGTTATTGATATTTCTCCCAGCAATCTTGATTCCAGCTTGTGCTTCTTCCAGCCTAGCGTTTCTCATGATGTATTCTGCATATAAGTTAAATAAGCAGGGTGACAATATACAGCCTTGACATACTCCTTTCCCTATTTGGAACCAGTCTGTTGTTCCATGTCCAGTTCTAACTGTTGCTTCCTGACCTGCATATAGGTTTCTCAAGAGGCAGGTCAGGTAGTCTGGTATTCCCATCTCTTTCAGAATTTTCCACAGTTTATTGTGATCCACACAAAGGCTTTGAGCGTCAAGGCATAGTCAATAAAGCAGAAGTAGATGTTTTTCTGGAATTCTCTTCCTTTTTCCATGATCCAGCAGATCTTGGCAATTTGATCTCTGGTTCCTCTGCCTTTAGCTTGAACATCTGGAAGTTCATGGTTCATGTATTGCTGAAGCCTGGCTTGGAGAGTTTTGAGCATTACTTTACTAGCGTGTGAGATGAGTGCAATTGTGCAATAGTTTGAACATCCTTTGGCATTGACTTTCTTTGGGATTGGAATGAAAACTGACCTTTTCCAGGCCTGTGGCCACTGCTGAGTCTTCCAAATCTGTTGGCATATTAAGTGCAGCACTTTTAAAGCATCATCTTTCAGGATTTGGAATAGCTCAACTGGAATTCCATCACCTCCACTAGCTTTGTTCGTAGTGATGGTTTCTAAGGTCCACCTGACTTCATATTACAGGATGTCTGGCTCTAGGTGAGTGATCACACCATGGTGATTATCTGGGTCGTGAAAATCTTTGTTGTACAGTTCTTCTGTGTATTCTTGCCACCTCTTCTTAATATCTTCTGCTTCTGTTAGAAAGATCTTAAATGGACATAAATGGAAATCCTCTAGGCTTTGCAATACAGGCACTAATAAATGGAGTTTGTCACAATAAGAAATAATAAGCTTGTCAAAATAAGAAAGTCAAGGCCTTTAACCTACCCATTACACCTGGGTGACTTGGCTCATTGAGAGCATTGTTGGTTACTGACACCAAACAATGTGTTCCACTTCAATAATGGAACAATCTGGAGAACATCTTACTCAATGTGGTCAGGATGTCCACCATTATGGCTTTATGAGATTCAAAGGAACCAGTGGGAAGATGATCCTACTTAGCTGCCTATTTGGCTCATTTTTATGCTTACTATGGAGAAGGAAATGACAACCCACTCCAGTACTCTTGCCTGGAAAAATCCCATGGACAGAGGAGCCTGGTAGGCTGCAGTCCATGGGGTCGCTAAGAGTCGGACACGACTGAGCGACTTCACTTTCACTTTTCACTTTCATGCATTGGAGAAGGAAATGGCAACCCACACCAGTGTTCTTGCCTGGAGAATCCCAGGGACAGGGGAGCCTGGCGGGCTGCCATCTACGGGGTCGCACAGAGTCGGACATGACTGAAGCGTCTTAGCAGCAGCAGCAGCGGAAGAGAAAGTGAGAGTGAAGTCGCTCAGTCAAGGTGCCTTGATCTTCGTTTTCTGAATGTTGAGCTTGAAGCCAACTTTTTCACTCTCCAGTTTCACTTTCATCAAGAGGTTTTTTAGTTCCTCTTCACTTTCTGCCATAAGAGTGGTGTCATTTGCTTATCTGAGGTTATTGATATTTCTCCCGGCAATCTTGATTTCAGCTTGTGTTTCTTCCATTCCAGCATTTCTCATGATGTACTCTGTATATAAGTTAAATAAACAGGGTGACAGTATACAGCCTTGATGAACTCCTTTTCCTATTTGGAACCACTCTGTTGTTCCATGTCCAGTTCTAACTGTTGCTTCCTGACCTGCATACACATTTCTCAAGAGGCAGATCAGGTGGTCTGGTATTCCCATCTCTTTCAGAATTTAGGACAGCACATGTAGACAACCCTTGAGAGGCTTAACTTTGAGGGGATGGAGAGAGATGAAAGGATTTTAGGAAATCAGGAAAGAGCAATGTATTAATACTGTAAGTGTTACTTAAATTTAATTCAACAAGTATTTTCTTGATCACATGAAGGGCAGGGAACTGAGAACTGAGAGATGAGTGAGCAGAAAGAACTCAAGTTGCTCAAAGTTGAATGGGGAGAGACAGGCCAAAAATTATGTATATGGACAGTGCAATATTACACGTGTTAGATTCAGTGGTAGCATTGTACGTTTATTAGGAAGGAGAACAGGGAAGACATCTAAGTCACATTTAAACTGAGTCATGAATTTTTAGGTGTCCCTGGTAGCTCAGCTGGTAAAGAATCCGCCTATAATGCAGGAGACCCTGATTCGATTCCTGGGTCGGGAAGATCAGCTGGAGAAGGGATAGGCTACCCACTCAAGTATTCTTGGCCTTCCCTGGTGACTCAGACAGTAAAGAATCTGCCTGCAATGCAGGAGACCTGGGTTCCATCCCTGGGTTGAGAACATCCCCTGGAGGATGGTATGGCAACCCACTCCAATATTCTTGCCTGGAGAATCCCCATGGACTGTACGTAGCCTGCTAGGCTCCTCTGTCCATTGCTTCACAAAGAGTTGGACATGATTGAGCGACTAAGCACAGCACACACATGAATTTTTAAATGTTTTCTATGATGACTATCTCAGAAAGGCATTTCAAGCAGAGAGAAAAGCATAATTTATTGAAAAACTACATGTAGCCTTTAAATAACAAGGGTTCTTGGAATGGCACTGTCTAGATATAAATCCTGCCTCCAAGTTACCAGCTCTATGACTTTGGGTAATCACCGTGTGTTTGCCAAGCCTCAGTTTCCTCATCTATAAAATGAAAGCTGATAATTACTATCTCAGGTTTTTAGGGAGGCTTAAAAGTTGAGATGCGCTGACTGTTGCACATCAAATATTCAATATACATTAACTTTGGTTAATACGGTAGGATATAAAATGTAAAAAGTGTGAGAGGGTATGAAGCTAAAGAGGTAATCAGGAAGCAGATCATGATGGATTTGTCAGGAAAGTCAGTATTGTTCACAGAACTAATTAAAAGAAACCAGTACAATTATTAGATGACAAACTGAAGCCAGATTTAATTCTGCTAAAAAAAAAAAAAAAAACTTCAGGAAGCATCTTAATTATAATCTCCTGTTGATAAGCCTAAGGCAACAGCTATGTACAAGTACCTCTCAGGCTACTAATTAGGAGGCTGAATGACTAATTTCTAATTGTGCAATTTACAAATTTTTTTATTACAACATCCTGTAACATAACGCAATATTTTTCCATTAAGATTGTTGCTAAACTTCATTTATCTAATTCTTCTCTTTATATATATATATTTTGGTATTAAAAAATGATACTATAGCTACATTTTGATTTCAGCAAAAAAGCTATTTCACCTCTACCACTGAAACAAAATAAAACAAACCAAGATTAGCTGATCATGTACTTATTATAGCTGACCTTGAGAGTATTGTAAGGGCATTTTAAGTGTAGAGTTACACTCCACAAAAACTGCAGGTAGATTTAAGGAAATTTGCATTGAAACTGTTGCCTCTATTCATTTGTCATAGTTTGGATGGGTAAAGGTTTCTCTAGTTTAATCTTTTAGATTTTAATTTTGAGGTAGTCTTTCTTTTTTTTGGAGGGGGGAGTTCAACTTCTTACATGAACAGTATTCCTTCTGTAAAGAAATTTTTGCTTTGAAAAGATAATTCTGGGTCACCACTGTCTAGTATACTTAATTTAACCTGTTGAGTATTTTTTTTTAATTGAGGTAAAACTAACATATAACACTGTATTAATTTCAGGTATACAACATAATAATTTGCTATTTCTGCTTTATTGACTATGCCAAAGCCTTTGACTGTGTGGATCACAATAAACTGTGGAAAATTCTGAAAGAAATGGGAACACCAGACCACCTGACCTGCCTCTGGAGAAACCTATATGCAGGTCAGGAAGCAACAGTTAGAACTGGACATGGAACAACAGACTGGTTCCAAATAGAAAAAGGAGTACGTCAAGGCTGTATATTGTCACCCTGCTTATTTAACTTATATGCAGAGTACATCATGAGAAACGCTAGGCTGGAAGAAGCACAAGCTGGAATCAAGATTGCTGGGAGAAATATCAATAACCTCAGATATGCAGATGACACCACCCTTATGGCAGAAAGTGAAGAGGAACTAAAAAGCCTCTTGATGAAAGTGAAAGAGGAGAGTGAAAAAGTTGGCTTAAAGCTCAACATTCAGAAAACCAAGATCATGGCATCCGGTCCCATCACTTCATGGGAAATAGATGGAGAAACAGGGGAAACAGTGTCAGACTTTATTTTTGGGGCTTCAAAATCACTGCAGATGGTGATTGCAGCCATGAAATTAAAAGACGCTTACTCCTTGGAAGGAAAGTTATGACCAACCTAGATAGCATATTCAAAAGCAGAGACATTACTTTGCCAACAAAGATCCGTCTACTCAAGGCTATGGTTTTTCCCGTGGTCATGTATGGATGTGAGAGTTGGACTGTGAAGAAAGCTGAGCACCAAAGAATTGATGCTTTTGAACTGTGGTGTTGGAGAAGACTCTTGAGAGTCCCTTGGACTGCAAGGAGATCCAACCACTCCATTCTAAAGAAGATCAGTCCTGGGTGTTCTTTGGAAGGACTGATGCTAAAGCTGAAAGTTCAACACTTTGGCCACCTCATGTGAAGAGTTGACCCCTTGGAAAAGACTCTGATGCTGGAAGGGACTGGGGGCAGGAGAAGGGGATGACAGAGGATGAGATGACTGAATGACATCACCGACTCCATGGACATGAGTTTGAGTGAACTCCGGGAGTTGGTGATGGATAGGGAGGCCTGGTGTGCTGCAATTCATGGGGTCGCAAAGAGTTGGACACTACTGAGCGACTGAAATGATGAAGTGATCAACACAGTAAGTCTAGTTACCATCCATCACTATACAATTGACCACTTTCACCATTTTGCTCTCAGCCCTCTTGTCCTCTAATCACCAGTTTTTTTCTGTGAGTTTGGTTTTGCTTTGTCTGTTCTCTGTTCATTTTTTTTTTTTTTAGATTCTGCATGTATGTGAAATCATATGGTATTTGTCTTTCTCTGACTTATTTCACTTAGCATGATACCCTTAATGTCCATTCATGTTGTCACAAATGGCAAAATTACCTTGTTTATGACTGACTAGTGTTTTATTGTATATACACAGGACATAGGTTGCTTTCGTATGTTGGCTAGTTTGTAAATAATGCTACAATTAAAATGGATGCATCTTTTCAAATTAGTGTTTTTGTGTTCAGTAGACAAATATCCATAAGCTTGATCATATCATAGTTCAATTTTTAATTTTTTGAGGTACCTCCATAATGTTTTCCATAGTGACTGTACCAATTTACACTCCCACCAACAATGCGCATGGACTCCCTTCTCCACATCCTCTTCAACACTTGTTAACTTTTGCCATTTTGAGAGTAGTCTAATATTGTGTGCTGATATCTCAATGTAGTTTGATTTGCATTTCCATGATAGTGATGTTGAACACCTTTTCATGTGCCTGTTTACCACCTACATGTCTTCTCTGGAAAAATGTCTATTTAGATCCTTTGTCCATTTTAAAATCAGATTATTTTATTTACTATTTTTTGCGTTCGACATTTTAGATACTAACCCCTCGTTAGATATATATTTGCACTTCTATTCAGTAGATGCCTTTTCATTTTGTGGATGATTTCCTTTATTGTGCAGCTTTTTAGTCTGATGTAAGCTCACTTATTTTTGCTTTTGTTGCCTTTAGTTTTGCATGCAGTGTGCAGTTGTGTCCGACTCTTTGCAACCCTTTGGACTGTAGCCTGCTAGGCTCCTCTGTCCATGGGGTTTTCCAGGCAAGAATACTGGACTGGGATACCATTCCTCCTCTAGGGATCTTCCTGACCCAGGGATCAAAACTGCATCTCCTACGTCTCCTGAATTGCAGGTGGATTCCTTTACCCGCTGAACCATCGGGAAAGCCCTAAAAGGCTTTGCTTTCGGATTCAGTCTAAAAATTTAATGCCAAGACCAAAGTCAAGGACCTCATTGCCTATGTTTTCTTCTAGAGGTTTTATGGTTTCAGGTCTTATATTTAAGGCTTTAATCCATTTTAAGTTAACTGTTGTGTATAGTGTAAGATATTGGTCTAGTTTCATACATTGCACGTACTTATAAAATTCTCCAATGTATACTCTTGGCTCCTTAATGGAAATTGCCCATACACTTGTGGGTCTATTTATTGCTTTGTATTCTGTTCCACTAATCTGTGTGCCTATGTTTATGACAACATCACTCTATAACTTTGCAGTATAGTTTGAAATTGGGGAGTGTGATACCTCTTTCTGAAGGTTGCTTTGGCTATTTGTGGGGTTTTTTTTGTTTGTTTGTTTGATTTCATAAAAATTTTAGAATTGTTTCTTCTAGTCCTGTGGAATATGGCTTTGTAACTTTGATAGGGATTGCACTGAATCTATACAATGCTTTTGGTAATATGGACATTTTAACAACAGTAATTCTTCCAATGTATGAGCATGGAATAGTCTTCAATATTTTGTGTCTTCTTTCATCAATGTCTTAACAGTTTTCAGTATACAAGTCTTTCATGTCTTTGGTTAAATTTATTTCTAGATACTTTATTCTTTTTGATACAGTTGTAAATGGAATTTTAATTTCTCTGATAGTTTTAAAGAAAGCAATAGGTTTCTATATATTGATTTTGTATCCTGCAACTATAGAGAATTCATGTTAGTTCTAACAATGTTTTCCATGGAGTCTTTCTTTATACAGTATCACATCATCTGTAAATACTGAGTTTTACTTCTTGCCTTCCAATTTGGATGCCTATCTTGTTGAGTATTTTCAAAGTTAAAAATATCATCTTGATATCTTCATCTGTAATTTTCCACTCCTGATGAATCCCAGTGGTATAATATTTCTACTGAAATTGCTAATGCTCATTCTGGTATTTAACATGCCATGCATCGTTAACGCTGTTTTTGATACTTTTATGGAGTGATTTGTGTTACCTCATGTGTGTGTTTCAATTTCTCTTTTTCTGATGGTCTGAGCCTATAAATTAGGCTTGATTTTAGCAAGTTTATGTATATATACAATTGGGTCGAGTCTTCAAACTGTTTAATCAAGTACGTCCAATTAGCTGAACATAATTTCCTATGGGGTGTGTATTAGTTGCTCAGTCGTGTCTGACTCTTTTAGTCCCCTGACTATAGACCACCAGGCTCCTCTGTCCATGGGATTCTCCAGGCAAGAATACTGGCGTGGGTTGCCATTTCCTTCTCCAGGGGATCTTTCCAACCCAGGGATAGAACCGAGGTCTTCTGCATTGTAAGCAGATTCTTTACCATCTGAGCCACCAGAAAAGCCCAACTTCCAATGGTAGGAGGTCCTGAAATTCGGCAGAACTGTAGATGTTTGCTGCCGCTGCTGCTAAGTCGCTTCAGTCATGTCCGACTCTGTGCGACCCCATAGACGGCAGCCCACTAGGCTCCTCTGTCCCTGGGATTCTCCAGGCAAGAACACTGGAGTGGGTTGCCATTTCCTTCTCCAATGTATGAAAGTGAAAAGTGAAAGTGAAGTCGCTCAGTCGTGTCCGACTCTTAGCGACCCTATGGACTGCAGCCTACCAGGCTCCTCCGTCCATGGGATTTTCCAGGCAAGAGTACTGGAGTGGGGTGCCATAACCACACTGAAATGAACTAAGATTCGAGGGCAATTCCCTTCAAGAAGTTATAAGAGTGTCAGTGCAGGGGCAAGCTATAGCCGCTCAGCTTTATAGCCATTGGTTAGCACCCAATGGGCTCCTCCTCCAAGCAGTTAACAGGGAGCAACTGTCAACCCGCAGCTGCTACTGGTTCTGCTCAGTGATTTGGACTTCCCTGGTGGCTCAGACCCATAAAGAATATGCCTGCAATACGGGAGACCCAAGTTCGGGAAGATATTGTGGAGAAGGGAATGGCTACCCGCTCCAGTATTCCTGACTGGAGAATCCCATGGACAGAGGAACCTGGCCGGCTACAGTCCATGGGGTCGCAAAGAGTCAGACACGACTGAGCGACTAACACTAACAGAGTGGGCCCCTCTCCCACTTCTGTATAAAAGGAGCCTGAATTGAGATTAAGCAGAGGTAGCTTTTTGAGGCCTTAGTCGGCCATCTTCTCAGTCTGCTAACTTTCCAATTAAAATCGTTATTTTTTCTTCCAACAACTCATCTCCTGATTGATTGGCCCGATTTATGGCCAGCATAACCAGCCTGCGATGACCTAAGGGTACGAGGCAAATTCCTGCAAGAAGTGCCTTTGGATTTCAAAAATTTTCCGTCCAAAATCTACCTTAACATCTGTAACCCAGTACACGTGTATATGTACTGAATAAAGAATGTTACTATAGAATACTCGACTATCTTACTCCAATACTTACTCGACTACCCGAGAGGTTCCTGAAATTCCTCACTCTATTTCATATAAGACAAAAACTGTAGCCCTTCCAGGTAGAAACCAGGTAAGCTGATTTCACGAACTACTAAATGGTCGTTAAAGGCAAACTGAAACCGCTCCTCTATCCGTCTCTGCTGCTGCCTGGTCTCTCCTGGCCCTTTGGAAACCGGCGCTGGCTGCCGGGAAGGTAACGGCCCGCGGAGAGGTTAGGAGCTGCACCTGCGGTCCGCCCTTGACCGGTAGACCGGTTTCCTCTCCGGAAGCAGCTGGGCTGCAACTCACAGCCCGCGCTCGCTGGATGATGCGGAGCTCCACCAGTTGCCCTGCCCTCCGCTTCCTCGAAGTCCGTCCCGCCTCTCAGCTGCTCTCAGTCAATTTCGCGTCTCCTCTGCGAGGTGGGCCGAGCGCCGAGCAATCGATGCCTCCTCCTCCGCCCCGGGAGCCGCCATTTTGGGGGGAGGAGAAACACTAGTAGGGGCGGCAGCGGCTCAACGGGATGTCGACTGGCTCCTGCTTCTCTTGCCAGCGCTGTGGAGCTCGGGCAGAAGCCTCCATAGGGGCCACTCCTCCGCCTGCCTCTCCGGAATGAGGCCTAAGTTCCCGCACCGGAAGGCCCTCTTTCTCCTCCAAGAGTAAGTAGCACCAGGCGGCGCAGCGCGCCCCCGCGCGCCCTCCTCTGTCAGTTACCCCGCGCGCTCCCGCCCTCCCCCTCCCCCTCCCAGGCTGGGCGCTCGGCGCAGACTCGCTTGTTTGTGTCTGCAGGAGCCCAAGAAGAGGCCGAAGCCGAGAAGATGCCTGGGAAGCTGAAGGTGAAAATCGTGGCCGGGCGCCATTTACCAGTGATGGACCGAGCTAGTGACCTGACTGATGCCTTCGTGGAGGTTGGTGCAAGGTCCTGCCCCTCCAAACACAGGGAGCGCCAAGCCCTGTGAAGGATCCTAGCCACCTTGCCCGCAGTCCCTCAGCCCGTTCCCCGCCCACCGGCCTGCCGGGTGCGGTGCTTAGCCAGCCCTCCCTGGAGAGCTGGCTGCTGAGACTGCAGCCCATGTAATGGGTGCACGGCTCGCAGGCGTCAGCGGCACGCTCAGCCGCGAGGGAAGGCTGTTACTGCTCTGTCTGCAGGGGTGACCCTGATGTCAGGACTCCTAACAGGCCACCCGCCAGTCAGGAGATCGCAAGGCGTGGCCAGGCGGCCACTGAAACACACACACACACACACACACCCACACCCACATCCACCCTTCTCTGGGGGGAGGGTACCTGGTTTTTTAATGTTAGAATGATGGAGATATTTAAGAATGTAGATACAGTCTGTTATGGACTCGGGAGAGCTGCAAGGCGATCTCCTCTTTAGCATAGTGATTTCTGAATCATCAGTGCAAGTTCTGAAACCCAAGTGTAACACTTTTCTGCTCTTGTATAGACTGGTAGGTCTGATGAGCTGTTTCAGGGTAATTTAGTGCCTTGAGGTAGGAAGCCAATTAAGTGCCATGGGTTTAAATTGCAAAATTGCTTTTTAAATCTAATGATTAGTTTAAAACTCATGCAAATTAGCACAGGCCTGGGGCGCAGAAAGTAATAATCCAGAGTCTGAAAGAAGCCTAGTAATACTGTAATAAAAAATTGTCAGGACGAGCCAGAGCATTAGAACAGTAATTGTTTGGGCTATTAATGCTTCGAGTTGATAGATACATGATAATATACAGCCTGATTCCATCTCAATATAAAATACTGTTCACGGTCCCTAAAGATTCTCTAACTCAGTCAAATATTGACACAAACATTTACATTCTTAGTCTCAACTTCATTTTTATTTGAGAAACAGTTACTGAGTATGTTTTTGGGCCAGATGATAAGTCATGGGGTTGCACAGATTGCAAAAGCATAGTCTTTGCTCTCAGGTATATCAGGGACTGACCTGCACAGTTTAGGTTAATAAATAGTAGCTAACATGTGTTGAGTCTTGTTATTGCCAGGTCTGTGCTAAGTATTTTTCAATTCTTAGTCTTTATATCTTAAATTTTAGTCTTACATCTTAGTCTTTATATTGGACTTCCCTGCTAGCTCAGGCCGTAAAGAAGCTGCATGCAGTGCAGGAGACCCAGGTTTGATCCTTGAGTTGGGAAGATCCCCTGGAGAAGGGAATGGTTACCCACTCCAGTATACTTGCCTGGAGAATTCCACAGACAGAGGAGCCTGGAGGGCTACAGCCCATGGGTTCGAAGAGTTGGACACGAGTGCGGGACTAACACACAACCCAGCCTTTGTATCAGTCCTACTGTTGTATTATTTCCCATTTACAGTGGAAGTACTGGAAGGACACAACAGATTGGTTTGTTTTAATAGCATATGAACTTTTGTTTCCAAGCAATATGTACATATAATCAATTAAAACATATCTGGAAAGAATCATGATACCTGAGAAATGCTGTGAAGACTTGCTGGTGCAAAGGAACCTGGCAAGTTCAGGAGCCAGGGGAAAATGTTCTGAGATAACATTTGCATTGTCAACCTGTATTGACTGTTTTTACAATTAAAAATGCTTTACAACTTGGAAAAATCCTAGGAACAGTAAATATTTTGCCAGAGGTAACTTAACCTTGTAATTCTCCATAGCCTTGTGGTCTGTTAATCCACTGTGCTCATACTGCCTTTCCGGACAAGATGATGGGTGTTTTCTGTAGACTCTGGAAACTTAATTCTGTCTCTGAAGGTTGAGGGGTCTTCCTAAGAAAGAGACATCAGAGCTGGGCTTTGTAGAATACCCAGAATTTTCCAGGCAGAGTGAAAAGGCGCAGAACATCAAAGGCGCCGAGTGGGATACGTGGTGTGTGAGGAGACCAACTTAGTTTGTGATGTGCTTGGTGTCAGAAGGGATATGTGGGTAGTGGAGCTTTGGGGGGTTAAAGCTAGAAAGGTAGGTTTGCGCCAACCTCATTTTCTGTATTAAAGACAATTTTCCTTTATTTTTTTGAGTGTAGGGTAGTTTGGGGAAGTTTTTCAAGCAGAAATGAAATAAGATCATTTTTGTATTAGGTTGTTTCTTTCTAGGATGACTTGAATGGTGATGTTATTGATAGCCTGGATAGATGAGAGACGAGGCAAGGAGATCAGTTGAGAAGGTGGTAAAATTATCCAGACAATGTGTGCGTGTTTAGATGATAGTGGGAATGAATTAAAGGAGAAAGATTTGAGGGACGTTTCTGAGGTAACATTCTCAGGCCTTGGTAACAAATGGTGTTTGCTGGAGAGGGAGGAGTTGGATTTAATGGTGACTCATTCATTCCTTCTTTCAACAAATAGTTACTGAGTGTCTGCTGTTTGCCAAGCCTTGTGTTAGTCACCGATCTAGCCGATGCATATGTGATAGTGAATAAAATATTCTTGGTTCCTGTTTTTATGGACTGTATATTTTGGTGGGAGAACCAGATGTTAAAAAGTAAAGGAAACTTAAATTTATAATTAGAAATAGTGGTGAGAGTCATGAAAGAAAAGTGGTAGAGAATCTCAGGGGGTTTACCCTCACTGTTCACCTGAAATTATCACGACATTGTTAATCGGCTGTACGCCAATCCAAAATAAAAGGTTTTAAAATGGAGAAGGCAATGGCACCCCACTCCAGTACTTTTGCCTGGCAAATTCCATGGACGGAGGAGCCTGGTGGCTACAGTCCATGGGGTCGCTAAGAGTCGGACACGACTGAGCGACTTCACTTTCACTTTTCACTTTTCATGCATTGGAGAAGGAAATGGCAACCCACTCCAGTGTTCTTGCCTGGAGAATCCCAGGGATGGGGGAGCCTGGTGGGCTGCCGTCTATGGGGTCATACAGAGGCGGACACGACTGAAGCGACTTAGCGATTAGCGACAGAATAGATGCTGCCTTGAATTCTGTAAAGCAAATACTACTTTTCCTATTGGTATTTATTGTAGATCAAACATTCATTTCACCAAAAAAAAAAAAAAATTTTTTTTTGCCCTGACGTAAGGTATACAAATAAATCAATCTAACAATAGTTTGCTTTTTGCATCAAAAAGTGTGTGGATGGATGTGTTAGTTTTTCCTTGTTTCTTTCTTCCACCTAAATGGTATGGAAGGAACAAAGTACGTGGTAGAAGTCACAGCATTTCTTTCACCACAGAGACCGAGTATGTGATTTATTAGCTAAACTTGTCTATATCCTGAACTACTTCTATTATTTTTGCTTTTTGCCTACTCCTTTTTTCCTGTCAGAGGCTAAGTATATTTCCCATGTGTAAAATGGGACCTAAGAAAGTGAGATGCAGTACAATCAAGATTTGTTCACATCTCAGTGCAAATCAGTGAACAAATCAACTCATAATTTTTACAGATGTAAGAAAGATACTAAAGGTACCCCGGCTGACCCATTTTACACATGAGAAAACTGGACCTCCTTTTTTACATCATCATCAGTTCAGTTCAGTCGCTCAGTCATCATACCTTTTCATTTTTTTCCTAAATGTACTAATTTCTCCTGCCATGCTTTGGCAAATCTAATTTGTTTTTCTTTGTTTCACACTCATATTTGGTACCATGGATCACTCTATAAACTGGTCATCAGTGGATATTCTAAAACCACAAGTATAGAGACCTTGCAAAGAATTCCTGCCCAAGAGGGACTATGCCATGCATCCAGTATTATCTGACCTCAATTTTTTAAGCTACAGATTTTAAAGTTTCTGTTCTTCAACCTGTAATTGTTCTCGATCTTCTAATAAATGAAGTGGCAGCTCCAAAAAAAAAAAAAAGGTTTAAAAAAAATTAAATACCATGTACTTGTACCCTTTTAGAAGTAGTAGACTGTTAAAATTTAATTTTGCATAGTCACTGTCCTGGAGTAAAAAAATAAATATATGCAGATACCCTTTTCTAATTGTCAGTAACTATTAAAAAAGAAGAATCTCTGGAACTTTTGGTTGGATTATCAAGGGAGGCCCCCGAGAAAGTGCCAGCTAGGCACAGACCTGCTGGATGAGAAGGAATAGCTGCTTGGTGGCAGTGGCGGTGTATGTGTGTGTAGCGGAGGGGCTGGAGGAGAAGGAAACCTCAGCAGAGGGAAGATCCTGAGGATTTGCTTATTGCAGGAAGTGAGGGAAGAGATGTGTGCTGGCAAGTAATAAGGGAAGGAGCGAGTGCTGTGAGAGAACACTGGACAGTTAATCAGGGAGCCAATTGTGCAGGATCCTAGAGGCCATGACTGAAGTTTGGTTTTGATTGTCAGTTCAGTGGGAAGCACTTATTAAGATGAGTATTTCTGTTACTGTCTAGAGAATGGACTGCAGAGGGGAAAGAGCAAAAGCAGTCAACTAGTTAGGAAATTTCATAATAGTTCAAAAAAGAGATCGTGAGGGTCAAGGTGATGGTTTTGGTAATAGAAGTGGATGGATTCCAGATACACTTTGAAAGTAGACAGTAGAGGACTTGGTAGGTTGGAGTAGGGGCCAGGGAAAGGGAGATGTAGAGATGATTCCTAGCCTTCTGGTGTCACTGGAGTAATTTTCTCAGTCTCCATGGGGTTCAGAGAGATTGGCTGAGTGGGTTGAGCATCAGCTTCCGTTTGGGCATGTTCAGTTTGAAGTGTCTTTGGGTCCTTTAATTGGAGTTATTTAGGAGAAAAGGTTGGATTTGTGAGGATGGTGTTCTGAAGAGAGGTATGAGTTAAAAATAAGCTCCCACAGTCCAGTACTTCTCAACTCTGTGAGACCCAATCTCGCATTTATATAGCACGTATTTTGGAATCTTCCCTTTACTATCTTTACATGCTTACAGTTCTAAATAATCAATATAATGCTCTAACTGTAATATGATACAGAAATAAAAGTATTTTATAATATGTATTTTAATATGGACATACTTGTTAATGACCATAGTAGAAGACATGAAGTAGTCAGATTGAGTCCATGATATTTATTGAGGCTTTGTATATATCAGATACTGTACTGGCTATAGTACAGCATGCAAGGATAGAGCAGTGAGCAAAACAATTTCTGTAGTCCTGGAATGTAGGTTTTAGTGGGAGGAGAGAGTTAATCAGGAAAATTGTTAAGTAAGAGAGAAACTATGCAAGGTGGTGAGAAGTGCCCCATGTGGAGAAAATAAAGCAGGTATTCAGGATAGCAAATACCTCACCTCCACGTACAATCTCCTGAACACGGCTGCTCCTCGAACAGAGTGAGACAGTTGTGTAGTGCTGGCATCTCAGATGGGCCTTCACGGCCATAGGTGATCTGGGTTTCCAAAATAGTCAGCTCATGGGAAAAAAGTTGTCCACTGATTTTTACAGTGGTCATATTTCTTGACAATTATGTATATTAAAGTGAGTGTATATTTAAACCACACTATAATACTTATATTTGTAAAACTGATTTAGGTTCTAGGTAGGTTTTTGACCCATCTGGCTATCTGGTGCGGACATTTGATAGTCATGACATTGGACAAGTCTTCATTGTTGGGGACTGTCTCTTGAATTGCAGGACACCTAGCATCTCTGAGCTTCTTCGCTTAATAGTACTACTGTTTGTCCCCAAAATACCTGGTGGCAATTTTTAAAGTTCCATTAGAAGTTGGTTCTGTCCCTTTTGCAAACCACTGACTAAGGGGGAGAGAAGAGGGAGCAAGAAGAAGGATGGATCCTTGAACAAATTTGACATTAAGAATTTATTAGAAGTTGAGGATTGTGGAATGGAAACATACTGTCAGCCAGTGATTTTAGGAGAGAATCAGGAAAGTAATGTCAGATGGCATTGACACTCAGAAGGAGTGACAAGGCCGGAAACGCATACTGTAGAAAAGTAAGTACGCAGGAGGGCTTCGCGGGTGGTGCTAGTGGTACAGAACCCACCTGCCAAGACGGCAGACATAATAAGAGACCCACGTTTGATCCCTGGGTTGGGAAGAGCCCCTGGAGGAGGGCATGGCAACCCACTCCATGGGAGAACCCCATGGACAGAGGAGCCTGGTGGGCTACAGTCCACAGGGTCGCAAAGAGCTGGACACAACTGAAGCGACTCAGCACACACGCACTGTACACAGGAATAAGGAAGTAGGGGTGGCATGAATAGGCAACTGTTTCAAGAAATAAGGCTGTGAGGGGAGAGGAGAAACAGTGTGATATTGAGGGGGTATGCAGCTTTTAGTACTTAAAAAATAAATTAGAAGATATTAGAACATATTTGTGTGCTAGTAGGAATAATCCAGCAGAAAGGGAAAGATTAATGCAGGAAAAAGGGGATAATGAAGGATTATAATATAATAAAGGGATACATTGTATGGGGTAGACTCTAAGTACTGTATGAACACATAGGAAAGGAGCATAATGAAGTCTGGGCTGGTGATAAGAAGCCTTTGTGCTGGACTGGAAGGATAGTAACATCTCCACAGGCAGAGAGGAAAGGGAGCATTTTTTGGATGAATAGGACAAACTTGATAAAAGCAAAAGGAGGTGATAGAGCACATGTCATTGAAGAGAGAGTTCTTGTTGAATAGAACTGGGAAATAAAATTTGGCTGAGTAAAGGGGATATGGGCCCCCTGGTGGCTCAGATGGATACAGATTACCAAGTGGTCTGAAAAGGACGGGGAGAAGTCTGTACGGTGGATGCTCTCTTAACCAGTTTCTACCAGCTGACTCATTACGGTCTCCAGTGCTCTGCGTTTCTACCATAAACACATTTTTGAATACCTCGTATCATTAGATTCTGCTCCAGTGTGCCTGTTTCTCTCATCAGTTCTGATATATTACTAAGAGGCAGTTGTGTTTATTTATGCCCTACCCTATTTATGCCAACTCCATTTGTTATTGTTATTTGTTTAAACCTCATACAAATCAGTGATTTAAGTGGGATGATGAAGTTGATAATGCTGTGTAAAGATTTATGGATACAGTTGCTAAAAATTACTCCTGAATTAGATGAAGATTTTAAAATGAGTATTTTCTATCCATAGTTTTTTACCAGCAATTTTAAGTCTACTGCATGAAAAAAAAAATTATTTGTTTATATGGCCGCACCAGGTCTTTAGCTATGGCATGTACAATCTAGGTCCCTGACCAGGGGTCGAACCTGGGCCCCCTGCATTGGGAGTTCAGAGTCTTAGCCACTGGACTACCAGGGAAGTCCCTCTACCACATTATAAGGAAACCCAAACTGGTAAACACAGATGATACATTATGAGTGTTGTTTATGCAAAAAAGATGCCACAGAACTATCAGCAGTGGATCCTTACTCAAAGATGAGGCCTTTAGTCTTAAGATAAAAGATAGAGAAGTGAATATTTGTTTGCCTGTTTTATTTGAAAATGTTTATTGCTTGTATCATTTTTAATTATTATCTGACTACAAATTATTTGACTGACTACTCAGATATTGGTCCTGGTTGTATTGGTTGAGGGAATTTCTGCTGTATTTGATGTGAGGCTTTCAGGAAGCCAATGAAGACCAAGTAGTACTTAAAGATGATTATTAAATGGGAATCTCCAGGATGAATGGGATGGGATTCTGTACAAGGGAAGTATTAATCAAAATATATCCCAGTATTAATGTGCATGTTACAAACTGTTCTGCTAAACTACATTATCATGTGGTGTTTACCCAGGAGCCTTTGAAGGAACTGGGAGAGGAAAAGAAATTAATAGTTAATGAGCATCTTCTACCAGACATTTTGCTAGGTCTCTACATGCATTATCCTGATTAATGCTTACAGCAACTCCTCTTTTCAGAGGAGGAAGCAGCTTTAAATAACAGGTTAAATAACTTTCTCAAGGTAATTTAGCTAATGAGTGGGGAAAGAGAATGCCTTTACCTTACCAGGGAATCTCGTTAAAATCCCTGATGTTCTTTAGCTAAATGGTGAGGCATTCATTTAATTGCTGAGTAATAAAATCTCCTTTGAATTAAATAAGACCAAATGAACTCTGATTCTTCTTTAGTAGTTGGGGAATCACCGCAATGTTGGCAGAGTACCCGCTCTAGCCTTTTTCTTCTAAAATCTTTTGTTGGTTTAGAGTAGTATGGGGACTGTTAGATTTTTACTGTAGATGAAATGGACAGTTGACCATCCCCACCCCACCCCCCCAAAAAAAAGCACATTATGGCACTACATGGTAGTGGGACAGAACTGAAGAGGGTGCCAAAATCATAACTTAGGGAATGATATGCTGGTTTTTGGCAGTTGAGCCAAAACCCTTGGGTACATTTGGCTTTTGAATGGTGTTGAATGGTATTATGAATCCTAGTGATATTTTATTTCAAATAAAGTAGTTTTTAGGTAAATTAAAAAATAAATATTTCTTTGGTGTTTTGAATATTGAAATGTAATAAACATTAAAGAAGTAGTAATCAGGTTTCTTCTGAGGGGTCTTTTTCCTCATTTCATTTCTTTTACATTTGTGGTTTAAAAGTGAAAAGATAGTTACAGAGTAATACAGTTGGCCCTTCATGGCCCTGGGGTCTGCTTCCTTGGAGTCAACCAACTGCAGGTAGAAAATATTTGGGAAAAAAAATTCCAGAAAGTTCCAAAAGGCAGCAGTTGAATTTTTTGTGTGTGGCAGCTGTTTACATAGTATGGGCTTCCCAGGTGGCATTAGCAGTAAAGAACCTACCTGCCAATGCAGGAGACATGAGACAAGGGTAGGGTTGAATCCCTGGGTTGGGAAGATCTGCTGGAGAAGGGGATGGCAACACAATAGTCTTGCCTTGAGAATCCCATGGCCAGAGGAGCCTGGCAGGCTATAGTCCAGAGAGTCACAGAGAGACAGGACTGAAGTGACTTAGCATACACACATGTTGTATTTACAGCTATTTACATAGCATTTTGGAGAAGGAAGTGGCAACCCACTCCAGTATTCTTGCCTGGAGAATTTCTTGGACAGAGGAGCCTGGTGGGCCACAGTCCATAGGGTCACAAAGAGGACAGGGCTGAAGTGACTTAGCACAGGGCTTCAGACATGTCCTCTTTGTGACCCTCTGGACTAGAGATGATGTCAAGTGTACAGGAAATTATGTGCAGATACCGTACCATTTTATATAAGGGACCTGAGCATCCACAGATTTGGATATCTGGGGGTTGGATGAGGGGTAGGGAGGAGTCCTGGAACCAATACCTGGGTACTGAGAGACAGCTGAGCACGAATAACTCCTGTTACAAAAGATTTAGATACTCAGATGTAAACTTGAAAGCCCCATACTTCTTGCTACACTGTACTGTGTTATCTGCTCCCTTATCAGTTCCTTCTTCAGAGATCATTGCTGTCTCTTTTTTGGCATGTCTATGTCTACTCCTCCTTCTAAAAAAAAGCAACTCTTACATATCATATGTTTCTTGTTTTTTTCATATTCCCCTCCCAGCATATATAGTTAACCCCGTTCTTTAGTAGGGAGTGTGTGATTTAGTCCCTTTCTTGTTCTCACTAGGTTTTTGTGTATTTTTTGGAGGAGGAGCCACATGTGAAAGTACTACTTGAGGATAAATTCCTGGACGTGAATCCAGAGTTCTGTAATTCGAATCTAAACAGAGTTTTTGCCATTTGAATTTATTTTTGATGTTTTTGACTTTTAAAATAGCCCATTTAAAAAATAGGTAATATACATGCATGTCAAAATTCCAGCAGGTGCAAAATGAGTCAGCCTCTCATTGCCTCTCCTTCAACTGATCTGTTTTGTTCTGTTCAGTGGCCTCTGTTAACATTTGTTGTATATCCTTCCAGAAATAATGCGTGCACATATAGGCATATGTCATATGCCTTATGACATTTTGTCATTTTTTTCCTCCACAAAGAATACCATACACACTGCCCTGCAGTAGAGATGTATCATAGACATTGTTCCTTTTAAAAAAATTTTTAAATTCAAATTATTTTGGCTGCACTGGGCTCTTTGGTTCAGCACACAGACTTCTCTGCTTGCAGCACATGGGCTTAGTCGTGGTATGTGGGATCTTAGTTCCCCGACCAGGGATCAAACCTGGGCCCTTAGACATTGTTCTGTACTAGTGTTTGGAGAACGGCTTCATTTTTCTCTTTAGCACTGCATCATGCAGCTTTCCCATACTTGATTTAGCCAGTTCCCAATTGATGGACATCTAGGTTACTTCCAGTCATTTGCCACCATCATGCTGCTTGTATATGTCATTGTGCATCTCTGTATGAATTTAAAGGGTATGGGCATTTAACATTTTGATAACTGTTGTCAGATTGCACTTTGTGAAGATTGTTCAGAGTTGCACTTACAGCAACAAGAGTACGAGTATGAAACACTCACACTGTTTTTTCGGACTTTGGACCTCTACCAACCCAAGCAGTCAACGTGTTGGTTTAATTTGTTTTCATCTTTTGATATATTAAAAAGACATCTACGTTCCATTTCTTTGAATTTCTTTTTTTCAGTTGGTTTATTGATCTTTTTCTTACTGCTTTGTAGGAACTTGTTAGAAATCAAGGAAATTAGCTGTTTGTGACATGTTGGCAAATCCTTTTTCTCAGTTTTCTTATTTATCATAGTCCTTACCAAGCCTGATGGAGTAGGAAATGGCAAATCAGTATTCTTGCCTGGAAAATTCCATGAACAGAGGAGCCTGGCTGGCTACAGTTCATGGGATCGCAGAGTGGGACACGACTGAGCAACTAAGCGCACTCACCATGCAAGAACTTACTATTTTTGTGTAATTTCTTAAACTTTTTCTACTCTCTGATGCAACTACCTAGGTACAAAATGGTGGGTATCATCCCTGATAATTCAAATTGTGTGATAAAATGTACAGAAGATAATGACTATAGTTTTGGGTATTTTGCTTTTAGAATATTTTCTGGACTGATTAAACGTTAATGTCTGCCAGCATTATAATACCAAAAGTAGGATTGTCAGTCAGGGAGGAAAGGAGATTTCATGGGTAATCTGACTGAACCAGCATTTCCTGAGTATCTACAATGTGCAAAATTCTTTATTGGGTATTGGGATAAACCTTTAGTGAATTTTGAGGGTGGGACATACACACTGGTGAAAACTGATAGAACTGGGAAAGAGCTTGGCAAGATCAAATTTAGGAAAGATGAGACAGTCTAGGAAGTAGTTTCTTATCTGTTTTGCTCTTAAGCTTCCTGACCGCTTCTCAAGTCCAGTCTAAGGTTTCACAATCTCCATTCTTTGTTAGAAATGTCCCAGGGATTTAGCCTGCTTTCCATCTTCTTCATTTCTTTATTTACTTTTTCTTTTTGATTTAGTGCCCACCAAGACTGACTGTGAAACCAGATAGACTCCCCATCCAACCCCTTTTATTGTCCCCTGACGTAGGAACATAAAACCCATAATGACCATAGTTATTGCTGATCACTGATGCTGGGAGGGATTGGAGGCAGGAGGAGAAGGGGACGACAGAGGATGAGATGGCTGGATGGCATCACTGACTCGATGCACATGAGTCTGAGTGAACTCCGGGAGTTGGTGATGGACAGGGAGGTCTGGCGTGCTGCGATTCATGGGGTCTCGAAGAGTCGGACACGACTGAGCGACTGAACTGAACCGATGTATACACAAGTAAAGATTAAAAAAAATAACAAATATGAGGAAGTAAGAAAATAGGGGAGTATATGTTACCAAGTTCTTGTAATAATAGGCTGTAGTTCTGGATTCCCTTGATAAGCTGGTAAGACAGTTGTCCTTTTTACCTTCTGATTTGTTTTGCTGGTCCTCCACCCTTAAGACTTTCCTCTTTTGTTTAAGCTCCTGTTTAGTGAACGCCGTGTTGAGTACTTCCTCCATACGGACTTGGTGGTGGATTAGCCACTAAGTCTTGTCCCACACTTGTGGCCTCATGGACTGTAGCCCACCAGGCTCCTCTGTCCTGGGATTTTCCAGGCAAGAATAGTAGAGTGGGTTGCCGTTTCTTTCTCCAGGAGATCTTACCGACTAGGGATTGAACTTGGGTCTCCTGCATTGCAGGTGGATTCTTTACAGACTCAGCCACCAGGGAAGCTCTCACACTGACATAATGGTCTGATTTTAATTTCCCCATGCCGTGCTGTGCTTCATCACTCAGTTGTGTCCTACTCTTTATGACCCCCGTGGACTGTAGCCTACCAGGCTCCTCTGTCCTTGGGGAGTCTCCAGGCAAGAATACTGGAGTGGGTTGCCATGCCCTCCTCCAGGGGATCTTCCTGACCCAGGGATCGGCAGAGCTAGTCAAACAGAACCTTGTTCCCAGGTGTAATCTATCAACTTACCTGGGCCTATCCTATTTTCTCCCCTTTCATCTCAGGGATAGTTGTCTTTTTCCCCCTGCATGGTTAATCTTCCCATTGCTTAGCTGACGTTAAATTTTATTTTTATTCACATTTTTGATCTTTATATTTGAATTATTTCTCATTTGTTTTTAGGTAAAATTTGGTAATACTACCTTTAAAACAGATGTGTATCTCAAGTCCCTCAACCCTCAGTGGAACTCAGAGTGGTTTAAATTTGAGGTAAGTTTTAAAATGTCAGCATTTTTTGTGTGTGTATTTTTGATATGACCCTTTTTTCTCCTCTCCCCAGGAATGATTGCACTACCTTTTATTTCAGGTAATGTAGTTTTTGTACACCAGGAAAATATTTCCTGTGTGTGTGCTCAGTCACTCAATTGTGTCTCTTTTCGGCCCCATTGGCCTCTGCCCATGGGATTCTCCAGGTAAGATTACTGCAGTGGGTTGCATCTTCCAGGGCATCTTCTCAACCCAGTGATCAAACCTGCATCTCCTGCATTGGCAGGTATATTCTTTACCATTAGTGCCAGCTGGGAAGCCCTGCTGCTGCTAAGTCGCTTCAGTCATGTCCGACTCTGTGTGACCCCAGAGATGGCAGCCCAATGGCAGCCCACCAGGCTCCCCCATCCCTGGGATTCTCCAGGCAAGAACACTGGAGTGGGTTGCCATTTCCTTCTTCAATGCATGAAAGTGAAAAGTGAAAGTGAAGTCGCTTAGTCATGTCCGACTCTTAGCGACCCCATGGACTGCAGCCTACCAGGCTTCTCCGTCCATGGGATTTTCCAGGCAAGAGTACTGGAGTGGGGTGCCATTGATTTCTCTGTGGGAAGCCCTACGAATATTGAATTTTCAAAAAAATTATGTTACAGTTTAGAAAAATGGTGTATGAATAGGAGAGCCCAGATTAAAAAGGTATTATATTATTATGTAATAATTTTCCTCTGGATTTTAGCATATACCAAAAATCACATATGCACTGTGTATAGATTAAAAGTTTTTGAATTTTGTAAAAATATGTCATAAATATTACCATTTTAACCATTTTTAAGTGTACAATACAACAGCATTAATTGCATTTACCTGCATACAATGATACGCAGGCATCACCACTATTTCCAAAACTTTTTGGTCACTTCAGAGAAACCACTCATTCAGCACCAACTCCCTATGCCCTCCTCTCCCCTGCCCCTTGTAGCCTCTCATCTACTCTCTGTCTCTGAAGTTGCCTATGTAAGTATTTCATGTAAGTGGAATCATAAGTATTTGTCCTTTTGTGTGTGGCTTCTTTCACTTAACATGATGTTTTCAGGGTTCATCTGTGTTGTGCAGTGTGTATCCAAATCTCATTTCTTTTTATGGCGGAATAATATTTCATCTTATGAACATACCATGTTTTGTTTATTCTCTTTATCTGTTGTTGAACACTTGGATTTGTTTCTGCCTTTTGGCTGTTGTGACTAATGCCACACCAGTGAACACTGGTATACAAGGATCTGTTTGAATCTTTGTTTTCAGTTCTTTTGGATATATACCTAGAAGTGGAGTGGGTGAGTCATATGGTAATTTCTGTGTTTAGCTTTTTAAAGAACTGCCAAACTTTTCCACAGTGGTTGCACCATTTTGCATTCCCACCAGCATGTCTTGAGAGTTTCAGTTTTTCCATATTCTTGTCCATATTTATTTATTTTAAAAATGTAAGTCATCCTAATAGGAAGGATAATTTAATTATGTAAATTATCCTATAAATTATATACATTATTATATAATTTTAATGTGCATTTTTATTATGAATGAGGTGAGTTTGATTTCTTATGGCTAAGGCTCATTTGCATTTTTTTACTTTGAACTGTACCAAAGGAAGATATGTAGATTTTTGAGGTAGACTTCACCAGACTTGATGACCATTTTAATACAAAGAATGTAAATGTGAGGTGGTATCTCATTGGTTTTCTTCTGCATTTCTCTGATGACTAGTCTCTCTACCTTTACTTGGAGATAAATCTGTGTGATTTTTTTTTCCCCAGAGATAAGTAATCTTCTACATTATGCATACATTTATGGTAATGAAGATTTTTATTATATTTTTATTATAAGATTTAACTTTTAAAGTATCCTTTTTTAGGTGGATGATGAAGATTTACAAGATGAACCTCTCCAGATCACAGTTCTTGACCATGATACATATAGTGCAAACGATGCCATTGGTAAAGTGTACATTGACATTGATCCTTTACTCTACAGTGAGGCTGCAACTGTCATCTCAGGATGGTTTCCAATTTATGATACCATTCACGGTAAGCAGTACATTTTAAGAAAATAAGTCACGATGTTTTTTAAAAAATTAAATCTTCAAAATTATTTTTGGTCGTGCCAGGTCTTTGTTGCTGCGTGGGCTTTTCTCTAGTTGAGGTAAGTGAGGGCTTCTCTGTTGTTATGGAGCATGGGCTCCAGGTGCCCGGGCTTCAGTGGTTGTGGCTCATGGGTTCCAGAGCTCAGGCTCAGCAGTTGTGGTGCATGGGTGTTGCCCTGGGTGTCATATGGGGTCTTCCTGGACCAGGGATTTGAACCCATGTCCCCATTGGCAGGCCTATACTTAATCACTGGACCACCAGGGAAGTCCTCACAATCTTTTAATTTATCTTAAAGACTTTTGTGCTAAATTTGGTTTTTTTAAAAATATGACTTTTGTTTTAATAGACATGTGGTAGTATGTATTGTTGGTAGAGTTGTAACTTTTCTGACCGTAATTTGGAATAATGCTTGCTGAATTTGTGCAATATAATAAGCAAATACATCATTTGAAAATCATCTAATATTAGTACTCTGTTTCTAAAGCATACTTTAAAATGAATGATTTTGAAACTTTGTAAAAATTCTTGAAAGGAAGAAAAGTGTTCAAAGGCTTTTTGTTACCTAAAGTAAAGTTCTCAAAGTATGGTCTAGGGACATCTGTGTGTCCCTGAGATACTTTCACAGGCCCTGAGAAGTGAGATGAGAACTGTTTTCGGCATGATACTTACATGTATGTCATTTGCCATTTTTAGCCTCATTTTCTTAGGAGGGTACAATGGAGCTTTCTAGAGGTATCTTAGATAGCATATTCAAAAGCAGAGACATTACTTTGCCAACAAAGGTTCGTCTAGTCAAGGCTATGGTTTTTCCTGTGGTCATGTATGGATGTGAGAGTTGGACTGTGAAGAAGGCTGAGCGCCGAAGAATTGATGCTTTTGAACTGTGGTGTTGGAGAAGACTCTTGAGAGTCCCTTGGACTGCAAGGAGATCCAACCAGTCCATTGCAAAGGAGATCAGCCCTGGGATTTCTTTGGAAGGAATGATGCTAAAGCTGAAACTCCAGTGCTTTGGCCACCTCATGCGAAGAGTTGACTCATTGGAAAAGACTCTGATGGTGGGAGGGATTGGGGGCAAGAGGAGAAGGGGACGACAGAGGATGAGATGGCTGGATGGCATCACTGACTCGATGGACGTGAGTCTCGGTGAACTCCGGGAGTTGGTGATGGACAGGGAGGCCTGGTGTGCTGCGATTCATGGGGTCGCAAAGAGTCGGACATGACTGAGCGACTGATCTGACCTGATGTGATCTGATGATAATATCATGTTACCACACACTGAATGCAGAGCAGAAATGAGAATCTAAATATTTCATTAAGTTACGCACTATAAAGGTTCGAAAAAATGTAATGCCATTCTTATCATTAAACATTTTTTTGTTTTTCAAAATATAGTTATTTTTATAAAAATGTTTATTTTGACATAGATTTCCTGTTTAAATGAAGTAATAAGTAAATATTTTTCTGAATTCTCAGTTTAAATTTGTAACATGGTAAATATTGAAGATAGGTTTTGACCCACATAGATAAAGACTCTTTGAGATCCTCAATAGTTTTTGAGATTAGAGGGGCCCAGTGATCAAAAAGTTGAGAACCACTAACCTAAAAATAATGTCATCTCTTTAAAAGGGCAGATGGACTCATAAGAAACTGGCAGATACTTCTGCCTACAGTCTTGTACTTTTTGCCTATTTTACATTTTTGATCTGGCAATTCCATCGATAGTAGTTTATTATAAGAAGTAAGATATTTGATGAGATTTGTGTGTATTGTGACATTATTCATATTCTGTATTTTTACTGATATTTAAAATGGTAAAATAAGTTGGGAACAATATTTACTTAGAGCATCTGTAGAATAAAAATAATTAGGAAACAAGGTTAGCATTGCTATTATGATTGATACATTATTTTAAAATCATTAATTGGCATTTATTTGCTGATTATTTAATTGTACTTTATTTTCTAAAGGTAGAAACTTGATTTTCCTTTTGAAATTTCAGGTATCCGTGGGGAAATCAATGTAGTTGTCAAAGTAGACCTCTTCAATGATTTAAATCGATTCAGGCAGTCATCATGTGGAGTCAAATTCTTTTGCAGTAAGTAAATATATTTTATTACTCATTTGACAGGAAATTTAATGCATTTATTAATAAATATGAGAAATTGTGTTAATTTATACATATTTATATTAATAAATATGAAAATGTATTAATAAATATGTTAACTGTGAGAAATCAAATTAATATTTCAGAAGGCTGACAGAAAACCTATTATACTTTGGTCTTAATGTCAAAGAGAAAATTGCTAGTTTTTCAAAACTAATTGCTGTAGTTCTGGAAACTTATCTGATTTTAAAGTAGATGATAGCCAGTTTTCACAAGTTCATAGAAAGTTTTTTCTAGAAAAATCCAGTAGGGCATGTCTGTGCATGTGGTTGTCATGACGATGTCCCTGTGGCCTACAGGGAGGCTGCCTTTGGTTGTTACCCCCTTCCCTGACTTCTCTAGTCTCTATGCCAGCCTCTGCCCAGGCCCACAGAGCGTGATTAGAAGGAATCACATTAGTCACTGCGGGTTACAGTACTTAACACCATTAGAAAGAGTAACAGGTGAGGATTTTTGAATCTTTTTCAGAATTTTTAAAGAAGAATCCATATGTTAATGAGAGAATATTTACTTAAACCTTATGTTTAGTGATACTGGGTTTGAGGTGGAGAATTGATTGGTAAAGCACTACATAAGAAATATTTAAGAAGGACTGGAAACAAGATTGAAGATAAAGGTGAAAAGTTTTTTCCTGCAATGCAACAAATTAATTCAGCCTTAGAGAAATTAGATATGGGAATGCAAAGTGTGCTAGCATTTGGTACAGTCTTAACTCAAAATGCAATAATTAAGGGAATAAACCCAAACTGATATATAATGAGCCCACAGTTCATCCAGGCTACATGTTGAAAGAAAATCAGTGCATTCTTAAACTAGGTGTGAGCCCATGTGTAATATAAAACATTGTGATATAAAACAGCTGATATACTGTATTTGAACATAGCCTACGCTGTCTTGATGTCAGCAGGTAGTCAGTGGTCAGAGAGACAACACGAGGGGAGAGAACTTGTTGCACTTTCTCAATCAATGAAGACAAATCCCATTAATATCTACATTTGGGAAACATACTGGATGAGGCTACATGTGTGGAATATTCAGACCTAATTCAAATAGGTTGTTCAAAATCAGACAATATAGATGTGGAACCATTTGTGGTGGATGGACATGTATATCTTGCAGAAGTCTGACATGGCTTTAAAAAGCAGAATTATTTAAAAAGCATAATTACAGGACACTAACTTATAGAGAAGATTGCAAGCTACTCATCTGGTTTGAGTTTTACTCTTGTACCAGTAGTCAACAAAATCTTAAAATAATTTGCACATATTTGTCTTATTTTATAAAAATTAATATTTTATTGCCTATTACATTTTTTTCATAAATTAGAACAAGTTATTTTTGTCAAATGTGTAAAAGATCTGACTATAATTAAGCTTTGACTAACTGTCCCAAAAAAGAAAAATCCAGTGGCATTTTATGTTGGTATAGGATGCTAAAAGATAGGAGTGGAGTACCGTGGTACTATCCAGAATGACATAAACACCTACAGGTATGGAGCCCTACAAATGCCATGAAATATGGGGTTGAAATTAAGCAGTTCTGGGCAATTCATAGCCAGCCTGAACTAACAAGGTTGAAAACGCCTAAATAATTGAGTTCGTTTCAAGGTACATGAATGGCTTGAAACTAATGACTTCACCACAAATGGCTCCATGTCAGTATTGTCTGATTTTGAACAGCCTATATGAATTAAGTGTAAATATGCCACACATGTAACCTTATCAGATTTGTTTCCCAGATGTTGATATTAATGGCATTTTTTTTATTGGTTGAGAAAGTGTGAATTCTCGAATTCTCCCCTTTTTGATAAATCCACTGAGCTTTGTTGTTCTCAGTATTGAATGAGTCTGTTAAGTAGTGTAGTGACTACTGAACCAGTTGGCCATGGAGCCATGGATTATTAGGAACTACAAACCTGTAGGACTTCTCAGATTAAGTCAGAAAGGTAATGGTGTGATTTTTGAGGCTGCATTATGAGGTGTTTTTAAACTTTTTAAAAGGGCTTCCAGTAATTAGAGGTTTTTGGTATTCATTATCTGCTTTCTGATTTTTTGTATAATACCTACTTAGCTCAGTTGAATTTTGACTTTTTTTATATTCTGTATTGAATACTACTTAAGATGGTGTGTAGCTATTTTCTGTATTATAAAAGTAAAGTTTGTATCTACTATGTTTATATGAGAAAGGTGAGAAGCCTCATGAAAGAAAATTATTGTTTCTAAGAATAATCATTAGAATCAATAGATTGGAAGAATCAATTAGAATCAATTGATTCTTGATTATTCTAATATTATTTGAATAATAATATTCTAATATTATTCTAATCAAGAATCATTAGAATCAGTTGTTTGATTGGAAGTATTATTATGATTATACTGAGGTTATCACAGTCAAAGATGTTCTTGTAGTATGTATCCACAAAGTAAGAACTAGTTGTACATTTTTAAAGGGTTGAATTTAACTTTGTTATAAACAGAGCATAATAAATAATTTTTTTTAACAGCAACATCCATTCCAAAATGCTATAGAGCTGTAATAATTCATGGATTTGTAGAAGAACTTGTGGTCAATGAAGACCCAGAGTATCAATGGATTGATCGAATTCGCACGCCAAGGGCATCAAATGAGGCCAGACAGAGGCTCATTTCTTTAATGTCAGGTATTTGAAAAATAATAATAATAACTTCATGGCTGATTGACTTAATCCTCCAGAATTCTTCACTTCCTTTTGACATTTTACTAAAACTTTACAGTGAAGACTGAATTGTAACTGACTGTTTCCCTATCCTTGGCCCCATTCTGTTAAACACATGTGCATTGTTGTCTTATAACAAGAAATCTGAATCAGAAGCTTATGGATCCTTTTTTCTAGGTGGTGAAAGGAAATTGCGCTTATGAAGTGGAAGAGAGGGAAGTAGTTTCCCTCCTTTGAGTGTTTATTTGTATGCAGAGCTTAGGTGATCTCTCTGAGGCTTCCTGTTTGCGTGCGTGCTGTTACTTCAGTGGTGTCTGACTCTGCAAGCCCATGGACTGCAGCCGACCAGACTCCTCTGTCCATGGCATTATCCTGGCAAGAATACTGGACTGGGTTGCCATGCCCTCCTCCAGGGACTCTTCCAACCCAGGGATTGAACCCACGTCTCCTACATAATAGATAATTTTTCCTGTATTGTGGGCAGATTCTTTACTGCTGAGCCACCAGGAAAGCCCCTAGGCTTTTTGTTTAAATGTCTTTTCATAGTCCTTCTCTGACAATTTATACCTCCTTTTATCCCCTACTCCCCTGCCACTCTTATCCCATTATTTTATTTTCCTTTGAAGAACTTATTTCCATCTAAAGTTTGTATTTATATGTATGTGTGTGTGACTGCATATGCACACACACACGCACATACATTCATTCTCTCATATATATCAGATAATAAACACAAATGTGTTTATAATAAATTTGCGTATTTAAATAGAAATATAGATATATTTATAGTTATTAATATATTATTAAGTATATTAAACATGTACTTAATATTTATAAATTTTTAATATAATTGATGAAATTTTAAATATTTATAAATATTTAATGTTTGCATATGCATGTTATATTTAATATGTTACTGTTAATATATTAATTTAATTAAATGTTTTTTGTATTTAGTCTACATATTAAGAAATATATAATTTATTATATTTATTTATAATATATTAGAGTATATTATGTGCTGTATATTCTATGTATTTTATTTATATTATATATAATACTTGTTTACTTGTTTTTTATCTGTTTCTCCCCCTAGTATGTAAATCCCACTAGTTTTAGGGCTTTTATCTTTCTTGTTCCCCTCTGTATCTCTAGCACAGAAGAAAAGAATGCCAGGCGCACAGTATACGGTGAGAAATTATTTAGTAAATGAATGCACGAATGAGTGAACCTTACTTAGCACATCTGTAAAATGTAGCTAGTAATATCTTGCCTCCTTGACTATAGGAGTATGTACCAGGTAATCTTCTAGGTTCCCTTCAAGTTCTCAAAATCTGTGATTTTTCTGAACTCTTTCAAATCACCACCATACCCAGCTTTGTATTTTGAAACATACAGATAAAAAGCTGACTGAATTTTCTTCCCTTTTTTGTAGGTGAACTGCAGAGGAAGATTGGCTTAAAAGTTCTTGAAATGAGAGGAAATGCGGTTGTTGGGTACTTACAGTGTTTTGATCTGGAAGGCGAATCTGGGTTAGTGGTACGAGCCATAGGAACAGCGTGTACGCTGGATAAATTAAGTAGCCCAGCAGCATTCCTTCCTGCATGTAATTCCCCGTCCAAAGAAATGAAGGAGTAAGTATGAATTGATGAATTGTTCTTATGGAGCTTTTTATCTTTTGCTTACATATTTTCATTTGATTTGGAACAGTAGAGTTGTTCAAAATACATTTTTTCCTGTGGCAATTTTACTTATCAGAGATGACTATCACAATTTGAAACTTAGATCTTTCTAGTATTTTTTATACTGTCTTGTGAAATTCATATTAAATGTATAATTAAACTTGTTCTACATCTTTAGGCACTGTGTACCTAAAGCATAAAATGAACTTTTATGCATTGTGGGGAATTTTACTTGTTTTATGGGAAATGGTTAATACCCCATACCTCATAATCCAATTATGCATATTATTAGCAACATAGAATAGACAGCAGGGAAGAGACCTGTTCAGGGGTCTCAAACTTCAGTGTCTACAGAGGTCAAGCAATTTATATAAATAAAATAATTGGGTATAATTAAATGGTGAATACTGGGACTACATAGAGCAGATGTTGGCAAACTTTTTCTGTAAAAGACCAAATAGTAAATAGATAGTAAATATTTCATGCACTGGACATATAGTTTTGATCTTTGTTTATCAAAAAAAATTAAAAAAAAAGGAATTTGGTGATTTTGACCTTTAGGAAGTTTAGTTGATTTTGACCTTTAGGAAGTTTAGGAAGTTAGAGTCTCACATTTAAAAAAAAAAAACTCCATCTGATCCAACAAAACATTTCTGTTGGCTTGATTTGGCTTATGTGTCATCGTTTGTGCTTAAGGCAGAGATTCTCAACATGGTGGTGGTGCTATCAAGAAGGAGTACTTGAAATGAAAAGTTTCTGTTGTAATGTCTGGGGTAAGGTGGATGATTCTGTTGGAGACCAGAAATGCTGCCTGTTCTGCAGAGCAAGGGACAACTCTATATAACAAAGACTTGTTTTATACTAAAAATGCTGATAGTATTTCCACTGAGAGCCATTGCTCTAGAGATTCTTGTAGATCACAGGTCAAAAAACTTGTTTTGGTAAATGACCAGAATGGGAATAGCAAGGACTCAACTTTGCTGTTGTTGCAAGAAAGCAGCCAACAGTAGTTTGCAAATGAATGGGTGTGTCTTTCATTCCAATAAAACTTACTTATTTTTGAAAAATGGATGGCAAGATGGATTTGGTCTGTACTGTGTAGTGTGCTGACCTCTGACTTTCATCATCAGGGAGTCAGAGTTCTGTAGTAAAAAAACCCCAAATGTTTCCTAGTTCAGCAGTAAAGAGAGGTTGCCTAGAAAGCAATCACAATGTTTTTTCAAACAGTCTTTATAAAGGTGAAATTTTTCTCTTTGTCTCAACTTAACTCTTTTTAATTATTTCTTTCTGCTGACCTTTAGTTATTTGAATTAAATTTTAGTCACAAGAGGGAGGACAGTATTGCGTATGCTACCTAATTTTATTGAGAAGTATTGATAAGTGCAATTGTTTTAAATAGATTGAGTGAATTTGCTTTATATTCCATTTAAAATATGTCTTAAAAAAGCTGTGAACTACCTTATGCTATAGATGAAGTCATATGGCAGGTATAACCTTTTGGGGGATTGAGATTTTTTTCTTTCCATAGCAAATTTACTTGAAGACCTGGGTCCCTCCTCCTTCCGCCACCCTCCTGCTTTATCTGTACTGCCTGAAGGGGCCTGGCCTTTACAACTGTGATGTCTGAAGTTTTCCTCTTTTCACTAAATTACTTAGTGGAAATAAAGCTGCAGTACCTGTTGTTGTCTTAAAATGATATATGGATAGTAGAGACATACATTTTGCCTGCATTCAGGGAGAGTTCCATTTATAGTAAACCTGAGCTTGTCTAAGTTTTCTCTTTTTTCTAATTTTGTTGCAGCCATTTGCCTTAAATTTTCAGATATTCACACCATGAAGAATTTAAGTGGCTTCATTAAGATTTTCTGATGGCATCTTATTACTTAAGTCACGTTATTTAAAAAAAAAAAAACAAAAAACACTTTCAACCAGCTTCTTTGTCTTTTTGATAAAGAATTAGTTTGGGTGCTAGTTTAAAATTGTTTTATGAGTCATCTGATTGTATTACTTTGCTATTTAATTTTAACTTTGTTGATTCTAGACAGGAATTTGATAAAGGTAATTTGGATTATGTTCTTGTCTGAATGGACTTAATGTTAAGAAATACCACTGACATATTCTTGTAAGGCAACCTCTCATATAAGACCAATAAGAATTAGGGCTCCAAGAATACATTATGGTGATGCTCCTTCCACTATGCTTGGATTTTAATTCGATGTAATAATTTGAACATTTAACAGTGTTCATTTTATTTTGCTTTTATTAACCATGTGTTCTACTCCATCAGTTTGTTTTCATTTTAGATGTTTAGTGTATTACAGAGTATAAATCTCTTTGGTGTTTCCTAGTTGAACTATCTTAATGGTAGAAAGTGCATTTAAATATGATTTATCAATTCCCTACTCTTTTTTAAAAAGTACTTTTTAGGAGCTTTTAGTTATAGTTTCTCCTCTGTATGGCACTGATTCTTATACTTTTTAACCATTAGTCTCTGGAGCAGAGAAAGAAAAAAACAAAACCTCACTTAGTTGCTTGTATAGAAATTTGTCACCCATGAGATATTTGATTTTTATCCATTAAACACTTAAAAATTTAAGTTAGCAACAAAAGCAGAAACATTTGTCCTGCAGTAAAAGCAGTGATATTTTCAGAAAGTAGATGGTCTGTAAAGGACCACTGTTGCCAGTTAATGAGAACTCATGTTTGAATCTTGACAAACTGTGACTTGGGAATGTTTACTGGGAGATGGAAAAGGAAGAAAGGCCAGGAAAAGTTGGGCTCTTAAACTACTATTAATTTGAATTCTAAAAAATGGGAGCATGAGAGCTTTTCAGAGTATAGTCACTTATTTGTTTCTCCCCATTGGGAGAAACATAAGGGAAGGAATTGCACAGTGAAATAATTGATTATATGAAGTCCAGGATTCTTAATTATATAATATGCCTTTTTTTCTCTCCTTTTTGGCCATCCATTGAAACTGCTCTTTCAGCTAAATTTCTTTGTGAAAATTTTAAATGTCATAGATGAATGTATATCTGTGTATCTGGTCTAAATATGTATCTTTACATGTACATAGATGTGATCTGTTGCAAGATATAGTTGATATCCTACAAAGTTTCAGTTTAGAATTTAGTTGAAATAAATTCTGTTTAAGTTTAAATAATATTTTCTGTTTGAAAGTTACAGAAGAGTCATTTATATTGTTTAATGTTTTTATTTTTTTAAGAGTAGTGTTCCTTTGCTTTGTTTTGTTCCCATTGTAACCTGATTTTAAGGTAGATATTTGGTGTGCAGAAATATGGATGATTGGATATACATATATATACATTCTATTCACTTATTTATCTTTATGCTGTCATTTTTCATATTCTAATGTACCCCAGTCTTGATATTCTAGACAGAAACAGTTCTGTTATTAAACTTTCTTTATAGAAAAATATAATTAATTATATTAGCAATTATTCATATCTCAGTTTCAAAGTCCGTGTAAGAACTTCATATTTGACTTTCATTTTTATGGGTATTTTCTTCCTGAAATACTGTTCAGTAAGCTCAGTGATGATCAAAATAATAACAGGCATTTTAAAGTAACTGAAAATCCAAATCATAGTCTTTTTCTTATTTAATTCCACTGACAGTTCTGCTTGCTGTTTTTCTATTCACAGTCATAATTTATTAATCTGATTCCTAACAAATTAATATCTAGCTCTTCTTTTTTATCTCAACTTGTTTTGTGCATGCTAGGGATTAAAAAAATAATTCCTCTCCCCTAACTAAAGCTCATTTTAAACTGTTTTAACATAACTTTGCTATCTGTTGTATGTATTGTTTTCTTTTCTTCCACTTTGACCACAAACTCCCTCAGGTCTCCGCTGGTTCATCCTCCAAGCCATGGATGCCGCTCGACTCACAACAGCCCAATTCACACTGCTACTGGCTCACGACTTACTCAGAACTTCTCTGTGTCTGTTCCCACTCTCATCTATACTGGTACGAGACTGCTCAGACTCCAGAGCTGGGGAAGCAGGCCACGGGCAGAGTGGCTGCAGAGGGCAGGCAGGCAGGTAGTGTAGGCAGGCCCCCGCTAGTCTTTGCTTCCTCCTTTTCTCACTCCTAGTCCAGCGGCAGTGAAGAATCCTGTATTTAGCCGCCGCAGAGGCTCTAACTACATGGAAGTGAAAGTGTTCTTCCAGCTTCCAAAGTCTCTTCCATAGATCCTCTAAGACCCCTATCTTGTGTGTGTGTGTGTATATATATATACACACACGTATATATACACATACATATAGATACTGTGAGTTTTGGGAGAATCTTCCAGTGTATATTTTTGCCATTATTTCTGCATTAGAAATAAAATAGATAATTGGAATCTAAATGAAATAGCTGCCAAAGCTTCCAATTTGCTTATTTTCTTTATGTACAAAGCTTGTTACAGTAGGGTCTGTTTCGTTCTGTGGAAGAGAGCTATTGGAAAACAGGTAAGCGACTCTTGTGCATAAAATGCGATGTCTCTGTGTAACTATATTCATTTTCCACTCTGCTGTGTTTTTAGCTGTGGCACTCTTGATGCTATAGGATAAGGAAACATGTTTTTTTCCCAAGATACCCGTGTGTGCAAATATAAAAACTATTGTGAATATTTACACACACCATTTGCAGTCACCATTTTTTATTTTGTAACTTAAAAAAGCATTGTTTGTTTGAAAATATTTTTAATCATGTATTGATCCTTTTTGTTTATTTCTTCTTTTAATATTTTTTTACCCCTTGAGTCTGCCATTTCATGCTTTTTTGCTTTTTCCCTTGGCTTATTAACTGTTTCAATGCAGATAATTACTTATCTGGAGAATGGTGAATGGTTAAACAACAGTTGGATGCCTTTGGCCTCAGACCCAGCTCCACATTTAAGAAATGACTACTGGCCCTGCCCCAATCCTTCCCTGGTGTTTGGATCATGCTGCCTCTGTCAGGTCCTTTGGCACATGATTGCTTAATATTTCTCCACCTTCTTCTGGCAGGATTCCCTTCAATGAAGATCCCAATCCCAATACTCACTCATCAGGACCCTCAACCCCTCTGAAAAACCAAACTTATTCCTTTTCACCTTCCAAGTCCTACAGTCGACAGTCCTCTTCTTCTGACACAGATTTGAGTTTGACACCCAAAACTGGTAAGGCACTTCCACTCACCTTTTCTTTTTTTCTTTTATTTTCCAAATTTGTTTTTTGTTCCTTATTAGCTTTCCATCCAAGCCTTTCTTCCTGTTTTTGGCATTTAAGTTAAAAGCTAATGGAAATACTGATCATTTTCAGTGATTACAATTAAAATGTGAAAACTTTGTATAGTTCAGAAGTTATTTTGTTTAAAGCATGACATTTTGTTGATTTAACTATAGTTTAGATATGAAGTCCAGGATTTATTTTTGCATGTAGATATTTTTCATTTCATGCTCAAATTAAGAGGAATAACATCTCAAAGCATTTGAATAGAAAGTAACACTAGTAGCTTGCAGTCCAGTTCCTCATGCAGTATAAACAGTTTTGAATTCATTGTTTCTATTTTGAAATTTAATTCTAAGATTTTATTATGAAAAAAACCTTAAGAACAGCTGATATTGTTATACTGGAGTATATATATTTACTAGCTTTTATTTAAAATGTATTGTTTTGCTAGTCGTATTCTCTAGGTTAGAAAATAGCATTTATGCTTTACTTATTCTTGCATATTTCTCAGTATATGAAATTTATAATTTTTCCCTCTCCTATTTGTATTTTGCTGATCTCTCAGTTTTGTGAATATGTTTTATAATAAAAATTGATTAATGAATCAAATTAGTTTCTTATGCCTTAAAATAAAATTAGCTTATTTAAATCATCAAATTAATATTCTTAAGAAAAATAAAAGATAAATGAAACATTTAAAAGTTAATCGTTTGCAGTTTTTGCAAATAGCATGTTTGGGAGTTTCCTTGACAGATTGAGGAAAACGTTTTGCCTAGTTCATGTGTTATTTTTAATTTGTAATCTTTAGTAACTATTTTTATGTTAGACAAGAAATTTAGAAGGACCCCAGATTTTATGAAAATAAGGAGAAGAAATCTAATTTTAGAACCAGTGCTACTTTCAAAGTAAAGATAGGGTGTTTTTAAAAAGCCTGTAGTCATAATAGCTGGAGAAGGAAATAACAGCAGACTCTAGTATTCTTGCCTGAGAAATACCATGGGTGGAGGCACCTGGCAGACTAGGGTCCATAGGGTCACAAGAGTTGGACACAGTTTAGTGACTAAACCACCACCACCAGACACAATATTATTTTTTATAAATGTAGTCACAAAATGTAAAGAAGATAATTATTAATACCTAATTCTTTGAGAAGCATTACTTTATTTTTACATGTATAACTATGAACAAAAACAAAAAAATGTGATATTTGATAGTAATGGATGCTGTGGAATGTGGCATCTTAACCATATTGGTGTCATAAAAACAGAATCATTGAAATTGTAGGGAATTGGGGGTGTTTTTTTTTTTGTTTTTTTAAATTTTGTTTTTAAGTAAAGAATAAGATTCTGGCTTTGAGATTCATAATATCAAAACAATAAGGACGTAGCATAACATTTGATGAGTAGTTTCTTAATTTTTTGAGACTTTGTCCACTGCTTGTTCATTTTTGTATTCCAAGCCACTTTTCAGTATTCCTTATCTTTTTTTTGCCATGCTACAGACACATTTTTTAAAGTATTTTCCTTTGTCTTTCTGTTTCTTTTTAATTGATCAGGAAAACCAAATCTAGTGAAGATTGTCAAGTAATAAATTAACCAAACCAGACTTCTATTCCCTTAGCTTTCTAGTAGGCAATCAATTGTATTATCAATGGAAACTTTTTTTGTATTTTCTAGCTCCAAATTTTTGGTTTTTAAAAATTCATTTACAAAAAAAGTATTGTTCTCATGTATTTCTATATAAGCTGCTTCTAAGTAAATTATTTTGTTTTGCCTGTAATTATTCACTACATCAGTTGCATTTTTATAGGATATTAACAGTTTTTAGGTGCTTGTCCTAATCATGGGTCCTTAATACTTCTGAAAAAGTGAAAGTGAAAGTGTTAGTTGCTCAGTCCTGTCTGCCTCTTTGCAACTGCATGGGCTATAGCCCGCCAGGCTCCTCTGTCCATGGAATTCTCCAGGCAAGAATACTGGAGTGGGTTGCCATTCCCTTCTCCAGGGGGTCTTCCTGACCCAGGGATTGAACCCAGGTCTCCTGCATTGCAGGCAGATTCTTTATCGTCTGAGCCACTAGGAAGTATTCCTATTTTTCATGGAGATTGAAAGTGCCAAAACTGTGAATGTTCTAAAATTTCTAGAGCTGTAGGTCAGCATGTATTTCATGATAGATTGGTTGCTCATGATTGATAATTATATGTACATTGGGAAACAAAAACAGAATAGAATAAAGTTAATAGAACTTAGACTGAGAAAGTTGTTTTTCTGTTTGTAGATAAAGCTCTCATCCACCTTCAGATGAGTCTTGTTTTAAAAAAATTTCACACTTATTTCTGTAGATTTGTATTTTTTGACATTTTACCAGATTTTATTTTCATGTTTTTTTTTCAAGTATTCAACTAGGAGAAGTGGAATTTTAGAATGCTAGTGTTAAGATACTGATGTGACATCTGACTCAAGCTAATTTTTACTTTTTTTTGATCAGGCTTTTTGCCATGTGTGTTTTTTGTGGTTCAGAGCATATTCCTTTGACTCTCAGGTACTCAGATCTTTGTAAATGCAAACAGTGCTATGATCAGATTTGAGTATTTAAAATTTTAGAGGAAAAAGAAAAGCATTAACATACATCCTATAGTTAATATTGTATTTATTTAAACTTAATGATGGCTATCTGCTTAATGTGGTAGCAGGTGTTTGATTTTTTTAAAATTCAATTAAAATACTCATAAGTCATGTGTTTTAGCTAGTAACATTGGAAGAACTATACTCTTACCTCTTTAAAAAGGTTTTTGTATTTGAGACAACAAATTTCTGGCTTTAAAAAATGTGATACATTTTGACCTTAAACAGTCTTAAGCAAAAAAATGGGAAGTAATTTAAATGTTTTTAAGGAGTCAGCTAAAAGTAATCAGAATGGCATAAAATCCTGTTGATCGATTTAAAAATGTTTAATGAGTGCAGAGTTTGTAAAGGTTTTGTTAAGTTTTAGACTATGCCTTTTATTTCTATTACGTTGAACAGATGATCTTGCTAATGACTTCATATGCTTACTGTAATTTGTGTACGCATTTTACAGTTCATTTTACTGTTACGTTTTGCTTCACCATTGCTTTCCTTATCCTGCATTTTCTGGTCATCTTCTGAATCTGCATCTTTTCTCTGCTACTTTCCTCCACAGCACCTTACCCACAGGGGCCTAGGATTTACCTGTGTCCCAGCTCCCCCTCTCTCCCTTGTGGGTCCCTTCATCTTAAAAAGTCCTGTCTCCTCCTCTCGGAATCTAGCCTTCCCCCTCATCCTTCTAGCCTTGTCAGCCCAGTTCTGAGGAAAAGTGTTTCTTTCAGTGAAGAGCTGTTCCTGGCTGCTTCTGGTAGGATCATATTATGTCAGCTTTTTAATCCCTTTATTCGAAATCATTTTTGAAAAAAATTAATTATTTCATACTATACAGAAGTATTGAGTATTTGACACAGGATGTATTTCTTATTTTTCTTATTGGCAGACAGTAAAATTACCATGAGAACACGATTGAGGATTACTTGATGGATAATTATGGATATTCTGCTAAATAATCTTATGTATTAAAAATTGTATGTCTAAGTGCTTAGAGCTGCATATTTCCAGTAATTATTAGGTTCTCATTACTAGAATTTCTGTTCTAGATGCTTTTACTTTCTTTCCCTTCACACCAACTCCATTCACGTTGGACCTATGCCATCATGTTGCTAAACCATATGGTTACATTAGTAAATTATTCTGTTTGAATCAGTTTAAGTCTCATTTTAGTGATATTCTTTCATTATCTATTTTTTTTCTTGTCCATTGCATTAATTTTCAAGTTATTCTGCTCTATTTTCTGATATTTCGTTTATCTCTACCAAATTACATTTTATTTTATGGCTTTCAATATGCTTCATATGAAGATCTTAGTTTTGTTTCTGTGTTTAGTATTGTATAGTCTCTAAAAATTATGTTTAGGTTACTACAAGAAAAATACATTTCTTTTTAATTTCTAAAGAACAAAATGGGACTATACACATGCTAACTTTGTTTCCTTATCCAAGAACAGCTAAAAATATAAAAGTAAATTAGTTCCTTTCTTAAGTCATTGTAGTAAATATGCTTGCATGTATCTTCAGATTTAAAAGGTGGGACTAAATTATTAATTTTAGTTTGTAGAGCACTGGCTTCTCACCTGCCCCCTGCTTTCTTTAATTCTTTGACCATAGTTGGTCTATTAGTACTATCAAAAGAACAAAATAAGGAAAGACATTTAAACTTATGCGTTAAAAATAAATACGTCTAAGAGCTTGGGAAATGTAATTCTTTCATCCATAACCATGTACATTTGTGATGTGTCTATTCTATGTCTGCAATTTTTAGTTTTTAAAAACTTTATGTCAGTTTTTGCAAATGAGTGTTATGATATGAATATTAGTGCTATTTTGTAATGAATATTATGTTTATGAATGCAAAATTACCAGAAAATAGATGTGACTATATTTCAAAATTGCCTAAAATTCATACTCCTTAGAGAATTTTGGAGTATTTTAAGCTCAATTAGTGCTTTCTCTCTATATATATTTAGTTTGAAACAAACATTTAATGTTTCTCTTATTTCTTTTAGTACTTTTCACTTGTTAGCAGGGTATAAATAATTGATATTACATTGATTTTTTTATTAGAAGATTCAGCTTTTAAAATTGAATATTACATAAAAAAGTTTATCACCTTAATGTAATTTTAAAAATGATTTTTAGAATAAATTAAGTCCACACTCACTGTGATCAGAATTTTGACATCTTGCTTCTAAAGAAAACCTTGTGAATAAAAAAGAGTATGTGCTTAGTTGCCATCACAAATACTTAAAATGTTTAGATTTTTGTTTTTAACAGATTTTGTTCATGATATTTATGAAGATAAATGCAATTAAACTTTCTATGTCTCTAGTTGTTTTTGGTCGTTATTTACATACTGATGTTCTGTAGGAATGGGAAGTGGTAGTGCTGGAAAAGAAGGGGGGCCCTTTAAAGCTCTTTTAAGACAACAGACTCAATCAGCATTGGAACAGAGGGTAAGGTTCACTCAATATTCTTTCTTTCTTACACTGTTAATATGATTTTATTCTCATGCTTCTATGTACTTACTTGTTTCCATATACTAGTTTTGATTAATATTATAATTTCAGTCCAAAAGGTATCATAATAATTTGCTTATAAATGATTACTTTTAATTTGGAATAATTCTATAACTATTTTGGTCTTATCTCCCAAAGTTATATTAGAAATAGTCTGTTTGGAAATATCCACTGAATAATGAAATCATTTCTAATTTTACATTAGAGTTTAATATATAAAAGGAAATAGTGGCTAATTTTCTAGAAAAAAGTTTATTAGTGTTGTATTAAAAATAATTCTTTAGTATATTAATATAGATTTGCTGAGATGAATTTTATCAGTGGCCAGTCTCTTTGGGATTAAGAAATGCAGATTCCATATTTTTACAGATTAACATAGATAATATGATTGTTCAGTATGTGAATACATCTGTATTAAGTACTGTAAATTTATTTAATTAAATATGTTGTATGAAGAGCTAAAGTGTTTGGATGATTTTCTCTCTTTATTTTTTTGTATAAACTTCATTGCTAAGGGAGGATCGCCTCATAGGTTCTGTAGAAGGCGGGTATGTTTCTGAACATGTGTGAGAGCCTATTTCATGTATTGGTAGCTTTTCTAGTTTTAATCTTGATCATTTAAGTTTTATTTAAGCATTTAACAAATGTTGCCAGCTTTTTTTCTTTTTATAATGCAAAATTGTTTGTTTTTTGTTTTAATTTAATGGCACTATGAGACTCATTTCTTTTTCCCCCCTAACTAATACAGTGCATGGTTTTATATGTCATGTCAGTTATTTTAAGGCACAGTTCCATAGCTTTCATTATGTCTGATTTGGAAGTTACAAGCATTTACAGAATTTTCTTTTACATGTTCCGTTTTATACTACAGTTAAAAAAAAAAGATGAAACATATCAAATGCCTGTAAAAGGATGCATTTTATAAAACAAAGGTATTTATTTGCTAGAAGTTGGCTTTCAACAAGAGTGTTTTTCAGATGCTATTATTATAAACAATACAACAAGTAATTTTTTTAGACTTCCTTTCCGTGTGCTGAAAGTATCTATGCGTGCAGTTTGCCTGTTATGAAAGTCTGGAGAGAACAGAGCTGAACTAAACTTGGGACTTTGGTAGGACTTGGGTGGTACCTGGTTCTTTGCCTTTGAGCTACTACTCTTACATCGGCAGGCATATCGTGCCAACGGCTGCCATCAAGTAGCTCACCTAAACATTCAAACTATACATTGAAACCAAATATAAAGAAAGACTAACAGCGTGGGGAAGAGGATCAGAGTTAAAGTGTGTGTGTCACTTACAGTTTTTAGGCCAGAGAACTCTTATTGCCTACCCCCTCCCAGTTTTACATTTTCTGGAGTCCCTTACGCTAGGAATATTTTCTGTAATCTAATTACCATTCTAGAATTCACATGAACAGAGAAACTTGACTTGCCTTGACGTTTGATATAATGAGACTTTGCCTGTGTGTTGAGTCCGTAACTCTCCTGTCTGTACTAAGAGCTTTAAAAAGCACCTAGTTTTAAAAGACAAAAGAAATACTAATCATTGAAAAGGTTTTGGATTTAGTTTGGATAAAATTTATGTTTTCAAATATGCTTTCAAACATTCTTAAACTTTTGGGCGCATTAACACATTAGGCATACATTACTAGATAATCCTCGAGGCATTAGCAGCAGAGATGTGGAGGTCTATAGTTTTCGTTTACCACTCTGTAAACCTCAGTTGGCAATATATTTACATTATCAAACCTTGCAGTGGCAGTGAGTTGTATGTGTGAGCCTCCCTCTCTACCCTGTGTACATAATGGGTAGAAAAAGCATTGTCATGCTTGGCTTCCCCATTTACCTGTGGCTGCCATCAGTATGGGAAAATTTGTGCAGAAATAATGTAGAATTCTTCCTATATGTGGTCACTTATGCTTTAACTCTGCCAAGTTGAACACTAGATCAAGTTGAACATGTGATCTATTTATCATTTTATATATTCATTTTTAAAATATTCACTTCTGCCCCTTGCTACCCTTAATATATTATATGGCCTTTTGTTTCTTGTGGAAAAGAGGAACTTTATTTGTCCATTGTCTTTTGAGTTACTCAAGTAGCAGTTATCAAAAATAAAAGTGCTTTTTTCTTCCTCACAAAAGCATTAAAAAATGAATTGACAAGATCGTGGTAATTGGTATCAGATTATTGGGAGGTAAAAGTTTAGATTAAGGTTCTGCCTGTGAAGTATTTGCTGTGAAGCAAATAGATTTATTTTTCCAATATGATTCTTTTTTAACTTGCCAGAAAAATGAAGTTACTTTTTAGATTCTGGAATGTATATTTTTCTTCAATAAAGAATCCTAATTGACTTAGTTTAGTTTAGTATTTCCCAAATGTATTTTACCATGAAGTCCTTCCATTTAAAATGCCTGTTAGGAACCCACTTTGGAAAACTTAGATTTAAAATGGATTCTTTTGATAAATTATGATCTTTTTTGAAGTAGGGATAAAATTATATGATAAATCATTGTAGGAACCTAGTGGGGAGTTTTGTATCTAGAAAGTTTTCTGTGGTGTCTTGGGATAATAAAAAAATCTCTGATTTCAAAAAATGAAATTGATTAAATATCTTTTGAGAAAAATCCTATTTAAATCTTTAAAAAAAATTCCATTTGTTTTCAGAATTTTCAAGTAGCCTGCCTCTGAGCACATGCTATTAAATGATTTATGCTGCATGCACTTGGCTTATGTCAAAGCATCAATGTATGAAGTCTTATCTAGGCTCCACAGGGCAAAATAAGGGCTTTCCAGAGAAAATGTGGTCCCTGGCATTCCCATCTGGACACTGAAGGCCGGGTGTGCTTGGGCGGATCTTAACGAAGCTGTCCTTTTCAGTGGAGGAGAGCCTATGGATTCATCAGGTGTACTAATGGACTAGAGATTAAAATCAATTCTTTTACTCATTGATTTAACCAGCAATGGTAAGAAGCCAGGTGACAAAGTTTGTGGCTCAGAGAATGTAGGCCTCCTCATTTCAGTGTTTCACCTGAACCCTGGATTTGATAGGACATCCATCTCAGGGTATGGTAACGTCTGTGAAGCCTAGTTTTGAGGTACTGTGTACAGGACTGGCACATTGGAAGTGCTCCATAATAGTTACTGGTGATGCTGGTGGGAGGACAGCTATTTAACCTTCAGTTGAGATACTGGCGGTAAGCTCTTCTGAAAGTGTTGTTTGCCAATCATAGTTTGGGTTGAATAACAATGCCATTTTAATTCTAGGTTAAGTTTGTTGGTTTGTTTTTGGCCACGCCCTGTGGCATGCGGGATCCTAGCCCTAACCGTGGGTGGAACTCATGCCCCCTGCAGTGAAAATGCCAGTCCTAAGCACTGAACTTTCAGGGAAGTCCCTCCAAGGTTAAGTTTTGTGTTAAACTGGGGGAGTGTGCTGCCTGGATGAACTGGGGACAGTTAGGACAGAGTCTAAGTTGGCAGGGCATCGTCCACCTCTGAGGTCAGCTGGTCCCTACTACTTCTGCTCTGACCAGCTCTGGAGTGAGCTGTCTCCAGATCCTGTCTCCCCATCCTGTTCTTCCATATTCTGAAGTTTGGGGAGAAGGGTCAGAGACTCCCAAATAGAAAAATCATTTAGGTTCATTTTCTTTTTCTATCTTATCTAAAATCTTATATGCATATTTCCAGCATGGAATTTACTTATTTCTCAAGTTTAGGTGGAAGTACTACGTTCCATTTAGCTTCCAAAATTTGCATTTTCACTGTCTGTTATCCAAAATATTTAAAATGTTAAATATAAAGATAAAGTGTAACATGCTTTTTGGGCTTTACCACAGTAGTTTGAGGAAATTTTAAAATTTTAAAATTAAAAACAAATCTTAAGGATCTTAAGGACACAACTCAGAGACTGAACAAAAGACTCATGTTTCCAATAGTATGAGCTTATCTGTACATTTCTCATTTAAAATTTATATGTAAAAAATTTAGGTGGAAATAAGGGGGCCTCTACCTATCAACTGGGTCAAACCTGTCCACTTCCACTGTTTTTTTACTCCCTTTTTACATAGCATAGGTTTTTCTTGCCTTTGTTAAAGATTACTTTTAAATTTTAATGAATTTATTTCTGAATATGAGTGTGTGTGTGCACACACACACACTCACACATGTATATACATTTTAATACTATACCTCATGGGTTATTGGGGTGTGCAGGACTGTTTGCCTGTGTGCTAAATGACTCCAAGTTGCTTTGCTGTGTGAATTATGGTCAGTTCATATCCCCATGCTTTAAACAGCCAGTCAGTAGTCTTGCTGTGGTTAATGTACCTGCTTCTTGTAGTATTCTGTATCTCTTTATCTCCCAACTTTTATTTGCTGCATTTAATCTGCTATGGTCCAGAAAAAAAAGATACCAGTAGATTTTAGAATATAATTGTAATGTTATACACTTGTAATTACCGTATATCATTGTATGAATATAGTCTATGGGGATCTCTTAGGAATGAAATACATGAAGTTTAGTCCTTGCAACTTTAACAGTTCGTTTGATTGTTGAGAGCTCTGTTTTGCTTACTTTCCAGTTCTCAGTTATGTTCTGAATAGCTGAGGCTGCTGCTAAGTGACTTGTGGTTAAGTGAGCTACGTTAATCTTGGCCGCCAGACAGGTCGGATATTGTTTTCCTTTCTTGCATCCAGTTTTTATCATATGAGCGGCCTCAGGAACTCTCCTTTCCTTTGGCTGCTGTTTCAGTACATTTTCTTTCTCTGCTTTACCATTTCTCTGTTGCCTGCATCTCTTCATTTCTAGACTTCCCTGGTGGCTCAGACGGTTAAGCGTCTGTCTACAATGTGGGAGACCTGGGTTCGATCCCTGGATCGGAAAGTTCCCTGGAGAAGGAAATGGCAATCCACTCCAGTGCTATTGCCTGGAAAATGCCATGGACAGAGGAGCCTGGCAAAGAGTCGAACTTTTCTAAGTTGACAAATTTGATGTCCGAGAGAGAGAGAGAGAGAGAGAGAGGAGAATAAATCTTGGAAGAACTTGTAGAATTTGATTGCCTCCCTTGCTGTCATCTACATACCTCTCCCTTCTTAATTTGCATTTATATATTTAGATTTTTTTTTCCTGCTGCCCCCTTGTTGATAGAGGAAATAAGCCCACACAATAATTCTCTGCCTACCTGAACTTGACATTGGCTCTTCTCTTCACCTTTCAATGTAGGGTTAACCTGCTCTGCTCATCCTCTCCCTCCTCCTCCCTCAGCCCCACCTTGTTTTAGACCTCCTGCCCCAGAACTTCAGAGTCTGCCAGTAGCCTGGAACAGGGTAGGTGTCTGAGGGAGACTCTGCCCCGTCGAGAAGTAGACGTGGATTGTGGTTCTGGCAGATTCCCCATCTCATTGCTAAGTTGGATCGCAATAGGCGATTGAGAGGAAGGAAGAGTGTGTTCAAATATCTCAAATTGAAACTCTGAGAATTTTTTTTTTTTTTTTTCTCGTTTAGAAGTGATAAAAAAGGTGTTCGGATTCTCTATAACATAATACATATGGGAAAATGGATTGGGAACTCAACATCCAAGGAAGCTTTTCATTACAAAGCATCTGTAATGTATAATTGGTAGCCTTTTGTTAAGGGGTAGAATTCATTTCTTTATGACAGGCTTTTTAACAGGCATGCATTTGTACTTCACACATGGTCAGGCATATTTTTCCCCCATTCTTTCTACTAGGAATTTCCATTTTTCACCCTGACGGCATTTCCTCCTGGATTCCTTGTGCATGTTGGGGGCGTTGTTAGTGCACGCTCTGTGAAGCTTTTGGATCGTATCCACAATCCTGGTATGTTCTCTAAACATTTGTTTTCTGTGTTTCATTTACTTACACTGTGATTATTATTAACACTGATTTTGATAGTTTTTTAAGCTGAATTTATCCAAAAAGAAAAATGACGAAGAAAGTATAAACTAGCACACATTGCTTATAAATATTTGCAGTAATCTTAACTAAAAATAAACTAAGTAGAAGTGTATATTTCAGTTACTTTTTTTTAATACAAAGCAAATCTTGATTCATTTTGGGCCAAGGTATATCACTCTGAGGCAATCCTTAAATCACTTTTGAGTCAGCTGTTTTCTTTGACTCAGGCAGATAACGAAATTTACAATTTGATCATTGTGGCCATTAGCTTAAGAGGTTAGGTTAGTTCTTTTCACTGGAATAATTCTTTATGGGTTGTTTGAGTAAGTTTCTTATTCATAAAAGAAGTCTTAGTTTGAAATGTATAAATTGTGTAGAGAACCTAAAAGTTTTAAAAAAATAATTATTGTCTTTGGGTCCTTGGTTTCTTTCAGTAGCTATTTATTCCATTTAAGCAAACAGGAGAAAATGGCAACTCACTTCTTTAAGACATGAACCTTGATTATAAAAGAGAAAAAAAGCATGCAAGTCCCGGTAATTTCAGACCCTTGGATTAGAAATGCTTTGCTGATTTTTCTAAATCTAAAATAAGCATGAGAAGTATAGTAGGAACTTTCCCTGTGGAACTTGTTCTTGCATCTCTCATTGACTGGATGCCCAGTAACTTGCTCAGGTCACTTATTATTTTGATGACATACCTTAAACTTGAAGTTATATTAGTATTCTTACCTGGCATGTATGCAAATGTGTTTTTGAAAATTGAAATGGTCACTTCCAGTAACCTCTTCGGGGCCTTGTACTGACAGCTATGAAAAAAGAAAAATGCTTTGAAATTATTGTATGCAAAACTCAAGTAGTGATTTTGAGGATACAAAGCATTACCGTTCTTTTAGATTTTTAAAAAATTTAATCTGGGCCCCATAGTTTGATGTCATTTGAATTAAAACAGAATGGAATTTTTCTAGACCCTGAATGGAATTGCAGAAAAGCAATACTATTTGGGATTAATTAAACTCCTAACGTTGGGCAAATACATATTTTAAGTGCCAGTCTTCTCTTTTTCTTCTCTGGTTTATTATTTTTTTCCCCTGTATCTCATTTTTGGGGTCAATTTAAAATCTTTTCTTCATGCAGTATTTTATGCATTCTGTAGTAATTAAATGGAGAAGGCAATGGCACCCCAGTCCAGTACTCTTGCCTGGAAAATCCCATGGACGGAGGAGCCTGGAAGGCTGAAGTCCATGGGGTCGCTAAGGGTTGGACACAACTGAGCGACTTCACTTTCACTTTTCGCTTTCATGCATTGGAGAAGGAAATGGCAACCCACTCCACTGTTCTTACCTTGAGAATCCCGGGGATGGGGGAGCCTGGTGGGCTGCCGTCTATGGGGTCGCACAGAGTCGGACACGACTGAAGCGACTTAGCAGCAGCAGCAGCAATTAAAGGCAGATTTAGACTGATGCCGGTTTTAATGGATTGAGATCTTGAAAACTATGCCAAGTTTCATATCTGTGCATTTAGGAGCTTGAATTATTTGAGAAGTGCAAGGAAATACTGAGTTAAGATACCTGACACTAACTGGGTGACCCAAGGCCACACAAGCTGAGTTTCTGTGTACCCTTGACTCAAGTATTTTGATAGTTGGCATCCACCAACTCCAAATAGCTCCAAAAATGGTTATAGGAATATATTCAGTTGTTCGTGATGGAAGCATTTAGACTTCATCATTGCTTCCATGTACTCTGAGTAAGCTGTAGGATCTAGGAGAAGAAACAAAGGTTATTTAAACCAAATTTAAGTAGAGAGCCAAATTTTAAATTGCATTACTTAAAAAAAAAAACCCAAAAACCTGCTTTTGAGCATTTTCTATACTTGCCAGTTTATTTTTAGTTGTGTAAGAAATATAAAATTCCAGGCCCAGGGAAGAAAAAACAAGTTCTTCCTTCTTATAAAATATGATTTGTATATTGTAACTATAGCACATCCATTTTCTTCCTCTCCTTCCCTATCAGAATATTTTTTCAGTTTATGTGGAGAAATTCTCAGTTACTGATGGTTTATTTTCCAGAAGATTATGGGCATATATAATACATATAAATACTTGTAATGTTATAAATATTGTATTTCAGTTTTGTTTTTATTTTCAGTTAAATACAAATCATATTCTAATGGCCCTAATATTATTTTGATACAATTATCACATTATTTGGATTGTTTTTTATATATGTATTGTGCCTGAAAAAGGAACATTTGTTTAACATTTTGTTAATCTTCAGGCCCCGTAAATAATTATGTGTGAAAAAATTTTAATTTGTTTACAGAAGCTAAATGTCAGAACAAAACTCAGTTAGCATCTACCATAATAAAGATTTATTAATTTTATGATTCTGAGTTACTCTGCTGAAAGAAAATTATGACAGATGAGATAACACGCGCTAATGTCAAAAGACCTATATTTGCACTCTCAGATGAATCTTGCAGCTATTTTTTGACTAGTGAATATGGGAAATTTTCATTTCACACTAAGTATAAAAGGAAAAGCCTTATTTTAAAACGACTACCACCTGCTAACTATTGATTATTATTTTGGAGTTACTTCTTTAGAACTTCCTCTTCTTCAATATTAAACAAACAGGTCATACAATAAGGGAGAGAATGGGATGGTTTTAAAAGGTAATTATCTGAAATAATAATTAGACTTCAGTTAATGTTAGATTACTATAGCATGTTCCTTCTTCTCTATTTCTACTTCTTATTAACTCTGCTGTCTGTGTCTTTCTAGTTCCTGTCAAGTGGTGTTGTCAATTGTGTTCTTATTTGTAGTATTTTTTGTTTTTTTTTCCTACTATTCTGCACCTAAAACTGATCTACTAATTTGCTGTTTTGAACTCAGCCTTTGTCGGAATTATGGGTAACACAAGATCTTACAAACTGCTAGACTGGAATAGTTTCAATTCAGGTATTTTAATGGTCATTCAGTACTACATATGCTGACAAAAATTATGGCAGCTCAGTGAAGTTTTTAGAAATGTTCTCAGTTAAATAGGCTTAATGTCAATTCAGTTAATACAGATACATTTTGGAATACATATGTGATAACTTCTGTAATTTTCATGGAAATACAAACATAAAAATGTTTTTACTAAAATGAATTAATCAAAACCATAGAAATACCATGAATTATGAATGACTTCTGTTAGGTGATGAACTTTCAGAGTGATAATTTTAAATTTATTACATTTTTGTACAGTTTTTTTCATACCAGGTGAATGATACTAGATTAGCTTTATCATTAAGGGAATAGTAATTATTTAAACTTCAATTTAGATTTGAATATATTTAGTGTTCTATAAATATTATAAAAGTATAACTGTATTTTTAATTTTTTAAAATTTATTTTAATTGGAGGCTAATTACTTTACAATATTGTGGTGGTTTTGCTGTATTTTTATTTATAATTCTAGAAGTGTTCTAAAATTTGGTAAGTAGGAGCAGATTTTGGGGGGATTAACAGCTTTCATAAGCTTTCCTCTCTCCCTTTCCAAATAGAATATATTTTTTCTTTTTAAGTAATTTTACATATGAATATAGTTTGTAGCTTTTAAAGAAACTTAAGATAGCTTTACAGCTGATGATGTGGTTTAGAGTCAAAACAATTTTTCTTTTTGATTAAAAGCATGTTCTCTTAACATAAAAATGTAGATATTTATATTAACTCTATTTTAGAAGTAAATAATAGAGCTATTTTGATTCAGTCTCAGAAACTGGCATTTTCCTAAAGAACTTTTTTAGTTGTGTCAGAAAGTACATCTATTTACAGAAAAACAAAAGCAGAAGCACCAAGAGGCTCAACATTTGAGATAATATTCCATAATCTTTTCAGTATTATAAACTTCTTTTGTTTTTAGGAGTCCAGGAGTAAGTTCTGATGTAAATAGTGCATGTTTGACTATGAAGTAACTCATGTTCATCATGGGGATTTAACCTAAAGTCAGTCTAGTAAACAATCTGATCTGGTCCAACCTTTGCAGATTTGGACTGACATCAGTTGGTAAATCTTTGAGGAAATTACCTCTATTTCCTATCTAAGTTTTTGCCAGCATGTATCACATTGGTTAGAGTTAAAGTAATCTCTTGTAATGTCATGCTTTATATTGGTTTCTTTAATGAGAAATTAAAAACGTCCTGCTGGATTCATTTAATAAGAATATATTTTAGAAAAACATGGGCAGATTATGGTGGTGGGCAGAGAAAAGGCTAGTTACATAAGAATAGAACATTGAGGCATCATCATTAATAATTTAAGGAGCTGAAAGTTTGTGAGGGCAACGATGTTTAAGATGAGAGATATAATAGATGATAGAACTGTTTTGAAATGTGGAAAAGGCAAAAGTTTTTAAAGACACAGTAAAGACTTTGTTCCCTGTAAACAGAATTTGGTGAGGAGGAACATGGTTGAGGAAGCAGTATATCTTGCCATCATTTAAAATAAAATCCAGTAGGAAGTGTAAGAAAGAAAAGATGGATATGTTACAGCATATTAAAATAACATAAAAAGTGATGCTTTCAGTTTAATATGCTTATAGTTTTATGTTTTTGATTGGGGGTATTTAGAGTCTTTCTGATAAGAATTGGTACATACTTAGAAACCAGGGTTTTTCTGATACTAGTTTCAGAAAAATAGCTTGATAATTCTGCAAAAAAAGTTATATATTTGGTAAATGTATTCAAATCCTTTATATATTTTTCTGTGTAATTAGGCAATATTTAGCCACTCCTGTCCTGAATTACCACAGAAAATCAAAAATTGTAGAAAAGTAGTTGTTGATACAGTTTCTATTAATGCTAGAAATTATTTATCAATACTATATTTCCTGGTCTCTGATACCAGCTATAATATGATATATCATTGACTTCATAAAAGTCTTCTAAGAAAAAAGAGGAACACGTGGTAGTCAAATGTACTAATTATTCGACATTTTTATTTCAGAAACATTAAAATGTGGAACAGTATAGGAAAACATTTTATATCACACAATAGTGTTTCATGCAAAACAGTAAACCATGTGGGCAGTTATTAGAATTTATTTTGTACTATGCAATTTGTTAGATAAGAGATGTGCAAAGGTGCCTGTCCCCCTATTTTTATATTCTGGGAGGATAGAAGAATATGTAAACGGCTTACTGTGTAGTATGGTGTGATAGTAGATTCAGAGTTAAAGAGAAAGTTAGGATTAACTCTGTGTGGCAGGGTACCTTATAGAGGTAGTAATCTTGAGCTTAGTTTTGGATAGTATATGAAGATTCACTTAGATTTATATTTCAGACAGTGCATTTGGAACCATGTTAATATATTCTTTGAGTTTAGTTCTGAAACTTCAAGCATTTGCAAAACAATATCCTAGCCACTACTCATTCAATGAAGTTTATTACATAGCTAGTTCATACTTTTTGTTTGCTATTAATACAAAAAGTCTTAGTTTACCTTTGTCCCCCACCCCCTTTTCTTCTGCTTTGTCCTGTTAGTTTGTGTATTTTTATAGAGCAGGAAGAAAGGAACTCAGTATTTGAAAATTTATTCAAAACTCTTACCTTTTATTACCTTGTTTCTTTTTCTTTGGCCTGTTAATACACTGAGAAAGATAAAATGAACCTTGCTACTGGAAGGAGAATGTAACATTTAAAGATCTTGTGTGTGACATGCCAGGGAGGAGATTCTCAGAAGACGGAGTAGTCAGATTTGCATTAAATCGCTGCCTGCTGGTTCAGAATGAATTTAAAAGCAGCAAGACTAGAGAGATCCCAGTCAGTGCAGTGCAGGAGTCCTAGCCAGATTGTGACCTGGGATCTGATGGTGACAGGAGAGCTAAAGTTTTGTGGTGCACTTACTATGTACTATTCTAAGATTTTATGGTAGTAGCTCATTTAGTCCTCAAGCACAGCGCTCACATATGAACGCTGTGAGCAGTATGAAACATAGCCATTTGTCCGAGGTCAAATAGGGAGTGACTGAGCCCCAGATTGAACCTTGCAATTTTGGCTTCAGGGCTTAAACTCTTAACCACAAGTTTACAAACTGTTTAGAATGGGAAGCCTGCAGGACTTGGTAATTAAAGGAGAATGTGGTGAGTGAAACAGGCTCTGTGCAATTGTCAGCTGAGAGAGAGAGAAGGGTAATGATTGTCCCATATGTCTGCAAGTCTTAACATCCCAGGGGACAAATGATTCCTATCTTTTAGAAACTCAAGTCTGTTTGAAAGTTCAGTTGTAAATAATATTTTAAGAGTAAATCCTGATAGCCCTAGCTCATTGCTTCTCAAATGGCTGTAATCTATTTTTCTTCTGAGTTTACCACTAGAAGTATTTCTGAATAGGTCACACATAGTTTCTTACTTATAAACAGTCTCAGTGAGTTGAGGAAAATTTGTTATTCTTTCCTGTGTAGGATGCATGTCAATTTAGATAACTTTTTTAGAAGTGATAAGAGGAAATTAAAATACGTGTATAATGTCATTTGAAAAATACTAGTTTGAAGTAGCTTATGAACTTAGACAATATTTTTAAGTGTTTTTAAGCCCTGAGTTAGTAAAGCAAGATGTTTGAATAGCCTTTCTTTTGTTTTTGAGAATATTCTAAAAATATTTTTTCTTTTTTTACTGTTTTAGACAGATCGTAGGTTTTAAGACTTATTAGACTGGAAATTTTCTCAATCTTACAATGAATGAACTTCAGCTAATGATAGATTTAGTGGTTTAAATTTAGAAAATGTTACTTTTTCTCTTTTTTGTTTTCAGAAATATAGTTAGAAATTTGACTTTATTTTGGAGGCAAATTAATAGTTAACATCTAAAAATGTAGTTACTACTTTAAAAATATGTAACAGAATATGAGTCAGCTGAGGAAATACTTATATAAGGAAATATTTATATAGAATATACTTATCACTCTGATCATTCAAATTTTTCTCCAATAGATGTTTGTCAAGTGCCTGCCATGTCTTAAGCACAATTCTGGGATTGGAAATAACCAGGGTTCACCCAGGCAGACCTCCTGTTTACATACTAGTCTAGTCTGTTTCTTACACTACTTTGCTGTGTGTGTGTGTGTGAGAGAGAGAGAGAGTTAAATGGAGATAGACTTTCTTGGAATTTGAATTCTACTGATGATCTCAGCAATCATTATTTTTCTACATCTGAGGGACATTCATGAGCAGATGTGCAAAGTAAGCCTAAAGTAGTTAAGCAGCATTTGGTTTTCAGTATTTTAATAAGGTTTTCAGAAAGTAGATACATAGAGTTCAAGAAGGCATAAATATAGCATGCATGACTTGTGAGCTTTCCTTTATAATGTGACATAAATGTAATATTTAATTTTCTTTCTATATATAATGTAATTGGATATTCATTACTTTTCTACTATCTGTAAAAAAAAAGTCAGATGGGTAATCTCCTTAAGTGGGAAGTTTCACTCTTCATATATATGAAATATGTAAAATGTAACTGGATATTCCATTACATTATTATAATGTAACATGTAAATGTAATGTATCATTCTCTGTATAAAATAATGTAACTGGTCACCAGTTACATTATATATATAAAGAGTGAAATGTCACAGTCAAGGAGTAAATTACATATTTGACTTTTTTTTTTTTTAAACAAATAGTAATGACTGCAGCTTGGTCCAACATGGATTGTATCTGAGCCACCATCCTAATATTCCAAATTACCACATCTTGAAGTTCACTCTCAGTTTGCACATTACCTCTTCTATAATGAGATTCTTCTTTTTAGTCTGTACTGAATCCCCAACCAGTTTGAGGTTCTATACTTCCTTGAACCTGGACTCTCTAATTTCTGTTCTATTAGTGGAAATTTATCTTCTTCAAAAGGTTGTTTTGCGTTGGACTATTACTTTCAGACATTTGAGAAGGTAGCTTTTTGTGCTGTCCATTAACAAGATACATTGTCCTTTTTCTGAAAATCCTATCTAACACTTTATCTTGTTTATTTAAAAATTAGATTGAATAACTGCCCATTTCCTTTTTTATTTTCTTTCAACTTGATTAAAAGGTTTCCAGGGACAGAATTATTCTCTTCTAGACCTATATGAAAATAGAACTACATTTAACTCTTCATGTAGTCAGCATTTCTTAGTTGCAAATGTGTAATTGCCTAAAATCTCGAAGGAATTGACTTTTATAAAGGCATATTGTGTTGAGTTGTTCACTTCTTTACTTTTTGAGGGGTAAACTATTACTGTCATTTTAGGAATCTTTACCAGTGTCACCTGTACTTTAGAAACAAGATTAAATACTAAAAAGATGGCAAGATATCAAGCTATGGCCATGCTCTAGACAAGTAATAGAAAAACAAATTAACTGTGGTGTCAACATAAGTGTGAGGACATTACCCTCGTAAGAGGCATCAGTGAGGCATTGATCTAGAACTCAATTCTTGCTTGCAATTAAAAGAATATAGTAAAAGATCTGTGATAATTATCTATGTATAGTTCTGACCCTTAGAAGAAAAATACAAAATAGTATGAAATATAATTTATATAATAAGTAACTTTTCATATCTCCTAAAATGATAATCTTTTTACGATTATCAATAATTCTATAGATTCTTGGAAGGAGCATGGTATTTTAAGTGAAGATATTTTTTCTTCACATCTCTGAAACGTTAATTTGCAACCCTCACATCTCAGCTGTATATCCTTCAAGTGACCAAATTGTATCCAGTTTCATATAAGGTGTGTATAGTTGCCAGTAAATTTTTAAGCCAGGTTCTTTGTTTTGCCTTTTACAGAAGTATGGTAAATCCTCAGTTTTTACTTTTGTAGGGTGAATAAAACAGTTCAGATTCACTAATGTATTTCCTATAAGAAGTATAATTAGCAGTTTTTAAGATTTCCATTAGTAGGGATTAAATACTCTGATTTTTGTTTCTGAATTTTCAGTACTAGTAAGTTAGACTGAATCATGATTGCTACTTGAATATTCTGTGGCTCATCTCTGGCATTAAGTATAAGATAGGCTTTGAAGAGAAGTTTAATTTTTCTGTAATATTAAATAAATTGATTTTTCTTAATTGTATCTTAATTAACCCCTAAATTTAATAGCCAAAAAATTCATCCTTTGACTTCTTGCTCACAGTTGTAGGTAATTATTTTAATCCAATTCCTAGTTTGTGATGAAGTGCTCCCTACTGTATGCTTGCCTTGCTTTCACCTAGAATCTAGGGCCATTACTTTCTGTAACCATTTCAGTGAGCTGCCATAGTTTTCAGTCTGTACTGTCACCTGATCCAAGCATGCGCCAAAGTTTCCACTGTTTCTGGCTCCTGTCTGCTGAATCTGCTTTGCAAAACCCTTCGTTCTTTGAGCTTTTGCTTTAGCCAAAAACCAAATTTAAGAAATTCTTTGGAGTGTGGACATAACACCATTTGCTTCCTTAGCCCTCCTGTATGTAACTCTTTAGCTTTTATTAAACTTGTAAATACTGTATTAACTACAGCAGCGGCATCCCCATGTGCAATTGTGTGGCTCGTGTGTCAAAATAAAGGCTGCTTGTGAACTTGTCAGAAGAGTATGAATGCTCTACTTGCGCTGCATTCAGCTTTTTGTTGGTTTTTTGTTTGTTTTTTTAAATCAGCCACTTATTCTTTCATAGTGTTTGGTTTAATTATCTGATTATTTTATGTGTTATACCAAGGTAAGTTTGATGTAGATAAACTTTGTATTCTATGTGGTTACATGTATCTCATAGTAATTATGATTACATACTTTTTCCATTTAGGCATGCTGGCCTTTCTAAATAAATAGATCTCGAACTTGAAATAAGTAGCTTCTTCCAAATTTTTCATTAATTTAAAAAAATATAATACTGTTGATTACATCCTGTAAAATTTTTAAAGCAGAAAACTGCCATGTATCACTATGTAGCAAGATGTAGGCTAACCTAATGTGAGAAAATCTAATTTATAAAAACGGAGTATATGATTATTTGATTTAGTAAATATTATTGTAAACTTCCAGAATGATTTGAAAAGTAAATTGCAGGTTTTACTATTATGTTTTAGAAAGCCAACTTTTCATTTTACATAGTTTTTCAGGAAAATAATTTTTTTCTAAGCTGAGATATAGTTCTCTTATTTTTGCTATCTTTTTCGAAAATCATAAGTAACTTGATAGATGGAGCAACTAGTTGAATGATAGTTTGTCTTAGGATATAAAATTTCCCTATTAGGAAAAGATGATGTTAATAGATGTCCAAATTAATCTGGAAACTTGTATGTCCTAAAAAGAGAGAATGGATATGAAAGTGTTTTTGTGCTCTTAATGTCTACATTTCAGCTAGGAATATGAAGAAATTCTTTAACGTAGTAGCATATGTGCAAAATAGGGCCACCTAATTGTCTCACCCATTTCTGAATTCGTAATATTGATTGCTAACACCATATTGTAGTATTTTCTATTTCTTTTCCTTCTTTATCTCGTACTTTGATCTTTTCCTTGGTTTCCTGGAGTTTTGTGTTTCTTCTCTTCTGAAAGAAAGTTTTAGGGTAGCACGGTCTTGGATCTAAGACTTTAACGCAAGAACTGGCTGGCATCATTTGTAGTTCTGGTTTTTATCTCCTCACTTCTTTTTGCTGATCTCCCTGTGGGGGAAACAAAATTCCACCATAGGAATGTGAGCTATAACAAGGCTTTTAACCTTTCTTTACTTTGCTGTCTTCAGTATTTCACTAGTGAGTATGATTCTACTTATTCTACTTATTTTGAAAAACGTATTTGAAAACTGCATATGTACAGAAACTCAGAAGGCTTTTGGATTGTTGGATTTTTAGTCGTAATAGTGCCTTTTTAATGTGAAAGATTTACAGTAAGAGCTTAGCATCTTATTTAGAGTTGATCAGGTTTTTTCTTTTCCAAATTGTTCCCAAATGGAATTGGCCACAAAAAAAGAAACAATTTAGGATATGCTGATTATAGACCGTTTCTGTTTTTAACATCTTTGGGCATGAAAAGCTAACTATATATGCAGCTGCTGTTCATCAGTAGTTTGCAGCTAAATGCAAGTTATTAGAAAGTGTATGTGACAGATGTTCCATCTATAATGCTCCATTGCAAGCAATGTTGGGCTACTCTATGGTAATAAAATGTGATTCTGTGATTTGAAAGCATTTTCTTAATGACAGAGCTATATATGGAGTTGCAGTGTTCTTTCTGAAATTTGTCCTTATGTACATTAACTAGATTCTTCGTACTAATGTTTTCAATGTATTTGCTTTCTTTATTTTGAACTGGCCAGTCCCTTTATTTCTTGTCACTTTGCTTCAGGACCCACATCTCTTTAGAAGGATGGCTATAGATGGCTTTCTGCTTTTTAATGTTGATAAATCTATGCCTTGCAGAGAACCCAGAATGTATTGCATTATTAAAAATTAAGTACAGGAAATGAAATCAGAATTTAAAATAAATTTATGGATATGACTCAAGGTGCTCACTCAGTGAGGTGAGACATAGGAAGTCATTTTAGTTTAAGATTAGAGTCTGAAAACTCTGGGTCTACCTTTCAAATTGTATTTCATAAAACAGATCCCTATAGATAGCCCTAAAGTAAAAAAGCAAATAGAACTAGATGATTTATTTTCTAGCACCTGAGTTTAAAATGTTAAACTTCTTGAGACGTAGCATTAAATGAAAATGTTAATAAGCTTTTTGAGAAGTAGCATTTTAAAGATGTGAAGTTTGAAAACCTGTTGTAGAATAGTAGTTCTTTGCCTTCCAGAGTATGCGTACTTTAAATATTTCTTGTTCAAATAGACAATATGCTATTGAGTAGTGAACTGATTTAAAATTTATTTTTCAGATGAACCAGAAACTCGAGATGCATGGTGGGCAGAAATCAGACAAGAAATAAAATCCCATGCCAAAGCATTAGGCTGTCATGCTGTAGTGGGCTACAGTGAATCAACTAGCATCTGGTAAATGATAATAACAACTTGATTTTCTAGATGCTGTGGTTTACAGATTGTCATCTGAAAGGGGAAAAGCTTTATGCAGATACGGAGAAAAGAAGAAAAGTGGATTGATCCAGTTAGTGTGGGCTTTTTTAGAATACATCAAGAGGAAATTCGTATGCTGTCTTTACTGCTTAGTTAATGTGAAACTTCAGGAAAATTGTTCTACTCCTCCAAGCCTCAGTTATACATTGGAGACAGTAACTACCTGTCAGTTAAGGTTATTGAGGCATTAAATGAGAATATAATACTGGCACACAGCAAGTATTAACTCCAAGCCTACTTTACTCCAGTTTGTGACTCCACCAGCTCTTTCCTCTGGGATTTTGAAACTCTTAATCTATTGTAAACAAACCGCCGTGTGTCTTTCAAGTTCATTTGTAAACTCTTTCTGCCTTCATTAATTAACTATAACTTAACTTTTTCCTACCAACAAATCTCCCTAATGCTACCCAGTTAGGAAGGGACTTCCATACTCTCAGTTCTCAATTTCTTTTTCTCCTGTCTTTCATTTGGACAACTTCTTCCCCATTTAAGTCCGTGCCAATCCACTGTTCAGGATTTTCTACCTCCAAAACTTTTTTCTGCTCTTTTTTTTCCTGCCCATCTCCTCCAGTTAAACACAATTATCTCCCTTCTAACAGTCTGTCATTGTGCTTTCTCATTCTCAAGTCCTCTATCCTTAGTTGACTTTCAACCTTATTTTGACTTCATTATTGCATGAAACTGTTCCTCTTTAAAAATTTGAAACCATAAAATTTCACTCTTGGATCACAACCTGATATTTTCCTACTCATCCCATTTGCTTATTTATTTCTGGTTTATTTTGGCCCTTCTCTTAATCAAGAGTTTTCCCAGTTCCTTACTTAGGTTCTGACTTTACTTGCTGTCTGCCATCCTTGAACCCTACTTTCCACTCCTTCAGAAGTTGGTAATAGATGTCATCTAGACACTGTTTGCGGAGAAGGCAATGGCATCCACTCCAGTACTCTTGCCTGGAAAATCCCATGGATGGAGGAGCCTGGAAGGCTGAAGTCCATGGGGTCGCTGAGGGTCGGACACAACTGAGCGACTTCACTTTCACTTTTCACTTTCATGCATTGGAGAAGGAAATGGCAACCCACTCCAGTGTTCTTGCCTGGAGAATCCCAGGGACAGGGGAGCCTGGTAGGCTGCCGTCTATGGGGTTGCACAGAGTCGGACACAACTGAAGTGACTTAGCAGCAGCAGCAGACACTGTTTGACTTTAGTCTGTCTTATTTTTCCACCTTCTGTTGGGTAATTCTTAACTGCCAGCTATTACATGGATAACTTTCTTGTGGTGGTGCTGATCATTTTTGTTGGAGAAAAAATGATTAGACTGTAATAAATGAGGATGTTACAGAGCCATGCTGTTTAATTCTCTAAGGATCCTTTTTTTTTTCTTTGCAGACTATATATTATACTCTTTTTAAAAAACAACTTTAGTGATATATAATAGGCATATAATCTCACATGTTTAAAGTACATTACTTTGAAAAGTTCTAACATAACTTTTATGTGAAACCATAAAACTCATGAAACCATTATTATCATGAAACCATTAGCATCAGTCATGAAACCATAAAACCATTAGTGTCATTGAGACAGTCAACACATATATCACCCCCAAAGCTTCTCTATATTCCTTTGTACTCTCTCCCTTCAGTCCCTTCTCATCCCACCCCTGTCATAGGATATACTGCTGATCTGCTTTCTATCACTAGAATAAGTTTTCACTTTTACAAAATTTTATGTAAATAGAATCTTAACATTATGCACTCCTTTTTGTTTAATTTCACTCAGCATGTTTAAGTTGAGATTAAATTGAGTGTCATCCCTGTAACAGCAAGAACCCGTTCCTTTTCATTGCTGAGTAGTATTCCTTTGTATATATTATACTCTTGAACTGCTCTATTCTCATTGTAGCTGTTCTACTTTTGTTAACCTACTAACCTTGTTAGGCTTATCCTGCCTTTCTTCCCAGTAGATAGTCTTGCTCTATTTGTGGATTTATTTTCATATACTTTCAGCTCTTAGGGGTATAGTTTTAGAAGACATAGTTCTTACCATTAGATTCACATTCTCCTGGAGAATTATGACAAGCATAATACATTTTATGGTAGAGATATCTCAGGATATCTTAGGATCCTAGAGGGCTATAGGAGGATTGGAAGAAAGTTTTAATGAAGTAACTGAAGCTTGAACTGTATCTTGAGAGATGAGTTATATCAATGAAGAGAAAAGGCATAGGGAGGGTTTTCAGGGTGAAAAGAGTAGCATGTGGAGAAGGCCAGAGGTGTGGATTCAGTTGCTGGAGATAAGTCACAGATGCAGGAGTCTACAGAAATGAGTCCAATTCATTTATTTAGAAGTTTGCATTCACCTGATGTAAGCTTCTGTTTTCCCTGGAGACCTCAGAAATTTTGTATTTAAATCCTGTCTTTACTAGTTTTTTTCTGTTCTAACCCGTCCTACTTACTATTACTGGTTTAGTTCCCTGCAGTGCACACCTTGAAATGCACACCTGCTCTGGTAGCTCTTTGATTCAGCGCCTTCTGTGGCTTTATGTTTTTTTTATATTCTCAATGTGCATTTAACCGTTAGAAGCCTGGCCTCTTGCAGATCATTTCTTTTATGGCCTTGCTTCTTATCCATTTACTTTGTTTCAAGTGTATTGTCCCTAGGTTGCTACTTTTCCCATTAGCTTTGGGTGATCTCATTCATAATTCAATAATTATGTTGATTGTTTTTTGGCTTTCAAGTTGGGTAATATGTAATAAAGAGTTTCAGATAATTCTTTGGAAAATCGGTTTTTATCATATATATAATATGATGTAGCTTAAGCTCTGTCTAGTATACTTTGGATGTTTGTGTCAGTTGTCTTTTTATTATTAAGTTTAAATTAAGCTAAAGCAATATAGATATTTACATAGTTGTGCTTTTAGAATAATTTTAATAAAATTCAATATTCATTTAAAGAGTATTTTATTACAGTTTAATGGGCTATTGCTGGATTCAGCAATATAGTTTGTTACTACTATTATTTTGAAACATTCCAGTCTTTATAAGCTTTGCCATATTTTAAAGGAATTGTCACTAATACTAATCTTTTACAATTTTTAAGTGGCAAAGAATACTCTTCCTCTTCATTTTAACAATATTACTTCTATTTTCTATCCTAGATTTAGGAGGTAATCCAGTGATAATAATATTTAGTAAAGTCTATCTTAAATTTAAATTGTCACCTTGGTAAGTTAGACTGCCTGAAAATATTAACTTGGTTACATTTTTTTTTTTTTTCTCTTGTAGTGAAGAGGTCTGTATTTTATCTGCATCCGGCACGGCAGCTGTACTGAACCCTAGATTTTTGCAGGATGGCACCGTGGAGGGCTGTTTGGAACAGAGGTTGTCACGACAGCATGGCTTATTTTCCTTAAGGGTAGAGAAGGGAAAGTTTGACTTTCTTCTTCTCAGAGCTGGGATAATCCTTCTTTATGAGGGCGGGTTACACGGGTGCGGTGCAGAAATCAGGACCAGGCACTTGACTGATTTTTACCTAATCCATAGCAACACCATAGCAACAAACAAGTATTGGGTTCTGCACTGCATGACGCACACTGTTATTTCTAACACCTCAGTAAATGGCACATATGATTACCAATTGAAGAATTTCAGGTATATAGTTTTGTGTTTGCTACAATGTAGAAATAATTTCTTTTGAGTTTTCTCTTCCTTTCTTTTCCTTTTGTTTTACCTCCAAAATAGGAAAAGGTCATGACACAATTTCCATAAAGAAAATTCCTAATTATAAAACAGACACTATGTTGTATGAAAATTATATATAAAAGCTTCAATTATGTATAAAAATCTTGTGAAAGATGACTTTAAGATATGTAAAAGAGAAAGTAAAAATGAAAGCATTGGGTAAAATGAGACTGCTTTTTGGTTTATTTGATTATTGGTTCCTTTAATCTGTTAGTGTCCATAAATAAAAAGATGAGGTTATCAACTATATATACAAAAAGCTGTAAGTTTGATACCAGAGCTTGCCTGAATAATATAGATCTTAAATACTTCTTACCTAACACTATGCATATTTTTCCCCAGTATTAATGTATAATATATATTAAGGAAGAAAGCCAAAAAAAAAATCTATACGTTATCAAATTTACTATAAATTTGAAAGTCTCTATGTAGCCAAGAAAAATGTGTTACAAAGACCTTGGTTAGTTTCTTTTGTCAGTATTAAAAATGGATTTTGACCATAATATTTTTCAGAGCATTAAAAGTCATGGTAAATAATAGGAAAGTGAAGGTTGGACATTTTGAAGTATACTAAACAATTGGAATATTCTGTTGAGGAAACTGACTTTGCCAGTGAGTTGTCCCAGGGCTGCCATATAGTTCTTGCTTATGTCAGTAGCTTCCATTCTGTAGTAGGTAGAAGCCTAATTTAATGAACAGCCTTTCTCATGCAGTTTGGTTGTTTCCATATAATGGCTTAGATGGACACATGAAATTATTAGCGCTTACTAAAAAAAATTTGAAAAAATGTAGGAGAGTAGAAGGAAGAAAAAAATTCCCTAGGATGTCAGTATTTAGAGATTATCCATTTTGTACATTTCATATTTCAAATGTTTTCATACTTTTTTTGCATTTCTTCTTATTTGGGATGATTTTGATCACCTCCTCCTGTACAGTATTATGAACCTCCACCCATAGTTCTTCAGGCACTCTTTCATATCTAATTCCTTAACTCTATTTGTCACTTCCACTGCATAATCTTAAGGGATTTGATTTAATCATACGTAAATGGTCTAGTGGTTTTCCCTACTTTCTTCAATTTAAGTCTGAATTTTGCAATAAGAAGTTCATGATTGGAACCACAGTCAGCTCCTGCTCTTGTTTTTGCTGACTGTATAGAGCTTTTCCATCTTCAGCTGCAAAAATCTGATTTTGGTGTTGACCATCTGGTGATGTTCATGAGTAGAGTAGTCTTTTGTGTTGTTGGAAGAGGGAGTTTGCCATGACCAATGCATTCTCTTGGCAAAACTCTTTTAGCCTTTGCCCTGCTTCATTTTATACTCTTAAGGCCAAACTTGCCTGTTACTACAGGTATTTCATGACTTCCTACTTTTGCATTCCCATCCCCTATGATGAAATGGACATCTTTTTTGGTGTTAGTTCTAGAAGGTCTTGTAGGTCTTCACAGAACCATTCAGCTTCTTTAGCATAAGTGGTTGGGGCATAGATTTGGATAACTGTGCTATTGAATGGTTTGTCTTGGAAATAAACAGAGATCATTCTATCATTTTTGATATTGTACCCAAGTACTGCATTTCAGACTCTCTTGTTGACTATGAGGGCTACTCCATTTCTTCTAAGGGATTCTTGCCCACTAGTAGATATAATAGATATAATGTAGATATAATAGTAGATTTAATGGTCATCTGAATTAAATTCGCCCATTCCAGTCCATTTTAGTTTACTGATTCCTGAAATGTTGATGTTCACTCTTGCCATCTCCCATTTGAACACTTCCAATTAACCTTGATTCATGGACATAACATTCCAGGTTAGGAATGTTTTCTATGCAATATTGTACTTTACAGTATCAGACTTTACATCCGTCACCAGTCACAAAATGCAAAAAGGCAACATGGTTGTCTGAGGAAGCCTTACAAATAGCTGAGCAAAGGAGATAAGTGAAAGGCAAAGGAGAAAAGGAAAGATATATCCATCTGAAAGCAGAGGTCCAAAAAATAGCAAGGAGAGATAAGAAAGCCTTCCTCAGCGATCAGTGCAAAGAAATAGAGGAAAACAATAGAATGGGAAAGACTAGAGATCTCTTTAAGAAAATTAGAGACACCAAGGGAACATTTCATGCAAAGATGGGCACAATAAAGGACAGAAATGGTATGGACCTAACAGAAGCAGATGATATTAAGAGGTGGCAAGAATACAGAGAAGAACTATACAAAAAAGATCTTAATGACCCAGATAACCACAATGGTGTGATCACTCACGTAGAGCCAGACGTCCTGAAATGTGAAGTCAAGTGGGCCTTAGGAAGCATCACTATGAACAAAGCTAGTGGAGATAATGGAATTCCAGTTGAGCTATTTCAAATCCTGAAAGATGATGCTGTGAAAGTGCTGCACTCAATATGCCAGCAAATTTGGAAAACTCAGCAGTGGCCACAGGACTGGAAAAGGTCAGTTTTCATTCCAATCCCAAAGAAAGGCAATGCCAAAGAATGTTCAAACTACCACACAATTGCACTCATCTCACACACTAGCAAAGTAATGCTCAAAATTCTCCAAGCTAGGTTTCAACGTTACGTGAACCATGAACTTCCAGATGTTCAAGCTGAATTTAGAAAAGGCAGAGGAACCAGAGACCAAATTGCCAACATCCACTGGATCATAGAAAAAGCAAAAGAATTCCAGAAAAAATCTGTTTCATTGACTGCGCCAAAGCCTTTGTGTAGATCACAACAAATTGTGGAAAATTCTTAAGCAACAGTTAGAACTGGACATGGAACCAGCAACAGACTGGTTCCAAATAGGGAAAGGAGTACATCAAGCCTATATATTGTTACCCTGCTTATTTAACGTATATGCAGAGTACATTATGCAAAATGCCAGACCTGGGTTAAGCACAAGCTGAAATCAAGATTGCCGGAGAAATATCAATAACCTCAGATATGCAGATGACACCACCATTATCGCAGAAAGTAAAGAGAAACTAAAGAACCTCTTGATGAAGTGAAAGAGGAGAGTGAAAAAACTGGCTTAAAACTCAGCATTCAGGAAACTAAGATCATGGCATCTGTTCCCATCACTTAATGGCAAATAGATGGAAAACAATGGAAATAGTGACAGACTTTATTTTATTGGGCTCCAAAATCACTGCAGGTGGTGATTACAGCCATGAAATTAAAAAACGCTTGCTCCTTGGAAGAAAAGCTATGACCAACCTAGACAACATATTAAGAAGCAGAGACATTACTTTGCTGACTAAAGTCCATCTAGTCAAAGGCATGGTTTTTCCGGTAGTCATGTATGGATGTGAGAGGTAGACCATTCAAGGAAGCTGAATGCCAAAGAATTGATGCTTTTAAACTGTGATCTTGGAGAAGACTCTTGATATTTCATTGTACAGTAAGGAGATCAAACCAGTCAATCCTAAAGGAAATCAAACCTGAGTATTCATTGGAAGGACTGATGCTGAAGCTGAAGCTCCAATAACTGACTCATTGGAAAAGACCCTGATGCTGGGAAAGATTGAAGGCGGGAGGAAAAGGGAACGACAGAGGATGAGATGGTTGGATGGCATCACCAACTTGATGGACAGGAGTTTGAGCAAGCTCTGGCAGTTGGTGATGGACCGGGAAGCCTCATGTCATGCAGCCCATGGGGTCGCAAAGAGACACGAGTGAGTGACTAAACTGAACTGAACGTCATACATTTTAGCACTTTTATTCTTTATGCTTTATGATGTTACACCACCTGTGTTCAAATTTCTGGGAGTTATTTGGTTAAAAGTTGTCCCAAATTTTCATCTTTCTGTGGCCCCCTTGTACCACATGACCTTTGGATTCAAACAAACTGACTTTAAAATCTGATGTCTGCTACTTAGTAGTTTTTGTGACTGAGCAAATTACTTAGCATCTCAGCTTGGTTTCAGGCCAAGTGAAACTAGGTTTTGTTTCCCTGTGCTTGGCATTATATCGAAGGGGGTGTTCATGTAGCTATAGTTTTCTTAATCTTTAAAAAAAAAATAGAACGTTTCTGAGTAGATACTGTTGTTCCAGTTTTATAGAGGAGACTCTCAGAGGTTAAATGACTTGCTTAGGCTCACAGCTCTGCTCATATCTGTTTCCCCTGTTACTTCTAATAAGCCAGAATGCCATCCCACCAGTAAAAGAATAATATCTGGGAGAAACTTAATAATTTAGAGGCTTATTCTGTGAAATAATGTATACAAAGAATCTATGCAAAGCCTGATTCCTGGGAAATATAGTAACTTGTAAACTTTTAGATGAAACAGAATTGAGAACCCACATCTTTTCAGATTCATGGATGTGACTGTGAAATCCTGCTGTTCTCTGTGGAGTTTCCCTCTTCCCTTCCTATTCTCCTGATTTCTTCAGATTTAATGACTGGAAAAAGATTTTATCATTCTAAAGTGATTTCATAAACAGCCTATTACAGTAGACATTTTACAATGAATGGGAAGGTTGTGGGTTATTTTTTTCTGCTTCATGTATGATAAATGTTCATTTCTGAAACACAGGTGTTTTGGTTTCTCTGAAAGGCTACAACAGACATTAGAAATTAGAAACTTTAGAGTGTGCCTAGCTTTGACTTTTTTTCCCCCTCTTAAATACATTTGTTTCTAACTGTAGATTTTTTTCAGATTGGTAAAGTTTTTTCCCTTAGGAATTATTTTCTGATTTTATGTGTATTATCTTTTCAGATAATAAAAGCATATCACTCTTATTATCTAGCCATTTTTAAAAATATTTAATTTTTAATTGATTGATGATTGGTTTACAATATTGGTTTGATTTCTGTCATATATCAACCATTCATTTTTATGTTGTATCCTAAAGAAGAAACCATTGGAATAATAGTGGTTTTTGTCAGGTCATCAAACATAAGAATTGAGGGAAGGGATATATGTATACCAATGGCTGATTCATGTTGAGGTTTGACAGAAAACAACAAAATTCTGTAAAGCAATTATCCTTCAATTAAAAAAATAAAAAAAACATAATTGATAGAAAATGCCTCTCTACTTGTATAAGCCTCTTCTTTCATAACAGTGTGTGGTTCTGATTTCCTGTTTATTTCTTATCAATCATAGTAGTACCTATTATGGTCAAAGTTATGATATAGTTTGTACACAGGTACTGGATAGAGAATATTTGTTTTTGGAAAAATGCGTAGAATTTTTCAAGAATGCCTTTTTTCCCCTTAATGTATCCATATAGGCTAGAAGAAAATTTGCCTGCAGGCTGTGGATTTTGCCATATACCATATGATGAACTGAATATGCCATTTCCAGCTCATCTCACATACTGCAATAACTGCAGGAAACAAAAAGTTCCTGATGTTCTCTTCACAACCATAGACCTCCCAGTGGATGCAACAGTTATTGGAAAAGGTTGTCTCATTCAAGCAAGGTATGTTTGTGAAGACAGTACTTGGGGTCCTTGAAGGAATGTAGAGTATGAAGTCAAATAGACATATTTGATCCATATGATTTTACTGTATGGAAAATTGGAAGGAAAAATAATCCTCTTTATGAGACTCAGATAAACTTTAATGCAAAAGCAGTCTTAAAAATTGAAATTAGGTACAAATGTTTATTATTATGAAGATTATTAACTAACCTGTCACAGGTGAGGGATGTGACTCAGTATGCTTTAATGACGTTAAATATCTGATACATTTTGGAAGTTGACTTTTTGTTCTTTTTAAGAATGGTGCTATGTGGTTTTTTGTGTTTTTTTTTTTTTTTTTTTTAAACAATTTCAGTTAGCTGTTAAGAGTTCTCTTTAAAGTGTGCTGGAATAGGAAATTGGAAGGCACACAGGAAACAGCTGCAGCTATCTAGGTCACTAACAACTGCCAGGCTGCCAAATCCATGGAGCATTTCTGTCTTCATTTTACTTAAGGTCTCAGCAATAATCACACAGCTGATCGTTTTCTCCTTGAAATTCATGACTTCACAATGCCACATGTCCTCTTTTTTCCTGCCTTTATATGTAGTCTTCATTCCTCCTCATTTCTTGTTCCTTGAGAGCCATGAGTTCAGACCCTCTTCTCGAAGCTCTCTCACTAGTTCAAGTCATCAACTCCTATATATCTGTTTTCTGTCTGTAAGTCTAGGACGCCTAAATTTATAGCTCTAGTTCAGAACTTTCTTCTGAGCTTCAGACCCATATACTTTGCTGTCTACTTTATACCCCACTTTCATAAGCATCTCATACTTGTTCCATATTGAACTGCTGATTTTATCCATTTCTCTCATATTGGTCTTTCCTGTTTTCATAAGTGATACTTGCTCTATTCAGTTCTTCATTGCAAATATGGTATTCTTAGACATTGTTCTCTTTCCTAACCTCCCCACATCAGAGTTATTTATATTTCTAATCTATTTCCTTTTTGCTTTCGTTCCGTCTTGCATCTTAGACCTTCCATTTAGAATAGTTTTTCTTTCACCTGAGTTATCTCCTTGAGTATTTTTTTGATGGATCTGTTGATGGTGAACAATTTTTACGTGTTTGAAAATGAGCCTATTTTATCTTTAAACAGTATCTTTGGCTAGCAGTTATTTTCTTTAAGCACATTGAAAATACTCTTCCACTGCCTTCTGGCCTTCATTGCAACTGTTGAGAAATAACCTCTTAGACTAACTGTTCTTCTTTTGAAGTTTGTCTATTTTTTTCCCTCAGGCTGTGTGCAAGCTATTTTATTTGTCTTCAGTTTTCTTCAGTTTCCCTGTAGAGTATTAGGTATGGAGTTCTCTTTATCCTAATTGCTATACCTTGGACATCTTGAATTTATAGATTGGTATCTTTCATGTGTTTTAAAAAATTTTAGGTTAGTTCTGTGATTCATCTGTTCTCTCGTCTTGATATTCCAATTAAAGTATGTGTGTCTTTCTGACCGCCTCTTCTATGTCTGTTACTTTCTTATCTATATTTTTAATCTTTTTATTTCTTTATGTTATATTTTGGATATTTTCTTATCTTTCAGTTCTTTAGTTTTGTCTTCAGCTGTCTTTAATATGCTGTTATGCCTAATAATTGGGTTTAAAATTTTTGATTTTTTATTTCCAGAAGTTGTATTTTATTCTTTTTCAAATCTGATATCATATACTATAGTCTGTGTTTAATTCTGTAACTGATTATTTTAATATCCAAAACATTTTTTTTTCTGTTGTTTCTGCTGCTTATTATTCATTGTGTTTTACTTGCTTTGGCAAATATTGTAAAAAGTACTGTGTTCACCTAGCTTCCCCGATTGGTGACATCTTACACAGCTGTAGTAGGGTATCAGCTAGGATATTGACACTGTTGTAATGGTTTTAACTATGCTCCAGACCTGAATCAGTTTTACATTTGTAATACTTGCATTCATTTAAGTATTTGTGTGCGTGTGTGTATATATATGTCTGTGCAGTTTTATCGAACAAATAGATGGTGTAAACCACCGTCACAGTCAAGATCCACAGCTGTTTACCACCACGAAAGAACTTCCTTATGCTGCCCACTTACATTTATACCCTGTATTGCCCCTTGCCCTGGTCCTGTGATGCTTTTAGGAAGATTTTTAAAAGTACATAGTTTATCCAGTTTTTTTTTTTTTTTCCTTGTTTTAGGTAGTCTTCTTCAGCAGTTCTCAGAGTGTGGCCCTTAGACCAATAGCATCACCGTCCTGGGGGAATGTATAGAAATGCATATTGAGGCTCTGTGCCAGAACTGTTGATTTGGAAACCCTAGGGATGGAGCCCAGCAATTGTTTTTTAACAACTACTGGCCTGAGCAGCCTGGCTTACCAGTTTGGGGATCTTCTCTTCATCTTTTCAGTCAATTTTTTAGTCCAAGCTTTTGCTGTCTGTCACCTAAGTAGCTCTTGTTCACCATTCCCACATCAGTTCTCTTTGCACCATTCTCTGTGTAGCAGTATAAATGGTGTCCTAAAATATACATTAGATCATGTTACTTCTTAAAATCTATCTGGCGTTCCCATTGCTGGTAGAATAAAATCAAACTCCTCACCATGACCAGTCCTAACATATTTATGCCCATGCTTAACTGCATCCTCCTCTGTGCTGCCCTCACCTTTGCTCACTTCACTGGAGCTGCAGTGGTCTCCTTTTGGTTCTTGTAATATGCCAACTTCATTCCATCATTGTCTTTCTCCAGCAGTCCCAATTCTATTTTGTCTTTAAGATCCTGGCTCAGGTGTTATCTCTGCGCTGAGGCCTTCTGTCCAGTTATTCTTTCTTCCCCTGGTTTATTTTCTGCACACACCTGATTCTTAAGTGTTGTCTGCAGTTGGCTTTGTTTCTTTGCCTTTTTTTTATTACTCCTCCCCTGGAATACAGTCATGAGCAGGGTCTCTGTGTTTTATTCCTTGATCATTGCTCACCACCTAGAACAGTGCCTGGCATGTAGTAGATACTCAAGTTTTATATTCTTTTAATGAGTAAATTAACTGTTTTCTCTATTGTCCACCCATTATATGATCATGTGGAGTTATGAAACCTAAGATTTAAAATTATATTCTCTGATGATTTTGATTACTGTTTGTTTCATTTCTAGAGATTTTGAGATTTTTTTTTTCATTTTGTTTATCAAAATGGGACTTTTACCAAAAGTGTATACAGTGAAAAAATGGCAGAAAGGATTATTGATAAAACATAATAAGCCCATCTGAAGCAAGTAAATGTTTTTAATCAAGCACATTTTTATGAAGTTTTAAAAATTGGGTATTGCTTAAGATGGTATCAGGAACACTATCCACTGACTACATTATTTTCCTTAATAGGTTGTGTCGCTTAAAAAAGAAGGCACAGGCAGAAGCAAATGCCACAGCCATCAGTAATCTCTTGCCATTTATGGAATATGAAGTGCATACTCAGCTAATGAATAAACTAAAACTCAAAGCAATGAATGCTTTATTTGGACTGAGAATTCAGATCACAGTGGGTGAAAATATGTTGATGGGCTTAGCGGTAAGTTTCAAGATGTTTTGTTTTTGTTTTGTGATTCATGTAGTTGTAGATTCTGTTTTATGAGATTCAAAGAGTCTTTTAAGAAGACTTAGCTATTGGCATTAAGACTTCTAAAGGCTAGGGACATTATAAGAAGAAAAGAAATCCAGTGATAGACTTTCAGATACTTTTATATTTCTTTATGAAATTATTTTGAAATTAAATTAATAAACTATTATATAAATTTATATTTATGTTAGTATTCTACTTTTGTATTCAGATTATAATTCTTATAGTCACATTTCTAAGAATTACCATGTAGACCTTATTTTGTAAGTTGGCCACCATTGTCTGGACTTTATTATTGTTTATACTTGCTAACATAGGGTTTTTCCTTCTCAGCATTGGTAACATTCCTGCCTCAAATACTGCCTTTTCTGATTCTTACTGATCTTTTCTTCTTAATCACTAGGGACATTCATTGTAACTATTGGAGACTTTTTTAGTCTGTACACCTGAATCTCAAGGTCCCAAGAGTAGCTTTCATAATAGGTAATCTCTGATGAGTGTCTCCTGGGTATGTGGCACTGCACTGCTCTGGAAGGAATGTGACATTATCTTAACTTTACAAGAGAAGACAGATGCCATAATAGATTGAGACTTGTCCAAAGTGATATGGTTGTACATACCAGAACTCAGTTTCAAATGCAGGCCTGTCTAGTTCCAGAGTTTGTGTTCTCAGCTATGCTGGGTTGTTGCCTCATTAGTGAATGCAGTTAAGAAAGTGTTAAGAGATGGTGCTCTCAGGCTTCATATGGTGCGGAGGGCATTCTAAGTTTGAGCATCAGAGACTGGGTTGTGAGTCCAGTCATGGACATGTGAACAAACCAGGAGAAAGAGCTTCTGGGGACCAGACTTCATAGAGCACCACACGCTTTCCAGGATGGACTTTAACAAAATTGGCAGTTGCTTAAAAATTTTAGTAACAACAACAGCTCGTACAATTTATGCAACTATCCAGAGTTAAAAGAATTGTCTTCTCTTTTCTCCATTCTACTCCTTTGATGTTAATGATTTGCTGTGGGTACTTTTATACTTTTTTTTTTTTGCTTTCTTTCCTTACAGAAACATATTTAAACATAAAGCACATATGTGTGTGTGTTTTATCTTGTTTTGTATTTCCCCTAATAGGTTTTCAGTACTAATGACATGCAGTACTGTTACAAAGTCAGAATTTTATTTAATTAAATATTTAAAATAAATCTGTATCAGGTTTTCTTTCTTGGTGATTATGAAGTTAGGATGATATAGTGGAAAGTTCTTGGTTTTAAGAGTTTGAAACACATTCACATTCTTCTCCACATTTATTGATGTGATCTTGAGTAAGCTTCCTATCCTTTCTGAACTTCAGTTTCTTTACTTGCTTTGCATAAGTTTCTTTTTTACTTTTGCCATTTTAAAGATAAACTACTCATTCATGAAATACTTATTTTATTACAATTTTCAATCGTATTTTCCTGAGCTGTTTCTTTCTGTGCACATTACAGTCCAGTTGTGTGTGCAGAGCCAAGGAAATTGTCCTTTCACTACTGTCTGACCTACCCAGGGTTCTCACTGGGAGTAACCAACCCCTGTGCTACCAGTTCTGGTTTTCTGTGTTCTTTTACATATGTCCTGTGCGAACACTGGTGCTAATTATCTTTTTCCTACAGGACAAGGACCATATTTCTGAATATGAATACTGAAGGACATGATTTAGATATTTTTTTTCTCATTATTCCCCCATTATTTTTACCAGTCGGCCACCGGTGTGTACTTAGCAGCTTTACCAACGCCTGGTGGTATTCAGATTGCTGGAAAGACTCCTAATGATGGCTCATACGAGCAGCATATATCTCATATGCAGAAGAAGATAAATGACACGATTGCCAAGAATAAAGAGTTGTATGAAATCAATCCTCCGGTAAGTGAAATAAATCTCCATTGTGAATACATAAGTTATTGTCTAAATTTGCTGTCCCTATTACTCATTCTTTCTCCTTCCTTTACATCCATGCTCAAATGTCTTATTTTTTAGGGAAGCCAACTCCAAACACCCTATTTAAAAAATGGTAACTGTCCCATCAATTTTTGGTACTTCCCATCTCCCTTCAGTGTTTTATTGTTTTCTGTTTCTCTTATTTCTGTGTGTCTTTATGTGTGAAGTATGTTTTTGTGTATTGCTTGTTGCTCCTGGGCTTCCCTGATAGCTCAGTTAGTAAAGAATCTGCCTGCAATGCAGGAGACCTCGGTTTAAATCAGGAAGATCTACTGTAGAAGGGCTAGGCTATCTCCAGTACTCTTGGGCTTCCCTGGTGGCTCAGCTAATAAAGAATCCACTTGCAATATGGGAGACCTGGGTTTGATTCCTGGGTTGGAAAGATCCCCTGGAGAACGGAAAGGCTACCCACTCCAGTATTCTGGCCTAGAGAATTCCAAGGACTGTATAGTCCATGGCGTCACAAAGAGATGGACACGACTGAGTGACTTTCACTTACTTGCCTGATGCTCTCAGTAGAATGAAGCTGCATCAGGGCTGTATTCCTAGTGGCTCAACCAATTCCTCCTAGTAGTAGCCTCCTGATAGATAAGTTCTTGTTAAGTAACCAAATAAATGGTTTAAAATTTTCTTTGTTTAGTATAAAGAAAGCTTGCTTGTCTATGGCAAAAATACTAAAAAATGCAGGGTCTTTTCTTTCTCACTTTGTAGTCACTGTAACAGGCACCCTGTCAGATTTATGTAGGGCAGATTAATGTGGAAAGCAAGTAAGGTAATGGAATGAAGGTGCTGCGGAGTAGCTGAGTTAGGAAACTGCGGTGGCAGTCTTATGTAAGCTATGCACTAGCAGAGAACGTTGAAAACAGTTTGGAAAAACCTTTTTAAAAATAATTTCCTTGGTCTTTTTTTTTTTTTTTTAAGATAGCTTTGTTATACCAACAGCAAGCTTTGTCTTTTACATTTGTGTTCACATATCCACTTTCTGTTGATATCCTTGTAGCCAGCAGCTGTTTAGAACCTCTAGTTAGCTGCGATCTTTGGCTATAAAATAGGTAAAAACTTACAAACCCATAAAAGATTGCACCATACATTTACCTTAAAAAGATCATTGTAACTGTCAAAATTTATTTAGCTTAATAAGTTGCATAGCAAATACATGTATAATATATGTATTATGTGTACAAACACAAACATAGATACGTATGTCATATACCACATTTTACTATTTGGGGCTTTGAAAAACTAACACTGCATAAGATATAAAAGATTAGAATGTTATTTTGGTACATAATCTTTAATTCTTTATGAGTTATTTAGGACTTTCAAATGTTGAGTAGAAAACACTGTGAGCTGGAAAAACGGCTAGTTCCCTACCAGTTGTAGTTCCTCTTTGTACACTAGATGTCAGTGTTGCCTTGCTGTGTCTGATAGTTTCTGGATTATTGTATCAAGGCGGTGGTGGTTGTTTAGTCCCCAAGTTGTGTCTGACTAAAAGAGATAGACATGTATTCTATAAAAGTTTAATTATTCCTAAAGATTATAATTAAATATAGACTAGAAATACATTTTACAGACCCGCCCCGTAGTTTTCTATTAATATGCAAATTTAAAACCAGACCGAAGCATACAAATATCAAATCATTGTGTTGAATACCTGAAACTGCTATGTTACATGTCAACGGAAGCTCCATTAAACAGAAAAAGATACGATATAAAGCAATTATATTTCTTTTAGGAGATATCTGAAGAGATTATAGGATCCCCCATTCCAGAACCTAGACAACGCTCAAGACTTTTGAGATCTCAGTCAGAAAGCTCTGATGAAGTTACAGAATTGGACCTTTCACATGGGAAAAAAGATGCCTTTGTTTTGGAGGTATTATTGCATTGAAATAATTTCTAAAAGTTTTTGGACGATAAGATACATACTTTTGCAATCAAATCCTAAATTGGTGCGATTTTTATCATTACAACTGTTATAAATGTCAGAAGAATGTTTTCTTACAGAAATTACAACAAATTTGAAGATATCAAGACTTGGTAATATATCTTTTGTTTAACACCAGATGACTGATTAAATAATGTAGATGGTTTGAGAAGAATTAATGTTGGGGTTGAAATAAAAACATTAAACTTTTGGAGCTATTTTTGTAAATTTGAATTAATTTAAATAAGGTTCTATTCCTTCACTTACTATAGTTCTTATCTACTTTATAGGTTATAATGTTACTATAACATTTTTACATGTAAACATAATAATATAAGCACTGTAGTGTTTTCTTGCCGAGTTCAGAATATGTAATCGAATTTTCATTGTACAAAGACATTCAGAACTGACTTTCCTGAAGAATAAATGTGACATGAAAGGTTTATGGAACCTCTGCTTTCACAGATCTGCTTCCCAGGCACTCCCCTGTAGAATACTTAGCTTTAAAAGGGTTGATGATCTTTCTTTGATCCTGAAGGAAAGGAAAATAAATGAAGATACTGAGAAGTGTTTCCTGGTAAGGTGACAGTTGAGAGAACAAATCCGACATCTGCATCTCAGTAAAGCAGGAAGGTGATAGTAGAATTGAACTGGGTTGAGATTGGAGGCTTGAAGAGTCTAGAACAGTGCCTGTGAATGATTAGGATGTCAGCTGTAGAAGATGCTCAAGGCTTAACTGAAATAAGAGTGTTACCTTGTAGAAAACTCAAACTATATGACTTTGTACACTTTTCTCATAATTTCTACAGTCTGAGAATGGAAAAAGAAAAGTGTAGTAGGTCAGTGAAAGATTAAGAACAAGCTCCAGGGTTCTGTTTCGAGCAGTGCTACTCAGTGTCCTGTGAAGTGGCATTGGCACCAGCTGGGAGTTTGTAAGAAATTCAGACCCTGGGGCCCCTACTCAGACCTCAAACATGAATATTTCAATGTGGGGCCCAGGAATCTTTCACAAACCTCTAGATGATTCTTAGCATTACTTAAACCTTGATCCAGAGCATTTTTGATACTTCTGATCCTGGGATTCTAGCTAATTGGAGAATGGAAGTGCTTCAAGTGTGGACAAGAAGGCAAGGTGTAGATTCAGTAAAAGAAGGGACAGAGAGACACAGGGGTTGTGTTTGGAGAGTGCTTGAGATCTTGGTGTGAAATGTTTTGGGGAATACCACAGTTGAGGTATGGCCATGACTGAAGCAAAGTGTAAGTGAAAGTGATTCTTGACACCTCAAGGGTATGAGTTAGGACTTAGACCCCCAAGGTACAGAGGAATGTCTATATATGTCCAGTTGGATATGTTCACTATTTATAATTCACAACAGAATATTGAGATGTAAGAAAAATGGAATTTGTACTTATTCTTTTAAGATATACCTTTAAATTTATCCCTATGTAATTCTGTTTTAAAGCAGTTCCATATTTAGCCAAAAGATTTTTTAAAGTTACACTTTATTAGTTTAAACAGAGGTAGTGATTATTTATGTTCTCTTTGTAAATCTTTTGAAACATGCCCTCAAAAAGTCTTGAGAAAAGGCTTGATTTTTTTTTAACCCAGTGTACTTTGTAATGTAAGATATTTCATTTAGAAGTATTTATAATTATTATTGCAGTAAAGTTTATAGATTTTAGAAAAGTTTTTTCAAATTTTATGCTTTAACTTAGGGGAAATGGCTCTACTTTTCCTTGACGCTTTATGTTTTCTATTTAATAAATAATAAAAATAATCTTAAAAATTTGAAATAACTATATATTTATTATTTATGTGATAGGTTTAATCTTTTCATTTTCAGATTGATGACACAGATGCTATGGAAGATGTACATTCTCTCCTCACTGATGTCCCACCTCCTTCAGGTAAATAGAGAAAAATTACCTGAGAGGAGACTAATTTTGCATATCAGTATTTCGGTTCATAATTGTTATAGCACTAACTTTAAAGGCTTTGTCAGTGTTACATTCTGTCATGTTCTTTGCTGCCCAAGATCAAAAACACAGTGTTTAAAAATATTTACATTAGAACTTGTGAGCTGATTTTTAATCCTTTTATGTTTATCATTACCCCCAAAACCATGCTGATTTATTAACGTGGTCTGAAGTTTCCCAGAGGTATAGAGTTTTAGAAGAAAAGAATGAGTAGATTTTACAGTTAGGACTTCATGTAATAATTGAAATATGTTATCCTTTAACAACAAGAATAAATGAAATAGTATCATAAGTTTTAACTCTAATTTATTTTGACAGGCTTTTATAGTTGTAATACAGAAATCATGCCTGGTATAAATAATTGGACATCTGAAATACAGGTAAACCTTTTATTCTTAATTTTAAACAAGTATAGCATGTGTGATTTTGGCAAGTTTTTTCTTAACATGTGTCTTCTTTTTACCTCCTTATTGCAATTAAATCTTATCTTTTTAGAAAATAATTATTATAGTAGTAGTATGGTAGTTATTGTTTATTTTATTTTCTGTTACAGTATATAGTTAAAAATAATGAAATGACATGCCATTATATCTTCCCATATTTAGATGTTTACATCAGTAAGAGTAATCCGATTAAGCAGCCTTAACCTGACTAATCAAGCCCTTAATAAGAACTTTAATGATCTCTGTGAAAACTTGCTTAAGGTAGGAAACTTCTGACTAACTATACCTTAGTTAAAATGCCTAAGGATCATGAGATTTAAAAAGAAAAGTGCTTGTATTGTCTGGAATACCTTGCACAGTGGTAGGGACAATTATTTTTATTTATTTGTCAGTCTTAACTTGCCACCAAGTAAAATGCCAAAGTTGTCCTCTCCATCCTAATATGCCATAGTATAAAAGATATATATTTTGAGTTATTTCATAGCTTTAAACTGCATAAAAGTCTGTATTTATAAATTTTTAAAATCCCTCTTTCTTATGTTTTTATGACTTAGAAATATGACTAAATATTACTGTCTGCTCAGATATTAAAACTGTATTCATTTTTTAATATCTCCATTTTTTATTTTTTTAATTAATTTATTTTAATTGGAAGATAATTACTTTACAATATCGTGATGGTTTTTGCTTTATATCAACATGAATCAGCCATGGGTATACATGTGTCCCCCCCACCCAAACTGTATTCTTAATGAAAGAATAGACAAAACAGAAATGTTTTAATCTTTTGAATTTTATTTGCCACAGTAAAATATGCATTAAAAATCATTTTTTATGGATTTTTAAATTACAAGAAGTGATATTACTAATATTTTCTTTTGTGTAGAGCCTGTATTTTAAACTCCGGTCTATGATCCCCTGCTGCCTCTGCCATGTCAATTTTACAGTCTCTCTCCCTGAAGATGAATTAATTCAGGTAATTACAGTTTAGTCTATTATTAAAAAAGATTTCTTTGATCTGTTTTAATATTATACATTTGCCATAATTGAGAAGTATAAGCTGCTTTATTTCAAAATATTTTTAAACATGTTAGTATGAGTCAGACCTTATCTGTCCGTTTTACTTTTGTGAACTCTAGTTATCTAAAGGTGGAATCACATGTGTGTTCCAGCGTAATACCCACTGGGAGTTCTGTCTCAGTGTGACTTCTGCAGTCTCCATCCTTTAGAGAAGGTTCTTGAGCTTTTTTGGAATACCTAGGTTTCGGTGTACATGTTGGGCTTAGTTGTAGTCTGAATATCTGAGTTTATGTGCAGTTCCAGTTAAGAATCTTAACCAGTAAAACTAAAGGCAGATTAGCCAGTTTGTATAAGTTGTATGTAGTGAGAAAGATCTGTGAGAAGATGATTTTGGGAATGATTACTTCGCTCATCATATTGTTTCTGTGATTCTAGGTTACAGTCACAGCAGTTGCAATAACTTTTGACAAAAATCAGGCTTTACAGACTACAAAAACACACGCTGAGAAGTTATTGCAAAGAGGTAAACCTGTGGTAGATGGGAGTATGGTTCAGTGAAAAAAATATATTTGTCTGTTTTATAGTTCAGTGAAAAAATATAGAGGATAGGTAACTAAATGATATGTTTTTTGGTAAGATACTGTTACTTTTTCTGTTTTCTTTATCAGGATAACTGTATGGATAAGCATATGACTGGCTTTTTTTTGTTTCACACATGGATAGGTGGTTCACTGCTGATTACACAGAAAATGTGGCTGTTTTTTAGACTTAGATTGTATCATTAATTCTTCAGCAATTTAGAGGCTCTGAATGAAAAGAAACTTTCTGAAGTTTAATGACTTGCTGGCTAAATAAATATCTAAAATATTTTAAGTTAAATATATTACACCTATATGCTGCTGCTGCTGCTGCTGCTAAGTCGCTTCAGTCGTGTCCGACTCTGTGTGACCCCATAGATGGCAGCCCACCAGGCTCCGCCGTCCCTAGGATTCTCCAGGCAAGAACACTGGAGTGGGTTGCCATTTCCTCCTCCAATGCATGAAACTGAAAAGTGAAAGTGAAGTCGCTCAGTCATGTCTGACTCTTAGTGACCCCATGGACTGCAGCCCACCAGGCTCCTCCATCCATGGGGTTTTCCAGGCAAGAGTACTGGAGTGGGGTGCCATTGCCTTCTCCGATTACACCTATATAGTATTGATTAAATGTCAGATTGAAAGATGTGTTAAATGATGATGTGTTCAGATACTTATCAAAAATAAATAGACAGTAACTGGTTTAAGTATTATAGAACTACTATAGTATCAATACAAAAGTAGGATAGTAATAATTATTAGTGAGTGCTTATTCTTTGAAAGGCATTGTGCTAAGAGGTTTATATGTATCATCCTTTCTAAATCTTAACAGTCCCACCTGGAAAGATAGCAACCACTCTCAGTGTCTGCACGTGAAGGTAGAAAGCAAGGAGAAAATAACCAGAATAAATTGAGTTGGGGAAAAATACATATATTATCCCAGATTCTTAATTTTTAAAAAATTAATAAGAGATCATTACATAGTAATTTATATTTTTTCTTGCTTCTCTAGCCTCTACAGATAATGAAGAACTTCTGCAGTTTCCCCTGGAACTCTGTTCAGATTCACTTCCTTCTCATCCTTTTCCACCAGCTAAAGGTTGGTTAAGCAAGAGAAATGCAAGCACAAATACTAGTTTCTAGATGCTTTTACTTGCTTCTTGATTGTAGGTGATCTTAATTTTGAAATGGAGATTTGTTCTTCATTCCCCATTGTATGTTTCTTCATGTTCATAAAGGGGAGGGAGTACTGTTGCTTTCATTTTAATTTCTCTAGTAATCTCATCATAACTTATTAAGGTAATTTTTCATATAATATTCTGTTCTAATACCTCAAATATATTAAAGTTTTATTTTCAGAGATTTGGATTTCCCAAAGTTAACTGTTCACATATGGTATTTTTGATATTTTTATCTGGTGAATTTTTTCCAGCAACATTGTAACCTCTTGCAGAAACTTCTAGATTTTCTTAGACAACAAAATACTTACTTTCTTCAGAAGCTATGTGGAGAGAGGTTTTGGGCAAGGATAAGTGCAAGTGAGAAAGGGATGAGCTTTCTGTCTTTTGGGTGTCTTATATTTGAGGAACATTTTTTCAAATGCAAAATGATTATCCCTTAATTCAGTAACATTAGGTATATTTATATCTCTACAATCTTTGGAGAAAAATGGGAGGTAGTTTTTTCCATTTCTCTTGTGATTTCAATGTAATTCTTATAAAAATTTCAGAATTACTGTACCTTATCTTAGAGCAGTTTATATACAATAAATGTTTGTGTTTTTTCCTAAATTTTTTATTCTGAGAAATGATGCATTCATTATTTAAAATCAGATGGCCTTTCTAATGTTTACATTTTATCATGCATATGATTTCTATTTGTCAGTTACTTTATCTGATACGAAGTTAGTTATAATACATAATAGCTTTAAATTCACATTGTGTATATATCAGTAGAGTCTTTACTAAATCAGTTCAGAGTCTATGAAGATAAATAGATCTTGACTCATATTTTGGAGCTGAAAAAGTTAAGCTACTTTCAGATTTGGAACTTTCTAACATGGTTACCATGTGGTTCTTTTTTCTTTTTGTCCAAATAAAATTCTCATTTAGAACTTCATAGAGAATTTCTTTAAAAAAAAAAAAAGAAGGGATAAATCCAAAGATAATCTGAGTTCAGATTTATAACTTAAATATAGCTTTTAGAACAAAAAGCAGAACAGTCTAGAATCTTCCTTGAACTGACTTCATAAGATTTTTTTTTTTTAAACATCTGCTTTCTATAGAAACTTACATTTAACACAGGGTTAGTTTCAAACTACTTTTAGTTTTCACTTAGTTTATCCTTACCCAGCAGTGGTGAGGAGGGGGCAACTAAAACCAATAACCCTATCAGCAATAAGGTTTGATTAGTTGCTAATCTATAAAAATATTTATTTGTGGAGTTGAGGTCCCTGTCAGCTCTATTTTACCATGTTGTTAATAGCTCCTGAAATCTGCGGAAGATTAAATTTAAACTCTGTAAATTAACCATGTCTATATTGATAACTTACAGTTTCGGTAATAGCTTTCAAAATGTTTTCAAAGGTAATTAAAACTAATGCTTTTTGTAGTAATCAGTGTATTTTGCACAAATGATACTCTGTGAACTGAAAAACAAAGAAGAATTTGAGCAGAATAAGTTATATCTAAACAATACCTAAAATATTTGCAGTTTATTTTAAGGAGCATGGGAAAGGGCCATAAAGTGGACTAATAAAGCAAGAGACCTGGCTTTTTTCTCATTTCTGCTCCTGATGATATCAGATGTGAGAACTTGGGCCAGTTAATCTGCAGTTAAGCCACTGAAGTCTCAGTTCTTCATTTGTAAAATGTGAAAAGATGAAGATTCTCTCCAGCCTTTAAAATTCTTGGATTTTTTTGAGTTTCTATGGTGTATGGTTCTTCAATTATTACTAAAAACAAAAGCTAAATTATGCCTGAGGTCACATTGAGCTTCTTTGAGTTCATTTTCCAAATAGCTTCAAATCAGTTAAACCAATGATTTTTAAACTCTGTCCCTCCAAACCCTAGAATTTCTTCAGAGGTGCCTTGTGGCCTTCTAAGAGTCAAGGTGTCAGGGTTAGTGCTGGCTCACCTACCTCTGAACTAGAGTAGCTTTGATTCACTGTGCTTTCTGTGTTCGCTTTCTGTGTGATTTTGTTAGAAGAAAGGGTTTCAAAAAGTTTGAAAATCACTGAATGAGATCCTGCTGCCTTTATCATCATCGTTGTCACCGTTATCAGCTTCATAATAATATCATCACATCTAATACTTACATATATATATATATAAAACTTTTAATACTAAGTACTTAACTGTAAAACCTACATGCCTTTCTTTGAATGTTATATTTTAAATTCATCAGTGAACACTAAAAAGTTTACCTGTGCATTTTTTTTAAAGTCGTGTATACTGTGGTTTATGTTGCATGCTTACTTATTGTCTTTGCTTCCTGACGTCTCTCCAGGAGAACGTGTGCTATGCTATATACATTAGAAGAAGTTATTTCAAAATATTTTAGAAAATTTGAGGATAGAATGGCTTTTGAAAGGTAGGAAACATGTAATAATAGAGTGTTGTATCATGAATGTAGTAGCTGAGTATTTTAACATGAAGACAGGCTTTGAATAGAGAAAAGAAATATCTGGAAACAGTTAAGCTTAGCAGTTTAGAGGAAATAGGTGGGAGATAGAAAGGCAAGGACGGGAAATAAATGTTAAAAAAAAAAACAAAACTTTACTTTCTTTCTGCAACCAGAGGCTTAAAAATTGACAACTGATATGATAAATAAATATAGTTTTTATAGTTAGGTCAGTTAGCTAAGCTGACTGAGGTTTATCTTTTTTAATTCTGAAAACTTTGAATACTAATTTATTTTCCATGTTCTCATCACAAATGAGATGATTTATGAAAATTTTTATTTTTTAGTTGACAGAGTAGTGTCAAGAGCTATATGCACAGTATGTTTATTAATACTTCCATCTTTTCACTTGTAGATAAACCTTTACTTATCTTTTGGTGTTACTGAAAATGAGAGACTCTTTGAAGAGAAGATGTTTCAATTATGTGTATTCTAATTGACTGTGTAGAGTAAGCCTGGGCCTGAGTTGTCCATCCATGTTCAGTTTTTTTCCCCTTCTATGTTTTGTTATACTTGGTTTTGTTTCTCAAGGTAAACAAAACAGTTTTGATGTGTGTCTCAAATTATGGTTGATTTCGTGTTACCTTGCTAGTTATCTTGATTTTTCTGATTTGAAATATCAAAAAGCAATTTTTGATATTTAAGTAATTTTAGTAATTTAAGTAATTTCTTAAAGAATATTATCAAGTGAAGGTCATCAAAATTCTCTGAATACTGTGAGGAACAGAGATGATGTGGCATCACCATACATTACTTTTTTCTCATATGAACCTGTGTTATAAGAAAAAAAGATAACAATAGCAATTTTTTAAAAATTTTATTTTATTTAACTTTACAATATTGTATTGGTTTTGCCATATATCAAAATGAATCTGCCACAGGTATACATGTGTTCCCCATCCTGAACCCTCCTCCCTCCCCATACCATCCCTCTGGGTCGTCCCAGTGCACCAGCCCCAAGCATCCAGTATCGTGCATCAAACCTGGACTGGCAACTCGTCTCATATATGATATTATACATATTTCATTGCCATTCTCCCAAATCATCCCACCCTCTCCCTCTCGCACAGAGTCCAAAAGACTGTTCTATACATCAGTGTCTCTTTTGCTGTCTCGTATACAGGGTTATTGTTACCATCTTTCTAAATTCCATATATATGCGTTAGTATACTGTATTGGTGTTTTTCTTTCTGGCTTACTTTACTCTGTATAATAGGCTCCAGTTTCATCCACCTCATTAGAACTGATTCAAATGTATTCTTTTTAATGGCTGAGTAATACTCCATTGTGTATATGTACCACAGCTTTCTTATCCATTCATCTGCTGATGGACATCTAGGTTGCTTCCATGTCCTGGCTATTATAAACAGTGCTGCGATGAACATTGGGGTACACGTGTCTCTTTCCCTTCTGGTTTTCTCAGTGTGTATGCCCAGCAGTGGGATTGCTGGATCATAAGGCAGTTCTATTTCCAGTTTTTTAAGGAATCTCCACACTGTTCTCCATAGTGGCTGTACTAGTTTGCATTCCCACCAACAGTGTAAGAGGGTTCTCTTTTCTCCACACCCTCTCCAGCATTTATTGCTTGTAGACTTTTGGATCGCAGCCATTCTGACTGGCGTGAAATGATACCTCATAGTGGTTTTGATTTGCATTTCTCTGATAATGAGTGATGTTGAGCATCTTTTCATGTGTTTGTTAGCCATCTGTATGTCTTCTTTGGAGAAATGTCTATTTAGTTCTTTGGCCCATTTTTTGATTGGGTCATTTATTTTTCTGGAATTGAGCTGTAGGAGTTGCTTGTATATTTTTGAGATTAGTTGTTTGTCTATTGTGTCATTTGCTATTATTTTCTCCCATTCTGAAGGCTGTCTTTTCACCTTGCTTATAGTTTCCTTTGTTGTGCAGAAGCTTTTAAGTTTAACTAGGTCCCCTTTGTTTATTTTTGCTTTTATTTCCAATATTCTGGGAGGTGGGTCATAGAGGATCCTGCTGTGATGTATGTCGGAGAGTGTTTTGCCCATGTTCTTCTCTAGGAGTTTTATAGTTTCTGGTCTTACGTTGAGATCTTTAATCCATTTTGAGTTTATTTTTGTGTATGGTGTTAGAAAGTGTTCTAGTTTCATTCTTTTACAAGTGGTTGACCAGTTTTCCCAGCACCACTTGTTAAAGAGATTGTCTTTAATCCATTGTATATTCTTGCCTCCTTTGTCAAAGATAAGATGTCCATATGTGCGTGGATTTATCTCTGGGCTTTCTGTTTTGTTCCATTGATCTATATTTCTGTCTTTGTGCCAGTACCATACTGTCTTGATAACTGTGGCTTTGTAGTAGAGCCTGAAGTCAGGCAGGTTGATTCCTCCAGTTCCATTCTTCTTTCTCAAGATAGCTTTGGCTATTCGAGGTTTTTTGTATTTCCATACAAATTGTGAAATTATTTGTTCTAGCTCTGTGAAGAATACCGTTGGTAGCTTGATAGGGGTTGCATTGAATCTATAAATTGCTTTGGGTAGTACACTCATTTTCACTATATTGATTCTGCCAATCCATGAACATGGTATATTTCTCCATCTATTAGTGTCCTCTTTGATTTCTTTGACCAGTGTTTTGTAGTTTTCTATATATAGGTCTTTAGTTTCTTTAGGTAGATATATTCCTAAGTATTTTATTCTTTTCATTGCAATGGTGAATGGAATTGTTTCCTTAATTTTCTCTTTCTATTTTCTCATTATTAGTGTATAGGAATGCAAGGGATTTCTGTGTATTGATTTTATATCCTGAAACTTTACTATATTCATTGATTAGTTCTAGTAATTTTCTGGTGGAGTCTTTAGGGTTTTCTATGTAGAGGATCATGTCACCTGCAAACAGTTAGAGTTTTACTTCTTCTTTTTCAATTTGGATTCCTTTTATTTCTTTTTCTGCTCTGATTGCTGTGGCCAGAACTTCCAAAACTATGTTGAATAGTAATGGTGAAAGTGGGCACCCTTGTCTTGTTCCTGACTTTAGAGGAAATGCTTTCAATTTTTCACCATTGAGGATAATGTTTGCTGTGGGTTTGTCATATATAGCTTTTATTATGTTGAGGTATGTTCCTTCTATTCCTGCTTTCTGGAGAGTTTTTATCATAAATTTTTATGGCACTTTCATAATATTTTTCCCCTTCATTAATATCTATATGTCAATTTTTTTAATATGTCACTTCACTCTGAAATGGTTTTTAAGAGAATTTTAAAATCATATATATTTATGAAGTGAAAAAAGATTGAGCAAATATAGTAAAAATAGAGAATCTGAGTAAATGTAATCTGGGTAAAAGATGTGTATAATTTTTTTGTATAAAAGATTAGCATATTGCTTTAGTAGATACACATTTAAAGACCTGAATCTTGAGATATTAGATACCATATTGTGGGACTTTAAGAACTTACGTTAGACAAACGTGTGTGAATCATATACCACTATATACACACATATATATAAATAGATATCAAATACTTTGTAAATCTAATCTATATCAGGATAATGGTTTTCACTAAAATTCTGAGAATTTAAGGCTATAAAAGTGTTTAATTGAGTCACTTTTAGTGTTTGTATACTGTTGGATGAAACTGTATAGAGGAAACATTTTTTTATTACTCCCTACCCCCCATGCTTATTTCTGCTGTCACTTGGCTTTATGCTGGGGTGGTATCCTCACATTCAGTTGCATTAACTAGAGGCTGGGAGGAGTTCTCTTTTCACTGAGCAGTTGCTGACTAATGTGACAAACATAGGTCACATTCTGGATTTCAGTAAAAAAGAAAACTTACACCCCTCAATGCATTGTACTCCATAATTAGGTATCCACATTGGAACCTTTTTCCTTTATTTTTACAGTAGGCTATTGGAGTTTACTTTTTTGTTAAACCAAATTTGATTTTAAAATATAGTTTAATTTTTTAAACTTAAATGACTTGCTTTAAATTATTGTAAACTAGTTATTAGAAATATAAATGTATAAGAATTACAGAAATTAGCTTTTAGTTTTTCCTACCAACTAATGGTTCTGAATTCTTACAAGTATATATAATTCTTTATATTAACTAAAGTTTTTTTATATTAACAGTTCATTGCATGTCTGTTTTTTCTCTCTTATTTTTTAAGATATATTTAGTCACTATGACCAAATGGTGGGCTTCCCTGGTAGCTCAGCTGGTAAAGAATCTACCTGCAATGCAGGAGACCCCAGTTCAATTCCTGGGTCAGGAAGATCCCCTGGAGAAGGGATAGGCTACCCATTCCAGTATTCTTGGGCTTCCCTGGTGGCTCAGATGGTGAAGAATCTGCCTGCCATGCGGGAAACCTGGGTTTGATCCCTGGGTTGGGAAGATCCCCTGGAGGAGGGCATGGCAGCCCACTCCAGAATTCTTGCCTGGAGAATCCCCATGGACAGAAGTGCTTTGCAGGCTACAGAGTTGGGCAGGACTGAGAGACTAAGCACACGTGACCAAACGGTGAAAGTGTGGAAGTGAAGTCGCTCAGTCGTGTCCGACTCTTTGCGACCCCACAAACTGTAGCCTACCAGGCTTCTCTGTCCATGGGGTTTTCCAGGCAATAGTACTGGAGTGGATTGCCATTTCCTTCTCCAGGGGATCTTCCCAAACCAGGGCTCGAACCTGGGTCTCTCACATTGTAGACAGACGCTTTACCGTCTGAGCCACCAGGGAAATCTATTAAAAATGCTAAATTTTCCTTGTTATTGGTGGCCACAGCAATCAGTAGGGGATCCTGAAAGGAGAAAGATACTGAGGGGAAAGAGAATGAATAGGAACTCTATAAAGAGTGGAAAATGACACACACACACAAAAAAAAGAGTGGAAAATGTGAAAATTGCACCTAAGAAGTGTGAAGGAAGCAAAGAGTTGGATGAAGAAGTAGAGATAGGGAATCTTAGCTTCTTCAAGGCAGCCCGAGGGCAGTAAAAGCCAATCAGGAATCGAGGGAGTGAAAAGCAAAGAAAGTTGAATTGGGCTACTGACCAAAACCCAGGATTATTTGGGGAAAAAAGATAACAAAGGATAGTAGTGAGAGGAGTGAATGATGGGGACTAAAGAAGAAAAGCAAGTGGGTTAAGATACTGTACACCTTTAATTGGAAGTTTTAATGATTCAAATAGGGCAACTAATTGTCTTTTGTCATATATGTATTATCTGTGTATTCTAGTTGAATTTTTTTCTTCTAGTGAAAAACAACTTACATTTTTCTCCATGCCTTAATAATTTTTAACTGTAATATGTCAATTTCATTATCAAACCACCAATATTTGAAGACCATTAGGGTCCAGGTATATACTGAATGTTTACATACATCATTTGTCTCACTCAGTCATTAAGCCAGATACTGATCAGTGCATTAAGGAAATGCCTAAAGGAACATAAAACCAAATTTTGATCATCATAGTTTAAAACTGAGCATGTTTAAATAGGAAAATAATATAGTTTAGAGACTCCAGATTGCACATAGTTTTATCTGCCAGAGAATCTTTTCAGAGTTTGCAGGAATTTTTTCAGCTTTAATACTTTTCTTAGGGTGACAGGAAAAGAATGTCTCAAAGACTTTTTTAATTATTCAGAGCAAAGATGATCTGTAAAATTTAATGATAGTAAATTGTCAGAAGAGTAGTCAGTGTAAGACTTTATCGTGACTAGTACATCCCTTTGTCATTGGTATGACAGATTGTTTAGGAGGATGGAGGCATCTCAAACTTCAGAAGCACTGGCAGGGGTATAATTGAAGGAGGAAGAATTCTTGCTACATTTTCTTTTTGTTTTTCATCTGTATGCTCATTTCCACTAAACCACTTTAATCTGGATTAATCCCCCTCCCCACTCTGCTCAGGCCTGTTAAAAGTCATTAGAGTATACTAAGAAAATAGTTCTATATGTTGTTCTGCTTGCCTTGTTAACTTTCCAGCATTGTTTTTTTTTTGAGGGATCATCACTATCACTTAGTAGATTTTTTGAATAGCAAAATTGTATTCAGTGGGCAAGGAAATGGTAAGAGAACTGGGTTGCTGTGTGGCTTGATTTAAACTCTCTTTGCGGCTTCAGTGGGGACCTGACATACGAAGTGTTTGTCTCAAAGTCTTCCACAGAGATATACAAATGGCCAGAACTGAGCATTGGCTCCCCAGCAAAGCCTCAAGGACATTTAAAAAGTTTCTACTTCTGAGTATGAAATCTGTTGCCTTTTTGAAGTACTGGCTTAGAGATTGCATGGGGCTTCCCCGATGGCTCAGCAGTAGACAATCTGCCTGCAGTGCAGGGAACAGGAGATCGGGTTTGACCCCTGGGTGGGGAAGAGCCCCTGAGAAGGAAACAGCAACCTACTGCAGTTTTCTTGCCTTAGAGAATCCCGTGGACAGAGGAGCCTGGTAGGCTATGGTCCATGGGGTCACAAAGAGTCAGACACAATTGAGCATGCACGCACTAGAGATTGCAGAGGGCTTCCCTAGTAGCTCAGACGGTAAAGCATCTTCCTGCAATGCAGGAGACCTGAGTTCGATCCCTGGGTCGGGAAGATCCCCTGGAGAAGGAAATGGCAATCCACTCCAGTATCCTTGCCTAGAAAATCCCATGGACAGAAGAGCCTGGTAGGCTGTACAGTCCATGGGATCACAAAGAGTCAGATACTACTGAGCAACTAACACACACACCACCAGAATTTCTGCTTTGTCAGTGAGCCAGACAGCTAATGTCTATGCTACCTTCTCTTGAAAAGTCTGTTACCTGGGAAGCCAAACAGTAATCAGAAGGGGCAGAGAGCCTGAGGTCATTAAATGTTTGAGGTGTTCAGACCAGTCCAAAGTGCTGAAGTCCACAGGACTAGCTTCTCTTGGGCCTTTTCTCTGATAGAAAAAAATGAGTGTCCAGGCAAACGTGGCAGAAGGTGAACCTGCTCTCCTTCAGTGAGGTCAGAAGTCTCCTGACTCATTCACATTTGAGGGCTGGGAATAAATATTTTTGCTCTCTTGTTTCTCTTCTTCTCCACTTTTGTAAAACTTTGGGGAAAGTAGTAAGTGTAGTAAGTGTACATGATAAAAAATTCAAACCCTACAAAAAGACCACATAGTCCAAAATAAAGCTCCCTTCTCCCTTCATTTTCCTTCCCAAGAGGCAAGTGCTTCTAATAGCTATATTGTCTCTCTTTGCAAAGATGTTCTATTTATCCTTTAAAAAAAAAAAACACAGATAATCTACAGACCATTGTATACCTTTACTTTTTAACACTTGACATATTTGAAGATGGGAGCAGATAGATTCTACATGTATAAGCTCTTTTTGTGGACATTTCATATACAGTTGCTACCAGGGAATTCCATATTGCCAAGATAATATGAAGGTATAGAGGATAATTTAGTCATTTTCATGTTTTCTCTTAGCTTCCTCTCCCTTCTTCCCATCCCCACACGATAAAACTAGGGTCTTTAATGCCAACTGTATTTTCTGTGTCAGTACTCAGTGAGGCTGTGCTGCCCAGGACCTCTGGGAGTCCTGGAACTCTCCTGGGATATGTGAGCCTGGGGTGGGCCACTTACTTTCCCAGCTTCTGCATTGGATCAGCTGTTGCTAGAAATTGAGTGTCAGTTCTGTTTAGTCTTCCTGCTATAGGTCCTGTCTCCTTCTGGGCTTCCAGTACCCCTCAGGATCCCGAATCAGGAGGACACTCCCTCGAGAACTTCATGGTGGTCAGGGCACACCCAGTGTGATCCCCTCACAAGTCATTTTGTGAACTTCTCCTCATGATCCCTTTTATTGGACAGCTGTGTATCTCAAGAGGAATGTTGACCACTGTACTCTCTCCAGTATTAGCTCGTGGTCACTAGCCTTAGGGAAAAAGAGGTGGAGTGGGGATGGGAGATATGTCATTGTCCCCCAGTTGGCAGATACATTCTGTATACTTCTGATTTTTGAAAAATTTAAGAATATTACCCCCAAAATCACCATATGACACAGAGACAAAAATATTATATATTTACTTATTTACTTAGTTTATAATAATAAAAAATGGCTGACCCAAATTATTCTTAGTGTTTTTATGAGTTATTTCTGTCTTGGCAACACTATATATCTTCAGTTATGAGATTCTTAGAAACAAAAATTCAAATATGCTAGTGTGGGTAGAGCCTGAAAATTAGAAATAGATGATGACTTTTTTTTTTTTTAATGTAGTGCTGTTTGAATTGTACAGTTCCTTAAATATCTATGATAAAAATATAAACTTTCAGGAAGAATTCATGATGTTGCTTTTGTGAGCGTACTAGAAAGGAGGTTATAGTTTGGGATTCCTAGTTATTTCTGTGGAAAGTAGTCACCTTTTAGTTCCATAAAGTCATGATAGTTTCAGAGGAAGCTGTTGAAAGTGAAAGCTTTGAATGAGGGGGTTGGTGGTGAGGTGGGTGGGGCAGGGCTAATGTATGGTGTGTGTTTATCTATGAGACACAGGTCATTGCTTTGTCTGTAGCTCTTAATCTTACTGGCTTTTCCCCCATAGACATTTACCTTCCCTCTTTTATTTCAGATTTTCTTCCCAGTACATCGACCCTTTTCTCTGTTCAGGTTTCCCACATCCTGCTTCCCTCCCGATAACATTTGTTACTGTGTTGGTATTTTCTAACATGTAGACTTTCTGGAACTTTCTTTGTGTTATAATAACAAGTAATCTTTCTTGGCATGGTGTTTATTAACCGAGCTAGTTTTCATATATCAATAGAAACTGCCATTTTAAACCTAAGTACTTCTATTTGGTTTGCTTTTATAATGAGGCCATAAAAATTTTCTCCTATTCATCTGGTTTTTAGAGAGTATTAACCAAGAGCAAAGAGATACTGGCTTGTACTTAGCATCCAAGCTAATGTTGTTCATATTGTCTTACTAGAACACCTGGAGAGTGCAAGTTCTAACTCAGGTATACCAGCTGCACAGAGAGGTGAGTTTGTCTAATGAAGCAAATAGTCACCAAAGGTGTGAAATTCTAGCATGGTGATGCATAAGGATACAGACATCGAAGAAATGCTCTGGACAATGGGATAGACACCAAAATGTGGCTTTGTTGTAGTTAGATTGTGAAATTCAAGTAATATTTACGCCATCTAGCATTTTAGTAGTGTCCCAGTTTCTAAATATAAGACTTTAGCTTTTTAATATTATTTTTTAGCTCAACAGTAGTAAAAGATATTCTTTTGAAAAGGAGAACTTGTTGGGCTCACACTTGATCCTCACTCCATGTTAATAGAAGTTTTGTTGCCAAAATCAGATGTGGAAATAGAATATTGATAAAAATGACCCTTTGGCTTCCTTGTTACTACTGGTAGAAAGAAGATCGTTTGCAAAAAATAAGTTAACTAGTGATTTTTTTCATGTATCCTTTAACATTTGATTCTCATTATTTATTTATTCATTTATTTTTTTGATTTCAGGGCAAAAACAGGGCAAGGAATTACTCACAAAGTTCTGATTGTAAATTAAAGTCCTAAGTATAAACAGCTAAAAACAGTGTAAAATAAAAACAAGGGAAAGGAAGTTAGTTAAAACACAGCACGTGACCCTTTCCTTGATCTTGGTAGACCCGCTTCTGTTCCCGCTAAGAGACCACACAGCTCTGACATCACCAGAGATGCTCAGCCAACCGACAACTTGGCTTTGGACAAATCAGTGTCTAAAGCTTGATTCTTTACTATCTCTCTCAACCTGACTTGAAAAGGACCACCTTTCCCCCTAAGTTACAGTTAAATTACATCATCGAGAGGGGTGTTGTGATGAGTAAGAGACGTCATCCATATTTTTTCTTTGTTTTTTCTTTTGTTTTCTGTCTGTGTTTTCAGCAACGTCAGTTGATTACAGTTCCTTTGCAGACAGATGCAGCAGCTGGATAGAGCTCATTAAACTGAAAGCTCAGACCATAAGGCGCGGATCAATTAAGACAAGTAGGCGGATGTTTCTACCACGTTGTGATTTGAGAAGCATATCCGTGATTTCCCAGTGGTGAAGGCTGGCCCTGACTACTCAGTAATAACATTGCCAATCAATCATGTGTTGGAGTGTGAAAGCTGCAGATGCTAATGGTCATTTAGCAAAAGCTTTTGAAGGGCCTTTAGATGTTTAAATTGTAGCTGCAGGGTTGTGTTGTTAGTATTTTATTTTGGGAAGGTATTCTTAGACGTATATAAATAGATATTGTGTCACATAGTGGAAGGAAATTAATGAGCTTTTATTGAAGAGACTCTTTCAGGGCCCAAGGTACTCGGTAGTATATGGCATCTGTCAGATTACTAAGAGTAATGTCTAGAGTGAGAGTAGAAGGTATCTCCAGAGAGAAAGTGGCCAACTTTTACCTCACTGCTAGACTCAGCATCAGGACTAAGACTTTTTTTTTTTTTTTTAATCTATACTCCATGTGTTTTGGTAGACTTTGAGGTAAATGTATTTGAGTGAAAGAGTTGACATTAAAGGGAAGGAACTGTATTTAGGGGTAAGCTCACAGGCTATGAAACCAACCAGGTCTGGTTTTGAATCCTAAAAGTGTCATTTTAATAGCTGTGTGACCTTGGCAAGTTATTTAAGTTTTGTGAGCCTCAGTTTCCTCATGTGTTAAATGGGGATGACAACACCTATGTCGCTGCGTTGCTGTGAAAATTACACACACACACGTGTGTGTGTGTCTGGTTTATGGTAGTTATTTGATAAGCAGTAGGTATTTGTTATTTTATGAACAATTAACTTTTAGACAGCCAAGGTCATTTGTTAAATTTTTTAAATGACAACTTTGATCGAGAAGGTTTGGAAAAGAAACCTGCTACAACTAGTTAAGATAAGGTTTATCTACAAGTTGACAATGAAGAAGTCGTCTGAAAAAGAGATGGAAAACACTGCACTGGGAAATGTAACAACTTTCACACTCTCGTAATAATTTGTTCCTACAGCAGATTTTTTAATGCTCTACCGCTTTTTCTTTGTCTTCACTTTATAACGATCATTGTGTGTGTAGCTACACCGCATCGACATTTTCTTTTGCAGGAATGCCATTTTTCTTCCCAAAGATTCCATTCCAGCATTTCCTCTTACGTTTTTCTTTCTCTCTCTATTTGTAACTGCATGCAGTGCATGATAATTTCTTTTCTTTCATGACATGGCTTAGCCTCACAGACAGCTGAATGTTGTCACCACTTATTTGGAAACACTAGGGAATCATTGAGTCACCAACATGTGATCTTGATGCTTTCTCTTCTCTTTCCAATTTTAGCAGTGACAGTTGAAAAAGCAAGTCCAATGGGTGAAGGAAACTTCCGGAATCGTTCTGCTCCCCCTTGTGCAAATTCCACCGTTGGGGTTGTTAAGATGACACCTCTTTCTTTCATTCCTGGAGCAAAAATAACAAAATATCTTGGGATAATTAACATGTTTTTCATTCGGGAAACCACTTCTCTACGTGAGGTAATTTTATAGTTGTTATTTCATTGTGTGTGTGAATTTTCTGTGGTTGAAAGTAGTAGTATCAAAACTAAACATGTTTCAAATTGTTTTTTTGCCAAAAGTAACACACACACACACACACACACACTTTTTGCCATAACCTGTCTGGATTGGCTGTAGATTAGGCTCAGATGGTAAAAGTGTCTGCCAGCAATGCAGGAGACCCAGGTTCAATTTCTGGGTCAGGAAGATGCCCTGGAGAAGGAAATGGCTGCTGCTACTGCTAAGTCGCTTCAGTTGTGTCTGACTCTGTGCGAACCCATAGATAGCAGCCCGCCAGGTTCCCCGGTCCCTGGGATTCTCCAGGCAAGAACACTGGAATGGGTTGCTATTTCCTTCTCCAATGCATGAAAGTAAAAAGTGAAAGTGAAGTCGCTCAGTTGTGTCCAACTCTTAGAGACCCCATGGACTGCAGCCTACCAGGCTCCTCCGTCCATGGGATTTTCCAGGCAAGAGTACTGGAGTGGGGTGCCATTGCCTTCTCCAAGGAAATGGCAACCCCACTCTAATATTCTTGCCTGGAAAATTCCATGGACAGAGGAGCCTGGTAGGCTATAGTCCACAGGGTCGCAAAAAGTTGGACGTGACTGAGCGACTTCATTTTCACTTTCAGTATTATCACAAGAGTTGTGTTGGGTTTAAATTCATTTGTTATTAGAAGTTACAGATCCTTATCAGATGGTAAATTAAAAAAAATAAATGTATCCATGTTTGATAGAGGTTTAAAACAGCCCTGAAAGAATAGCTTAGTTTCTCAGTAGGTATTTGCCTGAGATGGATTTAAATGGCAATTTTTAAGAGTTCACATTAAATAGTAGGGGACTGTATCCTGAATAGATGTCTTTGGAGGTTTTTTTATATCATTTAGTTCTGTCGTTTTCTCCTGACAAAGAAGGAGGCTGCTTGTTTTCTCCTCTAGCCATCAGTGTTATTTGTTCAAGTTCTACCTCACACTGGGTATCATTAAACTTTAATTTGTTTTTTAAGTAACAGCAGTTATAATCTCTTGCTTGATGAGGTCAGAATTAAGAATCAGAGTCAGCCTATTATATCTTGCATTACAGAAGAATTTAAACTCAGGAAAAGATTATATTTCTATTTGTCTTATGTTTCTTGAGCAGGGCTGCTAAACAAATTAATATAGTGAGTAGGGAAAATGTTTAATTATTTAAATGTGAAACCCAATAAACTCTTCAAAATTTACTTTAGCAGAAGTTTGTATTTTTTAAAAGTGTGTCAATTATAAACACAACTTAATTGTGTTTTTCCCCCCCCTTGTTTCACCAGCAGTGTTTCTATGCCTTCTTGGAAATGGCAGCCTGCTTACTAACTCAGGCTCACCCTCCTGCACCCAGCAGAGTGCCTGGTGCAGAGTAACCACAAGCCGTTTTTGTGTAAATGAGGGAGTGACTTCTGACAGATTAATTAATTAGATAGATGTTTCCTTTAAGAAAAATTATTTTTATAATCATATTCTAATTGTGTTGAGATGGAAAAGAAACTATCTCAAGATATTCTCAAAAACCTTTTAATATAGAATTAAAATAGGCAACACTTAAATCCATTGAGGTTTGACAAATTTGGGTTTGAGAAGCTGTCATAGATTGGTGAATTAACCTTTTCCAGTTGCACATGGATATTATACTGTTGAATGCGTAAAATTTTCTTTCCAAAGTGTCTTTTCAACTGCTGAAGCAACCATACCCCGAAATGTTGCTTCACAGATTTTCCTTCAACAGAGATTTATAATACCAGCTATAATATAGTTAATAGTATAATATGTAGTATATGCATGCATGTGGGCTAATTTGCTTCAGTTGTGTCTGGCTGTTTGCAACCCCATGACTGTAGCCCACCAGGCGTCTCTGAACATGAGATTCTCAAGGAAAGAATACTGGACTGGGTTGCCATACTCTACAGGGGATCTTCCTGACCCAGGGATTAACCCACATCTCTTATGTCTCCTGCTTTGGCAGGTGGGTTCTTGACCACTAGTGCTACCTGAGAAGCCTGTATATAGTGTAGTATCTGAAATCTGTTCATTCCTTGTTGAGTTATTTGCTTTCAATTACATAATATTAGAATTTACCCCTCTGTAGTGTCTTTTACTCTAAGAATTTTTTGATTTTATATGTAAGAGGAAAACTGATGAAAGTAGAAGAAAAGACTGTCCTGGACTGTGATTGAGTCAGAGGGAGGCTGAAGCAACTCCTTTAATTCCTTAATGACAAACTTTATGTAGGATCCTGTAGCTTTTCAGAAAAATGTGACCTAGACAAATGCTTTTTCTAACAGTGTATTAAATTTTGCCCTTACCTTCCAATTTGAAGTTGGAAATTTCTTCCTAGACTGTAAAAAACCTTCAGTAAAATTTGTGGGAAATTTAGATTGTAAAGCGTTCTAAGCTATCAGCTAGCCTTTGGTTTCTGTCTTGTTTGGTTTTGAACACTGCAAAAGTTCCCCAAATTGTTGGATTTCCTTCCATGACAAATATGTATAGATCACTGGGTACATGCCCCTGTTGAAACAGGTGTTAGCATATATAGTTGTGAGCATGGCAGATGCGGTCCCTGGCATGATGGAATTTAGTGGACAGTAAATCATCATCATGTGGTGAATAGATAGCTCTTAGTAATGGTAAGTCATATAAAGAAATACAACAAGGGCTCTCAGAGAATATTAACAGGAGAATGTAATTTAGGTCTGATAGGGTAGATTGCCAGAGAAGGCAATAGCACCCCACTCCAGTACTCTTGCCTGGAAAATCCCATGGATGGAGGAGGCTGGTAGGCTGCAGTCCATGGGGTCGCGAATCAGACACAACTGAGCGACTTCACTTTCACTTTTCACTTTCATGCACTGGAGAAGGAAATAGCAACCCACTCCAGTGTTCTTGCCTGGAGAATGCCAGGGATGGGGGAGCCTGGTGGGCTGCCATCTATGGGGTCACACAGAGTCGGACACGATTGAAGCGTCTTAGCAGCAACAGCAGCGGGGTAGATTGCTCTGAAGAAGTCACGTGTAAACCAGGACCTGAAGAATTGAGTATGAGTTACCCTGGTGGAAAATTGGGTATGGACCCTTCATGTACGATGACCCCGAGGCTGGAAAAGGTGTCAGACCTTCAAGAAACTGTAAAAGACAAGTGTGACTTGGAACATGGTTCATTTTCAAAGTGGGAGATAGGGATAGCAGGGAAGTCTCATTGTGTATATTTATCATCAATTTATTTGAATGATGACGGGAACAGTTTCATGGAGGGAGGTGTTGACAGTGGAGGAACAGTTAGAACTCTTGCTCTGCCATCTGTCCACTAGCTCTGTGTTCCACCTTCATCATGGACACGTCACATGAGCTTCAGTTCCATCATCTCTAAAATCAAGATAGTAATCCCTGTTGGGATTATGACACACCTTAATAACTGAACACCAACAATAATCCCTGTTGTAGACATGTGTTAGGTAAAGGTTTTTCATTCATGCAACAGGTCTGCATGGTGAAGGAAATTAAAAGGACCATCCATTATAGTAAGATCACTTAAACTGTTTTAATATATATTCTTTGATGTTTTATGTACATTCATTTACCCAGGTATATAGTTTGGTTTGCTTGTGCATTGTCCTTTAGGAAGGTGGAGTCAGTGGTTTTCTCCATGCTTTTATCGCTGAAGTGTTTGCAATGGTGCGTGCACACGTGGCTGCGCTGGGAGGGAACGCTGTCGTCTCCTACATAATGAAGCAGTGTGTCTTCATGGAGAATCCAAACAAAAACCAGGTGAGGTGGAGTTAAAAACCTCTGATGGGGAGACCCTACGAATTCACCCTATGGCCTTTTCACCTCCCATCCGCCTCCAAAAAAGAGAATTGTTCCTCAGAGCTCTTTGATTCCAGAGGCTTAAAACATGTTTTAGTAAATATTTTGTAACTGTGGTCATACATAGGTCAGGTGTTGTTTTCACATCCCCAGTGACTAGTTAGTAGTCTGAAATACCTCTGGAAGTTTTGCTCCTAAATTACTTTTCCCACCACCTTCTTAGGGGGGGTGTTTTTGGGATCCAGTGATGGCTAATGGAGGACAGTTAAAGATGCCCTGTGGTTTGAGCTGTGATGCTGTCCACTTCTGACTGCCCTGCTGGTAAAGAGTACATCCTGATGGGGCCACACTGTTAATTCTAATAAGTAATATAATTTTGTTAATGAGGATAGGGGAGTGTTACTTAGATTAAATTTTAGAATAGATTTCTCTTATCAGCTTTGTTAACATAATAATTCACTTACAACTGTTAAACATAGTCCTTTAAAAAATTAAATAACTATATTAATGAATTTTTTTGTTTCCTTTCCTATGCATTGCCTTCTTAGCCTTTGCTCATTTTTTTCTTGAACTGTATGCCTGTTTCTGCTCTACAGAAACAGTAGAACATAAACACTGCCCCCAGCGTAACAGGAGAGTATGAGCGTGTTACTGAAATGTGACTGAAATGTGTTATTCTTTTAGGCACAGTGTCTTATAAACGTCAGTGGTGATGCGGTGGTTTTTGTTCGTGAATCTGAATTAGAAGTGGTGTCTACTCCGCAGCCTGCTGCCAGTTGCCAGCCCTCATGTACTGGAGGAGAAGTCACAACCTGAAGTCAGTTAGAAAGAGCTCAACTAAATGACATTCATCAATTTCCTTTGTCATTCATTTATCGTACTAGACATAAAAAATGAACTTAATATGAGAGAATTAAGAAAGAATTGATCCCATATGAGAATGTTTGATTTGAATGGGATCGCTTGGAGGCATGAGAATTTTCGAATCTTGACGTTTTTTTTAACCAAGGCTAGACAGACAGGCCTTATGGAGGCTTGACTCCCCAGGAAGTTCAGATAAATTTCTCTGAGAACTGTAGCAAAGATGCAAGCTATTTATAATTTATGTTGATTTTAATAAAATCGTAATTTAAATTATCAGGAAATTAGGCTAGCTATCCTGGTGTAATTTATAAAAATTAAGCAAGAAATTAACAAATTGTTAATAAATAATCTGATTTGAGGAATGTATGGGGAAAATGGAGAAAAGTTTTCAGAAAACTCTGAGTTTATTAATGTGTTATTTTGATGAAGAATCTGGTAACAGCTGAAAGGGAAAAGTACTTTAGCCATCTTTGAAAAAGGAGTTAAGCTTCTGTGACTTGTATCTTAATTGCTGCAAAAGTAAAATCTGTTTATCAGAGCCAATGTCCTTTTATCGGAAGCTTAATAATATCTCTAAGGAAGGAGGAAAAAATTACTATATAACTTCATTTTTACCCAAGTTTCAATTTGTGTTTAATTTTTCTGGAAGGGGCTTGGCTTCAACTGGGAAGAACAGGCCAATGAGTTTTGTTGGAGTAGTTAAAATATGATTGATCTAGTTGGAACATAAAATTATTTTCTAATAAAGTCATACTGAACTCTTACAAATAAACAGAATTTTAGTACTATCTTATTAGGGGTTTGGGGTGGTGAGGTAGACTGTATTTGGCATAGAATTTGGAAATGTAACTTGAATGTAAATATGCTGCAGAATGTTGAATGTATAGATAGAAATACTTTTTTTTTTGTCAATGCCAAATACATATTACAGATGAACCTTTAAAAGTACATTCCTCCTTTGGACAATAAAATTTCTTTTTAAAACTCATGATTTTGCTCTTCCAGGATAACAACTGCCCTAAAGATTAGGAATCATTTCCTTGTTATCACAGGTGTCAATATTTTTCTGTATTTTGTTTATAATTTTATTTTTTAAATAAAAGATTTTATAAACTGGAATATTCCTAAATCTGTTTTTTTGCCCCTTTGTAGTATTGTCAGTGGTCAGAAACCACTTTCCATATGATCATCTTCATTTCTTTAGTCAGCAATCTTCTGTTGTATGTCTGTTCTTCATTTGGAGGGGAAATACACTTGTAATTGTGCCACTTTCGTTGTTGGTGGTAGGAAACCTGCACGGTTAAGTGAGAAAATGTGTGTAGCTTGGGATGAAGGTGGCTTCCCCAAGAGGATAATACTTAAGCTCATTCTGGAAAAACAGGTACTTGGAATTGACTGACTTGTTCATAGTTTTATCCATCCATACAACAGCTATTTTGTGATTCCTGAGTATGTTTCTGAGTTCTTTCTTGGCAGGGGCTTAATAATGTAGCTCACTGGTTGAGTGCCTGTTTTGTGTCATATCCTGTGCATGTTGTTGTTCAATCACTAAGTCATGTTTAACTCTGCGACCCCGTGGACTGCAGCATGCCTGGGTCCTGTCCTCCACTACATTCTGGAGTTTGCTCAAATTCATGTCAGCTGAGTCAGTGATGCTATCTGCTAGCTGTCTGATCCTCTGCTGTCCCCTTCTCTTTTTGCCTTCAATTTTCCCCAACATCAGGGTCTTTTCCAATGAGTTAGCTCTTCCCATCAGGTGGCCAAAGTATTGGAACTTCAGCAACAGTCCTTCCAATGAATATTGAGGGTTGATTTCCTTTAGGTTTGTGCATGTACCTTATTACTAATGTTTAAAACATAATACTGGCTGTTTTTGTTTTACGTTTTGAGACCAAAATGTATTTCCATTTTGGTCTCAACATTTGGATACTTAACAGAGGCACAGACTGATTTCTAGAAAAGCTAGAGTTTCTATAACTACTCAGGTTTTCTGTCTGCTGACACAGGCCATTTGCTCAATGTGGGTCACATGTGAGGTAGTCAGCCCATGCCAGAAATGGCTCCTTCTGGAAAGGCTGATGTTACCTGATGCCGAAAGAGTTGCTGCTGTTCATTGTGTGTAAGTTCCCTCAGAAACATCATTTTAGACAAACATACTGGGACTTAATCTTTTGGAAATATTGAGGCCAGTGACAGGACTTTAGCACACCTTGTAGTATCTCATTCTCTATTGGTACTCCAGAGCTTAAACTACACAAGTTATCCAGTCCTTTGTTAGATTTGCTAAACTCACTGTCCCATTCCCTCACTTCCCGTGTGTGTGTTTAGTCACTCAGTTATCTCCAACTCTTTGTGACCCCATGGACTGTACCCCACCAGGCGCCTTTGTCCATGGAATTTCCCAGGCAAGAATACTGGAGTGGGTTTCCATATTCTTTTCCAAGGGGATTTTCCCTACCCAGGAATTGAACCTGCATCTCCTATGTCTCCAGCGTTGTAGGAGGATTCTTCACCTGCTGAGCCATGCAGGAAGCCCTACTCTGCCATAAACCATCACCAGGTTTCCATCATCTGATCTACCCCTAAATTTGAACTTGCCAAGGATGCAAGTATTGGACTGCAGTATCAGGTAGCTAAGAAGCTTCATGCATACACAAACAGTTTTTCATAAATTGGATCAAGTACCTAATTTTTAAGTATATTGGTGTTTTTTTTTTTTTTTTTTACCTTTTCACCTGGTTTTCTCTTCCCCCATCTTATCCCTCCCAATCCATGTTAATAACCTAGTATGTATTCTTACATATTAAAATATGCTAATATATAATTTACATTCAATAAAATTTATCTATTTTAAGTGTACGAGTCAAAGTTTGACAAATAGATTCAGTTGTGTAACCAAGATAACATTTCATCACCAAGGAGAATGCCTTGTGCCCCTTTGCAGTCAGTTAACTTACCCCGTCCATGTCAATACGATCTTGTGCTTGGTAACTTTCACTTAGTATGAGGCATCCCATTTGGACAACATTTTTGGCTATTATGAATAAAACTTTTATTTAAGTTCACACTTTCTTGTGAAACTTGTGTTTCTGTTCTATGAGGTCTTTCAAACAGTACTGTGAGAATCTGATCTAAGCTCTGGAACTCTTCTCCAGAAAAATAAGCACAGAGGTGAAATTTTGCACACTATTTCAGGTTTGTTGAAGCCCCATTGTTGAGCTCAAGTTAAATTTAGTACAGGCCCCAGGTGGCGCTAGGGGTGAAGAACAATGCAGGAGACATAAGGGGCGTGGGTTCCATCTCTGCACGTGGAAGATCCCCTGGAGGAGGGCATGGCAACCCACCCTAGTATTGCCTAGAGAACCCTATGGACAGAGAAGCCTGGTGGGCTACAGTCCATGGGGTCAGAGTCAGACATGACTGAAGCAACTTAGCACAGCACAGCATATGGAGGGGAATAAGGAACCAGGCTGAAGGAAACATTAGGAAGATTTGGGTAAATCCTATCCTAAAATGTTTGCCTCTTCTCCAGTAGAAAAGACATTTTTAAGATTAGACGTTTAAATATTTGAAAGATATATATTTATGGTAGGCAGGATGATGTCCCCCCGGCCTCCCACCTCCCAGCAAAGATGTGCACAGCCTAACCTGCAGGGCCTGTGAACATATTACCTTACGTGACAAAAGGGACTTCACAGATAGGGTCAAAGCTAAAGACCTAGAGATGGGCGAATTATCTAAGTTTATCTGTGAAAGTCCTAGAACCTAATCTTTCTTCTTGAAATTCAGCAATGGCAGGTTGAGTTTACCTCTCAAAGAGGGATAGGAGACTAGGTCATAGAGATTCTTTTGAGAGGTGAACTCAACTGCCATTGCTGACTTTCAAGAAGAAAGAAGAGAGCTATAAACCAAGGAATGTGGGTGGCATCTCAATGCTGGGAATGGCCACCAGCTGACAGCTAGCCAGGAAACAGGGTTCTCAGTTCTACACCTGCAAGAACTGAATGTTGCCTCACCTCAAATGGAGGAGGAAATGGATTCTTTCCTTTGAGCCTGCAGAAAGGGGTTTTAGCCTAGGGAGACTCACATCAGACTTAATGACCTGTGGAACTGTAAGCTAAACTTGTATAAGTCACTAAGTTTGCAGTCATTTTTTAATAGTAGGAATAGTAAACTAATACAAGTTCTCATAAGTTTAAACTGAAGAGATATAGTTCAAATATCAAATACAGTGCTCTTTATGAGTGACTAAGCACAATAACCTCAGATATGCAGCTGACACCACCCTTATGGCAGAAAGTGAAGAGGAACTAAAAAGCCTCTTGATGAAAATGAAAGTGGAGAGCGAAAAAGTTGGCTTAAAGCTCAACATTCAGAAAATGAAGATCATGGCATCCAGTCCCATCACTTCATGGAAAATAGATGGGGAAACAGTGGAAACAGTGTCAGACTTTATTTTTGAGGGCTCCAAAATCACGGCAGATGGTGACTGCAGCCATGAAATTAAAAGAGGCTTACTCCTTGGAAGGAAGGTTATGACCAACCTAGATAGCATATTCAAAAGCAGAGACATTACTCTGCCAACAAAGGTTCGTCTAGTCAAGGCTATGGTTTTTCCTGTGGTCATGTGTGGCTGTGAGAGTTCGCCGGACCCCGGCAAGAGTTGGACTGTGAAGAAGGCTGAGCGCTGAAGAATTGATGCTTTTGAACTGTGGTGTTGGAGAAGACTCTTTAGAGTCCCTTGGACTGCAAGGAGATCCAACCAGTCCATTCTGAAGGAGATCAGCCCTGGAATTTCTTTGGAAGGAATGATGCTAAAGCTGAAACTCCAGTACTTTGGCCACCTCATGCGAAGAGTTGACTCCTTGGAAAAGACTCTGATGGTGGGAGGGATTGGGGGCAGGAGGAGAAGGGGACGACAGAGGATGAGATGGCTGGATGGCATCACTGACTCGATGGACGTGAGTCTGAGTGAACTCTGGGAGTTGGTGATGGACAGGGAGGCCTGGGGTGCTGCGATTCATGGGGTCGCAAAGAGTCGGACACGACTGAGCGACTGAACTGAACTGAAGCACAGCACATGGTAATAACATCTAATACAAAATGCTTCACTAACTCAAGGTACGAGTATAGTTGTATCTCTTTTGTTTTCCAATTAATTTTTTAATACTCATAGACTAAGCAGAAATTCATGATCTCCAGTCTTTGAAGTTGTCTTCAATTCTAGGTCTCAGCCCCCAAAGCGCTCAGCTCTCAGAACCTCTTTGGTTTGCACTTGCTTCTCATTGCCACATGGTGTCACTGTTGTAACGGGTTCCACACAGTAGAGCAGACGATGCTGGTTTTTTCCGCAGTGAGGATGTCAAACTGGCCAAGATGCGCATGTATGTTTCCAGGATTCTTTAGCAAGTAATTTTCTTCATGCCTGCTCCATCTGAGAAAACCTGCCAAAATTCAGTTTATGGTGCTCAACTGTTTATTGAGTTCTGAGAGTTACAAATTCTAGATATCAGGGTTTTTTGTTTTGTTTTTTTTTTTTAATATGTACTTTGCAAACATTTCCCCTCAGTTTGTGGCTTATTTTGCATTCTTTAAACATTATCTCTGAGGAATAGAAATTTTAAATTTCGGTGAGGTCTAATTCTTTTTTTGTTGTTGTTTTGTAATTTGTGTGGTGTTCTAAGAAATTTTTGCCTAATGAACCTCGAAAACATTTTCTAGAAATTTCAGGGTTTTTTTTTTCAGTGTTTCTATTGTTCAGTTTTTAATATTTTCTATTTTTCATTACAGTTTTCTTTTGATCATGAATTATTTAAAAGTACATTTCTCAATTTCCAACATCTGGGTTTTTTTTCTCCCGTATTTTTTTTTTTTTCATTTTTGTTTTTATTTTTCTAATTTTATTTTATTTTTAAACTTTACATAATTGTATTAGTTTTGCCAAATATCAAAATGAATCCGCCACAGGTATACATGTGTTCCCCATCCCGAACCCTCCTCCCTCCTCCCTCCCCATACCATCCCTCTGGGCCGTCCCAGTGCACCAGCCCCAAGCATCCAGCATCGTGCATCGAACCTGGACTGGCAACTCGTTTCCTACACGATATTTTACATATTTCAATGCCACTCTCCCAAATCTTCCCACCCTCTCCCTCTCCCACCGAGTCCATAAGACTGTTCTATACATCAGTGTCTCTTTTGCTGTCTCGTACACCGGGTTATTGTTACCATCTTTCTAAATTCCATATATATGCGTTAGTATACTGTATTTATGTTTTTCCTTCTGGCTTATTTGCCTCTACATTTAAGTACATGATCATTTCAATTTACATTTGTATATGGTATAAGGTAGGGGTCAAGGATTTATTCATTCATTCATTCCTTTGCTTGCATATGGATGTTGAATTGCTCCAGCAATGACAATGTTGACTAGCTCGGCTACACTGGATTGACAGGACCTCTTGGTTGAGAACTGATTTTTAGTATATACAAATATTGATTATTTACATTGGTATTGCATCCTGCATCCAGGATGTATTGATTCATTAGCTTTTTCTGTATTTCTTTGGAGTTTTTATGTGGAGAATCATTTTTATGACTGTACATGGGGACAGTTTTATTTATTCCTTTGAATCTAGTGTATATTTATTTTTCTTGTTCCTTACTTAATTGGCTTTATTAGTAATTATCTTATTAAATTATTAAGTATAGTGTAGAATGATAAGAGTGGATATTCTAACCTTGTTCCAGATCTCAGGGGGCGAAGAAGCATATTTTCAAAGAAGCAGCTTTTGGTTTCATTGATTTTTCTCTACTGTTTTCCCCTCTGTTTTCAGGCTCTGTGTCTGCTTTTACCTTTATATTTCCTTCTTTATACTTGCTTTTGGTTTAATTTTCTCTTATTTTTCTAGTTTCTTAAGGCAGAAGCTTAGATCATGGATTTGAGGCCTCTTTTCTAATGTAAAATTGAATGTGACACATTTCTCTATATACACTCCTTGAAGAGGCTCCCCAAATTTTTATATTTTTCTTAAATTCAAAATAGTTCACAATTTTCCTTTTAACTTCCTCTTGAACTAATGAGTTGTTTAAAAGAGTGTTAATTTCCAAATATTTAGGGATTTTTCCAGTTATTTTTTGTGGTGATAGCCAGATTGAGTCTTTCAGCAATTTTGAAGTTTATAATACATGATGTTCGTAGTGATGCTTTCTAAGGCCCATTTGACTTCACATTCCAGGATGTCTGGCCTTTGACTGTGTGGATCACAATAAACTGTAGAAAATTCTGAAAGAGATGGGAATACCAGGCCACCTGACCTGCCTCTTGAGAAATCTGTATGCAGGTCAAGAAGCAACAGTTAGAACTGGACATGGAACAACAGACTGGTTCCAAATAGGAAACTGAGTACGTCAAGGCTGTATATTGTCACCCTGCTTATTTAACTTCTATGCAGAGTACATCATGAGAAACACTGGACTGGAAGAAACACAAGCTGGAATCAAGATTGCTGGGAGAAATATCAATAACCTCAGATATGCAGATGACACCACCCTTATGGCAGAAAGTGAAGAGGAACTAAAAAGCCTCTTGATGAAAGTGAAAGTGGAGAGTAAAAAAGTTGGCTTAAAGCTCAGCATTCAGAAAATGAAGATCATGGCATCTGGTCCCATCACTTCATGGGAAGTAGATGGGGAAACAGTGGAAACAGTGTCAGACTTTATTTTTGAGGGCTCCAAAATCACTGCAGATGGTGACTGCAGCCATGAAATTAAAAGATGCTTACTCCTTGGAAGGAAAGTTATGTCCAACCTAGATAGCATATTCAAAAGCAGAGACATTACTTTGCCAACAAAGGTCCATCTAGTCAAGGCTATGGTTTTTCCTGTGGTCCCGTATGGATGTGAGAGTTGGACTGTGAAGAAGGCTGTGTGCTGAAGAATTGATGCCTTTGAACTGTGGTTCTGGAGAAGACTCTTGAGAGTCCCTTGGACTGCAAGGAGATCCAACCAGTCCATTCTGAAGGAGATCAGCCCTGGGATTTCTTTGGAAGGAATGATGCTAAAGCTGAAACTCCAGTACTTTGGCCACCTCATGCAAAGAGTTGACTCATTGGAAAAGACTCTGATGCTGGGAGGGATTGGGGGCAGGAGGAGAAGGGGACAACAGAGGATGAGATGGCTGGATGGCATCACTGACTGGATGGACTTGAGTCTGAGTGAACTCCAGGAGTTGGTGATGGACAGGGAGGCCTGGCGTGCTGCAGTCCATGGGGTCGCAAAGAGTCGGACACGACTGAGCGACTGAACTGAACTGAACTGAATACATGATGTTGACTGTAATAACTATGCTGTGCGTTGGAGCTCCAAGACTTACTTATCTATTGTTTGCAAGTTTTTACCCTTGAAGAGCATCTCCCCAGTGCCCCCACTGGTTCCCCATCCTGAGCTCTGATAACTACCATCCTATTCTCTGTTTCTATGAGTTCAACTTTTCATTTTAAAATGTTTACTGTTTATTTAGCTTATTGATACAATTGATGTGTAACCTTGTGTAAGGTTAGGGTGCGCAATTTTTTATTAATTTGTTACGTTTATGTATTGCAATATGATTGCCACCATACTGTTAACTAATACCTCTATTTGCTCATGTAATTATCATTTCTTTTTTGTGATGGGAATAATTAAGATCTAGTCTCTTGGCAAGTGTTATGTTTGAAACACAGTATGTTGTCTATAATCACTCTACTATAACAAGTTTTATTTTTTTAAGATTCTACATACCTTACAGTATTTGTGTCTTTGTCTGACTTATCTCACTCAGCATAATATCCTCAAGGTCAGATTTTCTGATTTCATTTTGTCTTCAAAATTGACATATAAATTTTGCCTCTTCTTAATATAGCTTTGGTGGTTGCTCTACACTCTTCAATATGTATTTTCATATTTATCACAGTCTACCATCAAATAATAGTATAGCAGCATAACTTTGCAGTTCAAGAATATTCTTTGAATGATTGAAATCAATTTTACTTTTCATTTTTTTCCCTTTGGACTTTATCAGCTTCCTAGGGTGAACATTTAGCTTGTTTATTGTCACTCTTAGTTAGATACACTTTCTAACTAATACACTCTTAGTTAGATACACTTAGATACACTCTCATAAGTGTATCTAAAGTTATAAATTCCCCTGCAATTGCTTCTTTATCATCCCACACGTTTAATTCAGTATCTCTAGATTTTTACCTGAATATTAGTAATTACCATTATGACGTCTTCATTAGAAGTGTATTCTTAGTTTCCAAAGGCATGTTGTTATTGTTGTTTTCTTTGGTGTTTTCTAATTAAGTTGCACTATGATAAGATATTGTGATCTCAATAAGTTCTTTGAAAATTGTTGAAAATTCCCTGGTGGTTTTTCTGTTCAGTTTATGTAACTGTTTGATATGCACTTGAAAAGAAAATTCATTTGTTGCAAGCAAGTTATATATCTCTATATCATCTATCTGTCATCTATCATCATGGCTCTATTAAATCAAGCTTATTAATTATGTTATTGAATCTTCTACATCCTTACCACTATTTTTGTCCCCTTGACCTGTCAATTTCTGAAAGAGGTGACTGTGGTGCATTGATTACACTGATGGCCCTAAATAATGGCCTCCAGGTAACCAGGCATTTAGCATATGACTTTGTGGCTCCTACCACCAAGAGGTGGACTCCATTTCCCCAGATTTTGAGGAAACAGACTGGCCTCCTGCTTTGCAAAGGCCAATGGGATAAAGCAGGAGTATATCTGCTTACACTGCACTTGGATCACACATGTACTCTACTGTGCGTTTCTGCTTTCTCTCTGGAACCTCTACCATGCCATGCAAACAGGCCCTGGCTAGTCTGCTAGAAGCTGAGGAACTTTGTGAAGCAAAAATAAGTCCTTCTGAGTCCATCCCACACTTGAATTAATTAACTGTTAGGTAGATTCATAAATAGTAATGAATGACAATTGCTTTAAGCCAAAGAGTTTGAGGGTAATTTTTATGAAGGAATAACTAACTGATACATAATTTTAAAAATTTTCCACTGTAATTATGTAGTTGTCAATTATTACTAATGATGACATTTTGGAGAATGTGACTTTAAGTCTATTATCTCTGAATTAGGCAGACTTATCTGGTTCCTAACAGTGTAGAGTAACCACAGGACTCCTTCCTTACTGAGGCGCAAAACAGAACAGAGCAGAATTTGTGTTCTCTACTGATAGATCAGATCAGATCAGATCAGTCGCTCAGTCATGTCCGAGTCTTTGCGACCCCATGAATCACAGCACGCCAGGCCTCCCTGTCCATCACCAACTCCCGGAGTTCACTCAGACTCACGTCCATCGAGTCAGTGATGCCATCCAGCCATCTCATCCTCTGTCGTCCCCTTCTCCTCCTGCCCTCAATCCCTCCTAGCATCAGAGTCTTTTCCAGTGAGTCAACTCTTCGCATGAGGTGGCCAAAGTACTGGACTTTCAGCTTTAGCATCATTCCTTCCAAAGAAATCCCAGGGCTGATCTCCTTCAGAATGGACTGGTTGGATCTCCTTGCAGTCCAAGGGACTCTAAAGAGTCTTCTCCAACACCACAGTTCAAAAGCATCAATTCTTTGGCACTCAGCCTTCTTCACAGTCCAACTCTCACAGCTATACATGACCACAGGAAAAACCATAGCCTTGACTAGATGGACCTTTGTTGGCAAAGTAATGTCTCTGCTTTTGAATATGCTATCTAGGTTGGTCATAACCTTCCTTCCAAGGAGTAAGCGTCTTTTAATTTCATGGCTGTAGTCACCATCTGCAGTAATTTTGGAGCCCCCCAAAAATAAAGTCTGACACTATTTCCACTGTTTCCCCCTCTATTTCCCATGAAGTGATGGGACTGGATGCCATGATCTTCGTTTTCTGAATGTTGAGCTTTAAGCCAACTTTTTCACTCTTCACTTTCACTTTCATCAAGAGGCTTTTTAGTTCCTCTTCACTTTCTGCCATAAGGGTGGTGTCATCTGCATATCTGAGGTTATTGATAGATGATCCCAAAGATTAGAAGGGACTGAGCTGTAGCTAGAGAAAGCCTGCATACAGTGTGGAAGGACACTTAAGGACACTTGTGGTTACATGTAGGACCCACCTGGATTAACCAGGATAACCTCCCCATCTCAAGATCCTTAATCCCGTCAGCAAAGCCCCTTTGGTGTATAAAATAATATTCACAGATCTGGATTTAGGGCATGGCTGTCTCTGGGGCCCTTTAAGGAGCCTACCACATATATGTTTTTTTTTTCTTAAAAGAAAATTGCCTATTTATTTGTCTGCATCAGGTCTTAGATGTGGCACTCTGGATCTTCTGAGCATCATGCAGGTTCTTTCATTGCAGTGCAGGGTCTTCTCTCTAGTTATGGCACATGGGCTCAGTAGTTGCGGCACAGGGTATGTGACATGTGGTTCCCCAAGCAGGGATCAAACTTGCGTCCCCTGCATTGCAAGGCAGATTCTTAACCACTGGACCATGAGATAAGTCCTCATGTACCCATTCTTAGTATGTTATTTCTCTAACAAGTCGAAACTTTTGAGTGTTCCTATATTTCTCCCAAATAAGCAAAGATTTAATGTTACTGTCTATGATTTTTAATTCTCACACTTTAAAACATAAACAAATTGTGGTTGTTTCTGAGTTTTATGTATTTATGGAGATTACTGATGTACTTTTCTGATATCTACTTAGCATTGCTTTTTGTGTACCATTCCTTTTTTCTGGGTTTATTTTCATTCTTGCATCACAAGTATATTTATTAGAATTTAGTTTGCTCGGGTCCTGTGCATATTTAAAATTTTGTATCTGAAATTTTTTTGTTCCACTTTCACTATGTAGTATAGTTGACTCTATAATTCTAGGTTCACAATATTTTTCCCTCCGAAGAGTACCATATTTTCTAGCAGAGCACCAGATACCTAGGGGTGAATGAATGAATGAACTTTACAGATATTAAGAGAAGAGTGAAAATAATCATTAGGATGAAAACATGGACTGGCGTTCAGAAGAACTGGCCTTAAATGCCAGAGTTCCTTATCACAGTTTGGTTTAGATAAAGCCACTTAACATAACAATCTCACTTGAAAATGGGGATATTAATCTGTGCCCTAAATCACAATGGTCTTGTGAGTTTCCAAATAAAAAGAAAATAATGGATCTGAACATTCTTTGTGAATTGTAAAATTTTACAATATCTGAGTAATCAATTACTTGTTATATTAATTATTTTTATAAGTAATTGATTACTCAGAAATGGTGACTGCATTTCATGGCATCCATGAAAAAGACTCTTGCTTCGTGGAAGAAAAGTTATGACAAAACTAGACAGCATATTAAAAAGCAGAGACAAAAAAATAAATAAAAATAAAAAGCAGAGACATAACTTTGCCAACAAAGATCCATCTAGTCAAAGGTATGGTTTTTCCAGTAGTCATGTATGAATGTGAGTTGAACTATAAAGAAAGTTGAGCGTCAAAGAATTGTTGCTTTTGAACTGTGGTGTTGGAGAAGGTTCTTGAGAGTCCCTTGAACAGCAAGGAGATCAAACCAACTCAATGGACATGAGTTTGAGTAAATTTCGGGAGTTGGTGATAGTGCAGTCCATGGGGTCACAAAGAGTCGGACACGACTGAGCGACTGAACTGAACTGAACTGAAAAGCATTTCCAAAACGCTAATTTAAATCTACATCCACTTACTGGGCTTGAGAGTGTCTCTTTCAAATGATTCAGAGTATTTGACAAGGTTGATTTTTTTTTTATTGCTAAACAAGGGAATGATTATGTTTCACAAACATAACTTTGACCTGTGAGATTTAATTACATCAATTAGTAAAAAGTATATTGCCACAGCAAGGGGCTTCCCTGATAGCTCAGTTGGTAAAGAATCCACCTGCAATGCAGGAGATCCCCGGTTCAGTTCCTGAGTTGGGAAGATCTGCTGGAGAAGGGATAGTGAATACCCACTGTAGTATTCTGGCCTGGAGAATTCCATGCAGTGTATAGTCCAAGGGGTTGTAAAGAGTTGGACACGACTGAGCAACTTTCACTTTACTTTCATATTGCCACAGCAAAATATATTGTGTATCTGAAGACTCTTCTCTAGTATATCAGTACAGCGTTTCCATAGTGATGGTTTTTGAAGTAACTTTATGTGTAAAAGGTTAATTAGAAGCCTTGATATTCCTAGCAGTTATGTTTTCTTGACAGGAAATTATTTATTTGAGATTGTTTAAGGGAGTTGATGAGATCTGTAGAGAAGATGACAGATGAAGCTTAGAATGAATAATAAACCAGAATCTGTAATGGTTAGAAAACATTTTGCATTGCAGTCAGTCACACATAGCACTTTATCCTCACAGGTAAGATTTTCAAAGAAAATCTGTGAAATTTTCTTTGCAAATCTTACTAGGCTTCAGGTTGAGGGAACAAGGTGGATTCTTTATGGCATAAGAATGAAGGTAACTATTCCATACCCATAAGACAAAAAGGCACACATGCATGTTTTAATAGCAGAGTCATCTGGGTGAATTGCTCTTGCCTGCCTTGGGTGGAGTTTGCTAGGTGTTTTTAGAGAAACAATCTAAATAGAAAGGATCTATTTACAGACATTCTCATCTCTTTCTCCCTCTCTGAAGTTGAGGAAATTGAGGAGTAATCATTTCTATTTTTGCTTGGTCACATTCAGTTATGTTGGATGGACCTTTGCCAAAATTTCCATTGATCAGTCTCCTAATCCTCCACTTTGAAATAAAGTACTCAGCCATTATTGGATCCCAGGATAGATAGAAGAGATACTTATTGGTCCCTAAGATTTTCCTCCACACATTGGCATAAATACCTCATTTACCAGACTGGTTATAATGATGGAAATAAAAGATGAAGCATCAGTTTGTAATGGGTGGAAGGAGGTGGGGAGCAGCTGGGTTCCGTGGACTGATTGCTATTCATAACCTTAGGCATTTTCCAGAAAGGCCTTTCACATTTATTCTTATCATGTTTCAGAGGCATGGACCCTAAGGGATTACCACTTAATGTCTCTAGCTGGGAAACTATAGGCCAGTTTTCTTGGATGCTCATTGGGATGGACATAGATACCACTTTATCCCTCAGATTTTAGGTCTTAAACTACTAATAACCTATTTACAGTTTCTTTTATTTTGCTTCAACTGATCTTAGTATATTAAGAGTTCTGCCACTCTTCTAATGCAGTGACTGGTACATAGTAAGGGCAGAGTAAATATTTATTACAGGTAAAATGAATGAGAAGCTTTTGTTTCTTCTTTTAAAAAAATCAAAATGCAATTCAAGATAAACTTTTAAGCATAAAGCTGTTTAAGGTAAAAACCAGTTATATCTCTTAGTGCTTGTGTATCTCTAATAAATTTTATCATTTTGGCATCATGCTCCCTGAGTTTTCATCCGTCCTAGGAGTTGCCTTGTGTGTCTTTTTTTTTAAATTAACTTAAAATTTTTTTTGATCCTAGTGTTTAAGAATCTTTTATTTTATCACTTTCTTCATACACTTGTTTGTTTGAATCTAATTTTCAGAACCTCTGATATTTTAAAACTAAGATCACAGGCCAAGAATCTTTTGGTCATTTTTAAGTAAACATCCTGATATTAAATACATGTTATCTAAATAGCAATCAATCAAGAGAAGAATAAAAAGCCAATGAGGTTGATTATCCCTCTGCCCAAACTCCAGATTGATACTCTTCCGTTCTGAAATTGTTGTTGTTCAGTCACTAAGTTGTGTCCCACTCTTTGTGGACACATGGACTGCAGTCTCCATGGAGTGCAGCTCATCAGGATTCCCTGTCCTTCACCATCTCCCAGAGTTTGCTCAAACTCATGTCCATTGAGTCAGTGATGTCATCCAACCAGTTCATGCTCTGTTGCCCCCTTCTCCTTTTGCCTTCAATCTTTCCCAGCATCAGGGTCTTTCAGTTCAGTTCAGTCACTCAGTCGTGTCCAAGTCTTTGCGACCCCATGGACTGCTGCACACCAGGCTTCCCTGTCCATCACCGACTTCCAGAGCTTGCTCAGACTCATGTCCATCAAGTCGGTGATGCCTTCCAACCACCTCATCCTCTGTCATGCCCTTCTCCTCCTGCCTTCAGTCTTTCACAGCATCAGAGTCTTTTCCAATGAGTCAGTTTTTCACATCAAGTGGTCAAAGTATTGGAGTTTCAGCTTCAGCATCAGTCCTTCCAATGAATATTCAGGACTGATTTCCTTTAGGATTGACTGGTTGGATCTCCTTGCAGTCCATGGGAGTCTCAAGAGTCTTCTCCAACACCACAGTGCAAAAGCATCAATTCTTTGGCACTCAGCCTTCTCTATGGTCCAGTTCTTACATCCATACATGACTACTGTAAAAACCATAGCTTTGATTAGACAGACCTTTGTTGGCAAAGTAATGTCTCTGTTTTTTAATATGCTGCCTAGGTTTGTCATAGCTTTTCTTCCAAGGAGCAAGAGTCTTTTAATTTCATGGCTGCAGTCACCATCTGCAGTGATTTTGGAGCCCAAGAAAATAAAATCAGTTTTGTCTGATTATTTAACACTTTGGCAAAAGTTTTCACAGGAAAGTCGATATTAAGTAATTGTTTTTCTCCTTCCCTCCCTCTCTTCCTTTCCTCCCTCTCTCTTTTTCTTTCCCTTTCCATCTTCCTTCATTCTTCCTCCCTTCTTTCCTTCCTTCATTCTTTCCTTCCCTCCTTTCATTCTTCATTTCACAAGGATTTTAGAGATTCATTTCTTCCAAAATCGCAATGAATCAAAGCTTCAATATTAATTTTTTTTTAATTCATAAAACACTAGCCCTCTAAGGCATTTCCATTTAAAATGATGAGATAAAAAGTAGTTTGCTTTAAAGTCCACATTCGCTTTGAAATAAGAATTGTGCCTCCAGAGTGGAAAAAAAATACCTATGGATAAGCTTTGGCACAGTAATTATACTCTCAGCCTGTGTAGGTATATTGGCAAAGGCACTGGTATTCAGGAACTGGTGTCCAGGTGGGTGGCTCTTCCACTCACCTAGTATTACTACTTCTTCACCTTAAAGTCACCTCCTTAACTCCTTGATCTTTAAAGCCACCCAATCTCTCTCTTACACATCACCTAATACTAATTCTCTACGTAGCCCTTATCACTTACTGCTTGATATTTTTCTTATTTGTTTCTTGTGACTCATCCTCCCAGAATTTAAGCTTCAGAGACTTTATGTCTTTTTCTTTGCTAAATATCCAGCGTCTAGAAGAGAAGCAGGAGTATACCTATCTCACCAAATCTAGCATGATGTCAATTATTAGATACACCATCATTTTACATATGTATGTAAAAAACGCCACCACTTAAGCTGTGGCACAATGTCTTCTTGTCACTTTAGATTTTTAATCTCAAAATATTGAAGAGCTCTTTTAGATTTATTTAGAAAGACCATAAATTTATCATACATCTTACCGAACACTTGAAAAATGAGAACATAAGCAAAACTAAACTGGTTAACCTATTCCTGAAACAACTTCTCACTCAGAATCCAACTCTCCAGTATCAATTTTCAATGAAAAGTTGCCAGTACACACACTTTTCACACAGTATTATTGTCTTTGTCATCAAGAGCATTAGCAAAGCAGTGTTTCTTAAAAGACTGAGCCATTATTGTCTTGGTGATTTTCTTCCCAGAGGGTAACATTTGCTCTGCAAGTTTTGATGCTTGTGGACAGTCAATGCCTGGCAGATAGCAACTCTAAAAGTCACCCAGATTTCAGAGTTGTCAAAATATGAAAAATTGTACATCCATGAATTGCCCGAATGGGTTATAGATACTCAATAAATAAATGCGTTTTGAATACTTGAAGAAATGAAGCTCTCTGTCCTTAGGCAAGCCAGTTTATTCCTTGAGTCTTGTTTTCTAATATAGAAAATTAAGGTGTGAGACTAGAAGCCCTCTAAGATCATTTTTTACTAAAAGAAAAATTGTCTCTTCTTTGTAAGTGGCTAGAGTTGTATAAATGTAAGACAGTGTAGTTCAGGTGAACTATTAAAAAAAAAATCCTCTAACTAATTTTGGTCTTCAAGTGTTCAAAATTCCAGGTTAGACAATAAGAATCCCACCCATCTATTTCTTCAGGAGACTGATGGAAGGTGCAAGAGCTCAGCTCAAAAGATGTAAGTTATGTGGAGGGTGGGGATTCTCACCACACTTAACTGGTGCCTTTGCCTAGCTGCCCAGTTGCAGATGGTGAGTGAGTGTACAGCACCCAGAACACTGCCATCAGAGAGAGAAAAACATCATTGAGCGGGTTTCCAGACAGGAACAAATATATGTTTAACCTCTATATGGCTCGGGATGTAAAGAAGGGATGACCTGACCAAGACTCAGGTTCCAGACATTGTAAAAGGACTATCTGGTCTGACTGCTGGTGACCCAATGGGCATAAGTTAAAATATCTTGTCTGTCCAATTTTGTCTTGATTCTTTCTGTACATAGCCCTCAGGGTCTTATATCTCCAGACATGGCTGAATGGACACTTTGTGAATACAGAATTGCTCCTTTATAAGCCTGAAGGTAGTGCCTACAAATTTGGGGAGCAACTCCATGAACCACCAGATAACCCGTGTGCGTATGCACACCATCCAGCTAAGTATGTCTATAGGCACTGCCCAGAATGGCTACCTACACCAAGTAATCTCTATGGCCTTGGAATCGCTATAAACCTCGCTATGTTTCAGGAGGCCATATCTTAGACACAGTGACCTTCTGCACATCAGTGAGATGATTGAAACTAGAATAAGGAAACCTTGGATTGACTTCTCCTTTGTTTTTGCTATTACCGACAGTATCTGACTATTGTAAGTAATTGCTTCCTGCCTGTTTCTTTCTCTAGGTTATGAGATACTCCGCAGAGAACTGGGGAAGAACAATGGAGTACACATTCCTTTCTTTTTTTAATGCCATCCTGTAATAGATAATTTATCGTAGTTTTAGTGCCCCAGGAAACATTCCAGTTTTGTTACGTCCTGCAGAGAGAAGTTGTCGTAAACTTGCCTCCCAGACCCCTTCTTATATCTGGCATGGTGCTAACACCCCCCACTACCTTGGGACTCTTTGTTTCTCAGCATAATTTGAAATTCTACTTCCAAGTCAAAATCAAAGAAGGATTAGAAAGAAGCCCATTTCAATATTTAAAGACGACTTCAGGAATACTTATAATATCCCACCAGTTCTGAATGTATTGCATTTACTAAAAATTATTAAGTACTCTGCTAAATTATTTTGTTAATATTATCATCAAAAGTATTTAGTTATTGGTATTTCTGCAGGCACTGAAAATACCAAGTAATGATATACAGAATATATTTTCTCCTTTGAAACTGCAAAACCCTAGAGGTTCAGACTAATGGCCACACTCTTTCAGATACATTATTCATTATATACTAGCTTTCAAGAATCCTACATAATGGAAAACTACCTGCCACATTTCAAACCACATGTATGCTAATTTACACTATTAGCATTTTGAACAATCACTCTTGGTCAACTGTTTTCTTTTTTTTAATAATAAAGGCACTAAATATATATATATATATATATATATATATATATATATATTTGGTAAAGCTTAAAGAAAAATAACAAGTTAGGGAAATTTGACACAAAAACATTGACAGAATTTATTATTAGATGCAGGATAAACAAATAAAATGAAAGATGGGTAAGAGATTTATGTTCCAAGCCAATTGTTTGCTGCTAAGTCACTTCAGTCATGTCTGACTCTGTGTGACCCCACAGACGGCAGCCCACCAGGCTCCCCCGTCCCTGGGATTCTCCAGGCAAGAACACTGGAGTGGGTTGCCATTTCCTTCTCCAGTGCGTGAAAGTGGGAAGTGAAAGTGAAGTCGCTCAGTTGTGTCCGACTCCCAGCGACCCCATGGACTGCAGCCCACCAGGCTCCTCCATCCATGGGATTCTCCAGGCAAGAGAACTAGAGTGGGGTGCCATCACCTTCTCCATTTAAATACGTCTTTTATTGTTTATGGTTCTGTGCAGATGCTAAGGCCTGAAATGGAGGTGATAAGAGATGTCTCCCAAGTGAGGATGTGGAAAACATCACTTATCCATTTGCAGCTAACACCTTGGAGAAGATTAGATAGGATGCTTTTTCTAGGTAACTTTCTCCCCCTTCTTGGAAGCTTCCCAATGATTGTATATGGAATTATATGCCTGGTAAATTCGGGTTTACCAAGACCCATCTACTGTCCATTAAGTTTATTCTTTTTTACAGTTTTTTTTTTTAACTTTTTATTTTGTATTGGAGTATAGCCAATTAACAATGTTGAAATAGTTTCAAGTGAATACCTAAGCAACTCAGCTGTACATATACACATGTATCCATTCTCCCCCAAACTCCCCTCCCATCCAGGCTGCCACATAACGCTGAGCAGAGTTTCCTGTGCTTTACAGTAGGTCCTTGTTGCTTATCCATTTTTAAATATTTTGCTACAGGTTTTAGTGAAGGATATTGAAAAGCATATTAAAATGCAGAGATGTTATTTTGCCTACAAAGCTCCATATAGGCAAAGCTATGGTTTTTCCAGTAGTCATATACAGATGTGAGAGCTGGACAATAAAAAAAAAAGTCTGAGCAAGGAAGAATTGATGCCTTCGAACTGTGGTGCTGGAGAAAACTCTTCGAAAGCAAGTCCCTTGGACAGCAAGGAGATCAAACCGGTCAATCCTAAAGGATATCAACCCTGAATATTCACTGGAAGGACTGATGCTGAAGCTGAAGCAAGGATAATCAAGGGAGGAGAATGTGAAATGTATGTATGTATGACTTCTTCTCCCCTGATCTCCTTCACCTGATACGAAGAGCTGACTCGTTGGAAAAGACCTTGATGATGGGAAAGATTGAGAAAGGTTGAGGGCAGGAGGAGAAGAGGATGACAGAGGATGAGATGGTTGGATGACATCACTGACTCAACGGACATGAGTTTGAACCAACTCTGGGATATGGTGCAGGACAGGGAAACCTGGCATGCTGCAGTTCATGGGGTCACAAAGAGTCAGACACGACTGAGCAACTGAGCAGCAAATTAAAAACTCATCTCACATGTAAGTGTCCAAAAACCCTGGGAAGGCCTGAAATATTATCACATATAGAATAAATACAAAGAAGAGTTAAAATAACAACAAACCAGGTATAACTGTATTAGTGAACCTGAACACAGAGTTTTCAAGTCAAACTCTCCCCCAATAACCCCCTTACCCTGCTTTTAAGTCTCATTCATTTAGAATGCAACTAAAATCCTGCAAGATCCTATATGAATTGTCCCCAGGCACCCGCTCTGACAGAAGCTCCCAGCCATCCCGGCTTCCTCTGCTTTAAGGTGTCTCTTGTTCATCATTGCATCCCTTACATAGTTGTTCAGTTGCTAAGTCATGTCCAACTCCTTGCAACACCATGGACTGCAGCCTGCCAGGTGTCTCTGTCCTTCACCACCTCCCAGAGTTTGCATCAGTTCAGTGCAGTTCAGTTGCTCAGTCGTGTCCAACTGTTTGCAACCCCATGGACTGCAGCACGCCAGGCCTCCATGTCCATCACCAACTCCTGGAGTTCACCCAAACTCATATTCATTGAGTCGGTGATGCCATCCAACCATCTCATCCTCTGTCGGCCCTTTCTCCTCCTGTCCTCAATCTTTCCCAGCGTCAGGGTCTTTTCCAATGAGTCAGCTCTTCGCATCAGGTAGCCAAAGTATTGGAGTTTCAGCTTCAACATCAGTCTTTCCAATGAATATTCAGGACTGATCTCCTTTAGGATTGACTGGTTGGAGCTCCTTGCAGTCCAAGGGACTCTCAAGAATCTTCTCCAACACCACAGTTCAAAAATATCAATTCTTCAGCACTCAGCTTTCTTTATAGTCCAACTCACATCCATACATACTGGAAAAACCATAGCCTTGACTAGACGGACCTTTGTTGGCAAAGTAATGTCTCTGCTTTTGAATATGCTATCTAGGTTGGTCATAACTTTCCTTCCAAGGAGTAAGCGTCTTTTAATTTCATGGCTGCAGTCACCATCTGTAGTGATTTGGGAGCCCCCAAAAATAAAGTCTGACACTGTTTCTACTGTTTCCCCATCTATTTCCCATGAAATGATGGGACCGGATGCCATGATCTTTGTTTTCTGAATGTTGAGCTTTAAGCCAACTTTTTCCCTCTCCTCTTTCACTTTCATCAAGAGGCTCTTTAGTTATTCTTCACTTTCTGCCATAACGGTGGTGTCATCGGCATATCTGAAGTTACTGATATTTCTCCCAGCAATCTTGATTCCAGCTTGTGCTTTATCCAGCCCAGCATTTCTCAAGATATACTCTGCATGTACGTTAAATAAGCAGGGTGACAATATACGGCCTTGACATACTCCTTTCCCTATTTGGAACCAGTCTGTTGCTCCATGTCCAGTTCTGACTGTTGCTTCCTGACCTGCGTATAGGTTTCTCAAGAGGCAGGTCAGGTGGTCTGGTATTCCCATCTCTTTCAGAATTTTCCACAGTTTATTGTGATCCACACAGTCAAAGGCTTTAGCATAGTCAATAAAGCAGGAATGGATGTTTTTCTGGAACTCTCTTGCTTTTTTGATGATCCAGCAGATGTTGGCAATTTGATCTCTGGTTCCTCTGGCTTTTCTAAAACCAGCTTGTACATCTGGAAGTTCATGGTTCACGTATTGCTGAAGCCTGGCTTGGAAAATTTTGAGCATTACTTTACTAGCGTGTGAGATGAGTGCAATTGTGTGGTAGTTTGAGCATTATTTGGCATTGCCTTTCTTAGAGATTGGAATGAAAACTGACATTTTCCACTCCTTGTTTCATTAATATTTACACAGGTCTACAAAAAAGGTAGAGACATATATACACACATATATAAATAATATATTTGGGTGCATATGTATATGTAATTACTTCTTTATTTTAAAATTATTTCTTTATTAGGCTGCAATGGACCTTCTTTGCAGCACACAGGCATGTCTCCAGTTGTGGCTCCAGGACTCTAGAGTGCATGGGCTCAGTAGCCCTGTGGCTTGTGAGATCTTAGTTCCCCCCAACAGGGATCAAACCCACTTTCCCTGCACTGGAAGGCACATTCTTAACCACTGGACCACCAGGGTTATTGATGTTATTAATTATACCCTGTGTAATTATTTAAATTGTAGTGCTTTATACTTTTCAAATTACCTTTACTTTCCCCCCTTTGATCTCTATCTTGTTTCCAGAAACTTTCTATCAGTTTCTACCAGTTTTCTAAAAACTCACCTATTCTTGATATCAGATTATTAAGAGGTTAGCAGTCAGTAAGAGTAGTTGATAAAATAAAGGAGTCAATCCTTGTGGCATGTTGGTGCCTTTGAGAAAATAAATTAGTACAGAAATAGATGGGAAAAAGTGTGTTTATTTTCCATTAGAAAATACATGAAAAAGTCAGTGGTTTGTTAGAGAAGGCAGACTGGATGTATTCAGTTCCTCTAAGGTAAAGGAGCTGCATTTAGGGGCTCCTTTAGGCTGTTGTCCATGATTCTCCTTTGTGAATCACAGACAGCAGTCTCAAATCAGAGGAAAAAGTCACACATCCTTAGATTGGAAAATCTGTCTTGTCTTTAAGCCTCTCTTGTATGGATGATGGTTCTATCCATCATGGTGTCATTTAATGAGATTCAAAGCCTGGGTCCCTGTGCCCTCAACAGGAAGAATAATTAACACGTGGCTTCAGATTCTGTTTATGCTTCTGCTGTGACTGGAAGTCATTTTCTAGGTTGGATGAAAACAATCTTTATTTTTTAAACTGATGTGTAGTTGCTGTATAATATTATACAAGTTAGAGGTATGCAATATAGTGACTCACAATTTTAAAGGTTATACTCCATTTACTGTTATTATAAAATATTGGCTATATTCTTTCTGTTGTACAATACATCCTTGTAACTTATTTTATATCTAATAGTTTTGTACCTCTTCCTCCTAACCCTTATATTGCCCCCTCCCTTCTCTCAAACTACTCGTTTGCTCTCCATATCTGTGGCTCTGCTTTCTCTTTTTGGTTATATTCACTAGTTTGTTTTATTTTTCTAGATTCTGCATATAGGTGATATCATACAATATTTGTCCTCTCTCTGATTTATTTCATGTAGTGTAATGCCCTCCAATTCCATTCATGTTTCTGCAAATGGCAAAATTTCATTCTTTTTTAAGGCTGAGTAAATGTGAATGATGGCTTCCCTGGTGACTTAGCGATAAAGAGCCCACAATGCAGGAGACTCAGGAGACTCAGGTTCGATCCCTGGGTTGGAAAGATCCCCTGGAGAAGGAAATGGCTGCCCACTCCAGTATCCTTGCCTGGAGAATCTGATGGACAGAGGAGCCTGGTGACTACAGTCCATGGGGTCACAAATAGTCGGACATGACTGAAGCAACTGAGCATGCAAATGTGAATGACACGAACGCTTTGAGGTAAAGGGGATAAGCCAGTAGTTTTCCTGAAGACCAAACAGGAAGGAATACACTGAAATAACAGGAGGGTTAGGACACCGGCTCCATCTGTGTTCTTCATTTCCACCTGAGCAAACCACCACAAAAACAGCTGACATTTATATCATGCTTCTTATATACAGTTACTACTTCAAAAGCTTTACATCTATTAAATTTTTAACTTTCATGCAACAGTTCAGGAAGGGATGAATTTTACTCTCCTCATTTTTTATTTTGTGGGCTCCATGAAACACAGAGTAATGAAGTCTTTTCCCCAAAGTCACCCAGCTAGCAGTGGCAAAACTGTCATTTCAATTTAAATTCTCTGAGTCCAACACTGCAATAAAACCTGGACAAAGCTCTCTGAATCTATTTCCCAAACATGAGTAACCACAGCTATTTCTATTTTTAACATCTTTTTATATGGCTTCCTCTTCTGCCACAAGAGAGGAACAAAAAGGGCAACTGATACTCTAAAACAACAAGTGTTTCTCCCCTGGGGTATTTCTTATGCTCCCCAAAGATAGTAAGAACAAGAAATTCCTATTGCTACTCCAGGGACATCAAGGAGGTGCCAGAATACTATGTGGTTGCTGGCCTGGGAGCTGGAGGAGGGAGGTGTGAGAGCGTTAGAGGGGCTTTGAGTGCTTCTCCTGAGTCATCAGTGTTTTGGGTATTTACAAATTTTTTAAAAGATTTTTTTGACATAGACCATTTTTACTGAAAGTCGCTCAGTCGTGTCTGACTCTGCAACCAGTCTGTGGAATTCTCCAGGCCAGAACACTGGAGTGGGTAGCCATTCCCTTCTCCAGGGGATCTTCCCAACTTGGGATCAAACCCAGGTCTCCTGCATTGCAGGCAGATTCTTTACAGCTGAGTTATCAGGAATGCCCAGTTAATAAACAAAAGTCTTTTAAAATTTAAAATTTACATTTTAAAATTTAAAAAAATTTTAATTAATTTAAAAAAAGTCTTTATTGAATTTGCTTCAATATTGCTTCTGTCTTATGTTTTGCTCTTTTGGCTCTGAGGTATGTGGGATTTTAGCTCCCTGGCCAGGGATTGAACCTGCACCCCCTACATTGGAAGATGAAGTCTTAACTACTGGACCACCAGGGAAATCACAGGATATTTATGATTCTTACAAAAAAAAAAAAAAAGGTGCACATTGGCTTTAATTCTACTCTGGATCATTGGAAGCTCCTAAAATAGAAATTATTGCAAATGCTCGGCAAACATGGGAAAAGAATCTTCGATCAGTCTTTTACTGGCTTACACATAAAAGCCATGTCTTGCTGATACTCTTTGTAGAACGTGAGATGTTTTGATATTTATGTTGTTGAAGTTATAAAAATAGAGAAGTGGAAAAATTGTAGAAGTAAATCAACAAGAACCACTTCCTAATACTGAACATATGCCCATTCTTACAGACAAAATCTTTTTTTTGGATGACGTGATTTTTCTTCTGCAAATCCAAATCTTTATTTTGTCTTTTTGCTCTTTGTACTGTAGAGCTGGAAAAGGCGAATCTATTTTCGCATTTCAATAATAAGCCTCAACAGCCTCTGTTTAAATACTTCCTGTGATAAGAATCAAACAACTCAGAGGACAGATTTTCTATTTTAAGAAATACAGCTTGGAGTATGAGAACATTGATATCGACGGTTGGCAATTGTCAGAGCATGTTTTTGTGGTGTGTAAGGACAAAATATTCCTCATGACCTGTGGCTGAGGAAAAGTCCATCTGACAAAAGTGTATGGAGGATATTGTTTGGGGTCTTTAACCACCAGGACTCCACAACTTCTTCTCCCCACAGCCTGTATCTGGCCCCATATTTAGCCTCTTGGTTGCCCAAGCACTAGTGTTCATACTCTATGCTCACTCCAAGCTGGAACCTGAATCTAGGGACGTGCTTAACTATAGTTGCTTACTCCGTGACACCACTCTGCTGAGTTCTGGCCTAGAGTGATTCTTCTGGTAGCATGTTTAGAATAGCAAACTTCTGTAATTCTACTTCCTAATTTTCTTTTCTTAGAAATGTTATTTATTTACTTGGCTGTGCTGAGTCATGTGTTTCCCTGGTAACTCAGAGGTAAAGAAAGTGCCTGAAATGCAGGAGCCTTAGGAGATGCAGATTCGAACCCTGGGTGGGGAAGATCCCCTGGAGAAGGGCGTGGCAACCCGCTGCAGTATTCTCGCCTGGAGAATCCCATGGACAGAGGAGCTATAGTCCATAGGGTTGCAACGAGTCAGATACGACTGAAGCGACTTAGCACTCATGTACACTGTCTTAGTTGCAGCACGTGGGATCTAGTTCTCTGACCAGGGATTGAACCCAGGCATTAAGAGTGTGGAGTCTTAGCCACTGGACCACCAGGGAAGTCCTGTCTATTTCCTAATTCTCTACTCGAGACAGTTTTTAATTTTTCTGACCTGAGGAGCCAGGCCTCTAGCACAAAGACCAGCCCTGTCTCAAAATCACATTGAAAAACTGTACTGGTAAACAAGAAAACTTCCCTTTTTAATTATAATAGTGATATGAACACTGAAAACTCAAATGAGACAAGAGCTTCCTTTTAAAAAATAAAATAGCCATACTCTAGTTCCAAGTGTGGTTCTAAGACAATGGATACTACTCAACACTCATGTGGAAAAAAGAGCCAAAGAAGTAACAACTGGAAGTAGATTGTGTAACACTGGATTTGAAAGTCATCCATGATGTGAGTGTTGTCCTGGAAGGCAAAGTTATGATAGCCCCAAACGCCACAAGAGAGTATTTGTTACAAGTGGTGCTGGAAGAATATGTATGGGAAGAAAACATTATCCATATTTTTAGTTGTTTTCCTTCAAGACTGAGAGTGTAACAGATACCTACTTCAAACAGTGATATATTTTTCTTCTCTTTATTTTTTATTTTTTTAAAATTTTATTTTATTTTTAAACTTTACAATATTGTATTAGTTTTGCCAAATATCGAAATGAATCCGCCACAGGTATACCTGTGTTCCCCATCCTGAACCCTCCTCCCTCCTCCTTCCCCATACCCTCCCTCTGGGTCATCCCAGTGCACCAGTCCCAAGCATCCAGTATCATGTCCCGGGACTTTCCACTTAATGAACCAGTGGGTTTCAGTTCTTCAGAAGAAGGGTGTGTGTGTTGTGCTAAGTTGCTTCAGTTGTGTCAAACTCTGTGCAGCTCTGTAGTCTGCCAGGTTCCTCTGTCCATAGGATTTCCCAGGCAAGAATACTAGAGTGGGTTGCTTTGCCCTCCTCCAGGGTATCTTCCCAATCTAGGGATTGAACCCAAGTCTCTCGTGTCCCCAGCATTGGCAGGTGGGTTCTTTACCACTAGCACCACCTGGGAAGCCCCTCAGTGGAAGGCTAGGACACACTACTTAATTGCTTGGATATTTATAGGACTCGTGCAAAAAGCAGGATCCTGGGAGGCAAGGTTTGATGAGAGAGAAAGGCTTTCTACATTTTCAAACTCCTTAAAGATTGGTGGTCTGAACTTCAGCTTTCACTAGGGATTGCAGGAAGAGGGAGCAGATGGGCTGAGATCTAGGAAGGATATTGATTGCACAGGGAAGAACCGGAGATCCCCAGGGGTGAGTGGAGAAGAGGAAGACAGAGGACATGGTCAGATCAATGACTCCTTCCTCCCTGTTTCACATCAAGGCCTGGAAGTGAGGTGTTAAAAACAACCAGGTAAGGTTTCGGGCATGTAAGAGAAGAAGGGCTTTCTCTCCATTTTTTCTGGGCACAGGCTGGAATTTCAAGTCCCCTCATTAGAAAATACCCTGATGCTGGGAGGGATTGGGGGCAGGAGGAGAAGGGGACAGCAGAGGATGAGATGGCTGGATGGCATCACCAATTCGATGGACATGAGTTTGAGTGAACTCCAGGAGTTGGTGATGGACAGGGAGGCCTGGTGTGCTGTGATTCACAGGGTCACAAAAAGTCAGACACGACTGAGTGACTGAACTGACTGACTGACTGACAGAAAGAAGAGCAACCAGCCAGGTGCATCCAGTTGACAGGTTAGAACAGATGTTGGGGGTGTTGTCGACTCCTCACCTCTCCAACCAAGGCAGAGTTCAGTCATCGTGGAGGGACAAGCACAAGGATCTGATCAGGAAAGAGAAAAAACTGCAAGTTTTCCTCCCAGTGACTTTTAGCAACGAATAACAGAGACTGCAGTTTCGACCCCTGGGTCAGGAAAATCCCCTGGAGGAGGGCATGGCAACCCACTCCGGTATTCTTGCCTGGAAAATCCTATGGACAAAGGAGCCTGGTGGGCTTCAATCCATGGGATCACAAAGAGTTGAACATGACTTAGCACCTAAACAACAACAAACGAATAGAAAAATACCCAGTGTCCAGGGAAGATCAGAAACAGCCTCAGAGAAGTCAAACAGTGCCGGGAGCCGGCATATTGCGTATTGAGTGCATATTGCATATTGAGTGCAGCACTTTCCATAGCATCATCTTTCAGGATCTCGAATAGCTCAACTGGAATTCTATCACTGCCGGGAGCCAGCGTGAGGAGCTCCACCATGACAAAGGTCATGAGGAAGGAGGCTTGGCATACGCAAAGGCGGGATTGAGCCTCAGGAGTCCCCCTGGAAATTCTCGAGCATCTACCGCCAAAACCAGAGTCTGCCTACTTTCTGCTTTGTGCTTTCACCTACACCTCTGACTTTACGGGGGGCTGTCCCCCACTACCTCTCTGAAAAAGAGTTAGCTTACAGCTCCAGTTAATAATTCCTGGGTGTGACAGTGTTTCAACCTACAACTCCTTTGGAAATCCTCTAGCCTGCCTGAATAGGTTTTTCCGGCCACATGTGATTATTCAGAGCCTCCCAACTGTGAGAGGCAGGAGATGTTCTGAACTGTCTAAACACAGATTCCTTTGAGTAGTTAAAAGATTGATTAGAAATTGTATTGGTGAAGGGTTTTTCACTTATTGGGCCAATGTTTGCTGCCAAGTCTCCATACTCCTTACCTACTGTGTCCTTGGCAGTATATTGATTGATATAATGGGTGTATAGAAATGTAAGTAGTAGCCTCAATGTTTGTAACCTTGGACCCTTGAGTTAGTTCTTTTCTTGATTGAGCCCACCTCACCTTTGCCCTATAGGAATGCAGCTTTGTCCAATGCTTTTTTGGAGGCTGGTGCCTGACTTTGGAATAATCACCTTTAGAGAAAAATAAGTTCCTTAAAATGTTAACCGGCCTCCTGGCCAGAAGATGATGTAAATCACCTGAACTTTTGCATATGATAAGTTTGAAAGCCTGGCTTCGATTAAAACCAGGAACTGCTGTCCTTGCATGACTCCACCCCTTCCCCCATTATCCTCTATACATAACTTAAGGTATAAAAACTACTTTGGAAAATAAAGTGCGGGCCTTGTTCACCGAAACTTGGTCTCCCCATGTCGCTCTCTCTCTCAAATTCTGGCTGAGTCTCCATCTGGAGCGCGGAACCCGCCATGCTTGCTAATTATGCCTGGGCTTCTAAGATCCGACCGGGGAGGCCTTAGTGTCTCCTCTCCTTCGGGAGAATGGAAGGACGCCTGCGGCCTACGTAAGTGGTGCAAACTTCTTGTCTTGAAGTTTTATTGGTCTCCCGCGTAAACCAAGCTACTCAGCCTCTTTTCTCCACTGAATTTTCCTACTGAGCTATCCTCATTCTATTTCTCTTTATATCCTTAATTAACGTTTAATTAAACAGTTGTTTCCTGATCCTCGCCTACGCCGTCTCTCCTTCGACGTCTCTCCTTCTACCCTGGATCAGCCGGGGCTGGACCCTGGCAAAACAGGGTGAGAGCCCCAGGCCTCAGGATCCTTTCTTCCTCATCTCCGCCTCCACACATTCTCTGATAGAGGAAACATTCTGAACACCTGAGCAATCACCTGAAATAAAAAAATGTTAAACCCGAGTAGAATTTTAAACAATATGGGTGCCCAAGTTATATTTCATTGGCAAATTTAATTGCACTTTTTGCTTCAAACCTTTACAGGTCAAGATGGGAAAGCTTTCCTCGTTCTCTAGAAAAATAGAGAATACCGTGCGTTTCTTATTTTTTCCCCCTCTTCTGAAAGTGTTGTAGAAATGTTGATTCCTCCACAGAAAACAAAACTCTAGATGTGCTTGTTAACTTTATTTGGTCCAGGCACTAACTCCTATTGAGTAAATTCTAAAATTCCAAAAATGATTTCATGTTTTCCATGATCACATCACCTTGTTGGACTGTAGCAAGGAGATCCCTGTATCCTTTTCAAGACCTGTTTCTTTTTTACTCCTGAAAGTGGAAGTGTTAGTTGCTCAGTTGTGTCTGACTCTTTGTGACTTACGGACTGTAACTCGTCAGGGAGGCTCCTCTGCCCGTGAAGTTCTCCAGGCAAGAATACTGGAGTGGATATCCATTCCCTTCTCCAGGGGATCTTCCTGACCACACAGATTATATCTCAGATTCCCATTAACAGGTTGGGCTATTGGCTATGGCTATGGCTACATTCCAGCCAATGGAATGTAGAAGTGATTTATTTTTTTATTGAAATATAATTGCTTTACAATATTGTGTTAGCTCCTGCTGCATGACATAGTGAATCAGCTAGGTATTATACATATATGCCCTCCGTCTTGGATCTCCCTCCCACTCCACCCCCCTCATCACTCATCTTAGTCATCACAGAGCACCGAGCTGAGCTTCTTGTTCTATATAATAGCTTCCCACCAGCTGTCTGTTTTACAGCTAGCTTCCCACTAGCTCTTTGTACTTATGTCAAACAATCTCTCAATTCCTCCCACCTTCCCTTTCCCGCTCTGTCCATATGTCCACTCTCTACATCTGCATCTCTATCCTAGCCCTGGAAATAGGTTCATCTGTGCCATTTTTCTAGAATACACACATTCATATACAATATTTGTTTTTCTCTTTATGACTTACCTCACTCCATGTGACTCTAGGTTCATCCACATATCTACAAATGACCCAATTTTATTCCTTTTGATGGCTGAGTAATATTCCATTTTATATATGTACCATGCCTTCTTTATCCATTCACCTCTTGATGGACATTTAGGTTGTTTCCATGTCCTGTCTATTGTAAATGGATGGAAGTGATTTATGTTGCTTGGCGGTCTGGCCCCTAGAACCTCCTATACATTCCCTGTTACTTCCCTCACCTATCATTTGTGTGCTGAAGATGTAGGTAAGGACTCATTGGCTGGAAAAGCTGATATATGCCTTGATCCCTGAACAATTGTGTTTGGAACAGAGCCCCAACCTCCACCTGTCAAGAATTATGAAGGATCTGGGATTTTACAAGACTCACAGGATAACTGGTGTATCTGCTACTGTTCCATGGATCTTGGAAGAAGACATAAAACTCCATAGTCAGAAACAAAAGACTTTACTATTCCTGGCAAAATTGGTAGCCAGAGCTTCCTGTTGGTTTTTATCTATTTTTCTTGTCTCCCAAGTTCTATTCAGGCTACACAGGACATGGGAGAGATGTCTCCACATGCAGTGAGCTACGTTATAGGGAAGGAAACTTAGCTTGGGGAAGTCACCACTTTTATTGTAAGCAGAATCAAGCCTGCCCTTTTCTGTGGAGAATACATTACTTCGTCTTTCAAGGCTGACACAGTAACTATAACCCTGCGGACGGTCCTAGTAAAGAATGGCAAAGGTCTGACTGAAATTTGCAATGATGCTCAGAGTCCAGGCAGGACTGGATAGGAAACAAACTTCTATAAGGTTAAGCCATTGAGCTCCTGGGTTGCTGTAGTATTTGCCAGTCCTACCTGATACATGGATTTACCCAGAAAGAACCTTCCTTGCTCAACCCAGAAATGTAGCAGTAATTTCTCCACTTCTGCCTCATTCCATAGATTTTATTTTCTTCTTCTTCTTCTTTCTTCTTTTATTTTCTTCATCTGCAGCTGTTAAGCAGCCAGGGGCTATATTTGTAGACTAAAGAAGCTATGCATTTCTTTCTAAGGTAACTTTATCTTCAAAAATTATGACTAGAATGCAAGTATCAAGGTTTTGGTTTAATTAGATTCAGTGTTAATTTTTTTATTTAAACATCTACACTTGAAATATTTGATGAGTAGCAGTTTGGACAAATTGGCAAAGATTTTCAAGGTGTCCAACTAATGAGGCATTTCTAAACATAATAAATAAATACTATTACTTTTATTATACTAGTATTTATATACTAGTGGTAGTATTTGCCTGATTAGTGTTATTATTAAGTTTTTAATACCTATTTCTTTAACTCACAAAGGAAAAGTCAAGTGCTAAAAGTATTGTAATGACAAGTGTCATGGAAAAGAACTAACAGAATGACATTTTGCAATATCAGGGGCAAGATCATTAGAATATGTTCCTTCTCCATGAGTTACTATGGTGAGTTCTTTTGATGTTTAATGCTGAACTAGGAAAATTGCAAAGAAGATATAGTTTTCAGTGTCCTGAAAACTGGGACACATTTTACTTTATGCCAAAAGTAAAAGTCATATTTCTGGAAATAATATTTAACATCTAATAATAATAATATTTGGAAGAGGGCATGGCAACCCACTCCAGTATTCTTGCCTGGAGCATCCCATGGACAGAGGAGCCTTGTGGGCTACAGTCCAAAGGGTCGCAAAGAGTCAGACATGACTGCAGCAACTTGGCACACACCCAATAATATTATTTAACATTTCCACCACTGATATGAATTACGAGTGTCTGCTGTGTTCATAATGATTGGTTCTCTCTTGTTTTAAAGGTGAAACTGCTGACCTGTCACTGGCAGATTAAGCCATTTGAATGGCTTTCCAGTAATAGAGATAGATCCATACATTCTCAATGCCCTCCTTTTTTTGACCTATTTAAGGGCAAATTGCACAGTGTAGCCTGAAAACACAGAAAATTGGCCTACCTGGGGTACTGAACACACAACTTTGACCTGGTTGCTAATACATTAGCACCATTTTCTACTCAAAAGAGCAACTCTGTCACAGACTCAAGATCTCTGCCCCTGTAACATGTGTGTTCTTAATCAATTTTCTATTTTCACAGGGTCCTATGCAGGCTGTACTGTGACTCTATCACATTGAGTTATATTTCTGTTCAAATAGAGAAGCATAAAAAATATTTTTTTTTTATCCTAGAGGTGATCATTCTGGGATTTTATGTTTTGTATCTGGGTGATGTAATTTACAACTACCTCACCAACTTCCATGATGGATACCTGCTGTGCCAAGACTAGTAACTGTCTGTACTGATATATGGATGGATGCTATTTTCTGAACTGATTGGTTGATGTTTGTTTTCCCCAGAAGATTTATGTTGTCTATTAAATCTTCCACCACCATCTGGTATAATTAATGACTTGTGAAACTTGCCTCTTGTAGCCCCAAATCCATTGATGGCAGACAATGCAGGTGGGCATTCCATGAGATGAGCCAAGGTTTCAAAAATAAACATTTCCTCAGCCAGCAGGGGGCAGATATACAAAGAGCCCACCTGGAATTTATTCTCCTTCCCCATTCACTGTTCCAGAATCCCAGAACATGGGGCAGCAGCTAGATTTTGACTATGACTGAAACTGAAGCTTCACTTTAGTACACTGAAGCCTAGTCCAACCTATGTCATCACCCAGAGGTTTTGACGTCAGACTTATTTGTTATTTGCTAGTACCTTTGTTTTTTTGTTCTTTATTCACAACTCTTTACATTACTCTGTGCTCTATTCTGACCTGACAAATTGCCGTTTTCTTCGATCTCATTTTTTTTCCCCAGAAATAATGTATAATCATGATAAAACCATTCAAATATTAAAAAGTATTATAGAACATCCCTGGTGGTTTCAGTGGTTAATAATCCACTTGCCAACACAGGGGACATAAATTCGATCTCTCATCTGGAAAGATTCTACATGCTGTGGGGCAACTAAGCCTGTGCACCGCAGCTACTGAGACCACGAGCCACAACTAGTGAAGCATACGTGCTCTAGAACTTGTGCTCTGAAACAACAGCAGCCACCGCAATGAAAAGCCTGCACACTGCAGCTAGAGAGTAGCCCCTACTTGCTGCAACTAGAGAAAAAGCCCGCATGCATCAATGAAGACCTGGCACAGCCAAAAATAATAAAATAAACAGAAAATAAAATTTTTTAAATTTAAAACATTATAAAGTAAGAGCCTAATATTATGCAAAAAAGTAAACATTGTTAATAGTTTGCTTTGTTTCTTTGGATGAATTTTTTATACATATGACATGTAAATAATACATATGTATTTTGTTTTTCATAAATGGAATCATACTGTACATACTATTTTGAATTATTTTTCTACTATCAAGTTTTTGAATATATATATATCACCCAATTTTTATATAAGGAGGGTCATTAACTATGTTATATAAACCAAAAATCCTGAGATAAGAAATCACCAAGGCTTTATTTACTCAGTTGTCATTGGCAAGTTGGCTTTCTCTTCCTAGTTACACAATGGCTGTCGTAGTAGCAGAAAGTGTATTCTGGCATATGCCAAAGCATTGTTTTGAAAGAGGAACTGTCTTTTCTTGTTTCTTTAAGAGTGAAGAAATTAACTGTACTTCAGTTAAAAAAAATAAAGAGTGAAGAAAACTTTTCCCCTTACACATCATTGGGCAGATCGCCAAACACCCACATTGAGGCAAAGAGGATGAGACATGATTGTCGATTGTCTAAGACCAGTTACAATGAGCCCTAGGAATGACATGGGAAAGGGGCATTCCTTCTGCAGCAAAGAAGGTGAACACAACTGGAGCTCTGGTAATGAGGAAGAATGGGGAAATGGTTGCTGTATAGGCAGCTAATAGTATCAGTTATAGTCACTTTAACCCTTTTTTTCAAAGCTGTGTCAATTATCCTTAAACATTTATTCCTTCTTTTAAATTTGAGAGTCTGTTTGTCATATTTTTCTCAAAGTCCACCTGGGTTTTGATTGGGACCATGAGGAATTTCTGGATTATTTTTCTTTATGTGTTTCTGTGTAAGGAAAATTATCTCTGCAATCTCATGTTTTTCAACCATGAACATGGTTATCTCTCCTTTTATCGAGTTTGTTTTCAAAGTCCTTAACAGAGTTTAAAATTGCTGTAAAATAACAATGATCTTGTTGGAGGTTTACAGGAATAATATGACCAGACCTTCCAGATAGCTGCAAGAACAAAGGATTCTGGTGCCAAAATGTTTGCACACACCCCTTCCCCCTTTAGTATAAAGAAGCCTGCATTCTAACTTGGGTAAGATTTTTGGGGGACACTTGTCCATTATCTTCTCGGTTTGCTGGAGTTCCAAATAAAATCACTGTTTCTTGTCCCAACAACTCATCACTCGATTTATTGGCCTGCTGTGTGGTGAGCAGTATGAGCTTGTTATTCAGTTACAAAAGTAGTTGGTTTTATAGAAGAATTCCAGATGAAAATATAGGAAGAGTGATAGTATTATAAATGAACCATTTTATAACTTCTACAGTAATAACTGTTTCAAGCAATAATCATTAATGGATATCAAAACATCAAGAGGAAAGTTGATGACTATAATAGAAAGATCAGACAGGCACTCTTGAATTTACGTGTGAGTAAATGTAAACATGTCAATATTTCTTGCAAAATATCTTGGACTTGACTGTAAGTGAGATTATTAATTTAACTTCTGGTTTAATGAGAGAAGAAGAGCAGGGGGAAAGTTAAATATCACCAGGGGGAAGCAAATAGACAAATTCTGAAGGAGGATATTCTACAGAAGAACCATCTTATTTCATCCATAAGTCAATGACATGAATACAAAAGGGAGGATGACTGTTCTAAACTAACAGCGCATACTAAGTGGCTTCAGTCATGTCAGACTCTGTGACCCCCTGGACTGTAGCCCACCAGGCTCTTTTGTTCACGGGATTTTCCAGGCAAGAATAAGAAGTGGGTTGCTGTGCCCTCCTCCAGGGAATCTTTCCAACCCAGGGATTGAACCCACATCTCTTAGGTGCACCTGCGTTGGCAGGAGGGTTTTTACCACTAGCACCACCTGGGTAGCCCAAACTAACAGAAACCTAAGAAATATAACCATCATATGCCATGTGCGAACCTTGTTTTTTTTCTATTTCAAAGGAATCGCAAAAGATATTTTTGATACAACTGAGGAAATACTATTACAAACAAGTTATTAGATAATCTCAAAGAATTATTGTTAATTCTGTTACAAAAGAAAATAAGATTGTTATTACATGAATAATGCTCCTAATTTCAGTGACATCTATGGAAGTACTTGTGATTTTAAATAAGATAATACCAAGAATTTTCCTGAAAATTCTGTAGCACCAACTCCACCCTCCAACACATACCCCTAGAAAAGAAAACATAATGAAACAAAAATGAAGGAAAGAAAAAGGGAAAAAAAATTAGTTGAAAAGAGTATTTTTAAAGTGTTAATAGTAATAACAGTTTAATCTGAGAAATATGTAGTTCGCTTATACAATTAACTGTACATTTCTGTATGCTTGACAACTTTCATTTTAATAGATTTTTCTTTTAAAGTTTGAGTGATCTCTGGGAGATGGTGAAGGACAGGGAAGCCTAGTGTGCTGCAGTCCATGAGGTCACAAAGAGTCAGCATGATTGAGTGACTGAACAACAGAAGATTTAAAATCTAAAATCAAATTATTTTACTTTTGTGAGTCATAAATCCAAAAAATGTAACTCCTAATCAAATTTTCTTGATCTTTGAAAGTCCAAAGAAATTATAATCTAACTTTCTTAAATTAACCCCCTACCCCAATTTCCCAGTCTTTTTTTCTGCTTAATCTCAGCCAGGTGCATCTCCAATTGCATGAATAGATTTAGTGTTTGCTTTTTTTTTTTTTTTTAATACAGTGGTCCTTAGTCTTATGTTTAGGCTTTTCCTCCAAAAATTCTAATTTCTTTTGCTTGAGATGAACTAGAGCAGTAGTTCTCAAACTTTTATGTATCTTAGAATCCCCTGGAAGGCTTGATAAAACACAGATTGCTGGACCCTATCCCCTGGTTTGTACTTTCTCTTTTCTTTTTGGTTGAACCACGTGGACTGTGGGACCTTAGTTTTCTGACCAGGGATCAAGAGGTGCCCCCCTTACAGTGGAAGCACCGAGTACCATCTGCTGGACTACTAGGGAGGTCCCTGATTTGCATTTCTGAACAGTTCCCAGATGCTATTGGTGGTTCTGGTAGCAGTCTGAGGACCAAACCCTGACACTCACTGCGCTGTGGAACTGGCAGTTTTTTAAAAGCTCCGAGCTGATTTTAATGTCAGTCAAGGCTGAGAACCACTGTTTGAAAATGTTCAGCAGGTACTATCTGTAACCGATGTGGGTGTGGTTCTTTGGGGACCTCAGAAAATTAAATATGACTCATCCTTGAATCCTCATGAAGGTTCGTTCGCGTGAATAGAAGCTTGAAGAAATCAGTTCAAATCCTGGGTCGGGAAGAAGGGAAAGGCTACCCACGCCAGTCTGTCTGGGGAGAGATATGGACTGCGTATAGTCCACAGGGTCACAAAGAGTCAGACATGACTGAGCAACTTTCACTCTCACTTTTCATCTTTGAATGACAGGCTACACAAAAAAAAAGAAAGACATATAAGAAAATGATGTTCTTAGAACTTGCTGCTGCTGCTGCTAAGTCACTTCAGTCATGTCTGACTCTGTGTGACCCCATAGACAGCAGCACACCAGGCTCCCCCATCCCTGGGATTCTCCAGGCAAGAACACTGGAGTGGGTTGCCATTTCCTTCTCCAATGCATGAAAGTGAAAAGTGAAAGTGAAGTCGCTGAGTCGGGTCCGACTCTTCACGACCCCATGGACTGCAGCCTACCAGGCTCCTCCGTCCAAGGGAGTTTCCAGGCGAGAGTACTGGAGTGGGTTGCCATTTCCTTCTCCATCTTAGAACCTAGAACTTGGTAAACTCCAAAGATGGGAACTCTGTAAGTGTATTAAGGAGACTGATTGTAAAGAGAGAACCATGAATGATTTCTGGCTCACCAGGATGCCAATCCATCTAAGTAAGTTGTTTGGATTCCATGGTTTGTCAATATTAATTCACCAGAGGTAATTATGTGCGTGTGTGTGTGTGTATTAGTTGCTCAGTTGTGTCTAACTCTTTGCGACCCCATGGACTGTAGACTGCCAGGCTCCTCTGTCCATGGAATTCTATAGGCAAGAATACTGGTGTGTGTTGCTATTTCCTTCTCCAAGGGATCTTCCCAACCCAGGGATTGAACCCAGGTCTCTTGTATTGCAGGCAGATTCTTTACCATCTGAGCCATGGGGTTTCCTGAGGCAATTACGCTACTGTGCATTTGTTAGAATATCCCCTGTCTATATTTTAAAATAGTTTTTTCTAAAGTTTTTTTTTTTTTCAATGGGGACCATTTTAAAACCTTTATTGAATTTGTTACAGTATTGCTTCTGTTTTATGTCTTGGTATTTCTTGGTCTTGAAACTCGTGGGATCCCAGCTCCCACACTAGGATTTAAACCATATCCTGTGCATTGAAAGGCTAAGACTTGCCAGGGAAGTCCCTGTTGTTGTTGTTCAGTCGCTCAGTCATGCCCAACTCTTCGTGACCCCATGGACTATAGCGTACCAGGCTTCCCTGCCCTTCACTGTCTCCCAGAGTTTGCTCAGTTTCATATCCATTTGGACAGTGATGCTGTCTAACCATTTCACCCTTCAATCTTTCCCAGCATCTGGGTCTTTTCCAATGAGTTGGCTCTTCACATCATGTGGCCAGAGTAGTAGGGTTTCAGCTTCAGCATCAGTCCTTCAGTGAATGTCCAGGGTTGATTTCCTTTACAACTGACTGGTTGTATCTCCTTGCAGTCCAAAGGACTCTTAAGTGTCTTCTCCAGCACCACAGTTCAAAAGCATCAACTCTTAAGTTCTCGGCCTTCTTCATGGTCCAATTCTCACATCTGCACATGACTACTGGAAAAATCACAGTTTTGACTATATAGATCTTTGTTGGCAAAGTGATGTCACTGCTTGTTAATAAGCTGTCTAGATTAGTCTTAGCTTTTCTCCAAGGGGCAAGCATCTTTTAATTTCATGACTGCAGTCACCATCCACAGTTATTTTGGAACCCAAGAAAATGAAATCTTCACTGTTTCCACTTTTTTCCCTTCTACTTGCCATGAAGTTATGGGACTGGATGCCATCATCTTAGTTTTTTGAATGTTGTGTTTTAAGCCAGTCTTTTCACTCTCCTCTTTCACTTTCATTAAGAGACTCTTTAGTTCCTCTTCGCTTTCTGCCATTAGAGTCGTGTAATCTGCATATCTGAGGTTGTTGATGTTTCTCTCAGCAATCTTGATTCCAGCTTGTGCTTCATCCAGTCCCACATTTCACATGATGTACTCTGCATATAAATTAAACAAGCAGGGTAACAATATACAGCCTTGACATACTCCTTTCCCAATTTTGAACCAATCCTTTTTTCCATGCCAGTTTTAACTATTGCTTATTGAGCTATATATATATAGATTTCTCAAGAGACAGGTAAGGTGATCTGATACTCTCATCTCTTTCAGAATTTTCCACAGTTTGTTGTGATCCATATAGTCTAAGGCTTTAATGTAGCCAATGAAACAGAAGTAGATGTTTTTCTGGAATTCTCTTGCTTTTTCTACAATCCAATTGATGTTGGCAATTTGATCTCTGGTTCCTCTGCCTTTTCTAAATCTAGCTTGTACATCTGGAAGTTCTCAATTCACTTACTGTTGAAACATAACTTGAAGGATTTTGAGTACTACTTTGCTAGCATGTGAAATGAGTGTGCAATTGGGCAGTAATTTGAACATTTTTTGGCATTGCCTTTTTATGGGATTGGAATCAAAACAGTTTTTCTACTCCTATGGCCACTGCTGAGTTTTCAAATTTGCTGACATATTGAGTGCAGCACTTTAACAGCATCATCTTTTAGGATTTTAAATAGCTCAGCTGGAATTCTGTTATGTCAGCTAGCTTTGTTTGCAGTAATGCCTCTGAAGGCTCACTTGACTTCACAATCCAAGATGTCCAGCTCTAGATGAGTGACTACACCATCATGGTTATTCAGGTCATTGAAACCTTTCTTATATAGTTCTTCTGTGTCTTCTTGCCACTTCTTAATCTCTTCTGTTTCTGTTAGGTCCATACCACTTCTGTCCTTTATTGTGCCCATCCTTGCATGAAATGTTCCCTTGATATCTCCAATTTCCTTGAAGAGAGCTCTAGTCTTTCCCATTCTACTGTTTTCCTCTATATCTTTGCATTGTTCAATTAAGAAGGCCTTCTTATCTCTCCTTGCTATTTTCTGAAATACTGCATTCAGTTGGGTATATCTTTCCCTTTCTCGCCTGCCTTTTACTTCTTTTCTTTCCTCAGCTATTTGTACAGCCTCCTCAGACAACCAGTTTGCCTTCTAGCATTTCTTTTTCTTTGGAGTGGTTTTGGTCACTGCCTCTTGTACAATGTTATGAAGCCCTGCCCATAGTTCTTCAATTGCTCTACTAGATCTAATCTTTTGAATCTATTCATTATCTCCACTGTATAATCATTATAGATTTGATTTAGGTAGTATCTGAATGGCCTAGTGGTTTTCCCTACTTTCTGCAATTTAAGCCTGAATTTTGCAATAAGGAGGTGATGATCTGAACCACAGCTAGCTCCAGGCCTTGTTTTTGCTGACTGTATAGAGCTTCTCCATCTTTGGCTACAAAAAATATAATTAATCTGATTTTGGTATTGACCATTTTGGTGATCTCCTTGTGTAGAGTCATATCTTGTGTTGTTGGAAAAGGGTGTTTGTTATGACCACTATGCTCTCTTGACAAAACTCTGCCAGCCCTGCTTCACTTACTTGTTACTCCAAGACCAAACTATCTTGTTACTCCGTGTCTCTCTTGACTTTCTACCCTCACATTCCAATCCCCTATGATGAAAAGGACATTTTTTTTTCGTGGAGTTAGTTAGTTTTTCATAGAACAGGTGAACTTCAGTTTCTTTGGCATAGTGGTGGGAGCATAGACTTTGATTACTGTGATATTGAATGGTTTGTTTTGGAAATTAACTGAGATCATATTGGCATTTTTTAGATTACACCAAGTACTGCATTTTGGATGCTTTTGTTGACTATGAGGGCTACTCCATTTCTTCTAAGGGATTCTTGCCCACAGTAGTAGATACAATGGTCATCTGAATTAAATTCTCCCACTTCCATCATTTTATTTCACTGATTCCTCAGATATGAATGTTCAATCTTGCCATCTCCTGCTTGCTGCTAAGTCACTTCAGTCGTGTCCGACTCTGTGTGACCCCATAGATGGCAGCCCACTAGGGTTACCCCTGTCCCTGGGATTCTCCAGGCAAGAACACTGGAGTGGGTTGCCATTTCCTTCTCCAATGCATGAAAGTGAAAAGTGAAAGTGAAGTCACTCAGTTGCGTCCGACTCTTAGTGACCCCACAGACTGCAGCCTACCAGGCTCCTCTGTCCGTGGGATTTTCCAGGCAAGAGTACTGGAGTGGGTTGCCATTGCCTTCTCCTGCTTGAGCACATACAGTTTACTTTGATTCGTGGACCTAACATTCCAGGTTCCTATACAATAATTGTTCTTTACAGCATTGGGCTTTACTTTCACCACCAAATGCATCCAAAACTGAGCATTGTTTCCACTTTGGCCCAACCACTTCATTGTTTCAGAGCTATTAATAGTTATCCTCTGCTCTTCCCGAATAGCTCAGTCGGTAAAGAATCTGCCTGCAACGCAGGAGACCTGGGTTTGATTCCTAGGTCAGGAAGATCCCCTGGAGAAGGAAATGGCAACCCATTCCAGTATTCATGCCTGGAGAATCCCATGGACAGAGGAGCCTAGCAGGCTACAGTCCATAGGTTCGCAAGAGTTGGACATGACTTAGTGACTAAACCACCACCACTTCCCCAATAGCATATTGGACCCCTTTTGACCTGGGGGAGCTCATCTTCTGGTGTCATATCTTTTGCCTTTTCCTATTGTCCACGGGGTTCTCCAGGCAAGAATACTGGTGTGGACTGCCATTTCCTCCTCCAGAGGACCATACTTTGTCAGAACTCTTCACTACAACCTGCCTGCCTTGGGTGGCTCTGCACAGCAAGTCTCATAGCTTCACCGAGTTACACAAGCCTCTTCGCTATGACAAGGCTGTGATCCATGAAGAGGAGGGATGTCCCAACCTGTGTACCTTATGGTCTTTCTCAAGAATTGAGGATTTCAATGGTGGCAATCCCAGTTCTCAGGTCTTTCGTGGGTCTCTAGTTTTACCTCAGCAAGAATGTACAAAATCTCTTTATTTCCACTGATCCTTTGAATTTGGGCGCTGTTCTACTTTTGTGAGCCAAGTTCAGCTCATGACACAGGGGCAACTCTGACTGCCTCTCATTGATGAAGTGTGTGTGAAACCTACTTCTTCTGGAAGATTTTTACCTAGTCTCCATTTAGGTTTCAACTAGAGAAGATGCATGAACTGAGAAGACCCTCAGTTCCTGAACTGAGGGTCTCAAAAGTGTGCCACCAGGGTTATCATAAGGTGGATGGGCACCTCTGCCATCTGCTCCTTAAGACATGTTCTGTCAGCCTTTGTTTCATGCCTTAAGTAGCATTTCTTACTCTTATATCTTTATTTTGTCAATTGCAGGATATATCTTAAGTAGTTTGCTTCCCCTCTGCTCTTTCTTGACCTCTTTCAGAAAGGTTTGGCTGAGATCCTTGCATTTAAAATGCTTGTACCCTTTACTTCTCTACTGTAGAAAAACCCCAAGATGAATGCATTTTTGTTTTTAATTCTTTCTTTCCAGCCCATATGTTTATTTTCTCATTTGTTCTATTGGAGTTTGCTTTGTGGTATTTCTCATAGTAAGATAGATGAGTCATTTAAGTTATGGATCTATTAAAAGCATCAATGTTGAAACAAACCTCATCCATCTTCACCTTTTTGAACTGACTAATCTGACAGAGGAGGTATTTTGTATTCTGTGAACATCTACCACAGGCCTATTTTTGATCTATTGTTGTCCTACCTGGCTCCCTTTTATCTTGGCTTATCCTGGTTGGGTCTTTCCTTAAGAGTCCCAAATTCCATACATTTCTTGGCATGTCTCTACAGGGCCTGGCTAATGCTTGCATTGTCTACTTAGAGTAAATGTGTTGTTTTGAAGCTCATCCAATAATTCTTTGAATAATTTACTCTGTTCTTGGTTTCCCCCATCAAATCTGTCCAAATTTTATTTAGCAATTTTGCAAACCTTTTCCAATCTTCAAGGGTAATTCTCCCAGTTAATTGTACTGTGGTCTCTCTGCACCTTTGATCCTGTCTCCTGTTGGGGGTCAAAGGCTGGGCCCTTCCTGATGATGGTCTGAGACCTCACCGCTCTTCCTTTGTCCAATTTATTGGGGCTCCAGTCGCCCTTTCTGTTATACAGCTTGTACATCTCTCTTTTCCAATAGCTGGATAGATCTTTTTCTCCATTTTAGGTGTATTTTTGCTAGTCTCTAAAATCTCATTTTCCTTTCATGTTTCTCTAGTATGCCCTCAATCCCACTTCCTAAGAAAATATCTTTTTTTTCCCTTCAGTGTAATAAAGGTTTTTCCTTTCTTTTGATTTTATTCTTCTTCTGTTTCTGTCCTGATAGTAAGTCAGTCAGACTAGGTGGTTGAAATGTGTGTGTGGTGAATGTGTAAAGGACATAATCAGATGCTCCTATTTTGTTGAATTTTACATGTCAAGATTGATGTAAATTCTGTCCATTCCACCTTACTTTCTGAAAATTCTGTTCCTATTATGTTGTTTGTTTCTATTGTTTCTAAAGATATTCGTGGTTTCTCCACCTACTAACTTCTTTCCTAACTCCTTTTTATATTTTCAAGACATCATTCCCTTCCTTTCTTCCTCTTTTATTATGTTACTATATAGTCTATTTCATTTTCAGAAGACAGTTTTACTTTCCTTGTCATCTGCTTCCATTATAATTCATTAACTGGACCATGGCTCAGTCAAAAGCATATTTCTTTATTTCCAAACTTGGAAGTTTTTTCCATTATATTTTTGTTACTGACTTCTAAGTTGAATTAAGGTCATAGTATATCATTTATGTGACTTCAAATCTTTTTGTAAATAATTCATGTGTATTTGAAAGAATGTGATTTGTAGAGTTTGTGCTTATGTTCCAGAAGCACTGCTGTTCATCAGGTCAGATTTGTAGGGTGCGCTATTCAAACATTTTATAGCTTTTTTTTTAATCTGAATTCTAATCTACTGAAGGAAGAGGTGTTAAAATTTTTCCATTCTGATTGTGCAAGTATTAACTTTCCCTTATAGTTATGTAAAATTTTACTCTCTATATTTTGTGGTTATAAACAGGAAAGTACACATTTAAAAAATTTATATTTTCTGAATGTTTTCCTTTTAGGAATAAAATTTTTCCCTAGAATCTTCAATAAAAAGTTATATAAAAGTGATGAGCCTGTACTCAATGATCAACTGTAGCTTCGGTAAAATTAATACTTCTTGTAAGGTGCATCTGCTAGTGATGGATTTTTTAAGTTTTTGTTAATCTGGGAATGTCTTGAAATTCACATTTGTTTTTTGAAAGACAGTTTTTCTGGATATAATATTCTTGGCTGACAGTCTATTTCTCTCAGAACTTTGAATATGCTGTCCTACTGTTCCTTGGCTCCATGATTCCTGATGCAAAGTCATGGAATGTGTGCATTTATTAATTATTATTTTTCAAATATTCCTCCTTCTCAATTTTCTCTCACCTCTCCTCCTAATATGCCCATTATATGTATGTTGAATGCTTGAGGGTTTCCCATAAGACTCTGAGGCTCTGTTCAGTTTTGTTTATTCTCTTTTCTTTCTACTCCTAAGTGTATATAATATCAAGTAACCTAGGTCATAGTTTTATAGTTTTTTCTTCTGCCATTTCAAATCTGATGTTGAGCCCGTCTAGTGAATTTTTCATTTCAGTTATTCTTTTCAACTCCATAATTTCTCTTTGGTTCTTTGTCATAATTTGTCTCTTCGTTGATATTCTCTATTTGGTGACACATGGTTCTCACACTTCCCCTTAATTCTTTAGTCATGGTTGTTTTTATTTCTTTGAAAATATTTATAATAGCTTGCTTTAAAGTTCTTGTCTAATACATCCAGTAGAAATATTCAGGGACAATTTCTATTAACTTTTTATTTTCTGAGTATGGGTCATAGTTTCTTGTTTCTCATCATTTTTTTTTTGTTTGTTTAAGATTTAATATTTAAAATAATAAAATATTTTAATTCTGGGAATCACAGTCTCCTTCTTCCTCCTTTAGGGTTAGTTGTTGCTTTTCATTGGTATTATTACTGTTGTTGCTGTTTGATTGTTTAGTGACTTTCCTGGACTAATTCTATAAAGTCTATATTCTGCATTCTGTGCAGCAACTGAAATCAGTTAACTTATTGATCAGGTAATGATTCTAATAGTTATTTCAATAACTATCCCAGCCTTTGCTAAGTATCTTTGCGCGGATGCATGCACTGGACATGTTTTCAGTGCTACAGCAGGAAGTTCACAACTCTGCCTTAACTCTCTTCTTGCTTGCACAGTCTCAAGGTCTGTGAGAAGTTAGGGATTATGTTAAACAATTGCCATTTATTGTTTCAAGAAATATGCTAGGACAGAATAGCTTGCACAGACCATGTGCTGAGTCAAGTCTTGAGAATGAAGCTTTTTCAGGAAACTAACAGATATTCAGATACTGACAATTTTCTGCATATGGGATTTTCAGGCAGCTTCAAATCTGTCTGTCCTGTCTAGGTTCTCTAGTGTGCTGGTTTTCACACCTATGACAGTTGTGAGGCTGTTGGCTTTCATGGCTACCATGAAGCTGGAAAGGCAGATGAGACTAGAGCAAATTAAAACATCACAAGGCTCATAATTACTACTGAGATGCAGCTGTTTTCTTGAACAATACCCCTTAGATTGTTGTAAACTAGTAGTTAATTTCCAGAGTTCTAAGAAACTTGATTTTGACAACATCTACTTTTATGAAGGAGATGATTTTCAGAGATCCATATTCCACAATTCTGGAAGTACTTTCCCCCCATGTTTTGAAAATCTTTCAAAAAATATTTTCAATTTCTTTTTCTCATTGTGCATCTTTCTGGATAATTCCTTCTGAGCTATCTTGCATTTTACCAGTTCTCTCTCTAGCTCTGTCTCATCTACTGTTTAAATTTCCAACGAATTTTCATTTCAGTGATGATGTTTCTTTGTAACAGTGTTGTCATAGCTTGTGAGCAACCTCTCAACTTCAAAGAAGTAAAAAGGAGAAATAAATACATATTATGTTCATGAAATTGATTATTAGATTTTTTTCAATTCTAGAAGCTCTGTTTTCATGCTTTTCAAATCTCTTGGTCATTCTTTACAGTTTTCTGATTTCAGATACATTCAAATAAATCTTTTATGTTTTAAGCATAGTAATTATAGAATTATATATCTGATGATTCTACTATATCATCCTTTTTAATGTCTGTTTCTACTGTGTATTATTTCTGCTATTTTGCTGCTTTGTTTCTCCCTGTTTCCAGTGATTTTGGGGGGTGATTCACGAGTGTTTCCTGTAAAATTATTTTTGGAAGTTCTTTGATGCCCAGGATGAAGATGAATTCCACAGAAAGAATTTTTGTTTTCATTTGATATTTCCAGGTAAAACTATTCAATATCATCTGAGATAATTTTAAGCCAAATTTTCAACTTGAGGTATTTTTCGCTATCCAGGAAATAAGAATAGAATCTGATAATCCATCTAATAATCTAATAATCACTAGTGTTTCCAATTTTTCAAGCTCATTCTCACTGTCTCCATTTTTTGTTCGACTTGAGATGGTGTTCCCTTTGTTTCCTAGGTTTAGGATAATAGCATGAGTTGACATTGTTTTTATATTTATGGGGCTTAAGGGCTCTTCTTAGTCTCCAAATTTGTTAACATAATGCTCACAAGCTGCCTCAGCCAAAACCTTGGTGGTTTAAAAAAATAGAAATTTATTATTTTGCTCATGTCACAATCAGATGTAAGTCAAATGGCTCTCTTGGGTTGATCTCCATCACAGTCCCTTTCTAGAAACCTTGAACTTTTAGCTTAACAAGCCAAGGACTTTGTGGATTATGCGAAGAGTCAGGCCTGAAGCTGCATACATTAAATTCTGCACCTATTCCATTGTCCAAAACTAGACATGTGCCTTCAACATTCCTATAAGTAGGAATGGGAAATACAGTCACCCTGCAGGTCTAGGATGAAGAAAGGGGATGTTTGGCACATACATTGTCTTTGCTTATTCCTTCCCCCCATGACTATACACTCCTATAGGTGGTGAAAACAAAATCAAAAGTTGTCTAGTTTTATCAAATACTCTTAGGGAAAAATTAAGGCTTGGTTTCCCTCTGTGGGTCTCTGCCTTCATTTAGATTTAGACATTGAGATTGCTTACTATCTCTTTTTCTCTTTAGCGACTTTAAGATGAGATAAAAACATATAAATTGTATGCAACATTTGTAGTTATTTTCAGCTAGAGTGATGATAAAGAAATTCAGCCAGCATGAGGTCGAGAAGTGTCATAAAAACATTTTCCACTGCGTGGGCTTTTTAGGAATACCCCTAAGCGTGTGATTCCCAAGAGCTTAAATACCCTAAATTATTTGTTTGGAGCTGGTAATTATTAGTGTCTTGTTTTGCAAGTCTAAATAGCACATGTCTGAAGATAGAGTAGCATTACATACAGTTTAAGTGACCTCATCTTTAAGCCTCATACCAACAATTTCAGGAAGGGCTACTTTGTCTTTCTAGATGAATGAGGAAGATGCTTGGTCCTACCATACATCTACTTAAAGCAGAGATGATGTGCTTTTCCATGAGGCTAATCATAATTACTCATTCTAGCCTGCATCTATCTGCCTCCCTCATTCTTGGGCATTGCTTTGTTTCTTCAGTTTTTCTCTGATGCTTTCTTTTTAAATTGGTTCTGCCAGCATGGCTGTATCCAGGCTTTGTATGCCCAGGGATGAGGGAATCCCACAGTTTTACTGGAGTCTGGATACTACACATCGGCTTTCAGTTTGGGGATCACTTTCTCACCCCTCACTTCTTCCGACTCTTGGCATCTGGACTTCTGATGCATGTTGACTAACTCTGAAAATATAGTTTTTTTCTTTGATTAATATCACTCATCTAGGGCTTCCCTGGTTGGCTCAGTGGCTAAGAATCTACTTGCCAATGCAGGAGACATGGGTTCAATCACTGATCTAGGAAGACTCCACATGCCTCGGAGCAGCTAAGCCTGTGCATCACAACTATTGAGCCTGTGTTCTAAAGCCCAGGAGCCACAACTACTGAGCCTATATGTGTAACTAATGAAGCCTGCATGCCCTAGAGCTAGTGCTCCACAACGAGAGAAGCACTGCGATGTGAAGCCTGCTCACTGTAACTGGAGAGTAGCCCTCACTCGCCACAGCTGGAGAAGAGCCAGCACGGCAATGAAGAGCCAACACCAACAAAGATAAATAAATGAACAAATAAAGTGTCGCTCATGTAACATCCCTCTTTTTATGAAAAAATGTAGAAAGGAGAATTCAAATTTCGACTTCTTTGTGAAACAGTTCAAAGCTACAGAAGCTGTGGCCTCAGACCAGGGTTTCAAACTACCTAAGCCGAATTATATTTTCTTCACTGCTTAAAATGTCAGTGAGGTATGGGTATGATGCCAGCTTGTTTCTTTTTTAAATTTAATTTTTATTTCATATTAGAGTATAGTTGGTTTATAATGCTGTGTTAGTTTTTGCTGTAGAGCAAAATGATTCCGTTATACATGTATCCATTCTCTTTCAGATTCTTTCCACATATAGGTTCTTACAAAACACTGAGCAGAGTTCCCTGTGCTGTATGATATTGCTGTTGTTTAGTCGCTAAGCAGTGTCTGATCCTTTTGCGATCCCGTGGACTGTAGCCTGCCAGGTTTCTCTGTCCAAGGGATTTCTCTGGCAAGAATACTGAGGTGTATTGCCATTTCCTCTTCTGGGGGATCTTCCCCATCCAGGGATCGAACCATGTCTCCTGCATTGGCAGGCAGATTCTTTACCACTGTGCCACCAGGGAAGCCCCATGATAAATTGTACATCCTCATTGATTACCTATTTATGTATAGTAGTGTGTATATGTTAATCCCAAGGTCTTACTTTATCCCTTGCCCTCACCTTTCACCTTTAGTAACCATAAAGGTTAACCACCAATTTTTACATAAAGGTAGCGACTGAATCTGTTTGTGTTTGGTAAATAAATTCATTCAGATGATTTCTGTTATAGTTTATGAAGATCATTCTTACTTAACAAGATTTACACATGAAATAAAAAATAATAAAATAGAAATATTTGAAGTATTGAAGATTAAAATAGAAAAATTGAACACTTTAGTAGCTTTCTCTCAGTGCCAGGTTTTAATTGAGTAAGATAGATTTTCATGCAAATGATGAAGCTTATAAAAGTCTCAAAGACATTTAATCAAGGTAATATTCTATTTTGCTTGGCCCAGATAAATACAAAGATTTACAAAGAAATTATTTTCTGTACACGTTGGCAATGAAAGTTTCAGGAATCTATTAAATACCTAGTTCAAATAGAGAAACATTTCTGTCTCTTGCTTCTGTCTTGAAGCAACACATTTTTCTTGAATCTAATTTGTTTGTATAAGTATTAGTGATTCACGCCAGGATTGTCACTAAGGAGAACAATTTTTAGTACACATTTGAAAGGAGTTAGATGAAAATATGAATTTATGAGCCAACATAGGAACTAAACTATTTCTCCCATAATTAGCCTTTTATTACTATTTTCAGTAATATTTATTTCAGTAATATTATTTCAGTAATATTTATTACGTATTTATCATTTACTGTTTTAAGGTAGAAAGACTATTTCTTTCATAGTAAGAGGCAGTATTCCTCTTGGATATAGATTTCTGATGCAACTTGACCCTTTTCCTTTCCCTGACATGGATACACCTTGGCAAGTCACTTAGCTTTCCTTGGGCCTTGGCGTCCTCATCTACAAGTTGGGTCAAATAACAGCAAATCATTTCCTAGAGTTTTGAGTGTGAAGAGAGCTAACATATGTAAAGCATTTGGAATAGCTCTTGGGGCATAGTAAGCATTAAGTGTTACCTGCTACAATTATTAGCCTAAAAAGCATTTTATTAACTTTATTGTTTCATATAAGTAAACTATTATTACAGTAATAAAAGTAATTTAAAAATATTATATTCTATGGTTACCAAAGGGGATGGTGGAGACAGAGAGATAAATTAGGAGTTTAGGATTAATGTATACATACTACTATACATAGAACAGATAACCAACAAGGACTTACTGTGTAGCACAGGGAACTATATTCAATATTTTGTAATAAACCATAATGGAAAAGAATCTGAAAAGAGAATATATATATATATATATATCAATATATACTTGCATATTGGAGAAGGCAATGGCAACCCACTCCAGTACTCTTGCCTGGAAAATCCCATGGACGGAGGAGCCTGGTAGGGTGCAGTCCATGGGGTCGCAAAGAGTCGGACTCAACTGAGCGACTTCACTTTCACTTTTCACTTTCATGCTTTGGAGAAGGAAATGGCAACCCACTCCAGTGTTCTTGCTTGGAGAATCCCAGGGATGGGGGAGCCTGGTGTGCTGCAGTCTATGGGGTCACACAGTCAGACACGACTGAAGCGACTTAGCAGCAGCATACTTGCATAACTGGTTCAATTTGCTGTACACTTGAAACTAACACAATGTAGTAAACTAAGTATAATAAAAGACAAATGTTATACTCTTACAGACACAAGTCTCAACCTTTTTGGCGTGACATCTGTCACAGACCTGGGTAAACTTCTCAACTTCTCAGTGTGTAGCTTCTTCATTTACAAAAATGAAAATCACACTCGTGTCCACTTACAAGGATGTTCTGAAAACCAGTTGAATGAATATGAGTGAACAAATACCTAATAGAGAGTGTGGGTACAGTAGACATCCAACAAATCAGAACCATCCCCATATCCCCATATCACCATCACTGTGAAAGTCCATATGACTCCTTTTATTCTAAGTTTTATCTCATTCTGATCCAGTCAAGTATTAAATGGAACTCAGTGATGTATCTTATGTTCTATTTTCAACCTTGTACTTTTTTTGTTTGTATTTGTTAAATGCACTATTAGAACATTTTACTAAAAGTAACAGAACATTTCTTGTACAGTTTGGTGAAGTCAGAGGAATATTTTGAAAATTTTTATCTAGTTCCCCTTCTGATTTTCAGGATTGTGTCTCTGAAATGTAAAAATCAAAATCAAACAACAATAGCAAAAACAAACCCCCGCCAATTCTAGGGGACAGGGAGAAAGTTTACAGTGTTTTGAGTAATATAAGATTATCCATCTTTCATGTGTTATGCCAAGTCTTTAAAAAATTATCTCATTCTATCCTCATAGCTGGGCTTCCCAGGTGGCTCAGTGGTAATGAATCCGCCTGCTAACACAGGAGACTCGGGTTTGATCTCTGGGTCAGGAAGATCCCTTGGAGGAGGAAATGGCAACCAGCTCCAGTGTTCTTGTCTGGGAAATCCCCTGGATAGAGGAGCCTGCTGGGTTACCTTCCATGGGGTAACCAAAAACCTGGACACGACTTAGCAACTTAATAATAACAACAATTCTCATAACCACCCTATTATTCTCCCCATTTATAAATAAATTAACTGAGTTAGAGAATAATTGAATAAGCTAAATAATTTGTCCAAGGTGACACCAGTATTAAATGGCTGAGCCAAAGGAGTTAAATCTATGAAATCTAGTTCTCATACATGGACTCTTAAATAAAATATTATGATTCAGAGAAAGGATTTTGTAATGGGGTAATTTAATCTTTTATAACAAATGATTTTTCTCAGTGGATTCATGCTTCCTTATGACATTATAATCAGAGAAACCTAGAGTAAAGGGAGACAAATATGAAGTAGTAATTTGTAAAATGAACATTCTTCTGGAAGGTTTTTTATGTGTGTAGAGGAATCTTCACTTTTATGTTTGTTTAATCCTTAATACAAATATTTACAAATTATTTTTATAACTATATGTAGAAATTTATTTATGTAGTCAATTAAAATTTCCACATACTTAAACATGGTTGTAATCAAAGTTTTTGTAAGTCTAGCACAGCAAATTTTTAAAAATTTTTTGAAATCTTTAAAAAATGCATTTAAAATAAAGCAACGATTAAAAAGACTTTTTTCTTTGTTTTTATACCCAAGCCAGTTTTAAATATACCATGGCTCAAAATGTAGCTTTATCTTTTTACTCTTATAGAGAGGTTTTGCTACATGCAAACTAGAGAATTTTTCAGTTTTTACTCTCACTCCCTCCCCCATACTCTTTTGTTAGTAAACGTTTGATTTATTGAGACACTCTCCATTTTCAAAAATAAAGATTTTCTCTGATTTATTTCATACATAAATCATCTATCCACTTAACAGGGTGAACCTAAGTTTTGCACTTTCAGTGCCTCTCAGAGATGAATAGTATTACCTGAGCCTGAATACCCATTTAGGAGTAAATTGAATTTACTTATTATTATTCCAGGTAGTGTTAGTCACTCAGAGGTGTCTGACTCCTTGCGACTCCATGGACTGTAGCCTAGCAGCCTCTCTTGTCCGTAGAATTTCCCAGGCAAGAATACTGGAGGTCTGAGTTACCATTCCTTTCTCCAGGGGATCTTCTCGACCCAGGGATCAAACCCAGGTCTCCTGCATTGCAGGCAGATTCCAGGTAAAGAAGTACCAGTTTTCCAAGTATTTGAAAATATATTCATGCTGGCATTCTGCACCAAAAGCTAGTTTCCTTTTTAGCCCTCCTTTTTGCTATCATTTTAAAGAAGTGCCACAGGAATAATATTACCTCTCCAGTGGAGGCCAGCTGTGCAATCTTCAGAACTGTGGAAGCTGCCATTCCTGATCACAGGATCTGTTCCTTTTCAGGGTTTATGTGGTTGTATAAATCAGGGCTCTGTCACTTGAGTCAGAAACTAATTGCAAATGGTCAGTATGACTGAAAACATCTTTTTTTAAGGCCTTAGGAAAGTCTGGTAGTGGAGCCTGTGGTCTTTCACCCAGAACCTGTGATACTTATCAGAAAACCCCAAACATTGAAAACTGTAAAAGCCACCGGAAACCCAAACAAGTACTTGACCTAAAAATAGACACAAATAAGCATGTAGATGTTGAGAGACACAGATGAGAGTTTTCCAGCCTTGATTCTCGTGATATTTTGGACTGGGTAATTTTTTGTTGTGGAAGGCAGTGTTGTGCACTGTAGACTTTGCTGGCACCCCTGTTCCTGGTCTCTACCGCTAGATGCTTGTAGCACCCTCTCCCCCAGTTATCACAGCCAAGACTGTCTCCATCCAGACACTGCCCAGCAGCACCTGGAGAAAAAATCTCTTTGGTTGAAGACTGCTGACATACATATGTCATAATCCACTTGTATGGTGCTGAACGGAGAATCAGACACAGTTCAGTTCAGTTCAGTTGCTCAGTCGTGTCCAGCTCTTTGCGACCCCATGGACTGCAGCACGCCAGGCCTCCCTATCCATCACGAACTCCTGAAGTTTACTCAAACTCATGTCCATCGAGTCGGTGATGCCATCCAACCATCTCATCCTCTGTCGTCCCTTTCTCCTCCCGCCTTCAATCCCTCCCAGCATCAGAGTCTTTTCCAATGAATCAACTCTTCCCATGAGGTGGCCAAAATACTGGAGTTTCAGCTTTAGCATCATTCCTTCCAAAGAAATCCCAGGGCTGATCTCCTTCAGGATGGACTGGTTGGATCTTGCAGTCCAAGGGACTCTCAAGAGTCTTCTCCAACACCACAGTTCAAAAGTATCAATTCTTCAGCACTCAGTCTTCTTCACAGTCCAACTCTCACATCCATACATGACCACTGGAAAAACCATAGCCTTGACTAGACATAAGCATCTTTTAATTTCATGGCTGCAGTCATCATCTGCAGTGATTTTGGAGCCCCCAAAAACAAAGTCTGTCACTGTTTCCATTGTTTCCCCATCTATTTGCCATCAAGTGATGGGACCAGATGCCATGATCTTTGTTTTCCGACTGTTGAGTTTTAACCCAACTTTTTCACTCTTCTCTTTCACATTCATCAAGAGGCTCTTTAGTTCTTCTTAGCTTTCTGCCATAAGTGTGGTGTCATCTACATATCTGAGGTTATTAATATTTCTCCTAGCAATCTTGATTCCAGCTTGTGCTTCAGAATCAGACACAAATAGAAGCTTTTTAAAAAATCATCTCTTGGGCTTCCTTGGTGGCTCAGTGGTTAAAATAAAAAAAAAAATCCACCTGCCAATGAAGGAGATACGGATTTCATCGCTGATCTAGGAAGATCCCATTTGATGTGGAGCAACTAAGCCCGTGCACCACAACTACTGAGCCTGTGCTCTAGAGGCTGGAGCCATCCTGTGCTCTGCAACAAGAAGCCTCTGCAAGGAGAAACCTGTGCATTGCAACTAGAAAGTAACCCCTGCTGGCCACAACTAGAGAAAAGCAATGAAGACACAGCATAGCCCACCCCCTTAAAAAACAACAAAAAAAACTTTTCTCAATTTGATATTGCTGATGGGAAATGAGGCAGAGGGGCACTCCACACTTCCTGTTTCCCGACTCATTTTTGCAATCAGTTGCCCTATCTACTGGTCCTTCACTCTTACTGCTGGTTTTTCAGTTTGGTTTTTGTTTTTTTGAATCATAAATGTAGAAAAAGACACTTATAAATTGTATTAGCCTGGGTGCTTTCCATTAGATTTGGCAGATCCTAACTAAAACGGACTAACAAACGTAGTAAATTTATTCACTCAATAACCGGAAAGTTCAAAGGTAGAGCTACAGAAATAGACCCAGAGATGTACATGATACCATCCGGGACTCAGTTTCTATCTACATCTAGAGGCTCTGCTTTCTCTGTGTTGACTCTTTGCTCAACTCTCTTTGCATGGTAGTAAAGTGTTAGTCTCTCAGTCATGTCCAACTCTTTGTGACCCCACAGACTGTAGCTCACCAGGCTCCATGGAATTCAACAGGCAAGAATACTGGAGTGGGTTGCCATTTCCTTCTCCAGGGGATCTTCCTGACCCAGGGGTTGAACCCAGGTTGCCTCTATTGCAGGCAGCTTCTTTACCATCTGAGCCACCAGGGGAGATGGACACCAATATCTTAAGATATACACTCTACTAGTTCAAGTTCAGTAGAAAGAGAGCTTCACTTTCCCAACAAATTTTTATAAAAGTCTTAAAACAGAGTCTTATTGGCAGTGGTTGGCCCAGGTTGGGTCAGGTGCCCATTCCTGAATCAATCACTCTGGTATGGGGAGCCTCAGATTTTTTATTGTCCATGCTTTGTCCACAAGCCTGTTCCAGAAACTGGGATAGTCAGCTTTACCTAAGTGACATCGACAGATATATTTTTTAAGCATGTATTTTATTATTTTAAAATTGCATTTATTTTTGGCTGTGCTGAGTTCTTTGTTGCTGCACAGGCTTTTCTCTTGGTTGTAGGGAGTGGGGGATACTCTCCAATTTTGGTGCACGAGCTTCTCATTGCAGTGGTTTCTGTTTTTGCAGAGCACAGGCTCCAGGGCACTTGGGCTTCAGTAGTTGTGGCAAGTGGGTTCTGTAGCTGCGGTTCCCTGGGTACTAGAGCACAGGCTTGGTAGTTGTGGTGCATGGGCTTAGTTGCTCCACAGCACGTGGGATCTTCCCTGGTCAGGGGTTGAACCCCTGTCTCCTGCATTGGCAGGCAGATTCTTTACCACTGAGCCACCAAGGAAGTCCTAACATGGACAGATATTTAAGGATGTTCGACTTTCCTTATGCTAGGACTTGAAGAAAAAGAATTAGAGACAGGGAAGATGGAAAACTAAGTCGACCATTCTAAATGTGCTCATTGGAAATTCTAGGAAGAATGTTCTGATGTATTTTGGTCCACAGTTCAAGAATGTTCTTAACAATTCATCTCAATAGACAATGCATTTAGTAGAACTTCTCAGAATTTGATATATCATCTTCTCTTAGCTTTAATTTATAGTGCTCATGGCAGCCTCTCTGTATATATTTTCATTGTCATTTTAATTAATACTATTTGATTGAAAGGATTTGGTGTTTTATTTTAACGAAAGAGGTTACTTTCTTATGCCATAAATATATTCATGCCACACTGCAGTACTGTAAATGTTAAGCATCTCGTATTTTATTGGTAACTTTGGTAATCTTATAAGTTGATTTTAATGTTGTTTTCAACCTAACAACTATGGAAAAAGCAATTTCTGCATGCTTAAAGAATATGAGAACTGGCATCAAAGATACTCATAGGAGAACACTTAGACAATTTCATTTTCTGAGAAACATAGCAATCTTTTATATGCCAGCTCTAAGGCAAAATAATTGACAATGTTTTTGCACAGAAGAAGACTTTTAGAAATTTGTTTTAGTGTGTGAGAAACTTAATTCAAATCCAAAAAACGGTAATACTTTGTACCCAACTAAGGTTTTTGCTTTTGTATCTATATTATGGGAAATGTATTCTGCATAAGAAATAAAGATCTCATATACCCTATTTCTTCCATTTTATTTTCCCCACTTATCTTGTCTCCCCTTTCCAACTTTACCTCTTCTCCCCTTTTTACACTGCATTCTCCTTTTACCCTGATTTGTACTTTTCCTTTCATTTCTCTTTCCTTTTTTTAAAAAACTCTTTATTTCACATTGGCACATAGCCAGTTAACAATGTTTAGTGATAGTTTTGGGTGCACAGCACAGAGAACCAGCTGTACATCTACATGTATCCATTCCCTGGTGGCTCAGTTCTAAGCCACCTACAATCCAGGAGCCATAGGAGACACGGGTTTTATCCCTGGGTCGTGGAAAGAGTCCCTGGAGGAGGGCATGGTATATCCCACTCCAGTTTTCTTCTGGTGGCTCAGATGGTAAAGATCTGCCTGCAGTGCAGGAGACCTGAGTTCGATCCCTGAACCAGGAAGATCTCCTGGAGAAGGGAATGGCAACTCACTCCAGTATTCTTGCCTGGAGAATCCTATGGCTAGAGAAGCCTGGCGGGCTACAGTCCATAGGGTCACAGAGTCAGACACATCTAAAGCAACTTAGCACACATTCACCCCCAAACTCCCCTCCCATCCACACCACAACATAACACTGAGCAGAGTCCCTTGTGCCAAACAGTAGGTCCTTATTGGTTATCCATTTTAAATATTATTTCTGTTCCTTTCTGTTTTTTCCCTTTGGCTTAGTTTCTTCATCTCTTAATAGTCATTGAATAGCCTGAAATGGCTTTACTGAGTTTCTATATGAATGAGAGAATTGCTGCAATTATTTAATTCTACTGACTGCAGATTTTTAATCCTCTTACCATTTATCTTTATGGGCCTTTCCAAAAGGTTTTTCACTAGTGAATAATCATATACAGAATTAAACTTTCTACAGTGGACCCTACTGATTGTCCACAGGAGTCTGTTCTCCCCTTATAGTAATTATTGCTAGAAATAAGTGCCCAGGTGCAATCAAATGTACATGGAGATGGGATCTAACAAGGTTTTACTTAATACTTTATTGTAATATGTTGAATTTACATACAGTAAAAAGTGCACTTTTTGGTGTACAGTTCTATGTGTTGTAAAAGATTAATAAAGTCATATAATCACCACCACTGGCTTCCATGGTGGGTCAGTGGTAAAGAACCCACCTGGCACTGCAGAAAATGGGGGTTCAATCCCGGTCGGGAAAATCCCCTGAAAAAGGAAATGGCAACCCACTCCAGGATTCTTGCCTGGGAAATCCCATGGACAGAGGAGCCTGGTGAACCTGGTGTGTTCATAGGGTCACAAAAGAGTTGGACATGACTTAGCAACTAAACAACAACAATCGCTGCCATCACAATCAGGAAACATAATCCTTTCTTTACCTAAGAAAAGGTTTCTCATGCTACTCCTTTGTAAACAAGTACCATCCAAACCCAAACCCACAACCAATGATCTGTCCTCTACCCTATGATCCTGCCTTTGCCAGAATATTATATATTTGGAATTGTACAGTATGCAGCCTCTTGAGTATGGCTTTTTAAATCTGGCATGATGCATTGAGGTTTACTCTTGTTTTTGTGGTATCAATAGCTCTTTTTAAAATATTGCTGAGTAATATTCCTTTTTATGGATGTAATAGAGTTTACCACTCACCAGAAGACATTTGGGTTGTTTCCAACTTTTGGCAGTTATAAATTAAACTCCTATGCACATCCTTGTACAGATTTTGAGTGAACATAAACATAAACTATTTTTCTGGATAAATATCTAGGAATGAGATTGCTGAATCACACAGTAAATGTATACCTGGTGATGGTGGTTTAGTGGCTAAGTGTCTGACTCTTAAGACCCTGTGGACTATAGCCCACCAGGCTCCTTTGCCCATGGGATTCTCCAGGCAAGAATACTGGAGTGGGTTGCCATTTCCTTCTCCAGGGATCTTCCTGACCCAGGGATCGAATCCAAGTCTTCTGCACTGCAGAAGGAACCAAGGAAGTTCAAAGTGTATACTTAGCATTATAAGAAAATGCAAACTGTTTTCCCAAGTGACGGTACCAATTTTGCATTCCCATCAATCGCATGTGAAACTATTAATTGCTTTGCAGACTCACCAGCATTTAGTATTGGTAATGGCTTTTAATTAAATTTATATAATTAATCAATTAAGCTATTTAATAGATGTGTGGTGATACTACAGTTTTAAATAAGTATTCATTATTCATAATGAATAATGATGACAAACATCTATGTGTTTATTTTTCATTTGTATATCTATTTTTTAAAGTGTCTATTGATATCATTTGTCCTTTTTGAAAAACTGAAATGTTTGTTTTCTCATTCCTAAGTTTTGAGAGTTCTTTATTCTAGATACCAGTTTTTTGTCAGTAATGTGACTTATAAATATTTTCTCAAATTCTGTGGATTTTCATTTCATTCTCTTTATAGTGTCTGTCAGAGATATAAATACTGTAAATTCGATGAAATACACTTTATCAACTTAAAAAAAATGACTTAGTGACTAGATCATAGTATCTTGCGAACTTGCTACTCATTTATTAGTTCTAGGTGCTTTTTTATAGCTTACTTTGGAATTTCTGTGTAGATAGTTATTTAATCTAAAAGTAGAGAAAATTTTATTTGTTCCTTTCTTATCTGCAAGCTATTTATTCTTTTACTGTTTTATTGCACTGGTTAGAACTTCCAGTATAATACTGCATAGGAAGGGTGGAAGTAGATATCCTTACTTCATTATTGATCTTAGCAGCAAAATTTTTAGTCTTATCAATAAGTGTTATGTAGAATATAGGTTTTTCTGAGTATTTTTGTAGATGTTCATTATCAGGGGCAAAGCATTCAATCATTCATCATTTAAGTGGGAGGCAGAATACAGGTTTTATGTAGATATATTTTATTAGGTTAATGAAGTTTGTATTCCTAGTTTGCTAAAGGTTTATATCATGAATGGATGTTGAATTTTGTAAATTGCTCGCTTTTTGTATCTGTTGAGATAACTTTGTAGTTTTTCTTCTTCTAAAATTATGAAATACATTGATCATTATCCTTCAATTCTTAGGAAACAGCCACTTGGTCGTGATGTATTATCCTTTTAACACATTGTAGGATTCTATTTGCTAATATTTTGTTGAAAAGTTTTGTGTTTGTATTCTTTTTTAATTTATTTTTGATTATTCTTGATGGATAATTTTATCTAGTTTTTATTTCTTGTAATGTCTATGTGTGGTCTTGGTATTAGGTAGTGTGGTGTCATAACATAAGTGGAGAAGTGTTTCTTCCTTTTCTTTTTCCTGAGGAGCTTATATAGAACTGGTATTATTTCTTCTTTGAATGGCTGGTAGAATTTGACAGTCAAACACTTTGTATATGGAATTTTTGTTTTAGTTGTTTCTTTTTAAGTGAGTTTTAGTAGTCTTTCAAAGAATTTAAAAAATTCATTTAAGGGATTATTTTATTTTATCCATATTTAATATTATGGGCATAGAGAAATTGGTAGTGTTTTCTCTTTATCTTTTTAGTGTCTACATGGTCTGTAGTAACAGTTCTTCTTTCTTTTCTGTCATTAGCAATGTGTATCTTCTGTGCTTTTCCCTGAGAGGCCCATCATTTTTATAATTTGATTCAAGTAATTGGCTTTTAGTTTTATTTATTTTCTCCTAAATATTCTAAGTCATTGATTTCCGCTTTTTTGTTGTTGTTGTTATTTTCTTTGTTTTGGATTCAATTCGGTCTTCTTTTTTTAGTTTCTTTAAGTGGAATCTTAAATGACTAATTTGAGACATTGTTTCTAGCACAAACTTTTAATTAATTATATTTATATAAAATATAAATAGTCTAAGCACATTATATATATATATATATATAATATATATATATCCCTCTAATTCCTGATTTAGTAGCCCACTACAAATTTTGATGTTTCATGTTCATTTTTATTCAGTTTAAATGACTTTTCCACAACTTGTTTAACCCTCATGGCATTTAGAAGAAGTTGTTTAATTTTCAATTGTAGGAGGGAATTTTCCATATATCTTTCTATTACTGACTTTTCCCTAGACTTCCCAATAAGTACAGCTAAAAATCCTGGACAGCATATCGAAAGCAAACAGAGAAGACTTTGAAAGACAGAGAGAAAGAAGAAAGACTAAGGACTTGGCAGAGTCACTGGCAGAGTTCCTTTCTGTTACTGCTGTTGCTGTTGTTGATTAATATCCCCTGGCCTGGGTGCTGCAGAAGAAAATGTGGAAACACCAATGTAATGATGATTAGTTGCTCAATCGTGTCCAACTCTTTGTCACCCCAAGGATTGTAAACCGCCAGGCTCCTCTGTCCATGGGATTCTCCAGGCAGGAATACTGGAGTGGGTAACCATTCCCTTCTCCAGGGTATCTTTCCAACCCAGGGATCGAACTTGGGTCTCCTGCACTGTAGGCAGATTATTTACCATCTAAGCAACCAGGGAAGCCCTTACTTTACCACTAGCACCACTGAAACACCAATGTGTATAACAAAAAATGTTTCAAGAAAAACTGACTCTCTCTAGCCAAAGGACCAGGAAGGTGGAAGAAGAGCAAGAAGGAAATCTTTTAGACACTAACAACCTTAATGCAACCCACTAAAACCCAGAATAAATAGTTGCCATATGTTCTTCTTCCAAGGCTGAGGAGGCTAGACTTCACCGTCGCCAGCTGTAATGACTCTCCCCATCTCCTCCCACTGCCCGCGGTATCAGTAGAGAACATGGGGACGTGGACTTCAGTGCCCACCTGGGAGTAATAGGAAAGTTCCACTTCTCCCCAACTGGCCTGGTGTTAGAACATCTGCTAAATCAGAGGTTTAAATGAGTCTCATGACAATACTCAGAATGTCCAGAATACTATCAGAATCACTCATCCTAAGGATCAGTAAAATCGTAATATATGTGTGTATGTTAATCGCTCAGCTGTGTCCAACTCTTTGTGACCCCATGGACTGTAGCTCACTAGACTCCTCTGTCCTGGGAATTCTCCAGGCAAGAATACTGAAATGGGTTGCTGTTTTTTGGTCTGCTGGCTGGAAAAAGAAGATTTCTCTTTGAGTTTTTCTTATTTGCTGTGCACTGGCCCACACTTGGGTCAAAGTAGGGTGACAAGGGGAGGAAAAATTTTAAAACTTCACTCTCATACTGATTATTTGATTCTGCTTCCCAATCTCCCTGCTACTTTTTAATTTTCAAAGCTCTCAGGTGGGTGTGTCTTGTGTCTTGTCCAGAGTTGTAATTGGGCTATAATAGATGGACACCATCCTGGCCAGAGTGGAAATCTAAACACATTTTGAAGCTAAGTTGCTAGTCCACCTGCCCTAGGTTTGGAGTTGTGAAAACTCTGTGACAAATTACCTGGGGCAAATCTTACCTATGAAATTTGGACTCTAAAATTTTGATTTTTTTTTTTGGTCTATGTCTGTTTTGCAAATAAGATCATCTATATGTGAAATCTAAAATTTTGACTTTTGAGGAATTGGTAAAATGCATTGAGAAGGAGAGGAAAAATAAGGAATAAGTGGCCAGAAATACAGTCCTTTGATTACAGCAAACTGCTTTCATGAGAATTAAATCCCTGATGGGGCTAAGGAAAAAAAAAAAAAAAAAAACAATGTGAGACAACATAAAGTAGTTCTTTAGAAACCAAAGGAAAATGTACTGACTCTGCACATTACCAGATTGCACATTATTGCTAGCTGGGAAAAGAAAAACTCCTTCCATAAGGTGACCAGCTTGCCTAAAGGGTCTTGTCAGATTCACTCTATTTGTTCCAGCTTGGATAAATTTAAGTTCAGTAGTACTGATGGGGCGTGGAAGAAGGATGTGTGAGGAGGGTGCTGAGGTTGCTCCACCTGTTAGGCGGTGAAAGAAAAGATGATTGACTTGAGTCCTATGGGAGGGGTCCAAGGCCATATGCTATGGCTACACTAAATAGCCTTGGGTGATACAGTTATAGCACACTGGTGAATAATGTACTGCAACACTTGCTCTATAGCGCTAGGAAAAATCAGGAGACCAAAACAAGTCTTTAGGGATATGGTGATTTACAATGTGAAGAACTAGCATTATGGCAAAACCATTATTTGGAAAGTGAGAAACAAAAGAACCATATCAAAATAAATAAATAAAACCTCCTAAATGCAAAAACCGGTAGTGGCATTTCCTATGTACCTGAGTGCATAGTTGGAATAAATATGTTTGTGAAAGAAGGGCTTTGCCATTGTGTGCAATCTCTGTTGCTTGATTTTAATTGGTCATATTAATTATGGATTTTTTTAATTGCCTACACCCTCCTTGCTACTAAATACTAAACACGACCAAGACCTAAGAAAATAACAAGAAATTTCAGTTTTAATTTTTAAATGTTTTAAATTTTAATTTAAATATTTTAAAGGATATTAATTCCCAGAAACTGGCTCTGCAACCATCCTCTCTGGTCTGTGAGAAAAAAAACAGATGATTCATGGAGATGAAGTGCTGTTTATTGTGATTAAAGCAAGTACTTCCACTGATCACTTCTGCTGTGTCACAAGTGTGGAAAGCTGCTCAGAAAATGCAGTAAGCTAAGCTGACTGGGATGCTGTTATAGTCTCGGCTAATACTTTCTTTACTGTCCCAGTCTTGGAAGCAAGTCACGCAAAATTCTCCTTTTTCATAGAAATCACTGATATACATTCACCATCCTCTCCCAAGGGTTATTGAATTTTCCAGCGCCTTTTGACAACCTAGGGAAATTTAGCCCAACCACAGTCAAAGGCTAAGTGAATATGTGCATTAATGATCATGTAAAGGTTTCCCTCTCAGAGAAGGAAGACCCCAGGATTTGAAAACAGCACTGGTACATATGACTAGTTGAAGATGGTTAATATGTGTGGCTAAGACACAGAGCTGAGTTCATCACCTAAATGCTTGGGAATTCCTTGGGTTGGAGACCATGAGAGGCCACCCAAGGCAGGGAATAAACTGATATATTTGCCAAGCCCTGCTAATAAGATAGTCTTCACCGGCGGCACTAGTGGTAAAGAACCCACCTGCATTGCAGGTTAGACATAAAAGGCACAGGTTCAGTCCCTGGGTTGGGAAGATCCCCGGAGGAGGAAACAGCAACCCACTCCAGTATTCTTGCCTGGAGAATCTCATGAACAGATACAGATAATAAGATACAGAACTTGTGGGGCACTTTAGGTTTGGGGGGACACCATTGACTGTTCCTGAGCATCTTGCAAGCACTAATATATTAAATGACAAGAAAGAAATCTGAATGAGATACAAAACAAAACCAGGCTTTGAGAGATTTGCAGAGGAGGGTTGTGGCCTCAAATAGTACCATTTGGGTTACCCTAATGCACAGATTATTGTGGAGGCTTTTACTAGCTAAATACACACAGACTAGCCTCTTGCAGAAGTCTTTAACACTACCCTTCCCTGCCCAAGTTGGTAGTTGCTGAAATATTGGATTCAAGGTTCCCTGATGCTGAAAAGAGATATGACTCTTGAGAGAGAATTACCAGCCTTTTACTGGGCATTAATGGATATTGTTCCTGCCACTCAGGTATTTAAAATAATTCTGAGATCCGAAATACCTTCATGTCTTGGGCAATGTCAGAATCATGCCGTTTAGGAAGAAGCAGCTCAGAAGAGTTCAGTGTTAAAATGGAAATGATATATATAGGAATATCCCACAGGCTATGGCCCTGGGGATGTATTAAGACATTGCATCCATAATTATATCACCACCCTGCCCTTAGAGCCAACCACAGGAGCCTCCCAAACTGGCAGCTCTTAGTGCTAAATGGTTTGAATCACTGGTTTCTCTTCTTGTTAAAGCAAAGTCAATTTCCTGATTTACTGGTAGAAGTTCCCAAACTGGAGAATGCTTTGCAGTCTCGAAATTTGCCCCATTTGATCAGTGGGTCAGAAAACCTGAGCTGCAAAAAGCAAGGATGAGTTTGAACAGTGGTCAAAATTGAGGGTAATATATCTGTGGTACAGCAAGATCTTGATCTTACCAAGATCTTAATGTATAGTCAGGAAATGCTTTGTGGAGAATATAGTTATGAAAATTCCTATAGGAATTCCAAGGATGAATTGAAGTGGCCTACGTAGATGCCAATGAGGGAAGCCCAGTGGGTGCCTCAGAAGGGGACTGGAATGTAGAACTGTCGTTGTCCAGACCCTGGAAATAGCTACCCAGATACATGAACTGAGCTGCATGATAGATGCTCAAGTTATGAAATGTCGGTGAAAATATGACAAATTCCTTTGCCTCCTCCTGAAGCTGCTAATGAACTAAAAGATTGTAGAAAATGTCAAGAAGAAAAGAGTTCAAGAGCCAGCATTTAGCCGACAGGTGGATAGTAGGACTCTTATGAGTAGCCCTAGCTGGCTTCCAGTGGGTCCTCCCTGGAATAGAATGTAATTTTTTTTGGCCTGTGCTTCCCCAGTGACCTCAGCAATGGCTGAGAAGCTCATCTAAGGTATCGGGCACCAGTTATGCATCAGCTGGTCCACTGGACCAGAGTTCATTGGACTCTATAGTTAGTTGCTGGTTATGTACAGAACTGGACTAAAGAAAGTAATAACATGTGGACAGATGTCCCTGACCACATGCAGAGTAGAAGTTTGGTTGAGAGCTAGAATGAGCAATTAAAGCACCTAATAACAAACCTGGGGATGATAAGGCAAGAAAAGATGGCTGACTCATACGATGAATGCGTGTTTCATCTGATTATATGGGTAATAAAGGGGAGACACCTTTGGACAAGTTTCTGGAATGCGGATTGGGAAGAAAGGAGCGGAGTTTGATGCACTCACAGCAATTCTGCTTTCTCCCTGTCTCACAACATTTTTTTCTTGTTTTCCCTCATTCAAATGGGCTGGTTCTGAGACTGCTCTTGTGGGTCTGGAAAAGGAAAATAGTATTCAGAACACTACTTTTTAAAGAAGAAATGTTTTTTTTAATTATTTATTTATGTACTATTGGCTGCACTAGATCTTCGTTGGTCTGTGCAGACTTTCTCTAGTTAGAGCGAGCAGGGGCTGCTCTCTAGCTGTGGTGCACGGGCTTCTCACTGTGGTGGCTTCTCTTGCAGCAGAGCACAGGCTTGAGGCATGTGGGCTTCAGCAGTTGTGGCTGGAGCTCAGGCTCAGTAGTTGTGGCACATGGCGTTTGTTGTCCCGCAACATGTTGGATCTTCCTGGACCAGGGATCAAACTCGTGTCTCCTGCCCTGGCAGGCTGATTCTTAACCACTGCACCACCAGGGAAGTCCCAGAACACTGTTTTAATTGCTTTGAATTTGACTCAGTGTATTCTTAAGGGAACAGTGAGTTGGGTAGCATGTCATGTGCTTAAACCAGGCTATCTCACTGCCTGGTGGTGGAAACAGGCTCATCACCCTTACTCTTTCTAACTCTAGTCCTGTTTCCTCAGCAAGGACAGAAGAGGAAACTCTGGCAAGGCTGTGCCTGCAGCTTGCTCTGTGGTTAGGCTGGGACTCTCATCCAGGAAGGCTGAAAAAAGGTAATAAATGAAAGCAAATGGAAACTGCAGAGGATGGAAAGGAGTTAGGTAGCAGGGTGATGATGCTAGGAATAGGCATCATCACATTTTTCCTGGGAGAACAATCTCAGAACAAGAGAATCAATACTTGTAGCTGTTTCAGATGCACTGTTGAGTCATGGCCAAGGCTAGGCAAAGCCCCGAGATTTGTTTTCCCCTGAGAAGGAGATCTGGACTGAAGCCATACTATAAGATTCATCTGAAGAATGTACTTGGGAAACTTGGAGAAAAGCTTAATCAACAGCATCTTATGATGAATCACTGGAATGAGAGCAGGTTGCAAGTGCCATTTGGGTGATGTTCTATTGATTGTGTTTATTGTATTGAATCTTTTGTGGTTTTAAAAGAAACGTATCTTTGAACTGGAAGAGGAATCACAGGTTTAGCATCTATAGCTGATACCATGGCTTGCCAAGATGACAGCCTGCTGAGGCAACTGGGTATGATGGGAGACGATTTGCTGCCTGCCTTAGATATCAGGATCTACTTTGCTCTTTCAATAATACCAGATGTGAATGCAGATAAGAGTGCTTTACAAGCCTGTCTTGATGGAATAAGGATGATCTTCCAGAGGGTGAATACTGGTTTGATATGATTATCATATATCATTGGTAATTTATGCCTGGAACTTCAAAAAGAAAAATTATGGAGAGTTTTACGGTTTACTTAAAATGAACTGTATCTAGGAGTTTCATAGGCTCAATGAACACAATTTCTGAATGTCACTCAAACCACAAACATATGGTGGGAAACATCTGTTGTGCCTTAATCAATATTAGCCATAATTTACTAAGAGGGACTTTCAGGTTTGGGGCGTTGGATTTGGTACATGAAAACAAGTGGAGATAGGGGGTGGCATCATGATAGTAAAGATCTGTTAAGCTGGAAAATGACAACTAGTGAGATAGCTACAGGCTTGGCATTGGGTCTGGAAAGATGATGAAGCAATAGGAGAATGGACTTTCCTTATTTCTAATCTGATGGAGGGCCAGGCTTGGTAATATCTCTGGGGGAAGGCATGAGTCTTGGCACGTTGCTTACAACAGAATCTGATATACTTAAAAGGGCAGTGCCCGAAGATACAATAGAGGTTCAGGCTAGGAGGGGGCATTTGCAGAAAAACTGAACCCAGCCTAAGCTATGGCAAGATATCACCAGAAAGTAGGTTCTTGTTTTTGGATCCATTACACCACGGTGCCATTAATTAAAAATATATTTATATTCCCTGTGGCATATGTTGGTTAGATTTTTGACAAGTTAAGTATCATTGTTGACCACACAGAATAGCAGGCCCAGACTCCAAACCTTATGAAATCGAATCTGGATTTTAACAAGATGCCCAGGTGAACTGTATGTGCATTAAGGTTTGGGAGACACTGGAATAGGCTTTTTTAAATCCTTCTTATGATATAGGAATGCTTTCCTTTTCTGTCAGTAGATCTGAAAGAATAACTAGGGACTTTGCCTGGTTCTGATATTTGTGTGCACGTGCACAGTGTACTCAGTTGTTCAGTCATGTCTGACTCTTTTGCAACCCCATGGTCTGTAGTCCCCCAGGCTCCTCTGTCCATGGAATTTTTAGGCAAGAATACTGGAGTGGGTTGCCATGCCCTCCTCCAGGGGATCTTCCTAACCCAGGGATCAAACACATGTTTTTTGTGCCTCCTGCATTGGTAGGTGGATTCTTTACCAATAGCGCCACCTGGGAAGCTATATTATCTAGTGTAAAAGAGATTTGTCAAGTGCCAAATGCTTATCCCGTCCCTTGTTTATCAGCTTCCCTTGTGGCTCAGCTGATAAAGAATCCTCCTGCAATGCAGGAGACCTGGGTTCGATCCCTGGGTTGGGAAGATCCCCTGGAGAAGGAAAAGGCTACCCACGCCAGTATTCTGGCCTGGAGAATTCTGTGGACTGTGTAGTCCGTGGTGTCACAAAGAGTCGGACACGACTGAACAACTTTCACTCACTCACTCAAATGTTTATCCACAATGCCCAGGTTAAGTTTTTCTTGCTTCATTTCACCCAAACATCTCTATTGGTAGATGGTTGGGGACAGCTCTGAGTTTCACTCAGACCACAAATACATGATGGGAATATCTGTTGTGCCCAAATCAATACTGGCCACAATATACTAAGAGGGATTTGTGGGTTTGTGGAGTTGGACATGGATACATCTAAATCCTCTCCTGCCTTTGACTTCATCTTCCCACATTTCATTTTCATCTTACAGCTTGTATTAGTGTTCTCCTGAGACACAGAACCAATAGAAAACACATGAATATATATATATATATATATATAGCAATCATGCATATATATATATATATTCCTATATATAGGAATTGTCTTGCATGATTATGGAGGCTGAGAAGTGCTGTGATCTTCCATCTATCTGCAAGCTGGGGACAAAGGAAAAAAGCTGGTGGTGTAATTCCAGTCTGAGTCTTAAGGCCGAAGTATCAGGGCAGTTTATGGTATAAATTCCAGTGCAAGATCAAAAGACGAATGATCCAGCTTGAGCAAGTAAGCAGAAAGATAAAAAGGAAAAACTCCTCCTTTCTCTGCTTTTTGTTCTGTTTTGGCCCTAAATGGATTGCATAATGCTTACCCATATTGTGGAGGCCAGTATATACTTTACTTAGTCCACTGATTTTGATGGAGGAAACAGAACAGGCTCTATCTTGAAAGCAGGACTCCCTCTTGGGCTGGACTGTGGACTTTGAGCTATATGCCCAGTACCTATGGAAACGACATACCAACTGGAAAACCAGGCCCCTAAAAGGAAGAGCCCAGGGCTCTCCATCACCTAAAAGAATACCCTGATTATTTGTGTAACCTAATAGAATCACACATTCTATTATGATTATTGGGGTATGACCACAGTTCAGTTCAGTTCAGTCGCTCAGTCTGTCCGACTCTTTGCGACCCATGAACTGCAGCAAGCCAGGCCTCCCTGTCCATCACTAACTCCTGGAGTCCACCCAAACCCATGTCCACTGTGTTGGTGATGCTATCCAACCATCTCATCCTCTGTCGTCCCCTTCTTCTCCTGCCCTCAATCTTTCCCAGCATAAGGGTCTTTTCAAATGAATCAGCTCTCCGCATCAGGTGGCCAAAGTATTGGAGTTTCAGCTTCAACATCAGCCCCTCCAATGAACACCCAGGACTGATCTCTTTCAGAATGGACTGGTTGGATCTCCTTGCAGTCCAAGGGACTCTCAAGAGTCGTCTCCAACACCACAGTTCAAGAGCATCAATTCTTCAGCGCTCAGCTTGCTTTATAGTCCAACTCTCACATCCATGCATGACTACTGGAAAAACCATAGCCTTGACTAGACGGACCTTTGTTGGCAAAGTAATGTCTCTGCTCTTTAATATGCTGTCTAGGTTGGTCATAATTTTCCTTCCAAGGAGTAAGCGTCTTTTAATTTCATGGCTGCAGTCACCATCTGCAGTGATTTTGGAGCCCCCAAAATAAAGTCTGACACTGTTTCCACTGTTTCCCCATCTATTTGCCATAAAGTGATAGGACTGGATGCCATGTTCTTGGTTTTCTGAATGTTGAGCTTTAAGCCAACTTTTTCACTCTCCTCTTTCACTTTCGTCAAGAGGCTTTTGAGTTCCTCTTCACTTTCTGCCATAAGGGTGGTGTCATCTGCATACCTGAGGTTATTGATATTTCTCCTGGCAATCTTGATTCCAGCTTGTGCTTCTTCCAGCCCAGCGTTTCTCATGATGTACTCTGCATATAAGTTAAATAAGCAGGGTGACAATATACAGCGTTGACGTACTCCTTTTCCTATTTGGAATCAGTCTGTTGTTCCATGTCCAGTTCTAACTGTTGCTTCCTGACCTACATACAGGTTTCTCAAGAGGCAGGTCAGGTGGTCTGGTATTCCCATCCCTTTAAGAATTTTCCAGTTTTTTGTGATCCACACAGTCAAAGGCTTTGGCATAGTCAATAAAGCAGAAATAGATGGTTTTCTGGAACTCTCTTGCTTTTTCCATGATCCCGCGGATGTTGGCAATTTGATGACCACAGGCCTATTGATAATTGTCCACTGTTAACAACCTAGGCTTAAGGCCTATGATCACGGGTTAAGTTTGATTGTATCTTTCTTTTTCCTTTGTTCAGACTAGTTTCAAGGAACCTTACGCACTTAGGGTATATAAGGTTTTCACAAAAACTGCTCAGGGTCCTTGGCTAAGAGGAGATTCTGTCTTGGGCCGCCAGTTTATTACACTGGCGGCCCAATAAACTCCACTATCTGCATTGTCCTTCTGAGTGAGTTTGTTTCCCGGAACATATGGCTACAACAATTTTAATGCTAATCTCATGAACAAATACCCTTACAGACACACCCAGAAATAAGGCTTAATTCTGGGGACCCTGTTGGCACAGTCAGGTTGACAAAGAAAATTAACCATCACACAAAGAAATTTTTTTGTTCTTCACCTTTTCTACGTTTATCACTCCAATTTTAACTCTAGGTGGTGTGAATGTAAGAATAATGGCAGAATTTTATAACTAGAGGGATGTTCAAGATAAGCAGGCACAATTCCCTAATTTTAGAAGAGAGAACTATGTGGCCTAGAAAAATTAAGTGACTTTGTAATCTATTGTGGGTGGAATTTCATAGAGTGTACATATTGACATTTAGGAAAAATAAATTATGCCAGATGGAGTGGGCAATAGTCTGCAATGGGTCTCATAAAATAGATTATCTTACAAGGTACCCAAAGAATCTATTTGAAAAAGGCCGTGTGATAAAAATCACCGTAGGCCACTGAAACAGCATTCAATACAAGTTTCCCTCTGGATGTTTTTACTTACAGGATCAAAGGTATTGGACTGTGGAAGGTGGCTAGGCTCACCACTATACCATCAATACCCTAAGGTATTTGACTCTAAAGAGAGGAAATGTCTTTGCTTTAGGCTGTGAACTTGGGGATACAGACTTGTCTTGATAAACACTTTTTTTCCTGTTTCACAAGCACTTTGTATAACATAAAAGTCTGTCTTAAGATATGCTATCGGAATTATGGGTAGGCAAAGTCACCGAATACCTGTTTTATCTCCATTAACACACAAAAGAAGATTAGTGTCAAAAATGATGGGATTTAAGCAGTGTGTGAACTGGGACTGTGTCTGTTTTGTTCATAGTTGTATTTTTATACCTATAGTGTTCTTGCCTGGGGGTCACACAGAGTCGGACACGACTGAAGTGACTTAGCAGCAGCAGTGGTTTAGCCTTAAAAGATAGCCTTTTATTTGTATTTGATGTTACCTAAATCATTTAAAATTTAACTGAGAAGGCAAATCATGTAAATTTAATATATAGGTAGGAGGCATAAGGTATAGTTCGGGTCGAGGCAGAAAAGAAGGAGAGACGATCTCAACGGAAGCAGGTTACCTTTATTCAGGCAAGGAGGAGTGACAGTCGGCCTAACAACCAGACTGAGAGCGAGAGGGATCTGGGAGGCTTCATACTGAAAGGGAGGTTTGTGGAAGCAATAAGGGAAACTTCAGTCAGGCGGGATGATTTGGGTATTCTTTAGTTAAGATGGCATTTGTAGTTGGGCAGGGGGGTGATAAGTCCCTGGTATATACAACTGGCCTGGAGCATCAGGGCAGGACTAAAGTTCAGTTTTGTTTTCTCAGAAGTTAGATGATTCAACAAGGGCCTTTGATACTGTTGTTTTCTTTTCTAGGCCCAAAGACTCCTTCAGGAAGGCAAAGTGAAAATTCAAACCATGTTGAAATTGTTCTAGAAGCACTACTAAAAGAGATTTATAGATACTGGCATAAAATCAACCAGGGGAGTCATGACCGTGGCTTAGAATATTGTGGGGAGAAATGAACATTCATGAAAAAGATGGGATTTGAAGATGGGTGAGATCTACATGGGCAGAATGTTAAATGAAGCTTGTATAAACAAAGTAAACACAGGAAAAGTAGGAACATGAATAGAATGACTTGGTTGGAGGCAGTGTCTTGAATGGGAATACAAGTCTGAGAATAATGATTAGTGAGATTATGGTGCATGCAGCCTGCTTGACTATGGATTTAGACACACATACTTGGAAACTGGGAGTCCTTGTTTAATGGCAGGATGACACAATTAAGAGTTTCTTAGAAAGATAAGCATGTCAATAGTCCACAAGATGGAGGAGCAAAAGGACTGCAGGCAAGGATTAGTAAGATAAAATCAGAAGCAGACTCTTGGGAGCAACTCAGGAAGATTGGATTCTAAAGACACACAAAGAATTAGCCAAACTTAGTACCCATTAGATGAGATACATTCACTAATGCTTCATTCTTTCTACCTATAACCTAGGGACTTAGAATTTTCTTAAAGAAAGATGAATATCATATGTAGAGTTAATCAATAATATAGTCTTTTCAATGTGAACAGATTCATTTCAGTTCAGTTCAGTCGCTCAGTCGTGTCTGACTCTGCGACTCCATGAATTGCAGCACGCCAGGCCTCCCTGACCATCACCATCTCCCAGAGTTCACTCAAACTCATGTCCACCGAGTCAGTGATGCCATCCAGCCATCTCATCCTCTGTTGTCCCCTTCTCCTCCTGCCCCTAATTCCTCCCAGCATCACAGTCTTTTCCAATGAGTCAACTCTTTGCATGAGGTGGCCAAAGTACTGGAGTTTCAGCTTTAGCATCATTCCTTCCAAAGAACACCCAGGGCTGACCTCCTTTAGAATGGACTGGTTGGATCTCCCTGCAGTCCGAGGGACTCTCAAGAGTCTTCTCCAACACCACAGTTCAAAAGCATCAATTCTTCGGTGCTCAGCTTTCTTCACAGTCCAACTCTCACATCCATACATGACCACAGGAAAAACCATAGCCTTGACTAGATGGACCTTTGTTGGCAAGGTAATGTCTCTGCCTTTCAATATGCTATCTAGGTTGGTCATAACTTTCCTTCCAAGGAGTAAGTGTCTTTTAATTTCATGGCTGCAGTCACCATCTGCAGTGATTTTGGAGCCCCCCAAAATAAAGTCTGACACTGTTTACACTGTTTCCTCATCTATTTGCCATGAAGTGATGGGACTAGATGCCATGATCTTCATTTTCTGAATGTTGAGCTTTAAGCCAACTTTTTCACTCTCCTCTTTCACTTTCATCAAGAGGCTTTTTAGTTCCTCTTCACTTTCTGCCATAAGGGTGGTGTCATCTGCATTTCTGAGGTTATTGATATTTCTCCCAGCAATCTTGATTCCAGCTTGTGCTTCTTCCAGCCCAGCATTTCTCATAATGTACTCTGCATCTAAGTTAAATAAGCAGGGTTAGTTATTACATTATTTTCACGTTGGTTTAGTTTTTTATGTACCTATTCGTATTTCAACTCCAAACTACTTAACACAAGTGTCTAATCTCAACACATTCAAACAGAACAGGAGATCACTCAGGTTCTTTTTCTTTGCTTTCTTCCTTATTTTTCTTCTTCTTCTGTTTTTTTGAGAACTCCTTTCTCAGACCCTCTGTATTCCGGGTCCAGTTTGGATTGGCTTCTCTCTTTCCTTCTCTTTTCCAGTTCTCTGTGGTTTTAATTGAGCATTCTTCTCCTCTCTTAACATATTATTAATCGTTATACTTCTTTCTAAAAATTCTTTGTTACCACAGAGATTGCAATACACATTTTTAGTTAATCTCAGTCCATCTTTAAACAATGCTATGGTGATTCATGTGCAGTGCAGGTACCTTCAGATCAGTCGCTCAGTCATGTCCGAATCTTTGCAACCCCATGAATCGCAGCACGCCAGGCCTCCCTGTCCATCACCAACTCCCGGAGTTCACTGAGACTCATGTCCATCGAGTCAGTGATGCCATCCAGCCATCTCATCCTCTGTCGTCCCCTTCTCCTCCTGCCCCCAATCCCTCCCAGCATCACAGTCTTTTCTAATGAGTCAACTCTTTGCATGAGGTGGACAAAGTACTGGAGTTTCAGCTTTAGCATCATTCCTTCCAAAGAAATCCCAGGGCTGATCTCCTTCAGAATGGACTGGTTGGATCTCCTTGCAGTCCAAGGGACTCTCAAGAGTCTTCTCCAACACCACAGTTCAAAAGCATCAATTCTTCGGCGCTCAGCCTTCTTCACAGTCCAACTCTCACATCCATACATGACCACTGGAAAAACCATAGCCTTGACTAGACGGGACTTTGTTGGCAATGTCTCTGCTTTTGAATATGCTATCTAGGTTGGTCATAACTTTCCTTCCAAGGAGTAAGTGTCTTTTAATTTCATGGCTGCAGTCAGCATCTGCAGTGATTTTGGAGCCCAGAAAAATAAAGTCTGACACTGTTTCCACTGTTTCCTCATCTATTTCCCATGAAGTGATGGGACCGGATGCCATGATCTTCATTTTCTGAATGTTGAGCTTTAAGCCAACTTTTTCACTCTCCTCTTTCACTTTCGTCAAGAGGCTTTTTAGTTCCTCTTCACTTTCTGCCATAAGTGTGGTGTCATCTACATATCTGAGGTTATTGATATTTCTCCTGGCAATCTTGATTCCAGCTTGTGCTTCTTCCAGCCCAGCGTTTCTCATGATGTACTCTGCATATAAGTTAAATAAACAGGATGACAATATACAGCCTTGACGTACTCCTTTTCCTATTTGGAACCAGTCTGTTGTTCCGTGTCCAGTTCTAACTGTTGCTTCCTGACCTGCATACAGATTTCTCAAGAGGCAGGTCAGGTGGTCTGGTATTCCCATCTCTTTCAGAATTTTCCACAGTTTATTGTGATCCACACAGTCAAAGGCTTTGGCATAGTCAATAAAGCAGAAATATGTTTTTCTGGAACTCTCTTGCTTTTTCCATGATCCAGCAGATTTTGGCAATTTGATCTCTGGTTCCTCTGCCTTTTCTAAAACCAGCTTGAACATCAGGAAGTTCACATACCTTAAAGCAGAGTGTTTCCAGTTCCTCCCTCCTGATCCTTCCTATGACATTGCTGGCATTCATTCTACTTCTACATCTGCTGTAAATACCCTATAAATTGTTACTGCTATTACTTTTAGCAATTATCTTTAGCTAAAATAAGAATAAGAAAGAAAACATTTTCATTGTACCTTCATTTATTCCTTCTCTGATGGTCGTTCTTCCTTTACGTAGCTCTGAGTTTCTGACCTATACCATTTCCTTCTCTCAAAGAACTTCTAACAATATGTTTTGCAGGGTAGATCTACTGGTGATGAATTCCCTCATTTTTTGTCTGGGAAAGTCTCTTTGAGTTTGGTTTTTTTTTTACTTTTGAAGAATACTTTCACTGAGTATACAATCCTAGGTGAGTGACTTTTTTTTTCTCAACACTTTAAATATTTCACTATATTATCTTCTTGCTTGTATAGTTCCTGATGAGGAACTGGTTGTAATTCTTATTGTATTTCCTCTGTGTATACTCCTTGTTGACTTGTTTCAAGATTTTATGAGAAAATGTCTTTGATTTCTATAGTATATGATAAGTTTATATGCAGTTTTTTTTGTGTGTGTATATTTATCTGGCTTGGTGTTACTGAGCTTTCTGAATCTGTGGTTTGATGTCTATTATTACTTTTGGAACATTCTAAACTATTATTACTTCAAGTATTTCTTCTGTTCCTTTCTCTCTTAGTTTTCTTTCTGGTATTGCAATTAAACGTATTTAACACCTTTAAAAAAGTTGTTCTTGGTTGTTTGTTTTTTCTTCTAGTTTTATTGAGATATAATTGACATACTTCACTGTATAAGTTTAAGGTGTACAGTGTAATGATTTGACTTATATGCATCATGAAATGATGATCAAAATAAGCTTAGTGAACATCCATTATCTCATATGGAAACAAGATTAAAGATACAGAAAAAAATTTCCTTGTGATAAGAACTCTTGGCATTTACTGTTTAAATCATGTTCATGTATAACATATAGCACCGTTAATTAAATTTATCATGTTGTATGCTATATCCCTAGTATACTTATTAATCTAATAGCGACAAGTTTGCACATTTTAACCACCTTCATCCAATTCTTCTCTCCCCTACTCCAGAACTGGTAACCAAAAATCTGATCTCACTTTATATGAGTTTGTTTGTTTTTGAGGTGTAACTGACCTATAACATTATGCTAGCTCCTGTTACAAAACACAGTGATTTGATACTTCTATACATTTCTATACAAAATGATCACCTTGGTAAATCTAGTTACAATATGTCTCCATACAAAGATATTGCATAATTATTGACTATAATCACCACAGTGTACATTTCATACTCATGACTCTTATATTTTGTAACAAAGTTGTATCTCTTAATCTCCCTCACCTGTTTCTTTTCTCCCTTGACCCCTTCGCCTCTGGAAACCAACCACCTGTTCATTCTTCATATCGATGACTCTGTTTCTCTTTTATATTTATTCATTTGTTTTTTAGGTTCCACATGCAAGCAAAATAACATAGTATTTGTCTTTCTTTTATGATTGATTTCAGTTAGCATAATACTCTCTAGGTCCATAATGTTGTTGCAGATGGCAAGATTTCTTTCTTTTTTTTTTATTCCATATAGTATATGCATATATATTACATCTTCTTTATTTATTCATCTATCAGTTGACACTTAGGTTCGTCCATATCTTACCTTTGTAAATAATGCTGCAGTGAACATAGGGGTACATATAGCTTGTCTAATTAGTGTTTTGGTTTTCTTCAAATATATACCCTGATGTGGATTTGCTGTATCAGATTGTAGTTATATTTTAAATTTTTTGAGGAATCTCCATACTATTTTCCATTGTGGCTGCATCAGTCTATATTTTCACCAGTGGTGCATGAGGGTTCTCTTTTCTTTACATCCTTGCCAACACTTGTTATATGTAGACTTTAACAATAGCAATTGGACAGATATAAGTTGATATCTCATTGTTGTTTGGATTTGCATTTCCTTGATGACTAGTGATGTTGAGCATCTTTTCATATGCTCACGGGCCATCTCTATGTCTTCTTTGGAAGAAAAGTTTATTCAGATCGTCTTCTCATTTTATTAAATTGAGTTACTTATTTGTTTGGTGTTGGGTTATATGAGTCTTTGTATATTTGGGATATTAATTCATTGTCAGATACATTGTTTGCAAATATCTCCTCCAACTCAGTAGATTGCCTTTTCATTTTGTTGATAGTTTCCTTTGCTATGCAAAAGCTTTTTAGTTTGTTGTAATCCCATTTGCTTATTTTTGCTTTTGTTTCCCTTGCGTGAGAAAACATCCAAAAATATATTGCTTAAGACTGATGTGAAGGAGAGTACTGCCTATATTTTATTCTAGAAGTTTTATGTTTGGGTCTTAGATTTCAAGACTTTAATCCATTTTGAGTTTACTTTGCATATAGTGTGAAATGGTAGTGCAGGTTGATTCTTTTGCAAATAGCTCTCCAGTTTTCTCAACCCCATTTATTGAAGATACTGTCTTTTCTTCATTATATATTCTTGCCTCCTTTGTCATAGATTAATTGCCCATATAAGTTTAGGTCCACTTCTGGTCTCTCTATTCTGTTGCAATTAGTCCATGTGTCTGTTTTTGTGCCAGTACCATGCTGTTTTGATTATTGTAGTTTTGTAGGGTACTTTGAAATCAGGTTGCATTATACTTCCAGCTTTCTCAAGATTGTTTTGGCTCTTTGGGGTCTTTGGGCTTCCATACATATTAGAATTAGTTGTTCTAGTTCTGTGAAAAATGCCATTGATATTTTGATAGGGAATATGGTCATTTTTGGAGAAGGCAATGGCAACCCACTCCAGTGTTCTTGCCTGGAAAATCCCGTGGACGGAGGAGCCTGGTAGGCTGCAGTCCATGGGGTCACTAAGAGTCAGACACAACTGAGTGACTTCACTTTCACTTTTCGTTTTCCATGGGGTCGCACAGAGTCGGACACAACTGAAGCGACTTAGCAGCAGCAGCAGCATGATTATTTTAATAATATTAATTCTTCAAATCCAAGAAAGCACTATATCTTTCCATACGTTTGTATCATCTTCAGTTTCTTTCATCAGTGTCTTGATTTTCTGAGGACAGGTCTTTTGCCTCCTTAGATTTATTCCTATGTATATTCTTCTTTTTTTTGTAATCATAAATGGGATTGTTTACTTGGTTTCTTTCTGATAGTTTGTTGTTAGTGTATAGAGATGCAACAGATTGCTCAATTAATTTTAATTGCAACTTTACTGAATTTACTGATGAACCCTCATAGTTTTTTGGTGGCATCTTTAGAATTTTCTATGTATATTAGCATGTCATTTGCAAACAGTAACAGTTTTACTTCTTCCCTCCCATTTTGTATTCCTTTAACTTTTTTTTTTTTTTTTTTAAACTCCAATAGCTGTGGCTAGGACTTCCAATGCTATGTTGAATAAAGTTTGAAAGAAAGGGCATCCTTGTCCTGTTTGCTCTTAGGGGAAATGCTTTCAGCTTTTCACCACTGAGGATGATGCAAGCTGTGGGCTTATCAAATATGGCCCTTATTATGTTGTGGTATGTTCCCTTTATGCCCACTTTATGGAAAGTTTTTTTTTTTTATCATAAACAGATGCTGAATTTTGTCTAAAGCTTTTTCTGCATCTATTGAAAAACACTTGACTTTTGGTTTTCAATTTTGTGTGGTTTGTGTGGTGTATTACATGGATTGATTTGCAGATATTGAGCCATTCTTTGATGCCTAAGATAAAACCTACTTTAACATGGTGTTTGTTCCTTTTAATGTATTGATGAATTCAGTTTGCTAATATTTTGTTGAGGATTTTCCACCTATGTTCATCAGTGATATTGGCCTGTAATTCTCTTTTTTATGGAATATTTGTCTGGTTTTAGAAAGTGATTTAGAAAGTGAAATTTACTTGGTCGTGTCTGACTCTTTGTGACCCCACAGACAGACAGAATACCAGACCACCTTACCTGCCTCCTGAGAAATCTGTGTGCAGGTCAAAAAGCAACAGTTAGAACTGGACATGGAACAATGGACTGGTTCCAAATTGGGAAAGGAGTACATCAGGGCTGTATATTGTTACCCTGCTTATTTAACTTATATGTAGATTATATCATGCGAAATGCCAGGTTGGATGAAGCACAAGCTGGAATCAAGGTTCATGGGAGAAATATCAATAAGCTCAGATATGCAGATGACACCCTTATGGCAGAAAGTGAAGAAGAACTAAAGAGCCTCTTGATGAAAGTAAAAGAGGAGAGTGAAAAAGTTGGCTTAAAACTCAACATTCAGAAAACTAAGATCATGGCATCTGGTCCCATCACTTTATGGCAAATAGATGGGGAAACAATGGAAACAATGTTAGACTTTATTTTGGGGGGCTCCAAAATCACTGCAGATGGTGACTGTAGCCATGAAATGAAAAGACGCTTGCTCCTTAGAAGGAAATCCATGATCAACCTACACAGTGCATTAAAAAGCAGAGATATGACTTTGCCAAAGAAAGACCCGTGTAGGCAAGGCAACGGTTTTCCCAGTAGTCATGTATGGATATGAGAGTTGAACTATAAAAAAGCTGAGTGCTGAAAAATTGATGTTTTGAACTGTGGTGTTGGAGAAGACTCTTAGAGTCCCTTGGACTTTAGGGAGATCCAACCAGTCCATCCTAAAGATCAGTCCTGAATATTCATTGGAAGGACTGATGTTGAAGCTGAAACACCATTTGGCCACCTGATGCGAAGAGCTGACTCATTGGAAAAGACCCTGATGCTGGGAAAGATTGAGGGCAGGAGGAGAGGGGACGACAGAGGATAAGATGGTTGGATGGCATCACTGACTCAATGGACATGAGTTTGGGTGGACTCCAGGAGTTGGTGATGGACAGGGAGGCCTAGCATGCTGCAGTTCATGGTGTCGCAAAGAGTCGGGACACGACTGAGGGACTGAACTGAACCGAACTGATAATTTTTTTCTTCATATTTTCTATTTCTTCCTGGTTCAGACTTGGGAGAGTGTACATTTCTAGGTATTTTTCCATTTTTTCCAGATTTTCCATTTTGTTAGTATATAGTTCTATGCAGTAATCTCTTATGATCCTTAGTTATATTTCTGTGGTATTGATTCTAACTTTTTTCATTTCTGATTTTATTTATTCAGGTCTTCTCTTTCTTTTTCTTGATGAGTCTAGGCTAAAAGTTTATAAGTTTATCTTTTCAAAGAAGAAGTGTTTGGTTTCATTGATCTTTTCTGTTTCTTTGGTCTCTATTTCACCATTTATTCTCTGATCTTTATGCTTTATTTCCATTTACTAACTTTGGATTTTGTTTGTTCTTTTTCCAGTTCTTTTAGGTATATGATTTTATTTTTATTTGACATTTTTCTTATTTCCTGAGGTAAGCTTGTACTGCTATAAACTTCCCTGTTACAACTGCTTTTGCTGCATCTCTTATATTTTGCATCATTGTGTTTTAATTTTCATTTGCCTCCAGAATGTTCTTTCATCTTTGGTTTCTTCATTGATCCATTTGTTGTTTAGTTGTATATTGTTCAGCCTCCATTACTTGTGTTTTTTACATTTCTTTTTTCCTTGTAGGTAATTTCTTGTGACATAAAATTGTCAGAAAATTTTTTTTCCTTTTTTTTTTTTTTTGCCACGCAGCATGTGGAATATAAGCTCCCTGACCAGGATTGAACCCATTTCCCGTGTGTTAGAAGCACTGAATCTTGACCACTGAACCACCAAGATTCTTGATATGATTTCAATTTCCTTCCATTCAGTGAGACCTGTTTAGTGTTGTAGCATATGATCTATATTGGAGAATACTTCATGTGCACTTGAAAATATCGTGTGCTCTGCTGGTTTTTGGATGGAATGTTTCATATATATGTAAAATTCTTCTGGTCTAAAGTGTCATTTAAGCCTTGTATTTCCTGATTATTTTCTGTTTGAATGATCTGTCCACTAATGGAGTAGTAAAGTCCTCCACTATTGTTGTGTTACTGTTGATTTCTCTGTTAATGCTTGTTAATATTTGCTTTATATATTTAGATGCTTCAATGTTGAGTGTCTATATATTTATAATTCTAATATCTTCTTGGGTTGATCCTTTGATCATTACACAATGGCCTTCTTTGTCTCTTATTACAGTGTTTGCTTTGTGGTCTATTTTGTCTTATATAAGATTGCTACCCCAGATTTCTTTTGATTTCTATTTGCATGATATAATTTTTCCCATTGCCTCACTTTCAGTCTCTGTTTGTCTTTAGATCTGAAGTAAGTCTTTTTTAGGCAGCACACATATGTATGTATTTTGTATCTATTCATCCATTCTATGTCTTCTGATTAGAACATCTAGCCTATTAAAATTTAAAGAAATTATCGAAAGGTACATACTTTTGCTATTTTTTCTATTTGCTTTGTTTTTGTAGCTCTTTTTTATTCATTTCTTTTTCTTTTCCTGTCTTCCCTTGTGATTTGATGACTAGCTTTAGTATTTTGTTCAAGTTCCTTCCTTTTTATTTGTGTGTGTATATGTGTGTGTGTGTGTATCTAATATAGATTTTTGGTTTGTAGTTACCATGAGGTTTATATACAGCAATCTCTACATATGTGTGATTAAGTTCCTGATCTCTTAAGTTCAAATGCATTTTAAAAATCTGGTATTTTTATTTCCTCCCCCACTTTCACTGTTTTTGACATCATATTTTACATCTTGTTCTGTGTATTCTTAACTACTTGTTGTGGAGATAGATACTTTTACTACTTTTGCCTTTTGATCTTCCTACCAGCTTTATAGGTGGTTGATTTACTACCCTTCCTACATATTTGCCTTTACAAGTGAGTTTTTTCTTCTTGTAATTTTCATATTTCTAATTTTGGCTTTCTTTTCTTTTGCTTACAGAAGTCTTTTTTAACATTTCCTGTAAAGCTGGTTTGGTGGTGCTGAACTCTTTTAACTTTTGCTTGTTTGTAAAACTTGTGATCTCACCATCAAGTCTGAATGAAAGCCTTGCCAACCAGAGTTTTCTTAGTTGTAGGTTTTTCCCTTTCATCATTTTAAATATATCCTGTGACTTCCTTCTCGCCTGCAATTTTCTGTTGATAAGTCAGCCGATAGCTTTATCAAAGTTCCTTTGTATATAACTTACTATTTTTACCTGGCTGTTTTTAATATTCTCCCTTAGCTTTAACTTTTGTGATTTTAATTACAATATGCCTTGGTGCGGTCCTCTTTGCGTTGATCCTGTTTGGGACTCTCTGTGCTTATTGGACCTGTATATTTGTTTCCCATGTTAGGAAAATTTTCAGTTATTATGTCTTCAAATATATTCTCAGCCCCTTTATCTACTTCAATAATATGAATGTTAGACTGCTTGATGTTGTCCTTGAGTTCTATTAAACTGTCCTCGTTTCTTTTTTATTCTTTTTTCTGTTTAGCTTCAGTGATTTCCACTACTCTCTTCCACCTAGCTGATACATTCCTCTGTATCATCTAATCTACTGTTGATTCCTTCTAGTGTACTTTTTATTTCAGTTATTATATTCTTTATCTCTTTTTGTTTTCTTTTTATATTTTTAACTGTTAAAAACTTTCAACTTCTCTGTTCATCTAATTTTCTTCCAGGTTCTTTGAACAGTTTCAGTGGCTCAGTGGTAAAGAATCTGCCTGTCAGTGCAGGAGACATGGGTTCAATATCTGATGTGGGAAGATCCCTTGGAGAAGGAAATGCAATCCATTCCAGTATTCTTGCCTGGAAATCTCCATGGGCAGAGGAACCTGGCATGCTGTGGCCCATGGGGTTGCAAAGAGTTGGACACAATTTAGCGACTGAACAACCAACAACCAACAGTGATTATTACCTTATGCTCTTTATTGGGTAGATTTCTTATCGTTATCATCACTTTACTTAATTCTCCAGGAATTTTATCTTGTTCCTTATTTTGGAACATATTCTTATGTTGCCTCATTTTGCCTACTTTGCTGTATTTATTTCTATGTATATGGTAGGTTGGCTGTTTCCCAACCTTGGAGAAGATGCTTTTTTTGGGGGAGAGGGTGAGACATCCTATGCATCCAACAGTGTACTCCCCTCTGATCATCAGAACTATATGCCCCAGTGGTGCTCTCTCTGTGGTCTGTGTGTCCCTCTGCTGTCATGGGCTCACTACTGTGAGCAGTCTGCTAAGTGTGGCTGGCCCTTGGTCCACTTGATTGCCAGGCCTTGTCTTGTGTAGAAGTTGGTGCCAGATCATAAGGTGGCTTGCTACAGAGCCCTATCATGTCTCAGAACTAGTGCTGGCCCACTGGTGGTTGGAGCTGGGTTCTGTGGCAGAAGCTGTGGGACCAGGGATCCTGGATTTAATTTTGTCCTGGTGGTGGATGGGTCCAGTTCTTGATACAGCTGGATGTGGTGTTAGAGATGTCGCAAAGCTGTTGGATCCTAAGGAGTTCAAGGTGTCTTGGAGCTGGTGTTGGTCTGCTCGTAGGCAGAGCCAGGTTCTGGGGTCTCTGGTTGCAAGGCCGTGAGGGTCCTGGAGCTGGTGCTGGCCCTCTAGTCAGTGGGGCTAGTTCCTAACACTTCTTATTGTGAGATCAGGAGTGTCTCAAAGCTTGTGCTGCCTTTCTGGTGGGTGAGGTCAGATCCCAGGGTGAGTAGCTGAATTGTCCATGGTGTCTCAGAGCTGGTGTTGGCTTAGTGGTGGATGGGTTGTATCTTTACATGGCAGGCTGCAGGGCTCCCACAGTTCTGAGGCTTGTATCTGCCTGTTGGTGGTGGGTCTGTGTCCCTACCTGCCTAGTTTCTTGGCTGTGGGAGATCCAGTGCTGGTGCCAATGGTGCAATAGGTGGGGCCAGGTTCTGGCATGAAAAAGCTAAAGGGAATATTTCCAAATGGTGATTTCCAGCAACATTTTTCTCATAGCAGAACAAGCTTCTGCAAATTACTGTTCCCAGTGTCCTTGTCCCCAAGGTGAGCTCCAGTTTCTTCTTGTCTCTCTGGGAGGCTCTCCAAAAGCAGGGTGAGTCTTTCCCAGTCTCCTTTCACGCTGTCGCCTCTGACCTGTGTCCTCAACCATTTGCGATTTTGTGTGCATTCTTTAAAAGTGAAGTCTCTATTTCCCACACCCCTCTGGATCTCCCTTCCCAAGAGTAAGACCCACTGACTTTCAAGGCCAAATGTGCTGGGGCCTCATCTTCCCAGTGCAGGACCCCCAGGCTAGGGAGGTCTTCCCCTTGTTCCTTGGGAAGAACCTTGAAATTGTAATTATCCTCTCATTTGTGGGTTACCCATTTAGAAGTATGGGTCTTGGCTATATCATGCCTCCACCCTTTCTGCCCACCCTTTTCTGGTTTCCTCATTATAGCTTTAGTTGTAGAATATCTTTTCTGCTAATCTTCTGGTCTTTCTCATCAAAAGTGTATTGTATATAATGGTAATTATATATATATATATATATATAAAATTACCATGGGATTGCAAAGAGTCAGACATGGCTGAGTGACTGAACTGAACTAAATAATATATTGTACATGGTTTTAATTTTGGTATGTCTGTGGAAGGTGAATTCAATCTTCCTACTCCTCAATTTTGGTCATCCTCCAGGAAATGCCTATTTAATATCTTTTGAATTAACTATTTTCTATTGCAGCCATGAAATTAAAAGACGCTTACTCCTTGGAAGGAAAGTTATGACCAACATAGATAGCATATTAAAAAGCAGAGACATTACTTTGCCAACAAAGGTCCGTCTAGTCAAGGCTATGGTTTTTCCAGTGGTCATGTATGGATGTGAGAGTTAGACTGAAGAAAGCTGAGCGCCGAAGAATCAATGTTTTTGACCTGTGGTGTTGGAGAAGACTCTTGAGAGTCCCTTGGACTGCAAGGAGATTCAACCAGTCCATCCTAAAGGAGATCAGTCCTGGGTGTTCATTGGAAGGACTGATGCTGAAGCTGAAACTCCAATACTTTGGCCACCTCATGTGAAGAGTTGACTCGTTGGAAAAGACCCTGATGCTGGGAGGGATTGGGGGCAGGAGGAGAAGGGGACAACAGAGGATGAGATGGCTGGATGGCATCACTGACTCGATGGACATGAGTTTGGGTACTCAGGGAGTTGGTGATGGAGAGGGAGGTCTGGCGTGCTGCGATTCATGGGGTCGCAAAGAGACAGACACAACTGAGTGACTGAACTGAACTGAACTGATCCCACATTTAGTTTGGGAATTTACTTAGACCTGTCTTCTAGCTTGCTGATTCTCTCCTCAGCTATATGCAGTACTGATAAGCTCATCAAATATATTTTTTATTTCCATTATAGTGTTTTCGTTTTCCAGCATTTTCATTTGATCCTTGCTTAGAGGTTCTATTGCTCATCTTACATTAGCCACTGGTCTTGTGTGCTATTTATCTTTTTCATAAAAGCTTTTAACATCTTAATCACAATGATTTTAAATTCTCTGTCTGATAATTCCTACACTTGGGTCATATGTTCTTTGCTGGGTCTGGTTCTGATGCTTGCTTTGTTTTTCATGCTGTTTTTTCTTTTCTTGTTTTGTAATATATAATGTATAATTGTCTTGCCTTATTATTTTTCTTGAAAGCCAGAGATGATGTATTGAGTAATAAGAACAGACATAATTAGGCCTTTAGTGTAAAGTTTTGTGATAATTTAGCTGATTTTTTGCCCATGTTTAATGTTTGTAGTAGCTCCAAAGTGCCATAGGCTTCAAATTGCTCTAACATCACTTGTTTTAACTCATCTATTGACTTGGGGCTTCCTCTAAGTGCTTTCCTCAGAGAGAATTTGCATCTTGTAACTTTTCAGCTATATCCTCTGCTTAGAAACGTATTAGTCTGGTTGTAAGGGGTAGAAGGGGCTTTCCTGGTAGCTTGGCTGGTAAAGAATCCACCTATAGTGCAGGAGCCTGCTGTTCAATTCCTGGGTCAGGAAGATCTCCTGGAGAAGGGATAGGCTCCCACTTCAGTATTCTTGGGCTTCCCTGGTGGCTCGGATGGTAAAGAATCTGCCTGGAGTGCAGGAGACCTGGGTTTGATCCCTGGGTTGGGAAGATCCCCTGGAGGAGGGCATCACAACCCACTCCAGTATTCTTGCCAGGGGAATCCCCATGGACAGAGGAGCCTGGTAGGTTACAGTCCACGGGATCGCAAAGAGTTCGATACAACTGAGTAAGCACAGTACAGCACAAGATATGGAGGAAGGCAAACGTTCCATGATATTATGATCAAAGACCTGTGTCCCTGGGCTGTGAACTTCACAAATGTTACATAGTTTTGTTTTCTCAGCTTAATTGAGGCAGGAAGATACCTGTTAAAATGGGAGAAGTGCTCTTCCTCTAGATGGGATAGAGATATGATGGGACTTTGCTATCAAGAATCTTCTGAGCATATTTTACATATTTTACAATGGTTACTCTTCTCTACCCCTACCAGAGCCTTAAAAGGATCTTTCTCAGTTTTTTACCCTGAGAGCCTGGTGGGATTCCTGGAGTTAAATTTTACAAAATAGGGACCCACCTCATTATTACTCCTAGGAGTTTCTGACTCTTGGTAGTCCACATTCAACTCCCAGAAATTCCGTTTTTACCAACTCCAAGTTATGATTCTTTGCTCCTACGAGTTTTTGGCTTCGTATCTTCTACTTCAAATAGACAGGTCTGAGCTCTGGCTTTGGATCTGCCTATGTCTCTATACATGGACATCACCAGATGGTCAACACCGAAATCAGACTGATTATATTCTTTGCAGCCAAAGATGGAGAAGCTCTATACAGTCAGCAAAAACAAGACCAGGAGCTGACTGTGGCTCAGATCATGAACTCCTTATTGCCAAATTCAGACTTAAATTGAAGAAAGTAGGGAAAACCACTAGACCATTCAGGTATGACCTAAATCAAATCCCTTATGATTATACAGTGGAAGTGAGAAATAGATTTAAGGGCCTAGATCTGATAGATAGAGTACCTGATGAACGATGGAATGAGGTTCGTGACATTGTACAGGAGACAGGGATCAAGACCATCCCCATGGAAAAGAAATGCAAAAAAGCAAAATGGCTGTCTGGGGAGGCCTTACAAATAGCTGTGAAAAGAAGAGAAGCGAAAAGCAAAGGAGAAAAGGAAAGATATAAACATCTGAATGCAGACTTCCAAAGAATAGCAAGAAGAGATAAGAAAGCCTTCTTCAGCGATCAATGCAAAGAAATAGAGGAAAACAACAGAATGGGAAAGACTAGAGATCTCTTCAAGAAAATCAGAGATACCAAAGGAACATTTCATGCAAAGATGGGCTCGATAAAGGACAGAAATGGTATGGACCTAACAGAAGCAGAAGATATTAAGGAGAGATGGCAAGAATACACAGAAGAACTGTACAAAAAAGATCTTCACGACCCAGATAATCACGATGGTGTGACCACTGACCTAGAGCCAGACATCCTGGAATGTGAAGTCAAGTGGGCCTTAGAGAGCATCACTATGAACAAAGCTAGTGGAGGTGATAGAATTCCAGTTGAGCTATTCCAAATCCTGAAAGATGATGCTGTGAAAGTGCTACACTCAATATGCCAGCAAATTTGGAAACTCAGCAGTGGCCACAGGACTGGAAAAGATCAGTTTTCATTCCAATCCCAAAGAAAGGCAATGCCAAAGAATGCTCAAACTACTGCACAATTGCACTCATCTCACACGCTAGTAAAGTAATGCTCAAAATTCCCCAAGCCAGGCTTCAGCAATATGTGAACCGTGAACTTCCTGATGTTCAAGCTCATTTTAGAAAAGGAAGAGGAACCAGAGGTCAAATTGCCAACATATGCTGGATCATCAAAAAAGCAAGAGAGTTTCAGAAAAACATCTATTTCTGCTTTATTGACTATGCCAAAGCCTTTGACTGTGTGGATCACAATAAACTGTGGCAAATTCTGAAAGAGATGGGAATACCAGACCACCTGACCTGCCTCTTGAGAAATTTGTATGCAGGTCAGGAAGCAACAGTTAGAACTGGACATGGAACAACAGACTGGTTCCAAATAGGAAAAGGAGTTTGTCAAGGCTATATATTGTCACCCTGTTTATTTAACTTATATGCAGAGTACATCATGAGAAACGCTGGGCTGGAAGAAACACAAGCTGGAATCAAGATTGCCTGGAGAAATATCAATAACCTCAGATATGCAGATGATGCCACCCGTATGGCAGAAAGCGAAGAGGAACTAAAAGGCCTCTTGATGAAAGTGAAAGTGTAGAGTGAAAAAGTTGGCTTAAAGCTCAACATTCAGAAAACGAAGATCATGGCATCTGGTCCCATCACTTCATGGGAAATAGATAGGCAAACAGTGGAAACAGTGTCAGACTTTATTTTTGGGGGCCCCAAAATCACTGCAGATGGTGACTGCAGCCATGAAATTAAAAGACACTTACTCCTTGGAAGGCAAGTTATGACCAACCTAGATAGCGTATTCAAAAGCAGAGACATTACTTTGCCAACAAAGGTTCATCTAGTCAAGGCTATGGTTTTTCCTGTGGTCATGTATGGATGTGAGAGTTGGATTGTGAAGAAGGCTGAGCGCCGAAGAATTGATGCTTTTGAACTATGGTGTTGGAGAAGACTCTTGAGAGTCCCTTGGACTGCAAGGAGGTCCAACCAGTCCATTCTGAAGGAGATCAGCCCTGGGATTTCTTTGGAAGGAATGATGCTAAAGCTGAAACTCCAGTACTTTGGCCACCTCATGCGAAGAGTTGACTCATTGGAAAAGACTGTGATGCTGGGAGGGATTGGGGGCAAGAGGAGAAGGGAATAACAGAGGATGAGATGGCTGGATGGCATCACTGACTCGATGGACGTGAATCTGAGTGAACTCCGGGAGTTGGTGATAGACAGGGAGGCCTGGCGTGCTGCGATTCATGGGGTCGCAAAGAGTCGGACACGACTGAGCAACTGATCTGATCTGATCTGATCTGATGTCTCTAGATTGGTGGTTTGCCTTGTGACCTCAGTTCTCTGATGGTGCAAGAGAAGTTGATTTATAGCTTGTTCAGCTTTCTGGGAAGGATGAGAGTTACAATTTCCAAGTTACTTTTGAGCTAAAACCAGACATTAATAATTGTTCTTCTGATCTGAGGCTATTTCCTGAGGAATTCCCTTTGTTCCCCTCTTGTATGAGAATCTTGGATCCCTAATTCATTTTTTTCTTGGTAAACTTATTTTAGTGGACTCTTTCCAGTATCTTCCCAGGAAAGAGTGCCCAGGAGTAAAATTTTTAAGACTTTTGAAAATTTGAAATCTGCAGTTGAAAATTCTATTCTATCCTCAGGTTTGAGTCACATGTTGACTCTACAGAGAACTTGAGGCTATAAAAAAATTCCTTAAGAATTTTGATGACTTAACCCCATTTCCTTCTGGTTTCTAATGCTTTTTTTGGATAAATCTAATGCCATCATTATTTCCAGTCTTTTGTGTTAAAAAAAAACTTTCAAAAATTTTTCTTCCTTGCTTTCTAAAATTTCACTGTCATATATCTTTTGTTGTGGGGGTTTTTTATTCCTTATGTTGAGTCCTTGATGGACTCTAATTTTAAGACTTTTTAAGTATGTCTTTGAAAATTTTCTCCTAGTTTTTTTTATCTTCCATTCCTATTATTTTGGATGTTTATTTTTCTGCTCAAATCTGTTCTTTTTTGCTCTTTTATCATTTTGATCTACTTTCTGGGAGACTTCTTCAAATTTGTGTTTCAACTCTTCTATGAATTTTGTGTATGTGTGTGTGTGTTTACATGTTTTTAATCTGGTCATCTGAATATGCCTTTTTTTTTCTCACTTCATGGATTGTCTTTTAACACTGTGAAGATTTTATTATAGTTTTTATTGGAGATTTCCCCACTCTGGGTTGATTTTTTTTTTCTTTTGCATTTTTTTAGATCCTTGACTCCCCACTCTTATTTAAGATTGAAGCCTAACAAAGAAGCCAGTGGGTCTGTGTGAGTTGACTTTATCTACTGATGGGATTCACCACAGGGTGTGAGGTAGGGATATGGCTATTTGGATGGAGACCTCCTGCATATATCACAATCTGTAGGTCTTCTTCTTTGTGCTGGTCAGTCTCTCTAGAAAGCTGATCTCTTATGTTAAGCCAGGCTACAGGATACGACTGTTCCTAGAGACATTACTTCCTTCTAAAGACTTTCAAACAAACCTCTTATTTTCTTTCATCCATTACTTACAGAGCCTTTGAAGAACTCCATCGTGCCAATTAGTTTGACTCTTGTTGGCTTCAATCTATATTGCTCTATCCTGTGTGCCTACACACACACACACACACACACACACACACACACAATATCACTTGAAGGCCTAGAGTTTTCTCCATTCTGATAAATCAGTTATCACTCTTCAATTGCTTACTTGCTTGTGAACTTCTTGACATCATTTTTCTCTTTATGCATCCTTTCCTTTCCTCTTGTTTTTTTTTTTTTTTTTTGAGTTTATGCCTCTTTTATTCCTTTATTGTCCTTTTAGTGGGGTCACAAGATGGAGTGAAGATAAGCAAATGCATTTATTCAGTCTTTCTCACACTACAACCCTATTTACTTTGGTATTATAACTTGTTGTGAAAAGGGCATGGTTTTGGCTTTTATCTCTTCATTCCAAGTCATTCTGACAACAAGAACTTGAGAGGAGACTGAAGAAAGGATGACATTTTTGAATTTTTAATCTTCTAATGAGATACTTCTATGTGACTATTAATATTTCTCTACATACCATTAGTGTCCAAGCTAACTTGTAAGTTGCACCTGACCCATTCACTCTGATTATCTTTCTGCATTTTGGTCTCTCTTGACTGTTCAATGAGAGGGGCTCTTTTTCTCTCTCTTCTCCATGGCTTCAGTTCTGTGATGGATGTATCTTAGACCACTTTCAGAACTCCAATGTCACAAAAGTGCTGCCCATCAAGTTTACTTATGGTATCAGGTAGTTTTGCCCATGGTGTTTACATGATGTTTACTGGTCCAGTAAAAGACATTTATAGAGCAAAGCCCGCTTGTGTGTACTCAGATGCTGAACTATAAAACAACACCTAAACTGCCTACTAAAAGTCATATAAGCCAAAGAGCTAAATATAAGGTAAAATATTTTATTTAAAACATTAAACATGGAGGTTTATACCTTTCCTTAAACAGTGCTGCCTTAGCAACAGCTGGAATAAATTAGAAATGCTCAGATTTATCAAGAAAGGAATCAAGCAACAATTGTTGAGTATGTATGTGTTCAAGCCTGAGATGGCACCTGGAGGAACATGAAAAAAATGTAAAATATTGTTTCTGCTCTTCCCCAGACATTGATCCTCCTTTGGATGAAAAGTATAGGCTTGTCATTTGATACATGAGACCCAATATTCTTACTACCCCATTGCTGAGACAAAGTTACATATGAAAAATGCTAGCAACAGAACACGACACATCTAATGTTTAATCATCTGTCAGAGACAGGTAACTCTACAGACATTCAGATCAGGAGGTCAAAGGGAATAGAAGCAGAAATCAGAAACGTTTAATGAGTTCCTACTCACAAAGTCTATGTTTTAGGTGATCTGGGAACACATAGAGGGAGAAATCCCCAGCACCTTGGATTGGCCTTCAATGATGCACTGTATTTGTATGGAGGGAGAAAAAAAGATATCCCATACAAGAAGTATAAGGACCACAAAACACAGTGACAAAAGAGATGCCTGTGAGACTTGGAAGGGGGACAGGCAATGGTCTGCCTAGATTCAAGTGTTCAAGCTCCAGAGAAGCAGATAATGAGGCTGGATTGTAGGGAAATAGAATCTTAATTTTCAGAAGAAGGAAAAACAGCACACTGCATCACAGAAGCCCCTCAGTTTAAGGCACAACTTTGCTGCATTTTTAAATGATGTTAAATAGGGGAACATTCACACAGACCCTTCATAACCATACCATATTTGTGGTTTCTGTCCTATTGATTTGTAGCCCTTAAATTGGAATAGGCGTATCCCTTGGACTAGCGGGGGGAAAAGAGAAATTAGGATAGTCTGGGTTCGATTTAAATCACTGAAACAAAGGAGGCATATGATTTATCCAGTCTGGCAACTATGGGACACGTTTCCCTGGCCCCTTGGACCACCCCCGTTCCCTGAATCCCCTTCCCAGAGCAGAAGAAAGTGGGTTGGGTATTTTGCCGGACTTCAGGTAATCATCATTTTAAAGACTCTGGATTAGGTTCCACTGTGTAAGATGTAACTTTGGGGTTTCACGCTTTTTCGTCTCTCTTGATTTGCCTAAAGTAAGTAGGAGGTATTTCTGGGGCATGCTTGCAGGCGGAGGGCAGTGGGCTTTGGAGGGAGGATGAAACTTTGGTGGTGATTTTTGATCAATAACTTTCCATCAACTTCTTAAGTCCCATCTCTCAGTAGATAAAGATGCATCAGGCCACCTAACAGTCACTGTAGATTTGAGGGACGCGGTAGCCAAAGTGGGCTTGAGCAGCTGAAACTATGGCCTTAAATTGTGATCTCCTGACGACGAAGGCGACCCCGGTAGCAGGCTGCGGGATTTCTTTGTCCCTGCACACTTCATGCTTGACGCGATGCCTAAGCAAACAGTACAGGCAGCCGCTAGGAGGTAGCCGCGCTATTCGCCCGGCCACCAGTGGTCGCAGACACTAAGGGTCTCTGGACTCCGCCGGCCCAGGCGGGTGGCGCTTTTCCAAGGTCGGGGTTGCGATAAGCTGGTCGTTTGAGCTAGAAAGACGTCGAGGAACAGACGGCCCTGTCGTCTAACAGGGAGAGAAGGCGACCGGGCCTCCAAGGCATTGTCACGTCCGTCCCGAGGTCGGCTCGCTTGGCTACCAGCCGACCTCACATCTGGATGCGGCAGCGCCTTTCCCCGCAGGGCGGAGGCGAAGCGGAGGACCCCGGGGTGCAAGTACCTCCTCGTGAGCGCGCGCGGGCCCGCGAGCCCGCGAGCGTGTGTGCCCGCCTGTGCGCGCGCACGGGGACCACGGGAGCCGCGGCTTCGGGACCGGGGAATGGGGGTGGGGGCCCAGCAAGGACTCAATCTCCGCCGGCCTCCTCGCGCCTCACTGCGGGTTAATAACCAACCAGTTAGAGAGAGCCGAGCGTGACGGCGGCGGGGTGACAGCCCCAGCGAGCCGGCTGCGTGTCGGAGGGTCAGACTGTCCGCCAGCTTCGGCCACGCTCAGGGATTTGAATATATACATTTTGGGGGAGGGGGGTTATTATTTATTGTTTTTATTTTATTGTTTGCCTCTACCTCCGGAGGGACCAGAGCAGGAGAGGGGGGTTCTTTCTCCAGCCGAGCGTCGCGGATCTGAACGGGTCAAAAGAGGCAATTTTGCGGGTGGGGGAAGGAGGGGAGACCTTGATTTCCACCAATCCCCGGGCGTGTGTCTGCGAAGTCCCGGGCGCCGCGGAAGGCTGCGGCGCGCCGCTGAATTCACTGATGAGAGCGAGTTCTTTTCTTCTCCGGGAGGGGTGGGGAGCGGGGGTCCTGGCAAGCCAGGAGGAGAAGCCCGGGGCGGGCTAGCGGTCCCGGCCGCCGTGGAAATTTCCAAGGACTTGGCGCGTCTAGGGGGCGGCGTGGGGCGGGCGGGGGGGCCCTGGCGGCGCAGCAGAGCGGGAGGCGGGGAGAGGCGGCGAAGGGCGCAGGAGCATCGCTCGGAAAGGGACGCCGCGGGCCAGATGTCTGGGAGGGAGCCGAGCCTCTCCCCGGACCCACGCCGAGGGCGACGGTGATGCTGCAGAACTGGCGGGAGCAACACCCCGCCGCCGCCCCCCACCCCCTGTCCCCGCGCTCTCGGAGACCCCGGCGCCCGCCTTCTGCAGGGAGAAACGACCATGGCCGTAGCTCGTGACTTGCTCCCCGGCTACTTACCCTAGCAAGATATCCTTGAAAAAGTTGCATTGGAAAAAAACATCTTTGCCCTGACCTTTGGGGTCCTGGGCGCCCAAGGAGCGGGCGTCCCAGTGCGTGCAAGAAAGCGGAAGGTGTGTGTGAATGGAGGGCCGGCGTGGGGGGAACCCTCCGCTGCCGCTGCGCCTAGCCTGGTGCTGAGGCTCCGGCCCTCGCCCCCAACCCCCACCCCGGGACCCCGGAGCTGCGATGAGCCCCTGCGGGCGGGCCCGGCGACACACATCCAGAGGGGCCATGGCCGTCCTGGCGTGGAAGTTCCCGCGGACCCGGCTGCCCGTGGGAGCCAGTGCCCTCTGCGTTGTGGTCCTCTGTTGGCTCTACGTCTTCCCTGTCTATCGGCTGCCGGACGAGAAGGAGATCGTGCAGGGAGTCCTGCAACAGGGCACTGCGTGGAGGAGGAACCGGACGGCCGCCGGAATCTTCAGGTACTCCTGCCCTCGCGGCTCCACCCCACTCGTGTCCTTTCCTCCCCGGGGCGCCGAGGACAGGGTCACCGGAGAGGACTGCCTCGCAGCGGCCCTTTCTTCCGGATCTTCTTATCCTTCTGCCCTTTCTTTGTCGTTCCCCAACCTGGAGACGGTAGTCAGGGGGCCCTTCCCCAGCCCTTAACCCCCAGAGATGTGCGGACACCTGCCCTGGCCATGAAAAGTCTTTTCGCCTTTCTTCCCAAGCCTGACTGGTAGTCAGCGATTTGCCGATGACCGAGGGGAAGAAAAAGCTAGGCTAACTTTGTCCCTTGAACTTAATGAGAATGTATCTTAGGCTCTGTAGAAGTTCAGAGCAGTGGAGAACTAGAAGCAGGTACCAGGCATCTTCCTGGGGTTTGGTGAATGGTTGGTAAGAGAAGTCACTAACGAGGGAGTCGTGGACAGTGAAAACATGGACACCCAGCCTGGCTCCGCTGCTTTGTGCAGTGAGCCCATAATAAACACAGGACACTCGTTGATAACCCTATCTGCTAAAGAGTCAGGGACTAGGTGATTTTTATTGGGGCTTTATCAACTTTCTAATAATGGATATTATATCCTCATTGTACCCTCTCCGCCCCCCAAACTAAATCTTCAGAAGGAGGAGTTAATTTCCCCCAAGGTCAGGTACCTTTGCGGGATCAGGGCTGAAATTTTTGTCACATAAAGCAATTTTGCTCGGCTTAAACGGTGGCTGTATTCTGGTGACCGGGAGATTGCTTTAGGCAGGGGGTTGAACTCAGAAAACACACAGAACTAAAACCAGCTTGGAAATCAGAACTCTGAGGATCACTCAGAGGTCGAAGTTTCCCTTCCTTTCTGGGACGTTCAGCCTAAGGGTCTAAAAATGAGTTCTTGGCGGGAAGACTGGAGGTAAGGCTGACCTGCTTCCCTCTGCTGCTTCTCAGTCCTCCTGGTCATGTTGAAGGGACACCCTGGTGCTTCTCTCACTGTCAGGGGCCCCTTTCACCTTCAGTCCCTTCAGCTGAAGATGATGCCCTTGGCTCTTCCAGGGATGGTTGCGGTCTAGGGATATGGAGGGGGTAGACAGTGCTTTCCTATGCGGAGCAAAGGAGTATAGGGCCAGGTGAGAACCAACTGAAACAGTTTCACAGCTGTTACAAATGCTCAGAAACATCTGTAAATTAAACAAGAAAACAAACAAACTTTGAAAACATATGGTTTCCCTCCCTTTCTCAGGCCTGCTCCTGAAAAGAAGGTCAAAGAGGTAACAGCCAATCCTTGCAGGGAAAGGCAGCGGAATTCTCTAAACTGGGAATTTCCTTTGCTCTCTTCAGAATTCTGCTATCATTAAGTTTAAAAATAACTCCACTCCCCTTAAAAATATATAAGAGCTCATTTTCTCTCACCTTCACGATATTGATTGTTTTACTCAAAGGGCATAGCATGCAGCAGTTCTTTGCTCTAAAGACAGAAAGCACTTTCATTTCAAGTACTATAAGGAAATGAGTTCAGAACTTCCCATTCGTTTGCAATGAATGAGCCCATTTTTTTGTATAGGAGGAGTAAGAATGAAGCTCTGTTAGAGACTGGATTTCTTTCGGAGGACATCATCAAGAGGAAAATGCTTCATTTTCTGAGAAGCCCAGGCGGGTTGTTCCTGAGACACACTTGCCTCTTACTGTCTGTAGCCTGGGGTGATGTTCAGTGTGCTTGGCTGGCATGTGGGCTAGTCTCTCTGTGCAGAGAATTACTTATGAAAATCCACATGAATTTGAGCAGACTCAGGGAGATGGTGGAGGACAGGGAAGTCTGGCATGCTGCAGTCCATGGGGTCGCAAAGAGTCGGACATGACTTAGCGACTGAACAAGGACAACAAATAAAAACTGCCTGAACACATGTCCCTCAAAGTTAGTATTTATAAAACTGTGTAAGAGGTACCGTTGAATGCATGCTGCTTGACTCAGGCAGTAAAGAATCTATTTGCCATGCAGGAGACCTGAGTTTGACCCCTGGGTCAGGAAGATCCCCTGGGTAAGGGAATGGCAACTCACTCCAGTATTCTTGCCTGGAGAATCCTATGGACAGAAGAGCTTGGCGAGCTGAAAAAGAGTTTGGGCTTCAGAGTCGAATCCTGAGTTTATCCTAGACTGCCATGACTAGGTAAACAGCAGAGTATCTTCAGCAAATTACTGTATCTTTTTGAGTTTTAGTTTCATTATGAGTAAATGGAGATAATAACATCTACCTGGCAGAGTTGGTGTAAAGTTTAAATAGGAAAAAAAAAAAAAAAAAACCAACACTGCCCAGTGTCTGGTACATATAATCAGTCAGTAGTATCATTCCAGTTGTTATAAATTGTAAGTTGTATATGTTACAACTTAAATAAGGGCACTTGGCCAGGCCAAAAGAACTTGGAATGTTTCACCTGGCAGATTTGCAAAGAATCATTATTAGTCCTAATATGCCCCACTGCCCTCCCCACCCCACCCCGACACTTTACACTGAAGCTAATAAACAGGGAGGAGGATTTTGAAAGATAGTCAAAATATCATTGTTTGTTAAGTCTTTTTTTTTTCTACTCTGAATGATTAATTGATTTTTTAACATCTGGATCATTAGTATGTATATAGTAGTGTTGTTCAGTCGCTCAGTTGTGTCTGACTCTTTGTGACCCCATGGACTGCAGCACGACAGGCCTCCCTGTCCATCACCATTTCCCGGAATTTGCTCAAATTCATTTCTATTGAGTCGGTGATGCCATCCAAGCATTTCATCCTCTGTTGTACCCTTCTCCTCCTGCCCTCAATCTTTCCCAGCATCAGGGTCTTTTCTGATGAGTCAGCTCTTCGCATCAGGTGGTCAAAGTATTGGAGTTTCAGCTTCAGCATCAGTCCTTTCAATGAATATTCAGAATTATTTCCCTTAGGATTGACTGGTTTGATCTCCTTGCCACCCAGGGACTCTCAAGAGTCTTCTCCAGCACCACAGTTCAAAAGCACCAATTCTTTGGCGCTCATCGTTCTTTATGGTCCAGCTCTCACATCCATACATGACTACTGGAAAAACCATAGCTTTGACTACACGGACCTTTGTTGGCAGAGTGACGTCTCTACTTCTTAATACACTGTCTACGTTTGTCATGTGGTGGTGGTTTAGTTGCTAAGTCGTGTCCAACTCTTGCGACCCCATGGACTGTAGCCTGCCAGGCTCCTCTATTCATGGGATTCTCCAGGCAAGAATACTGGAATGGATTGCCATTTCCTTCTCCAGGGGATCTTCCTGACCCTGAAATCAACCCGGGGTCTCCTGCATTGCAGGCAGATTCTTTACTGACTGAGCTATGAGGGAAGCATTGTGAGCTATGACATTTGTCATATGTTTGTTAAATATGAAACAGGTCAGCCAGAAGCCTTTGTTGTGTTAAGGAGACACAACTTTGGCAAACAGGTATCTGTGTTTTCCAGTCTGACAAATCTTCTGCACAAATACAAACACGTGTACATAAATGTACAATGTACACATATGTGTGGGGATATACACACATTTATCCATAAACCATGGAATGATGTATGTATATGTATTGACATAAATACATATATTCATATATGTGTGCATGCACGCTACGTCTTTGTGATGCTATGAACTGTAGCCCACCAGGCTCCTCTGTCCATGGGTTTCTCCAGGCGAGAATACTGGAGTGAGTTGCCATGCCTTCCTCTAGGGGATCTTCCTGATCCATGGATTGAATCCACAGCTCCTGCGGCTCCTGCATTGCAGGTGATTCTTTACCACTGAGCCACCTGGGAAGCCCGTATTCATATACACACACATGCAAATAATTGCAGCCAGTCAGTCAACCCATATTTAATGAGTGACTACAGTGCACCGGATATGAGTTAGGATAGCAGTGGACAGGATGGACAGCTGCTTTCTCTGAGACAGCTTACCTCCTCCTGGGTGGTGACTGACAAAAACATATGAGGAAAGAATGGGATGGTCTTGAAGTCTTGTAAAATCCTGTGAGGACAAAAGAAAGTGTTTGCTTAGGTTTATAAGCATCAGAATTTCAGATTCCATTTTGCCTTTTGTGCTTCCACTTACTTTTGTGATTTTCTTCTCCAAGCTTAGAGCTTGTTAAGTGCTGATCCCTCAGAGGGGAACTTTGACAAATCCCCCCTGAGGATGAGGAGCAGCAAGAAAGCAACCAAGCTTTAGGAGTGTTGCTAAACAGAAAGTTTCCCTCTCATCCACATAGCGGTAGAAAATACATAAATCAGTTCACCCTATCACAGAAACTTAAACTTTCTAGGCAACTCGTGCTGCTTCTGATTAAACAGTCAGGTAGTATGTTCTGTGTTGTGTGCTCAGTCATGTCCTGTTCTTTGGGACCCCATGGACTGCAGCCCACCAGGCTCCTCTGTCCATGGGATTTCCCAGACCAGAATACCAGAGTGGGTTGCCATTCCTTTCTCCAGGGGATCTTCCCTGATCCAGGAATTGAACCCGCGTTTCCTGCATCTCTTGCATTGGCAGGTGGATTCTCTACTGCTGAGCCACTTGGAAGGTCCTTAAGTAGCATGAGGAGAGTGGCATTTGTCTCTTCTGTCAGGTCCTTACCCATTGTGTTTGTTCCTCAGAAATAAGCTTCTGTTCCAGGTTTACATGCAAGGCTTTATTCTTGGCACCTGACGTGGTAACAGTGACAGCAAAGCCAAAGAATTATTAGGCCCTGTTATGCGCATGGCACTATGTTCAGTTCAGTTCAGTTGCTCAGTCCTGTCCGACTCTTTGCGACCCCATGGACTGCAGGATGCCAGGCCTCCCTTTCCATCACCAACTCCTGAAGTTTACTCAGACTCATGTCCATTGAGTCGGTGATGCCATCCAACCATCTCATCCTCTGTCGTCTCCCTCTCCTCCTGCCTCCAATCTTTCCCAGTATCAGGGTCTTTTCACATGAGTCAGCTTGTTGCATCAGGTGGCCACAGTACTGGAGTTTCAGCTTCAGCATCAGTCCTTCCAATGAATATTCAGGACTGATTTCCTTCAGGATGGGATGGTTGGATCTCCTTGCAGTCCAAGGGACTCTCAAGAGTCTTCTCCAACACCACAGTTCAAAAGCATCAATTCTTCGGTGCTCAGCTTTCTTTATGCCCCAACTCTCACATCCATACATGACTACTGGAAAAACCATAGCCTTGACTAGACGGACCTTTGTTGGCAAAGTAATATCTCTGCTTTTTAATATGCTGTCTAGGTTAGTCGTAACTTTCTTTCCAAGGAGTAAGCGTCTTTTAATTTCATGGCTGCAGTCACCATCTGCAGTGATTTTGGAGCCCCCCAAAATAAAGTCTGCCACTGTTTCCACTGTTTCTCCATCTATTTGCCATGAAATGATGGGGCTGGATGCCATGATCTTAGTTTTCTGAATGTTGAGCTTTAAACCACTTTTTTCACTCTCCTTTTTCACTTCATCAAGAGGCTCTTTAGTTCTTCTTCACTTTCTGCCATAAGGGTGGTGTCATCTGCATATTTGAGGTTATTGATATTTCTCCCGGCAATCTTGATTCCAGCTTGTGCTTCATCCAGTCCAGCATTTCTCATGATGTACTCTGCATATAAGTTAAATAAGCAGGGTGACATTTCCCGATTTGGAATCAGTCTGTTGTTCCATGTCCAGTTCTAACTGTTGCTTCCTGACCTGCATACAGATTTCTCAGGAGGCAGATCAGGTGGTCTGGTATTCCCATCTCTTGAAGAATTTTCCAGAGTTTGTTGTGATCCACACAGTCAAAGGCTTTGGCATAGTCAATAAAGCAGAAATAGATGTTTTTCTGGAATTCTCTTGCTTTTTCGATGATCCAGCAGATGTTGGCAATTTGATCTCTGGTTCCTCTGCTTTTTCTAAAATCAAGTTGAACATCTGGAAGTTTACGGTTCACATATTGTTGAAGCCTGGCTTGGAGAATTTTGAGCATTACTTTACTAGTGTGTGAGATGAGTGGAATTATGCAGTAGTTTGAACATTCTTTGGCATTACCTTTCTTTGGGATTGGAATGAAAACTGACCTTTTCCAGTCCTGTGGCCACTGCTGAGTTTTCCAAATTTGCTGGCATATTGAGTCCAGCACTTGCACAGCATCATCTTTTAGGATTTGAAATAGTTCAACTGGAATTCCATCACTTCCACTAGCTTTGTTCATAATGATGCTTCCTAAGGCAGTATGTTAAGTGTTTAAATATCCTGTCTGATTTAATTCTCCTAAGAATGTTATATAAATGGGTACAGTACTATCCATTGTTTACAAAGATAAATGTGCCCTGGTCCCTGCCATCAAGGGACTTGCTGTCATCCTGTGCGACAGGCATATATGTATTTAATCAACCAATGTCTTGGCAATAGAGCTGTTAAAGGGAGACAGCATAACAGAGTGAAAAATTTAGCAGATTGTGGAGCTGTCAGCAAATGCTTGGAGTTCCCTGTCTGGTTGTATGACCACTGGTAAGTTCAACTCTCAGAGCTTCACCATCCCTGTTTGTAAAATGGGGCTTGTAGTCATTTCTTACAGGTTTATTGTGAAAGTTACCTGATAGCATACAGATAGCACTTAAAAGGACGTTGCTTGCTTCGTACCTCTGTTTAATAAGTGATCCTTGCAACAGTCAAAATAGAAAGCAAAGGGCTGGGGAAATTCACAGAACTTGGCGCTTGATTCTGGGGAAGGAGGGAAGCTGAAAGGAAGTGGTATTTGTACTCAGGCTTGAAGGTTGTTAGGATAGGGGAGTAGTGAGAGAGGGCAAAAGATGTTCCGGGCAGAGAGGACACCAGTAGTGAGAGCGGAAGGGTGGCGAAGGGTCAGGTGTGTGCTTCCTGCCTGGAAAGTCTTTAAGTTGCTAGTCTTTAAGTCTTTAAGCAGTTATAGCTTTCTGCACGTTCCTTTCTGTCCTTGTGTTTAATCTATGGTTTCCAGAAGCTTTGGGTGTTTCCACAGCTGCCCTGGTGAGTGCAGAAGGGCATTGGGTGGTGGTAGTGAGGGGATGAGAGGCGGGGTGCAGACGTCTGTGCATATGGAATGTAGGTTCATCTTTGTTAAGTGTGGAATTCGTGGAATTCACTGCAAAGGTCATTTAGGAAGACAATGGTTTCATAAATTTGGTGCTTAATGAAAATAAGCTGCCATTATGTTGCAGATTCACACGTGAAAAAACTTGACCAGCAATGACCGTGGTGGGGTCAGTTTAGTCAGTAAGTCATGTCTGACTCTTTTGACCCCATGGACTGTAGCCCTGCAGGCTCCTCTGTCCATGGAATTTCCCAGGCAAGAATAATGAAGTGGGTAGCCATTTCCTTCTCCAAAATAGCAAAAATAAGTCATGAACATTGCTTGGACTCATGATATGTATCAGCTCCTGTTCTTAGTGCTTGTATTGGTTATCTTGTTTTTCCATAGCTATTTTTATTAAGTTCCCATTTTATATTTATATGTTCTTTGTTTTACAGTTGAGGAAATGGAGGTTCAGAGAGAACCATTAACAAAGTGATGGAGTTGGGATTCCACCTAGAGATATTAGACTCTAAGCACATGCTTGTTCCCTGATAATCTTGGGGAAATGATGCATTGCTGATGTCTCTTACGATCTGGCCATGATTACTCCTCTGCCATCATCTTTCATCAGTATTCCCCTTTATGATTTAGTCAGATTGATAAAGGATACAGTCCCTGAAACAAGCCAGGCTGTATTGGTTTTGCTTGTACCATGCCTTCTACCTGGAATCTTTTCTTTCAAGACCACAAGGTCCAGCCTTCACGGGGCCAATCCTTACTTCTGTCTCCATAGTGCCTAATAGTGGTTAAGAACAAAGTTTCCGAAGTTAGCTGTGTTCAAATCCTGATTCCACTGTTTGTTTTGTTCTTGAGCTAACCGGCCTTCATGGTCCATTTCCTCACATGTAAAGGCTGGCTTTTTGTAGAAGTGTCGTGAGTTTAAAATAGATAGTGCGTTGAAAATGCTGAGAGCTGTTTCTGGCATATAGAGTTGGCCCTTTGTATCCACAGGTTCCATATCTGTGGGTTCCACCTCAATGGGCTGAACCAGCTTCGGGTTGAAATTCAAGACCGCAGTTGGCTGAATCCTCCAATGCAGAATCCGCAAATATGGAGGGCAGACTCTACTAGCCATTGTACATCAGGGACTTTAGCATTGGGGAATTTTGGGAGCTGGGTGGGGGTGGGAGGGTAGGGAGCTGGGATGGCGGCCTGAAACCAATCCCTCGAGGGTCCTGAGAGCTGAGTGTAATAAGTGCTTGGTTCACATTAACTTCCCTCAAGGCAGCTTTCCTTCCTTCTCCCCCAGGCTGTGTTAGACTCTTCTCCTTTAAAACAAACCAGACAAAACCAGCAAGAAGAAAACATTATGCCTATTATTGCATTTTTTTCCACTGACCCAAAATATCTACTACTGTTTCTACCACTATTAACATAGAAGGTGCTGGAACCACAACAATGAACTTAACAGAATCCTTACTTTCCTGGAGATTTATAGGCTGATGAGGGGAGACATAAACAGATATATATATATAAGTATCTGGTAATTTCTCAAGCTGTATTAAAAGTACCAGTTTATTTGTCTGCCTTTTCTGCCAACTCCTTCATATTTGCGTACCTGGAGCTGAGCATGGTTACTGTCACACTTGTTTTGCTTGAGTTACTGTGTGAATGAACATTTTATAAAGGAGTGGGCCTGGTTAGCCAGTCAGTTAACCAGCAAAGATTTATTGAGGTTCGACACTCTGCTTGGCTGTGTGGGGTCAAAGGAGTAAACAGCATCCTCTGCAATTTCTAAGAGTTCTTCCTCTAGAACAGTTTCCTAGTCTTAGCACTACTAACACCCGTGTGTGTGTGTGTGTGTGTGTGTGTGTGTGCTCAGTCGTGTCCGACTCTTTGCGACCCCATGGACTGTAGCCCACCAGGCTCTTCCACCCTTGAGCTTCTCCAGGCAAGAATACTGGAGTGGATTGCCATGTCCTACTGCAGGGGATCTTCCCCACCCAGGGATCAAACCTGTGTCTCTTGTCTCTCCTGCAGTGGCAGGCGATTCTTTACCAACTGCGCCACCTGGGGAGCCACTAACATCCTGGGCTGGATAATTCACTGTTTTGGCGGCTTGTCCTGTACATTGTAGAATGTTCAGCAACATCCATGTCTTTTGTCCACTGAATGAAACAACCAGATATGTCTGCAGACTTAGTAAAATGTCTCCTGAGGGGGGCAGAATGGCCCCTGTTTGGGAATCACTACTTTAGAGAAACAAAACCAATCCAGTTGACAGGATTTAAGAAATCCAGAAAACATCATGCAATTAACAGTGAAATGCAAACTGCAAACTGTGAATGCTCTGACTACCAAAAGAGGAGTGAATGAATGGTACTTTGATAGATGGCCAGGTCTTGGTTAGGGAAGGATAGGGAACCCGGGACACATTTGGGGAGATTTATGATAAGCATCTGTGTCTTTTGAAAGCTTGTATGTGAGCCTGTCAGTTGCCCCCTTAGACCTTGGCGAGAGGAGCCCATGCTTCGTGTCCTATGTTTTGGGGAAGCTCACTTGGCTCTTTTCTCATCTCACCCCTTCTCAGTCAGGCAAGGCTCAATGGGGTCTTTGTAGCCTGCCTGCCCTCAGGGAGCGTTTCCCCCTTCTCCATCCTAAGGGTGGCTTGCCCCTCTGCTGTGTGCACTCCTAGACCCCCAGACAAGGAACAGCTCTTTGCAAGAATGGGAGGCTGTGAGAACAACTTGCCTCCGGGGTTAGGGGGATTCATGTGTACACATGTGGGGAGAAGTTCTCCTTGTGTTGCCATGTTTCAGTATGAAATGCTCTGGGATTTGAGAGGCCTAAATTGGAATCTGGCATTCCAGGTTGTTATATAGGTATGTTTGTCCAGGGAAAAGATTAGGAGAGAATATATATTTTACTTGTTTGTTAATGTGATTATAACTTTTAATTAAATATTAGACACATTTGTAATACCTTTGTCTTCTGCCTTGCAAGTAGGGTCTTTTTTTTTTTTTTTTGGCAAGGTGGGAGCCTATTTGTCTTAATTTTGCAGAGGGGTATTTAGGAAGCTAGTTGGATCAACTGGATAATTGTATATGTTAGTCTAGAGCATGGCCAGTTTGTCTTCTGACAGAGTTCTGTCTGGAAGCCAGAGCTGTTGTATCAAACTAAGAACATGCAGATTGGAACCTGCTAAAGGAGGCAATATAAGCTTCCCACTGGGAGGGCAGGTACCTCCGTCAGTATCCAGTTCCCATTTTGGGGAGGTGAAACCCATGGTCAAATTGATTTAGGACAAGGTTTTAATACACTCAAAGGAGTCCAAGATATGTTACTTACAGATCTAAGAAGCCAGGGGGCGCTGTGAGCTGGGGGAGGGGCTGCCCTCCATCCCAGGCTGGGAGCAGGAGATAAGAGAGCCGTGTTGCTGCTGTTGTTCAGTGGCTCAGTCGTGTCCGATTCTTTCCGACCCCATGGACTACAGCACTCCAGGCTCCCTTGTTCTCCACTGTCTCCCTGAGTTTGCTCCGAGTAATGTCTACTGAGTTGGTGATGCCATCCAATCATCTCATCATCTGCTGCCCCGTTTTGCTTTCAGTCTTTCGCAGCATCAGGGTCTTTTCCAGTGAGTGGGCTCTTCACATCACGTGGCCAAAGTATTAGAGCAGGGTAACAAGCATCTATTACTTATAAGGTGGTGGCGGGTGGGGGGTGACTGGAACTTTTCGCGGGCTTAAACTCTTAAGTGGTTATTTTAAAAGGTGCCTGGGAAAAGGCAAAGAGGGAACTTATGGCAGGCATCCTAAACTTGAGTCCTAATCAGAATGTCCAGACTCTTGAGTGTGAGCAGGGTTATCATACTGTTAAATGCCTAGGCAGCAAGTCAGTAAAACGTTTTTTTCTTTTCCTCAAGGGTCATTTTTCTCATCACAACTGTGAATCGTTGTGGAAGTGATGCTGACTATGTATGTATCATCAATGCAGTCCTTAACAATGAAGTTGATCTATTTACAGGAAAATCCTTTTTAACTTTTTCATTCTATTTTGGCTCTTCTGGGAGCTGTGTGACCTTGGGCAAGCTGCTTAACTTCTCAGTTCCTTTGTTATGTCATCTGAAAAATGGTGTACTTTGCTAACCCACTTCCTAGGTTTATGATGTTAATTAAGGGAGATAATTAGTGTACAGTCTGGAGCCATCCTCAGCCTGGCTTGGCGAGGTGACAAAATGATTGTTCCCACCTGGAAAGAATCTGGACTTCAGAGCCCCAGAGAATCAGGTTTTAATCCCAATTCTGTCATTTATTAACTTTGTGACCTTGAAAAATTTATCTGGCTTTTCTGAGCCTTAGCTGTGGGTGGCAGTTTTTACCGTGAGAGTATTAGGTGCTGAATAATTGCTAATTATTAAGCCATAATGATGAGAAATGCTGCTTCCTGAGACACATCCTATGCCTGTTATTACACTTTTAGTAATAGAATAATGACAATAAAATGTGACCTTATGATATCGTTCTTCCATAGTGTTAGAGTGAAGGCTGCTATAAAGTGGCCAGGAGAATTTTAAGCGAGAGAGCAGGCCCCCAGCATAAATCTCCTGTTCATTCATTCATTCAGTCATTCCTTTATCTACATTTAGTAAATGCCTCCTGCGTGCCACTTAGGTGCTGGGATACATGATGAAAGTTAGACATGGTTTATGATTTTATAGAATTTACAGTTGCATCAAGTGTCATTAGTTAAGTCACTAAGAAATTGAGTCATGTGTTCCAAGGGTGAGAGTTTGTTTTAAGTAATCATGCTGAGTTTTGAAGCAGCCGATTTTCTCCCCTTTCTGTTGGACTGTCTTCTGGCTATGGCACTGCGTGAGAGGGAATCAGCCAAGACCGTAAGAGCTGTGTCACTCCTTTAATTGGTGCCAGGAGGAAGCCGAAATGAATTCAGAGCTACAGTTCTCCATTATTCAAGGCTTAAGTAACAGACTGCAAGCCAGAGATTTATTTCCAAGTGAATGTAATGAGAAAGGGCTTGTTTTGAACAAAGTGCTTGTTTCAATTATTGATAAGACAAATGTATACATGATTTTTATATCCCTCATGCTTATTTAAAAAATTTATAATGTTTATTATTGGTCTGATTTTGGAAGTCAAAGATACCGACTGTAGGAAAATTTTTAATGTAGGAAAAAGAAGAAAACAATCACTTGTAATTCCGTCCTTCAGAAGTACTCATTGTGAACAGTTTTTTGTGTTTGCATGTGAATGTATGCTAAATTGTATGTATTTTGTATATTTAGTTTTATATCCTTTTAAAATCATTCAGTGTTATATCTGTAACATTTTCTCATATAATTAATTTTTAACTTACAGCCTTGTGATAGTTTTGTGATTTTCATTTTGGAAAAAGATTATTTACCTATGTTTTTAAAAAGTTTTTATTGGAACAAATTACTTTCTTAAAAAGGATCCTTAAAAAGGATATTGACAGGATATGTTAGATTCTTTTAAAATTTCTTCATATATATGGTGAATACTGAATGTGTTAGTCGCTTACTCGTGTCTGACTCTTTGAGCTATAGCCCGCCAGACTCCTCCTGTCCATGGAATTCTCCGAGGAAGAATACTGGAGTGGGTTGCCATTCCCTTCTCCAGGGAATTTTCCCGACCCAAGAATTGAACTGGGGTCTTCTGCATTGCAGGCAGATTCTTTACCGTTTGAGCCACAAGGGAAATACTGAATATGGAAAATCATAAAGCCTCTTTAAAGAGTTCTTCTTTCTCAAAGTTGACACTTAATGATAAGAGCAATACTGTTTTTATTTGTGAAAGTGACTGACATGTATTCACCCAAAGAGAAACATTTCTAATATTTTGGTATATGTTCTTCTAGACTGTTCATTCTATGCCGGTGTGTGTATACAATGAATTTGGACAGGACATTGTGAATATTTTTGTAGTAACAGTATATGTAGATCTTCATCATCCCTTTTTAATGGCTGTAAGATTTTCCTTTTGTGGGAGAGTAATTTATTTAAGTAACCACTGTCATTGGATATTCATGTTGCAATTTCTCACCTATGTAAATAATGCTTTTATGAACATCTTGTATAACTTTAAGTATTTATTTATTTTCTAAGTATAAATTTCTAAAAGTGGTTTCTTGATAGTTTTTCCCCACTAGCATCAGTTCTTTATAACTGGTGTGTTTGGTTGTGCATAGGAAGTTTGACTTCGGCTAAAGGGCAGATTTGAGTTTTCCTCCATTTCAGTGTGGATAGCAATTGTGTAAATAGTCAGGCATACAATGATTGTTAACATTAAATGATGAAATTCCCCTTAGGGAATTTTCAAGAAGCCAAAGCAGCTAAGAAAGATTCCCACAAAACAGGATACTTACAGTGGCAGTTTTCCCTTACTGAGCATTGCAGGCCTATTAATAGCTATGAGGAATTTATTTAGTGCAATGGAGCATGTACCTTTATCTGCCATGGTTATCCTTCCCATTAGCATGGTCTGTCATGTAGTTTTAAAAAGCAGTGCCTTATTTTGTAAATAAGTTCATTTGTATTATTTTTTCAGATTTCCCATATAAGTGATATCATATAATATTTGTCTTTACTTAGTATGATCATCTCTAAGTCTATACATGTTGCTGCAAATAGCAATATTTCACTCATTTTTATGGCTGAGTAATATTTCATCATAGAAATATGTGTGTGTGTGTATATACATATATATATTATATATGTGTCTATATCACATTTTCTTTACCCATTCATCTATTGAGGGACACTTAGGTTCTACATCTTGGCTATTGTAAACGGTGCTGGTGTGAACATTGGGTTTCATGCATCTTTTTGAATTTGTGTTTTCATACTTTCCAGCAAGTAGACACACAGACACAGAAAACACACTTATGATTATGAAAGGGAAAGGAGTGGAGGGATAAATTAGGTGGATGGGATTAATATTAAGATACATGCTACTATTTATAAAATAGATAACCAACAAGGGCCTACTATATAGCACAGGGGACCATATTCAATATCTAGTAATAACCTAAATAGAAAAGAGTCTGACAAGAATATACATATGTGTTATACACACACACACACACAACTGAAACACTTTGCTGTATATCTGAAACTAACACAATATTGTAAATCAACTATAGTTGTTTTTTAACAGCTATATTAGTTGTTTTAACAACTAATAAAAAACTGTTTAATCAACTATATAGTTGATTAACAACTATATCTCATAAAGGCACTGCCTTTATGAGATCATTTGTATCATTTTCCCAGAACTTAAGCAGTTAAATAAAACTGTGATTTAAAAGGGAAAATGGAATTCCCTGGCAGTCCAGTGGTTAGAACTCTGCACTTTCACTGCCAAGGGCTTGGGTTCAGTCCCTGGTCAGGGAAATAAGATCCCACATGCTGCATGATGTGGCTAAATAAATAATAAGTGAAAAGAAAAGGGAAATGAACTTTTGCTTCATTATAGAGATTTCAAGGAAAATTGCAACTGTGTTAAAGCAATTGTGTTTTCTGACTCTGTTAAGAGTTTTTTTCTTGTTTATTGAAATTAAAACTCTTGAGCTTGAATCTGGAGCAGAGCATAACCACATGAGTGGAGGGTGAAGGTGCAGTAAAAAGGCACAAAACCCTCATGATGATATTTGGTTGGGTTGGGTTTTTGGAGGTTGAGTGATGATGATTGAGTTGACGTTGCCTGTCATTCCTGTCCATGTCCTTGTCCCCTTGCACCTTTTTGAAGCAACTTACACATTGTTGCTTTGGTGTTTTAGCGTCAGAGATTGAGTCTTGTTTTAATTTGTTTTAGATCCCTCATCACAGTCATTACAAATTTAAGAAGTGTTTGTTGATGTCATATAAATATTCACTCCCAATTCATTCGTTCACTCCTCCACTCATTCCTTCCTTCAGCAAATATTTCTTCGGTGCTTTCTATGTGCTGGGTGCTGTTGCTAGGCTCTGGAAATAAAGAAGTTAGTCAGAAGGACATGGGCCTTCCTGCAGAGAACATAGAAGCACACAGTATTTTTAGGAACAGCCATGGTCTCCAAATACCCTCTCAATTCCTTTTGGGAGGAAAGCCAAATGCCGGTTGACCTTCACTTTCAGAACTGAGCTGTGATAATGTCTGTATTCGGCAGAGTCCAGAGAAGGCCCAAGTTCCTCCTCTGGCCCACTGAGGTTTTGAGCATGGGAGATGCACCCAGAGGTCTCCACACAGTTCAGTGGTATAATATCTTTTGACTCTGGGTAAACTGTGCAACATATGAGATGTCAGAGAGGAAAAGCTCTTTAAAGCATTGCTAAAAGATACATGAGGGGAAAGCACAACAATTACTATGGAATAAAAGAGATGGAGTAGCCAGCTGGGTTGGATGAACAGCTGATCTGCCCTCCTCTGGCCAGGCTGCCATAGTGAGAGGGAGCTCAATAGGACTTGGAGAGGCAGGAAGCAGGAGGTGTCCACTGGGATTGGAGCCTCAATTTGGGGGTAAAAACGTGGTCATTTTATTCTTTTCCTGGTAACTGCTCCAACTATGCCTTGTCAAATCTATTGCTTGACCCTCACCCTTAAGCCCCTTTAGGATGCCAATGGATCTGTGACCAACCTGGCCAGACTGTATCAATTTACATCCACCTTGATTACTGGGATAGTCTTATTCTGGTATTTAGCTCAGTTATGTTGCTTTTAAAGCACAATGAAAACTCTTGTGTGTCTACCACCTCTGCTAGCTTTGAGGGCTTCCCAGGTGGCACTAGTGGTAAAGAATCCACCTTCCCATGTGGGAGATGGAAGAGACTTGGGTTTGACTCCTGGGTCCAGAAGATCCCCTGGAGGAGGGCATGGCAACCCGGTCCAGTATTCTTGCCTGGAGAATCCCATGGACAGAGGAGCCTGGAAGGCTACAATCCATAGGGTCGCAAAGAGTTGAACATGACTGAGTGAGTGAGCATGCATGCACACATCTGGGGTGGGAGTGTGCAGGGCACCCTCTGCTGCAGAGCCCCAATCTGCCCCTGCCTGAGAACTACTCCCTTCCCGCTGTGCAGGGAGAATGAGACTATTTCACAGTCCGTCTCTTGGTGACTGCTGCTTTTCATGTGAACCCTGATGGGCTGCCCACATCTTTTTTTTTTTTTTATTTTTTTGCTACATACCACCATTCAGTTCAGTTCAGTTCAGTTGCTCAGTTGCGTCTGACTCTTTGTAACCCCTTGGACTGCAGCACGACAGACTTCCCTGTCTATCACCAATTCCCGGAGCCTATTCAAACTCATGTCTATCTTGTCAGTGATGCCATTCAATGATCTCATTCTCTGTTGTCCTCTTCTCCTCCTGCATCTTCAATCTTTCCCAGCATCAGGGTCTTTTCCAGTGACTCAGCTCTTCACTTCAGGTGGCCAAAGTATTGGAGTTTCAGCTTCAGCATCAGTCCTTCCAGTGAACACTCAGGACTGATCTCCTTTAGGATTGACTGGTTGGATCTCCTTGCAATCCAAGGGACTCTCAAGAGTCTTCTCAACACCACAGTTCAAAAGCATCGATTCCTTGGTGCTCAGCTTTCTTTATAGTCCAACTCTCACATCCATACACGACTACTGGAAAAATCATAGCTTTGACTAGATGGACCTTTGTTGGTAAAGTAATGTCTCTGCTTTTTAATATGCTGTCTAGGTTAGTTATAACTTTCCTTCCCAGGAGCACCATATTCAGGCTCAGATGCCTGACTAGGGATCACACTCGTGCTCCTTGCAGTGGAAGTGTGATTCTTAATCCCTGGACTGCCAGGGAAGTCCTTGCCCATGTCTTTTAAGAGCAAATTGTCCCTATTCCTTTGCTTGCTGGGAAGTCTTCTAAGGTGGAAGAAAGATGCTGTCCTTGCCATACCAAAGGGAATTTCACCACCTTTCAGCCTCAGCCTCACCATATCTTTCCATGTCTGTTTCTTCTTCCCAGACAGCTCAGGACCAGCACATCAAAGCATCTGGGATGAAGTGACAGTTTCTTTTTTAATGCAGACCCTCAGGCCCTTGATAAGTGGTTCTTTTGTTCCCCCACCCCTCTTCTTCCCTAGTTGGCAAGGAAGGAGAGGGATATCTAGCCTCTCTGTAGAGTGGGGAAGCAGTGGCATCATGGCAGAAGTGGGACTGCTTATTCCTCCTACGCCTTCCGAGCGTGGCTCAGTGGCATGGTGCCAGTGCTGCTCCTCTGTCAGGTACCATCACTTACAAGACTTGTAGAGGGGTGGCTGCTCTGACTTCTGGCAGCTTCCTGAACTTAAAGCATGGGGAACTTATTGCCCACTTTGGTCTCAGTTTTGGGCAATGATCATAATGCTCAGATAGAAGAAAAACCTTCATGTTTTGTTCTATTTGTCCCCTGGATGAGTTTGTGCATCCTTCTAAAACTCAGTTATTGTGTATTGTTTCTTAAAGGATCCTCATGGCCCCAGGAACAGTGAAACTTTCAACCTAGTTGATTCACTTTATCCTGAGCAGGTGATCAAGGTCTCACATCACAAAAGGCATCCATGCTCCCCTCCCTCTCATTTTGGCGGTTTACCATGAGTGTTTCCAACTGTTGCCTCATAGTTTAGGGTCACTCTTCTGCTGCCAGTTGGTTTTCATTTCCTTTTCCTTTCACTTTATAAGCTTTGTTGTTGTTGTTTAAAAGCTCTGTTGTTCAGTCACTCAGTCGTGTCCAACTCTTTGAGGCCACATGGACTGCAGCACACCAGGTTTCTCTGTCCTTCACCATCTCCTGGAGCTTGTTCAAACTCATATCTGTTGAGTCGGTGATGCCATCCAACCATTTCATACTCTGTTATCCCCTTCTCCTGCTTTCAATCTTTCCTACAATCAGGGTCTTTTCTAATGAGTCAGCTCTTTGCATCAGGTGGCCAAAGTATTGGGACTTCAGCTTCAGCATCAATCCTTCCAATGAATATTCAAGATTGATTTCCTTTAGGATTGACTGATTTGATCTCCTTGCAGTCCAAGGGACTTTCAGTAGTCTTCTCCAACACTACAGTTCAAAAGCTTCAATTCTTCAGCATTCAGCCTTCTTTATGGTCCAACTCTCACATCCATACATGACTACTGGAGAAACCATAGCTTTGACTAGACGGACTTTTGTCAGCAAAGTAATGTCTCTGCTTTTTAATAAGCTGTCTAGGTTTGTCATAGCTTTTCTTCCAAGGAGCAAGTGTCTTTTGCTTTCACAGTTGTAGTCGTGAAATAAAAGCTTGGGGAGTGTGAAATGAAAATATCTCCTGCCGTATCAATAAATAAGAAATATCACAGCCAGCCTCGAATTCTGGCCTCCAACTGTGAATGAGGGCTCCCTAAACTACGATCCAGTGGATGCTGCCACCCACCAGGGTAATTGCTGAGGAGCTGGGGGAATGCAAGAAGCAAGATGAACAAGGAAACAGAATTGGCCCCAGATAACTGAGGTGCATATGAAAGGAATGAATTCAGTGAGCCCAGAGACTTGAATCTTCCCATACATAGAATGCTAAATTCCTTAACTTGATACCTGATCTTTGATGTTCAGACTGCCCAGCTCCCTTTGTTGCAAACTGGAATATAGCCTGAATTCCTCTCCTGCCTCTTTGGAGCAGTTTTATGAGAGCTACTGACATGCTGTCTCCCTGGCTGGGAGTCCTAAACATTCCCACCAAATAAAATAACTCTGTACATTCAAGTTGTGACTGTATTTTTTAGTCGAGAGGGGACAGATCAACAAGTGTGTTGGCTTAAGCCAATCCTATGGAAGGATACCCCTTTGGCCAGGTACCCCCAGTCTTGATTATCTTGGGTGCTCCCTCTTCATCAGAGTAGGGGAGAATCCCCACTAGTGCCTCAGCAGGGTTCTCTGACTCCAAGTTTTCTCCTTTTCTCTCTTTTTCATAGACATATAGTTAATTTACAATGTTGTCACAGTTGTGCAGCAAAGTGATTTATATATATATATATATATAATATATATCTACTATATATCTATATATTTATCTCTCTCTATATATCTACTCCCAGGTGGTGCTGCTGCTGCTAAGTCACATCAGTCATGTCCGACTCTGTGGGACCCCATAGACGGCAGCCCACCAGGCTCCTCTGTCCCTGGGATTCTCCAGGCAAGAACACTGGATTGGGTTGCCATTTCCTTCTCCAGTGCATGAAAGTAGTGGTAAAGAACCCGCCTTTCAGTGCAGGAGACATAAGAGACACGGGTTCAATCCCTGGGTCAGGAAGATCTGCTGGAGAAGGGAATGGCAACCCACCCCAGTATTCTTGCTTGGAGAATCCATGGACAGAGGAGCCTGGCAGGCTACAGTTCTTGGGGTTGCACAGGGTCAGACATGACTGAAGCAACTTAGCATATATATAGACACACACACACATACACATATTATTTTTCAGATTCATTTCCCTTAAAATATCATTAGAAAATACAGCATCTAGTTCCCTGTGCTATACAGTAGGTCCTTGTTGGCTATCTGTTTTGTATATAAGTAATGTGTGTATGTTAACCCCAAACTTCTAATTGGTCCCTTCCCCTTCCCAGTTTTTTCTTTTATTTTTCTTTCTGATGAGGCTATGGTGTGGTAGTAGTAGGGCCCTTGATTGCTAATGAATGTGCCTCAAGCCCTCCTGGGGGACTGACCACATGTCCAGTGTCACTCTTAACTCAGAATATGGCTTACTTAGCATCTGTGTCTCCAGTTTTGGACTTCAACCATAATTCCAGCATAAAATCCCACTGAAAATCTTGTTATGGGAAAAAGAGAACTTGGAGATAAGCCAGAAGATAGCTCCTGGTGTATCAGATTTCAAGATTTAGAACTTTAAGCAGTCTGAAAGATTCTCTTTACATTTTAAAAATAGAGATGCAATATGGAAAATTAAGTTTATATTAATTAGCATTTATTGAGCACCCGTTACGTGCAAGCACTGTGTTAGATGCTCTTATACGCAATATATCCATCTAACCCTGGATTTTAAAATCAGCTCCATTTTTCAAACAGTAATGCTGATATTTTTAGTAGTATTGTCATTATTTATTTTGTGTCTGCCATATGCCAACCCCTGCTTTAAGCACTTTACACAGTGTTATCATTTAACATTCACAAATGCTCTGGGAGGGAGATATTATTGTCCTTATTTTATAAAGAAACAGGCTATGAGTAATTACTTGCTAAGTCCATTTAGATTGTAGGTGGTGCTGAGAGCTAGCATTTAATGAATGCTTACTATGTGTCAGATCCTCTTTTAAATATTTATGTGTGTTACCATCATCATAGGAACTTTGTCAGTTAGTCCTTCCTCACTCTGGAACAACACAAATTTATTATTTTACATTTTTACAGAAGAGAAGTCTAACATGGGCCTCCTCTCAGTGGGCTTAGATCAAAGTGTCAGCAGGCTTCATCTCTTTTTGAAGGTTTTAGAGGAGGGGCCATTTCTTTCCTCATTCAGGTGGTTGGCAGCATTCACTTCCATGTGGTTGAAGGAGGAGGTCACCGTTTCTTTGCTGGCTGCCAATTGAAGATTGTCTTTGACTTCCAGAGTTTGTGTGCTCTTGCTTAGTCACTTAGTCGTGTCTGATTCTTTGTGACCCCATGGACTGTAGTCCACCGGACTCCTCTGCCCATGGGATTCTCCAGGAAAGAATACTGGAGTGGGTTGCTGTTCCCTTCTCCAGGGAATCTTTCCGATCCAGGGATCGAACCCAGGGCTTCTGCACTGCAGACTGATTCTTTACCACCAGAGCCACCAGGGAAGCCCCAAAGGCCACCCTTATTCCCTGGCCTATGTTTCCCTTCTTCTTCCTTAAAACCCCCCAGGGGACTTCCCTGGGGACGCAGTGGATGGGAATCCACCTGACAATGCAGGTGACTTGGGTTTGATTCCTGGTCCAGGAAGATCCGACACGCCGAGGGGCAGCTAAGCCCATGAGACACAACTACTGAAACCTGCACCCCTAGAGCCTCTGCTCCATCCACAGCAAGAGAAACCACAGCAATGAGAAGCTGAGCACCCCAAGGAAGAGTAGTCCCTGATTGTGCAACTAGAGAAAGCCTGTGTGCAACACCAAAGGCCGAGTGCAGGCAAGTAAATAAGTCAGCTAAGAGGAAGGAAAAACTCCCAAGAGCTGGCTGGGTTCCCCATCCCACCTCTCACCTCCTGCCCCTGCCTTTTTTAAGATGGTATTTTTAAAGAGCAGTTTTAGGTTCACAGCAAAATGGAGACAGTTATAGGGATTTCCTGTGTATCCTCTCCCCCACATATGAATAACGTCCCTCATTATCAACATCCCCCACCAGAGTGGGACATTTGTTGCAATTGATGAATTGACTTAATTACTCAAAGTCCATAGTTTAACTTATTAGAATTCACTCTTGGTGTTGTACATCCTACAGGTTTAAATAAATGCATTATGACATGTATCCATCATTATAGGATCATACAGTGTACTTTCACTGCTCTATTAATGCTCTGTCTATTCACCCCTGTCCGTTCCTCCCAACCCCTGGCAACCACTAATCTTTTACTGACTCCAGTTTTGCCTTTTACAGAAAGTCGTATAGTTGTGTATATACGTATATATATGTATACACACACACACATATATATATAACATCATATAGTATATGAGCTCTTCAGATTGGCTACTGTCTTTTAGTTATGTGCATTAATGTTTTTCCATATCTTTTCACAGCTTGACAGCTCATTTCCTTTTAGCCCTGAGTAATATTCCATTGTGTGAATCTATCACAGTTTATTCATCCATTCACCTACTGAAGGGCCTCTTGGTTGCTTCCAAGTTTTGGCAATTAGGAATAAAGCTTCTATAAACATGTGTGTGTGGATTTTTATGTGGACATAAGTTTTTAAACTTGTGTGGGGTAAATATCAAGGAGTTTGATTGCTAGATTGTATGGTGTGTGTGTGTATGTACTCAGTTGCATAAGAGTATGTTTAGTTTTGTAAGAAACCGTCCAGTTGTCTTGCAGGGTGGCTGTACCATTTTGCATTCCCACCAGCAACAAATGAGAGTTCCTGTTGCTCCACACCCTCACCATCGTTTGGTGCTATCAGTGTTCCAGGTTTTGGCCCTTCTAATAGATGTGCAGTGATATTTCATTGTTGTTTTAATTTGCATTTTCGCTATTACGTATGATGTGGAGCATCTTCACCTGTTTATTTGCCATTTGATAAGGTGTCTGTTAAGGTCTTTGGCCCATTTTTTTCAATGTGAGAACTAATTGACATGTAACATTATGTTAGTTTCAGGTATACAAAGTAATGATTCAGTATTTGTATGTATTGTGAAATGATTACCACTATAGGTCTAGCTAAAAACCACCACTGTACATAGTTACAGAGTTTTTTTCTTCTTGTGATGAGAGCTTTTAAGCTCTACTCTCTTAGCAACTTTCAGATACACAATACAGTGTTACTGACTGTAAATACTGACTTCCCAAGTGGCTCAGCTGGTAAAGAATCAACCTGCAATGTAGGAGACACAGGAGACTTGGGTTTGATCCCTAGGTCAAGAAGATTCCCTGGAGGAGGGCATGGTAACCCATTCCAGTATTCTTGCCAGGAGAATCCCATGGACAGAGGAGACTGGTGGGCTACAGTCCATGGGGTCACAAAGAATCGAACACAACTGAAGTGACTGAGCTTAGCACATTACTCACTTAGTTACTGTGCCATGTATTATATACCCAGAATTTATTCATTTTAAAACAGGGAACTTGTACCTTTTGGCTTCTTTCACTCATTTTACCCACTTCCACCCCCAGCCTTTGGCAAATAGCAATCAGTTCTCTGTATCTATGAGTTGGTTTTTATTTTTTGTGTTTTTTTTTCCATTTAAAATTTGAGTTATTGTTTTCTTGTTGATATATTTTGGATAAGTCATTTATCAGCTATGCTTTGCATATATTTTCTCCCAGTTTCTGGCTTATCTTTTCATTCTCTTGACACTGTCTTTCACAGAGCAGAAATTTTTAATTTTAATAGAGTCTAGTCAATTATTTGGGAGAAGTTAGTGGCACCCCACTCCAGTACTCTTGCCTGGAAAATCCCATGGGTAGAGGAGCCTGGTAGGCTGCAGTCCATGGGGTCGCTAAGAGTAGGACACAACTGAGCGACTTCACTTTCACTTTTCACTTTCATGCATTGGAGAAGGAAATGGCAACCCACTCCAGTGTTCTTGCCTGGAGAATCCCAGGGACAGAGGAGCCTGGTGGGCTGCCATCTATGGGGTCACACAGAGTCGGACACGACTAAAGTGACGCAGCAGCAGCAGCAGTCAATTATTTAAAAATAATTATCAGTTATTTCTGTCATGGATTGCACCTTCGGTATTGGATCTAAAAATCTTCACTACATCTAAGGTCATCTAGGTTTTTTTCTATGTTATCTTCTAGGAGTTTTATAGTTTGCATTTTACACTTAGGTCTGTGATATATTTTGAGGTATTTTTTGTGGAGAGTGTAAGTTTGTGTCTAGATTAATTTCTTTTGCAGGTGGATGTCCAATTATTTCAGTACCAGTTGTTGAAAAACCTGATAGTCTTATTTTATTGATGGAGAAAATGAAGCAAAGAGAGTTTTTAAAGATTTTGCTCGGGCTTATGCAGTTAGTAAGAAGCCTGTCTGGCCCTAGAGCTCGTTGGATCTAGGGTTCGGGGGCTCCTTACTATGCTGGATGCCCCCTTTGCTGTAGAATCAATATCAACATTCAGGGCTTTCAGTTAAAGCCTAGTATATCTCCTTGTGTGTGTGTGAAACTGTTAGTTGCTCAGTTGTGTCCGACTCCTTGCAACCCTATGAACTGTAGCCCGCCAGCCTCCTCTGTCCATGAGATTCTCCAGGCAAGAATACTGGAATGGGTTGTCATGCCCTCCTCCAGGGGATCTTCCTGACCCAGGGATCAAACCTGGGTCTCCTGCCTTGCAGGCAGATTCTTTGCTCTCTGAGCCAGCAGGGAAGCCCGTATCTCCTTATATTGAAATTTTAACAGTGGAAAGAATCTCAAATGGTAAAATTTCAGTCTGTGAAGGTGAATTATCACTTGCTGTATCTTTACTTTATTATTATCCAAGACTGTTTTTACCTGCCCACTTTTCAAGGATCCTGCAAGTCAAACAAAGATCTTGGGGTCAAGTCAGTGGGAAGGTGCCTCCTTCCTTCTCTCTCTGCCTAACATCTCTTATTCATCCCAATGGCTTAGTTTTAGAATTGGTTTTATTTTTTTCTTTCTTATCTAGCTGTCATAGCTTACTTACTTAATTCTCATTCACTCATTCAATGAATTCTCATTCATTCTCTGAGATGGATGCTAAGAAATGATACCAACTATGCCATGTTCAGGGAACTGAAATCTATAAAACTGAGAAACTGAAGTGGGACAGCCAGCCATGTGGAGGCCTTTTCTGTGTCACCTGAAAAGGGAAGTTACCCTCTCTCTTTTATCCATTGCTGAAATCCCCAGGGGCTTCTCTTTTGGTGTCAGTCTCTGTGTCTGAAATGGAAGCCATGTGATAATATTTGAGTTATTCATGACCAACCTAGATAGCTAAGAGTCAGACATGACTGAGTGACTTCACTTTCACTTTTCACTTTCATGCATTGGAGAAGGAAATGGCAACCCACTCCAGTGTTCTTGCCTGGAGAATCCCAGGGATGGGGGAGCCTGGTGGGCTGCCATCTATGGGGTCACACAGAGTCGGACACGACTGAAGCGACTTAGCAGCAGCAGCAACCTAGATAGCATATTCAAAAGCAGAGACATTATTTTGCCAACAAAGGTCCATCTAGTCAAGGCTATGGTTTTTCCTGTGGTCATGTATGGATGTGAGAGTTGGACTGTGAAGAAAGGTGAGCACCGAAGAATTGATGCTTTTGAACTGTGGTGTTGGAGAAGACTCTTGAGAGTCCCTTGGACTGCAAGGAGATCAAACCAGTCCATCCTAAAGGAGATCAGTCCTGGGTGTTCTTTGGAAGGACTGATGCTAAAGCTGAAACTCCAGTACTTTGGCCACCTCATGCGAAGAGTTGACTCCTTGGAAAAGACTCTGATGGTGGGAGGGATTGGGGGCAGGAGGAGAAGGGGACGACAGAGGATGAGATGGCTGGATGGCATCACCAACTCGATGGACGTGAGTTTGAGTGAACTCCGGGAGTTGGTGATGGACAGGGAGGCCTGGCGTGCTGCGATGCATGGGGTCACAAAGAGTCGGACACAACTGAGCGACTGAACTGAACTGAAAAGGTAATTCATCAATCCAATGTGTAATTTCTGCTTTTTGAGAATTCTTTATTAAGGTAATGCATTTTTATTGTAAAAGTTAAAACTCACAAGTGTGCACTGAGCAAAGAGAAAATTCTTCTCAGTCTCATTCCCTGTAGGTAAAGAATGTTAATGTTTTGATGTGTATCATTCTGATGTTTCTTCTGTTTAGAGTATAATTTAGTACCCAAACTGGATACATGTGGTAAAATACTATCATTATCCCAGGACAACAGCAATAAAATAGGACTATTTCAAACAAGCTGGAATGTATTGAGACAGCCCCTCTACTTTATATAAGTGTTTTTATTCACATCTCTGTAAACATCTAGATAAACTCCATATATATTATATAGTGATGGCTTCTAAGATGGCTTCCAATGCTCCCTACATCCTGGTTGTCATGTGTCATCCCCTCTTTTTGAATGCAGGCTGGGTTTAGTGACTCACTTCTGGAATAGAATAGATTACTGTGGAAATGATGGTATGTCATTTCCAAGATTAAAGTATTCTTTTTTCCTCTCTCCATTGGGTCACTTGCTCTGGGAGAAACATCGGCCATGTTGTAAGGGCACTCAGGCCGTTCTTGGAACTGGGGTAAGAAATTGGCACAGAGTACATGGCAGGGGACTGAGGTGTCTTGTCAACGGCCAGTGAGAAACCAAGCCTCCCAACAACCACAGGAAGGAGCTAGGGAGTGGGTCCTCTGGTTTTCAGTGACTGCAGCCAACATCTTGACCTGAGAAACCCTGAGCCAGACTCATGTAGCTCAGATGCTCCTGACCCTCAGAAACTGTGTGAGAACTATGTCTTTATTGTTTGAAGCTGCTGAGTTTTTGAGGAACTTGTTAATGTAATAATAAAGGGCTAACACATTTATAAAGTAATTATCAGATCACATAAAAATTATTTTTAATAGCATCCATCTTTTCCTGCCCACAAAGTATCAATCAGTTGATACCTCATTTAGTTTGTGTAGCACAAAGCAGTACTATCTCATTAAACAAAAAGATGGAGAGAATATAAAATTGCATTTTAGAATTGACCATGATGGGTTTTTTTCCTTCTTTTTAAAACCAGGAGCGACATAACATTCTGGAAATAGGTGTTTCTGCTCCTCAATTGTCTCCACAGGATAGTGTCTTTTTTTTTTTTTTTTTCTGATTGATTGAAAAGATTTATATTATAAAGATACCAGTTTTCTCCAAATCTAAGGCATATGTGTAATGCAATTACAACCATGATATCAATGCTATTATCTTTCTTTTGTAACTTTATGAAACTATTCCAGTGTTTTGAAAGAAGAGTAAATAATGAAATTAGTGGGGGAGAGAAATAGGTATGATTGGGGGCAAACGGTGAGAGGGTGCTTGCCCCAGCCTGTAGTAAGGCATGTGAGAGCTACACTGGTCTTAAGAGTGTGTGGTGCATATGAGGAGATGGACCAGACTGAAAACAGAGCCAAGGATGTATAAGAAAGACATGGCAGGACTGACACCCCAGTCATTGTGGCATAGTTGTGGCTTCAGTCTTCCTTTAGAGACGAATCTTCAGGGTTACGCTCTGGTCTCTGGGGTCGGGGTAGGGGCTGTGCATGATTCTTGAAGGCTGAGGCAATATTAATTGTCCATATCAAATTTAGGCTGGGGAGGGCCAGTTAATAGATATCGTAGGTGCTCAAGTCTCCTAATCCACCCTTTCTCTCCAACCCAGATGGAGAAATGATGACGTTTCACAAACAGATTAAACAGAAAAATACAGCTAATCCTGAGCTTAAGTGTTAAACCCAGTTCAATTCTGGACAGATTAAAAATTTACATGTTAACTAGTGTTAGTTGCTCAGTCGTGTCCGACTTTTTCGACCCCATGGACTGTAGCCCACCAAGCTCCTCCGTCCATGGGATTCTCCAGGCGAGAATACTGAAGCAGGTTTCCATTTCCTTCCCCAGGGGATCTTCCAGATGCAGGGATTGAACCCATGTCTCCTGTGTCTCCTGCATTGGCAAGCAGATTCTTTACCACTGAGCCACCAGGGAAGCCCAATAAAAATAAAAAGAATTAAAAGGAAAGGTTTTTTTTTTTTTTTTCTGTAAACACAAGAATCGGGCAATCAACTTCACCAGTTTTTTTTTGTTGTTTTTTTCTTTTATGGTTTTTAAACCTTCTTATCATGATTCCAGCAGCCTAGGATATTTTCATCTGGTATTTTTCTGATTTAACTTTTTGCATTTAAATTTTAGATCTGTCTGTGACTTATTTTAGTATAATGAGGTAGAGATCCAGTATTTTCCCCATATGTTCTAGCATCATTACTTAAAAACAAAACAGAAAACTTACCCTCCCCACACTGATTTGAAATGTCAAGTTTATACATGCTAAATAATTCTATATGTGTGGGTCTGTTTTGGAAGTTTCACTTTCCTTGCAAAACTCTATCTCAGTAGTTCTGTTTTACAATCCTACTGTCTCAATTACTGTAGCTTTATAGTAAAGGCTAGTCATCATTTCTTTGTCAGAGTTTTCTTTGTAATTCTTTCATATTTTTCTCTTACGAACACTTGAGATTGCTTTTGAAGTTCAAGTGATTCCTGTTGATATTTTCATTTGAGTTTCATTAATTTATATGTTACAAAGTTGATGTTCTCTACCCAGGAATAAGATATGTTTACTTACATATTCAATCCTTCTTTTATTTCCCAAAACAGAATAGTGTTTTCTCTTAGATTCTATACATTTCTTATTGAGATTGCTCCTAATTATTTTATCTTTTTGATGCTTCTTTTTTTATACCCACTAATATCTTCTTTTCATAATTATTTGTGATTATTTTTTGATTAGAGGAAATTTATTAATTTTTATTTATAACAGTCTACCTTATTTAAGTTTCTCAAGTGTTTCTATTTTCAGTTTATCTTCTTTGGGTTTCCATATATGCACTTGTATTTTTATATGTAATAAAAATACTTTATAAATAATGATTTGTTTTCTAATATTTACCATTTCTGTCCTATTTTTTAATGGGCTTGCTTGTGGTGTTTCTTCAGTGGATTTGGCGCTGGATTCCTTTCTTCTTCTGTCTCTTTCTTCAGTTGAATCTTGTCCCTAGTCAGTTTCTAACTCTGGGACCTGGGGCAAATCCCATGGGGACTTTCCTCAAGACTCATGAGGAAAGTGGAGCTCAGAGAGGTAGTGAGTGGCTAAGTCAGGATGCAAAACTCTGACTCAGGACTCACTCTCTAAGCACCATCTCTAAATGTGGCCTCAAAAATGATTTTGGAAGCTTGTTTGCTCCCCATCTCCCTCTTCTCTTCCCCTTCCTTCCTGCCTGCCTCTCTGTCTCCCTCTGCCCGCCACCGCCCCCACCCACTGTTCCGCCCACCCCTCCCCTTCCTCCTCCTCCTTATTCTTCCTTCTCCTCCTCCTCTGATTCTCCCCCTCCCTCCCTTCTTCCCTTCCTCTCTTCCCCTCCCCACCCCTCCTCCTTTTCATCCCCCTCCTCCTTCCTTCCTCATCCTCCTCACATTGCTCCCAGTCTCTCCCACTCCTTCCCTTTCTCCCTCTCTTTTTCCACTCTCTCCCCTTCCCCACTGCTTATTGCCTATAGATCCTCTAAATCTAGTCACCAGACCTCATCCCAGATTGCATCCTGTTGGAATAGTGGTGGTGGGATTCTGCAGTTGACATAATAAACATCCAGATAAAGCCTTATGGTGACTGGAAACAAGATAAGATGGACCTCTGACTTGAAGAAACAGCAGATTTCATCATATAGCATCTCCTCTTTTTGAGGGCCTTTGGGAGGAGGGTCCTAAGTTGGCTGGTTGGTTTGCCCTAACCATTTTCATCTTCTCCAGATTATTCGAAGTCGTTATTTCTTCACTCCTTCAAGGACTCTTGCTGCATATTCTCCCCTTAGCCTTCACTACTGTAAGGTCCTCAATTGGAGAGGGAAACACAGCTCACTGTGAGAGGCTTACATGAATCTGGTTTCTGGAAATGTCATTATTTTAGGAGGGAGCACAAGAGGGAGGGCAGGAAAATAGTTTAGATTTTTGTGGGGAAATGGAAAGCAAGAGACAAAATAGAAGTTCTGTTCAGAAAAGAGGACATTGGTGATAGGTTTGAAACATCGGTATGTGTTAATTTTGTGTTTTTTTTTTTTCTGCACGTGTCTTACTTCAGAGAGAGACTGGCTGCTCTGAACCAAGTTGTTTTGTTAATGAAGCACCGGTTTATCATAAGTGGCTGGGATGGGGCTGGATAAGGAGTAGGAAAAATGAGAAAAATAGCAACTTCTTACTTGCAAGTGATAGAATTTCAGCTCTGCTTAGTGCATCTTTTATTCAGCAAATTATTGTTGCTCTCCTACTATGATGGTGACTTTGAGGAGGGATACAGAGAAAGGGTAAGGCATAGTCCCTGACCTCCACGTGCTTGTAGGGAGTGGGTCAGACAACTCAGTGATGGTACTTGGTGGTAGAGAAGACCACTGAACCTAGGCCTGAAAGACGAGTGGGATTTGAATTGGCAGAGAAATAGTAATAGCACACTCTGCGACTAAGAAATGCTTTCTGGTTGTGAGCTAGTGCTGAATGGTTGGTTTCAACAGAATTATGTAAGTGTGAGAATGAGAGAAAAGCTCAAGCAGTTCGGATGGGGTTCAATAGGCGTTTAAGAGCCACTGCAAGATCCTGGATATGGAAATTACTCAGTAACGGTGATTAGGAGCAGACGTCTGGTAGTGGCGTGGGGGCAGATTGGCAGAGGCGGGAGTGTGAGTTAAGAGCCTGGCATGCCAAGAGCTCGATGTCAAGTGCAGAGATGGAATTGGCATAGAGTGGAGATCTAAGAGACCTAGGAGATGCTCAACACATACACACTATTGATACTATGCATAAAATAAATAACTAATGAGAACATACTGTATCGCACGGGGAACTCTACTTAATGCACTATGGTGATCTGAATGGGAAGGAAGTCCAAAGGGAGAGGATACATGTGTATTATGGCTGATTCTTTTTGCTGTACAGTAGAAACTAACACAGCATTGTAAAGCAACTATACTTCAATAAAAATTAATTACAAAAATAAAAGACCTAGAAGAAAACCCTCTGGACTGAAAAATGGTTTGGTAGGGTTAATGGACGAAAAGGAAGATACAGCATAATTTAGATTTGAGCCTCAGGTGCTACTATACAAATCTGGACCAATAGACCAATTTGGCATTATCTGCATACTCTCCTCCTGAGTCATGGAGTCTGCACTGGAATCGAATTTTCTTCTGCTGGTTGAGCCAGTTATCATTCCGTCTTTCTTCTTTAAATCTTTGCCCCATTTTAGATGGGATTCTCAGTGCATTCCCTTAGCTCTTGCTTCGGCTATGTGTTGACTTGTCCTTAAGTGATCCTCCAGAAGATGCTCCAATGAGTGAAAAGTCAAAGCTCTCACCATGATGGCATAAATAGAGGGGCAGTTAGGAACCTCTGTTAGGAGACACACAGGCTGGCTTCCTTTTCTGTCTTTGATACTGTGTTTGAGAGCTCTTGGATGAGTGAAGATCTACAGTGAATGCTGAGACCAGTGATCATGGGCTTCCCTGGTGGCTCAATGATAAAGAATCCACCTGCCAATGCAGGGAACACGGGTTCGATTCCTGGGTCAGGAGGATCCCCTGGAGAAGGAAATAGAAACCCACTCCAGTATTCTTGCCTGGGAAATCCTGTGGACAGAGGGGCCAGGCAGGCTACAGTCTGTGAGATTGCAAAGAGTCAGACACAACTGAGAGACCAAACAACCACCACCAGTGATCATGGAGGAGGGAAGGGGAGAGTATAAGGCTGGCCCAGTTCCATGTTAATCACTTGGTCGTTTGCTCTGTTCTGGCCCATGAGCTCTGGGTGTTTGTGTACCAGGTGGGCCTGAGCTGGTAGGGTCTGGATGGATGGCACAGGCAGACATCTTGGCTTATGCCCTTCCTTTATCCATCTTCTGATAAACCAACTCAGTGCTCTAACGATCACAGGGCACTTATTCCAAATGCACCCCTTTCCCTTCAACACAGTCAAACATAGACACATACACACACATGCACGTGCCCACATGAAGCAAATACTTTCTCACTAGACATTGAATAAAAATGAAAGTCACTAAATTTGCATTATCAGCGCATTCCAAGGCATAATCACAGCAGGTCTGCTGATGCCAGGTATCTGACCACTAATTGGTAGCCCATATGGCCTAGGACCTTCCTGCTGGCAACACATGCCCTTGGCTTCATGGACATTCCTGGCGTATTCCAGATATAAAAGTACCTGGTGAGAAGTTTCAAGTACTTTCCATTAAAATTGGGAAATTGAGCTTAGGCACACATTCATCAGTTTTGGTACAAATTAGTTTACATTTCGGTAATTCTCTTTTGTTGTTGATCATCAGGTCTGTCTGGCTTAGTAATCCATTTCCCTGAAATAGGGTGACATTTGTGGACAAGTGGTTACCCAAGTCCTTTGGCTCAGGCTGGAATTCTCGTCTCATTTTCTGCTCCCTTGGGTCTTGTCCCATTTTTTCTTCCTGATGGTTTCTGTGTGGAAATAAGTCCTCCATCATTTGTTCTGCATTTTTCCTATTTTCTTGTTGGCAGAACTCAAGTGTGTTTATTTGGTAGCTTTAATCCATGAATTCTTCTTGTCCTTCTTTGTAACCTAGTTTACTTTATGTTTAAAAATGAATTAAAATTATAATTGTAATAAAGGCTAATTAGTTTGGGCAATGTGACAGGTTCCCCAAAAGGAATTTCTGTGACTGATCTTGTTTTGTTTTCTCCACTTCGCTATGTGGTAGATACTGTTTTACTTATATTTCCAGTTGAGAAAACAAACACAGGCTTAGAGAGTTTAAGGAAAGTGCCTAAGGTCTCCTATGTATTAAGAGTAGGACCAGCATTCAAATTCAGGGCCACGAGCTATAACTATACCAGCACACTTATGGATGATTCACATTTGAACTGTAAATAATAGAGGTATGTCTCAAAGTTATTTGAAAATTATAGCATATGACACTGTCAATGTACATACTCATCTCTACCTGCCAAAGAGTTAGTCTAATAATGAACGAGAAACTAAAGTTGTTGGCTAAATTAATCAAAAGTTCTGCTTAAAATTTTAAAGGACCTAAAAATTGAAAAGAATATAGGATGCTTGGTTCAGCAAAGTTTTTTGATTTTGCCCATGATTATTTCAATGCTTTTTAGGAATTCAAGTATTAAGTTATTAAAAAAAAATTTTTTTTTCCCATTTCTGTCATGCCCTTTCTTGGTTGGCATGCCACATACAAACATCATCGGCCTTTTGGTTAATCCAGCAAACACTAAAGTAATTTATATTTACAAATGAGCAGTAGCCATTGAAAATCACAGCCAGTTCCCCACAACACTGATGACGCGCTAATATGACACGTCTTTTCTAGCAATTGTGGGAATCTCAATACTGCCTGTGTCAGGCTCAAAGGAAGCATTGTTCTACAGCCAAGTGTGGTACAGCAGCCAGGCTTCTCTGTAGAATGTTGAGTGGGAATTCTTGATACCCTCTAAAAATGTCATAATTCTAGTATTTGAAGACTAAATTTTTCATAGCTCTCAAAAGTTAACTTGGTAGATTGTTGGGAGGTGGTGCTTTGTCATATAGTAACATCAGACTCTGGTAGAGAGACTTGTTATTCATCAATTGGGACTCAACAAGTGTCTTACTGTTTATGTCACTTCATGTCCTATCGGTAAGACCTGTTGGTCTAGTATTTTGGCCAAAAGGGATGGGGAAGGAGGTAGGAGTTTAAAGCTGATTAGTTTAAATATTTATGTAGAGAAGAGTGAGGATCCTATTAATATTAACCCTTTATCTTTGTAATAAGCAGTCGAATTTAAGAAATATTTCATCAACTTGAGTTTGATTTAAGCACCCGTAAGTCTGGTAGGTGTGGTGTGGTTACCAGCATCGGTATTTTCCAAATAGTTCAGTTCAGTCACTCAGTCATGTCTGACTCTTTGTGACCCCATGGACTGCAGCACGCCAGGCTTCCCTGTCCATTACCAACTCTCAGCTTGCTCAAACTCATATCCATCAAGTTGGTGATGCCATCCAGTCATCTCATTCCTCTGTCATCCCCTTCTCCTCCTGCCTTCAATCTTTCCTAGCATCAGGGTCTTTTCCAGTGAGTCGGTTCTTCACATCAGGGGGCCAAGTACTGGGGTTTCAGTGTCAGCATCAGTCCTTTCAATGAATATTCAGGACAGATTTCCTTTAGGATTGACTGCTTTAATCTCCTTGCGGTCCAAGGGACTCTCAAGAGTCTTCTCCCACACCACAGTTCAAAAGCATAAATTCTTCAACAGAATGAAAACCACAATCACAGAAAACTAATCAAACTGATTACATGGACCCAGCCTTGTTTAACTCAATGAAACTATGAGCCATGCCGTGGGGGGCCAGTCAAGACGGGTCATGGTGGAGAGTTCTGACAAAATGTGGTCCACTGGAGAAGGGAATGGCAAACATTCAGTATTCTTGCCTTGAGAACCCCATGAACAGTATTTGCCAAATAGTGAAGTGAAAGTCACTCAGTTGTGTCCGACTCTTTGCGACCCATGGACTATATAGTCTGTGGAATTCTCTAGGCCAGAATACTAGAGTGGGTGGCCTTTCCCGTCTCCAGGGGATCTTCACAACTCAGGTATTGAACCCAGGTCTCCCGCATTGCAGGCAGATTCTTTACCAGCTGAGCCGCAAGGGAAGCCCATTTGCCATAAGCAACTTGTCCAGCATCATACTTAAGAACTACTCTCCCTTTTGAATGTTACTTCTCTTCTTTTTGTTTTCGTTGTTTAGTCGCCCAGTTGTGTCCGATTCTTTGCGACCTCATGGACTGTAGCCCACCAGGTTCCTCTGTCCATGGGATTTCCGAGGCAAGAATACTGGAATGGGTTGCCATTCCCTTCTGTAGAGGATCTTCCTGACCCAGGGATCGAACCTGCATCTCCTGTATTGGCAAGTGGATTCTTTACTACTGAGCCACCACAGAAGCCCTCTCTCCTTTTTGCTGGTGGGATAAAGTTTAAACTTATTAACTAGCCATATAAAGTCCTTCATAATTTAATCTGGTCCTCACCTACTTTTTAAGTTCATTCTCCTGTGTAAACTAACGCATGCTTATTTGCCATGTATATTTTGCCTTCTCGGAGTACTTGTGGCTCTGTTCATTGTGTTCAGGGTTACTCAAATTTAAAACTTAATGGACTAGAAAATTACCAAAGAAATTAAGCAGTGGACATTAATAAAGTGGATAATTTTGTATTCTGGCAAGTAAGGAAATTCTAAAATACCACCATTTCATTAAAGACTTTACTCATTACCATAAAAATGTATAAAAGACAGGGACGTCCCTGGATGTCCAGTGGTTAAAACTCCATACTCCCAATGCAGGGATAGAGCAGGCACGGGTTCAATCCCTTTTTGGGGAATTGACATCACACGTGCTGTGTGGTACGGCCAAAAAAATAAAAATAAAAAATAAAATTTGAAGTAGAAAGGACATAATCTCAGGAAAAACAGGCTGCTAATTAAAGTAATATATGAAAGCCTCATTCATTGCCTGTATTTTCCTCATTTTACCAGAGTTGATTGAAAAAAATGTTCTGGACTGGCCCTGGCCTGTGGAATTTAGGAGCTTGGTGCTTTTGTACATGCTGTTTTCTTGGTCAGAAAATCTCTATTTTTCTCATGCTTCAAGCCTTTGGTCTGTCTGGCTAAATCCTCTTAGTCCTTCTATTCTCAGTTTACGCGTTGACCTTAGAAAATCTTTTTCCATCTTCCTCCACCTATTCTTTCCCACACAACCCAGCCCCTCAGTTATCTCTCCTCAATGGTGTTCTGTGCATCCTCCTCCAGACACTGATAAATGGTGCTGAGGTTGTTTATTTGCTGCTGTCTCTTGAAAAAGACTGTGAGATATCAGGAGACAGAGACCCATCTTATTCACCTTCATTCATAAGGTTTAGCATACAGTCTTTGCACACAGTGTGAAATAAGCATTTAATCAATGAATAAGTGAATGAATGAATGCATGGCTATCTGGGTACCCTTTATGCCCTTGGCTTGTGTCTTGTTCATCTTTTGTGACCTGCAATTTCCAGCACAGAGGATTTATTCAAACAAACACAAGCACTCATTGAACTGAATTAATTTATGGATTTTTGACCTCATCAGTTCTCCTATTTTTCTTTGTCAAGGAAAACTAATTACATTCTCCATTATCAGAGTGTCTGGGAAAAGTCTGCAGCTGCTGTCTAGAGTACTTCCACAGGCCATAATGCTTCTGTCAGCTTTTCTGGTCAGTTTGTCTTTTTCTTGTAGTCTGTTCACTTTTGGTTCACTATGTCAGTGATCACATTTTTATGTATTTTTATGGCAAAGGAATGTTAAGACATGCTATAAGGGAGGTAGGGAGAATATTTAGCATTTGTTGTAGTCTGATCTTTCTAAATCCACATGGGCTTATGATACTTTTCCTTTTTGTTATTATTCCTTCAAAAAATACATACCTTTTTTGCCTTTTAAAATGTATGTCAAAATAATTTATCCAGAAAGGATAGCCACAGCTTGTCTTGAGATTCAGTAGTGACGCAAGCCCCCTCTTTTGGGGACATACAGTCTCTAGGCAGTAGGAGGTCCTGGGCTGAGCACTTTCCCCACTCACAAGATGAATTTAACTCATGTTATTTCACTGACTTGCTCGGTCACAGTGGGACCCATTCATCGACCCTTCTCACAGAGATGCTCCATGTAAACAGCAAATGACAGAGTTCTTCTCTAAAGTTGTGCAGCCACAGGAAGCCCGGGCTTCAGTCTGGGCTTGGGTCTGTGCCTTGGAAGAAACATTTGCTCCTCTTCTTGAAACTCTCTTCCTTTGCTTCCCATGGCATGCCCTTTTGTTATGAAAATACCCCTACTTTATATTGTCAGAATAATAATAATCACAACAACTTATGAGCACTTCCTATGTACTAAGTACTTTATATGTCTTATTTACAATCTTTTCAATACTTATCAACTAAAATTTCCCCATTTTATAAATGAGAAGATTGAAAACAAGAGTGTAAAGTAGTTTGGCCAAACTCTGCAGTAAGTGGCAGAGTTAAAGCTGTGTGATCCCAAAGCCTCTGTTTTTTCCAGCACTGTGCCTCCTTCTTCATCAGGTAACCTGGGTTTTCTGCTTAATTCTTGTAAAGAGAGATAAAGTACCTGACTATGGGATTGTACAGAGAAGGCAATGGCACCCCATTCCAGTACTCTTGCCTGGAAAATACCATGGACGGAAGAGCCTGGTAGGCTGCACTCTACGGGGTCGCTCAGAGTCGGACACGACTGAGTGACTTCACTTTCATGCATTGGAGAAGGAAATGGCAACCCACTCCAGTGTTCTTGCCTGGAGAATCCCAGGGACGGGGGAGCCTGGTGGGTTGCCTTCTCAGGGGTCGAACAGAGTCGAACACGACTGAAGAGACTTAGCAGCAGCAGCAGCAGCATGGGATTGTGGTCGAGAACTAAATGAGGTAGCATATATTTGAAAGGACTTGGCATAGTGTCTTGTGCCTCATAAGAACTGAATGCTTTTCTTGTGGTGGTGGTTCAGTAGCTAAGTCGTGTCCAACTCTTGCGACCCCATGGAATGTAGCCCGTCAGGCTCCTCTGTCCATGGAATTCTCTAGGCAAGAATACTGGAGTGGGTTGCCATTTCCTTCTCCAGGGGATCTTTCCAACCCAGGGATTGAACCTGGGTCTCCTGCATTGCAGACTGACTCCTATATTGCAGGTGGATTCTTTACTGACAGAGCTGCATAGGAATGCTTTTCTTAATTCCTTCTTTTTTCTCTATGTCTTCCTTTCTCCATTAGTCCAACCTTGCCCCCCAATTTTAGATATCTCCTGATGGTCCATTCTAGATTTGTTCTCTTTTGTAGCTCTTGACGTGATATTGTTAGTGTTCTCAGGTTGAGTGTAAGGAATGTGACTGTGATTCGTTCCTTCATTATTATTAGAATCAAATAAAAGTACTAGGAACCAAAGTTCGAGCCTTGGGACATAACCACATTTAGGTGATGGGAGGAAGAAGTGCTATTTTGTCAGGAAAGAGAGAAAAAGCAAATAGGAGGTGGTTAGGTGGGTTGATACACTGTTTTGGATATCCAGGGCAGAGAAACTTACAAGAAGAAAGCAGGTGGTCAACAGTGCTAAATGCTGGAGTGACCAGAATGAGTAAGGAATGAGGAAAGGCTATCTGACTTGGTTTGCTCATTTGGATATATTTGAAGACATTAGAGAGGGTAGTTTCAGTCAAGTTGATGCACTGGAGGCAAGTGAAAAGATTAATGAAGAAATAGAAACAATGAGTGCATTGAGATGTTTTGTTTGTAAAAGACTTCAGAGAGATTTTAGCATATCTTAAAGAAGGAGGCATTTTGGGGGGAATTTTTCTTCTGTTAAGGACAAATATAAATATTTTTATGGTCAAAAGCTAAGACTTAGATAAGAAGGAGCCTTGGAAGAAGCTGGAGGCAGGGGGTAAGTGATTAGTCAATCTAAATCAATTTTAAAGAAAATCTGAGAATATGGTCTTAAGATCACAGGAAGAAAAAAATTATTACTTATACTTTTCTCAGTGTGGATGTATTGCTTTTTAAATTTCAATTTCCTATTTGTCCTTTTAAATATTTTTCAGATTTTCTATAACAAGCATTTATTAGCTTAAATTTGTAAAAGCTCTAAAAATTAAATTTAATCTGATAAAGTAACAAAATGGTAAATATAAATACATAATGTGAATGAATAAAAATAAATATGACAAATGTGATAAATTGATAAAATAACAAAAATGATAACTTTCAGAGCACTAAAAAGGTATAGAAACATAGAAGATAAATAATAAAAGTCCCTACATATCCTAATAGCCCATTTCTATTTTTTTAAAGCAACCATCATCAGAATGATTTTCCCTGGCAGCCTTTTAGTTTTATACACATATGTTTTCAAATCAGAAAACATTATTGACAATCACCAGTAATGAAGCTAAACTGGAAAAGGTTAATACCACCTGGCTTCTGGTTTTCTGACCTATCTTGAAAGACTAATAAATAATAAGAGAAGAATATAAATATTAATAAACTTGTAAGAGTGAATAAAATGGAAGAGGAGACAATAGCAGACAAAAGACATCAACACAATTTTTGGAGATAAGAAGCAGATGGCCCAATCACGTCTGACAACATGTAGAGTACAGAAATTTGAAATACAACAGGGTAACCCAGCAAGAAGGAAACCAGTTTATGTTGCAGAATTCCTGATAGACTCAGCACTTAGAGGTGAGTGCCAATGACACTAAAAGCAGGAAGATTGATTGAAAGTGTTCCTGATCTCCCCTTGCCCACAGACACAAGGAGCTGCCTTTGTCCATGTGTCAGACGACTAGAGATGAGACAGAGAGGCTGTGCACCTGGTACATCAGCTGAGAACAGGGGAATTAAGAGAAAGGTTGTATTCTGGAGTGAGATATCAGCCTCCTCTTTTCACTTAGCTCTTAGAATGTTATCAACCAGGCTTATGTTGATTGGCCAAAAAGTTTGTTCTGGTTTTTCCATAGTATCTTTTTGGCCAGTGAACCTTTTGGCCAGTCCAATAACATCAAGAAATTGGAAGATTCCTCAATGGGAAAACTGACTAGTAAAAGAGAAAAAGATGTGGATACTGACATTTAGGGATCCTCTCATGAAATGACTGGGTCCCTATTGGATCATACTCTGATGAGGCTCAGCAGTTGGTAATTACACACAAAGATCTTTTATTCATCACTTTAGTACATTATTTTTAACTGTAAACATGTATAAATCTGTAAATATTTTTAGAAAATCTCTAACATGAAAGAGACCAGTGTAAACCAACAGGAAAAACATACATGAAACAAACGATAAGGAAGCAGAAGAATATATAACAAATGATACGGTTGAGTCTTACAAATTACATTGCATTAACAAAGGTTAGGAAGCTATGAACAAAACTTTCTGAAGACCAGAAAGAACTTTTTGATATTAAAAATGTGGTAGTGGAAATTAAAAGTTGAGTAGGTGAATTTGTAAAATAACGTTTAGAAAATAATATCATCTCGAAATAGGAAAGAAAAATAAGACAGTGAAAAAATGGGGAAACGGTGAGACGTTTGATATGGAAAGAGAAGTATAGAAGAAAGGGAAGGTAAAAGTTACTAAAGACATAATATAAGGTTGTTTCCAGAACTGAAGGACGTGCTTCCTGATTGCTAGGGAATACCAAGTGTCTAGTACAGTGAATGCAAAAGACCTATCCAAGCCATATTATTGTGAAATTTCAGAATCCCTAATTTAGGATCTTAAGAAGATGAAAAATGATTAAAATCAAATGATTAGAGATAAGAACGATCCCACATTTCTCAACAAAAACACTGGAAGCTAGAAAACATGGATAATGCCTTCAAAATTTGAAAAAAAAAATCTAAATTGTAATTTTACACCCAGCCAAACTAAGTAAGAGTGTTTTCAACATTCAAAGAGTCAAAAATGTACTTTGCTGCACTGCTTCTCAAGAAAGAAATAAAATATATGCTATACCCAAATAAGAAAGTACTAAAAAAGAGAAAATATGGATAAAGTAACTGAATAATACAATACAGAAAAGAGGTGAAGGCAGTTTTCAAGATGACACGTGTTTATCAGAGCTAGAAAGAATGCAGCCCAGATTGGAACTAGAGGGCAAAGGGCTCCAGAAGAGATGTTCCCAAGAAAAAAAATCAAACTGACTGATTTCTTGATGTGTTTGACCACATTGACTAAAATTTACAGTTCTTTGAAGAATTAGAAGGGGAATTATTGGAAAGTGCATGTTATTAATAAATGAAGCTAATGAAAAAAGTTAGGCAATATTTAACTCCAGGAAGAGCAAATTCAAGACAGGAAATACAGTGATAATACTCAGCTATTAAATCATACTTAGAGACTCATAACACTGTAATAATGTTGGTTAAGTTAAATAGTTTATGTAATTCTTTAGGGAATGTGGAATGAAGAGAAGTCTGTGCATGTTAATTTGGGGTGGGACTGAAAAGTGACATCTTCATCTTCCATAGTTCAGTTAGTTGATAGTACAAATAGTTAGAAAATAAAAATAGCATTATTTGAATGGTAGTCAGAAATAGGAATACCATTGCTTTTTAATCTAGACATCTTTGTGAAGAATATGAAAGGGAACATTTGTTTTTGTTGCCTTATAGTAGCTTAAGCTCTGTAACTATTTTGTGTAACAATATTTTTTTGAATCAAGAGGAACCTCATTAGTATAGAATTTAAAGTAAATACTTTGAAAAATTTATCCCAGGAAAACAATCATGTGTATGTTTACAAATCTAATAATGCGAATGTTTACCACAGTGTTGTATATAGCATCAATAAATTATAAACAGACTAAATTCCCATTTCTAAAGGGCAACTACTGAGTATTTTGTTTACTGCTGTGTCTGAAATCTTTGATGCATGGTAGGTACTCCATAAATATTTGTTGAGTATTTACTGACTAAGGGAGTAATTGACTTAATGCATAGGAAAAATGCACACAAAAATCTATTAATAGTGATTCTCTCTCCCTGGAGGGATAATGTTTTTTTGTATTTCCCTCAGTTGAATGCAGTCTTGTTCACCTCTAAGCAGTGAAAGCATTGAGTAGGCTTATCTGGTCTCTAGTTTGCAGCTTTTTTTTGTCTTTTATTGACAAACTAAAAATGTTTTTTTTTCCCTTTAATCTATCATTTTTCCTTCTCTTTTTCCAATTGTTTCTTTATCCACTCTATCAAATGACTCATTCCATCTACACTTGTAATATCCTTTATTTTCTCAGTGCTTTTAGCTTTTAAAAGTTATCTCCACTTTTGTTTCCATTTTTAAGCATATGCTTCTCCTTAACTGTTGCTGTCAACTCTCTCAATGCTTTTCTATGTAGATAGGGTCAATGATATCCACAAAACAATTCAAAATTGAGTACGAATGTAGTGAACCTAGCAACAAGAAGAGGGATAATAGATAGATGAAATGAAAATGCCTGCCTGATTGTTTTCACAACATGTTGCAGGTAAACTGAGTTTATACATTTGACCTGGACAACAAGGTGTATTCTCATCTATGGAAGTTTATAGAGTGGACAGTTAAAAATAGATACTAGTCATGCAAATAGCTGACTTGTTTGTGGTTTGATTTGATATAAAGAAAATGTAACTCTAACTCCAAGGAGAAACCAGCTAACACATCCCTATGTCTCTCTTCCTTTAACCATACATTTAATGGAAACTAGATAATGGTCAATTGAAGGTTGTTGACAACCTGAATGGCTGATATTCTGTACTGAGTAAAGAGAGACCCATATGTTTTAGACAAGCAGGTGGCACAGTTAATATTCTGGTAAGAAAACTGAGAATCCCTGGTTTGTGTTGTTGCACAGAATTCCATCCTGTGAAAATGGGTCATAATGCAAAAGCCAAAATTTTTCTCAGAAAATAATTTTGAACATGTTCAAATACCAGAATGATTATTCACTGAAATGCCAGGTGTGTGTGCCATAAATCATAGAAGAGACAGCCATGGTCTGGAAAAATTTTAGGACTAATGCTCCAGTCCTGCACTGAAGGCAAAGCTGAGGTGAATCCAACAAACTTGACTCCTGGGCTTGAACTTCTAAAATTTACCACTTAGGTCATCTTATGTTTGTTGGTTCAGTTTCCTAGTTTAGAAAAATCTGTATAGTTTGGAAGACTTACGTGGTTTCCATCACATTTGTCTCCTTTTCTACTAACTCCTTGCCATCTACATTTGTAATATCCTTTATTTTCTCACTTCTTATCTTTCACAGAAAATAATCTCAGACCTAAGCCTTACTATAATAAGAAAAGTGGTTCTGAAGAGAGATGTTTTTATTTTATTTTCAGCATAATGACTTACATGCATCATGAAAGGATTATCACAATAAGTTTACTGAGCATCCATCATCTCATAGCTACAACATTAAAGAAATAGAAAAAATATTTGTCCTTAGGATGAGAACTCTTAGGATTTACTCTTTTAACCTTTATATATATATCTGTGTTACTTATATTTATCATGTTGTACATTATATTCCTAATATTTATTTATCTTGTAACTGGAATTTTGTACATTTTGAAGAACCTTCATCCAATTGCCTTTTCCCCACTCCATCACCTCTGAAAACTGAAAATCTAATCTCTTTTTCTGTGGGTTTGTTTTGTTTTTGAAGTATAATTGACCTACAACACTATGTTAGTTCCTGTTATACAACATAGTAATGTGATATTTCTATACATTTCAAAATGCTCACCATGGTAAGTCTAGTTACCATCTGTCACTATACAAAGATATTACATAATTACTATCTTCCCCATACTGTACATTATTTTTAAAATTTTATCTTTTATTGAAGTATAGTTGATTTACAGTGTTGTTTTAATTTCAGGTGTACAGCAAACTCAGCTACATACATATATACACACACACACACACACACGTGTGCGTGCTCAGTTGCTTCAGTTGTGTCCAACTCTTTGTGGCCCTATGGACTGTAGCCTGTCAGGCTCCTCTGTCTATGGGTATTCTCCAGGCAAGAATACTGGAGTGGGTGGAGTAGGTTGCCTTCAGGGGTCTTCCTGACCTTGGAGGGTTCTTTACCCCTTGCGCCACCTTGGAAGCCCATATATATACATAAGTACATATACTTAAGATTCTTTTTCCTTATAGGTTATTATGAAATATTGAGTATAGTCTCCTGTGCATACAGTAGACCCTTATTGATAATCTGTTATATGTACAGCAGCCCCACACTGTACATTTCATACCTGTGGCATTTATCTTGTAACTATGAATCTGTACATCTTAATCTCCCTCACCTATTTCTCTCCTTTGCTGACCCCCTTTCCCTCTGGCAACCACCTGTTTGTTCTCCATATCTATGAGTCTCTTTCTATTTAGTTACATTTGTTCATTTGTTTTTATATTCCATATCTAATTGAAATTATACAGTATTTGTCTTTCTCTGTCTGACTGATTTCACTTTTAGCATAATACATTCTAGGTCCATCCATGTTCTCACTAATGACAAGATTTCACTTTTTATGGTGGAGTAATATTCCGTTGTTAGAGAAGGAAATGGTATTATTTCCAGCTCTGGTATTATTATTGCCTGGTAAATCCCATGGACAGAGGAGCTTCATGGGCTATAGTCCGTGGGGTTGCAAAAGAGTTGGATGTGACTCAGCCACTACACAACAACAGTGTTCTGTTATATATGTACACTGCATCTTCTTCATCCGTTTATCCATCAATGAGCACTTAGGTGCTTCCATATCTTGGCAAAACCCTTGGTGCCACTGGACTCTCAGTATGAGAAACACTTCCTGCCCACACCTGAGGAGCTGGGCCTCCTGGCCCCACTGCAGGCTCCAGGCTACAGCCTGAACCGACCTCAGGAGGGGAGAGGGGAGCTCCTTTGACAGATGAAGACATAGAGGCTCAGAGCTGAGTCACTTGCCCGAGGACACCCAGCCAAGGAAGAGCTAAGACTAAAGGACCCCTACCGAGAAGGGCCTGGCCCTACAGGGAAAATGTGGATGGATGAGGGAGCAAAGGAAAAATACGTGATATCCAGAGTGGCAGCTACTCCCCAGATCTGTCCTGCTGCTGTAACAGAACTGTAGTTGGATGTACTCCCAGCCTCCCTTGCAGCTAGGTGTAACCATGGACTGAGTTCTCACTGGTGAAACATAAGCAGATGTGACATGTGCCAATGCTGGGTCTGGGTGGGGGCTCTTCCACATTCCCTTCCCTTTCCCATGAGCTGGAGCACTGATGTGCCCTGTGATACAGCTTCGGCCACACCCAAGGTGAAGGCAGCTCAAGAAACAGAAAGAAAACAGAGTTTCCAAGTGATCCCATCAGTTCAGTTCAGTTTCTCAGTTGTGTCTGACTCTTTGTGACCGCACGAATCGCAGCACGCCAGGCCTCCCTGTCCGTCCCATAGAAGTGTCCAAAGAAATAAATTGTTTTCTCTTTTTAGATAGCTGCTGTGGCTTGAGATCTTTTTGTTACAGCAACCACATCTATTTAACTCTCACTGACTCAAACTTTGCTTCTAGCAGAGTCAAGCCCTCCACTTCCCACCAGGAGACAGTGAGGTGGTTCTGGGTCAACAACACACACACTCACACTGTCCGAATGCTTAACATTTATAGCTTTTAGAATTGGTGTTTTCATTTTTCAGATAAATGCCCAGGAGTGGAATTGCTGGATCATATAGTGGTTCAGTTTTTAACTTTGGGAGGAATCTCCATACTGTTTTCCATCGTGGCTGCGTCGGTTTACATTCTCACCAACAGTGTTCCGTTTTCTTCGTATCATTGCCAACACTTGTTATTTGTTGTCTCTTTGATGATAGCCATTCTGACAGATGTGAGGTGATATTTTATTGCAGTTTTGATTTGCATTTCTCTGATGATTAGTGATGTGGAGCATCTTTTCATGTGCTTGTTGGCCATCTGTATATCTTCTTTGGAAAAATGTCTGTTTAGGTCCTTTGCCTGTTTTTTAATCGGAATTTTTAATGTTGAGTTGTATGTGTCCTTCGTGTATTCTGGAATTCAACCCCTTATCAAATATATTTCTTGCAAATATTTTCTCCCATTTAGTAGGCTGCCTTTTTGTTTCACTGATAGTTTCCTTTCCTACGTAAAACACTTTTTTTTTTTAGTGTGATGTAGTTTCATTTCCTTATTTTAGCTTTTGTTTCCTTTGTTTAAGGAAATATTGCTTAAGACTGATACTGAAGTGCTTAGTGCCCATGTTTTCTTCTAGTCATTTTTTGGTTTCAGGTCTACATTTAAGTCTTTAATCCATTTGTAGCTTATTTTTTGTATAGTATGAGCAAATAGTCCAGTTTGATTCTTGTGCATGTAGCTGTTCAGTTTTCCCAACACCATTTAATGAAGAGGCTGTCTTTTTCCCATTGTTTATGCTTACCATCTTTGCCATAGACTAATTGACCAACCTAGATACCATATTAAAAAGCAGAGACATTACTTTGCCAGCAAAGGTCCATCTAGTCAAGGCTATGGTTTTTCCTGTGGTCATGTATGGATGTGAGAGTTGGACTGAGAAGAAAGCTGAGTGCCAAAGCATTGATGCTTTTGAACTGTGGTGTTGGAGAAGACTCTCGGGAGTCCCTTGGACTGCAAGGAGATCCAACCAGTCCATCCTAAAGGAGATCAATCCTGGGTGTTCATTGGAAGGACTGATGCTGAAGCTGAAACTCCAATACTTTGGCTACCTCACGCGAAGAGTTGACTCATTGGAAAAGACCCTGATGCTGGGAAGGATTGGAGGCAGGAGGAGAAGGGGATGACAGAGGATGAGATGGCTGGATGGCATCACCGACTTGATGGGCATGAGTTTGGGTGAACTCCAGGAGCTGGTGTTGGACAGGGAGGCCTGGCGTGCTGCGATTCATGGGGTTGCAAAGTCAGACATGACTGAGTGACTGAACTGAACTGAACTGAATTGATCATTTAAGTGTGGGTTTGTTTCTGAGCTCTCTATTCTGTTCCAGAGATGTGTATCTGTTTTTCATCAATGTTATGCTGTTTTGATTACTGTAGCTTTGTAATATAGTTTGAAATCAGGGCTACCTCCAGCTTTGTCCTTTTTTATCAAGATTGCTTTGTTATTTGGGGTCTTTTTTGTATTCCATACAAATTTTAGAATTGTTTGTTCTAGTTCTGTGAAAAACACCATTGGTGTTTTGATAGTGATTACATTGAGTCTGCAGATTGCATTTGGGTATATAGTCACTTTAACATTATTAGTTCTTCCAGTCCATGAACACAGTATATCTGTTACTTTGTGTCATCTTCAACTTCTTTTCATCAGTGTCTTACAGTTTTCCAAGTAAGTCTTTTATCTTTTAGTTAGATTTATTCTCAAGTATTTTATTCTTTTTGATATGATTGTACATGGAATTTTTTCTTGATTTCTCTTTATGATAATTTATTTTAGTTATTAGAAATGCAATAAATTTTTGTTTATTGATTTTGTATCTTGCAACTTTGCTGAATTCCTTGATGAGTTCTATTAATTGGTGATGTCTTTAAGATTTTCTGTGTATAGTATCATGTCATCTGCAAGCAGTGACAGTTTTACTTCTTCCTTTTTGATTTGGATTCCTGTGATTTTTTTTTCCCCTTGTCTAATTGTGGCTAGGAACAAAAAGGGGAAAAATCCAAAATAAGTTTGTTTAATAGATCTTCTCATACCTAAGTTTGATGTTAAATGATTATGAAAGGAGTCAAAGTTAGAGGGCTTAATCAAGTGAAATTTCTCTGGATAAGAGAGAGAGGTGATGGAGAAAAGGCCAGTTTTTGGATTCAGTTCAGTTCAGTCGCTCAGTCATGTCTGGCTCTTCACAACCCCATGGACTGCAGCATGCCAGGCCTCCCTGTCCATCACCAACTCCCAGAGTTTATTCAAACTCATTTCCATTGAGTTGGTGATGCCATCCAACCATCTCATCCTCTGTTGTCCCCTTCTCCTCCCACCTTCAATCTTTCTCAGCATCAGGGTCTTTTCCAATGAGTCAGCTTTTCGCATCAGGTGGCCAAAGTATTGGAATTTCAGCTTCAACATCAGTCCTTCCAATAATCTAGAGAAAATGATAGAATTGTACCCAGGGGAGAGGTAGATATTGAAGTTTCTGTTGTGTGGCGACCCAGCCCCCTCCATTACAACTTCAATAAAATCCAAATATTTGTATGATTTTGGAGTTGGATTTATTCTTGGCAGTCTGTGGATGATGCCACAAGAAGTTTAGTGGTGAGGACAGATTCTGCTCCTTTCACTGGAGTAAAAGCCACATACACAATCTGACCTGATCCTCCTTCCATGAACCCCTCTCCCCAACCCACAGTCTAGCTTCGTTGGTTTCCTTCATGTTCTTTGAACATACCAGGGTCGCTCCTGCCTTGAGACTTTTGTACTTGTTCGTTCTTCCTAATGCTTTCTCTGGGATATCCTGGATATCTATATGACTTACTTTCCTCACCTCCATCTGAGTAAACTCAGTTACCCAGTGAGGACTTACTTAGCGCTCTGTTGAAAATCACACCCCACCCCTTACCCACATACTTTATTTATCATTTGTCTATCTTCTCTGTTAGAATTTACAAGGGCAAAGTATTCCCACCTCTCCTTTTCCCAGCTCCCATTCTGGCTGTAGTGCCTGGGATAGCACTGGGCACATAGAAAATGCTCCATAAATATTTATTGAATGAATAAAATAATGAATGCTGGTCAAAGGAGTCTAGTCAGTTTCAGTTACCAAAAAAGCAAACAGGTGATTCTCAAAGGATAATATTAAGAGTTTTTCTACTTGTATAGATATATAAGCATAAGTAGGAAGATTGCAGGTAAGTGCTTATTGAGATTCTTCCTGGAAAAATTGATGCTCTTCAGTTCAAATAATCATATGTACTTGTTAAGCACATTACAGAACAAATATGTATTTAGGAAAACCAGATCACCTTTGAAATACTTGTTTTCCAAAAGTTCCTTTCTTAAAGTCTGCTCTGCCTGTGGTAGAGAAATGCAAATTACACGTGGCATAAATTGATTTCTCTTTGGAGTACTTTTTCCTTATTATGTAGTCATTTCAAATGTGAAGAATAAAATGCCGCTAAATAAAAGATTGCTTGCCATCTCAAGTAGTACGCAAGAGTTGTTTTTCCCTGTTTTTGTAGTCCTGGCAAATTATACAGAAGATTAATCTTTGAGAAGCTTTTTTATTATAACTGTGGAAAAGATTATTGTAAGCAGTAATCTCATGAAAGTAATTCTCCTCCACACCATTCAAGAGAATTTTGCAGAGAAATAAGATGAATACAGGTCTCTCCCCTATATTGAGGGGGTATTTTGAATCTCTTAGGTCAGGGATCTAAGCCATCTATGGGACCGTGCTGTGGACAGAAGATGTGGTCTCTGCCATAGAGATGGTATTGTCACCACCTGCTTCCGCGTCTGCTGCAGGCAGGGCCCTGCTGTTCGTTCACTTGAGAGCAACTTCTAGTGCTTGTTCCAGATCCTGGACTCTCAGTCAGTAGTGACTCCTGATTTCTAAACTCGCCTCAGAACGGATAGTTTAAGACACAGATTTCTTTATGTTAGGGCAAAAAAAAAACAAAAAAACTTCAGAGTGGTTCAAACTCTACCTGCCGTAATCTCTGTGAAATCTGTAATTTACATATATATAAAAAAGAAACTTGTCTGATTTCTCTTAGGCCATTAGATTCTGCACTTAAAGGAAGGCCCTCTTTTACAGGATTCTCTGTTTATCTTCTACTCTTAATGGAGTGAACACATAATTTATCATCCAAATAGGGACATATTTGGGAATGGAAGGGGGATAACTATTAATTATTATATATAGAAAGCAATCATAACCTCAGATCATGGGAAACAAGCAGAATCATATGGTGCCTGACTGTTAAGGAGAATGAATACTTACGGAAAGCATATAATGTGCTAAGCATTTTATATATATTACTTCACTTTCAAAACCATCCTCTGATGTGGTTATGTGAACACATTTTTAGCAATGAATCTGGGCTCTATGACGTTAACCCAAGGAGTTAACATATACTAATCTAAAAGGAATTTTATGAACTCAGTACAGTTTACAATAAGAACCATTGATTGAATGGAGGAAATGCATTAGATACACATATGGCCAAAAGCCAAATGTTAAAATCAATACTTGACTAAAGTCAGGTAGTGTTAGAATAGAAGGGACTTTTTGGAGGCAAGATTAAAATCTGAAAACTTATCTAACATTTTAGAAGTCAAATTTTGAAAGTTTGACAGTGGTGAAGGAAACAGAATTTATCGGCACCATTCACTGATGGAGCACTCCGGTGGTCCCTGTGCTGCAGGCCTGTAATCCCAAAGACATGCTCACTTTGATCAGAGTAATGTTTGTTAGTGCACAGTGTTAAGGAACTTTGGATTCACCCATCATCGAACCTTAAAAATCCTGGATCTGCTGCTACTGAAAATGTTTACTCACCTGTAGCTACTGTTTTGTCAGGCTTTTGTGTTTTGGTCTCCATAGTCTAAAACTGTAAAGAATTGACTTCCTCAATTTGAATTTTGACCAGTGGGAACAAAATGTGCATTGAGGTTCTCTTGATTCTCTAATGTGTGTTTTTTTTCCTTTTCTTCCTACTTGTAATTTATTCATCCAGTTGATCAGCATATATTAAGCACTTATTTGGTGTAAGACAAAAGTCTTTGCCCTCAAGGAGTTTAAATCGTGGGACTTGGGGAGACAGACAATAAGTAAAACTATAGATAAAATGTATAACGTATAGGGACTTCCCTGGTGGTCCAGTCGCTAAGACTCTGTGCTCCGAGTGCAGAGGGAGCCTGGGTTCAATCCCTGTTCAGGAAACTAGATCCCACATGCTGCAACTAAGACCCGGTGCCGCTAAGCAAATAATTTTTTTTTTAAGTATATAAATAGTGTTAAGTGCTTTTAAGAAGAATAAAGCAATTAAGAAGGATATGAGGAATTCTCTACTATGACTGGGTCATGATGATTTCTCATGATGTTTGTGGGGTTTTTTTATTTTCATGAAGTTTTTAGGGGCAGATTTGGCATTTGACAATCTTGCATATGAAGATTTCCCAACTATGGCTTTTTTTCCCTGAACAACTCACTCTCTAAATGTAATTAAATAACTAAAAATCAAATATAGTTCTTAAAGGTTATTTTTTTTAAATATTTTGAATGCTAGTATATCAACTAATTATACAAAGATTTGGATTTTCATGAAATTTCAACTCTGTTATACTGTCTTATATTATTATGTAGAATTTTGTAAGCACTTATTGGCAAAAAAAATGCAGTATTTTCCTTAAAATTATCGTCTAGGCACACTTAATATTTCCTTTAACTGACAGTTTATTCGCTTCTGTAATCAATAATCCTTCATAAATTTTGTATGTAAAATTAATCACCTTCACAGTAAATTTATTATTACAGCATTTTCCTCTTACGGTATTAAAGATACATTTATTTATACTTCACCTGATGGCTAGAATTTCAATACAGAAAGCACATAAGGAAATCCTCATTCCATTTACTCCTGGGTTGCTTATAGAATTTTAAATTACACACTCAGTTATAAACATTATGGTATTTCCTGTTTGGGTTACTTCAATACCCTGTTTAGATATGATAATGAAGGGTGTGATCACACAAGCCTTTGTCACATACGTGTTCAGGAAGGCCAGAGATGGCATCAGATCAGATGTTTAGCTGAGTCTAAAGCTGAACTCTTTAGAGGTAGAACTCTTCTTCAAGTTTGCTTTCTCAAATTCAGTTCTTCCTCCGGAGGGGCACGATAGTCAGTCACTGGAGTGGGAGCCTCCCAGCCTTCATCGTGTCTGGTGCCTAGAGCAATGAACATGGCATCTAAGAGATCTTAGCAGGGTTCACATTGCTTTGTTGTTCAGTCGCTCAGTCGTGTCTGACTCTTTGCAACCCCATGGACTACAGTACACGAGGCTTCCCTGTCCTTCAACATCTCCTGGAGTTTGCTCAAACTCAAGTCCATTGAGTCGATGATGCCATCCAGCCATCTCATCCTCTGTCATCCCCTTCTCCTTTTTGCCTTCAGTCTTTCCCAGCATTAAGGTATTTTCCAATGAGTTGGCTCTTCGCATCAGGTGGCCAAAGTATTGTAGCTTCAGCTTCAGCATTTGTCCTTCTAATGAATAGTCAGAGTTGGTTTCCTTTAGGATTGACTAGCTTAATCTCCTTGCTGTCCAAGGGACTCTCAAGAGGCTTATCCAATACCACAGTTCAAAAGCATCAATTCGGCGCTCAGCTTTCTTTATGGTCCACCTCTCACGTCCATACATGACCACTGGAAAAATCCTACCTTTGTCAGCAAAGTGATGGCTCTTCTTTTTAACATGCTGTCTAGGTTTGTCATAACTTTTCTTCCAAGGAGCAAGCGTCTTTTAATTTCATGGCTGCAGTGACTGTCTGCAGTGATTTTGGAGCCCAAGAAAATAAAGTCTGTCACTGTTTCCATTTTTACCCCATCTATTTGCCATGAAGTGATGGGACAAGATGTCATGATCTTAGTTTTTTGAATGTTGAGTTTTAAGCCAACTTTTTCACTCTCCTCTTTCACCTTCATCAAGAGGCTCTTTAGTTCCTCTTCACTTTCTGCTACAACTGGGTGTTATTAACTGAGTGATTGGGTTTTCACTCTTGTCTGTTAGTCTCTCAGTCTTTCTGGCACAGGAAGCCAATATGGTCCTTTTGGCTTTGTTGATATGCATGGCTTTCACTGGTAGGCAATGAGAACCTGAGTGAGTTTTTAGCATGTGGCTCCTAATTACTTAACTTCACAAAGCACCTATAGCGTCATTGGTAGGAGCTCTACTGAAGCTTGAATTCAAATAATAAAAACCACTTGCATTTTAACTCCAGTACTCACCTTATACTCAACTGGTAAAAATGAATAATCTGAAGATTTAAACTGGAACATAAAAATGGATTTACTTTTACCATTTTAACCCTGCGATTTCATTGCCTGCCATAAAAATTGGGCTTCCTAGGTGACACTAGTGGTAAAGAACCGGCTTGCCAGTGCAGGAGACATAAGAGACATAGGTTTGGTCCCTGGGTTGTGAAGATCCCTTGGAGGAGGGCATGGCAGCTCACTCCAGTATTCTTACCTGGAGAATCCCATGGACAGAGGAGCCCGGTGGGCTATAGTCCAGAGAGTCACAAAGAGTCAGACACGACTGAAGCAGCTTTGCTCGCAGGCATAAGAGAAGCAAAGAATAGGCAGCATCAGTGCCAAGCATGAAAAAGGGGGTGGGAATAAAAATTGCTAAACATTCTAAAAGCTGGTACGTGTCTTCTCTCCAGGATCACCTGTAGGATGGCAGGAGGTGAAGCTCAACTTTCTCTTCCCCCAAACCTAGTGGTGTTAAGCAAGAGCTCAGTAAAAATCATTGCTACCACTACCCTGATTCCCACTCCTACTGCTGGGAGAACTATTTCCACTTCTGCTTTTGCTTCTGTGGTTATATAGCCATATGGCTGGTGAGCTCGTGGGGCCCTTCTCAGGCATGGAGGGGTGAACACACTTTTACATTGTAGTCTTTTTTCAGCCACCCTCTAGACAATGGGCCTGACAGACGGAAGATGCAGAGGCACTCTGGATGGAAGATAGAGGGAAAAGTTCATAACTTTCTAGGGAAAGCACTCCCATACTGCAAATGGTGCTATGGTTATTATGAATTTGAATTCATAATTCTTTCTTGAATTTTTAAAAGTAGTTATATGCATGTGATGCTTTCTATTTTTGTCCAGTGTTTGGTTTCCCTCCTCAAGGTATAGTTGCCCTGAGCATGATGATGCTGTAGGAAAAGGTGTGAACTTGAGTCCGTCTAAACATACAATTTGATCGATAATTAAGCAAACATTTATTTACCTCATGAACTTGACTTGAGCAAGTCTCTTGGACCGAGCTTCGGTTTCATTGTCTGTAAATTTAGGATAATGTAATCATCTCTATCTTAGTTTTTTATGAGGATGAAAAGAGGAAGCCAGTATAAAGTGATATGTAAGTGGCTAGGTCACTTACATATCACTCTCCACTGGTAAAGATTAAATGGGGTCTTATTATGTAGCTGGGACAAATTTTTCTTCTGAATTTTCTGTAGCACTTTGTGCTAAATGGCAAGTTTAGCTTGGTTTGGAGGCGAGACTTTGGTCTGGCTGAAAGTAAGTACCAGACATGAAGTGAGAAGACCTGGGAGCAAACCCATGCTCCACCCTGCTTTGTTAGTTATGTGCCCCAAGTTAAATTGCTGAAAAAAAAAATCCTAAAGCTATGTAGCTCCAAGGTCACTCACTGTGAGAACTAAGTAGAGAAAGATCTAGGAAGGCACCTGGAATGCTTGGTGTTTAGAAAGCATTTCTTCAGGGAAGAGAAAGGTAAGGGTAAGTCAGAATGGTCCTGATAGGCAGCCTTGCAGAGAGGAAAAAGCATGTCCTGCAATCACCCTAATACCGTTTCCTCAGATGTGAATTGGGACTAATAATAGTTAGTGCTAGTCACTCAGTCGCGTCTGACTCTTTGAGACCGCATGGACTATAGCCTGCCAGGCTCCTCTGTCCATGGAATTCTCCAGGCAAGAATACTGGAGTGGATTGCCATTTCCTTCTCCAGGGCATCTTCCTGACCCAGTGATTGAACCCAGGTCTCCTGCATTGCAGGCAGAATCTTTACCTTCTGAGACACCAGGAAAGCCCATGTATTCCCTTAATTATCTCTTAGGACCACTCTAAGAACTAAAAGGTATTCCATTTCTGGTTATTTCCATTTAACCAGAAAAGGATTAAGGGCTCAAAAATTTCCTCACCTCACAAAGCTCAGAGTCATGCCTAAGATAATTCTCCTAATTTTTATTTATTTTATTTTATCATTGACTGTGCTGGGTCTCGTTGCTGTGCAAGGGCTTTCTCTAGTTGCCCCTCTGCGGTGAGTGGGTGGCTACTCTAGTTACGGTGCATGAGCCTCTCACTGCGTTGGCTTCTCTTGTTGGAGGGCACAGGCTCACTTTCCCCGAGGCACATGGATCTTAGTTCCCAGATCAGGGATTGAACCCGTGTCCCTCACACTGGCAGGTGGACTCTCAACTGCTGGACCACCAGGGAAGTCCGCAGTTCTCATTTTTAAAGACCTTGTTCTATGTTAACTGACGATATTACCCAGGATGCCCTTTTGAGAAAATGAAGGCAATTCATTGTAAAACTTTCCTGCCTCTGTTCAGGCTGCCTTTTGGGTAATGAAACACAATAAAAATTATTGAACATAGAGGAGGCAAGAGAAGAGGGGCACTTGGAGGAAATGGGATGATGATGTAGGAGCAAGAGGGACACAGATGCTGGCAAATGTGAAAGAAGAAGGCCACCTTCCCCAGACCCCAGCCCTGTCCTTTCTGTTGAAACCTTTGTGAAGTTCCCCTGGTGCCAAACAAAAAGCACCAGAGAAAGCACCAGGTGGTGGGAAGAACCCCAGACTATGACTTGGTTTATTTGTCCCTGCGTTGAACTTGAACTTGGTCTACATGCTGCATCTGTATGTCCTCGGGGGAATTCCCAAGAATAATTTCTGAGACCATTTCTGAAGCCCAGTAACATTCCTGGGTAATAGAGTTTGTAAGTTGCAGAACCAGGTTTTGAACCCAAGTACTGCTGCTGCTGCTGCTAAGTCGCTTCAGTCGTGTCCGACTCTGTGCGACCCCATAGACGGCAGCCCACCAGGCTCCCCGGTCCCTGGGATTCTCCAGGCAAGAACACTGGAGTGGGTTGCCATTTCCTTCTCCAATGCATAAAAGTGAAAAGTGAAAGGGAAGTCGCTCCGTCATGTCCGACCCTCAGCGACCCCATGGACTGCAGCCTACCAGGCTCCTCCGTCCATGGGATTTTCCAGGCAAGAGTACTGGAGTGGGGTGCCATTGCCTTCTCTGGAACCCAAGTACAGTTGCCCACAAATCCTCATCCTCAGATTTTGCATCCAAGGATTCAACTGATGGGTGGATAGAAAGTATTTGGGAAAATTAAAAATGCCAAAAGATCTAAAAAGCCAACTCGAATTTGCTGCACACTGGTCACTATTTAATGGCATTTACATTGTCTTTATAACTATTTACATAATGCTTGTATTAGGTATGATAAGTAATCTAGAGATGATTTAGGGTACAGGGCAAGAAGTGTGTAGGTTATCTGCAAACACAGTGCTGTTTTATGTAAGGAACTTGAGCATCCTTGGGGTTTGGTATTTAGGTGGAGGGGGGGTTACGGAACCAACCCTGTGAGGCCGAGCATGACTATATTCCAATTACCTGCCACTTTTCAGCTCCAAGCTTGGAGCCACCCCTGGTGGCTAAAGATGTCTGAGCCAGCAAGTCTACTTGGGGGTGCCATTCAGAAGTGGTTTATGTCAGCAGTTTATTTTATTGGTCCTTCTAGAAGTGGGACTGGGGAATAAGCTCTTTTATTCCTGAAAGCTCAGTGAGGAAACAGAGTTGGTTTCTGACAGGCTTTGAATTTGAGGAGAATGTGAAGATTGGCTTGTAGAATAGTGGCCTCCATGTGAGGGAACAGCAGAGGAACAGCTGTGAGCCATTCCAGGAGGGTGGGTGAGGGAGATCCAGAAGACCCTGGTGTTTCAGAGAGAAAGGGAGTGAGGAAGGAGTGGGACTTCTAAGCTCCTTCCTGTGCTCAGCTGTGTCCCACCCTGCTGAGAGGTCAGACAAAACAAGAACAGGAGAAGCACACGAGATTTACCAGCTGGAATGCAGGTTGCTTCGTCAGTGCCTGAAATCACATCCCTCATCTCATTCAATTTCTGTTTCCAGAGATTTCCCAGGGCTTGTTCTTGGATCATATCCTCAGTTTTGGGGGTGTGTACCCTTTTTAGGGCCAGTCTGTGTATTTCCTACTCTGTACAGTTCTCCTAAAATCCCTGATCTCTGAAAGTCACCACTTGATGGTTACATCACCATGAAGAGATGTTAGCCATCCAAGCCTTGGATATTTAAATCCATCAGTCTGCAATTACAATGACTAATTCAGACACATTTCAGCTGCATATGAGAGCTGATATGTTTCTTTGTTTCTGTTTAGTTATGTCAGTTTCAGGTGTAAGGTGTACAGCCTTGTAATTTGACATCTGTATACACTACAAATTGATCACCACGACGAATCTAATTACCATCCATCACCAGACAGGTGACCCCTTTACTCATTTCACCCATCCCCCAGCCTCTTTCCCTTCTGGTAACCACTAATCTGATCTCTGTAACTCTGAGTTACCAGTTCCCTGCAGATACCAAGGGACAACTTTAATGCTGTAGTGAACATAGGGAGTGCATATATCTTCTTTTCAAATTAGTGTTTTTGTGCACATGTGATAAATACCCAGAAGTGGAATAGTTGGGTCACACGGTAGTTCTAGTCTAAATTGTCTGAGGCATCGCCATACTGTTTTCCATAGTGGTTGCACCAATTTACAATCCTACCACCTGATGTCTTTTCTTCTGAAACTTTTTAAAACATGAAATACTCCAGTTGTGCATTCCGATGGCTGGAAGGGTGAATGAATAGTTGTCTAATCACCCTGGAGACACAGATGCTTTTGTGAGCTGGTGGTGAGGTAAGGCTGCACATCTCTGTGGGAATGACAAGTGAATGAGTCTGCTGCTCTCTTAACCTGCTGTTCTTTTCTCTCTCCATTTTCTCTCCTAGGAAACAGATGGAAGACTGCTGCGACCCCGCCCATCTCTTTGCTATGACTAAAATGAATTCCCCCATGGGGAAAAGCCTGTGGTACGATGGGGAGTTTTTATACTCGTTCACCATTGATAATTCAACTTATTCTCTCTTCCCCCAGGTTAGTAAAGAGTTTACTGCCTTTCAATATAATTTCTTACATGTCTTGATATCATAGGAAAGGGATCACTGACCTTTTCTTACCAATCAGATCTACTTCTTTTCATCTTCTTTTTTCTAAAAAAAAAAAAAAATATTTATTTACTTACGACTGTGCTGGGTTTTCATTGCTTTCTCTCGTTGCACATCACCAGCTCGAGACATGTAGGCTTCAGTAGTTGTGGCTCACAGGCTTGGTTGCCCTGTGGCATCTTCCCGGACCAGGGATCAAACTTGTGTCCCCTGCCTTAGCAGGCAGATTCTTAATCACTGGACCACCAGAGAAGTCCGTATTCTCTTCTTAATTATAAATTCTCCCCTTTATAACTGTCATTTGTGTGTGTATGTGTGGGAAGAAGTCAAATGGTGTTTTGATACAGGGGAAGCAGTAGGATAGTATAGAATAACAGATTTCCTAGCGCTTCTGATTTGAGTCATATGAGACTGAAGGAGGCAAGCAGAGAAGGAGGCGAGGCCGGGGAATTGTGGAATTCTAGTGTTTTGAGGTTGGCTGTGGAATGATCTTAAAGATTTGCAATACTGGAATGTTTTCTTAAGGCTGGTATTGCTCTCGGGGAGTGGGGACCATATGGTCAGAAGTTGCTTCTTAGAGCTCGTGAATCTTAACCCTGTGGTTAGATTCCTGCTCTGAAGTGGAGGAGTGGTGGTGATGGAAAGAGAGTATCTGACCACTTTTGAAGTGGTCTAAATCAAGCTTTGCTCCCTTAATGTTTTCCTCTGTGGTTTTCCAAGCACTGAAATCAAATGTTTTATTAAAATAGATCTATGTAGCAGTGGACTTTCCCGGTTGCTTAGTGGTAAAGAATCTGCCTGCAATGCAGAAGACACAGGAGATACGGGTTTGCTCCCTGGGTTGAGAGATCCCCTGGAGGAGGTCATGACAACCCACTCCAGTATTCTTGCCTGGAAAATTCCATGGACAGAGGAGCCTGGTGGACTACAGTCTGTGGGGCTGCAGAGTTAGACACAACTGAAGCAACTTCTTGAAAAAACTATATGCAGGTCAGGAAGCAACAGTTAGAAATGGACATGGAACAACAGACTGGTTCCAAATAGGAAAAGGAGTATGTCAAGGCTGCATATTGTCACCCTGCTTATTTAACTTATATGCAGAGTACATCATGAGAAACGCTGGGCTGGAAGAAGCACAAGCTGGAATCAAGATTGCCTGGAGAAATATCAATAACCTCAGATATGCAGATGACACCACCCTTATGGCAGAAAGTGAAGAGGAACTAAAGAGCCTCTTGATGAAAGTGAAAGAGGAGAGTGAAAAAGTTGGCTTAAAGCTCAACATTCAGAAAATGAAGATCATGGCATCTGGTCCCATCACTTCATGGGAAATAGATGGGGAAACAGTGGAAACAGTGTCAGACTTTATTTTGGTGGGCTCCAAAATCACTGCAGATGGTGACTGCAGCCATGAAATTAAAAGACACTTACCCCTTGGAAGGAAAGTTATGATCAACCTAGATAGCATATTCAAAAGCAGAGACATTACTTTGCCAACAAAGGTCCGTCTAGTCAAGGCTATGGTTTTTCCTGTGGTCATGTATGGATGTGAGAGTTGGACTGTGAAGAAAGCTGTGGTGTTGGAGAAGACTCTTGAGAGTCCCTTGGACTACAAGGAGATCCAACCAGTCCATGCTAAAGGAAATCAGTCCTGGGTGTTCTTTGGAAAGAATGATGCTGAAGCTGAAAGTCCAGTACTTTGGCCACCTCATGTGAAGAGTTGACTCATTGGAAAGGACTCTGATGCTGGGAGGGATTGAGGGCAGGAGGAGAAGGGGATGAGAGAGGATGAGATGGCTGGATGGCATCACCGACTCGATGGATGTGAGTTTGAGTGAACTCTGGGAGTTGGTGATGGACAGGGAGGCCTGGTGTGCTACAGTTCATGGGTCGCAAAGAGTCAGACACGACTGAGCGACTGAGCGACTGAACTCAACTGAACTGAAGCAACTTAGCACAGCACAGAGAATCTATGGAGCAAGTGAGGGGGAAAGAAAGGAAATCCTTATTTCTAGGGAGCCCTAGAAATCATTAGGTGAAAGGTGGAGTAGGAGTCATGAGGTCGCTCCTGAAATTACTTAGAACAAGAAGTTACTGCCATAATTGTGGTTTAGAGATTAGGAAAACACAGTGGCCACTGCCATTAGCAGAAACGAGCCCCAAGAAGTTGTTTCAACTCACCTCCTCCCTCCAGACCTTTCTCCAGTGCATCTAATGGGGAAGATTAATTTGCATCCGGAACACTAGTTGCAGAGAATCCAAGAGGGGCAGTTTTCTTTAAAGCAGTCAAGCTTTAGCAGGAAGCTAGAAAAAGAGTGGAATTGAGGTTGAATGAGCCAATTTACAGTATCTTCTTTGTGCAAAAACTGATACCAACTTGCTATGAAATAAAGATGAGATAAGGAAGCAATCTCCTTTAACAGCGCATCAAATAGAAAAATATTTAAAGAAATCCAAAATAGGATTTTATAGATGAAGGCTTTCAGTCATACTAACTGACTCTGTGCTAGGAAATAGATTTGAAGAAAAGAAATGATTAAAGAAATACAAACTAACCTCCCATCTTATCTGTAAGTTGCAGCAGTCAGATAGCAGGAAACATTGTCCTTTTCAAGTGCATGCGCATGAATTCTATGTCTCTCCCTGCCAGCTTCGAGATCAAGGAACCATCCCTGAATAATAAAGGAAACGTACCTTTTTCTTAGAAAGAGTTAAACCATTCTATCACTGTGTGTGCACAGTCATTCCGAAGGCCTGAACCAGTTCAATGGGTGGACTTGAAAAAAAAAAAGTTACATATATATTCTTCTGATGAGATTCTGAAATGACTAATTAATTTATAGAAACCCTGGAAAACCAGTTTGCAGCAACACAAAAGGTATTTATCCCTGGGCCCTCTTATTTCTTAGTGAAAGAATTCTAGTTTGTTATCAGGAAGCTAAATTGTCAGTTAATTGTTAGGCTTCATTCATGCTCCTGGCGGGAAGAAACTGCCATGTGCTCATTAGGCAGAAATGCAGGTGGGTGAGCTGGGCTCCATGTTGTCAATTGAGTATAACATCTCTCCTTTCCCTGTATTTCAGCAAAATAATGCTAAATCACTCCTTCTCTAACTGAGATGTATAGCTTTATATTACACTTTTAATTATATATTTTAATGTATTTATTTTAATTATGTATTATACGTCTCCCCTAAAGGCTCAATATAAGTTAGCTACCGTTCTTATTGGTATTATTCCTTCACCCATTTTTATCCACTGCTTTTATTGTTGTTGCTGAGGTGCAATCCAAGATTATGTGTTTGATGTGGAAAGTAATAGGTCCTGAATCAAGGTTGGAGGGTCCACAGAGGCCCTGTAGAGATGGTGTGTATTTTGTAATTACAGTTAGTGGCTTCTTATTTGTACATCTTACAAAATCCCATGGCTTTATTATCTGCTGCTGCTTCTGCTGTTTAGTCGCCAGGTCATGTCTGACTCTTTTGCAACCCCATGGACTGTAGCTCACCAGGCTTCTCTGTCCATAGGATTTCCCAGGCAAGAATACTGGAGTGGCCATTTCCTCTACCAGGGGATCTTCTTGATCCAGGGTTCAAACCTGCATCTTCAGCGTCTCCTGCTTGGCAGGCAGATTATTTATCACTGAGCCACCTGAGTAGCCTGGCTTTGATTTATTCAGTTTCACGTCGTATGCAATTATCTGCATAATTATCTATCACAATTCTCTAAAATTCTTTATTTTCTGATCTCAATACTATCTTGTGAGGTTTTGTGGGAACTCATTTTTGTGCCTCGTACTGTGCTTTGCACTCAGTGTAGAGGTTCATTTCTAGCTGCTCACGGTTGCCAAGATCTCCTCTGAAACATCCCACCTGGGCTGGACCACTGCTCTGCTCTGGCTTGAACCACAGGAGACCAAGCAGGATAGTTAGATGTAGTTGTTTCCAAATGGCTCTATCAATGTATTTTGATGAGATACTTCTTGATTATTATTAGGTATGAGGTGGTGCAGTGACAAAGAATCCACCTGCCAATGCAGGAGCTTCAGGAGATGTGGATTCAATCCTTAGTCAAGAAGATCCCCTGGAGTAGGAAATGGCAACCCACTCCAGTATTCTCGACTGGGAAATTCCATGGACAGAGGAGCCTGGCAGGCTACAGTCCATGGGGTCGCAGAGAGTTGGACATGGCTGAGCATGCACGCATGCACCGTTTAGACATGAAGGGCTGAATTATAATCTTTATGTGAGTTTTCTAGAATGTACTGTGTGTGTGTGTTTGGAGGGGAAGGTGTGTTCGTAGGTGTTTCCATTTTGAGAATACTTTAGGATCCCTCCATCCCCTGGGTTGGAATCAACTCCTTGCTCTGCCTGTCTCTTTGAAGCCTGCATGGTCCATATTTGTAGATAATGCCGACTAAATACTATTTTGGGGCTTCCCTAGTAGCTCAGCTGGTTAAGAATCCATCTGCAGTGCCGGAGACCCCGGTTCAATTCCTGAGTCGGGAATATCCGCTGGAGAAGGGATAGGCTACCCAGTCTAGAATTCTTGGGCTTCCCTGGTGGCTCAGCTGGAAAAGAACCCACCTGCAATGTGGGAGACCTGGGTTCAGTCCCTGATTTGGGAAGATCCCCTGGAAAAGGGAATGGCTACCCACTCCAGTATTCTGGTATTCTGGGCTGGAGAATTCCATGGACTGTACAGTCCATGGGGGTCACAAAGAATTGGACATGACGGAGCGACTTTCACTGTCACTTGACTTATAACATATTTTTGCCCAGAAAGAGCATAAATTTCTTTGGGAATGAGTGAGGAAGTAGCAGGAATGTTAGAAACCACAACTGTGCTAATATAATCTGAGAAATATTTTTCATTGGTGTAATAAAAACATGGTCAGCCTACCATTCTCTTACATCGTGCTGGATAGTCACGTGATATACATCACAAACTAGATGAGTCATTTTTCCTCAAAATATCCACCCAAGGCCATATGTAAGGAATCACATAATTAATGCACCTCAAACAGACACTCATTTCCAGTTTCTCTGGTTGCCATAGACTTCCACTTGGCCTAGATCCACCATACCCTTGGCCCGTGGGAAACCCAGCAGAACATGTTGAAGCAGTTTTGTCAAAATGACTTTGTTAAAATGAAAATACACATTTTTATTTTCCTTCTGAGTAATGTGCTTAATAGAATCCTCTGAGCTTCTGGACATTCACAGAGCAATTTTTTTTTTTTTTCCTCCTAACAAAATTTAGATTCAACTGTGCGATCTATGGCTTTCAGTAATTCAGCTTTTTTACTTACCAATATGATGGTAGTCATTTTCCAAATACATACCATTTCAGCTGAAGGAAACTAAAGAGACTAATGTTTGGTGGGCATAGATCTTTGCCAAACCAGTGTTGGTTCATGCTGTCAGACTTGTGTTTGGCTAAACTTTGGACCTCTTACGATTCCCCATGGCTTTATTATCAAATTTCTCCAATTCTGACACAGGGACTTAACCAAATAGGTACTTATTTATCTCAAGCAGTAATTTGAAATTAGGTGAGTAGTTTAAGGCTGGGTGGTGGCCACACAGTGCCATCTAGTTCTCAGGCTCCTGCCTTAGCTGATGGCCAGGTAACCCAGTTTTGATCCAGGATCCCTGTAGGATTGAGAGGAAACAGAAGAGGAAAATTTGGATAGACTCCTGCTGATGTGCCAGTGATCAGAACTGAGTCTCATGGCTGTGTCTAACCAAAAGAGAGGCTAGGAAATTTTAGTATTTCATCTCTGGACAGATGCACTCCATGTGCTGACCTGTGCATGCCTGCTAAGCCGTTTCAGGACTCTTTGTGACCCCATGGACTGTAGCCCACAAGGCCTCTCTGTCCATGGGATTCTCCAGGCAAAATCACTGGAGTGGGTTGTCATGCCCTCCTCCAGGGGGTCTTCCCGATCCAGGGATCAAACCCGTGTCTCTTGTCTTCTATGTTGGCAGGCAGATTCTTTACCACTAGTGCCACCTGAGAAGCCTTGTGTTGACCTGCACTATCTGCCTTAGTTTTTTTCACATGTTAGCTCGCTTTATCCTCATAGCAACTCTGTGTGATGGTTACTGTGGTCTTCATTTCATAGGTGAAACTGAGAACTGAGATGGGCTAAATAACTTACGCACAGTTCTAGAGATTGCAAGTGGAGGGCTGACATGTAAAACCCGGCCCATCTGATTTCCAATGTATTATTGTTTATTCTCTTTTTTTTTTCTTCTTGAACAATCATGGGTTCTGGCTATTTATTGTTAATTTATATCAGTCACCTTGAAACCATTTTAAGTTTTTTACTTCCCTTAGATGAATATTCTTAAAGGAAATGGAGAAATTCTTTTTGTAGCTATCTGAGAGAAAAAAAAAGCAGAGTACAGACATGCAGGCTCTAGGATCTCGTGAAGCAGTGTAGCTTCTCTTTGACTTTGAGTGCCTTATGGCCCACTTAGGAAGGAGAAATAAGACTAGTCCCTTTATTTTGGTTTCTATTAAATGGGTTCTTGGGCCCAGTTCCAATGTGTGTGACTGGAGACTTCGCCTCACCACCAAGCAATTCTCAGACACCAACTGGTGGTCTTACAATTCAGCTCAATTCTGACACTACATACCTGGAATTAGCATCAGATTCCAAGGACTAAGAGATGCAGGTTTGATCCCTGAGTCAGGAAGATGCCCTGGAGGAAGGCATGGCAACCCACTCTAGTATTCTTGCTTAGTATTCAAGGACACAGGAGCCTGGTGGGCTACAGTTCATGAGGTTGCAAAGAGAGGACACAACTGAAGCACACCAAGGACTCAGTCCAATAAGACTGCCCTCCTCTTCAAACATCAGTGGCAAGCCCAGGTTATGGCTTTTGCTTTTGACTGACTGACTATGCATTGGAGGTTCCAGTGACTCCCTCCAACTCAGGCTGCCAGTCGCAAGTCCAGGTCTTATCCTGATTGACTTCTGACTGACCCTCTATAAATCAGAGGTTCCTATGACCTCCTTCTTGCGTTCTGTGAGTTTGCTGGAACTGCTCACAGAACTCAAGGAATCCGTTTACTTTCTCCATTACCGATTTATTACAAAGGCTATTAGAGGATATAGATCTACAGCCTGATGAAGAGTTACATACAGCAATGTCCCCAACAAAGGAGCTTCTGTTCTTGGGGACCTTGAGGCCTTGCTTGGTTGCAAGCGGAAGCACCCTGTCTCCACAACCTGGAAGTTCTTTGAACCTCATCCTTAGGGTGTTTTGTGATGGTTCTATTATGTCAGCATAATTGATTACAACATTGACCATTGGTATTTGATTCAACTTCTAGCCACTCTCCTCTCCCTGGAGATCCAGGGAGTAAGACTGAAACTTCCAATCCATTCATGATGAGTTCCCTTGACAACCAGCCCCCATCTGCATTAACATAAAGCCAGTTGTGGTGTGAAGGGGCTTGTGATGAATAACAAGACACCCATTTCACCTTTATGGCTCTGAAGGAGTTTCAGGAACTGGGGAAGTGAAGCGAAGTGAAGTGAAGTCACTCAGTCGTGTCCGACTCTTTGCGACCCCGTGGACATAGCCTGCCAGGCTCCTCTGTCCATGGGATTCTCCAGGCAAGAATACTGGAGTGGGTTGCCATTTCCTTCTCCAGGGGATCTTCCTAACCCAGGGATAAAACCCGGGTCTCCTGCATTGCAGGCAGACGCTTTATCCTCTGAGCCACCAGGGAAGCCCCCAAGAACTGGGGACAAGAGACCAAATATTATAAAAGATGCTCCCTTCACTCATTACTCAGGAAATTACAAGAGTTTGGGGAGCCATAAGGCAGGAGACCAAATATCTTTCAGAAACATATTTTGGTCATCTGAATGACCAAATATATTTGTTCCTTATAAATCACATCACATCTGTCATAGAGAAATCCAGGTTCTCAGAGGGAAGCACTTTATTCTCTGTACATTGCTTCTTTATTACAGGAACCCAGAACACGATTCCACTGCCATTAACTACCTCAGGGCATTTATTCTTTCATCATTGGTTGAGTGCCAGCGATAGAGAAAAAATATGTAGGGAATGGAATCTAAAGATCTAGGGTTTAGACCTGGCCTTTCTATGATGGTATTTGTCATCTCAGGTAAGTCATTAGTGGTTGTAACTATTCTCAGCCTGAATTTTAGAATTTTCAGTTCAGGATTGATAATACCTGGTGTTCATAGTTCAGTGTTCTTATGAGAAACTAAGTTAAAATGAGATTAGGGATGTAAAAGTACTTTGTAATGAATGCACAATGCAAACATATAATAATGTTACTTTTATTATCTTTTTAAGCATTTATGGCATGTAAGCATTTCTTAGGAATTTTAGTAGTAAAGGAACCAATGGGGGAGTGGAAGCACTAGAAAAGGGGTCAGTTTTCCATGCTGGTGAGTAGTGAGGAGATAAATCTGTTGAGTCTTAGATTTGGGAAAATATAAGGAGTGATGGAGAATGCCTCAGACTCTGGCAGTCAGACATTTGTATCCTTATAGTTGGATAATAATGATGATATGCTGAAATGTGATGTGAGAAATATGCAGTGTGAGAAACATTATTAATTTCTAGTGAATTAAGATTCTGTGTCTAAACAGTGGATTAGCTACTGTTCCTCATACTGTTCTGTAACTGAGAGGATAAGGAGAGTGGGTCATCCCAGGATTTCCGCATGTCTGTTATCCTCAGAGGAGAGGAAAGCACAAGATTATAAGTGAGTTGTGGATGAATCTAGAGTCTTTCATTCAGCGTGAAGTAAGTCAGAAAGAGAAAAAACAAATATAGAATATATCACGTATATTGGGGCTTCCCTGGTGGCTCAGTGCTAAAGAATCTGCCTGCCAATGCAGTTAATGCGGGTTTTATCCTTGGTCGAGAAGATCCCCTGGAGCTGAAAATGGCAACAGACTCTAGTATTCTTGCCTGGGAAATCCCACGGACAGAGAAACCTGATGGGCTACAGTCCATGGAGTCGCAAAAAAGTCAGACATCACTTAGTGACTAAACAACAACACATATATGTGGGATCTGGAAAAATGGCCCTGATGTACCTATTTGCAGGACAGGAATAGAGACACAGAAGCAGAGAACAGATGTGTGGATGCAATGAGGGGGGAGGGTGGGACTAATTGGGAGATTAGGATTGATATATATACACTACACTACCATTGTAAGACAGATAGCTAGTGGGAGCCTGCTGTATAGCACAGCGGGCTTGGCTCAGTGCTCTGTGATAACCTAGAGGGGTGGGATAGGGGGCGGGTCTCAAGAGAGGAGATATATGTATGCATATAGCCGATTCACACTATGGTACAGCAAAAACTAACACAACATTGTAAAGCAATTATACTCCAATTAAAATAAACATAAAAGGAAAAAAAAAAAAAAAAGAAGTGAGTTGCCCCACAGAGTAGTTGAAGGTAAACTGAAAGATGTGTTTGTCTTTCAAACTTAAAAATAATTACAAATTAAGATCTTTCTATAATGAAAATTGGGCTTCCCTGGTGGCTCAGATGGTAAAGACTCTGCCTGCAATGCTAGGAGATCTGGGCTGGATCCCTGGGTAGGGAAGATCCCCTGGAGGAGGAAATGGCAACCCACTCCAGTATTCTTGCCTGGAGAAGTCTATGGATAAAGGAACCTGGCAGGCTACAGTCCAGGGAGTCCCAAAAAGTTGGACATGACTGAGCAACAAACACTTTCACTTTTCTAATATTTATCATAGGTTGTCTATGGTTGAAGATAAAATGAAAATGAGATGTAATGAGTGGTCTATCTTGCCATGGTGTGGACCTTTCTAAAATGTTTGCAGTGTATAAAATTTAGTGCAAAGACTGATCATGGCTCAGACTTACAACTTCCTGGAAACAGTTGAAAAGCCTGCATGACACCAGTTACCACTGAGTCAGGTCTCATCTGCAGGTGTGATGGGAGCGATAACTCTTTTCAGGAGGTTTGCATGTTCCATAGAACATTTTCTTCTTAGATTTGGTTGACATGACAGGGTGTTTTCCTGCAGAGAAAACTGGTATATCTCTGTTTTTCTTCAGCTGGTGTCTTTATCTTGGTCCTTCTTAGGAGCCAATGTCCAGATGTAGAGAGGTATTTCTGATTTTGATTTCATTTTGAGCTTTTGTTTTCATACCAGGAAGCCTCTGTTTCTTTTTTGCTCTTGATGTACTCATTTGTACTTCTTAACTCTATTAGGGATCTCACAGAGTCAGACACGACTGAAGTGACTTAGCAGCAGCAGCAGGAACTGCATAACGGAGAAGGCAATGGCACCCCACTCCAGTACTCTTGCCTGGCAAATCCCGTGGATAGAGGAGCCTGGTAGGCTACAGTCCATGGGGTTGCTAAGAGTCGGGCACGAATGAGCAACTTCACTTTTACTTTTCACTTTCGTGCATTGGAAAAGGAAATGGCAACCCACTCCAGTGTTCTTGCCTGGAGAATACCAGGAACGGGGGAGCCTGGTGGGCTGCCATCTATGGGGTCGCACAGAGTCGGACATGACTGAAGCGACTTAGCAGCAGCAGCAGTAACTGCATAAAGATACATTTGATTAACTTAGAGCATACACTAAATTTTCTCTAACTTAATTAGTTTGGTCAGGGAATAAAAAGATACAAAATGAGTATGGAGAACATTTTCTTAATGTTTGTATCTGTTCAAATCAATTTACTCTCTTTCTTCTGCTAATTGGCCTGTAGTCTTTAGGTCCCTTGGGAGCTGATGCAATGTTCTTGTCATCCTTCATGGCCTGACACACCTTCTTATCTGCAGGTCAGAACTTCAGGGTAGACTTGCCCAACAGGGTGAAGAGGGGGTAGGGAGGGGATAGAATAGGGAAGTGAATTTAGCTATGGAGACTAAAAGGAGGTCCAGCCAGTAGTAGCCAAGTAGATTAAGATTCTCAATTTAGGTAACTATTGTCAGTAACCAGGAGATAATAAGAAGCAAAAGAAAGACAAATACCATATGGTATCACTTATAAGTCTGGAGTTGAAAAGAGGACACAAATGAACTTATCTGTAAAACAGAAACAGACATAGAAAACAGACTCGTAGTTGCCAAGGCAGAGAGGGAGTGGTGAAGGGATAGAGCGGGAGTTTGGGATCAGCAGATGCAAACTATTATATAGAGAATGCATAAACAAGGTCCTACTGTATAGCACAGGGAACTGTATAGTCAATGTCTGTGATAAATCACAATGAAAAAATATGGAAAAGAATGTATACATAACCAAATCGCTTTGCTATACAGTAGAAATTAATATTATAAATCAACTATACTTTAATAAAATAAAAAGGGAATAAACGAATGGTTACCAAAGGGGAAAGGGAGGAGAGGGAAGGTTAATTTAGGAGTTTCGGATTAACATATACACACTTCTATATATAAAAAGATGAACAACAAGGACCTATTGTACAGCACAGGGAACTATATTCAGTATCTTGTAATAACCTGTAATGAAAAGAATCTGAGAAAGAATAGATGTATATGTACACCTACATCAATTTGTTGTACACTTGAAAGTAACACAACATTGCAAATCAATTATACTTTAAAAAAGAAAAAATAAAATAATGTTCCACTAGTGTGAAGCTCTATCCAGAGAGCCAGATTCATCTGTCAGTGATTTCAAGTTTCCAGCCACTAGGCTAGACATTTTGGGAACTGGCAGCTTCAGGGAGGTACAGACCAGAGGAGGGCAGGGTCCCATCCTTCTAGAGACTTGGGAGCTGATTCTTTAATCCAGGCAGGGACCCAGGGGAACAGGATGGACGTTTCCAGCATGAACATTGTTAGGACTTGGCCAAGTTATAATGTCCCTCCACACCAAGCTGCAAAAACAAGGAGCATATGATTGAGGCCCTCTCCAAGGCCGAGTTCAAGTTTCCTGGCCACCAGAAGCTCCACAGCTCCAAAAAGTAGAGAATTACTGGCTCTTTCCCTTTGCCACCACCGAAGTTTCTGGTGTCCCGTATTTCTGGTGTCCCAAGTTTCTGCTGCTGCCCCGCACGGTGTTATGGATACTATAAGAAAAAGCCATACCCAAAGTCTCCCTTTTGCCAAGGTGTCTCAGATGCTAAGATCTACATCTTTGACCTGGGGTGGAAGAAGGCAAAAGTGGATGAGTTACCATCACATGGTGAAAAGCTGTGGCAAAGGTGGTTTTCACATCCTGGTGTGGCTCCACCCCATTATGTCATCTGTTTCTATAAGATGTTGTTCTGTGCTGGAGCTGATAGACTCCAGACAGGTATGTGTGGTGCCTTTGGAAAGCCCTAGGGCACAGTGGCCAGGGTCCACTTTGGCCAAGTCGTAATGTCCATCCCCACCAAGCTGAAGGACAAGGAGCATGTGATTGAGGCCCTCTGCAGGGCCAAGTTCAAGTTCCCTGGTGGCCAGAAAATCCATATGTCCTGAAGTGGAGATTTGCTAAGTCTAACGTGGATGAATTTGAAAACATGGTGGCATGAAACACTATCCGTAGGGCTGCAGGTTCAAATGCATCCCTGTTGTTGTTCAGTCGCTCAGTCATGTTTGACTCTTTGCAACCCCAGGAACTTTGTGACCCCAGCATGCCAGGTCTCCCTGTTCCTCATCATCTCCCAAAGTTTGCCCAAGTTCATGTCCATTGCATCAGTGATTCCATCCAGCTGTCTCATCCTCTGATGCCCTCTTCTCCTTCTGCCCTCAGTCTTTCCCAGCATCAGGGACTTTTCCAATGAGTCGTCTGTTCCCATCAAATGACTTCAGCATCAGTCCTTCCAAGGAGTGTTTGAAGTCAACGATGTTAATTTCATCGCTAATCCTGGCCTAATTGGGACAATTTTTGAGAACAAGGCAGAGGCACATTTCTAGAACTGAGTCTGAGCTGGGTACCAGGAATCTGGAAGAGCAACGTGGGAGTGTGTTTTGAAAATAAGACAGAAGCCAAGTTACCAGCATCACACCAAAAGGCTGGAGGCAGAAGACTGTGGGTAACTTGATGTTGGTTCCCACAGCTTTGGGTGGCTACTTCCCCAGATCATTTCCCTGAAGCCAGGGCTGGTCCACATTTCCCAGGGCTCCTGCCAAGTCTGCAGTGACCTGAGTGTGGGTTCAGGCTGAGAATTAGGCCTGATAAAGAAGAATTTTCTGACAAAATATTAAGTTCTTACCCTCTCCTGGGTCACCTCTGTGGACTGACAGTCCAGAGGACGCAGACACTCAGTGAAGGAGAGAATCTGGGCAAATTGTTAACCAAGGCAATGTATTAGCAGTTTGTCTGAAAAATATGGGACTTCCCTGGTGAAGAATCCGCCTCCAATGCAGGAGACATGAGTTTGATTCCTGGCTGGGGAAAATCCCCTGGAAAAGAGACTGGCTCCCCAGTCCAATATTCTTGCCTGGAGAATTCCATGGACAGAGGAGGCTGGAGGGATAGGTGACCGGCTAAGTGTGGTGAAATTTAGGATGGATAGAGTGTGGATCAAGATTCACTGACTATAATGGAAACAGAAGTGCTTTCTGAGAATAACCAACATTTTATACTCTGAAAACTATTACACATAAAATTTTTCTTGCTACATTTTATTTTTCCTGTCTGCTGAGACTCAGACTTTTAACTCTTTGCTAAGGAAAATAAAAAGGTGCTGAGCAAAAAGACAATAGCAAATTAAATTCATTCGAGAATTTTTACTCTGGGCGATCTGCTGTTAATGCATTGGCTAACAGCTCCTTATAAGTATATGACTATTTTGCTTAAAATTTTCTCTTCTTAGGGTTCAGTCTACTCTAATGAGTTGGCCAAAAGTTTCATTTGGGTTTTTCCATACCATCTTACAGAAAAACCCAAATGAACCTTTAGACCAATCTAATACAATTTGGGGTCTCATCTACTATTCAGATGATAGCACATTCACAAAGTATTATTATTCTGGAACCGTAAAACATATACATTTCTAAATTGTTTTGTTTTTTTTGTTAAAGCCTGACATAGATGTTGACTGTTACACCCAAGGTCATTAAGAAATGAAGTAACTGCAGTTGGCAGGTGCTTCCAGATGAGATGGAGATTGTTGGAGTTCTTCAAACCTGAAGGCCAGTGATATGTATGGACTCCAGGGAAAAGTATAGTATTTCTTTTCCAATAAAAATAAGCTTTAATCTTAATTTTATTTGTATTTACTTATTTATTTACAAGTATCTATTGGTCCTGTTCAAGTGTCATTTTTTTAAAGAAGTATAGCTGATTTACAATATCATGTTAGTTATGGGTATACAGCACAGTTGTACGTATATATACATCTATATAGACATATGTATTTTTTTTTCATATTCTTTTCCCTTGTTACAAAGAATTGAGTATAGTTTCCTGTGCTTTCCAGTAGGTCTTTGTTGATTATATAAAAACTATAGTACTTCTATGTGATCCATAAAATTTAGTACAAATCGAGAATCAACAACATATAATAAGAGTTGAGTTAAATTTTAAAATAAGGCTTTGCTGCCCCAGAAATTCCCTTTCATGTGTGTTGAACTTGCCACCAAAATGAATATGCCCTGTGCCAGAAAAACTATGCTTTCTTAAAATTTGGGTAATTCTGTACAAAATAGAGAGTTGACACATTCATTCATCAGGCATTTATTAAGCAACTTCTATTGTGTACTAGGGGAGGTGGTGGTGGTTGAAAAGAGACCTTTCTCTCCCCTTATTTGGGTCCTGTCTTCAGTGTCCCAGAGACTCCTTACCTTCCACATGTTCAAAATTTAACTCCCTCCCTCCCCATCAGCTTCTCTTTATTCTCTGCTGCAGGAAATGATACCATAACCCACTCAATCACTGGAGTTGTACTTAACGTTTGAGTCCATCCTCTGTACCAACCACTTTTCCAGTGCCGTTTCCTTTTGTAAATATCTCTTGATTTCACCCCTTCTTTCAAGACCTCTCTGCCACTGCAGTAGGTCAGGGTTTGTCATCTGTTACATGGGTTCATTCGAGAACTTTCTGACAAGTTTCACTGTTAACGAACTTGCTTCCCTGCAATGCCCTGCACCCTGATGCCAGTGGCTGTCGTGACAAAATGTAAATGGTTTGTGTAGCTTCTCTTAGGCTGCTCCTCTCTGCTTGCCATGCAAGCAAACAAAAGCAAGTGGCCAGACTGAACACTCGCCAAGCCTGCTGGAACAGGGTCAGAGCAGGAAACTCATGGAGAAGGACAAGTAGCAGCTGGCAGATACTCTGCTGCCTTTGCATGATTAAAAATGATGAGATTCTAGATGTTCTAGACTCCAGGAGAGGGACCCTTAAGCTAGGCTGGCATATTAATCATCTAATTAGGAGTGCTAACCCTTCCCCTCATCTGGTCCCATCACTTCTTGGGAAATAGATGGGGAAACAGTGGAAACAGTGTCAGACTTTATTTTTGGGGGCTCCAAAATCACTGCAGATGGTGATGGCAGCCATGAAATTAAAAGACGCTTACTCCTTGGAAGGAAAGTTACGACCAACCTAGATAGCATATTGAAAAGCAGAGACATTACTTTGTCAACAAAGGTCTGTCTAGTCAAGGCTATGGTTTCTCCTGTGGTCATGTATGGATGTGAGAGTTGGACTGTGAAGAAAGCTGAGCACCGAAGAATTGATGCTTTTGAACTGTGGTGTTGGAGAAGACTCTTGAGAGTCCCTTGGACTGCAAGGAGATCTAACCAGTCCATTCTGAAGGAGATCAGCCCTGGGTGTTCTTTGGAGGGACTGATGCTAAAGCTGAAAGTCCAGTACTTTGGCCACCTCATGCGAAGAGTTGACTCATTGGAAAAGACTCCGATGCTGGGAGGGATTGGGGGCAGGAGGAGAAGGGGATGACAGAAGATGAGATGGCTGGATGGCATCACTGACTCAATGGACATGAGTCTCAGTGAACTCCAGGAGTTGGTGATGGACAGGGAGGCCTGGCGTGCTGCGATTCATGGGGTCGCAAAGAGTCGGACACGACTGAGCGACTGGACTGAACTGAACTGAACTGAACTGAACCCTTCCTCTCATGTGATCAAAACACTGTGGTATTTTTGTACTAAGATGCAGCAGAGCTTGACTTTGTCTTGGTTTATCATCTCAGTGTTTGTGGCTGATAGAGAGCCCTCTGTAGTCATGACTAGCAGCCAGAGGACAAGCCTTGCACCCATGGGTGAATGACATAGCTTGCCAGAAAAGGATTTATCAGTTGGCTCAGGGATGGATAAGAGTTGGCCTCTTCCCTGGCATGATGGGAGGGCTGGGATCCTGCCTTGCTATTGGCCTGGATTGAGGGCCTTCAGTGCCAGACCACTGCTGGCCTCAATGGTGCTCTTCCCAGAGGCCACTTCCTTTTCTAGACTGCAGGCCCTCAGTCTTGGACAAGTTAATCCTGCCTGATTACCACCTATAGATAAAGGTCAGACTTCATGCAGTGGCACACAGGCCTTCAATATCTGAACTCTTGGAGAATATAAGATGGTATCAGTTTAGTAATAGCCATCCACCTTCTTCCCCTGCTGCTTATTACTTTATACAATTGATTCTCAAACAACACGGGTTTGAAGTGCATGGGACTACTTATATGCCGATTTTTTTTAATAGTAAATACTAAAGTACTACTTCATCTCCTGTGGGTTGAAACTTAGGTTCAGAACCATGAATACAGAGGAACCATGTATAAGAAGGGCTTATTATAAGTTAACATGAGAATTTTTTTGACTGTGCAGAGGATTGGGCTCCCTAACCACCCCTCCCCCTACATTCAAGAATCAGCTGTACTCTGTGATTACCACGTGACTTGCATTTCCCCTCAGAAGTTGTGCTTTTTTATTCCCTCTGCCCAGCATATTCTTCCTTTTGTTGTCTGATAAATTTTTCTTCATCTTTCAAGATCCAGCTAAAACATCTTCATATGTGTATAATCTTCCCAGTTACCTCTCCAAAATCTCTGTTGCCTGCCGTGTCAATTAAAAATCTGTTCTCCCCCTCCTCTGCCCTGTATATCTCTGTCACTGTACTACTGAATAGCAGTGATTTGTTCACATGCTTTCTGCACACCAGAAAGCTTCTGAGGGCAGTATCTAGACAGGTTCTGGCACATAGCATGGCAGATGGTAAGTGAAAACAAGCTGAATTAACAATAGAAGGGAGAGTTGTTCTTCCAGAGCCTTTGCAACCACATGACTGCAGCCTCATTCTTTTGGAAGGAGATGCTGCCTGTACTGGAAGGACCCAGGATCAGACCTGTGAAGGCCACAATACTGGGAGAAGGAAAAGGGAGTGGGTGTTAACAGTGATCCACGTTGTGTGGGATGTGGCATGTCCGAGATCACTTAGGGTTTCATTCTAGATTTGAGATGAACACAATCATACAGTTGTAAAGTTAAGCCACAGTTTTGGTGCTGGACATGTAGTTGTTATACTAAGTCCCCTACATATGAATGAGTTTTGTTTCAAGGACGCATTCATAAATCCAATATTTTTTAAATCCAACAAAGTTAGCCTAGGTACCTAACTAACAATCACCTATATAGTAGAGTACTGTAATAGATTTATAATACTTTTCACCCAAATAATACATAAAAATACAAAAATAAAAGCATTTTTAGCCTTATAGTACAGTACCTTGAAAAGTGCAGTAGTACAGTCCAAGGCATATGGGGGCTGGCATCGAGTGAACAGGCAAGAAGAGTTACTGACTGGAGGAGGGAGAGGAGGTGGGAGATGGTAGAGCTGAAGGATGGTCAGCAATAGGAGACGGAAGGCAAACTAAAATGTCACTGATGCCTGACATTGATGAAACACACATTCACATCTTTAAAAGTTTGTAACTTGAAGGTTTGTATATAAGGGGATTCAGTTCAGTTCAGTCGCTCAGTCGTGTCCGACTCTTTTCGACCCCATGAATCACAGCATGCCAGGCCTCCCTGTCCATCACCATCTCCCGGAGTTCACTCAGACTCACGTCCATTGAGTCAGTGATGCCATCCAGCCATCTCATCCTCTGTGGTCCCCTTCTCCTCCTGCCCCCAATCCCTCCCAGCATCGGAGTCTTTTCCAATGAGTCAACTCTTCGCATGAGGTGGCCAAAGTACTGGACTTTCAGCTTTAGCATCAGTCCCTCCAAAGAACACCCAGGGCTGATCTCCTTCAGAATGGACTGGTTAGATCTCCTTGCAGTCCAAGGGACTCTCAAGAGTCTTCTCCAACACCACAGTTCAAAAGCATCAGTTCTTCAGTGCTCAGCTTTCTTCACAGTCCAACTCTCACATCCATACATGACCACTGGAAAAACCATAGCCTTGGCTAGACAGACCTTTGTTGACAAAGTAATGTCTCTGCTTTTCAATATGCTATCTAGGTTGGCCATAACTTTTCTTCCAAGGAGTAAGTGTCTTCTAATTTCATGGCTGCAGTCACCATCTGTAGTGATTTTGGAGCCCCCAAAATAAAGTCTGACACTGTTTCCACTGTTTCCCCATCTATTTCCCATGAAGTGATGGGACCAGATGCCATGATCTTCGTTTTCTGAATGTTGAGCTTTAAGCCAACTTTTTCACTCTCCTCTTTCACCTTCATCAAGAGACTTTTTAGTTCCTCTTCACTTTCTGCCATTACTGTATTTTATTTTAGTTTGTTTTGCTATTATTAAACCAGTTTTCAAATATATTATTCTTGAGAAATTGTTATTGGATAGAGCTGAAGGGCATTTGAATGTTTGTGAAGATCATTTCTTTCTCTTTCACATCTCTCTTCCTTATTTTCCACCATTGCCTCTCCCCTCCTGTTCCAGGTGACAGTGGCCTCTTGCCCAGGATTTTATAGTAGTCCCTTATTGGCCTTCTATCTAATCTGGCCTCCTCTCCAGTCGATTTCCAAATTGCAGCCTGAGTTACTATTTTAGAATGCAAATCAGATTGTGTCATCCAATTGTTTAAAATCCTTGATCAGCTATTCCATTGATTTCAGGATAAGACAGCCTTCTTAGGCCACAAGGCTCTGCCTACTCTGTTCCTGCCCGGGGCTCTAGCAGCAGTTTGCATGGTGCTCCCTCTCACCCTTGACTCTTCACCTTTCTGGCCTGCTTTCAGTCCCTAATAAATACTATGTGCTCTCTTTCTATACAGCTTTTTGACACTCTGTCCCTTTCCCTGGAAAGCTCTTGTGTTCTCTTATCTGGTTCACTCATGTTAATCCCTTGGATCCTGTTTGAGTATCAGTTCCTCCAGGTACCTTTCTTCAGACACCTCTCATTCATCACTTCATATTTAGTTGTTTAGGTATTTGATTCAAGGTTCTCTCTCATTTGAGACAGTATTCACTGTCCCACGGACAGTATTTAATTTGGGAGGATAGGGAGCTCTGTAGTACTTTCTATTACCGAGTCCCAGCTCATATTGCTTGCCACACGACAGGCCAGTCAGTGGAGAGATGAGATGTTTGGACAAGGAATCATGACTTTATCCAGAAAACCCACAGACGGAGAAGATGACAGACTAGTGTCCCAAAGATCCATCTTACCCAAATTCGGATTCAGTCTTCTGTACTAAAAGGGGAAGAGGTATGGCTGGTTTTTGCAAAATTCTTGGCGCAGAATCCTTTTGTTCTTGTAGTTGTCTCCACAGGTCAGGTAAACATACAAGAAGACAAATGTTATTCTCTAGGACATCCTGTAAACATCCAGGAAGTCAAATGTTATTCTCTGTTCTGCAACTTTTTATCTCGATATGAATGAAAGTGTTATAGCTGTAAAAGTCAAGCCTGGGAGGCAGAGCTTTGAGAAAGGGCTGTTGAGTATATTTCAGGTTTGTTCTCTGTTATAGTATCTCAGTTATTACCCTGAAGCTTGGGATGTGATAGAGGGTCAGTAAATTTTAGTGGAAGGAATGAAGCAGCTTGATTTTACTGTGTAAAATCACCAACTGTAATCCTGATAGACCTCCCAGCTAGGTGTGGCATATATATATACACACACATATATATATACACACGCACATATATATTTATATGTAAGAAACTTGGAGTTCATTATCACAGAGCAGAGGGAGAAAGCCCCACATTGGATGCAGTCACTTGGGAAGCCCCTAAATGATTGTCTGAGACTGAAGCCTATAGGAGAAGCCTGGTGGTGATGCTCAAGTAGGGTTGAACAGCCCAAATAGACATTGAACCCCTATTGTTGCTGTAACTATTATTGCCCTTAGGTGGTTATTTATCAATACAGGGTCTCAGGTGTTGCAGTGAAATCAATCTTGCAGTCTTAACAATGAAGAAATTGCTTCTCTTTTCAAAGATTTAAAATCACTGTCAGTGATGTCAGTTCAGCCAGGCTCTGCCCTCTGCCCAAGCAGAACTAAAGGGCAGGAGCAGTGACGGAGCTAGAAGAGTAGGTGTCCCCTGGGTCTCCTCCCTGCCTGGAGATGGCATCCCCCGGCTCTAGGCCCCTGTGTTGAGGCCATCATGCTCTCTTCTTCAGTTTTCCAGCCATCAGATATCCCAGCACCAATTTTCTTGCAAAACAAACATGTGGGATTTGTATTTTGAAATGACGGCTCTTAAAATACCACCATCTTTTCAATTAACATACTCCTTCCCTGCTTGTTTTCAAGGTATCTTGCCTCAGCTGCTGGAGGGAAACATTTTTTAGTCTTTGTAGCACTGCAGAGCCAAGATATTTAGGAAACAAACCAATCAATATAGCTCCCAAACAACCTCTTGCCAGAGACTGTGATAATATTTTAGCCCCTTGGAACTCTAATAAGGAAAAATATTTCAGCCAGATTATAGACACTAAACTAGTATGTTGAGTGTGTGGTTAGAAGAATCATCTTTTGACTTGAAAACTTCATGACTTTTCCAGGAAGTAGTAAAAGCCAATTAAGTAATCCTCTAAGACTTCTTTTTTTCAGATTGTAATCCTATTTCATGGAAAAGACCTTGCAGCTAAAATAGTGGAATGCTGTATAATATTCAGAAGGAAGAAGATAAAACAGGTCAAAAATTAAAAGTCAATGACAGGCATTAAGTTCTTAAGGCATTTTATCACTTCATTGCTGACCTTTCCCTTAAGGAACAAATAGAGGCAAGGAAAGGTTTGGAACATGAAGATTTAGGTCCAGAAAATTAAATCATGGTGAGGATTTGTCAGCAGTGAGGTGGATTAAGTGAGGACTAGGAGACCTTGGGGGCAGGAAAGGCAAACTGTTATCATATTAATAAAAAATAGTGGCATTAAAATGTAATGGATAATGTCATGTCTTTAAAAAGAGAGTGCCTGAAGGAAACTTGGGTTTTATGTTTTAGTTTGTAAAAACCACTGGAATCTTGGTCAGTCACCCTTGCAGATAGTTGAGAGAAGTTGTAAGCTGAATAGGGCAGGAGTATGTAAGCTATGGGGATAGGCAGAGCAGACATGGGGAAGTGGGCACTGGAAAAATGGTGGAAAACAGGGAGGAAATCAAAGCAATGTGGCTATTGGTTACGACCAGTCCATCCTAAAGGAAATCAGTCCTGGATATTCATTGGAAGGACTGATGCTGAAGCTGAAACTCCAATACTTTGGCCACCTGATGCAAAGAGCTGACTCATTTGAAAAGACCCTGATGCTGGGAAAGATTGACGGCGGGAAGAGAAGGGGATGACAGAGGATCAGATGGTTGGATGGCATCACTGACACAATGGACATGAGTCTGAGTGAACTCTGGGAGCTGGTGATGGACTGGGAGGCCTGGCGTGCTGTAGTCCATGGGGTCACAAAGAGTCGGACATGACTAAGTGACTGAACTGAACTGAAGTGGTTAATTAAGGTTAGTAATTGCTAATATTTACTGAGTAATTTTGAAGTGCCAGGCTTGGCACGTTTTTTAATTATCATCTTATCTAATTCTCTTAATACCTCTCAGAAGGTACTTTTATTTTCATTTTATAGAAAAGAAAACTGAGACTCAGCTTCAGTAGAAAGCTCAGGGTCACACAGTTGGTGGGAGAATCTCTGACTGTCATTTGTGTGTTACGCCCTCCACGACTTGAGTCCTTTCCATGACCTGGACACTTAGAGAATGATTGACAAATAATATAGAGTGTTATGTTGCACGTATAAATATGCAGTCTGTATATGTTATTCTTCTATCTGTCTGCAAAGTTTTCTTCAGTTAGGATGTGTTTGAGAAGTGCTGAGGGTTAAATTGGCCAACCTCGAACTTTCTATTGCCAGTGCTGCTATGGGGTTGGCATTATGTTTAGTACACTTGAATTCGTTCTAGCCTTGAAAATCACCCTGTCAATGCACAGTTTTTCTCAGTAAGTCAGTTGAGGGTTATGTGAGCCAAATGGTCCCTCAAAGCTGCTGCTGACAAAACAATGAAGCTTCATTTACTTGAGAATCTTATTGGTAAGTGAAAAAAATCTGTGTGTCTCTGGGAAGTGAAAGACATCATGGAACTATCCTACAGCACATGAAAGGCTGCCGTAAATGCAGGAGAGACAGGGGAGCAGTGAGGAGTGCATGCAAATGAAGATGGCCAAATAAATAGAAAAAAGAGTTTCAAATGGAGTTTCAAATACGTTTCAATTTACTAATTATGACTCTACAACAAGCATATATGCAAATAAAGCAATGAGTATAAGCTGCTTATGACTCCTCTACAAGTTCCTTAATTGCAATACTTCTATTTAGAAGAAGAATAATGTTGAACATATTTTTGTTTTAATTCACTGTTCTTATTTTAAATTAGAAACAATAGGTACATTTATTTAAATAATGTATTATTTCTAATTTAAAGTAAATACATTTATAAAACTGTTATCTTTTAAGTAAAATGTCTAATAAATATTCATGAAAATCAAATATGTTAAATAAAATCTATGAAAGAGGGAGTTAATTATATTTTTGTAATTGGTGCCTCAGATGGTTAAGTGTCTGCCTGCAATGTGGGAAAACTGGGTTCAGTCCCTGGGTCAGGAATAGCTCCTGAAGGAAGGCATGGCAACCCATTCCAGTATTCTTGCCTGGGGAATTCCATGACCAGAGCAGTCTAGCGGGCTATAGTCCATGGGGTCTCAAAGAGTCGGACACGAGTGTGCGACTAACACACGCACAGTGAAGTGTAGATATACTGTACAGCTGTAGTTGGCTGAGGACTTACTATGTGCTAGGCTTCTTGCTAAATGCTTCATCTGATAAGGGTTTTATCATCTCCATTTTACATGTAGAAATTAAGGCTGAGAGATGTTAATGCGACCCAGGTCTCCCAGCTAGAAACTGGTTCCAAGCTGAGTCTGGATTTGAACTTAGGCCCACTGATGCCAAACTGTGAATATATCCATTTAAACTGCACTGCCTTTCTTCAGATTAAGTAACTGCCACAGAATGATTACTACACAATAAAGTCTCTCCTTTAGTATGTCTGGGAGAGAGAGCTATAAGTATATAAGGAAATTTCCATTGTGCTTTTCTTGTGGAAATGGATGAATACTTGGTCAGTTGCTCCCTTTTATTGATACAACCCAAGTTATTTTCAATGCAGGGTACACTGGTGTTAGTGAACCTGGTACAGTTTTTTTCTGGTGAGAAATTTCACAGTGTATATCGAAAGCCTTAAATCTGTGCTTGTTATCTGACCCAGTGATTCCATATAGTAAGGATTTACTTTAAATAACTGATCAAGTTCTCAAGGTTATATATATCAGGTCAGTATATATATTCCTCATACAGAATTCTGTGTGTATGAGTTAGGGATGACAGTCCATGAGGAATTCTGTGTGGAATGGGTTAGGGATGACAATCTTTCTGGAAGGCAGTCGTGAAGAGACTCTTGCATGGTGCTTTACATAAAATTAAGCCAACTTGATTGTTTATACAAAAGGAGAAAGAAGAATGGATTCATCTGTTCTTCCCCATCCACCTTCCTGGATTTGCCACAATTCGAAGATGTTTCTAGCAGTGTTATTTAACGCAAGTGAAAAATTAGGAACCACTTAAATACTCACGGGACTTTCCAGGTGGCCCTAAGTGGTGAACAACCCACATGCCAGTGCAGGAGACGCCGGAGACTCCAGTTTGATCCCCTGGGTTGGGAAAACCCCAATGGGAGGAAATCACAACCCATTCCACTATTCTTGCCTGGAGAATCCCATGGACAGAGAGGAGCCTGGCAAGCTATGATCCATAGAGTCAAAAAGAATCGGACACAACTGAAGCAACTTTGCACTAAAATACTCACAGTAAGGAACTGGTTAAATTATGAGCCACCTATCCAGTCAAATAATATCCTGGCATTAAAATAATGCCCATCATATCTTGTTAAATAAGATATGCTCATATCTTTAAATAAAGATATGGTATGGGCCCATACCATTAAATAAGCTTTGCCCATCATATCTTGTTAAATAAGCTTGTATGTTGCAATAGCAGGGATAAGATGATCCCATTTTGGTTAGAAAACAAACAACTGTTTGGAATGAGAGGCTTCAGCCACTAAGGGTTGAGAAATCACAGTGGGTAATATCTGAATATGACAATATTACTTTAAAGTAAGGCTTAGGGAGACTTCTCAAAAAACTTTCCATCTGTTGTCTCTTCATGTCCTGAATTCTTCACAGACTGCCTTCTGAAAGGACCTGTTTCTTCTCTGGGCCTGCAAAGGGGAAGAGAGTCTTCCTCAGTTTTTGGCTAAAGGTTCTCTAACACATGTCTTTTCCTATGTATTTCTGAATAACTTGAGATTTACTCTCATCTCGAGCTTCCTGTGCTGTGTGCTGCACTTAGTTGCTCTGTCGTGTCTGACTCTTTGCGACCCCAGGGACTGTAACCCACCACGATCCTCTGTCCATTGGATTCTCCAGGCAAGAATACTGGAGTGGGTTTCTATGCCCTTCTCCTCTAGCTTCCTACTCTTTGAATAAATATAAATCTGCTAGGGCCCTCCTTGGGTTCTAGAGGAAAAATTGCTACCAGCAAGGCAAAACTGGCCCTCAAATGTATTTTGTTTGGCTTTTACTGTTTTTTTTTTTTTTTTTTTTAAAGCCATGTGAATTATATGATCAATATTAAAGACTAGATTTCATATAAAAATATGGATTTTTAGTTTTCCTTAGAAAAAGCATCAGTATATCTGGCAGCACTGAGTCGCAGTGCCCATCAACAGAATATGGATCAGTTCCTGATCTTTTCAGTTTGATCAGGTGTCTTCTGTTTACCGCAGTCCTCAGCACTCCCTGTTATTTTCCTTCCATTCTGCTTGTGCTTCCAACCTGGATTCTGTAGATGTGTGATTTTGCAACTTCTCTATGCTAGACTCTTTTTAGCTCAGCTGTATATCCTTAACCTTTATACCAGTGGCCTGAGAAAGTTAACAGATTTGCTTCATTTGCTTATATTCTTGGCATTTCTGGGTAGGTACATCAATCATCTCAATAGACATGGGATTGAGCAAGCTCTGGGAGTTGGTCAAAGACAGGGAAGTCTGGCCTGCTGCAGTCCATGGGGTCGCAAAGAGTCAGACACAACTGAGCAACTAAACTGAACTGAAACCAATCAAATGAAAACATCTATATATACTGACCACAGTAAGTACGTAGATGCTTTCATCGTACTTACTGTGGTGAGTGTATAATGTCTGAGGACATTAGGAGTTACAAGACATGCTTTATACTCTTGGGTGGCTTATTCTCCATTTGTGGAGGATGTATACGTACAATGGAGGACAGCAATTGGTACTAAATGCCTAGTGTCCAGAGTGTCTGGTTAGAGGGTGTAGGTTTTTTGGTGGCAGTGGGCAGGACTGTGGATGACAATCCTAGAAAATGAGATTGGTCAGGGGAAGTGCTAAGGAAGGAAGACCTTAGCCTGTATTTGAAAGTTGGCAGAATCTGGTGACTCACAATCTTTATTGTGCACGTGAATTTTATAGAACTTCAGCTTTTCAATGGGCTTCCCTTGTGTCTCAGCTGGTAAAGAAGCCGCCTGCAATGCGGGAGACCTGGGTTCAATCCCTGGATTGGGAAGATCCCCTGGAGAAGGGAAAGGGTACCCACTCTAGTATTCTGGCCTTGAAAAGAGTTCAGACACGCCTGAGTGACTTTCACTTTCACTTTCAACTTTTCACGCTGTACTCAGAGATAGTGATTCAAGAGGGCTGAGGTGGGACCAAGAATATTGTTGTTGTTTAGTCGATTCATTGTGTCTGACTCTTTTTTGACCCCGTGGACTGTAGCCCACCAGACTCCTCTGTCTGTGGGATTTCCCAGGCAACAATAGTGGAGTGGGGTTGCCATTTCCTATTCCAGGGGATCGAACCAGCATCTTCCACAATGGCAGGTGGATTCTTTACCGCTGATCCACCAGGGAAGCCCAGGACCAAGAATCAGTTCAGTTCAGTCACTCAGTCGTGTCTGGCCAAGAATACTCGTCTCAGCTATGCATGGCAGGGTGATTCTGATGTCCCAGACAACAATACTGGAGTGAGTTGCCATGCTGTCTTTCAGGGGATTTTCCCAGCCTGGGGATCAAACCCACATCTCCTGCAGCTCCTGCATTGCAGGCAGATTCTTTACTCACTGAGCCATTTTTTATATATAGTAGTGTGTATATTTCAGGGCTTCCCAAGTGGCTCAGTTAATAAAGAATCCGCCTGCAATACAGGAGACACAGGCAGACACCAGTACGATCTGTGGGTCGGGAAGATCCCCTGGAGGAGGGCATGGCAACCCACTCCAGTATTCTTGCCCGGAGAATCCCATGTACAGAGGAGCCCAGCAGGGCAACAATCCAAAGGGTCACAAAGAATCAGATGTGACTGAGCATGCATTCATTCCTGTATAAAACAGATAAATAATAAGAACCTACTGCATAGCACAGAGAACTCTATTAGATACTCTGTAATAACCTTTATGGGAAAAGAATCTTAAAAGAATAGAGACATGTACATGTATAACTGATTCAGTTTGCTGTATGCATGAAACTAGTGAAACATTGCCAATCAACTATACTTCAATAAAAAACTAATAAAAACATTTTTTAAATGAGGAAATCAAGTGGGGAATATTCTCTTCCAGAGTTACTGGCTTCTGAGCTTCCTACCTCCCCTAACTGTATTTTTTAAAAAATCTGTCATCCTTACTTGTGAGAAAAAAGGAAAAGTTCTTTCTAGAACACCCCTTTTCCCAGTTTTGCTCCCTTAGTCAATTCCCAGGAACGCCCTTACCCGACAAACCTCCAATCAGCTAAATTTTACAGCCTCTAAATTCCATACTCACATCCTTACCTCTGTTTATTTCACCCTCCCACCCTCCCCAGTTCCTTCAGTGTGGCCCATGTATGTCAGAGTCCCCCTGCCATGCTTATTAGAGATGCGTATTCTTGGTCCTGGGCTTCCCTAGTGGATCAGCAGTAAAGAATCCACCTGCCATTTCGGGAGATGCCGGTTCGATCCCTGGGTCGGGAAGATCCCCTGGAATAGGAAATGGCAACCCCACTCCACTATTGTTGCCTAGGAAATCCCATGGACAGAGGAGTCTGGTGGGCTATAGTCCATAGGGTCGCAAAGAGTAGAACATGACTGCAGCGACTGAGCATGTGTATATGTCTATCCCAATCTCCCAATTTTTCCCTCCTTTTTCATTTTTAATGGAAATAGTTATATATGGGACAATACTGATTTTTAAAAATGTAATAATTAATAGTTAACTAGCAGGCAGTTGCTACTTCAAGTGCTTAATCAGTTAAATTGGATTAACGGTTTAACAGTCTGCTGCATTACTGAGTAACTGTGCACTATTTATAGTTGAAAACAAAACAGATGTCTTAATTCCCACCATGTTTTAGTGGAATAAACATTGAACTGGGGGTCAGGGTTTTTGCCCCAACACATCATATGGTAACTGGTTTATGGTTGGTTGGCACTCAGTAAATACTTGTCGCATTTTCTTAGCTAAAAGGTGTTTGATGTTTGTGGTTCTTCATTCCTGGGGGGAAAAAGGAATTTGATTAGGTTAGTAGTTTTCTGCAGTATCAAATTCCTTACTGTGTCTCAGTGTCACTTTCAAAACTGAGAGAGACCAAGAGGTCAGTTGGAGAAGGAAATGGCAGCCCACTCCAGTTTTCTCGCCGGGAGAATCCCATGGACAGAGGAGCCTGGTGGACTATAGTCCATGGAATCTCGAAGAATCAGACACGACTGAGCAACTAACACAAAAGGTCAGTGTGGAAGGATGCCCACCTTGACCTCAAAACATCTTCTCATTTGTTTTTTGTATTTCTTTTTCTTTTTATGGAGTTTTTCTTCATACAATCTTGTTTGAAAAAACAAGAGACTTCCATTTCAAAGCAAACAGAATAACAACATCAACAGTAGTAAGTTTAAAAGTCTCTGAAGTATTGAAGAAGTGATTTGATTCAATTCCACACATATTTACAAGCCTCCGTGCAGAGCTTTAATACCTAATTCTCATGACTCATTGAGCATAAATGAGTTACAATGTTTTTCACTTCTGCTTTAGTTTTTGGAGTATTTCCTTGAATTTGTAGGGGATCTTAGTGGACATAAACCTGCAGACACTTCATAAATATTAACAGTAAAAAATAATTTGTTTGGTAGATAATAGAGGAGGGAAGTTATGAAGAGGGGAGAGGAAGAGGCACTGGAGCAGCCTCAAACGTGTGTGCTAAGTCGCTTCAGTCGTGTCTGACTCTTTGCAACTCCATGGACTGTAGCCCGCCAGGCTCCTCTGTCCATGGGATTTTTCAGGCAAGAATACTGGAGTGGGTTGCCATTTCCTTCTCCAGGGGATCTTCCCAACTCAGGGATCAAACCCACATCTTTTATGTCTCCTGCATTGTATTGGCAGGCAGGTTCTTTACCACTTGGGCGACCTGGAAAGTCTCCAACAAAAGTACAGAGAGACAAGAAATTCAGGCCGTATTGGAGGTCAACAGTTGTAAATAAAATGGTGTGGAGAGAACTTGGGGTGTGAGCATAGATGATGTGGTTTGAGTAAAGGATGAACAGGGACTTCAGCATGTTGATGGGTCCTGAGTGTCTCAATGAAGATCTCAAACATTTTTGCCTGTGAATAAAGAGCAAACGTATTTTGTACGTTTTTCTTTTGATAGGGAAGTGATTCACACTAGCCTTTGTTTATATGAAGATTTACTGTGAGATAATTCTGGTTCCAAATAGGAAAAGGAGTATGTCAAGGCTGTATGTTGTCACCTGCTTTTTTTTTTTGTTTTTGAATGTCTTATTCTAAATGGTGAAAGCTGATCTCATCATTCTCAAACCTAACCTGCTTCTGACTTCTCTATTTCAATTAAGAGTGTGTTGTCCTCCTTTCATTAAATTATGGTTGGTTGATCTTTTTTCTTGCCTTACCAAATACTGATGAGAGTCCTATTGATTTTTCTGTCAAATATTCTCACATATACACTTCTGTCTCACTGAAATCACTGTAATTTAGGCATATTACTATAAATAATCTTCCATCCAATACTTGGGCCCTGCTGGGTTTGGTCATACCAGTTAGGGTAGATAGTGTTGTCACTCAGTCATGTCCAACTCTGCCACCCATGGACTGTAGCCTGCCAGGCTCCTCTGTCCATGGGATTCTCCAGGCAAGAATACTGGAGTGGGTTGCCATTTCCTTCTCCAGGGTGCTTTTTTAACTTATATGCAGAGTACATCATGAGAAACGCTGGGCTGGAAGAAACACAAGCCGGAATCAAGATTGCTGGGAGAAATATCAATAATCTCAGATATGCAGATGACACCACCCTTATGGCAGAAAGTGAGGAGGAACTAAAAAGCCCCTTGATGAGAGTGAAAGAGGAGAGTGAAAAGTTGGCTGAAAGCTCAACATTCAGAAAACAAAGATCATGGCATCTGGTCCCATCACTTCATGGCAAATAGATGGGGAAACAATGGAAACAGTGTCAGATTTTATTTTTGGGCTCCAAAATCACTGCAGATGGTGATGGCAGCCATGAAATTAAAAGACACTTACTCCTTGGAAGAAAGGTTATGACCAACCTAGACAGCATAATAAAAAGCAGAGATACTACTTTGCCAACAATGGTCCATCTAGTCAAGGCTATGGTGTTTCCAGTAGTCATGTATGGATGTGAGAGTTGGACTATAAAGAAAGCTGAGTGCTGAAGAACTGATGCTTTTGAACTGTGGTGTTGGAGAAGACTCTTGAGAGTCCCTTGGACGGCAAGGAGATCCAACCAGTCCATCCTAAAGGAAATCAGTCCTGGGATTTCTTTGGAAGGACTGATGCTAAAGCTGAAAGTCCAGTACTTTGGCCACCTCATGCAAAGAGTCGACTCATTGGAAAAGACTCTGATGCTGGAGGGATTGGGGGCAGGAGGAGAAGAGGACGACAGAGGGTGAGATGGCTGGATGGCATCACCGACTCGATGGCCGTGTGTTTGAGTGAACTCCGGGAGTTGGTGATGGACAGGGAGGCCTGGCGTGCTGCAGTTCATGGGGTTGCAAAGAGTCGGACACAACTGAGTGACTGGACTGAACTGAACTGAACTTTTAAAGCAAGTTGAGGGAGGGATGTGATTAGTTTGCTGCAAACTTCTTGGCGTCAGAATTCTTTGTTCTTGCAGCTGTTTACATAGGTCAGGTCATAATGTCCTGCAAACCTGCAATGAAACAAAAGTTATTCTCTGTTCTGCAACTTTTTATCTCCATATGAAGGGACTCTAAAGGTCAGAACCCTAAGAATAAGCAAGCCATCCTGTAACATTCTTTTACAAAAGATGCAAAACCAGAATGACTAAGCACAAGAAAAGGAACAGATCTAATATGGAGTCAGATTTGTTCTTTTCTACTGACTTGATGGATGTGAGTCTGCGTGAACTCTGGGAGTTGGTGATGGACAGGGAGGCCTGGCGTGCTGTGATTCATGGGGTCGCAAAGAGTCGGACACGACTGAGCAACTGAACTGAACTGAACTGATTATAATATAAACTGATGTTTTATAGTTGGCTTCCAGAATTTATATCCAAATATGTGCAAAATACATAATACAACAATTGAAACTTAAACTGATGTTTTATTTTGTAGTTGGTTTCCAGAAGTTATATCCAGAATAATGGATATGTGAAAATACATATTACTCCTTAGAATGATTAAGTGTTATTTTTAAATAATGAATTGAGTCAAATAGTTTAATAGGGAGCTCAGTTCAGTTCAGTTGCTCAGTCGTGTCCGACTCTTTGCAACCCCATGAACTGCAGCACGCCAGGCCTCCATGTCCATCACCAACTACCAGAGTTTATCCAAACTCATGTCCATTGAGTCAGTGATGCCATTCAACCATCTCAGCCTCTGTTGTCCCCTTCTCCTCCCGCCCTCAATCTTTCCCAGCATCAGGGTCTTTTCAAATCAGTCAGTTCTTCACATCAGGTGACCAAAGAATTGGAGTTTCAGCTTCAGCATCAGTCCTTCTAATGAATATTCAGGACTGATCTCCTTTAGGATGGACTGGTTGGATCTCCTTGCAGTCCAAGGGACTCTCAAGAGTCTTCTCCAACACCACAGTTCAAAAGCATCAGTTCTTTAGCACTCAGCTTTCTTTATAGTCGAACTCTCACATCCATACATGACTACTGGAAAAACCATAGCCTTGACTAGACGGACCATTGTTGGCAAAGTAGTGTCTCTGCTTTTTATTATGCTGTCTAGGTTGGTCATAGCTTTTCTTCCAAGAAGAAAGCGTCTTTTAATTTCATGGCTGCAGTCACCATCTGCAGTGATTTTAGAGCCCAAAAAATAAAGTCAGCCACTGTTTCCACTGTTTCTACATCTATTTGCCATGAAGTGATGGGACTGGATGCCATGATCTTTGTTTTCTGAATGTTGAGCTTTAAGCCAACTTTTTCACTCTCCTCTTTCACTTTCATCAACAGGCTCTTTAGTTGTTCTTCACTTTCTGCCATAAGGGTGGTGTCATCTGCATATCTGAGGTTACTGATATTTCTCCTGGCAAACCTGATTCTAGCTTGTGCTTCCTCCAGCCCAGTATTTGTCATGATGTACTCTGCAAACAAGTTAAATAAGCAGGGTGACAATATACAGCCTTGACGTACTCAGTTTCCTATTTGGAACCAGTCTGTTGTTCCATGTCCAGTTCTAACTGTTGCTTCCTGACCTGCATACAGATTTATCAAGAGGCAGGTCAGGTGGTCTGGTATTCCCATCTCTTGAAGAGTTTTCCAGTTTATTGTGATGCACACAGTCAAAGGCTTTGGCGTAGTCAGCCAAGCAGAAATAGATATTTTTCTGGAACTTTCTTGCTTTTTCAGTGATCCAGCAGATGTTGGCAATTTGATCTCTGGGTCCTTTGACTTTTCTAAAACCAGCTTGAACATCTGGAAGTTCATGGTTCACGTATTGCTGAAGCCTGGCTTGGAGAATTTTGAGCATTACTTTACTAGCGTGTGAGATGAGTACAATTGTGCAGTACTTTGAGCATTCTTTGGCATTGCCTTTCTTTGGGATTGGAATGAAAACTGACCTTTTCCAGGCCTGTGGCCACTGCTGAGTTTTCCAAATTTGCTGGCATATTGAGTGCAGCACTTTCACAGCATCATCTTTCAGGATTTGAAATAGCTCAACTGGAATTCCATCACTTCCACTAGCTTTGTTCGTAGTGATGCTTCCTAAGGCCCACTTGACTTCACATTCCAGGATGTCTTGCTCTAGGTGAGTGTGAGTGATCACACCATCGTGATTATCTGGGTTGTGAAGATCTTTTTTGTATAGTTCTGTGTATTCTTGCCATGTCTTCTTGATATCTTCTGCTTCTGTTAGGTCCATACCATTTCTGTTCTTTATTGAGCCCATCTTTGCATGAAATGTTCCCTTGGCATTTCTAATTTTCTTGAAGAGATCTCTAGCCTTTCCCATTCTGTTGTTTTCCTCTATTTCTTTGCATTGATCACTGAGGAAGGCTTTCTTGTCTCTCTTTGGTATTCTTTGGAACGCTGCATTCAAATGGGTATATCTTTCCTTTTCTCCTTTGCCTTTCACTTCTCTTCTTTTCACAGCTATTTGTAAGGCCTCCTTAGACAACCATTTTGCTTTTTTGCATTTGTTTTTCTTGGCGATGGTCTTGTTCCCTGTCTCCTGTACAATGTCACGAACCTCCATCCATATTTCATCAGGCACTCTGTCTATCAGATCTAGTCCCTTATATCTATTGCTCACTTCCACTATATAATTGTTAGAGATTTGATTTAGGTCATACCTGAATGGTCTAGTGGTTTTCCTTACTTTTTCCAGTTTAAGTCTGAATTTGGCAATAAGGATCTGAGCCACAGTTAGCTCCCAGTCTTGTTTTTGCTGACTGTATAGAACTTCTCCATCTTTGGCTGCAAATAATATAATCAATCTGATTTCAGTGTTGGCCATCTGGTGATGTCCATGTGTAGAGTCTTCTCTTGTGTTGTTGGAAGAGGGTGTTTGCTATCTTCAGTGCGTTCTCTTGGCAGAACTCTATTAGCCTTTGCCCTGCTTCATTCTGTACTCTAAGGCCAAATTTGCCTGTTACTCCAGGTGTTTCTTGACTTCCTACTTTTGCATATATAAATACTCGGGCTCCCCTGGTGGCGCAGAAGGTAAAGAATCTGCCTGCAGTGCGGGACACCTGGGTTTTGATCCCTGGGTTGGGAAGATACCCCAGAGGAGGGCATCACAACCCACTCCAATATTCTTGCCTGGAGAATCCCATGGTCAGAGATGGTGGGCTACAGTCCATGGGGTCACAGAGTCAGACTGAGCAACTCAGCACAGTACAGCACATATAAATACTCAACATCATTCAGTTTCCAGAGATGCATCCTGTGTAGCAGAACTATTAATAGTGAACTAGTCTTTTTATAATCATAATTTTATTAGTGGAATGGGGAATACAGATCTTAGCAACAGCTTTCTGGAAATTCATTTTGTGTAATTGAAGAACAGTTAACCTTTTTTAAATGGAAGGGATGTGCAAATATTCTATCATTAGTATTTATAAATATATATCCCCAGGCAAAATTTTGGGTAATGCTTTTTTAAAGGGCTCAATAATTAAATATCTGTAATGAGAAGCATTTGTCTCTGAAATAAATTAACTAATTACTAGATCTTTTCATCACAAAAATGCTTAAGCATGCAAAGTTAAAAAAAAATACAGCTGAAATTTTAATTTTGACTTCCAAGGGCCTGGCTAAATAAAACTGAAAAAACGAATACCGGAAAAGCTTATTTACTTGAAAGCACCAAAGCTGCTTTTGATTCAGCTGCATCTGAACATGCATCATTATTTTGCATGTTTATCTTGGTGCCATACTTGCTAGGAATTTGCTTGTGGGAAGTTGGCAGTCTCTAGCTGAAATAATAAAGTGGGGTACAGAGATAAAGAGATGTGCATCTGAAGAATACGGTTGGAGGGTTGGGGGCTTAATTGATGGACTGGTTAGAATGTAATTAGGTCCTTGAGCAGGGCAGTGCAATTAAATACGTCAAGGAGGGCATAATTAGATGGGTGGCTGAATGGTATAATTACATTCATAAGAAGGGGGGGCTGTAATTAGATGTGAGGCAGGGGGTGTATTTAGATGCTTAGACTGAGGATATAATTAACATAGGGATGAGAAATTAAATTATGTGTGTGGGTGAAGCATAATTATATGTGGGAGTCCATGTGGATATGTGGGTGAGGGTACATAGAAATGAACGGTTTGGACTGCAGTTAGGTGTGAGTTCATCTTCTTTTGGACAAAAACTTGATATTTTCATCAAGTAAGGGCAAGCATATGTTTTGACTTCATGAGTAATAGCAGCTGACATCTAGTGACAGCCTTTCAGGCCATTCTAAAGGGCTGCAAATCAAACCCCCCTGTTTTTCTATTAGAACTTGAGACCCACATCCAACAATGACATTGATTATTCTTCTTAATCATGGCACTGTACGGTGTTCTAAGTACTGAAAGATTTGGTAAATTTTCCAGCTTGAAAACACAACTGCATGACAAGGAAGACTTACTTTTCCTTCCTATCAAAGAGGAGTTTGAAAGGTAACAAAAAAGATTTCCCTTGAATTGTGAAAATAGAAATGCCAACTCTTCTAGCTAAAAGTATCAGTGTAAAGTTACGTGCGTAACAAAACCAACAAAATTTAGCTTGACAGCCTCATCTTTTTTTGTTTGTTTATGAAACCATGTTTATTCAGAAATATTTATGGCATTTCTCCCCTTCCCTCCAAGTATAAAAGCAACAAGGTGAGGAATAGAGGTTATAGATACAGTAGGGATAGAAGAAAGAGGGATAGAAGAGGGAGAGAAGAAAGCTAGACGAGGAAGAATCTAGAGTAGCGGGTAAGTGAAAATCACTCAGTGAGTCTGAGAAACTTATATTGAATCAGTGAAGTATGGTGAGAATTATAATAACCTAAGTATCCTATATTAAACTTGAAACAGTGGTGTCTTTTGTTGCCATCTTCAAAAGCAAGAGGGCATTTTAAAATACAAGTTCAGAAGCTGGCTTGCTTAACTATAAAGCCATAAGTAAAAGCACAAAATATGCCCCAGGCCTTTAGGTGGAAGAAAAATGTCACAAGGCCCAGTACTATGGTAATTCTAGTTTGACCTCAGGGTCAAACACTCTCCTGCTCAATACAAAGGAGGACCTAGTGATGTAAGCCTGAAATCTTCTCAAAGAAGGTGGTCTTTTCCCCCTCTCTCACTTCCCTTTGATTATAAAATTGTAGTCCACTTAATCCTGGGGGCAGAGCCCCCTTGCCTGCCCATTTGCATCTCTCACAAGCATCCTATATTAATACATCTACTCCTTGTCTATCAAAAACATACAAGTTTATTGCTTACAGAAATTTCTTGATATTAAAGTGTTTTAATTGGCCACTAGTCTGCTTAATCTAATTCAGTCTGTTACTTAATTTTCCTAATGCTAGGCACCCCAGAGCTGCTTCTCACCTTTTGAGAGCCTAAGTTATTTCTGGTTGAACTCCACTGTAGAAAGAATCTAAGTGGGACACTTACAAGATTTCAAACTTTTTGACTTCCTGGTGTTCCTACTTCTGCTGCTGCTGCTGCTGCTAAGTCGCTTCAGTCGTGTCTGACTCTGTGCGACCCCAGAGATGGCAGCCCACCAGGCTCCGCCATCCCTGGGATTCTCCAGGCAAGAACACTAGAGTGGGTTGCCCTTACCTTCTCCAATGCATGAAAGTGAAAAGTGAAAGTGAAGTTGCTCAGTCATGCCCGACTCTTAGCAACCCCATGGACTGCAGCCTACCAGGCTCCTCCATCCATGGGATTTTCCAGGCAAGAGTACTGGAGCCTAGATCTGAGGTTGTGCTTGCACACCAAGTTCCTTCAGTCGTGTCCGAGTCTTTGTGACCCTATGGACTATAGCCCACCTGGTTCCTCTGTCCATGGGATTCTCCAGGTAAGAACACTGGAGTAGATTGCTAGGCCCTCCTCCAGGGGACATTCCTGACCAGGGATTGAACCCATGTCTGCTGCAGCTCCTGCATTGGCAGGCGGGTTCTTTACCATAGTGCCACCTGGGAAGCCCCTGGCTTTAAAGTTAGTTATATTTATTACTTCGATGTAGAGACATTACAGCCTGCAACCTAGTCCTCAGTTTTGCCCTACCGTGGTTCTGTAGAACACTTTTTATTCTTTGATTCTGAGTTTACATCAGTGTGTGATGCTAGTTTTTTACACTGAATGCCTAAAAGTTACCCTCTCTCTCCAAGACTGTTGTAACTTAATTTTCAGTCAGAGGCACTCTTACTGAAATGTTCTATATTCCCGTGAGAATAATTAACGGCAACATTTTTTAGCCCAGTTCTTTCTATATTAAATGGTTTGCATGTTTCTTTTTTCCCATGCCTGTCCTTCCTCCCCTCTTCCCAAGGCCAGCTCAAGCTCCTAAGAGTTTTAGAGATTGATGGTGGTCGACTCAGTCCTCCACAGAGGTAGTGTAATTATCATTCAGGACATCTAGTTAGGTCTGTGGGATGGAAGAGGAGTAAGTGATCGTGGTCACTGTGTCTTACTACTTTGTTGTCTTGTGTGGATTGCCCATGAGGAGGAGGCAGAAGTCAGGCACTTGGCTTTGGACATGACTTGTTAAATAAGACTTTTAAGGGCTTCCCTGGTGGCTCAGCTGGTAAAGAATCCACTTGCAATGCAGGAGACCCCGCTTCGATTCCTGGGTCGGGAAGATCTGCTGGAGAAGGGATATGTTACCCACTCCAGTATTCTTGGGCTTCCCTTGTGGCTCAGCTGGTAAAGAATCTGCCTGCAATGCGGGAGATCTGGGTTAGACCCCTGGGTTGGGACGATCCCCTGAGAAGGGAAAGGCTACCCATTCCAGTATTCTGGCCTGGAGAATTCCATGGGGTTGCAAAGAGTTGGACATGACTGAGCGACTTTCACTTTTCAAATAAAGCTTTTATTCATTTAATTATAAAATCCATTCCTGGATCCTCTGGAGCTATTTATGTAAGGCAGGAAGAACCAGGTTTAAGTTCTTCAGTTTTTAATAGCCTTTGTCAAAAGTCATATTCTCAGCCAGGAATATTTTCACAGTTGGCATTTGTGGTTTTTATCTGAAAAAGTCTTCCAGCCTGTAACAAGTCTTTTTACCTTCATTCATGCCATAAGACATCAGCGACTCTAATTTTTGTCTTTTTTTTTAATCTTGGCATCTGGTCCGATCACTTCATGGGAAATAGATGGGGAAACAGTGGAAAAAGTGTCAGACTTTATTTTTTGGGGCTCCAAAATTACTGCAGATGGTGATTGCAGCCATGAAATTAAAAGACGCTTACTCCTTGGAAGGAAAGTTATAACCAACCTAGATAGCATATTGAAAAGCAGAGACATTACTTTGCCAACAAAGGTCTGTCTAGTCAAGGCTATGGTTATTCCAGTGATCATGTATGGATGTGAGAGTTGGACTGTGAAGAAAGCTGAGCACCGAAGAATTGATGCTTTTGAACTGTGGTGTTGGAGAAGACTCTTGAGAGTCCCCTGGACTGCAAGGAGATCCAACCAGTCCATTCTGAAGGAGATCAGCCCTGGGATTTCTTTGGAAGGAATGATGCTAAAGCTGAAAGTCCAGTACTTTGGCCACCTCATGCAAAGAGTTGACTCATTGGAAAAGACTCTGATGCTGGGAGGGATTGAGGGCAGGAGGAGAAGGGGATGACAGAGGATGAGATGGCTGAATGGCATCACTGACTCGATGGACATGAGTCTGAGTGAACTCCGGGAGTTGGTGATGGACAGGGAGGCCTGGCATGCTGCGATTCATGGGCTTGCAAAGAGTCGGATACGACTGAGCAACTGACCTGAACAGAACTGAAGATTATCTAATAGGCCAGAAATCTCAACTGTCTTTCTTATGCCTAAAAACTGTAGTCCTCAGGTCCCAGCGTCATTTCCTCAGAAAGATCTTTTTCTTAACCTTATATAACACTCTATACTTCCCTATTTGTTAAATTTTGTTTCCTGTTTCCATGAGCAAGATATATGTCAGGTTTGTTCATCAGTCCCTTTCCAGAATTCAAAACAGCTCCTGCTCCTTAACAGGGCTCAACAAATAATTGTTGAATTAAAGGCAAACCAGGCATCAGAGCTATTTAAGAAGAGACACAGAGAGTGTAGGCTATGGACAGTGATGAGGATGAGGTAATCTCAGAAGCAAGATTCTGAATGGCTTCATTAATTGACTCTTATTTAGAGAGTGGTGGAATTTGTGTTTGTTCTTAACGTTTGGAGATTAAATTATATATCCATTATGGCAGAAGATTTAAATAGACATTTTTTCCAAAGAAGACATACAGATGGCCAATGGTCACATGAAAAGATGTTCAACATTGCTAATTATTAGAGAAGTACAAGTCAAAACTACGGTGAGGTACCACCTCACGGTGGTCAGAGTAACCACCATTGAAAAAATCTATAAACAGTAAGTGCTGAAGAGGATGTGGAAAAAAGGTAACCATCCTACAGTGCTGGTGGGAATGCAAATTGGTGCAGCCATTGTGAAAAGCAGTGTGGCGATTCCTCAAAAAACTAAAAATGGAGTTGTCATGTGATCCAGTTATTCCATTCCTGGGCATATGTCCGGGCAAAGTGATAATTCAAAAAGATACGTGCACCCCTAAATTCATAGCAGCACTATGCACAATAACCAAGACATGGGAACAACCTAAATGTTCATCAAAAGACAATGGATAAAGAAGATGGAATACTGCTCAGCCATAAAAAAGAATGAAATAACACAATCTGCGGCAATATGGATGGACCTAGAGATGATCATACTAAGTGAAGTAAGTCAGACAGAGAAGAACAAATACGTGATATTGCTTATATGTGGAGTCTCAAATATGCCACAAGTGAACTTAACCTACGAAACAGAAACAGGCTCACAGACGTGAGAACAGATTTGTGGTTGCCAAGGGGAAGGGGGAATGGGGAAGGGATCAAGTAGGAGTTTGGGATCAGCAGATGCAAACTATTATACACAGTATGGATAAAGAACAAAATCCATCTGTATAGCACAGGGAACTATATTCAGTATCTTGTGATAGACCATAATGAAAAAGAATATAAGTAAGGAATGTATGTATATGTGTAACTGAATCACTTTGCTGTACAGCAGAAGTTATCACTGTAAATCAACTGTATTTCAATAAAATATATTTTAAAAATAAATAAAATAATATATCCATTATGATGTTAAGAAAATGCCACTGTTTAGGGCAGACACTGTTTCAAGTAGATTGGATGCTCAACAGAACTCTTCGGATTAAATATAAATAATTAGCTTATTGAGCAAGCTGTTGATCATCTCATCTATTCTTAATTTGTGTGTAGAGCAGTGAGCAAAAAAAAAATATGGTATTTGGAATGATTCATACAAATATGTGCATTTAAAAACTCATTGACTGGGCTCCCTGGTGATCCAGTAGTTGAGTCTACCTTGCAATGCAGGGGACACTGGTTCAATCCTTGGTCCAGGAAGATCACACGTGCTGCAGGACAGCTAAGCCTGTGCAGCACAGCTGCTGAGTCTGTGCTCTAGAGCCCGGGAGCCACAACTACTGAGCTCGTGTGCTGTGACTACTGAAACCTGTGCATGCTGGAGCCTGTGCTCTGCAACAAGAGAAGCCACTGCAATGAGAAGCTGGTGTGCTGCACCTAGAGAGTAGTCCCTGCTCTCCAAAACTAGAGAAAACTCGTGCACAGCAACAAAGACCCAGCACAGCCAAAAGTAAAAATAATAAATAAATAAGGTAAATAATTATTTAAAAAAAACTTCTTTGGTCAAGTAGATACACCCTCAAAGGGCCAATGATAAAAAGTGCTTTGTTTAAAATCTATATAAAACCTTTGACATTGCAAGCCCCTCACACAAGGATAAACTACGTGTAATAGTAGGGATCCAGCAATGTAATGATATTTTTTCTCCAGAGAATTTAGTTTTTTAGTGTTTAGTAATGTACTAATCTCATTTGTATAGGATTTCAGAGTTTTCTGATAATTTTCAACACCTCAGTTCATTTTTAATTTTCATAATCATACTGAGAGACAGATGGGAATGGTTATTATCATTCCTCATTGCCTGACTTCCAGTGAAGCACTGAGAGTTTGAGGGGCCTGGCAAACCATAATCTGAATCCAGATGGTTAAGATAATATAGTCATTAAGAAGATGGCCATTAACAGATGGAAGAGTGATAGGTGAAAAAACGTGGACAAAGATTTATAAGGTGAATTGGTGGTCATGCAATATTTTGAGCCCATGGCTGTAATCAATTCGCCTAATCCAGTCTTTCATTTAGAGTAGTACTTTTAAGGTTAGCACGAGGAGTGTTGTAGCATAGTGCTGTGTTCTCAGATCTAGTAGATATTTTCTTACATGGATGCAAGGAGATACCTTTGAAAAGAAAGAATGAAGTTAGTACCTTAATAAAAATACTCCTTAACAGAATCACAATCTTTATGTGGAAATGGACTATCCAAAACATTATCAGTTCTTTCTATGTGGATGCGTATGTGCTAAGTTGCTTCAGTTGTGTCTACTCTTTGTGACCCTATGAACTGTAGCCCATCAGGTTCCTCTGTCCATGGGATTCTCCAGGCAAGAATACAGGAGCAGGTTGCCATGCCCTCCTCCAGGGGATCTTCCCAACCCAGGGATTGAAACCACATCTCTTAGTTTCCTGCGTTGGCAGGTGGGTTCTTTACCACTAGCACCAACTGGGAAGCCCCCCTTTCTGTGTAATAAACAACCAAATGGAGAACACCTTGTTCACACATCATTCTAATAAGCATTGACCATTGCCAAGATGAGATATTCTGCATCTTAAATAGAACAATGTTAGTATTATCTCAATTAGTTAAAAAAAATTTTCACAGTATTTTCCCTATTAAGTTTTTCCTTTTTAAACTTTGGTGAGCTCTTCTGTTTGCTGCTGCCAATGCCCTGAAGAGTGCACTCAGGGCACTGGAGAAACAGTTATTGAAATGAAATTGCTGTGTGAGGGCCAGTATTGACCAAATGAAGAGGAAGTAAGCAAATATTACCAGCTCCAACTCATACCAGCTCCAACCAGACTTCAGTTCAAAGGCTTTGAAAAGTATATATATTTATATACGTATATACATACATAAGGGGCTTCCCTGGTGGCTCAGACAGTAAAGTGTCTGCCTGCAATGCAGAAGGAAATGGCAACGCACTCCAGTATTCTTGCTTGGAAAATCCGATGGACAGAGGAGCCTAGTAGGTTACAGTCCATGGGGTCGCAAAGAGTCAGACACGACTAAGTGGCTTCACTTTATACATACAGGAAGATTACATATGTACGTGTGTGTGTTCTGTCTTGTCCGACTCATTTGCAACCCCACAGACTGTAGCCCACCAGGCTCCTCTGTCCATGGGATTTCCCAGGCAAAGTGGAGTGGGTTGCCATTTCCTCCTCCAGGGGATCTTCTCGATCCAGGAATCAAACTGACGTCTCTTGAGTCTCTTGCATTGGCAGGCAGATTCTTTACCACCAGTGTCACCTCAAATAGGTAAACACCATAGAAAATAGGTAAATTTTCTGCCATAAGATCATCTGTGTTAAGATAGATTTTGAGAATCACTCTTTACCATGTATTCCCCAAAACTCATGGAATCTGAGTATTTTGCGGCTTTAACAAGTCAGTAACCTTGCTAGGAGAAGGAAAAAGGTGAAAGAAGAGGGGGAAGGGTAATGGGGGAACCACCATGCTAGTAGCTTGGTGAAATGCTTTACCTCTGTTGTTTCATGTAATCCTATGCAGCATGTTCCGTCTTTAGAGACAGGAAGTGAAATGTCAAGGGGTCCCAAAATCTGGAAGTTAGGAGGTAGTATTTGTGCCCAGGTTTATGCTGTTACTACTGCTTTCCAGATTTGCATGTTCTGTGCCCAGATTCTTGTTCAGAAAACTGAGATTGCCAGTCAATCTGGTCCAGGGACTTTTCCTTAACAACGGGGGTGGGGCGGGGGTCGGGAAGTGGGGCTTAAGTTGACTTTTACAAAGTAAACTAAATATTAGTTGAGCATGAGTGAGACCGTACTTTTCACATAAACTATATACAAATAGTTGCAAATAGCCACATATTACTCACTGTACTCCGATCAGGCTTCCATCCTCACTTCTGAACCAGATCTGTCCTGGTGAAGGTTACCATTGACCTCTGTGTTCAAAATCCCATGGCAATTTTCAGCTCTTATTTTATATAATCTATCAATAGCATTTGCTGCAGTTTTCTCCTGTTCTTCTTGAGTATCTTTAGGTTACTTTTAAACAAAGAAAAAACTTACTTCTACGACACATTACTTTCCTGTTTTTTTTCTCCTCCATTGACCACTCCTCAGTCTCTTTTACCTATTTCTTCCCAGTCTCCTAATTTCTTTCTTGGAGCATCTGGAGATTCAGGTCTAAGACCTCCTCTCTTTCCTGTCTAAACTCGCTCACCAGGTAGTCCTCTGATTTTAAATACCAATTGTATGCTTTCTATCTTCAGGAGAAATAGGTTCCCTGACTGTATTCTTATATATTCAACTGCTTATTTGACATCACCACTTAAATGGCTTATGGAGATTTCATATTTTATGTCCTTAAAAGTGAACTCCAAATCATCTCACCCAGACCTGCCTCTCTGTTACTGTCCACGTCACAGTAAACGGCAAGTCCCTCTTTGCAGTTGTCTGAGCCCCGGCCTTGGCATTGTTCTTGATTCTTCCCTTATCCTATTTTCATTGCAGCTCTGGTCAGCTCTTCCTCCAAAACATCTCCAGAATCTGCTTACTTCCAGCCACCCCCACTGCTCTGACTCTAGCCCAGGCCACCATAATCTCTAGCCTGTCATTTCAGGAGACTGGTCTCTCTTTCTGTACGTGACATCTTGCAGCCTATTCACCCAGCAGCAGAGTGATTGTTCTAGAATATGACAGAATGCCACTCCTTTGCTCACCCTACCTTGACTTGATTCTCATCTGAGAATAAAACTTAGTCTTTACAGTATCCTTCAAAGCCCTTAGAATTTGTTCCCCAACCTTCCTACCAGCTAAGTCTCTGATCTCTTCTCCTCTGTCCCTTGCTTACTCATCTCCAGACACAGTGACCTCTTTCTCTTCATTTAAAACCCAGGAATGTCCCTCTTCCATGTCTGCCCCAGCGACTCCCCCAGGTGCCTGAAAGGCTCACTACCCCCTCACTTTCAAGGGATTTGCTTCCATATCTCCTGACCACCCTAGTTCAATGGCAGGTTTTCTTCAAAAGTATTTCCTGATTTTCTCATGCCAGTGATTTCTTTCTCTCCACCATATGATATTCTGTTTATTTTATTCATTTGTCTTTATCATCCATTTTCCACTGGAATCTGACCTCCTTGTGAACAGGGATTATTATATCCTGGTCACCCAGGACAGTGCTTGGAACATAGTAGGAACTCAGTAAATATTTGTGGAATAAAAGGGCAGTTAACTTGAGCATAAATACCTTAATCTACATCTAGCAAATTACAGATCTGACTTGTGTATTTCTAGTATTGATTCAAATCTTCCTCCCAGGAGTGAGTGAGAAAAATGCCATGTATCATCCTGGCTCATCCGGGAGAGCTGGAGTGCAGCCCTTTTCCTGACCCTCCTTCTCTGTATCCTGCTCTGGAGGTCACTGGACAGTCTCCGGAAAGCCTTTCCATCTGCAGGCATACGCTTAACACTGCAGTTTCAGTGCTGTATCTTCATTACCTTTATTGTCAGAGCTCTGCCTGTTCCTTTTACAAACTAGAAATCAAGGAAGTTAAATTTCCTTCTTGAGCTTTGCTGAGTGCCCCTCAGCTCCCAGTGACTATGTACATTCCTGGAATTTCATTTTTCTGCTTTAATTATTTATACCTATGTGCATATGTTCATATAATCATTTATCCTTTTGGTGTAATCCATATGATGCCCTCAGATTCATCAACAGTGGTGACTTAATATGGGCATGGTTGTTTTATACAGATGTAAGGTCTTCCGCCAGAGACTGCCAGCCACTGTGCCTGGTTTCAGCAAGCAGGAAATGCTGTGCTGGTGGTTCTTGCTGACCCAGCTAAAAGAGACTGAATGTCACATTTCACTTCCAGGGCTGTTGCTGGGTTTTGATAGTCCCTGGTACTATAAATAGCACTCCAGGGAACATTCAGGTACATGGGACATTTTCTTTGCAGTCCAGGTCAATGTCTGCAGAAAGTCACATGCTGCCTGGTTAGATACAAGTCACTTGCCCCTGAGTCGCTCCTAAGTTCTAAACAGACCCAGAGTGTGCATTTGCTCATAAACACTGCACTCGCTCTCAACATACTTCTGCACCTCTGTTGATGCTGCTCTCCCTGCCTGCAAAATCCTACTCATCCTTAAAGATTCATCTCAAGTTAGAAAGCTCTCCCTGAGTCGGCTTCACAGACGTGCCTTCTCATCCCTCTCTGGCTTCTCCACCACATGTGAAACATTCCTGTTGTACAGCGAGGTCACCTTCACAATACGGTCTGTTACATAAGCTTATATATTCACACTCTCCTCGCATCCCAAACTGTGAATCCTGAGACCTGTGACTTTGCTGTCTTTGTGTTTATCCCCAACAGTTAGCATAGGAAACGCTCAGCAACGTCTGTTGAGTGAATGACTGATTGTATGAACGAATGAAAGTGCATCTAAATAGGGGAGTAGAATTCATTTGAGTTTGTTCCCAGCTTAATGCCTTTGAAAAGAATCCAGTGTCTAGTGGGGATTTTCCCATTTTCCTTAGCAGTCACTCCCTATTATATGCATGGCCAGTTTGAGACCCAAAATGTGGTTGTATTGAAATCCACTTCAGGGAGTTAAAAAAGAAATGTTTTTATTTCAAAGGAATGGGCTAGTTTGCTCCTTGCAGGCTTCCTGGCATCTTTCTTTCTATGCGCTCTTTTCACTTTGCCCAGTCTTCAATCAAATTCTCCGGCCGGGTCTGCTGTAAACAATGATTTGGTGAGCGGTTGTGTGTTCTCTGCAGTGAAAACCCGCCTTGTTTTCTGTTGCTAGGCAACCCCATTCCAGCTGCCCTTGAAGAAATGCGCGGTGGTGGGAAATGGTGGGATTCTGAAGAAGAGTGGCTGTGGCCGTCAAATAGATGAAGCAGATTTTGTCATGCGGTAAGAGAGAGCTCCCACAGCGCGGCCTCCGCCTTCTCTCCTCTCCCTCACCCCTCCCGCCAGCCCCGGGGCCTTTGGCGACCAGTCACTGGTGATTAATCAGCTGTAGCTTCTCTTCGACTTCCCTCCAGGTTCACATACAAGTGAGTTGAGGAGAGGGCCAGGGAACCAGGGAACAGGCCCCAAGAAAGCACAAAGAAAAGAAACACTCAGAGGCCAAGGGGAGATACCCAAAGTGGAAACACTCATCTTATTTTAGATGATACAGTTGGGTGACTCCAACTTTAAAACTTGTCCTTAAGATGAATTCTCAATGAATAAACGATTTCATTTCATTCTGCACACTTTGCTGCTTTGTTTTTCACAAAAGCATTTGGAAGTAGTGAGTGGAATTCAAAGAGGGAGTGGATCTGTGCAGGACTAGGAAAACTGGAAGGAAGGAGGGGGAATACATTTTGAGCAAGGTGGCAGCTTAGTAAGGGGACTGAGTGGAGTGGTGACGTGATGTCGTTTGTACTGGAAAACAAGAGGTTCCTGCAGGGGTGTGTAAGGAGACTGCTAGGATACACCCAGCTGAGGATAGAGACCGTGACACTGAAATGGTGCCAACCTGCACCACTGGGTGATTTTGACCAGAAGGAAAGACAGTGAGTGATCAGATGGACACAGGCTTAGGATTGTCTGGGGGAGAGGGGAGAAGGGTGAGGAGGGACAGCATGGCTGGAGAGAGCTTTGGAATCTGAGCTGGAAGGAAGTTGGCCCTGAGAGGCATGGAGAAAGGAAGGGGTGCAATGGGGCCATACGACAGGACCATTCAGACCTGAGGGAGTGGAAATGGGAAAGATAAAGGAAGATGGAAAAATGAGAGTTAGTGTCAAAGAATGGCCCGCTGGAACATGTGACTTCTTAAGAATCTGACGTCAGCTTCTCTGGGATGAGCAGATATGTTATAGACAAAGAGGACACTTGTTACTGAAGAAATGTAGGAGCTTGGAGGCTACTCTGGGGAGTGTCTTACACGATGGCCCCAAAGTCTCCTTGAAGTGGGAATAAGTGAGGCATTGAGGCTTTGTGTTGGTTGCTCAGTTGTGTCTGACTGTGGCCCGCCAGACTCCTCTGCCCATGGAATTCTTCAGGCAAGAATAGTAGAGTGGGTTGCCACTTCCTTCTCCAGAGGATCATCTCAGCCCAGGGATTGAACCTGGATCTCCTGCATTGCAGGCAGATTTTTTACCTTCTGAGAAGGCTCTGGGGCCAGGACTATTGACTCTCAAGCAACACAGAGGGTGGAAAGCTGAAGTGGGGTGGAGGTTGGGGTTTTGTGTTCATTTTTAAGGATAATAAGGATAAATAAATAATGGTCTAAAGTGACGAAACAAACCAAAAAAAGGTAGCTGAGGGAACATTTAGCCACCTCTGGACTCTGAGCTAAGTGGAGTAGGGGAGAGTAAAGCTTGTCTGAGAGTGTTTCAAGGAAGCCATTTCAAGGGGAGGGTCAGATTCCTTCTGAGAGAGCAAGGGTTGGGTTCCTCAGAAGACTTCATCTCACTGGTGAAGCCTGCAGCAGAGGGGGAATCCTTTTGTATCTTTCCTTTATGGAGGTACCCTGCCCTAGTTTTTCCAGTGTGAGACTGTGTTTTCCTCTCCACTGTAATGATTAATTTTTGCAATAAAAATAGAAGACAAGAAAGATAAAAAAAATAGAAGCGAGGAGAAGAGAAAAATGTAGTTCTCTTAATTCAGGTCAACATCTGCTTCACGAGTATCTGATCTGTATTAGGTCTTCACTGGGGTTGGAAATGGTATGTTGGACAGGTCCATCATGGACTTAGAATCTGGAGCTGTGTCATTGCCGAGGTCAGGGTGGCTCAGAGGTGAACGATGAGTGAGTGGGGTCCTTCTGTGGGGAAGGGGTGTCTGGATGGAGCCCTCTGTCCATTCCACTCTGGGTACAGGCCAGCCTTTCCAAGCTCTGATGTGGGAAGGACACCAAGGCTCCACAGGGTTGTGAGCCATGGGGTGAGCATGGTGAGATGGTAGCTATAGAAGCGGAGACGATCACCTGGAGAGCAGAGTGGAGGAGGAGACCAGAGGCACTCCCTCCATGACACTGGCGTTAGGGGGGGTCTGAGGGCAAAGAACCAGCCCTTGCCACAGACTCGCTCTGTGACCCATAGCGCACCATGGTACCTTTGCTGCAGCTCAGCTTTCTGATAATCTTGCAGAGGTGGCTGCAGACAATTCCCTAAGCCTTTCCATTGTGGAAACTCTGATTCTGTGATAATGTGACTATCACACAACTGTAACACATTCGTGTAGTCTAGTTTGATTTTTCATATTGCTCTCGAGTATAAGTTGACTTGCTTTTTCCAGAAACTATGTAAGGAGGAAGTGGAAATATTATATTCACAGATTCAGGAAAGTTAATTGATTTTAAGATGTCTGAGTACAATGTAGAAGAAGGCAGTACAATAAATGTGTTTTCTTAAATTATTCCTGAGCACACATGTGTGTGGCACCACATTTAGGAAGATGGATATTTTTTAAACTTAATGTGTAGAAGATCAGTATTAAGCATCTTATGGGGTTATCCACATTTATTTATTACAAATACTCAAGACCACATTTGCATTGTATACAATCACTGTTGATATATTCACATTCAAAATTAACAAGTGCCTGTGATTAGGGTGCACAGCACAGGATTAAACAATGTTCATGGGATGTTCATGGGATGATGAGAGAGGTGAGGATTGAAAAGAATTCAAAAAAGACAGCATCAAAACTAGAGGTATATGTGCATGTGCCTTTGATTCAATTTCAAGAATGGTGCCATTGTCATAACACATTTGAATCTTTAAAAAGCTTTATTTATAGTTCATGGCAAATAGATGGGGAAACAATGGAAACAGTGACAGACTTTATTATTTTGGTCTCCAAAATCACTGCAGATGGTGACTGCAGCCGTGAAATTAAACGACACTTGCTTCTTGGAAGAAAAGCTATGACCAACCTAGACAGCATATTAAAAAGCAGAGGCATTACTTTGCCAACAAAGGTCCGTCTAGTCAGAGCTGTTGTTTTTCCAGTAGTCATGTATGCATGTGAGAGTTGTACTATAAAGAAAGCTGAGCACTGAAGAATTAATGCTTTTTAACTGTGGTGTTGGAGAAAACTCTTGAGAGTCCCTTGGACAGCAAGGAGATCCAACCAGTCCATCCTTAAGGAGATCAGTCCTGAATACTCATTGGAAGGACTGATGCTGAAACTGAAACTCCACTACTTCGGCTCCCTGATGGGAAGAACTGACTTACTGGAAAGACCCTGATGCTGGGAAAGATTGAAGGCAGGAAGAGAAGGGAACAACAGAGGATGAGATGGTTGTATGACATCACCGACTCAGTGGACATGAGTTTGAGTAAGCTCGTTGGTAATGGACAGGGAAGCCTGGCATGCTGCAGTCTGTGGGGTCACAAAGAGTTGGACATGACTGAGTGACTGAATGGAATTGATAGTTTATGGGGCTTCCCCAGTGGCTCAGCAGGAAAGAATCCGCTTGCAGTGCAGGAGACATGGGAGACACGGGTTTGATCCCTGGGTCGGGAAGATCCTCTGGAGAAGGAAATGGCAATCCCCTCCAGTATTCTTGCCTGGAAAGTCCCAAAAACAGAGGAGCCTGGCAGGCTACAGTCCATGTGGTCACAAAGAGTTGGACACAACTGAGCGCACACACACACACACACACAAACACATACACACAAAGAATTTATAATATGGGAGTAATTAAATGTTGATTAATTGTAAATTATTCTTATTTGACCACTTATGGATCTATTTATACATGGTTGATTAATACACATTTTGGGGGCACCTTGCGAAAATTGAGGTAATAGCATATGTTCAAAATGAAACACTTAGTGAATATGATTAGAAACATGTATGTCTGATCCTAGACTATAGGGTACATGCACCATTACAGTGAAAGACGAGATCCCAAAATAGCCTTACCTATACACAATGGTGTACCGGATTACAGTTCAAGATGTTTTCCAGAATTGTAACAATGCCATAATTTCCTTTGCTTGGACATTTTCAAACACGTCTTTTAATGCTAAAATATACCTTCCCATATTTCAAAGTAAACATTTGCTCTAAACATTTGTAACCAAAAGTGACACTTAAAAAAAATAATATTGTTAAATATCATTTAGCTTGAAGTTCTGAAAGACAGAGGTAACAGTGATTATATCCTGGCAAGAAATTGGCTGGCTCAGGAATATGAGTGAAGACAATATAATTTTGGTGCTTGTGAATTATACTCAATTATATGTGTTTTATGTATTGAAGTATACATATAATTTTAAAAGGAATTTTTAAATGTATTCTATTTCATTCTACCCATTCCCCACCCATCTTCACTCCCCACTTCAAAGAATTTTCATTTCTCATCAATTCTGTGGTCACATCCTCTATGATCCCGGGCACAGTTACTAAGACACTTCAGCCAGTAATATCCGTTCATTGTGCCAATAAACAATAAAGCAAAGTTTGAAACACTTTTACACAATTATGCCTTATAAGAAACAATTTGATTGTATTAAATGTGCCTTTTATGTAAATCTATGTAATTATCAATTTAGGAGTTGAGCTAAAAATTACAGTGTGCTTTTTTTCCCCTGGGAGCTGCAGGGAAGTATCACGAGCATTCATACTTGAAGACAAAGTTTACCCAGAAGAACAGTTATTTATACCAGAGTACAATGGCATTATTTTCCAGAAATGGATGTATAAAATATTATCCTTATTGTTTTAAACATTTCACTATGTTATAGAATTTGGCATTTAGTCTCTGGAAGTGTATTTCTGAGGTTTTGCTTTGTAATAGGAGGTGTCTGTATAGTCAAAGGTGTGATTTTTCCAGTAGTCATGTATGAATGTGAAAGTTGGACCATAAAGAAGGCTGAGCGCTGAAGAGTTGATGCTTTCAAACTATGGTGTTGGAGAAGACTCTTGAGAGTCCATTGGACAGCAGAGAGATCAAACTAGTCAATCCTAAAGGAAATCAACCCTGAATATTCATTGGAAGGATGGATGCTGAAGCTCCAGTAGTTTGGCCACCTGATGCATAGAGCTGACTGATTGGAAAAGACCCTGATGCTGGACAAGATTGAAGGCAAGGAAGGGGATGATGGAGGATGAGATGGCTGGATGGCATCACCGACTCAATGAACAGGAGTTTGAGCAAACTCCGGGAGATGGTGAAAGACAGGGAAGCCTGGTGTGCTGTAGTCCATGGGGTCACAAAGAGTCTGACATGACTGAGCGACTGGACAACAAAGGAAATGTGAAGGGATCCAGACATATGAGCCGTGGATCAACCTACAAGGAACACACGGAAAAACAAAGTTGTTATCCATGAACACCAACTCCTTTCATTTACTGATGACAGAATAGGTTGACTGCACTTTCTAGCAATAGAGTTTACAGTTTTAATATAGTGAGATTGATTCTCAAATGTTATGAAGGGCCATCAAGATCGAAGGGGAAGTGATAAATTAAGAGTTTGGAATTAACATACACACACTACTATATATAAAATAGTCAACTAAGAAGGACCTACTGTATAGTACAGGGAATTATACTCAGTATTCTGTCATAACCTAAGAATTTGAAAAAGAATGGAAACATATCAATATATATGTATAACTGATTCACTTTGCTGTAAACACTTGAAATTAACAGAACATTGTAAATCAACTATATTCCAATAAAAACTAAAAAAAAAACTAAGTAAATAATTATATTCATCCAAGAAAAGAGAGAAAAGGTGCTCGAATTCTAGCCTGTGTTTTATCCTGAGAGTTCTGTTCATCTTAGCAGAGATCAGTTGAATCCCAAGGTCAGCACCATGGTCAGATGAGCCTGGCCATTATGAGTAAGCTCATTCCCCAGCACAGCCCTCAGAAACCGCATGGATGTGATGGGACCGTTAGACTGTGGATGCCTCAAGTAGGCTCTGAGACTCGGCTTCCCCTGGGCTTCTCACAATGCCCATTGTGTTTGTTTTCAATGGGCACTCAGCGAAAGTCACCAACTGGCTGACTCATTACTCTGTGGGGAGCTGTCAGAAGAATCAGGATCTTATTACCAAAGAGCAGATGAAAGTAAGATTCCAAATCAAGTGAGACAGATTTCTACCTCAAATGCCCTGATGTGGTGGGAGTCACGGGGATAAATACAAGAAAACATCAAGGAACTTGTGCTAATCAGCTGAGTCGATTCTGGACAACCCCATGTCCTGAAGGAAATTTGTCCAGGAAATTTTAATAGTTGGGAAGTGGCTGAGGCCTTGATATTTGTAAGATCTCTAACAACAAATAAATGATTCTTTACTTTGCTGAAATAATACAAAGTTAGAGGTGCTCTGATGGTTGGAGTCAACTTAGAGATATGGCTAGAGAGGAGAAATCAATACTCAGTAATAAAAGAAAAGTCCAGTGGAAGCTATAGACTTATTTGGGGTGGTCATAAATAATAAATATGTATTTAGTTATATTTATATGATCATGGCAACCCACTCCAGTATTTTTGGGGCTTCCCTGGTGGCTCAGTGATAAAGAATCTGCCTGCCGACAGTGCAGGAGACTAGAGTTCCATCCTTGGGTTGGGAAGATACCTTGGAGGAGGTAATGGCTACACACTCCAGTATTGTTGCCTAGAGAATTTCATGGATGGAGGTGCCTAGCAGGCTACAGCCCAAGGGGTCGCAAAGAGTCAGACATGACGGAGTGACTAACTGAGTTACCAAGATATGATATTGCTGATATGGAATATTTTTGAGCTTTTGCTATGTGTGAGGCATCAAGGTAGGGACTTTTTAATACATTTCTTACTTTAATCCTTACACCCAGCTTATTGAAGGAAAAGTCATTATCTTCATTTTGTAATGGGGAAACTGAGGCAGATGTCATAACTTGGGTGACAGCCCACTAGTAGAAAGCCATGAGATTGGATTTGCAGTTGCAGCATTTTCCATTGTAAGCATTCATAAGACATTGCAGTCAAGGAGAGCACCCAGGGCAGGGTGTTGTGTGTGGGAGGGAGGAGGGGCTATTTCTGTCACCTGCACTCTTTCCCTTGTTTAGCCTGGGATGGTGGAGAATCACTGCATTTTTTTGGATGACAAAACATTTTCACTGGAAGTCAACCATACGTTGGTCATGCATGCACTGATTTAGGTGGCAGAGTTTGCCTCAAATGTACTCATAATTCAGAATTTGGGAAAAGAATGAGAAACACAAGCAAATACAACTCTTCCGTTTCTCTTGAGGCTTGTTGGTATCTACAGAGACGACTGTAGGTCCTGTATCTTCTAGCACAGGGATCCCCAACCTCTGGGATCTAATGCCTCATGACCTGAGGTAAAGCTGATGTAATAATAATAGAAATAAAGTGCACAAAGTGTAATGCGCTTGAATCATCTTGAGACCCTCCCTCCCACCCAGTTCGTGAGAAAGTTGTCTTCCATGAAAATCAGTCCCTGGACCCAAAAAGGTTGGGGACCACTGCCCAGGGGCCACACCCCTAAATGCTCATTTCAAGTCTAATGCACCCTGACTTCTCACCTCAAAAATATTTTGAATGGAATAAATTCACACTAGTTGTATCTTTCCTTTAGTAGATTTCTTACCTCTCTTGCTGACATTTTCTTTCTTCTAACACAGAAATAGTTTTTATGACAACATTCTGAAGATTCTGTAATAGTCCTCTAACATCTATTAAAAGGAAGAGGTGACAAAAATCATTTATTTGTGAATTGAGCTAGACTTAGTAAATTCCTATTTGCCATGATAGTTGACTTGTTTTAAAAGTATGTAAATCATTCTGAAGTACTTGTTTTTGTTTTTCTAGATGCAATCTTCCTCCTTTGTCAAGTGAATACACTAAGGATGTTGGATCCAAAAGTCATTTAGTGACAGCTAACCCCAGCATAATTCGACAAAGGTAAGAATTTATGACTTCTGCTTGTGAGGAATTAGAAAGAAGGCTTTCAGGGTATTTAACATCTTAAAGACAGTGAACATAAATCAGCTTGGGAAACAGACAAAAACCATCTGGACAGGCAGGAAGGATGAAGGAGGGAATTGTAAATAAACTAGGCAGGATTAAGGGAATCCAAACACTGTTTCATGCTTCTGCTGGGTTTCTGTTTTTTGCCTTTAGAGATGGTAAAAAATAACATGCGAATCCACCGTTTTTGCTCAAAGAAGTAATAATATATCATGTTTACTCATTACTACTACTTTCCAACTTATTGGCTTCAGTCCCAACTCATTGATTGGCATTGACTGGTGAACTGAAATCAGATCAGTTTTATTAAAGACAAAGAAATGACCACTTTGCTGCATCTGCATGCATGAAAATAGCAATATTGTGGGAGTGTACAAGAATGTGTGATTATATGATAATACAATATAGTACATCAAATGATATCCAGTCAGATTTTGGGGAAGAGATGGGAAATTCCTGCTCTAGTATCGATTCCAGAAATCTTGGCAGCTGCTGTGGGAGCTTTTGGGGGTCAGTCTCTATCTGATGAAGCCCAGCGGTGAGCCGTGAGCTGTTTTTCCAAGGACTGCTCATGTGGAGATTCTTGATCTCTGTGAAAAGAAGACTTGAGCATCACCTTAACGCTGTCTCATGTACACCAGCAGTTAAGGGTAAAATATCCAGACAGTCTGGGCGCAGGCACTTGTCACCTAAGGAAGTCTTATCCGACTGAATAGCACTTGAGTGTCACTTGGTAAACAATGCTGCGCTCCTTGTTTCAGTTCTGAAGTAAGTATTCCCATAAAATAGACGTTCAGAAACACAACCAAACAACATTTAATTTGACAGATACCATGAAATTACACTTCCAGAATGTACCATTACTTCCTCTTCCATAATGCATCAGACTGCCTGTTTCCCAGTATTGAAAACATTACGTGCTATTCATCTTTTCTTTTCGGTTTGTTGAGTTAAAAATGATACATGATTTTTTACTTCATATGCGTTGTTTTCTGAATACAAGAAAGCTGAGTGGGTGTTGACTCTGTATTTTTTATTCTGTAAATTACCTGTATTTTTTGCTAATTTTGTGCTTTTTTCTTTTTAAAAACTATTTTCCTGTTGATTTATACAAACAGTTTATATTATGTATATAGCAAATATTAATGTTTTCTTCTAACCTGACACATATTGTTTAGCTTATGTTCTGTCAGAATTCAACATTTCTATACAGTGAAATTTATTAGTCTTTTTCTTCAAAA